>NC_136069.1:1362000-2724000 GCF_964261635.1 Lissotriton helveticus | reverse complement strand
TAGTTTATATATTTTACGTATGAGAAATTAACTCAAGGGGATACATCAGAAGGAATGAACCAACAGCAAAAATTGTCATGAAAAGATGTGTAAATCAATTAAACAGACAATTCACAACATACATCAACTCCTAAAGTGAAAGGAGAGCAACCGTAAAACAATAATGATTGAACGTTACTCTTCAGACAATCTATTTCTTTGAAGTTGACGGGGAAGTCGACGTTTCGGTCTTTCCAGCATTAGTCTATAAGACCATCATCAGGACAATTGATTTTTTTGCAGGACAAGCCCCCTATGTAAATGAAATATAGTATGTTATCAATTTTAAACATAATTGTACAACGTATCAAATTTCACAATTAAAATAGTTACAAAGGAAAACCGTGTGCTAAGAAAATAAATTGATGTGCTTTGTTACCTTGTTAAAAAATGGCACATCACCTTATATGATAGTGACACAAATCACATTTGTGCAGATCCCAGATGTGAACTACTAAATAAATAGATCGCCACCATCACCTTTGTGCCGGGAAACTTATCAATGCTTACTTCTATTGGAATAGAGGTAGATGCAGACAAACACAATATATATAACCTTGGTTGCAGGATGGCAATCAGGACCGCATCACTGTCACTTGATTAA
Organism: Lissotriton helveticus; assembly: GCF_964261635.1. Lineage (NCBI taxonomy): Eukaryota > Metazoa > Chordata > Amphibia > Caudata > Salamandridae > Lissotriton > Lissotriton helveticus. Next base: position 2,723,357 of record NC_136069.1, on the reverse strand, counting down.
ATAGACAGAAAATGAAAAAATAGTAATCATTAGACTACAATTTAATGATGTCTGGACTGGTATATCTATAACCACTACATGGCATACCTGTTGACCTCTCAAAATTGATATTCTTAAAAGTGAAGAGAGCCAAAAACAATGATTGAATGCTCTTGTATACGTTGTTACTTGAAATTCTGAAAATAAACAATACAACGTCTATAATCACTCATTCTATCAATTGCAAAATTTAAGATGATCCTCATCAAAAATATCAACTCAAAATGTAAACAAGCATTTGCAATGCAATAGGTCTCGCATTAATTAAGTTTGAGCTATTGGCATTGCTAAATATTGCAACACCAATTGCAACAAAAGTCTATAAATTGTAGACCAAGTAAAGTGTATTTATTTTTGTAGAAATGGTGGCATGTAAATTGATTAAAAAAATTGATACTTGTATAGCGCACTACTCACCCGCAAGGGTCTCAAGGCGCTTGTATGAATACTGCTGTGGAACCCATCCTGGCTTTCCCTGTGAGGTGTCCACTCCTGGGCACCCCCAAGGTGGAGGCCAGGCATCCTTAGCATTGTGGGGGCCGTTGTGGAGATTAAGCAAGCTATTGCCCAGAGTTGCAGAGTGGGACTCCATGATTGGAATAGGCACCGAGGCGAGAATTATCAGGTGCGTGGAATTTTTTAGCCCAAGACCCGCCGAGGCGGGGAATTGAACCCTGGTCCCGGGCTAGACCTCTGCATCAGGGTCTGCCGCTCTAACCACTGAGCCACACTTCTCCACGTGCTTTAGATGAATATGTTTAAAAGTAAAGTGCGCCATACTGCGATTGTTACATTAGTTCATTGTGGGTGCGTTAACAATTGGTGTGTGCACTGATGGTTGGTGGTGTGTGTGCCTGTAGAAATTGTGCACTGATGGCTGGTGGTGTGTGTGCCTGGTGGAAGTGTGCACGGCTGGTGGTGTGTGTGCCTGGTGGAAGCGTGCACTGACGGCTGGTGGTATGTGTGCCTGGTGAAAGTGTGCAATGACAGCTGATGGTGTGTGCCTGGTGAAAGTGTGCACTGATGGCTGGTGGTGTGTTTGCGCCTGGTGAAAGTGTGCACCGACGTCTGGTGGTGTGTGCCTGGTGGAAGCGTGCACTGACGGCTGGTGGTGTTTTGTGTCCAGGGAAAGCGTGCACTGACGGTGGTGGTGTTTGTGCCCGGTGAAAGCGTGCACTGACGACTGATGGTGTCTGTGCCTGGTGAAAGTGTGCACTGACGGAGTGGTTGTGTGTGTGTGGTTGTATGTGTGGTTATATGTGTGGTTGTGTGTGTGTGGTTGTATATGTGTGGTTGTGTGTGTGTGGTTGTGTGTGTGTGTGGTTACTGTGGAGTAGGGGTCACACACACAGCAGAGACCTCTTCGACTGATGCACACACAGCATGTCTCTGAAACTGGAGCGAGGCCCGGCAGCATTACCTGACACCCCAAACACAGTGTCTAATAAAAGATGTCCCCACTGAAGAGCACCCCCTCCCCCCGAAGCGCTTCCATTTTTTCCTATCAAGGGGGATAATGTCCGTGAAATAAATTATTAAAAGAAAACACTTTGCTTTTCGGTGTCTTGTTCAAGATCAAATTCTGGGAACTGTGCTGCTCAGTTGCCTCAGAATTAAATATACATATTCACAGAGAAAATAACGTGGTGTCTGTTGCCTTTAATTTGTGGTGAGTATTTAATTTTCGTATGGCTCTGCGCGATGAGCATTTACAGGAGGGTAGTGCCAGTGCCTGCGGGCATGGCAGAGGCAGCACCCCCCCCCCCCGAGGATCAGGCAGTTTCACCAGGACCCAAACAACGACTGAGTCAGGGCAGCTGGAATGTCTGCGAATCCAGTGAGTCAGCCCCCAGTGCCAGCCCCATAGGTTACTTAACAGTGGGCTCACTGCACTGGCGACAAAAGCGCACCACATGAACTGTACCGTTAGACCAGAGGCGCCATTTAATTAAAAGGAAAGCATTAAAGAAACACCATGCACTTTCACTGACTGCACAGCTTCCTTCCAGTTTAGAATCAAAGCGATCGGCGAGGTCTGCAACTTTGGTAATAAACAGCTCAAAGACACAAATGAAGCTGAAGGCTGAGCGCTGAAAGCAAAAGAAAAACAAGAAAAACAAACGAGGATTGAATGTAATGATAGGGAAATGCATAATGGGCAGAGCATAAGAGTTTGAATACAATGTGCATCAACACTGGCAGCCCAAGTGTATGCCAGGTGTCATGGTACTTTGGATACTAGGCTCGAAGAAAAGTCAAAAGAGTATATAAAGACAATTATCTTTTTACCAATGTGTGGCGCAGAACTTTTTTTTTACTTTTTAGAAAGGATCTTTAGTATGTTATTTGATGCAGTAAAGGTGTACCTTACTGGTATGACATGACAGATTCCATACTCTTAGATTGCATACATAGCATAGGTCACGGATAGCATGGCATTTGAAAGGCAGAGGAGCCGAGATAGCGGTGCAAAAATTAAAATGGTAACAGACACATAACAAGTATGTCAATAGTGCAAGGCCTTACCTGAGCCCCGGCCCTACTGAGATGGACGAGAACCGCCAAAGCCTTGTGGACTTCTGTGCCGTCTAACAAGCCGCAGCCGGCCAGGATAACAGCCACTTTCTTACCCATGGCGTGAGTGTACGCACGGCAGGCTCAGAGACACACAGGTGGCCGAGTGTTAAATTAGGAGCGGCCGCTGAATTTAAGTAACTAGCAGGGCCTATTCAGAAAATGCAACTCTGTCATTGTTTTCCTCATACTATTACCCCTATATAGTGTGCTATGACTTGGCTGTAACTTGCTGCGATGGGGTGGAAGAGGATGCTGCAGGGGGCGAGCTTTAGAAAGTTTGTGCTCACCTACAAACTGGTGTGCCTGTTGGTATTGCAAAATGTACATGACCTGTTCACATCATAGAAAAAGTCCTAGATTTACTTCTGTCAAGGATGATTCGCCCACCCGCAGTCTCTCCAGGGTTTGAGGGAAAGCGCAATGCCTTTAAAGCGAAACAATCCAAAAAGACGTGAGCGCGCAATGCCGAAACCTGTCGTGGGGTGGGACTTCCATTTTCTGCTGGAAAACAGCGCCCACGGAGTGGCTGGCCAGCGGAGCAGTGGTGATGCGGGGCTCCCATGCCAGAGGAGAGCCCCGCGGAGGCTGCTGAAGTCCGGAGTTGCGCCGATGCGGTGAGTGGGACTTAGCAGCGGCAGCAGCGGTGGTCCACGAGGGGGAGGGGGAGGCAGCGAGGGGGGGTTTGTGTCTCTGTGCGCTCGTGTGTGTGGGGGGGTTGGTGTCTCTGTGCGCTCGTGTGTGTGTGTGTGCGCTCGTATGAGTGTGCGTGGGGGGTGTCTCTGTATGTGTACGCTCGTGTGTGTGTCTGTGTGTGTGTGTGCGCGTGCGTGTGTACGAAAGCAGGGGGGAGGTGTGCCTGTGTGTGTTGGAGGCTAAAGGAGACAGGAGATGGTGAACGCGCGCGCGACCTGATCTGATTACGGCAGGATGCGCGTGCCCATCTCTTGTCTCCTCTTGCCTCATTGTAAGCAAGCGGACGGCTATAGGTCTCGCTGCGACATCGTTTTGCGATGCGTCGCATGGCGAGACCTAAAAAGAGTTTCTTCAGTGGTGTCTATAACCTTCTTCAAAAAGTGACAGCCTTAGTAATGCTCTTGTCTTTAATCTAAATGACAATTTCACTTCGAAAAGAAGTTGCTTCAATTGCTCTATTTAGGCACCTGTCTTTAAAGCACAGTGATATTTAGAGCTGTGCACACACAGAAAGTACAAACAAGTTTGCTAAGGTCACAGGTCAGCTCAATGTTCCACTATTGCAGCATTGAAAGAGTGTTGCAAACCAACTCATACTACTGGCAACATCTTGGTTAAATTAGAAAAACACTTGTGTTGTAGTAGCCACTTATTAAGACATCAATCTAAGAAAATTATTACAGAAGGACTTGAAATTATCAAAAAAAAGGTTGATTTAACTAAAGCCGCAGCGTCTCAGGACACGCTAATTGTAATCCAAACACCCCCAACAAGAGTCTCGAAACAGCCCGGAGCGCCACCACGGATTAAAAAGACACTCCACCCTGTAATGTTGGGGGCCTTGGGCCCTCATGCTGGAAAGGACTGACGCAGACACAGTGAGCTACATGGTGCAACTGGCCTAGAGCACATGGGCTCAGCCTCTTTTATTAAAGCTGTGTCACCTGACCGGTGACATCAGTGGTGGGTGGGTCTTCAGTGTGCTGACATACAAAACACTAGACTGCTGACTGTGACTCTGGGTCACTACATCCCTCCCAAACTTGGGGGAAAATGAAAACAAAAGAAAGTCCAACCTGTGGTAGAAAAGTGCAGTTCGTAAACCCCACGACAAAGTTCAAACCTGTGGGAAAGAAAATGTACATACAATATAACACTGGACTCTATGATTTGAAGTGAGTCTCTTTGGTGGATTGCAGGTCGCAGATGGTGTAGTTGCTACATCCGGGACTCATGAGTCACTGTGGCATGGTTTGCCGTTATTCGGCGGGTCCTATCTTCTGTCTGCTCCGCCTGGACGTTGTTCTCGGTCTTGCCTTTGCTTGGCACCACTGGTGACAGTTGGTAGTTAGAGAGAAGGGTGACATGATCTGAGTATTGTTTGTCTTCTCAGTTCTCCTCTTCAGTCCTGGTCCTTGGTGATGTCTCTGGGCAGGCTTCAAAGTATTTCTGGGCAGATGAAAGGAGTAGGTGCATACATCCCTCTCACTAGGATGCCCCTCTCGCCGGTGTTCTTCTCTCACAAGATGTCCTGGAGGACCTCTTTGCCAGGTTTCCACTGGACTGGTGTTGTCAGTCATGTTGCTCCACCATAGCCTTCGGGCCGCGAGCAGGGCGCTCCACGATCTTCACCGTTGTGTCCTAGTTCCACCTGAAGGTTACGCTGTCAACTATTTTCTTGCACGTGAAGCTTTCCTCTCAGTGGGTTTTGCAGACGCACCATTGTGGATCTGTCTCTCTTGCGGGACTTGCTGCCACCAGAGTCCCTTGAGGCCTTTGCTTCTTGGGCTGCCACGGGTTGGTGTGGAGTGGTCAGTTCCTCAGCCGGATGTGTGAGCACTCTCGCCATCCAATCTTCCGCTCAACCCCAACGGTAGATTTTTGTCAACAGTCCAAACTTGCCCTCTTCTGCGATCGCCACCTGGATGGATGGCTCGTAGGTGGATATCTTTGACTACTGCCGCCGGTGTTCATGCCAGGCCTTGTTCTCCACTGCACTCCGGTGTTCTGGTGCATGTCGCCATCTTCTCCTGATGTGTGTGTGAGTTGACTCGTCACACTTGTTCTCTACTTGTGATCTTCTAGTGGCACTGTGGCACTCACTTCCCTTCTTCTCCACCTTTCCTTTCACGACGTGGTTGGTCCCTTTTCTTTTCTTCAACCACCAAGGCCATCTCCGTGTGGCGTGCACTCCACACGAATCTCCCTGGTTGCGTCCTACCCTTAGGACACGTCTTCTCTTCTTCCGATGGCCAAACCAGGCATTTGCACCTTTCTTCCTGTCGCTCCTTCTTTACTTCGGGTCGGTGTCATCAGACCTCTTCTGGGTCCCGTCCATGGACCTCTTCTTGATCTATTCAGTTACTATGCCTTTGATCTTCTGGCATATCTTCGCAGTCGTGATCTTCTGACTGTCAGCTTCTCCTTTCTTTTTCCGGGTGACCATCTGGCTGGTCAGCTGCTTCCTTTCTTTTCCGGGTGACCATCTGGCTGGTCAGCTGCTTCCTTTCTTTTCCGGGTGACCATCTGACTGGTCCACGTCTTCTTTCCTTTCTTTTCCGGGCGACCATCTGACTGGTCCGCGTCTTCCTTTCTTTTCCAGGTGACCATCTGACTGGTCCGCGTCTTCTTTCCTTTCTTTTCCAGGTGACCATCTGACTGGTCAGGTTCTGGCGGTGACTTTCTGGCAAGTCATCTCCGTTGTAACCTACTGACAGGTCTCCGAGGACGCGATCCCTGCATTACTCGGTCATGGTGGCGTGGAGTTCCTTCACTCAGTGTGCATTCCGGCGCAGTGCTGTTCGGTCCTGAGGTGTGGAGTTCCTTCACTCCTTGCACGTTCCTGCGCAGTGTTGTTCGGTCCTGAGGTGTGGAGTTCCTTCACTCCTTGCGCGTTCCTGCGCAGTGCTGTTCTGTGGCGTTGGCGTGTCGCTGTGCAGCGTCACTCTGGCGCTCCTGATTTCTGGTGCTCCTGGCACGTTCTGGCGCAGTACTGCGCGGTCCTGCCGTGCGGGTGTGGGGTTCCTTCACTCCTTGTGCTGTCCTGCGCAATGCTTTGCTTCTGGCGCGTCCCGGCGCTGTCTCCTTGCATGTCCCTGGAGTTTCCGGCGCGTTCCTGCGCTGTCTCCTGGCGCGTTCCTGAAGGTTTTGGTGCATTCCTGCGCTGTCTCCTGGCGCGTTCCTGAAGGTTTTGGTGCGTTCCTGCGCTGACTCCTGAATACTTCTTGAGCTTCCTGGGGTGTACCTGCGATTGGTCAGTCTCCTTGGGTGTCTGCTAGGTAAGTGTCTTTCTTTGCTGCTGACAGTGTTCCCTTGGTTTGTTGCGGGCTTGTATATACTGATTCTCTGTCGGGTGTCCTCTGCGAGGAGTCTGCTGTCTTTTGGCACACTTGGGGCCGCTAGGGCAAAGCTGCAGTGGTCACTCGCCCTGTTGCAGGCATAACTGGGGGCTGTCTTTTCCTTTGAGGTGCGCTGTTGCACCAGATCCACTGGGTGGCAGTGTCACTTTGCTTGTCTTCTCGTGAACCTGGGCAGGTTCTCGACGCTGCAGGGGCTCGTGCACTCTTCTCCCAGTGCAAGATGTCCCCTCCTGCTGACACCTTCTTGTGACTCCCTTTTAGCAAGGTAGGTGCCTGCTGTGTTGTATCTGAGTGTTGGGACTTGTAACTTTGGGCAGTGTTCCAGCTTGCAGGAGGGCTTCGTGTTGAGCACGGGTGAACTCTGCTTCTGCCCACTTGCTTGGTGCTCCTCTGTGCTTCCCCTGCTGCACACGGATTCCTGTTGAATGGTGCACACGGCCCCTGGCAGTCACTGCCCAGGTCGTGTGTGGGGCTTGTGTTATCACCGCTGCGGGGGCTCATTCGAGACTAAGAATGCCCCCAGGCCTGACGCTGCCTTTGTTCTTGTATCCCGCCGCCGCAGCTCTAGTCTTCACACGCTGCGCGGCGGGGAGGGGTGTCGGTGTCAGCCGGTCTCCGGGCCGCTCCCTGCCTCGGCCGCGCACACACAGGGATCAGCGGTGCAGCGAGGCAGGCGGCCACGGCTTGACGACTTCCCTTTTTGGTAAGTCTATTTTGCCTTATGCTGCTTAGGGGACTTGAGGCTTCCTTTACCGGCTGCGAGCCGGCACTGGTTTTTTCCACTCCTCTCCCCCACCGCGGCAGCCACACGCTTCGCGGGGGTGGGGGTGCTCGTGTCTGACAGCGGGTGGGCTCCGCTTCCTTTATTCAGGGCCCGGCATCTCTCCACACGCTGCAGGGTCCCTTCCTCACCGCCGCAGCAGCTTCGGTTACATGCTGCGCGGCGGGTCAGGGGTGGCTGCATGCACGCCGCGGGTGGGCTCCGCGAGCCTTGCTTTACTACGGGATGTAGCAGCCGACGCCGCGTCACTGCAGGCAGGCCGCGGGTGGGCTCCGCTGGTCTTGTCTTAATTACGGGCAACAGCTAGCGCCGCTAACAACTGCTGGGGGCACAGTTAATGTTCATGGCTTATAGCGGGTGGGCTCCGTGTTATGTGCTTGATTGTAGGCTCACCTCCAGCCTGCTGGCTTCTTCTGCCACGCGGTTGGGCACTGCGTGGGCTTTCTGCTTCACCCCCCGCAGGGGCAGTTCACGCTGGGCACAGGAGGTGCAGGGTGGGCTCCCAGTCACCTCCTCCTTGATGTCTAGGCCCGGGGCACGGCCCCAGCCCCTCGGGCCTCTCGGCGGCCGGCGCCGCTTCCCCGGAGGGGTGTCCTGCACATGGGCACTTCCCTTCTTCTTTCTGGGGTTTTTCTTTATCTGCGGCATGCGTGGCTAGCGTCCGCCCTCCTCGTCGCCAATGTAATGTTGGGGGCCCTGGGCCCTCATGCTGGAAAGGACTGACTCAGACACAGTGAGCTACATGGTGCAACTGGCTTAGAGCACATGGGCTCGGCCCCTTTTATTAAAGCTGTGTCACCTGACCGGTGACATCAGTGGTGGGTGGGTGTTCAGTGTGCTGACATACAAAACACTAGACGGCTGACTGTGACTCTGGGTCACTACACACCCGTCACAGCAGCCACACACCAGGCGGCAGTGCAAACAATTCTGATAATACTGCAAACGGAAGACTATATAGGGGCCAGCATGTTCAAGTATTACATATGCCCCAACTACTCTTGCTCAACAAACATAACTTGGTAAAGCCACCAAAAGGTAACGTTATCTAAATTATCAAACAGTACTACATGTACTACTTACATTTCCCAATGAGAAATCTGCAGCATACGTGATCCGACTAAACAAACTACAAGCATCTAAAAACACCAGCAGTCTGGCTTCCTATTTAAATACACTGCCCCAGAAACAAATTTGAACCCGAAGGCACTTGGGAAACGAGCTACCAATGTAGACAAAAACTGCGGCCATATTAAAATATCTATTTAGCTCGGAAAGAAATTTGAACCTGAAGGCTCTTGAAAAACGAGCTGCCAACGCGTGCAAAGACAGCGGCCATATTAAAAATCTACTTGGCTCTGTTTGTCAATAATGACGGAACAAAAAAAGAATGATAACAGCCATATTGAAATGTCTATGTCACTCGGTATCTCCGATATAGATTCTGATAGGTCATAGATGAATCTAGTTAAATACAGGGGAACGGTGGTAAGATTGACTGGCAACTGCACAATGCATGTTGTCAAACATTGTTAGTAGATAACAATACATTTCAAATAATGTTCCTCCACAGTCAAATTAGACATCTAAATGTAGAAAGACAACAGCTCAAAATGTACTCCAATCTACATTGTAACAAACAAGTCAGTCACAGGTTCATTGATACTCAATGAGGTAAACCTCCTCAATGATCATAATAGGTGCAAATCTCAAAATGTGTTAGTTCAGTTATAGAGCATGAAATAAAATGCCTAAACATATCGAACATGAATTGCAGTTTTTACACAACATCTTCAGTTATACAGATTGACCAAGGATTATAAGACCATCAAGATCCCAATATAAGGCCAATATGTACAAACATACAAGTGACACACAGAATATTTAACTTACATCACTTCTAAGAGACCACACAGTTCATGTCAAACAGGCAAGAGTGTGCCATTCGGTAGAAGAATTGAGTCCATTTTTGACAGTGTCTGCATAATAGATCCAACATTGTTCTTTGATTGTTAAAATTCTGTCTACATTGGGTTGTCTGATGGTGGGTTTCACAACCACAACCACCCACCACAACATGTTCTTCTCAGTATGTTTAATTGAGGCAAAATGTTCCACCAAGGGAGCATTCATGTTGCAATATATGCTTTTTTACCATCTGAGTTGTTTTGCCAGGGTATTGAAGGCCACACGGGCACTGAATACAGTAGACAACATTTGTAGTGTTACAGTTTGAAAAACACTTGAGCATAATGTTGTTGCCATTCACTTGAAAGGATTTCAAATTACTTGTACAGTGACAAGCTGTACAGTGATTGTGCTTAAAATGTCCAATCACCAGACTAAGCTGGCGCATATTGTCAATCAAGTTTTTCTCTGGGTTTTTGTAGGCATGGACCAGACGATCTCTCAAATTTTAGCCTCTTTTGAAAGAAAACATGGGGTTTTCCACCAATTCTGGTAGATTGGCAAGTAAAGACCAATGTTTTTTAACTAACTTCTTGATTTCATTAGTGGCAGTACCGGACGGGGTGACACAGACTAATTGGGATGTAGATGTTCTTGATTTAACTTGAAGTAACACCTCATGGTCATTATACCACACCCGTTTCAATGAGCGTTTCAACAATTTGTTTGGATAGCCACGGGCATGTTATTTGTCCTTCAGTTTTTCTGCTTCAAAGAAAAAGTCAACCCGCCTTTAACAGTTCCTCCGGAGGCAAAGGGAACTGGCAAAATGGGAGACCATCCTTGAGGGCATGAGGATGATGGCTGTTATACTTCAGCAAAGTATTTCTCGTTGTTGGCTTTGTAAACAGAGTGGTTTAGAGAGTATTATCAACTCCATCTTTGATGGAAATATCAAAGAAATCCATACTTGCTCTATCATGTACTATTGTGAATTGTAAATTTGGATTCCTGGAGTTGATCCATTGATGAAAATCTGTGAGAAGCTGAATTGTACCACTCCAGATGAAAAAGGTTATAGATATACCAGTCCAGACATCATTAAATTTTAGTCTAATGATTACTATTTTTTCATTTTTTGTCTATTGAATCAAGTGACAGTGATGCACTCCTGATTGCCATCTTGCAACCAAGGTTATATATATTGTGTTTGTCCGCATCTACTTCTATTCCAATAGAAGTAAGCATTGATACGTTTCCCGGCACAAAGGTGATGGTGGCAATCTATTTATTTAGTTGTTCACATCTGGGATCTGCACAAATGTGATTTGTATGACTATCATATAAGGTGATGTGCCATTTTTTAACAAGGTGACAAAGCACATCAATTTATTTTCTTAGCACACGGTTTTCCTTTGTAACTATTTTAATTGTGAAATTTGATAAGTTGTACAATTATGTTTAAAATTGATAACATACTATATTGCATTTACATAGGGGGCTTCTCCTGCAAAAAATCAATTGTCCTGATGATGGTCTTATAGACTAATGCTGGAAAGACCGAAACGTCGACTTCCCCGTCAACTTCAAAGAAATAGATTGTCTGAAGAGTAACGTTCAATCATTATTGTTTTACGGTTGCTCTCCTTTCACTTTAGGAGTTGATGTATGTTGTAAATTGTCTGTTTAATTGATTTACACATCTTTTCATGACAATTTTTGCTGTTGGTTCATTCCTTCTGATGTATCCCCTTGACTTAATTTCTGATATGTAAAATATATAAACTATCTTGATACAAACAGGATTCTCCGTGTGCTTTTTACCTACAATTAATGTTGTTGTCCTGTGGACACGTCCGAGTGTGATGCTACCAGGACTGGCAGAGGTAGGGACTACTTTACAGGGCCCCCTACCCGGACTGGCAGAGGTAGAAACCACTCTGCAGGGCATGCTACCGGGACTGGCAGAGGTAGAAACAGCTCTACAGGGCTGCTACCAGAACTGGCAGAGGTAGGGACCGCTTTACAGGGCCAGCTACCAGCACTGGTAGAGGTAGGTACCGCTCTGCAGGGCCCGCTACCAGGACTGGCAGATGTATGAAATGCTCTACAGTGCCGGTACCACATATTGAACTCAAAGGACCTCAGTCGGCCCAAGGATTTCGTAAGCAACTTTGTCCCAAACAATACCATCAGGAACTGAGAAAGCTGAAATGTTCACATGAAACTGGTCCCGTTTCATGATATGGGATGATGTGTAAGGAGCCAAAGTTCCATCGACCAGTTTTACTGCAGAGCATTCAGGGTGAAAATGGCCATTTATAAGTAAAAAGAAGACTGTGACAAATCCAATGGACATCAAGAGGTAAACCCAGACAAGAATCAACCAAACATAGGTCCATGGTTGAACGAAGTATGTCTTTTTGAACCAAGAGTAGAAAATAAGTAATTTAGATGGTGGTGTAACAGACAAACAAGGATGATTTGGAGGACGAGCCAAAAGAAAGGTTTGCTAGTTCACCCTCGCAAGCATTCACTGGACTTGAAAGCAAAGGCGAAAGTGCCAAATAATCCATTTGTACTCGTGGGCTAGATGGCATCTCACTCACGGAATCAACAGCCGGAAAAGGAAAGTCAATTTCTTAAACTCACCATCTAGAGTGGAGTCAGCCACAATAGCGCAAGCTGCAGAATAAGAATGTTTGGTTCCGTGGCTGGTTGCGCCGAGCCATCGGTATAAATGATGCACTTGTACTCATGCAGAGGTAGAAGTGTTCAAGGAGAAGAATGAACAAATTCCTACATTAAAAACTCCTGAGTCTGTACTGATGGATCAAAGATATACATGACATCTGAAGATGTCAAGGAAGTAGCCCATTGAATCCAACAGGTGTGTAGTGACTTCGAGTTAGGTACACTGGCTTTAGTCACCGCTTCCAAAGTAGGGAAGCACGTGACCCTGAGAATTTATTTGCCCAGCAGCAGAGAGCTTTCTTTCAGAATCACCATCTGCACTGCCATCAAGATTTTTTCAACAGAAGAAAAACTTATTTTAGCCGCATTGTATAAGTGTGATTTGTATGCAATAGGTATTGTGTCCCCTTCATTAAATGTTAAGTATGTGACACCCACTGTTCATGAAATTATACGTATCACCAGGTTGATGGTGTTATCATGAGTCATTAAGAAGTTAGTCGTAAGTAAATCCGACTGCCAAGAATGCAGGACGGAAGTATATTGTGGAAGCCAGCTGGCACATAAAGCGGTTTGATACGCTTGGCATAAGTGGGAATGTAAGTGCTCCAGAAATTCAAAAGACCCAGGAAGGATTGTCGTTTTTTCAATGATGGTAGTTGCAAATGTGCACATTTCTTCAGGAAGTGAGGGGCTAAGCCTTTTCCTTCGTTATTGAGCCCACAGCCCAAAAAGAGCACTGCCAAATGGACAGTGTGTGACTTTGCTAAATTGAATTTAAAACCATAGTCGGCAAACGACAATATCATGTTCATTGATTGATTTTATATCATATTGATAGGTCAATTCAATATAAAGGCCCCGGTGCTTGGGGTTTTCATTGAAGAATATATTCTAGCCCTATCGAAGTAGGACTCAGTCACCAGCATATGATAGCTGTTTATTTTGATGAGGTATGTCGATACACATATTTCTTTTCTCTTACAGTAATGTAATGTGTTATATGCAAGTTTGTGAAATTTTGTGCTATGGGGGGGATTCAGGCTCATTAATATACATGTTAGAATGGAATGTAGGCAGAATGATTGCTGTCGTGTGTCACAATATCAGTTACGCAGTGTCATTATCATTTATGATCAGATTAAGTTGTATAATACCTAAATTTGTAAGACATTGTATACCTATAACTGAATTTTGATTTTCTGTTTTATTATTTCACAGCCCTGATGATGTCCTTGGAGGACGAAACGTGTAGGCTGTTTTTTGAGTTGTGACTATTCGATTGTAAGGAAGCGGCTGTTTTTGAGTTGCGATTATTCATTTGCAAGAAAGCATTTAATTTGAATTAAACATATTCCGATATTGGATTGAACATATCACATTGGATTGCACATTTACCTGTGGAAACTTGAATTTTGAACAAAGAATTTTTAGGGAAAAAAAACGTGGACTACAGTATTGGACTGAGGATTTTTTTGTGAATTTGAAGTTCCTTCCACGAATCTTCACAATATTATGTGGTCGATTCGTTCAAGATGCGGCATGAGTTCGTCGTCAGTCAAGTAAATGTCTTCAACGTACAACAAGGTCTCAGGGTCAATGTCATGCAACAAAGACAGTATGCATGCTGCAAATGCCATGGGGCTATTCTTATAACCCATAGGCAATCATGTACATTTTTTCTGATTTCTGACCGCACTGAATCCTGTGAGGTCACTACTTGCACGGTCGAGATTGTGACTGTAGAAACCATTGGAAATGTCAATTGTTGTTTTGTATTTTTTACGAACAAGATTATTCACCAGCGCTGAGCTGTGTTTGTTTTGCACTGCAAAGGTGCAGTAATGGCTGTTCATATTTCTATGATCCAATATAATCTGAAATGAACCATCAGGTATAGGGACCATAAAGAGAGGATTATTCATAGGTGATGCACATGACACAATTACTCCAACTGTCTTAGAATGTCACAAACGTAAGCTTTTGCCTCACGCTTGAAGGGGTATTGACTTGAGGTTGAGGTTATCACATAGAGCCCAATGGTATTTCATGAGCCGGTGATTCAACATCCCAACCCACCTGATTGCGATACACCTCTGGGGCTAAGGCCAAAGTCCAGTCCTGTAGGACACAACATGAAAAACTCAGAAGTATCACATCTTCCCCTCGAGAAGAGGCTAACACAAAGGGTGGAGGCCAGTCTCTCTCCGCTAAAAAAAATGCCATCTGAAGCAGTCAAATTCTCCCAGAAAACCGCCCTGACAAGTCGCTGTATATCACCTTCAATTAGAAATACTACTTCATAGAGTCTATCCGGAGGGCAACCCGGGTATCCGCTGTCTTAATAGTAAAGAATGTGTCAGTTGCTGTCACATCCAGATGGGGGCGAATAGCCTCCCTGACTACAGTAACTTCCGCTGCACTGTCAAGCAGAGTCACTGCCTATGTCCAATACAGGAGTCGAGTTCTCACCGTCTGTGGCATATCTCGCTGTTAAATTGGTAACTTTTTTCTTCTGAAACTGGGGACGGAGGCGTCAGAATTCACTTGGCTTGTCCTTGACTTCAAATTGCCGAGGCTGCTCACGAGTTTGCGGTGCAGGCTGACATCTGCTCCGATCCTGGCGATCACCTCTACCGGCTTGTGAGCCTGATGTTTCCTGTAACGAACGAGGAGAACACTGTTCAGGAATCTGAAATCTATCAGGGAAATTAATTTTAGCACAATAGCGCAAGTCATAAGTACCTTGAGAAGACTCAGGTGTCGGTGAACTAGCACGCGAACCCTTCTACTGTTGTTGTGAACCATGTTTTTTATTATTTTTTCAATTCTTTTCAGGAAAGAATGGACAACCGTCCTTGTCAATTGAGATTTTTGTTGACCAGGAGGCAGGGTTTGTGTATTAGTAAAAGGCTTATTTCTCAAACTATTGCGTCCTATAGTTTTATATGCCTTTGCAATAATTTGTGGTTATTCCTGTGGTTTGTCTGTCTCCAGAATAGCCTCCAAGCAATTTGCCACTTGAAAGCTCACCGCATCGCCCTTGACATTGGCAAGGATCATGTCAGCAACCACGTCGAACACTCCCACCAGTCTCATTCCCAGCTCAACAGCTGCTTCAGCCCCGTGCTCATTTTGAACACGTTTAATCACAGAGGGAAGCACAGTCATGGAGGGAGTGCCGAAGCACATAGAATATACTGCTGCAAACACCCTGCCCCAGGTGTTACAATCAGCTAACTCAGGAACAAAGGGGCATATTACCAACAAGTAGCGATAATTATCGCTAAATAGGCTTAGCGATGATTTTTTAATCGCTGCCTATCGCTGGATATGTTAGCGGAGAAAACATGCTATTAGCAACGTTTTTCTCCCTTTTGCTAAAATATCCAGCGATAGCGGCGAAATGTGTGTATATCGCTGAGAATACAGCGATATTCACGCATTAGCGACAAAATGCTCTTAGCCATGTTATCCACCTCCCATTGGATAACATGGGAATATTTCCATCGCTACGCCTGCCTTGCTAATAGGCGATAGCTTTCAGTCGCTAACAGGTTGGGTATGCCCACTTTGCATGTCATTAGTGATAAATATCGCTGACATGCAAAGCGGGCCCCAAACCGCTCGCTATCGCCTAAAAGCGGTCGCTAACATCAGTTAGTGACAGCTTGCTAATAGAGCAATAGAATTATCGCCGCTTAGCGGCTGTTTGGCAATAATTGCCTATCGCCACCCTTGGTAATATGCCCCAAAGTCTTTAGGTAAACTAATACTTAAGATTATGTGTTTTTCCACAGGAGTGGTATTAGGAAAGATAGCTTCTATCTGTCCAAATTTCTCTGCAAACCAATAAGGAAACTCATCCTTATTCGGTGGGTGCTTGCTCATGAAAGAATTAACCGTAAAGGGATTGATGGTCACGCCACCAGGACCCACCAGTTGCACAGAAACTCCAGGGGTGCTCCCACCTGAATGTTGCATGTAATGTATTGTATAACAGCTCTATATATGCATACCAACGAAGTATGTTGGACACAAAGTTTTGCTACACCAATATTCAAGTAACGAGGGTGTGGGGTATATCCAGCCAAAACCGGCCATGTGGTGCCATCAATTGATAATGGGCCTAACCGGAGAAGAGAAACTGGGTGAGGAAGGGTGCCATTCAACCACATTTGGTGTTGCCAAGCTATAAGCGGAACCCCAAGTAACCTGTAAGGCAAATAACCATTAGGATGAGCCGTTGCAGTCAATTCATGAAACAAATTATCATTTCCATCCACTGCCGGGAAAGTGACCCTAGTATAAAAGACTTGAAAGTGGTAAGCCAGATCTGCTTCAACCATGAAAATAAGGTCTGTGCCAGAATCAGGTACTCCATATAAAGTTAAATGAGCCCTTAGCGTGAGCCAGCTATGAGCCTCAATAGCTACAGCTACAGCCATTATTGATAATATAGAAAAACAACTTATAGAACGGCTGCAAAAACATGGGCAATAAGAAAAAGAATACCTTTTAAAACTTCAAGCTTGAATAAACCTATAAAAATGTCAATATAGGAGGTTACACTGTCACAGCTGTCTCTGGAAACAGAAGTGAGGGGATTGTGGACCATCTGTATCTTCACCCCCTCCCATGCATCCATCTGTATCTTCACCCCCTCCCATGCATTCATCTGTAGCTTCACCCCCATCCCTGCATCCATCTGTCTCTTCACCCCACCCCTGCATTCATCTGTAGCTTCACCCCATCCCTGCATCCATCTGTCTCTTCACCCCACCCCTCCATCCATCTGTCTCTTCACCCAACCCCTGCATTCATCTGTCTCTTCACCCCCACCCCTCCATCCATCTGTCTCTTCACCCCCACCCCTGCATTCATCTGTCTCTTCACCCCCACCCCTGCATCCATCTGTCTCTTCACCCCCACCCCTGCATCCATCTGTCTCTTCACCCCACCCCTCCATCCATCTGTCTCTTCACCCCACCCCTGCATCCATCTGTCTCTTCACCCCCACCCCTGCATTCATCTGTCTCTTCACCCCACCCCTGCATCCATCTGTCTCTTCACCCCACCCCTACATCCATCTGTCTCTTCACCCCACCCCTGCATCCATCTGTCTCTTCACCCCACCCCTCCATCCATCTGTCTCTTCACCCCCACCCCTGCATCCATCTGTCTCTTCACCCCCACTCCTGCATCTATCTGTCTCTTCACCCCACCCCTGCATCCATCTGTCTCTCCACCCCAACCCTGCATCCATCTATCTCTTCACCCCCACCCCTGCATTCATCTGTCTCTTCACCCCACCCCTGCATCCATCTGTCTCTTCACCCCACCCCTACATCCATCTGTCTCTTCACCCCCACCCCTGCATTCATCTGTCTCTTCACC
Source organism: Lissotriton helveticus (assembly GCF_964261635.1). Lineage (NCBI taxonomy): Eukaryota > Metazoa > Chordata > Amphibia > Caudata > Salamandridae > Lissotriton > Lissotriton helveticus. Next base: position 2,705,909 of record NC_136069.1, on the reverse strand, counting down.
CCCACCCCTCCATTCATCTGTCTCTCCACCCCACCCCTGCATTCATCTGTCTCTCCACCCCACCCCTGCATCCATCTGTCTCTTCACCCCCACCCCTGCATTCATCTGTCTCTTCACCCCACCCCTGCATCCATCTGTGTCTTCACCCCCACCCCTGCATCCATCTGTCTCTCCACCCCACACCTGCATCCATCTGTCTCTTCACCCCACCCCTGCATCCATCTGTCTCTTCACCCCCACTCCTGCATCTATCTGTCTCTTCACCCCACCCCTGCATCCATCTGTCTCTTCACCCCCACCCCTGCATCCATCTGTCTCTTCACCCCCACCCCTGCATCCATCTGTCTCTCCACCCCACCCCTGCATCCATCTGTCTCTCCACCCCACCCCTGCATCCATCTGTCCCTTCACCCCACCCCTGCATTAATCTGTCTCTTCACCCCACCCCTGCATCCATCTGTGTCTTCACCCCCACCCCTGCATCCATCTGTCTCTCCACCCCACACCTGCATCCATCTGTCTCTTCACCCCACCCCTGCATCCATCTGTCTCTTCACCCCCACTCCTGCATCTATCTGTCTCTTCACCCCACCCCTGCATCCATCTGTCTCTCCACCCCAACCCTGCATCCATCTGTCTCTTCACCCCCACCCCTGCATTCATCTGTCTCTTCACCCCACCCCTGCATCCATCTGTCTCTTCACCCCACCCCTGCATCCATCTGTCTCTTCACCCCCACTCCTGCATCCATCTGTCTCTTCACCCCACCCCTGCATCCATCTGTCTCTTCACCCCCACTCCTGCATCCATCTGTCTCTTCACCCCACCCCTGCATCCATCTGTCTCTTCACCCCCACTCCTGCATCTATCTGTCTCTTCACCCCACCCCTGCATCCATCTGTCTCTCCACCCCAACCCTGCATCCATCTGTCTCTTCACCCCACCCCTGCATCCATCTGTCTCTTCACCCCACCCCTCCATCCATCTGTCTCTTCACCCCACCCCTGCATTCATCTGTCTCTTCACCCCACCCCTGCATCCATCTGTCTCTTCACCCCACCCCTCCATCCATCTGTCTCTTCACCCCCACCCCTGCATCCATCTGTCTCTTCACCCCCACCCCTGCATCCATCTGTCTCTTCACCCCCACCCCTGCATTCATCTGTCTCTTCACCCCACCCCTGCATCCATCTGTCTCTTCACCCCCACCCCTGCATTCATCTGTCTCTTCACCCCACCCCTGCATCCATCTGTGTCTTCACCCCCACCCCTGCATCCATCTGTCTCTCCACCCCACACCTGCATCCATCTGTCTCTTCACCCCACCCCTGCATCCATCTGTCTCTTCACCCCCACTCCTGCATCTATCTGTCTCTTCACCCCACCCCTGCATCCATCTGTCTCTCCACCCCAACCCTGCATCCATCTGTCTCTTCACCCCACCCCTGCATTCATCTGTCTCTTCACCCCACCCCTGCATCCATCTGTCTCTTCACCCCACCCCTGCATCCATCTGTCTCTTCACCCCCACTCCTGCATCCATCTGTCTCTTCACCCCACCCCTGCATTCATCTGTCTCTTCACCCCACCCCTGCATCCATCTGTCTCTTCACCCTACCCCTGCATCCATCTGTCTCTCCACCCCACCCCTGCATCCATCTGTCTCTTCACCCCACCCCTGCATCCATCTGTCTCTTCACCCCCACTCCTGCATCCATCTGTCTCTTCACCCCACCCCTCCATCCATCTGTCTCTTCACCCCACCCCTCCATCCATCTGTCTCTTCACCCCCACTCCTGCATCTATCTGTCTCTTCACCCCCACCCCTGCATCCATCTGTCTCTCCACCCCAACCCTGCATCCATCTGTCTCTTCACCCCCACTCCTGCATCCATCTGTCTCTTCACCCCACCCCTGCATCCATCTGTCTCTTCACCCCACCCCTGCATCCATCTGTCTCTTCACCCCCACCCCTGCATTCATCTGTCTCTTCACCCCACCCCTGCATCCATCTGTCTCTTCACCCCCACTCCTGCATCCATCTGTCTCTTCACCCCACCCCTGCATCCATCTGTCTCTCCACCCCACCCCTGCATTCATCTGTCTCTTCACCCCACCCCTGCATCCATCTGTCTCTCCACCCCACCCCTGCATTCATCTGTCTCTTCACCCCACCCCTGCATCCATCTGTCTCTTCACCCCCACCCCTGCATCCATCTGTCTCTCCACCCCCACCCCTGCATCCATCTGTCTCTTCACCCCGACCCCTGCATCCATCTGTCTCTTCACCCCACCCCTCCATCCATCTGTCTCTGCACTCCACCCCTGCATCTATCTGTCTCTTCACCCCACCCCTGCTTCCATCTGTCTCTTCACCCCCACTCCTGCATCTATCTGTCTCTTCACCCCACCCCTGCATCCATCTGTCTCTTCACCCCACCCCTGCATCCATCTGTCTTTCCACCCCACCCCTGCATCCATCTGTCTCTTCACCCCACCCCTGCATCCATCTGTCTCTTCACCCCACCCCTGCATCCATCTGTCTCTTCACCCCCACTCCTGCATCCATCTGTCTCTTCACCCCACCCCTGCATTCATCTGTCTCTTCACCCCACCCCTGCATCCATCTGTCTCTCCACCCCACCCCTGCATTCATCTGTCTCTTCACCCCACCCCTGCATCCATCTGTCTCTTCACCCCCACCCCTGCATCCATCTGTCTCTCCACCCCCACCCCTGCATCCATCTGTCTCTTCACCCCGACCCCTGCATCCATCTGTCTCTTCACCCCACCCCTCCATCCATCTGTCTCTGCACTCCACCCCTGCATCTATCTGTCTCTTCACCCCACCCCTGCTTCCATCTGTCTCTTCACCCCCACTCCTGCATCTATCTGTCTCTTCACCCCACCCCTGCATCCATCTGTCTCTTCACCCCACCCCTGCATCCATCTGTCTTTCCACCCCACCCCTGCATCCATCTGTCTCTTCACCCCACCCCTGCATCCATCTGTCTCTTCACCCCACCCCTGCATCCATCTGTCTCTTCACCCCCACTCCTGCATCCATCTGTCTCTTCACCCCACCCCTGCATTCATCTGTCTCTTCACCCCACCCCTGCATCCATCTGTCTCTTCACCCCCACTCCTGCATCCATCTGTCTCTCCACCCCACCCCTGCATCCATCTGTCTCTCCACCCCAACCCCTGCATTCATCTGTCTCTTCACCCCATCCCTGCATCCATCTGTCTCTTAACCCCATCCCCTGCATCCATCTGTCTCTTCATCCCACCCCTGCATCCATCTGTCTCTCCACCCCAACCCTGCATTCATCTGTCTCTCCACCCCACCCCTGCATCCATCTGTCTCTCCACCCCACCCCTGCATTCATCTGTCTCTTCACCCCCACCCCTGCATCCATCTGTCTCTTCACCCCACCCCTGCATCCATCTGTCTCTTCACCCCACCCCTGCATTCCTCTGTCTCTCCACCCCACCCCTGCATTCATCTGTCTCTTCACCCCACCCCTGCATCCATCTGTCTCTTCACCCCACCCCTGCATCCATCTGTCTCTTCACCCCACCCCTGCATTCATCTGTCTCTCCACCCCACCCCTGCATCCATCTGTCTCTTCACCCCACCCCTGCATTCATCTGTCTCTCCACCCCACCCCTGCATCCATCTGTCTCTTCACCCCCACCCCTGCATTCATCTGTCTCTTCACCCCACCCCTGCATTCATCTGTCTCTTCACCCCACCCCTGCATTCATCTGTCTCTTCACCCCCACCCCTGCATCCATCTGTCTCTTCACCCCACCCCTCCATCCATCTGTCTCTGCACTCCACCCCTGCATCTATCTGTCTCTTCACCCCACCCCTGCATCCATCTGTCTCTTCACCCCCACCCCTGCATCCATCTGTCTCTTCACCCCACCCCTCCATCCATCTGTCTCTTCACCCCACCCCTGCATCTATCTGTCTCTTCACCCCACCCCTGCATCCATCTGTCTCTTCACCCCACCCCTGCATTCATCTGTCTCTTCACCGCATCCCTGCATCCATCTGTCTCTTCACCCCACCCCTGCATCCATCTGTCTCTTCACCCCATCCCCTGCATCCATCTGTCTCTTCACCCCCACCCCTGCATCCATCTGTCTCTTCACCCCACCCCTCCATCCATCTGTCTCTTCACCCCACCCCTGCATCTATCTGTCTCTTCACCCCACCCCTGCATCCATCTGTCTCTTCACCCCACCCCTGCATTCATCTGTCTCTTCACCGCATCCCTGCATCCATCTGTCTCTTCACCCCACCCCTGCATCCATCTGTCTCTTCACCCCATCCCCTGCATCCATCTGTCTCTTCACCCCCACCCCTGCATCCATCTGTCTCTTTACCCAACCCCTGCATTCATCTGTCTCTTCACCCCCACCCCTGCATCCATCTGTCTCTTCACCCCACCCCTGCATCCATCTGTCTCTTCACCCCATCCCTGCATTCATCTGTCTCTTCACCCCACCCCTGCATCCATCTGTCTCTCCACCCCACCCCTGCATCCATCTGTCTCTTCACCCCACCCCTGCATCCATCTGTCTCTTCACCCCACCCCTGCATTCATCTGTCTCTCCACCCCACCCCTGGTTCCATCTGTCTCTAGACCCCACCGCTGCATCCATCTGTCTCTTCACCACACCCCTGCATCCATCTGTCTCTTCACCTCCACCCCTGCATCCATCTGTCTCTTCACCCCACCCTTGCATTCATCTGTCTCTCCACCCCACCCCTGCATCCATCTGTCTCTTCACCACACCCCTGCATCCATCTGTCTCTTCACCCCACCCCTGCATCCATCTGTCTCTTCACCCCCACTCCTGCATCCATCTGTCTCTTCACCCCACCCCTGCATTCATCTGTCTCTTCACCCCCACCCCTGCATCCATCTGTCTCTTCACCCCCACCCCTGCATCCATCTGTCTCTTCACCCCACCCTTGCATTCATCTGTCTCTTCACCCCACACTTGCATCCATCTGTCTCTTCACCCCCACTCCTGCATCCATCTGTCTCTTCACCCCACCCCTGCATTCATCTGTCTCTCCACCCCACCCCTGCATCCATCTGTCTCTTCACCCCCACCCCTCCATCCATCTGTCTCTGCACTCCACCCCTGCATCTATCTGTCTCTTCACCCCACCCCTGCTTCCATCTGTCTCTTCACCCCACCCCTGCATCCATCTGTCTCTCCACCCCCACCCCTGCATTCATCTGTCTCTTCACCCCCACCCCTGCATCCATCTGTCTCTCCACCCCACCCCTGCATCCATCTGTCTCTTCACCCCCACCCCTGCATTCATCTGTCTCTTCACCCCACCCCTGCATTCATCTGTCTCTTCACCCCACCCCTGCATCCATCTGTCTCTTCACCCCACCCCTACATCCATCTGTCTCTTCACCCCACCCCTGCATTCATCTGTCTCTTCACCCCACCCCTGCATCCATCTGTCTCTTCACCCCACCCCTCCATCCATCTGTCTCTTCACCCCACCCCTGCATCCATCTGTCTCTTCACCCCACCCCTGCATCCATCTGTCTCTTCACCCCACCCCTACATCCATCTGTCTCTTCACCCCACCCCTGCATTCATCTGTCTCTTCACCCCCACCCCTGCATTCATCTGTCTCTTCACCCCACCCCTGCATCCATCTGTCTCTTCACCCCACCCCTGCATCCATCTGTCTCTTCACCCCACCCCTGCATCCATCTGTCTCTTCACCCCACCCCTGCATTCATCTGTCTCTTCACCCCACCCTTCCATCCATCTGTCTCTTCATCCCACCCCTGCATCCATCTGTCTCTTCACCCCACCCCTGCATCCATCTGTCTCTTCACCCCACCCCTGCATCCATCTGTCTCTCCTCCCCCACCCCTGCATCCATCTGTCTCTTCACCCCCACTCCTGCATCCATCTGTCGCTTCACCCCACCCCTGCATCCATCTGTCTCTTCACCCCACCCCTGCATCCATCTGTCTCTCCTCCCCCACCCCTGCATTCATCTGTCTCTTCACCCCACCTCACTCATTCATCTGTCTCTTCACCCCACCCCGGTATCCATCTGTCTCTTCACCCCACCCCTGCATCCATCTGTCTCTTCACCCCACCCCTGCATCCATCTGTCTCTTCACCCCACCGCTGCATCCATCTGTCTCTTCACCCCCACCCCTGCATTCATCTGTCTCTCCACCCCCACCCCTGCATCCATCTGTCTCTCCACCCCACCCCTGCATCCATCTGTCTCTTCACCCCACCGCTGCATTCATCTGTCTCTTCACCCCCACCCCTGCATTCATCTGTCTCTCCACCCCCACCCCTGCATCCATCTGTCTCTCCACCCCACCCCTGCATCCATCTGTCTCTCCACCCCCACCCCTGCATTCATCTGTCTCTCCACCCCCACCCCTGCATCCATCTGTCTCTCCACCCCACCCCTGCATCCATCTGTCTCTTCACCCCACCGCTGCATTCATCTGTCTCTTCACCCCCACCCCTGCATTCATCTGTCTCTCCACCCCCACCCCTGCATCCATCTGTCTCTCCACCCCACCCCTGCATCCATCTGTCTCTCCACCCCCACCCCTGCATTCATCTGTCTCTCCACCCCACCCCTGCATTCATCTGTCTCTCCACCCCACCCCTGCATCCATCTGTCTCTCCACCCCCACCCCTGCATCCATCTGTCTCTCCACCCCCACCCCTGCATCCATCGGTCTCTTCACCTCCACTCCTGCATCCATCTGTCTCTTCACCCCACCCCTGCATCCATCTGTCTCTTCACCCCACCCCTGCATCCATCTGTCTCTTCACCCCCACCCCTGCATCCATCTGTCCCTTCACCCCACCCCTGCATCCATCTGTCTCTCCACCCCACCCCTGCATCCATCTGTCTCTCCACCCCCACCCCTGCATTCATCTGTCTCTTCACCCCACCCCTGCATCCATCTGTCTCTTCACCCCCACCCCTGCATCCATCTGTCTCTTCACCCCCACCCCTGCATCCATCTGTCCCTTCACCCCACCCCTGCATTCATCTGTCTCTTCACCCCACCCCTGCATCCATCTGTCTCTCCACCCCACCCCTGCATCCATCTGTCTCTTCACCCCACCCCTGCATCCATCTGTCTCTCCACCCCACCCCTGCATCCATCTGTCTCTTCACCCCACCCCTGCATCCATCTGTCTCTTCACCCCCACCCCTGCATCCATCTGTCCCTTCACCCCACCCCTGCATCCATCTGTCTCTCCACCCCACCCCTGCATCCATCTGTCTCTCCACCCCCACCCCTGCATTCATCTGTCTCTTCACCCCATCCCCTGCATCCATCTATCTCTTCACCCCACCCCTGCATCCATCTGTCTCTCCACCCCACCCCTGCATCCATCTGTCTCTTCACCCCCACTCCTGCATCTATCTGTCTCTTCACCCCACCCCTGCATCCATCTGTCTCTTCACCCACCCCTGCATCCATCTGTCTCTTCACCCCCACCCCTGCATTCATCTGTCTCTTCACCCCACCCCTGCATTCATCTGACTCTTCACCCCACCCCTGCATCCATCTGTCTCTTCACCCCCACCCCTGCATTCATCTGTCTCTTCACCCCACCCCTGCATTCATCTGTCTCTTCACCCCACCCCTGCATCCATCTGTCTCTCCACCCCACCCCTGCATCCATCTGTCTCTTCACCCCACCCCTGCATTCATCTGTCTCTTCACCCCACTCCTGCATCCATCTGTCTCTCCACCCCACCCCTGCATCCATCTGTCTCTTCACCCCCACCCCTGCATCCATCTGTCCCTTCACCCCACCCCTGCATCCATCTGTCTCTCCACCCCACCCCTGCATCCATCTGTCTCTCCACCCCCACCCCTGCATTCATCTGTCTCTTCACCCCATCCCCTGCATCCATCTATCTCTTCACCCCACCCCTGCATCCATCTGTCTCTCCACCCCACCCCTGCATCCATTTGTCTCTTCACCCCCACCCCTGCATCCATCTGTCTCTTCACCCCCACCCCTGCATCCATCTGTCTCTCCACCCCCACCCCTGCATTCATCTGTCTATTAACCCCCACCCCTGCATCCATCTCTCTCTTCACCCCACCCCTGCATCCATCTGTCTCTCCACCCCCACCCCTGCATCCATTTGTCTCTTCACCCCCACCCCTGCATCCATCTGTCTCTTCACCCCCACCCCTGCATTCATCTGTCTATTAACCCCCACCCCTGCATCCATCTCTCTCTTCACCCCACCCCTGCATCCATCTATCTCTTCACCCCCACCCCTGCATCCATCTGTCTCTCCACCCCCACCCCTGCATTCATCTGTCTATTAACCCCACCCCTGCATCCATCTGTCTCTTCACCCCACCTCACTCATTCAGGGGTGGGGATGAGTTTTAAAAGGCGCTAGAGCACGGAAAGCATAACAGAGTGTGAGATAACAAAAGGCATGTTATGCAGCACATTCTGTGATAATAGCACTTCATTCTCTTGTCATGTTTATATATGATGACACCGTCTGGTTTGACCCCATCGGCAACACTTTAAAACCCACATATAGTAACAAACAACAGAGGGGGTCTGTCCGCAGGGCCTCCCACTGTCGGCTGCACGTGCCGCCACTTTTTGATTCATTGTTGATCCCTTTGATGGAGAAACTATTTTTTTTCTATTCTACAGATCATGGAACAGATGATGGATTATCTGGCAGATGTGGCGAATCCATAATTATGCGGCCTGCGCGGCAGCGTCAAAATCTGCCAGTTCCAGAGTCCCTGTCGGTCAGCAGCCATGTCTGAACCCGCGGGACTGCTGTCCAGGGCTTGTTCCTTCTTTTGGAACCATAGAGAAAGAGACTCACATTTGTTCAGCGTTTCATTTTCATCTCAGATTTGCGTTTGAAAGAAAACACTGAACACAAAATGTGTAAGAGGCACAAGACCCGGGTCTGCTCACCTGCACGACGAGGCTCCTCCCATCCCTCTCGCCTCCTTCTGACCTCCCTTGGCAGTGAGGGGTCACCAGCCCCGCTTAGGCTAATTTTTTTCATTGATGTGGGCGGGGCTCTCGTGTACCTTGGAAACTCCAACTTTGACTTTGTTGGGTTTAGAAACCAATCCAGTCCTGCCTCTGTCGGTGTGTCCGTCAGTGGCGTCGCTGTGTCCACCTCAGGTGTGATCCGGGCTCTTCCGTCACCTGAAGATTCATCCTTAACTGAGGCAGACCCGGCCGTCTCTGTCTCCTCCATCCTGAGCCGGGACAGGTGAGCTGAGATAGGTGAGCTGGAAACAGGTGAGCTGGGAACAGGTGAGCTGGGAACAGATGAGTTGGGGAACAGGTGAGCTGGAAACAGGTGAGCTGGGACAGGTGAGCTGGAAACAGGTGAGGTGGGACAGGTGAGCTGGGACAGGTGAGGTGGGACAGGTGAGCTGGAAAGAGGTAAGCTGGTACAGGTAAGCTGGGGAACAGGTGAGCTGGGGAACAGGTGAACTGGGGAACAGGTGAGATGGGACGAATGAGCTGGAACAGGCGAGCTGGAAACAGGTGAGCTGGGGAACAGGTGAGCGAGAAATAGGTGAGCTGCAACAGGTGAGCCAGGGAGCAGGTGAGCAGGAAACAGGTGAGCTGTAAACAGGTGAGCTGGTACTGGTGAGCTCGGGAACAGGTGAGCAGGGACCAGGTAAGCTGGGGAACAGGTGAGTAGGGAACAGGTGAGATGGGAACAGGTGAACTGGGATCAGGTGAGCTGGAATGGGTGAGCTGGGAACAGGTGGGCCTGGACAGGTGAGTCGGGAACAGGTGAGCTGGGACAGGTGAGCTGAAAACAGGTGAGCTGGGGAACAGGTGAGCTAGGACAGTTGAGCTGGAACAGATGAGCTGGAACAGGTGACAGGTGAGCTAGGAAAGGAGACCTGGGAGCAGGTGAGCTGGAACCAGCAAGCTGAGAACAGGTGAGCTGGGACTGATAAGCTTCAGGAAACACAAAAGAGAGAGAGCTTGAGCTGTCTTTAGATGAACCACAAGAGGACAAGACAAGGAGACTCGATACCAGGAGGAGCAGCCCCTCAGCTGGTCACTGAGATAACATGGGACTATCTCTGCTGGTCACTGAGATAACATGGGACTATCTCTGCTGGTCACTGGGGTAACGTGGGACTATCTCTGCTGGTCGCTGGGATAACATGGGACTATCTCTGCCGGTCACTGGGGTAACATGGGACTATCTCTGCTGGTCAATGGGGTATCATTGGACTATCTCTGCTGGTCACTGGGATAACATGGAGCTATCTCTGCTGGTCACTGGGATAACATGGGACTATCTCTGCCGGTCACTGGGGTAACATGGGACTATCTCTGCTGGTCACTGGGGTAACATGGGACTATCTCTGCTGGTCACTGGGGTAACATGGGACTATCTCTGCCGGTCACTGGGGTAACATGGGACTATCTCTGCCGGTCACTGGGGTAACATGGGACTATCTCTGCTGGTCACTGGGGTAACATGGGACTATCTCTGCCGGTCACTGGGATAACATGGGACTATCTCTGCCGGTCACTGGGGTAACATGGGACTATCTCTGCTGGTCACTGGGGTAACATGGGACTATCTCTGCTGGTCACTGAGGTAACATGGGACTATCTCTGCTGGTCACTGGGGTAACATGGGACTATCTCTGCTGGTCACTGGGGTAACGTGGGACTATCTCTGCTGGTCACTGGGGTAACATGGGACTATCTCTGCTGGTCACTGAGGTAACATGGGACTATCTATGTTGGTCACTGAGGTAACATGGGACTATCTCTGCTGGTCACTGGGGAAACGTGGGACTATCTCTGCTGGTCACTGAGGTAACATGGGACTATCTCTGCTGGTCACTGGGGTAACATGGGACTATCTCTGCTGGTCACTGGGATAACATGGGACTATCTCTGCTGGTCACCGAGGTAACATGGGACTATCTCTGCTGGTCACTGGGGTAACATGGGACTATCTCTGCTGGTCACTGGGATAACATGGGACTATCTCTGCTGGTCACTGGGATAACATGGGACTATCTCTGCTGGTCACTGAGGTAACATGGGACTATCTCTGCTGGTCACTGGGGTAACATGGGACTATCTCTGCTGGTCACTGGACTATCATGGGACTATCTCTGCTGGTCACTGGGATAACATGGGACTATCTCTGCTGGTCACTGGACTATCATGGGACTATCTCTGCTGGTCACTGGGGTAACATGGGACTATCTCTGCTGGTCACCGAGGTAACATGAGACTATCTCTGCAGGTCACTAGGGTACCATGAGACTATCTCTGCTGGTCACTGGGGTAACATGAGACTATCTCTGCTGGTCACTGGGGTATCATGGGACTATCTCTGCTGGTCACTGGGATAACATGGGACTATCTCTGCTGGTCACTGGGATAACATAAGGCTATCTCTGCTGGTCACTGAGGTAACATGGGACTATCTCTGCTGGTCACTGGGGTAACGTGGGACTATCTCTGCTGGTCACTGGGATAACATGGGACTGTCTCTGCTGGCCGTTGGGGTAACGTGGGACTATCTCTGCTGGTCACTGGGGTAACAAGGACTATCTCTGCTGGTCACTGGGGTAACATGGGACTATCTCTGCTGGTCACTGGGGTAACAAGGACTATCTCTGCCGGTCACTGGGGTAACATGGGACTATCTCTGCTGGTCACTGGGGTAACATGGGACTATCTCTGCTGGTCACTGAGGTAACATGGGACTATCTCTGCTGGTCACTGGGGTAACATGGGACTATCTCTGCTGGTCACTGGGGTAACGTGGGACTATCTCTGCTGGTCACTGGGGTAACATGGGACTATCTCTGCTGGTCACTGAGGTAACATGGGACTATCTATGTTGGTCACTGAGGTAACATGGGACTATCTCTGCTGGTCACTGGGGAAACGTTGGACTATCTCTGCTGGTCACTGAGGTAACATGGGACTATCTCTGCTGGTCACTGGGGTAACATGGGACTATCTCTGCTGGTCACTGGGATAACATGGGACTATCTCTGCTGGTCACCGAGGTAACATGGGACTATCTCTGCTGGTCACTGGGGTAACATGGGACTATCTCTGCTGGTCACTGGGATAACATGGGACTATCTCTGCTGGTCACCGAGGTAACATGAGACTATCTCTGCAGGTCACTAGGGTACCATGAGACTATCTCTGCTGGTCACTGGGGTAACATGAGACTATCTCTGCTGGTCACTGGGGTATCATGGGACTATCTCTGCTGGTCACTGGGATAACATGGGACTATCTCTGCTGGTCACTGGGATAACATAAGGCTATCTCTGCTGGTCACTGAGGTAACATGGGACTATCTCTGCTGGTCACTGGGATAACATGGGACTGTCTCTGCTGGCCGTTGGGGTAACGTGGGACTATCTCTGCTGGTCACTGGGGTAACAAGGACTATCTCTGCTGGTCACTGGGGTAACATGGGACTATCTCTGCTGGTCACTGGGGTAACAAGGACTATCTCTGCTGGTTACTGAGGTAACATGGGACTATCTCTGCTGGTCACATGACTCTCAGCAGACTAGCAGAAATCTTTGAAAGATGGGTCTGCGTACTGGCAAGCAGCCAATAAACCTCAATATTCATTCAGCCGCAGGCAAAATCTGTGCTCCTTGCGGAGTGCACTTACCAAAAACATCCCCCAGTATTTAGGACAGATTATGTACTATACAGACAACAATCAGTCAAATAGCAAATAAAGTACACTATTTAACTGGCAGACAATTAAATAAAAGAGATTGTGTAGTATTAAATGTTAATCAGGTGTCAGGATGAAGTACGAGAAGTGAGGAAGCAGCGCCTTGAAACCATCTCCAGTGACGCCCCTCCAGCAGAAGAGAGGCTTCTGTCAGAACAAAGTGTTGGTGCAGAGTGGATTCAAGTGATGCGCCCATTGGGAAGGCGCAGTGTGGGTCAGCAGCAGTGAACTACATTTCCCAGAGAGCCAGGTAAAACTTCCCTTGCGGTGCCCGGTGTCCTTGACGGGCAATGTGCGCTCCAGCGTTGCTGCAGCCCAACCTTTCTACGTGGAAGTTGTTTTTTACCCGTTGTGAGGAAATGGGGTGTATTATATGGTGAGGTTGTGCGACCTCACCGTGTAATTCACTTACCAACCTCTTCTGGTCCAGTAGGTTTTGTCTCTTAAAACCCTCAGCTCCACCCTTGGTAGCTATGGAACTTGAGCAGCAAGGCTTGCACCGGGGAAGTAGTAGCACTCTGCAACAAGTTACACTAAGTTCATCTTGAGATACAAGTCGGGCTTAATGTAATGAGTTGTTTGATACCTTGGAGTGCCCACTTTGGTCACACTGTTCTGAAGATAGCACAGCTGAGGGGTCAACGTGTAAACCTGTACTCGCCGATTGGGCGACCAAGTCTTTCCACAGTAAAAACTTTTGTAATACAGGCTTTACTATCAGGGCATGTAAAGTACATGTCCTTCCTATGTCATATGTTGCACCCTGCCTTGAGTGCTCTGTAGGTCTGCCAAAGGGATGAATTACACACATGATCAGAGGAAATGGTGACTTTGCCATTGCTTTCAATGGAATAGTCGGGCTAGCCCTGCACGACTGCTAAACTAGTTTGAAGTGGGGGACTTCTTTAACGTGGATGACCTCCAGGGTCGCAGAATTAGTACTGCAATCCCTGGGGTACCCCTTTAACTTACATGCCCTGGGTACCAAAATACAATTTACTTGGGACTAGGTAAGATATCTATTTCCAATTGGATGTAGCTAATTCGACATGCACTTCCGGGTCAGGGCTCTAGCACTGAGGTCTGCTTAGCAGAACTCAGTGCATATTCACAGTCAAAAAAACACTCTGAACCCACTAGGATGGAACATTTATTCCAGCAGACCCTTAAGACAGAGCATGGAGCACTTCAGTAGAAGCCACAATCATCATGCTGGACTAAGGTAGGTTTCTATATCCTGAGACACATATACTGCTATACTACAGGGGCTGCCAGGGCAGGCGGGCACAGAAACCGGTCTGAAGTCCACTCCCGGTTGGCTGAAAACAAAATTTGTGGGCGCCCAGGGGATGGGGTCCCCCACCGGAGTAGCTAGGGGGGGGGCGGTCTGCCCCAGGCGGCACTATTTTCGGTGCGGTGGCCACGCGGCACTGATTGTCCATGACTGCGACCTTTATAACTCATTTGCGGACACTGACACTGTAGTGTAGTTCCTATATTCCCATTAGGCTCTGCGCATTGGAATAAAATAAACAGCAGTTTAGACGTAGGACTGAGGTCATCTAGGTCTCGAATGACTATATTAGACTTAATTAGTTTTGCCAGCTAGCTCAGAGGTCACTAGAAACGTTCTCGAATGTTCAGGAAAGAGTTGACTCTCCTGATTTAGACAAGAAGGGATTAGTTTCTGACAACCACATAAACATGACAACTTTGCTCCCTCAGAATAAGAGTGTATCTCTAGAGTCGTGTGAAAACAATAGACAGCTATTTCACTCAGTCAATCGTGCATGCTTAGTTTCACCAGGAGTGCAGAGAAATAGAGAGACGGGCGTTTTCAATAAAAGTGGTTATTTATTGAACAGTCTTCTTTCTCATGCAAGAGAAGTGAGTTGCCACAATTGCAATACTTAACATGAAGTAAAGTGCGTACAGTAAAAGGAGTATTATGAAATAATACTGTAAAAGCATTGATATGGTTTCTTAGCCATATGATACTTTAAAATGGATAAAATATATACATACATAAAAACATTGACTAACGTACTCAACTGGTGCTTCTAAGATACGCCTACCCCAGTGTACCTGACCTAAGCCTAATACGTGGGAAGGAGTAAGTAAGTTGCAGTTTAAGTTAAGTTGGTTTTTGCCAAGAATCTGAATCAAGAAATTTCTTAAGGGTTTAGTCAGCTCCGTACCTTGGTTCTAGAATGTAGGAGGTCTGGTATCTCTCTCTCAGGACTCGATCTCCCAGCAACCCGCAAGGGTGACTGGAAACACTGGAGCTGGAATTTCTCGGCTGGAGAAAAAGACAGCGTCTTTCTCAGTGCGTCAAAAGGGAGGGGCGGCTTCCTTCGGCTCTCTCATCAGCTGGGCTTCGGGCAAGTAGGTAGCCGCTATGCTCCAAACCACCGTGTGTTTGCTTAAGGCAACGTTGGTATATTTATACCTGAAAGGTGCCCGAGTTTGACGTAAGGTTGGACATAAGACGTCACTAAGAACTAACAGTTCTTTCTGGACTCCAGGAGTTCTTGTGCAAATCAAAACAAAAGCAGGGGGAATTCCGGGGCTGCTGGAGGCTTGGTTTGTTTAAAGAACGCGTTGTACTTTCTAGGAGTCATGGGGAGTAGCCTTGCCGTATTTGGACTGCATGAGCTATTACTAAATATGGGTATGATTCTTATGCCTTTATAAGGATACTATTTATTATAACCATATAAGGGCATAAATCGGGAATATCGAATTAGGGTCCTAGATAGAAACACAACACCCACTCCACGTATTAATGTCCATCATTACTAAAAAACTAAGCAATATTAAACATATAACGATGCATGTGTGTTTAACAACCCACCCTAAAATACAAAATTCGCATTTGAAATGGTATATGGTAAATACACGAAAATGAGTATTGGTACTGTACGTTTTTTAAGCAGTGGTATCATTCAGTAAAATGCATATATATCTTGGCTGAATAAGTTTGCAAAAATTACACATGAAATGGCTCTAAATACAGAAAAGAAGGTCGAGACCATTTCATCACTATTTATACAATACTGTACATGTGCTAGAGGCTGAGGTAAAATATTGTCTCTAGTATCTCTAAAAGTAGAAGCTCTGTTCTCTACGAATAGTTCTACTTTAAGCAGATTACTGTGTGCCAAAAAAAAGTAAATATTTTGGAAGTGGAAACATTTATTTTGTTTTCAGGGGAAAAAATAGTTCCAAATGTTTTCAGTAGTTTTGTTTATCGCAATTAAAGGCCAAATTCAGAGTTCAGGGAACGCTGTGTGCTTATTGTTTTAAAAGTTATTCTCGTTGTTCAGGGGAGAACATCATATCATACAGGCTTGCGAAAAATTGGTCTACAACATCAGGTGAAAGTTCGACCAAGTTCGAAAATGCCAACATTGTGCATATGTGAGAATGATTGCTATCATTGATGTTGGGATCAGCAATGCTCACAGAAGGTTGTACCTGTTTGGTGCTGCTTTCCTCTCGTACTTCACCGCCACCTACTCGTAATGGTGAAGTCTCAACGAATGCCGTCATCAGGATAGGTAGCCGCTGGGGACAACACATTTCATGATTCGTTACCGGACCTAGCAAAGTATCGATATCCATTGGTACTGTTGATGGTAGTGTGAGGCAGACGTCTAACACGCATTCTTCTCCGCATAGCAGACATCGAAGCACAGGTAAGACGCAATCTTGCCAGATTGGTCTGAATGAAAAAAACAGGTTGCACTCAGATCTCTTAGCCGGGCTAATCCGAGGACTCTAGTGATTTGGTCTCGGTAGCATATTACTAAAATCGTTTCTTCCATTGTAGCTGGAGCTCTGTCTGTGGCTTGGCTTGCCATACCAGAGCAGAAGGATCAAAAATAAAATTCATGCTACGAGTCCCAAAAGAAGAGGCCGCCAACAAAGGAATGGACATAATTCTGGAAAATTCCGAAAACTGTTTCAAAAGGTGCGAACAGTCCCGAAAAAAGTTTCTTAAATACATGTGTGATGCCACTGGTATCAGACATGTTTAAGATTTGACCTAACATTTCTGCGAAATGTACGAGCAATTTGTTGATAATAGGGAATGTATCTCTGCTACTGTCCTTGCAACTTGCAGATCATACGTCTCTTTGGACGAGGTCAGAGGCACAGTTGTCTGTAAAAGAATGGACTTCATTCTGCTTAAAGTATCAATTTGAATAGAAATGATATTCAAAGAAGGCCATATTGCCGCCTCCATGTCTGGAGTGCTGTTTGGATACAATACTTGCATACAGCAAGTGACCATGGAACTAACGCTCACGAGATAGGCTTTTCCTGGCACCATGCCACAACAGCTGTGGTCACTTATTAGAACGTAGCTGCCATTGGAAAGTTGTCTGAAAAATGGCTCTATTCGTGTCGCAGGAATGCCATGCAGGTGACATGAAAGGTTATTTGTAGACCCTTCGCAGGCTCCATGCAAGTTAATACCTTGACACAGGATTGTACCGCTTAGTGATTTTTTACAATTGTTACCACTAAGAAATACCTCTTTTTTCCTTTATTTATTTATTTATTTATTTATTTATTTATTTTCAACATTTATAAAGCGCACTGTTACCAGACTGTGTCCTGGCACTGGTTGACCACTCCGAAAGCTAGCCGCAAAGCTTATTGCCTAAATAACCATGTTTTCAAGACCTTCCGGTCTGGTATCTGTCTGAGGTCCGCTGGCAAGGCGTTCCAAGCCTTTGCTGCTCCCAAGGAGAAGCTTCTGCCTCCCCATCGGGCTTTCTTAATTCTTGGGATCACTATCAGCCCCTGATCGGTTGATCTCAGTGATCTAGCAGGTTTGTACCACTGAAAGTACTGGGTCATACACTGCGGACCTAGCCCTTTCAGAGCCTTGAAGACTAAGCATAGTGCTTTAAATGCAATCCGCATGCGCACAGGCAGCCAGCGTAATTTCACCAGCTCATGGGTGACCGAAGCAAATTTGGGAATGCCCTTGATCAGGCGAGCTGCTGCGTTTTGCAGAGTTTGTAATTTATTTAGAAGCCCCTGTTGAGCATTGAGCAGTAGGCCGTTGCAGTAATCCAGCCGAGACAGGATCAATCCAGACACTGCAGTTTTTCTATGCTCATCTGGAAGAAAGGGCAGGATCTTGCGTAGAGTCTTAAGGACAAAAAAGGTGGCTAAAGAAAGCGCATTTACTTGAGGCCTAAAGGACAGTTTATCGTCCATCAGAACCCCAAGGTTCTTAACCTTGGCAACAGGTGCGGGAGGGATGCCCAATTCTTCCGGCCACCATCTTGGGGACCAGAAATTCTCTTTAGCCCCAAAGAGGAGAACCTCGGTCTTGGCCGAGTTCAGTTTTAGGCAATTCCCTGCCATCCAATCACTGACTGCAAGCATGCAGTCTTTAAACCTGCTGGCCGTGCTTTCCTCTCCTCCTGGTAGCAGCGACACCACAATCTGTGTGTCGTCTGCATATGATGTTAAGTTAAAACCAAAGGCTCTGATCACAGGTGCTAGGGTGGAAACATAAATATTAAAAAGCGTTTGACTCAGTGATGAGCCCTGGGGCACCTCGCAAGGGAGTATGAACGGACTGGATTCTTGGTCATCCAAGGTCACCACCTGACTCCTGTTGGAAAGGAAGGCTTTCAAGATCTTAAGTGCCTTGCCCTGAATCCCCGCGGCTCTCAACCGGCCCACCAATATCATGTGGTGGACCGTATCAAAGGCCGCAGACAAGTCCAAAAGGATCAGCGCGGCTTTTCCTCCAGCGTCCATCACTTTCCTGATGTCTTCTACAGATTTAATTAGAGCCGATTCCGTGCTGTGCCCCGCCCTGAATCCATGTTGAGATGGGCCCAGAGCTTGCACAGCACCCAGAAACTAGCTTAACTGAGAATTCATTATTCCCTTTATAATCTTGGCCGGTAACGGCAGTCTGGCGATGGGTCGATAGCTGTTCAAATCGTCAATATCCGGATTTGTTTTTTTTAAAAGAGGGACGATAGATGCCTGTTTCCAGCGGGACGGAAATTCCCCGCTTTCCAGCATATTATTAAATAATGATGTGAGCACAGAGGCTATCGGTGCTACAGCTAGCTTTGCTATGGTAGGAGGGCAGGGATCATGAGGGGAACCTGATCTTAGCCTCAGCAGCCGCTTCCTTACCTCCTCCTCATTTACAGGGGAGAAGCGCAGAAGCCTGCTTTCCTGGGAATTGGTCTCTATCGGTTCAGAGTTATCCTCTAAGGAGTTACTCTTAGTTTGACCAACCAGAGAGTTGAAAATGGTCTCCACTTTGTTTTGAATTTTTTTTTGCCAGAGCTTCACAAAGTTCCTGAATAGGGGGCACAGTCGCTGGTTTAGGTGCTGCCAGGGTAAGAACGGTTTGGTAGAGTTCCTTTGGGGAGTTTCTTGCCTCCCTAATACGATTGGAAAAAAAGGTACTCTTTGCTTTCCCTATAAGATCTTTATAAACAGCTGGTTCCGATTTATAACTTTTTTTGTCGGTCTCACAATAGTTTTTTCTCCATATCCGTTCTAGTTTTTTGCAGATAATTTTATGCTCTCTGATCTCCTCTGAGAACCAAGGAGCCGATGGTGACGTGCGAGTAGAGTGACAGAGTTTGGGTGGTGCTAGCTGCCTACAAGCTGTATCCACCCAGTTAGTATATATGGCGGCCGCCTCATCTGCATCCCCTGAGAGGGGTACCATCGTGGATGTCAATAGCTCGTCTAGTGACTTGCCTTCTATGTTTTTCCATTTTCTCGATCTCAGGGGTGAAGCCAAAGCAATATTGAAACAGATAGCGGCATGATCAGACCAAGGGACCGGACGCGTGGCCATGACACCTAAATTAGGATGGTTAGAAAATACTCCATCCAAGGTGTGTCCCACCCTATGGATAGGCCCTGCCACCAGTTGCTTCAGATCCATCCCATTCATTAACTCAATAAGCTCCCGAGTGTCTGGGTCTGAGCTAAAGTCAAGATGGAAATTAAAATCCCCTAAAATTGTAAATATCTTGGCACAGGCTGCTTTCTCTAGAAGGCTTCCAAGTGCCACTAAGAATGGGGCTTTGGTCCCAGGGGGTCTATAAAGTAAACAGCCTCTGAGGGATTGATGATGGGACAGGGTGAAATTAAAAACAAGTGCTTCGCCAGCATCAACGGTTACTGGCTGAAAATTGCCTTTTACCGAATCGTGGTAGACAATCGCCAGGCCGCCCCCTCTCTTTCCCTGTCTGTTCTGAACATGACAGCCATAATTGGGTGGAGTGGCTTTAACAATGTCAGGGCCCGAGGCGGCATCAGTCCATGATTCAGTGATAAATGCTATCTTAACACCCATTTCCTATATCAGGTCCGCTAGTTCAATACTATGTTTGACTAGGGATCTGGCATTCAGCAACATACATTTCACATCGACAGGCTCACCCTTCGCCTCACCACTATCTATATAAGTAATGGCACTGATGGGCAGCCAGGAGACCATGGGGAGGGCTGTGTGACAACTCAGGCAACGAGGTAGAGCCGACTGCGGGTTATTTCAGAATTCCAGATGTACACAGCCTGACGTTCTAGCTTCAGCTCCTAAAGCCCACAGTGTATCCCACCCATAGATAAGGTGGCATAACGTGTTCGTGGCACTTCGACCAGGGGTTGTGGCGCTAGGCGCAGATCTGGCATGGACGGGCGCAGACGGGCTTGCCTTTGGTGCGCCTTTGGCGCGCCACATGCACGCCTGCTGCGCGCGTCCGCTGCGCATTTGTGCCAGCCCGCCTTTTGAAGGTCCAGGGAAGGAGAAAGACTAGGCCGCTCAGCCCTGGCCCGCTTCAAGATGGCGGCCGTCCAGGCGAGCGTCTCGTCGCAGTTCCCTCGTCCCTGCCTCCTGACCTGTGAGTATCCAGGGCGCAGAGTCTTTAAAATCAGCCTGCCCCTTACACACTAGTAATTTAAAAAGCAATAGTAACAGTTTAAAAAATATAGCAGCAGTCAATCAATGTGCAAATTTAAGTAAAATGAGCAACAGGCAGATCAAATCATCCACCTCGCTCCCGGCACATGCCTCACGAGCAGTCAGGTCGCGCGCTCGTGCCAGCCCGCCTTTCAAAAAGTCCAGGGAATGAGAAAGACTAGACCGCTCAGCCCTGGCCCGCTTCAAGATGGCGGCCGTCCAGGCGAGCGTCTCGTCGCAGTTCCCTCATCTCTGCCTCCTTACCTTTACTATAACATTTGTGTGTATAAGGTAAATTCAATGTTGACTTGATGTATCCTTTACCCAACCTTTCATACAGGCTTGCTGGTATATACTTCTGGCAGTATTTAAACTGGAAAGTTGTTATTGGGATTGTAATCGTTCCATGTATTATCCATTCAATGACAGGTCTCTCTGACATTGTCAATTGTAATCTCTCAAGTTTTTCAATGCTCAGAATCGTATAGTCGGCTCCTTTTTGTGCCAAACTGTTTTGTTTATCAGTAAGGTTAAAGAGAGAGAATAATGACGTTGTGTTGATTAAACGCCATGGCACGTAGCCTGAACGCAGGTTTTGCAACGTCCAGCCTAGCTGTACAATAGAACGTAATTGGGACTGACCATGTTGTAACATTAGCAAGTCCTGCTCTATTATATTAATAGCAGATGATACAATACTGTCCAGTGAATATATTCTGGAGGACAGAGTCATTAACCCATTGTCCACGACAGAAATTGATTTTTCCAAATTTATACGATCAATTTCTCGTATTTTTTCAGCTGTTTCAATTTGTGTTACTTTCCAAGCTTCGTTGTAAGCAGCGTATATACCGGCGTATATGAAAAGTTTTTGACGCTGTTTGCGTGTTCCCAGTATGAAATCTCGCAAGTCAGCACAGTCTTTAATAAAGTCAAGTGTTGCTTAATTTCAGCCAGTGTGGATTTCTGTAGCCACTCAAGGCATAGTTTCCCTACACTGTATGTTGTTACTATCCCTGAATGTTGTCTCTGGAGTATCTAGGGTCTGGCCTGGTATGTTTAAACCCCTGTGTTTTGTTCAGGAATCTATCTTGACAGTTATTTGTGTCTATGGGCCAGATCAACCATTTTCTCCAATCAGGATTTGTTCTGTTTTGGTGTAAAATATGGGATACGTCTATCTCCACATCTGTAGTGCTATTACTATCAGGTATTTTCAAAAAGGGGGTGGTGATGGACAGAGTGTCTGAGTTAATCAGAACACTCCTACCCAGTCAACAGATCAGGGCTTGATCCATCACCGTTTTTTAGCATACTGCACCATCCGTGGTAGGGTATGCTCAGATGTGAGTCCCTTGCTCACTGCACCATCAGGATTCAAGCAAGCCGGGCCGAAGACGGCTGTAATGCCAGAAACCGGTCCCCGGAAGCTTGTTTCCTTTCCAGTAAAGAATTGGCTTGGTAGTTTGGTCTGCCCTGTTCCCATGATGCACTGGGCCAGGGACAGACTAATTTGCATATAGCCAGGTTCTGAACTGGGATGGTGCAGTGAGCTAAAAAACGGTGATGGATCAAGCCCTGATCTGTTGACTGGGTAGGAGTGTTCTGATTAACTCAGATACTCTGTCCATCACCACCCCCTTTTTGAATTACTATCAGGTATGGGATTCGGAATAGACGGTTTGTTTAAGTCTTTTATCTTGGCTAAACCAAGACATGTTGTTTGCTGAATTGTGTCATTCAGGAATATTATCTGTTCTGAGATCATGCAGGCTCTAAATTATGCTTCTAGACCTTGT
Source organism: Lissotriton helveticus (assembly GCF_964261635.1). NCBI lineage: Eukaryota > Metazoa > Chordata > Amphibia > Caudata > Salamandridae > Lissotriton > Lissotriton helveticus. The sequence continues at coordinate 2,683,330 of NC_136069.1, read as the reverse complement.
ACCTGCCAGTCTTTTGAACCCCAGATTGTTTTTGTTTCAATGTTGTTTTTCCAAAATTCAAAACCAAATGTAGACATTTTGTCATAACATTTTTCAGAATAGATCAATTTAGTATTTGTCAACATTGTTTTCATTCCTGTCTTATTTAACATATTAAAATAAAACGTTTCTGGATCACTGTTGTTAAACCCTGAGAAGTATTGGAATTTCTCATAAAATGTTTTTGAGCTGCCTTTTGGCGGAGTTGGACAATGTTCCCATTGGTTATAAGTAAAAAAAATGTCTAGGCTGAGCAGTTTTATGCAAATAGTGATGACCATAGTGGTTAAAACAGTACATTTCTTCATAGTTTGATGAACCCTGTAAGTAATCATGTTCTGTGAATTTTGCTGACATTACTAAATCTGACATCATATTATTAATATTTTGAAAGTCCCAATCATCAGAGAAAGTACTTGGTGTCACAAAGTCACTTAAGGAAACCTTAAATTGGTGTGGATATTTCAAGAGCTCAATCGGGCCAAAAATTTCATAATCCGTTTTGTCCCATGCTACCCCACCGGGTATTGGATTGGCTGTGATGTTCACTGATGACAGTTCTCTTTTCTCGATGTGAGAGGATGTGTGAGGCTTTAGGACCAAGTTGATGTTCTGACTTGATGTGTCCATTGTACTATATTTTCCATCAATAAATCTACCCAAACAGAAAACCAAAATCAGCCAGAGCAGGAGGAAAAGTACACCTAACACAATCCAAAATTCAATCCATGGTGAAGTCAGATAAGTTTCTTTTAGTTGGTGAAAGAGTTCAGTTACTTTGTCTTTGAAAGTTTTTGTTGCTGGCGTTTGTTCATGTTCACTTGGATCATCAGAAAAGTCATCGAAATTGATGAAGTAGCCAGATGCAGTTCTGTCAATTGTTGCAATTGCTTCCGAATTTTCATTTGTATTTGAAATGTTCTTTGTTTCATTAGCATAGTCTGAGGCTACATTGTTGTAGACAGGTGTTTCTTGACGAACTGTTGCAATTTGGGTTTCAAGAGGCACAAGTTCCATGGCTTTGTTGCATAATCCGTTTTTATTCACTGCAGGTTTATCAAATGTGATTAGTCTCTCAGTTTGAACCTCTTGGATTGTAGCAAGATTTGGTCTTCTGCTATTTCTTGGGAGTTCACTGGGCCTACTACTTATTATTGGCCACATGATTGTGGTTTTACCAGGTCGATCGATAGAACTCGGTTCTCCTTTTTACCAGCAAGGGGCGGTAGTACAACTGATCTTGTTCTGCTGACAGCTAAGACAGGTACTGCTTTTCTGTAAGAAGGCCCAAATTCCTTCTTCACCCCGATCTTCTCTCTGACTAGATCCCCAATCTTTGGAATCCAGACAGGTCTTGCTGGGACAGGTGGTTTCTCTTCAGTGGCTGTTGGCTTTAACTTTATATTACTCAGACTTCTTCTTGTTTCATTTAAGTCCTGTAAAACAGCCAAACGGACTTTGATATCAAAAGCTTTTTCTTCTACCACTGAAGTGTAACTATCTAAGTCCTGAATGTGCATTCTAGTACTGAACAATAGTTCGTAGGGAGTGAGACCTTTTAGAGAATTTCTTGGCAGATTGTTAAGACTACGTTGGACACTTGTTAAATGTTTGACCCACCCATCACCCGAACCTAATACCCTCGCCTTTATAGATTGCTTTACGTCCCATTTTTTTCTTTCCACTACCGCATTTCCCTCAGGATGGAAGGGAGAAGAGTACCGCAATGCAATGCCCATGCCGGTCATGGTCTCTTTGTAAGTTCGAGAGCTAAACGCAGGACCCTGATCAGAATGTAGCATGCCAATTGCGTATGTGCCGATAAAGACTCGCAAATCTTTTATAACAGTTCTGGCGTCAGCCGTGCGCTGGTGTCTGCATTTTAAGTGAATCTAGTCTTAATATTTATGGGATCGCATTTCTCCTGCTGGATTTTTGCGTATAGATAGCCGTATGCTTTCTAATAGAGGTGTCCTGGCACTAGTCTGGTCCGGTTCACGACTGCGATCTCGGTTGCAGTATGGACAATCCTTTGCAAATTTGTAATTTTGCAAGCTCATCCCCGGCCACCAGTATTCTGATTGTAATTCTTTTAGAGATTTCACGATCTCTTGGTGCCTTAGACCCTCTCTCATATGTGCGTCTGCTATCAATAAGACTCTCCGGTTCGTGTTTGGAATTACACTGTCCCCCACTCCAGGGATTTGAGCAAAAGGAACGGAGTTTGCATCAATTATGTATGTATTATTGAGTGGATAGTCGAGAGGTAATGCTGCATAGTCGCCTTTTAATGAGGCTTTTACCGCCAGCATGGTTTCTCCGTCTATGTGTTTTTTAGAACGCTGTGGCTCTGTTAGCCAATGATTTCCCTGCAACGTGAACGCCATCACGTTGATGACTCAGTGTATGTGTCACGTGAGTCTTTTGTAGTTCTTTCTGCAAAAGAACTACTTGTTCCCAGAGCTTTTTATGCTTTATTGTGGCACCTGTGTCATCTTTGAAACCGTTTTTTATCCATGTCTGCATGTCATTATTGTAAGACCTGACACAGAAATGCGAATCGCACACTATTAGTGTTGGGAATTCACGATCGGCATTTTCAAGCGCCATCTTTAAAGAACTTATTTCAGCTCGCTGAGCTGTACGGTTTCTGAGTGATTCCGTTTTTGTGATTATTGGTCTGAATTTACCTAAGCGCAAGCGACCTTTAACAATCGCGCACGCTGCGTTGTAGGATTTTTCCTCTACATCGTAGTGTTGTGTAATCTACATGGACAGATTTGCACATGTGTACTGTTCGGGAGGCAGAATTTCGACTGGCAGAGGATATTCTTCTTCATATTCTAGATCTTCTAGTTTTTTCATTTTCGGGTCAAAATAGTGCTTCACGTCTTCTGCAGCAAGAGAATTTTCCCATTGTATCCATTTTGGATCTAATGCCACTGCATTTAGATTGTGTGGGCTTGTTATTGCCTCAAGGGCTGATTCTGCTGTTAAAACAGATATCCTCTTGCCTTGGGCTTGGGTTCTTTCTTTTGCTACAGCAGTTTGAACCGCTATTAGAAGTTTTTCAGTAGAACTGAATTTCATTTCAGCTTGTGTGTACAAATGTGATTTGTAAGCTATTGGTACCGTTACTCCCTCATTAGAGGTTAGGTACGTGAATCCGCATCTTCCTGGGATGACTCAGATTACAAGATTGCATTCATTTGCGCAAGTTTGCAGTTTTGTTTTAGTTAACAAGTCTGTTTGTAATGATCTTAACACCTTCAATGCTAAGATTTGGGAAATGCCACTATTCATGACGAGTTCACCTTGTCATTAGCACTGAAGTGGTTAAAATGTTTGTGTGTTTCTGAGTCCAATTGATTGGTTTGAAATCAGGTTTTATTAATTCATAGAGAGGTTTAACCCTCTCTGCATAATTTACAATGTATGTTCTTCCGAAATTCAGGAAACTTAGTATTGATTGTAAGTTCTTCAGCGTTTTTGGAGCTTGAAGTACAGCACACTTCTCTAAGAAGTTGTCTGCTAGGCTTTTGCCTTCACTTGATAATTCATATCCTAAAAACAGGACACTTAGATAGGCAATTCTTGACTTTTTAAACTTGAATTTGTAACCCTCAGATGCGAACCCAAGTATTATGGTGTTTACTCTTTTCAAGTGAGTCTCCAGGTTATCATCTGTGAGATAGATGTCATCGACATAAGATAATGCCTCATCATCATATATTTGTAGTAACTCTGTTACCCTTGCTGAGAATAATCCTGGGCTGTTCTTGTATCCCTGTGGGAGTCGACAGAATTGTTTTCGCGGCCCCATTATTGAGAAAGCGGTCAAATACCTGCTTTCAGGTGCAATGTTTTGACAAAAGAAACCATTTGAGATATCTAATGTTGTTTTATATTTTTTACGCATGACGTTATTCATTAGTGCTGCACTATGTGAGTTTTGTACTGCAAATGTTTTGCAGCAAGAGTTTAGGTGTCTGTAGTCCAAAACTAGACAATATGAATCAGCTGGCTTGGAGACAGGAAACAAAGGATTGTTCATTTGTGAGGTGCATGTTTGAATCACCCCCTGATATTCAAGTTGATCTAAGATCTCCCTGACTTGTTTTTTAGATTCTTGTTTAACTGGGTACTGCCTTTGTGCAGTGTTTTTTTTTTGTTTTTTGTTTTTTTGCAAAGTTTTATATAGCTCGAACTAGACCCAAACTGAATCAGGTATCAAAGCGCTTTACATAGCACCAGTTACATTATACGAGGACACACATTCATTTTAGGCACGGGGAGATTAAGTGATTTGCCCAGAATCACAGGAGGTTTTTTTTTTTGGACGTCGTTACCGAGACTCGAACCCAGATCCCCAGGTCTGAGGTTGAGCGCCCTAGCCGTTAGGCCAATTCCTCTCCCCGATTGATTTTTTAACTGAATTTTGTGAGGAGGAGAATCCTCATCCCATCCTACATGATTTTTCTATAATGCAGGAGCTTGGGCTACTGCCCATTTTCTAGCAAATGTGCATTTTTTATGAATTGGAATGTGATTTGAGAAGGCAGGTATAATCATTTCTTCGCCATGAGGGCACTCCCTTACAAACTCTGGTGGCCAATCTTTCTCAGCTAACAGGATGTCATAGCCTTTAGAAAGGTTATTCCAAAATAGACCCCTTACTTTCCTAGTTTTGTCCCCCTCTACACGTAATGTTATTTCGTATAATTTATGGGGTTTGCCAACTCTGGTGTCTGCAGTTTCCACTTGACTGTATTCATTTGTGTCCACTGTCTCCAAAAGATTCATCAAGATCTTGCCAGCTATGTTTACTTCTACTGCGCTGTCTAGCATTGTCTGTGCCCACTCTCCGTTTTTCAGTTGTGTCCTCAAAATCCTAGGCATGTTTTATTCTAATACTAGCTACCTTCTTCTTTGGAAATTGAAATTTTTTACTTTGATGAGCAGGTTCCTTGTCTTTGGACTTGATGTGCTCTTCCTTGTGTTCTGACCGTCCTCTTCTTTCCGATTTCTGTGAGGAAGTCTGAAAAGATCGAGAGGGACGTGTATCAATTTCTTGATATCTGTCAGGTTTTCTCAATTTATCCCTATCTCTAAAGTTGTATCTTTTCTCAGAGGGCTCCCTCTGGGAAGGTTGAGGAGACCTTCCTCTGGACTGGAATCGTTTTTCTTTGGGAGTGGATTGTTTATTTCCATCCCAACTCTTTTTAGGAGTGTTTAGATTAGTTTTAATAAATGTTTTTTCAGGATTTTTAGGTAGTTGGGGTTTTACTGGTTTCCCACCCAAACTATCTCTACCTAGTTCTTCATAGGATTTTTCTATGATTCTGGCAAGTTCAAAAGGTTGTTCTGCTATATCAGTTTATTTCAATTTCTGGCGGATCGCCACAGATGCTGCTTCTCCTTTTATGTTGGCTAATAATATAGCCGAGACCTGCTTGAAGTCTTTCAGTAATTTCATACCCAGAGTTAAAGCAGGTTCTGGACCGTATTCATTTTGAATCTGTCTTATTACATCTGGTATAACCGCCATAGACGGAACACCATGTGTTTTTGTGTATATTGAAGCAAAGACTGTGACCCAGGTGTCACAGTCCTCCACATGTGGTGCGATCCCCATTGGAAGACAAATAGTCAGAATTCTGTGTTTCTCATGAGGTGTAGTATCAGGAAATACTGCTTCTATTTCAGTGATTTTCTGGGCTAACCAGAATGGAATTTGTTCCCGTTTTGCGGGTATTTTGCGAATGGCTGATTGTATATTCTGTGGTGTGATTTTATTTGTGTTCCCCTGGTGAGGGGTGTGTAATTTTTGTTGCTGGCTGGACTGTTGAAGTCTGCATGACATATTGGACCAATTGTCTATGTATTTTAATGAGTTGTTTTAGCTGAGCTAAGAGTTCCTGGTCTGACATATTTTCAATGTCAGGGTGTGGTGTGTAGGTGGCTAGAACCGGCCACGTGGCTCCTGGTCTACCTAGTGGACCTAGCCTGTTGATCTGATTTTGATCTTTTAGGGCGCCATTAAACCAGAGCAGGTGCTCTTGGTAAGTTAGTGGGATTTCAATGTCCTCGAAAGGAGCGTATTCATCCGGAGGTTCCTCTATTTTGTAATACTGGGAGAGGTGTGGCGCCGCGGCCAGGGCGACTGACGCTGGAATCTGGGGACCACGGTTCGATCCCCGGCTCCGGCGGCAGGTTAGCCCAGCACCATGTGACTCTGGGCAATAGCTCGCTTAATCTTCCCGACGGCCCCCAGCGCCTAGAGACCCTTACGGGTGATTGTGCGCTTTACAAATGTGGACTTTAATAGTGGAATTCGTGTGTCACAGCATGTGCTGCTGGAAAATGTATCCATGAATAGAATACCTCTGTCTGCCGATATTCATGGGCCTCTACCACGAATATGACTGTACCACCTCGTGATGACACTCCATTTTCTATAAGTTTTTTTGTTATAGTTCTTCTTACATTTACCGGAATGTTTATAGCATTCCGGTCATTCTGTTGGAGATTTGTGTCATCTAACAACAGTTGATACGCTAAAGCATCTCTTTCTTCGTCACCTTCCGGCATTTTACTGATAGAAAGTTATTTTTGCTTTGCAGACGAAGTTTCAAGGAAACAAAGATTAGGTGCACAATATTTTGGAACACTGTATCCTTCAACGTTGACTAAACCAAAAACTAATACATAGGAATCTCTTCCTACTAAGTTCCGGCGGATATTAACCTTTTACCCACTCCAGCCGTCTTTTGTAGTATTTACGGGAAAAAGGGCCTGTGTGAAAAGCACGACTGAGTTACTCTAGCGTCTTGCGTTAGATTATCGCCTTACCAAACATTGGGCGCCATGTAGTGTAGTTCTTATATTCCCAATAGGCTCTGCGCATTGGAATAATATAAACAGCAGTTTAGACGTAGGACTGAGGTCATCTAGGTGGTATGCAGACAAAATATCGAAATAAAAATATCGATATACAATAATATCGATGTTTTAATTTCGATAGTATAGAATATCGATGTCCAAAATATCGACAGACAGAATATCGTTTTTTAAGGTATGTATCTTACTAATATCGAATTTTACTAATATCAAAATTTTGTTTAGTGTTATGTATTTTATTCTGTTGTTTATATGTTTGTTAAACATGTTTTGTAATGTATGTTTGAAAATTTGTACATTTGTTTACATTTTGCGTTTTAGTATCAGAGCGGGTTGTGGGTTTATAGGGGAATAGGGTGGGAAGTAATTTAATAATAATTAATTAATTAATATATGTTTGCAAATAATTTTAATTAATAATTAATTGGTAATTAATTAATATTAATTAGTTAATTAATTAATATAATTGTGTACATATTTTTAATTAATAATTAATTGGGAATTAATTAATATGAATTAGTTAATTACATTAATTAGAGAATTTTTTTATATATATAATTTTTTGTTATTGTTAATTAATTAATTGGGAAAAAATAATATTAATTAGTAAATTAAATTAATTACAGCTAATGTGCTAATATATTTACTTTATTGTTATTGTTAATTAATAATTAATTGGTAATTAAATAATATCAATTATGTAATTAAATTATTTAGAGTTAATGTGCTAATATATTTACTTTATTGTTATTGTTAATTAATAATTAATTGGTAATTAAATAATATTAATTATGTAATTACATTATTTAGAGTTAATGTGCTAATATATTACATTTTTTGTTATTGTTAAATAATAATTAATTGGTAATTAATAATTATTAAGTGATTAGATGATATGATTTATTTATGTGTAGTGGGTTGTGTGTTTATAGGGGGATAGGGTGTGATATAATTAAATGTAATTAATTAAAGAGGTTTTGTTTTTTCTTTTGGTATTTATTGTTAATTAATTAGTAATTAATATGTGTTATTTAGTTCATTTATAATTACATCAATTTAGTAATATTAATTGTTATTAATTGATTAATTGAAATTAATATTAATTGTCTTTTTTATATGTGTAGTGTGTTGTGTGTTAAAGGGGGAGTAGTGTGGGAATTAATTTTTACCCCCATGCTATCCAACGCTTTCCCTACTGTTGCACCCTCTGGAGTGGGAATAGTAATTTTTACCCCTACGCAATCCAACGCTTTCCCTACTGTTGCATTCTCTGGAGTGGGAATAGTAATTTTTACCCCTACGCTATCCAACGCTTTCCCTACTGTTGCACCCTCTGGAGTGGGAATAGTAATTTAAACCCTTTGAATCTGTTTTAGCACATCTGGTATTACCGACATGGATGGAACACCATGTGTTTTTGTGTAAATGGAAGCAAAGACTGTGCCCCAAGTGTCACAGTCCTCCACATGTGGTGCGATCCCCATTGGAAGACAGATAGTCAGAATTCTGTGTTTCTCAACAGGGGTGGTATCTGGAAATACCGCCTCTATTTGAGTGATTTTTTGTGCTAACCAGAATGGAATTTGTTCTCGTTTAACGGGTACTTTACCTAGACAGGACTGTATGTTCTGTGGTGTAATTTTATTTATATTCCCCTGATGAGGGGTCAGCTGTAGAATTTTAATAGCTGGTTGGACTGCTGAAGTCCGCATTACATATTGGACTAATTGTCTGTGTATTTTAATCAGTTGTTTTAGCTGTGCTAAAAGATCTGGTACAGACATTTTTTCAATGTCTGGATGAGGTGTGTATCCGGCTAGAACCGGCCACGTGGCTCCTGGTCTACCTAGTGGACCGAGCCTGGTGATGTGATTATTATGTTTTAGGGCGCCATTAAACCAGAGCAGGTGCTCTTGGTATTTCAGTGGTATTTCCACCTCCTCGAAAGGAGTGTACTCATTCGGAGGTTCCTCTATTTTGTAATAGTGAAATTCCTTTGTTACAGCGTTTGCTGCTGGAAAGTTTATCCATGAATAGAATACCTCTGTCTGCCGATATTCGTGTGCCTCAATTACGAATATGACTGTACCACCTCTTGGTGTTAGTCCATTTTCTATAAGTTTTAAAGTTATAGTTTTTCTTATGTTGACCGGGATGAGTATTGCGTCCGGTTCAGTTTGCAGGAGACTATTGTCATCCGCTAGGAGTTCAGCTGCTACTCTAGCTGTCTCCCTTTCTACTTCATTGTCTGACATTTCACTGACAGGAAGGTTTTTCTGTTTTTTTAACAGATCAGGTTTCTACGGAAACAAAGATTAGATGCACAATATTTTGGAACAGTGTATCCCTCAACGTTGAATAAACCAAGAACCATACATAGGAGTCTCCACCTACTAAGTTTGGCGGATTTAACCTTTCACTCACTCCAGAAGTCTTTGGAGTTTTATGGGAAAAAGGGGTCTGTGTGAAAAAGCACGACTGAGTTACTCTAATGTCTTGCGTTAGATTTATCGCCTATCCAAACCGTTGGGCGCCATGTAGTGTAGTTCCTATTTTCCCAATAGGCTCTGCGCATTGGAATAATATCTTCAATAGTATAGACGTAGGACTGAGGTTAACTAGGTCTTCTACTGACGATATTAGACTTAAAGTTATGTGTTTGCCAGCTAGCTCAGAGTTCACTAGAAACTTTCTCGAATAGGCAAGGAGGAGTTTAACCTCCCTGGATAGACAAGGAGGGATTTAGTTTCTGACAACCATAGAACATGACAACTTTGCTCCCCCTAATCAAGAGTATATCTCTAGAGTCGTGTGAAAACAAAAGACAACTATTTCACTCAGTCAGTACGTTCATTCTTAGTCTCACCAGATTGTAGAGAAAAAGAAGAGACGGGCGTGTTCAATAAAAAGGTGTTGTTTATTGATCAGTCTCTTTTCTCATACAAGAGAAATGAATCGCTATGATTGCAATATTTAAGGTTAAGTAAAGTGCATACAGTAAAAGCAAGATTATAAAATAATACTGCAAAAGCATTGATATGGTTTCTTAGCCATATGATACTTAAAATGGATAAAAGATATACATACATATATACATTGACTAATCGTTCTCAACTGGTGCTTCTAACTACGCCTACCCGGTGTACCTGACCTAAGCCTAATACGTGGGCGGGAGTAAATAAGTAGCAGTTTAAGTTAAGTTTGTTTTGCCAAGGATCTGACTCAAGAACTCTCTGTAAGGGGTTAGTCAGTTCAGTACCTGGGATTTAGAAGGCTGGAGGGCTGGTATCTCTGTCTCAGAACTCGATATCCCAGTTACCCGCGAGGGCTGCTGAAAATGCCGGAGGCTGGATTTCTCTGCAGGAGAAAAGGCAGCGTCTCTCTCAGCGCGTCAAAAGGGAGGGGCAGCGTCCGTGGGCTTTCTGCATCAGCTGGGCTCTCCGGCAAGTAGCGCTACTCCAAGCTCGTCACCACCGTGTGTTTGCTTAGGGCAATGTCGGTATTATTTATACCTGAAAGGTGCAGAGTTTGACGTAAGGATGGACATAATACGTCAATAAGGATGTCATAAGAACTGGTCGGTCTTACATTCTTTACTGGAGTTCTCGGCTGAATCAAAACAATAGATGCGGGGGATTTCCCAGGTCTGCTGGAGGTTTGATTTGTTTTGAGAACTCGGTATGCTTTCTAGGGGGGCTGGAGGAATAGTGCTTGCCTAATGTGATAGCATGCGCTATGACCTAATCAGGAAACGGGTTTCTGTGCCGTTGTATGGCTATTAGTGATTTATTAACCGGACAAGGGTCAGAAATAGGAGTATCGATACAGATCCCTAGATAAACATATTACACATCGGCTATCATTCATTAATGGAGTTTTTTTTATTTCTATGGAACCTACAACTGGAATAGAGGAATGTACACACCGACAACGTGGAAAAAGGGCGTGTTGAAGCCAGCAGATAAAGCATCTTGTACGAAAAATGACCACAGGACTATGGCAAGGTATTGTGCCTCTTGCTCAGTTTTACATATTTATTTTTGTACCGCTTTTTAAGCTGTTTTACATGACTTTACTTTTGTGATCCTCTGCCCAAAATGGCTGGGGCCATAAAATTGTAGCATTTACTCGACTCCATTTCCCTGACTACCTCAGAAAACAGATCTTTTACCCAAAATGGCTGGGGTCATAAACCTGCAACAACAAATTGCCAGACCCTCACAAAGCTAATCTAAAAGTACTGCCTTTCCCTTGATCCTTCAAAATAGACATAGGACTCACCTCTACCCTCCCAGTGAGATAGAAACAGGACTTCCTCGAAACTTGTCTGCATCCCTGATCTAAGGATATAATAACAAACATAGGACTACTATACTCTTTGCTACCTCTCTATCTTGGCGGCCATCTTAGACTAGTCAATCCTCATCTCTTCACCATGCCTAACGAAGCGGCCATCTTAGGCTAGTCAAATTCTCTACCCCTCCATACACACTTCTTAACTTTTTCTCCCACACCTCCCTCGCGCACACCGTAGCTCTTTTCCTACACCGACCCTCACAGCCCTCATCACCTGCCTCTTCCCCTTCGTCCAACAAGGAACCCATGGGCAAACACACATATAAAATGAATTACCCCCCAGAGCTCTCCAAAAAAAACGCAAAACGTTTTAAACAAAACTTCTTAAAGTCCCACCCTGAAACCCCCTTTTTAGATACCAACTTGTCCCTCATCAATGGAGCTAAGAGCACCGATATCATTCTTTACAATGTACGCAGAGCACAATGGAGAAAAGCATTCCTCACCCTACTCACCATCTCGACCTCCAGGAAAACTGCCCATGGCATAACACTTTCCACCACACCATCCCAACTCTATCCAGCTAGAGCATCCATCACTATCTACAATAACGGTACTATCTTAATTCAATCCACAGATAGAAACCTTGACCTATTTGACAACCTGTTCCCCACTTTCAAAGAATACATTTCCAACGCTCAGATCCCACACCATCCGGCCTCCAATACCAACATCCTCGACCTCACAGCACCTCCTACCACTAACACGCACCTCCTCCCTCCCCCCGGTACCCTACTCTATCACCCCCCGGCTACATACACCTCACACTCCTCAATCCCAGACGCGGATCTCCCCTCCGCCACCAACACCCCCACCCCCACCCCCTCTACCCCACTCCCACATAACCAGAACACCACACTTCCGACTAGCTTCTCAGAACAACCCACCTCACCTGACCGCACCCCACACAACATGACTCTCTCCCAACCCATCTCCGCCCCACTCTTTGCACTCCCGCCACTCCTAGCCCTCACTCCTCCCTCAACCTCTCCCCCCCACTCTGTGCACTCCCGCCACTCATGGCCCTCACTCCTCCCTCAACCTCTCCCCCCCCACTCTCACTCCCTTCTACCACACTGTCACCCCCGCAACGCCCAGCCTCCACACGTCCCGCAATTGCCTCACCCCTCCTATCATTGATTCCCTGTACAATAACACCAACACCATCACTAATCCTTTCACTCCCCCCCAACCTCCCTACCCACCCGAACACCAACACACTCACTAACACCTCCAACTCCAACTCCAACTCCAATCACTTCACAAACACCCCCACCCCTCTCCCCCCCTACTCCAGTAACCTAGACACTTGCTCTCCTTCAGTGCCCTCCCCCAACTCCTTACCCAACCCCACGCTGGACACGATCATGGCCACCCTCCTCCAAGTGAGAGAAGAACTCCACACCCTCAAAGAGTTACTCCTCACACACCCCAGACACCCCCCTCCCACCACCACTTCTCAACCTAACAACATATCCCCTTCACATCCTACGCACCCCCTACATTGGACCTCTATCCCCTCTCGCAATACCTCCAACCGCCCCCAACGCACTATCAAGACTCTTTCGGACCTCGACATACACACCCTACTCCGCACGTATGTCCCGGCTCGCCAAAACCTCTTAGCCACCACACACCTGTCCATTCCTATGATTCTCTCCAACTCTCTCAGACACCACACGCACAACAACAGAGGCTCCGTCCCCAACAACCTCACGAAAGTCCCTCTCACACTAGATCCCTCCTCCTCCCTCTGCACCCCCAGACTCAAATGCACACTTCCCAACTGTAGATCGGCCCAAAGACACTCCTCCGAGGTCGCTGATCTCATCATTTCTTTGAACCTTGACCTAGCCATCCTAACTAAAACATGGTTAACTGAATCTTCTACTCCTATCATGGATATCCTAGTCCCCCCAACTACTGCATCATTAGACTTGACAGGTCCAACAAGACAGGCGGTGGAATCGCATGCATTTACAAGAGCAACCTCTCAATTAATAAAGTCACCGCCCCTTCTCTTACCTCCTGTGAATACTTCTGCCTTGATGTCATCAGTGAAAACAAACCTGTATGTTCACTACACATCATCTACCACCCACCTGGGGACAACCTCACCTTCTCCCAACAACTCATGGACACAATCTCAATCAACTCAGGACGGCAAAACACACAAATTTACCTTGGGGATTACAATCTTCACTGGAATGATTGCAGTGACGCAGTGGTTAATAGCCTCAAAAATGTCCTTAACGCTTCTGACCTCACCCAAATTTGCAACAGCCCGACCCATGACAAAGGCTCTATCCTCGACCTTATCATCTCCAAAGAAGGCACTATTCAACTTGATTCAATCCAACCCTGTGACTGGTCAGATCACCATATTGTCACATTCTTCATCAAGGAAAAAGTTAAACGTATCCCGGTCCAATCCTCCAAGCCCAAAGTCTGGAAAAGAGACCTGAAGAAACTCAATCCAAACTCTTTACCCCCTAACAGCTGCAAGCTCCTACTCCCCCCTACGGCGTTACTGACGTTCAGTATTTAACTGACCACTATCTCAACGCTATGACCTCAATAATCAATGAGGCTGCACCGATACAACTGAAAAGAGTCTCCACCAAGATCTCCAACCCTTGGTACGACGGGAGTCTCAATGAAGATAGACGGGCCATGCGAATGGCAGAGCGCACCTGGAGATCTGTTCCCTCGGCACTGCACCTAAAAATTCTGAAGAAAAAGAGAAACGCATACTTCAGGAAAATAAAACGCTCAAAATCAGATTTCTTCAGACTCCAGCTCGACCAAGCAAAAAAACGTCCAAGAAATCTGTTCGAGCTAATACGATCACAATGCAAGGAACAACCCCAAGCAGTCGACACTATGGGCAATGCACCTTCCTGTGAAGATTTCTCTGCTTTCTTTAACCAAAAAACTGACAACATAAGGAGCGATCTCCTCATTGACGCAAGCCTTTACTCCAAACCCCACTGCATAACGCCCAATGAACCAAAAAACAATGCGACATGGTCATCCTTTGGCACTTACTCTGAATAAGAAATTGACAGACTACTCAGCACCCTGAAACCATCCAATCACCTCACTTACCCTCTTCCTGCTAACGCTGTAAAAGACTTCACCCCTTTGCTCCTCCCACTCTGGACTAAAATCATCAATAGCTCACTTCAACAAGGAACCATCCCTGACTCCTTCAAAGTTGGACAAGTTACACCTTTACTTAAGAAACCAACAGCCAACCCCACTGATCTAAACAACTACCGTCCGATTACCAACATTCCCACTCTCGCCAAACTGTTGGAAAAATGCGCTCAGCTACAATTGACAAAGCACATAGAACAGTTTGATCTCCTCAACCCTCATCAATCAGGCTTCCGAGCAGGGCACAGTACCGAAACTGCTATGACTCACATAATTGACGACGCCCTACAAATTTTAGATCAAAATGATACCTGCCTCCTCATCCTTCTTGATCTCTCTTCAGCATTCGACACTGTGAAACATGAGAACTTACACGAACTCTGAAACACAAGAATGGGTCTCTCTGGGACTGTTCTTCAGTGGTTCACCTCCTTTCTACACAACCGGTCTCAGAAATTCAAGAGCAACAACTTGATGTCCTCTCCAGTACCTGTATCGTTAGGTGTCCCCCAAGGATCCTGTCTATCCCCTACTTTGTTCAACCTAGTTATGGAACTTCTCACCGCATTGCTACAAGCATCCAATGTACACTTTCACATGTACGCTGATGACACTCAACTATATCTCAAACTACAATCCCCCAAAGACATTATGCGTCTGAACTCAACGATCAGAAGCACCCAATTCTGGCTGGCCGATAACCACCTCAAACTCAATGCTATGAAAACTGAGTTCCTTTTGATCTCACCTCCCGCGAAAATCTCTACCACTCAAACCTGGCTTAAGCACCTAACTGCACTCAATGTCCAACCGACCATCGTGGATTCAGCAAAATCTTTAGGCATAACACTTGACGCCAATCTCAACATGCAGCAGCATATCAGCAAGGCAACTAAGGGAGCGAACTTCCAAATAAATACCTTGAGGAAACTTAAACCCTTCCTCCCAGCCAAAGACTTCCAAACTGCAGTACAAGCACTAGTCATCCCTCGCATAGACTATGGCAGCGTGGCCCTCTGCGGTCTCCCCCTAACTACAACTGCACCCCTAAGAGCTTCACTAAACGTGGCAGCGAGACTCATCACTGGATCTAAAAAACACTCACATATCTCCCCTGACTTTAAATCCCTGAACTGGCTGCCTTTTGAAGCCAGAATACATCTGAAAATTGCCTGCATGACACACAAGGCTATACACCAGAAATCACCCGGCTACCTCACGCAGAAGTTGACAATTTCCGGCGGGTCCAGAACCACCAGAAGTACAAACAATCTTCTGCTGAAGCCCCGAAGATTCCGGAAAGAAAAAACTTACAAACGCTCCTTCTCAGGAATGGCGTCTAGGATCTGGAACTCACTCCCTTCTGAAACCAGGATCATCTCCTCCACTCTTCTGTTTACGAAAGAAGTTAAAGCTATCCTCATGGCTAAATACACTTGAACTACTACTTTGGATCTTTTAAGACTCTGCGTCGATCTGTACTATTTGTTTGATCCCTTTGCACATGTGTTTTACTTGTATTATTGACCTACCTGATTGTTCATGCTCGCTCTTATTTGTACTACTTGCATTGATGACCTACCTTCCTAACTATGCTCCCTCGTGTACCCTCCCTACCACTCACTTACCCCTTGCCTTTGTAAAGCGCTCTGTTATCTGCAAAGATCTTGTTCGCGCTATATAAAACTTTCAAAATAAAATAAAAAATAAATAAAATTGTAGCCATGAAATATTTTATTTGTACGTGTTTATTTTTAGGAAATGTCGGCTTTACAGTGCTTTGAAGCACTTGTGTGATATTTGCACATGCACGAATCTGTCAGAAGTAAAATAATATAGCAAGCAATAACTTTTCTGTAATCCCAACATCTATATTTATCAAACCACTAATAACATTGACATTCAGTGACTTTTGCCTCCTTATTTGTACAAATCAAACCCCAAAACATTTATATAACATATTTTACATTCAATTACTTCATAATTTCAAAACTACGTATAATGATGTTTTGTAGTGCCTTACAGACTGTATCAATATTACGTTTTTTGTATGTAGTTTCTTGATGGGTATTTTTATAGAGAAATTGGCTATTTCCTTAGCAAGCTTCAGTGTATTAGAAACACGCTACTAAAATGTGTCTAGCCTGAAACACCCAGATTTCATATTAGGACCTCCACAACCATTCTTCTTTCCAAGGTCGAAATTCATTACCATGGAGGGTTGGTGGTACAAAAAAAACTTATGAGCAAACTGTCATGAAAACTACAGCAAACACAGAAATAACTGCAACTGTGTGGCCAAGCAGTCTGACTCGGCAGTGCTCTGCACACTTTTCAGCTACCTACCTTTAGCACACTTTAGTTCGGTGAGTTTTTAGAGTTTCTTGTTGGTCAAACGGTTGTAATTTGTGATATTTATGTTTCCCTCGTCATATTCATTACTTACTTTTGCTTGCAAGAAAACGTCACTCATAGTCGATGAAATGTCACTCATAATTTCACTGAAATTATGACTATGTCACACATACCAATCAGAAACCTTGGCAGCTATGTGATTCACCAACATGACTAGTAGCGCTGGTGTTAATTTTCCCTGTGTGTCCAGATGTTTTCAGGAGACAGTTAAAATGTCAAGATAATACAAGTAAACAATGTTCCTGCTGAAGGGAGATCAGCATTTTGTCTAGTGGCAGATCTCACTGATCATGAAGTAATGCAGAGGGTTCATGTGCCCGCTGCAAAGAATGTGTACCATGTAGTTCACTAAACTGCATTTTATGTGGCTACCTCAGTGAGTTGCTGCATTTTGTCACAGAGCTCCTTTGGTTACTTGCAGTTCATAAGTTACAATCCTAATAGCACAATTACATACACACTCCCATCAAGGAGCTGCATTCAAACTGCATTTTATAGTTACAACATTAGTTTTCCCTTCAGTCTTTAATTATCCTAATGTTATCAAAGGGTATTGTTTGGATAGTAATACATTGTTGGATGGACACGCACATAGCCAGGGGTCACAACCCAGGCTGGAAGGTACTGAATGTGGTGATGAGGAATAAGGTTAAAAATACATGGGAACGGGATGGAATAATGGAGTATGTCTAACGTTATGACATAAACCATGCCAAGAATGTCAGAACACAAAAGCAGTGTGCGATTTCTCTGTCACTAGGCCGTGTGTGAAATGAACTTCTATATATCAATAACAAGCTGGAGGTTTTTGGCGCGAAAGAGCCAAGCTACACGGTTGACTTCATTGGGGGCTCCGTAGCAAATACATCCTTTTTTCACGGCCCCACAACCTCCCCCTCCCGTTAGCAGCCATGGGCGGCAATCAGAGGGATAGTCCCGGGCGCCAGAAGCTCTAGCTGCGCCACTGGGGTCCCGGCAGCCTAAATCAGACTGTGGAGATGTGCTGCATGCCCCCTCTTGGTTTGGCTGCCTATGGGGGGGGGGAGACACAGAGCCTGGCCTCAGGCCAAACCCCCAGGTAGACAGTGGGAGTCAGACTAAAGAATGGTAATTAAATAATAATTTACCTTAAAAAATAAGCCTAGATATTCACTAAGAAAACCAAAGGTTGCAAGGACTTTATAGTTAGGACATAGAATAAAAAATAATAGAAATTAATTGAAAAAAACAAAGGTCACAAGGATGTTATAGTTAGGAAATATAATTAAAAAATTCACTAAAAAAACAAAGGTTACTAGTTAGGTTCAGATTTTAAACACACAAAACCATAGAACTTCAGCAGTTATAGTTGGAGTTTTCTCAATTAACTATAACTCGTGCCACCACCATGCAGTTTTTTCATCAATAATTTGACAGCAAATGTTGCAGTGATATCATTGATATAAACATGCAAATAATCGGTGTACTTTTTTTTAATCACGTGTAGCCTTTTCAGTAACTCTATTGGGTGCCAACAGGGTATCACTCATTGATGCTGAGTGTCCTCAGTATTTGCCAATAATGCCCTGAGCAGAGCTGGTAATTAAAAAAATTCCTCAATCCTCCATTAATCTTCAAAGCATTTTGGACTAAAGTGTCCTTCATCAGGAGGTAAATTTGTACTGCGGAATGAAAGAAAATAATTATTCCAATATAATTCACTAATCATGACATGTCATAAATATTTATAAATCAACCACCAATTTATATTAGACATGGTGCATTATAATTTCATCTATATCAATTTGAGACCGCATAGGTATGGGAATCTGAGCTATATTTCTTCCACTGATTTCCCTCATTCAACATTCTTTCAAACACCTTTCAAACACCACCCCAGAGTTTGTTCATGTATATTAATAGTGAGCGGTTAATTTGCAAAATGAGTCCCCTGTTCTCCCAATTCTAGGCGGTATTTTCAAAGCACGCCGTAAGTTGTGTAAGTGAAAGATACAGTAAGGAGTGATGTCAAAAGTCAGCACTCCAAATGCCAGCTAAAAACACCAGTAAACAAAAATAAACTTATGGATATTGTGGAGGGTGCCCCAGTTTGACCTTGCATGTATGTGAGGTTCACCGCATTCAGTCATAGTTAACCTAGTTGAGTTATTTAAACATATTCACGTAATATTAAGAGTAAACAAGTGAAACAGGACAAAACAATTACCCGGACCTGAGGGCATGATAAGAATGTTACTAATGCAGAACCCCAAATGTGCCCCCAGTTAATGCAATCCTGCTCAATACTAACTCAAAGATAAAATAAGTTACCCAAAAGTATTCAAGGGTGTGCAACATGTAAATTAAACAAGCATTTGCAATGCAATAGGTCTCGCATTTACATGAGTTTGAGCTATTCGCATTGTAAATTACAATGTCTTTTATTTATGTTTTGGTTTTTAAAACTAATAAAAAGCATTGTCATTTTTAATGCTAGTAGTAAACTCTCGCAAATGCGAGACCTATTGCATTGCAAATGCTTGTTCAAGTTCTACGGGCTGGATAGAGTTTTAGGGGCGGGGCCATCGCTGGGGCAGTCTTGAGGGGGAGTGGTGGGCACCAATATCAGTGTGCATGTCAGTTTAGCTAGTCATCTCAGGACAGCCAAACCAACATGCGCTCTACGCTGTCTCCAACTAGAGCTGTGTTCCAGGGTTGTAGACAGCAAGCACAGACTCCCAGTCTTTCTGAGAGCGCAAATTCAGGGTGCTCAGGCCAATCCTCACACTGCTTTAATGCTGTCAGTAGCATGAGAGCATTATCAGGATTGGTTGCAGGGAAATCTGTCAGCCTGTGCTGCAGCGAGTAATCAAGGAAGAAGTGGCAGAACTTATTTTTCCCCCTTTTTTTATGTGTTTTCTTCATCGTCTACTCCTGCCTCGTCACTCCGCCCACACACCAGCCGCTACTGCACCACAGTGCAACAGCTATTAAAAATGAAATACAACAGGCAGGGAAGACCAAGTCAAAACAGTGTTTTAAAAAAATGATTGGCGAAAAAGTAAAGATATCAAAGACAATTATCATTTCAACTGACCGGGGCTCATGCTAGAAAAGCAATCAATGGGCAGTGAGCTAAAACATGCACATTTCGATCTAGTATGTATACATTTTGGACTATTACAAATAAATGTGATACAGTCATGTAAAAAACAATTAATTAGTTTAAGCAGAAACGTATATAACATACAAGTGTCGGTAACTTTTCCTCTAAGGAAGCCCCTGAAGGGCCTCGGAAGGAAGATAGTGTGTACATCCACAAATACTGACTCTATTCCTCGAACAAACCCCTGCGTCCCGTGGGCACTCTTTGCATGTGGGCCGTGGTGCCATTGGTAGCCATGTCTGCATATATTTGGTGGAATAGTGATCATCTTTGCCTGTGCATTTATTTGGATGTTTATATGTGTGCACCTATAGTGACTCTATATTTAATTATGCATCCATCTGGAGTGTATGTGTACTTCAGTATATGTGCAAGGCTGTGTTTCTAGATATTAGTTTTTGGTGTGTCCAGTGTGTGAATGTATGCTTTCACCCGTGTGAGTGTGTGTGCATGTATATTTTGGGGTGAGTATTGTATGCATGTTTCTGATGTGCGTGCGAACACCTCTCCTTGTGTGTATTTTGCCTGTGTGTCTCTGTTCGGTGTATGCGCACTTCTACTTGTGTGCTTTTTTTGCCATGTACTTCGGTCCGTGTCTGCGGTGCTGCTTTTTAGGTCTCGCCTGAGCCAATGCGCTTGCGCATTGCTCGGTGAGATTATAGTAAGCGGAAAAGAAAAGTCTACCAAAACGGTTGCGGATCGCATACAGTTCATGTGATCTATCGCCAGCCACATCACACACCACCAATTGTATGTGCCTTGCATAAGACTTCAAAGGCTGCCGCTCCCCCCCCAGTCAGACTTCTAAGGCTGCTGCTCCCCCGCCCCCGCATCAGACTTCAAAGGAATGCGCTCCCGCTCCCACTCCCTCTCCCCCGCTCCCCGCCCCCCGCCACAGCAATGCCAATTGCTTGTTTTTCTTTGTCTCTTCCGAACCCCAACACTCTGAGGCTCGAACTCTGGTCTCCAACTCCCGAGTCCGACTGCCGCCTTCTTCTGTAAAGCCACATTGTTGGCCCCTCATACACTCAGACCGATCAAAGAAAGACAGATCCAGTAACAGCTGCTTCCTTTCCGTGCTCTCTGATTCATTTCCTCTCACTGACCGAGCATTGGTTTTCATGCGAATGAGGAGGCTAAAACCATAACTGGCAGCGGGCTTTGCTCTCACCAACTTGCATTGTGACTAAAGTTTAGTTGCTCTTCAGCTTTCGCTTTGTTTTGAACATTTTCTCTCAGTAAACTTCACCTCCTTTTGTTCAAAGTTGAACAGAGGGCATTACTTTGCTTCTGAGCACCTAAAACAAAGCACTGCCTGCATCAAAGGTATGGTTTGTACCCCCTTTGCGCCTGACTGAACTTTCTTTACTGCTGTCATGAAGGGCTTACTTGTTTCACAGCAGTAAGATCTGGTAAATGTATGACATGGTCACACTCTCATTTACCAACAAACATCAAACAAGAGACAGGTACAAATAAGCAGGCATTTAATGCCCTGGTCAGGAATACTGCTCGAGGCTTTATCATCATGCAAGTATTGCTGGTCCATGCTGAGCAAGGGGTCAGTGGTTATTAAGGCAGATGGCACCTTGATTCACAAGCGCCAGGGGGCCTTGTGAAGTCTGTAATATGCAGAGGTTTCAGTATGAGATCAACAGAAAGTGTGCGGCATCATAGCGGTGCCTGTGACTGCAATAAACAGATAAGGTATTTTAATAACGTTCGAGTAAACAACAAGTAAAAATAAACGTAAATGTTACTGGCGCAGCCGCTGATAATTCAGCGCAAAACTGTAAATAAATATAGCTTATTAACAGTGCAGGCTGTTTCCTTATCATTTACAAAATAGTCCACAGTATGTTGTAATATCCGCAAATAGGAGTGGAAGTGCCACATCAACAA
Source organism: Lissotriton helveticus (assembly GCF_964261635.1). Classification (NCBI taxonomy): domain Eukaryota; kingdom Metazoa; phylum Chordata; class Amphibia; order Caudata; family Salamandridae; genus Lissotriton; species Lissotriton helveticus. The sequence continues at coordinate 2,661,414 of NC_136069.1, read as the reverse complement.
AAAATGTCCCGCCCCCTCCTCCATCACAAAAAATGCATCCTTTTTCCACATAACATTAACCCATCATTGCTAGAACCGGTGCTCAATTTGAGAACAAAAATCAAGCTGCCACTGTCAGAAGCTCACTCTTAAGTGCATGTAACATAGGCATCAGCTTCACAAAGAGTACCAAACATCGTGCCACAGAATTGTGTGATACCATAGGGTGCTCCTAATGTTACTATGCTACACCGCCTGAACGCAGAGGGTATTTCAGTGTCATTGCTATTTTAAGGAGTCTTGTTATCCAGCAAACACACAGGCTCGCGGACACCAGCAGAAAGGGTCTTAGCACTGAGTGCCGTTTTCAGATGTCACAAACAGCAAAACAAGTGATATTTAATTGCTATAGATGAACACGCAGGCCCCATTGACCCTCTTGTAGTGCTAGGGAAATCGCAAGGCAGTTCAGAGGTATAGAATTCAAGTAATGGCGAACATGGCAGTGCTGATATCAAGGATGAGAACCGCTCCTCTCCCCCTTCCTTTCTTATTGTGCCATTTAATGTTGTTATTAATAGCATTTCTTGCAATGAAATCCTGTTGTATGGTTTTACTCCAAAAAAACAATACGACAAAAAAAAAGAAAGAAAGCAAACCAACACTCTACGCCCTCTGCACTTTTTATTGTACTTTTTTCAAAAATTGATTGCACGAGAGCTCCAGGCAGCTCCAGGAGACTTTAACCAGACCTAAATATGGCCTAAAATCTAGAGGGTAATGCTGCTGCAAGACCGCTTTCTACTACCCTTAACTGGTTATTTCTAACAGCAGAGGAGGAGGTCGACACCATTTTGTTTGTAATTTCGGTGTTTCTACAATACCTTATTTGCTGATTTTATGGAGCTTAAAATATTTGTACTAAAGGCAGCTCTACTGATACTGATTCTGGCAGCACAGGAATCGAGGATACTCCAACACCAAAGAGAAGACATCTCTGAGGATAACATGCAAAACACAGCCACTCAGGAACACTGAATAGGATTATGAAGTTTGGGATTAACCATCATCAACAATCGAAAATGTATTGGTGCCGAGGAGCGTAATCATAAATAAATTAATAGCCACTTCTTGGTTGGAGCCAGGATTGCTGTATTCATCAGTGCCGGTCAATCATTTCCATGGCAACCAGTGAGCCTTCAATAGAATTCATCGACCAGTATGTAGAAGATGTTTCTGTACCACTCGAGCATTTCCAATAAAATGATGCGCTCCTGTTTTGTGTCGGAGATTAAGTAGCAATAAGAAAAAAAAAGCACTGCGAACATCTGAAGAAAGCTCAAAATGTAATCGCCCTGCAAACAATATTTTTTTGACTAAATGGGCAAGAGGGCAGTGCAAAACAACACACGGCTGAAATACTGAATCCGTATTTGTGGGTAACTGGAAAATAACTCCGAAGTCTTTTTCAAAGAATGACAGAATTTTACCTTCATGAACTTTGCACATCCACCACCACCACATCCACCACCACCACATCCACCAAGTCCATGACCACCACCACCAAGTCCACCACCACCACCACATCCACCACCACTACGTCCACCACCACCACGTCCACCACCACCATGTCCACCACCACTACGTCCACCACCATGTCCACCACCACCACGTCCACCACCACCTCCACCACACCCACCTCCACCTCCACCACCACCCCATCCACCACCACCACACCCACCACCACCACGTCCACCACCACTGCCACCACCACCACGTCCACCACCACCATGTCCGCCACATCCACCACCACGTCCACGTCTATCACCACCATGTCCATCATCACCACATCCATCACCACCACGTCCACCACCACCACGTCCATCACCACCACATCCATCACCACCACGTCCATCACCACCATGTCCGCCACCACTACCACCATTAGCACCTTCTATTGGTTTAACCCAAACTGACTCAGCTACTAACACTCTTGATTCCTCCAGTACACCTAATGCACTAAAGGTCTTGATCTCACCAACACCCAGGCCAGGGAAGGTAGTAAGAGGGAAAACTAAGAGTTCCTTGCCATACATAATCTATGGTCCTCGGCCAACTAAAAAGAGACGTAAAAGGTTGGATCCAAATAAGCCAAAGTTGAGTCATTCTGAATTTGGGAAGAAACCTAATCCTATCAGCACTAAAGCCTCGGGAATTACAGTTGTCAAGGAAGCTGCAGGAATAGTGCCAGATCCCCCCACACTTTTATTACTGTCCTCCCACTTGGTTACTGAGTGTAATACTGAACATGTTTTGAACGTCGAAGGGTCTCAAATAACCCCTACTAGCAATCTACTAGATAGCATAGAACTCATTGTGAGGAGCTACACATTAGCTATAGTTGAAAGATTAAAAGGAGTGGAGTTAAGACTAGGGAAAATAGAGGCAGATCTGGCCACACATGGAAACCCTATCAGGACCTCAGGTCATAAAGGCACAATAACAACATCAATCCCTGCTCAAGAGTCTACATCAGCGCAAATTTTTTCATCAGACGCCGTTGTAGCAACTTCTTCTACCACCACATCACACGATAACTTGAAGAAAGCCATACCAGCTGCTATTAATAAATTGTCTACAAGTATATCATCTGTACTTAAACATCCTCATAATCTCAAAACTAATCAGACAAAAATACCAACAACAAGTCTAGCTACAACCTTGAATCGTATTCCTGATATTCCTGTTAATAACAATTTAGAAAGAGGAATGGGTAGCTCATCAAACGGACCGCCAAGATTGGAGATGGAAGAAGCTAGATATACAAGAAGGGCTCAAGGTAGGAGACCACCCACCGAACTCCCGCCGGAAGCTGTACCTTACGTGGTGGTCCTCACTGGGGTACCGGAGCTGTCTGTAAATAAGCGGGAAGGATTCTTCCAACTCAAGAATGAAATAATGCACTGTCTATCCTCACATAGACCAATAGCCAGTAACAATTATGGCGAAATAGTCCATGTCCGAGGTTTGCCATGGTTAGGTGGAAGACCAAAGGACATAGGGGGAGACGTGGTTGTGGTAAATTTTAGGGACAAAAACGCAGTCCAATACATATTGAATTGGCCTTATGGCAATGTGAATAACTGTATTATACCGCGCCCATTAACCTACTTTTATCCCAGATCTATAGTATTCCCACACCAATCGACAACTAGCAATGCCCTATTTGATAACCATTTTTTTAATATGGAGCTTGCTAGGAACCCTGTTCACATGTACCAACCAGTACCAGTTCCTGTCGCATCCGGGTGGAACACTATACCCCCCAGACACAATACAAGTGAACACAGAAGTATGGCTCATTTAATGCCATTCACGCCACTGGAATTATCGAACAAATTTGATGTATTCAGCGGTTTAGACGAATGCGATTGAAGATTAATGAACAGGGTGGAAGAGGGAGGTGGTGCAAACAACCATAATATTGATGGAGCTAAGGAGGAAGAAGGGAGTAGATCCCTGAGGGCAGAAAATACTGTTACTGCAATTGACACTGGGGCTAATAGTAGTTTGTTATTATCTACATTATTTGGCAACTGTGGGTCAAATGAGGGGCCCTCTCTGACTACACTAGTTTCATGGAATGTAGTGGGGGTCCACGCAAAAATATGTGACCCTGACTGGAATAATTACATGAACACTTTTGATATTTGTGTGCTGCAGGAAACTTGGGCTACTGATCAGGTCCACAGAGTCGGATATAAAACATACCAAATAGAGGCTGTGCCTTCATTAAGAGGACGAGCCTCAGGAGGCCTACTAATATGGATTAGTGTATCTATTAATATAGGCATAAAAATTCTAAATATTGACTCCCTAGATATATTAGGACTGGAAATAACGACAGAGGATAAAAGGGTGATTAACCTCATAAATGTGTATAACAGTCCTCTTCCATCCCATAAGGTGTCGCCATGCATCGAAAAACTGGAGACTTACATGGACACCCTAGAGCCAGATGCAAGCGTAATCTTATGTGGGGACATGAATTGTAATTTTGAACCGATCACGGCCATGGCCAAACTGTATGAAGATGAGGATGTGGCTAACAGGATACCTCTCCTGATTGATAATGGAACTGTCGCTGGAACCACACTAGCCCTCCAGATCACAAGGCTGCTTACAAGCCATGGTCTGAGGGCTTGTAATGGGCGCATGCCATCTGATAGCCCGAAAGTACCCACTTTCAAGAGGCGAGATTACAGAAACAATTTAGATTATGTTAATATTTCGTCTGACCTATGGCCACCCACAATTGATTTAAAAGTCAAGGAGAGATTTGATAGCGACCATCATCCACTAGAAACTAGTTTTCTTCAAAGCTTACTAAAGGGGTCGAATGGTATAGAGGGAGGCTATAGTCAAGTACAGTTACCATCACCAGATAACATCATTCTTAGTAATAATCGAAGGGCCGTCAAGTGGGCATATATACTGGAAAGAGAGGACTTACTAGTAAAAATTTACAGTACCTTAGTAAATACATTTGAATTATATTGTCCACTTAGATGTGAATCTGGGGAATTCATTAAATTGCATAAATCTCTCTTTAGTAAATTGTTAGACCTCCTCACAAAAAGACTAAAAAAAGGGACTGGCACAGCAAATGCAAAACCAGTGGGAAAACATTGGTATAATAAGGAATGCCGTGTTGCTAAAACCATTTTGATTAAGGCAATTAAAAGCAAAAGTCCTGTAGAAATTAAAGATAAAAGGAAATTATATAATACGATAATGGTAAAAGCAAAATCCTCCTGGGATGAGGAATTATGGTCTAGCATGCTATCAGCAGCCAAAACCAAGGATCAGAGGCACTTTTGGGAACTAGTGGCTAAGGGGAATAAACGTGAGAAAGGTTCCAGAGAGGTTTTCCTAGATGAGGCCACGTGGGTAAAACACTTTACAATGTTGTATGCAGCAAAACTAACTGAGGTTACTTCGCTGGAAAAATCTATTTCTATACAGCCAGCGAAACTACACCCACTGGTAGTCTTTGACTTGCATGAAACTGAGCTAGCAATTGCTTCAGTCAAACAAGGGAAGGCTCCTGGACTCGATAAAATTCCGGGCGATCTTTATTTGCACAACACTGATGTTTGGGCACCGTATTTAAACCAGTTATCTAACATTATAGCGTCTGGTGAACAAATTCCAGACACATGGGATGGTGCAGAAATTATTAAAATTTTTAAAAAGGGGGATAGAGGCGATCCAGCTAATTATCGCCCCATTAGTCTTTTAGACATAACTCAAAAGATTTATGCCAGGCACATATTAAACCGCATAAATACGTGGTTAGATGATGAACTAGTTTTATCAAAATACCAGGCGGGTTTAGGGAAAAAACTGGGACCATAGACCAGGTATTGCGGTTATGCTGCTTGTATTGGAAATATGTTATCATCCGCAAGGGTCACTTGTATGTGACCTTTGTAGATTTACGAGCAGCATTTGACCTAATACCTCGTGACCTACTTTGGAAGTCCTTGGAAAGGCAGGGACTTCCCGGAGAACTTTTAAAATTGGTGATGGGCCTGCACCAGGATAACTATGCCGAGGTTAGGTGGGGCCCAAACGGGGAACTCACTGACCCAATCCCCATAAAAAGAGGAGTACGCCAGGGATGCGTACTGGCTCCCACACTTTTTTCCCTTTATGTTAATGATATTGCAGCCTACATGGAGAATTGTGATAATGACTCGCCCCGATTAGGAGGGGAACGTGTACCGTCCCTCCTTTTCGCGGACGACACGATTCTCATTTCACAAACTCCTCGGGGCCTTCAGATCTTATTAGATAGGTTCCAGCAATATTGTATTTCAAAAGGGTTAGAAATCAACTTAAAAAAAAACAAATATATGGCACTAAACCCGCACAAAAGTTTAAAAAAAACCCTAATGTTAAATGGCCACAAACTTGACTATGAACAGAGCTTTACATAATTTGGGGTATTACTTGATTCGTCAATGGGATGGAGTCCTCAGCTAGAAAAATCAAAAATAGTGTTTAAACAAAATTGTCTCCCAATATTAAAAAGACACAACACATGTGTGAATAAGGCAGTTACTCCAGCAATAGAGATATTCAGGTATAAGGTGCAATCAGCAGTTCTGTACGGGGCAGAACTATGGGGACCAGTATGCCGGAAGACCTTTGAAATACTGGAGAACAAATTCATCAGGGGATTACTAAAAGTTCCTAATAACACCCCATTGATACCATTATTTCTAGACTTAAATATTAAGCATACTGACCACCATGCAATGTTGAGACCACTATTATTATTGGTCAGATTATGGACAACCCCAGAACTGACTGACTACAAAAATGGGGTGAAAGAAGTATTGGACCTAGATAGTGGTAGAAAATTTACTGGTTTAAGCACGTAAGAACGTGGCTAAACAAGCTAGGTCTAACCCACTTTTGGAGTGAGCCGGAGTCTTTAAATATGGCCTCCAAGAAAATTGTTAAACTGTCCTTCTGGTCCTATGTGAGTCACGATTCTACGTATGCTAGATCACACGGCCCTTTAACCGAAAAATTTCTATTGTTTAAAAATGAGGCCAACTTTGAATCATTTCTCGATGAGGTACAGCCGCCATTGGCCAAAACCCTGTACTTAAAATATAGATATGGAACATTGAGAACTAAGGCCACTGAGAAAAGCTGGGGGATGACAAACAGCGAGTACTGCACCTTATGTTCAAACAATACAAGGGAAGACGTTTTACATATACTGTTCTTTTGTCCTAGTTATGGTAAAGCAAGGAAAAAATGGATAGTGCCATTATGTCATATCATTGGCTCTACTTCCCATAAGGAAGCTGGCAGAATTCTAAAAACGGATACCAGCCAAATAACTGTGTTTGGAATCAGTAGATTTCTTCTTGCTGTAAACTTTATTAGATTGAAAATGTCTCTTACTTTGTAAGTTGTATACCCTGCGGATCTGTTCAAACCACGTATAATGCTTTCCTTCCCTGTTTTATTGATTTGTTAATTTTAAATTTCTATGCCAAGGCTGTTATAAATTTGATTTAATGATTTTTTAACTCTGTATAAAAGTATTTTAAATTTATTTATTCTATTTTGTGATAATTCTAAACCATAATAGTGTGTCCTAAAATGATGAAGCGTAGTAGTGATTATTGATAATGTTTTTTTTTTATTGTATATCTTTTATGTTGCAAAGCAACGAAATAAAGATTATTGAATTGAAGTGACTACCGATGATGAGACAGGGGCTTGTCTGGAAATTACATACCAGTTACCCCGTTGGTGGTGTTTCCGTGAGGTGTCATTTGGTTTTCACAAATTTTTTCTGAGGAGCATTTAATCCCACACCTTGAGGGTGGAGTTTGGTGATAGACCTAGGTGGGTCATACGATTGGGTGTTCAGTGTTTCTGCCAAGGAAATTCGTTTTTTTATAAATTTGGGCGCAGTGCAGTGAAAGTACCCCCACAATTATTGTGTGGTTCTGGAGTAGTTATCAGTACGAAATGACTGTTCTGCCACCCTACTGACTTTTGTTGTCGCCCTTGGACAGGGTCTTGTTGGTTGTTCTACCACTAAAATAACCCCAGGGGGCTATAAATGTGTGGAGAGAGCCACACATTTCTACTACTTCCAGACACGGCTGACTGACACTCTTCACCACCAACTGCTGCTGCTCCTGTCTCCTGGCGAGGATTGAGAACATCAGGGCCAGTTCCTTCACCACAGAGGAGCAGGAGGTCCTGGTGGACGAGGAGCTCTGACAGTACGGGAGGCTATGTGGTGCTCCTGATGTCATGGTAAGTGTTTCAGAGTGAGAGTAGGGTAGTGCAGGGAGTACACACATGAAGTTGATCTGCTGCAGTATGTGCCTGAGAGTGTGGGTTAATGTGGTACACTGCCTAGTATTCGGACTTCGGCAAATGGGATGTCTTGCATATTTTGAACATTTTCTGTGCAGTATTTCAGGATGGGAGGGACATGAGGTTTTTGCAGCCATACAGTGACTCTCCAAGATTGGAAAGTGGAACTCAGAACAGACATTGCCTGAGCTAATGGATGTTTGAGTCCATGAGGTTTTCTCATGCTCATTTGTGACATTACAAAGACGTTTCGTCCAGACGGTAAAGATAGAAGTGTGTTTCACTTTGTATTGCCACCATGGATCTGTGAGCAGTATGCACAAGGGTGAAATGACTGAGGCTGACACTCTTGGTGGAAATTCCCATATGACACAGCAGATTGTTGTACTTCAGGAACATCCCCCTTCCTTTATTTTCCATATGTGTACTGGCTCATATGTGTAGGCACTGTATGCCCTCTCATATTGTACATGCATGTGACTGTTCAGATGTCCACCTTAGACCGCAGTGTGAGCCCCCCTGGCCTGCACAGTTACTGCCCAATTTGACAGAAACCCATCACTGAATGGACAGAGTGAGACATATGTGTTCTCTGCCACCCTATTCCTCAAGGAGCTATCTTAGGCCTGTGGATTGCACAAGACAGACAGCGTGAGGAGGATGTAAGATGTAAGATCATTTTCCGAAATGTAACCTCCATGACACAGTGAGCCATTCACTGGCCAAGTACATTGAGGGGTGTGCATTGTTGGACACAGTGAGTCTGCCCTGAAACACCATTTCTAATGTATTGTATGTCTTGCTCACTCACAAACTGCATTGCAGATGAGGGCTTTCTTCACATTGCTTTCTGTGCTGGCATTCTGCATGTGCATGAGATGGGCAGGTATGGTGTTCATCCTCATACCTGCATGCATTTAGGTCAGATTGTCTTATGCTAATGTACTACGTATCATGCTGTATGGCCTCTGCTGAACATATCTGAATAGCTGTGCTAAATGTATGCATGCTCCTTTACTGAGACACAGTAGGCCATAAACCTGTGTCACTGAAATTTCCTCCTCTTGTCTCCCATGCCTGCAGCTTAAGGTCCACCAGCATATGGCCTTATGGAGGGCCATTGCATACAAGGTGTGTGCTCTGGGCGGCTGCAACCGACAGCACACACACTGTCACAAGAGGTGAGATGACATCTGCCGGCTTAGCAAAAAGGTGGCAGAGATGACGCTGGAGATGCTCCCTCAGACTGGAAGTTTTGCGCGCAAGAGCGTGACACCACTAATGGCCCGCATCTTGGCTGTGACACAGCCAGAGCTGGATGGACATTTGAGGGCCCATCAGCAGCAAGTAGGGGGTGAGTATTCTGCGAAGGGTGACTTTGGCTGTGAGTGACTACATGTATTCCAACCTTGAGCCAGTGCGGAGCTCTGTGATGTTTCTAGTGTGATGCAATGGCTTGTAAGTGGCCTCTGTGTTGGGTGCAGCTGTCATGCATTTACGCTACAAGTACTTTCTCATGTGTTTAATGTAATGGGCCTTGACATTGCATGCTGACATGTGGCCTTAGGGCAGCTGCTGAATTAGGGGAATCATGTAAATCACTGGGCAGTGAACTGCAGTGTGCCTCATCTTATTCTGCTGTTGTCAATGTGTGCAGTGCCGGACCTCGAAATTGTCTAAACTACACATCTGACACTACTTTGCAACTGTATTTGTGCTTCAAAGCATGACATGGTGGATAGCAGGAGCTTATGGCCGTTGCAAAGAGACCTTTTGGAGTTTGCATTTGTGTTTGCCCCTTAAAGTGACTGTGAGAAGTTGGCCTGGCATATGCTGTCCACTATGCTAGTGGGCACCTTGCACCAGTCCAAATGACCCTTATTGAAGATAGGTTTAGACAACCTTATAGAAAGCTATCCTAGTGGTAGCTGTGGAGAGCAGCCTTCAGGCTAAGTCTAGAAGGAAAGTAAAGCAGCTTGTTTTACCAGTCTATAATCTTGTGAATGACCAAATGAAAGGAGAACCACACCAGGTATATGTATAAAAGATATGTATTTATTCTAAACACATCACTGTAGTCCATTTATGAGTCTCGAGGCAAAAGTACATACAGCAAACTTGTTTAGCACACAGTAAATTAGCACAATATACGATGAGTCCTAGGGGCGTACCAAATCATATATTAAGAAAGTGGTATAAGAACCACAACTGACATAGAGAAAAGGCCCAGAGCCTTTAGAACCACTGGGGCCACCAGGAACCCCCAAGGTAGTGACACAGGGGACCCAAGGTGGGATGGGTGCTGTGTCTAAACACAGCCACGAATCACCATTAACTTCTATGGGGAAAGACGCGGTTGGAATTTTAAAGATTGAGGACACTTAGAAGAGGACTTGGAGCAAACCCCTTTAAAACTAGGAGGTTCTAGAGCCAACACCCACGGGCACATCGGAGTACTCGAGATACCTCACCCAGGGAAGCCGGGTAAATAGATGTCTTTACGTGTTGGATTTTGTTTTCAATTTCACTGGCGATCTGCTGCAAAGTGCTGCTGGCGACCAAGTGGTAAGTGTCCGGGTGGATCCAAGGGTGGATCGGAGATCTGAAGAACCTTAAAGCAGAGGGGACAGAGTCTGGGTCACTTGCCAGTGACCAGGGAGGCGATGAGCGTATGCCCACCGATGTCGGGTGATTTTAGGTGATGAAGGTGAAGCTTGATTCTTCAGCCACGAGTGGGGAGTCGATGACAATCAGGTCCTGGATTCGAGCTGTCCCACAAAGGATGTCAAGTGCTGCTGTGTCCATTTCCGGATTGGACCCAACAAGCCTTGGCAACAGCAAGCCAGAGAGAAAGCAGAGATTGGCTTCGCAGCAGACCAGCAAGGTCAGCGGGACTCACCACTTGGTGGAGAGTCAGGGCACATCTGGAGCAACCAGGAAAGCCCAAAAAACAGAAGAGATACCTTTGTGGGGATCCACCAGCTGATGGACCAGGGATCACGAAGGGGCCTAGAGTTGAAATGCTAGATGCGGGCCCACGGAACACTTGTAGAGTGTAGGACCACAATCTTCAGTGCAGATGGTGCTCGGGGTTTGGACTACAAGTAGCCCAATGCACAACTTCGGGAAAGCTCGGGAAGTTGATGCACTTGCAAATGTGCACCGTGTCCAGGAGTTCGGTTCCACATCACTCGTGAGGACTGTGAGTCTCAGCTTTGCTGGGATCTCATGTCGGCCTCTGAGAAGTCTGTGTCTTGAGTCACAAATACTTCGGAGTACGGCAGGAGCTTCGGAAATGCAGACCGGCAAGATGCTTGTTCGGTGCCTGTTTGAACAGGGGAGTGACTCCTTGACCCCAAAGGAGATTCTTCTGTCTTCTAGTCGTGTAGTATGTCGAAGTTCCAGGATATATGTTGCAGAGTTTCGTCCAGGTGTAATCTGAAGTCCTAAGGACTGGAGTCCCATACTTATACAAAGATAGGGGGTTGAACATACTCTGGGGACCCACCTATTTTTATTTATTTAATGCATTTTTATAAAGCGCTGACTTTACCCGAAGGTGTCAGAGCACTGTACAATAGAACTAGTTACCTGTTGCAGGAATAGAACAAACAAAAATAGCATGCCATCGAGTCGAAGTAACGCAGGCAAAAGGCACACAATCTCAAGCACAGTATGAACAGACTGTACAAGCAGAAGTAAGAATAAATATGACAAATTTTACAATGCCTAAAGAACTTCCTGGCGACCCTATGGGAGGGTCTGGGGTAAGCACGGGCCAAAAATCCATTACGCTCGCAAAATTTGCGGATTTTTTGGCAATTTCGCGATTTGTGAATCTTGCGAAATTGCTGAAAATTTGCAAATTCGCGAGCAGGCGGATTTCTTTTTTTTTTATGGCCAGCTCACTCAAGGGACCCCCGCGCCCTTCAGTATTCTGTGATACACGGAGAGAAGCACACCCCAGGCACTGGCTCCCCTGAAGATGTGTAAAGAAAAGTACTTTAAACCTGATTATTTTCACTGAGTCTAGTTTGGAAGCGTTTTGTTTATTTGGGAATGAAGGCAAGAGAGCTTACAGCACCGCAGGCAGCACATTCCAACAACTTCTTATATCTGAACCATTGCGACTAGTCAGACAGACAGGCTGCCCTTACCCACAAGATGTAAATAAAGGATGTCCATCATAGGTCCAGGAGGGTAAGGTCCTGGACAGGTCTTTGGAATAACTCCATAAGGTACATTTACATAGAATGACAAAGGCCTGATCTTCTGCACAGACGATGTAAATAAAGGTCCGGGAGCTTCAGATCTTTGGAATATCTGCATATGGTACATTTCCATACAATGAGTATAAATGGAACTCTGAGCTCACATTGCGCACTCCTGATGCAAACGACGATACTCATTCAGAGAAATCGCCTACCCACAGTGCCTTATTGTGGGCTTTTTGCACAGAATGTGTGTTCACATGTTCATTAGGCCGGGGTCATTCTGGTATCTCTGGTTTGACTACCCTGCTCCCCTTTGTGGCTCGTGTCTGTACGCAGGGGGCGTGGATCTAGCACTCACGCTGCCCAGAGACCGACCCTCTCAACCTTGCTTCAACCTTTTGAGCCCTCGTGCCTCTTCCAGAGCCGGCCTCCACATGCTTGCTGAGGTATTCCTAGTCCGTCTCCTGCTGTGTCCACTGGCAGCAGGTCTGGAACCTCCACATGGCGAGGCCTAACCTGAATATCCCTCTTCAGGGGGTCTCAGTCCTATAGCACTGTGTCTCAGGGATCAGGTTCATCTAGGGACCCTTGGTCCTTGCACCAAGTAACACTCTGACTGGCTTTTACTACTGCTACTTCTGAGAAACAACATGTGTGATCTACCACCGTGGATCCTCTTCCGATCTGCTGCCTTGCGCCCGCGCTGCCGCGGAGCAGGCCCTCACACTGGAGGCCATCCGAGGAGCTGGTGCTCCCTTTCAATGGGCTCCCATGAATTCTTCTCAGAGACTGCAATCTTCTTCCAAAAGTGGTCTGTTGTGATGAGGATGAAGCCCTCTCAGGCTATCTAACCTGACTGCACCTAGTCTATCCAGGTGCCTGTTTCAATCAAAGAGAAATAAGCAATGTAACTCTGGTGTGAGCAGGTGGTGGAGGTCTATATAAGGCCCAGGAGGAGCATATGTTCAAGTCATTTCTGTCTCTTCCATAAAGAGCACACAATTCGCCACCGCAAATTAGTAATTTTTCCTAGAAAATTCTTTGTCCTGCCTGTCTGGTTAGCCATCTCTACATTACCCGGGCAGGGAGCATGATGTAGGTGTTTGTGGAGAATGTAGGTGCCACCCCATGGATAGTACCCCCATACCATCTTGAACCATTTGCCTCTAAAATGGCAGGGACATTTTTACAGTAACACTATGAAACTGATTTAGCCACTGGATTAGCCAGTAGAAAGTACTCCAGTAATAGTTATGCAAATCGAAACAAATCCGTAAGTTCGCGGGAAAATCCGCGAACTTGCGTATTTATTTTTGATTTCGCGCGAATTTGCGGACCGCAGATCCACAAAATTCACCCATACTTAGTCTGGGGAGAAGGGTGGTTACACCCCTCTCCCTTTGTCCAGTTTCATGCCAGAGCAGTGGCTGCCTGCCCCTGCAACCGGTTTGAACTGGGTTATGCACAGGGACAACAAGTGTGCCCCCAGCACTGTCTGAAAAGCATTCTCTGAATGCACCCACCCAGCCCCAATACACTAAAGCCTGTCTGGGAGGTGGTTACACCTCTCTGTGACAGGAAACCTATTGTCCAGGCCTCCCCTGCTGGAGTTTCGTGCAGCAGCAGGAGGTCAGACCCGTGTCTGTGGCATCCATTTTGTGATGTCAGGGCTCGTTTAAACTATTACCGAGCAGACTAGTGTGTACAGGTCTTCTCCCTCTAGAAGGGTGAAATTCTACCCAAGCCACCAGGACTGGTTGGGGTTGGATTCAAAGTGTTTGACACCAAACACAACATGATTCCATGCAGCCATTCCAAATTTAGCATTTACCGCAAGGTTATAATGCACTTAAGAGTATATGGTCTGGCTGCATCACAGAACAGCCTCAGACAATAGGTTTCGAAAGCTGCAGAGGGGTCCTGCTCATGCATGGGCACCCTCTCACACAGAACCAAGCACTCTGCCTTCAGGATTGATAAGGCCTGCCATAGGAGTGACTGATAGGTTTATATGTGTCAGTGATTAAAGGTAGATATAGGTAACCTATATCTTAGTAAGGGGTGCATGCACCACCTTACCCAGGCTCCAGTAGCAGTTCTGTGGTGCCATTTATTAAGGCATCCCAGGGGTGGCATGATACATGCTGCAGCCACTGGTAGGCCACTGAGGTATCTATGCCCTTAGTACCTAAAGTACCTTGTACTAGGGACTCACAACGGTACCCCAGTAACCAAACCAGAGTGTACCTAAAGTACATGCAATAATTGTATAGAGAAAGCAGCTAGGCTGGGACCCTGGATAGCAGGATCCCAGCCAAAATAAGTCAAAACCCATCAAAACACCAGGTAAAAATTGGGAGCAACCATGTAGTCAGATTCCACCTTCCTACATAACCCCCCAAACAAAAGGGGATGAGGCTAACCTTGTCCAGGTGAGCCTTTATTGACTTAGTGGCCATAAAAGAAAGTAGCTGCACTAGCATGGTTACCCCCTGTCTTATGGTCCACTAAGTAATCCATCACCCTAAGGGTATGAGAGAGTCTCCACCATGGGGAATTACTACCCGTGGTGTGTTTTGGTAAAGTACATGGCTGGTGAGGTCTCAGCTTCCTCAGATCACTGGTCACCACGGATACCTTTCTTTCCAGGAACTGAGACACACTTTGCTCTAAGGGTCACCCTCTGGCTGACTACAGCTGGGGGTTGGGTCCCTTTGGTTGGAACACTGGAGGGACATGGTAGGTTTGGGCCCTTGTGGTCCCAGGTTTGCCTTTGCTCAAAAGAGTCCATCTGGGGGTGGTCCCTATTTACAGTCACAAGGGATCCCTCAGTGGGTTGAGATATTTTCACCTGGCTAGAGCTACTAGACTGGGTGTTACTAATCTGCTGATGGGGGGGTTCCTCCGGACAGGGAGCCCCTGTGTGGTCCACTGAACGCCCTCACCTTTGCAGCCCTGGTCTGACTGAGGGAGAGTACAGGGGGGCAGGTTACCTGCTCCAGACTGGGTACCACCTTGGAAGGGTACACGCCATTCGGGGTGCTGCTGGGCCAGGCCTGACTACCTCTGGTTCAGTTCTTTCACTAGGCGTAGGATCAGTTCCCCGAGGAGGCTGCCCCTTACTTATAGTCTGGGGGGAAGAAGACTGTTCTTCATCCCTTGTGCTCTCTTGTGGAGGAAAGTGTGCCATTATTTCAGGCTCCATCACTCTAAAATTTCAATGGGGTTGGGCTGTGGCCATCACAGCCCCACTAACTTTCTCAGGGATGCCCATCATTCTCAGATGGGCTTGGTGTTCAACTTCAGCCCAGGCTGAAATTTCCAGATCATTGCCCATTAGGCAATCTACAGGCAAGTTTAGGGACACTGCCACTCTCTTTGGGTCTGTGACCCCTCCCCAGCTAAGAATGACTAAGGCTATGGCGTGATCTGTTCTGACACCATCTAGGTTGGTTACCTGGTAACTAAACTCAGGTAAAAGCTGCTGAGGGGAAACTACTATCCCTGTCACCATCGTGACACTAGCCCCCGTGTCCCTAGAGTCTCAGCTTTCTGACCATTGATTGTGTGCTCTAGTCTGTACCTGTGTGGAAATTTGGCAGAGATTGCTGTTAGCATTGAGCTAAAGCCATATTTTTTCCGGCAGACATATTGACTGACCATGTGCTCGCCATGTGCTCCTTCCTTCTTCGCTGTTGCTTGCCCTTGTGCTTTGCTCAAGAACTGGCTATACTTTTTTATTTATTTATTTATTATAGAGTTTTGTATAGCGCGAACAAGACCCGTGGGTATCAGAGCGCTTAACATCGAGGTAGGTTACACATTAACAGTCCAATATCAGATTCTAAAAACAAACAGATATAAGGTAAAAGGCGCAGTGGCTATAAGGGGTGCCTAAATAAACCTTTTACAAACATATGTGCAATTAGTAATAAAAGGTGAGAGAGGCCTGGTTCATAACATGGCCATATCAGTAGATAAGGTGGGCCTTGCGAGACCCCGATTGTATGAGGACAGGGGTTGAGATTGCTTAGTAACTTGGACTCGTTGAGTTCTATTGCATAGGAATGGCTTAAACCATCTCCGCACATTACATCACATTACATCGTGGTAGGTTACGCATTGACAGTCATATATCCATTCTAACAACCAACAGATATGAGGTAGAAGAGGTTGTGGCTATAACAGATGCCTAAATAAATAAGTATATATCAAATACATGTGCAATTAGTAATAAAGGTGAGAGAGGCTTAGCTTATAGCACCGTCCATATCAGTAGCTAAGGTGAGGTAGAGGTTATATAGTTTGGCTCAGAGACCAGCAATTGGTTCACACAGGACTGTGGTATTGATAAGGGTACAGCCGAGGCTAGTGAGTGGAGTCAGTTTCTTGATAAAGATAGTAATCATGAAGAGGGATCACTCTTCAGCTGATGTAGTAGTTCATACTGGCGATCCGTCGGCTTCCCTATGCCAAGTATTTACTCATCATATGGCTTTTCAATTCCCGTTTGAATGTTGCGATATTTTGGATCTTCCTAATGCTAGGAGGGAGTGAGTTCCAAACTCTGGGGGCAGCTCCAGTGAATGCTCGATCATATGTCTTTTTCTTTCGAAAAAAGGCCGGCCTCAACAGCAGCTCCTTGGCGCTTCTCATTGGTCTGTTTCCTCCCGATAGCTTTATTTTCTTGCTTAGGTATCCTGGCATGTTATAGTGCACCGCTTTGTGAGTGATACATGCTGTCTTCATTTGAATTCTGGCCTCATAAGGTAGCCAGTTTAGTGCTTTCAGGTGAGGAGATATATGATCAAATTTCCTCGATCCAGTGATAAGTCTTGCCCCAGCATTGAGACAGGCTTTTAGCGGTGCTGTAGATGTTTTAGGTAGACCAGTTAATGTAGAGCAACCATATTCGATCCTGGATATGACTAGGGACTGTATAGCCAATTTTAAGTCTGCTTCTGAGATGAATGGTTTTAATTTTCTTAGGTAGCTCAGATGGAAGCGGGCACTTTTGGCCATTGAATTGATGTGGGCTTTCATGTCGAGGTTCTCATCTAATATGATTCCCAATGATTTAGCTGAGTTGACGAGGGTTGGTGTGCAGTTAAGCGCAGTCACCAATTTGGTCCATTCCTTAACTTCCGGGTGGCTCCTTGGAGGTGCAATTAGCATGAATTCTGTTTTCTGGGCATTTAATTTCAGATGGTTCGTCGTTAACCATTGCATAGCCATCTTTAGTGTCTTATTCATTAGATCTATGTCATCAAGGGAGGCGATCTTTAAGTATATTTGCGTGTCGTCAGCATACATGTGGTAGGATATCGTTGATTTCCGAAGAATGTCTGTAAGAGGTTCGACATACAAGTTGAATAGATCTGGGGATAGAGTTGAGCCTTGCGGGACCCCAATTGCATTAGGACACGGGGTTGAGATTGCTAGGTTAACCCGGAATCGTTGGGTTCTGTTGCTTAAGAACGATTTGAACCATCTCAGTACATTGCCGGCCAATCCCATCCTGTCCTGTAGCCTGGAGAGTAGTGTTTCGAGGTTTACCGTGTCAAAAGCAGATGATAGGTCTAGGAGAATCAATAGGCATGCTTGATTTTGGTCTAGTGCTTGAAGCGCGTCATCAACGATATGCAGGATCGCTGTTTCTGTGCTGTGCCCTGCTCTGAACCCTGATTGGCATTCGTCTAGTAGGGAGAACTTGGTGATGTGTTGCTTCAATTGGCTCTGCACGCATTTCTCAATTAGTTTGGCCAGTAAAGGGATGTTGGTTACTGGTCGATAGTTATTCGGATCTGATGCGTCCGCTGTCGGTTTTTTGATTATTGGCACTACTTGTCCTGTTTTTAGGCAGTCAGGGAGGATCCCTTGAGTAAGTGAAGCGTTTATGATTTCGGTCCATATTGGAACCACAATGTGGCTGATTTCTCTTACACATTTTGCAGGTAAAGGGTCTTGATAGTGGTTGTTTGGTCTGATTTCTGACAATGTTTTGGCGATCTTGACCTGGCCGTATAATTCAAATGTGTCCCAGATTGCTTCATTCTTTGTTTTAATACTCTCTGTTGACACACCGGCCTCGCTCCTCGGCAGGGTTTGGGTCGGGAGGATAACCGCAGCGCTAGAGAGCTCTACCTCTAGTGATTTTGTTTTCTCGCAGAAGAATGTAGAGAATTCCTCACAGCTTAAAGGAGTTTTTGAGTTTTCTTGGGTTGATTTGGCTAGTTTATCTGATTGCTGTTTTAGTATCTCGAAGAGTTTTCGTGGTCTATTTTTGGCATTGTCTAGTTCTGCTCTTATGAATTCTTTTTTTGAGTTGATTACCTTTTTGTTATAATCGTTTCTGATTTTTCTGAGGGCTTTCAGCTCAGGTGAGGAAGGGTGTTGTCTCCATTTTCTTTCAGCTGTTCTCAGTTTGCGCCTGTCCTCATTCAGTGATCCGCTAAACCACGGATTCTTTGGCTTGTCGGTAACTTTTTTCATTCTTAGAGGCATGGTGTCATTGACTATATTTCCTATTGAGGTTATGTAGTGCTCGGTCAGCTCATTTGCATCCTGCATGCTGTTAGGTGGCTTTAAGTCTCTCTCGCAGCTCTCAACCAATCGCTCAATGTTCGCCTCTTTTATTTCTCTGACCAATTTTGTGGACTTGGGGGGTTGTACGGTTCTACCTTTTTTCACTGTGGGAATCATAAATGTTATGGCGTGATGGTCAGACCAGTCGCATGGATCTATGGCGCAGATCAATGTCTCTTTGTTTCTGGAGATGATCCAATCTAAGGTCGCTCCTTGCATGTGGGTAGGTTGGGTACATGCTTGTATGAGGTTTATTTCGGCGAGGAACTCTTTTAACGAATTAACCAGTTTGTCATTGTCGTCGTCCCAGTGTAGATTAAAGTCCCCCAGGAATAAGTTGTTGGCATCCGGATTGGAGTTGGCAGTTATGATCTCTATTAGTTGCTCTGAGAACTTTGTGTTATCTCCTGGTGGATGGTAGAATGCATGTAAATTGCATTTTTGTTTATTTGAAGATCTTATATTCAGACCGAGGTATTCACAAGATTCTATGGGATCGGCTTGAATCATGTTGACCTCTATCTCTGATCGATGAATACATGCTATACCTCCTCCTGTTTTCCTTGGCCTATCTAATCTCATAATGTTATATTGAGGTGGTACCAAGAGATCAATGGCGGGGGAGGATGATTCCTTTAGCCACGTTTCCGTAAGGATTGCCAGGTCGATTTCGTTATTGATGATGAGTGCTGCTATGTCTGATGCATGTTTGGATGCTGAACGACAATTGAGAAGAAGGCATTTTAAGGGATTATCAGGGTTAAGGATGTTCCCTTTTTCGGATTCATATGCTGATAACTGAATATGTTGTAGGTTGAGGTGACTTGCTTTCCTGTCATTCTTTCTGGAAGTTCTATTGGAATCAATTGGTACTGTTCTGATTCTCTCCACCCTCTCTTGGGCCGGTTGTTCATAGGTTCGGAGTAAGGCCTGAGTTTCTTCGTTTGACAAAGGGTTTATCCTGTCTGGTCTATTAGGCCTATTTCTTAGGGACAGGGCCATCTCGTCATTCCTTTTTTGTGCGGCGAGTACTGGATATCAGAGACCTTGGAGTGTGTGCTTGCCGTCAACTCCCACATTTTTTCGAATGCCTGCGAAATTATCATCGAGCCTTGTGCTAGGTTGCCTACTATTTTCTGGAGCTTCTTAATTTCTTTCTGGCTTCGCGGTGTTTTCTTAGGGAGGATTGCCCTGCCACTTCGGGTTGTGCATTTTGCTCTACTCCGTAGTTGTTCTGTTCTCATTTTCAAAGTTCTATCCTTTGTTTCCTTGGGTGGGTTGTCCCTTCCAAATACTTAGCCCCTGCTACTCTGCACATGCTCAGAAGAGTCTGTAGCTGCCCATGCAGCTGCTCTAGTCTGTTATTGTCAAACTGTTTTAACTGAAATCAGCAACTCATTATCCCTCCCTGTTTGTTGACTGTGCATTCTATGTATGTAACTCTTCCTATGTGTACTTGTACCGACTTCTTTTGAGCTCCTGTGTGGGTGTAAAAGACCCACAGTTCTTCTACTCCTTGTGCTACTTCATACACTGCCGAAGGGTGTTGTGTGGATGTAGTTCCACCTCATGAGGCTTATTGAAATATTTTCTTGATATTCCAGCTTTCACGCCAACTTCTTGTGTGCAGAGAAGGGCGAATCCCTAGCACCGGTAGGCCTTGCTCAGGCCTCCTTCTACAAATTTGCGCCCAACCCATGGGGCTTATCGGCGACTCGGATGCCCGACAGAGTGATCTTGACGGAGGATTGGAATCTCGCTGCGATTGATCACTGCCTGAGGAGGCCCGTGTCTTGGCATCCAAGGTGTTTTTCTACTTCTCCTGACCCTCCAGGTGGTGCCGATCTTCGACTGAGATTCCTTCTGGTGTTCGCCGTGCAGAGACCATTTGGTCGATTCAGAACTTGGCACTTGGAGGCTGGAGACTGATATGACACTCTTTGTTTGTCGTCTGATATGACACTCTTTGTTTGTTTGACAAAAACCTTGGAATTGTTTGGAATATATATAAATTGCAATTTATATAGGCAGGTAATGGGGAGATTTTTCTCTAACTTTTGAATAATTTGGAACGACACACATTGTGTTAAGTCCCACTGCTGTAAAATATAGTATATGCTACAATATTTTTGGCATGCCTGTTTCAAGCACACTTCGCAGAATGTGTTGCTTCTTTGGAGGTACCAATGTGAATCTTGAACGAAATCAGCCGGCTCCTCCGAGGGGACACCAAAAAGGGACATGTATATTAAAAACAGTCTTCTACAATGTATAGCGCACTATGGAATAAATATACTAGCAAGGATCCTGAGTTGCGATGGCCTATAAATGGGTCATTTGATCTTAGCAAAATTCAGTATGTGGAACAATGTATGTTTAAGCGCAAAAGTAGCATACTATGGAAGGAAGTTCCGTCGTGGGCAATTAATCTGAAAACAATGATTAACCACTAACACTTTTGAATAAAATAAGAGGTGACAAGTAAACAACAATTATTTTTTTGTATTTTTGAGAAATATTTTTTATTTTCTGATAAATTTTTTTAAGTTCTTTTAATTTCTCAGTTTTTCTATATTTTTCACTTCATATCAATTCACATTAAACATTTCATCACAAATACAGTTCAAATATATACATACTATATGTAGAAAAAAAGAATTGATTATGCAAATTACCCAATCAATAACAATATACTTCTGAAAAAATGGAAAAGTCCCTAATAATATACACTCACTCGACAACATTTATCATCAGTCATACCCACACCATATATAATAACACTAGACAATGGGAAGAGAAAGGGCTGAATTCGAATTGGCCAGAATGTAATGCCAAATATTAGGTCTCAAAGGCACAGTTAGAGACCCTGCACAGGTCTACGCGCGTTTCGGCAGCCGAATGCCGCCTTCTTCAGGACCTCTTCCGTGACAACATGATTCAAATACTCCAAGGGACCTATAATATATATAAAATATACTGTCACCACAAATACTAATGTGTCTAGAAACACCAACAAACTACATCTCTATATATAAAAAACATTGCCAAATACATCACGACAATTCAACAGGTGACCCAAAACTGGTTGCACAATTAGGAGAGATAAACAAACAATTCATTGTCTCAATGCGTGAAGAAATCAAAGAGTAAGGCACTTCCCTAAGGATATAGGTATATACGCAATAACCTTGAAATATAGACCTGGGATCATATAAATGTCCATATTTATCGAAAGTGACCGTTGTTTATTTAACCTACTTTCTGAACAAAATCACAGTCCAGCTCAGAGTTTCTAGAGGAAATCATTAATTATAGCACGGGTTTCATTAAGCCTCTACAGATAGTGTCTCACTATATATAAGTGCGAGTTACTCACGGTTTAAAAACACATTTTTATTCCTTCACTTCGGTCCATTGCATTGGAAAGACTAAACAGATTTCTTGATAAATATTCGATATGTCTTGATGAATGTCACAATCTATTTTTCGTGAAAAACTGCAACCTGTAAAGTAGTGCAGGAAATGGTGTAATTTGGTTCATATTCCAATCCAAGTTACTGACACTATTGCCAGTGCAAAACTACCTTCTTTTGTGTGCTCTTACAAGAAAATGCGGGTTGGCACTGCGTGAAGTCTGTAATATCGTGAGGGGAGGCGAATCCTTTGAATTGCTCTAGGAAGGTATTTGCCGATGTTTAAAGCTGTAACAACATGTAACAAAAACCATGAATATCTACTCTCTTAGGATTGTATTCATGTATCCGTGTGAGACCCTAGTGTCTCCAATGATAACCCACCTTTTAGATAAATGAATCTTGCTTGGTTCTCTTCGTAGGTTCAACTTTAACGGTAATTTAAGCATATCCCGCTAAGCATAGCAGAGGTAATTTCTCCTGTCTATCTCAGACCTACGGCGCGGAAAGAATAATATTGCGTCAGAATAAAAAAGGAACGCGAGGATAACCAATATTGTCATATAAATGGTACAATTACTCATGGATAACTAATTCCATCAAGGATCCATTACAAGAATCATGTAAGATAAAAAAGGCGTGTGAAAAATATCGGAGACCTCCCACTGTCCATGCAAAGTATATGTTAATAACACGAGTCTATGTCCCCGAATCAACTACCCGAATGATATATTTTCTCGAGTGGCACTTACTTGGATTCTAAGAACGTGTAGCCAAGGATCTCTCCTACCAGCACCTCCTCCCTCTCGTCCAAACGTTTAAAGGTACTTGAATGTGGCGTTTTTAAAGACCGAGAGTAGTTGCGTAGTCTCGCGATAATCTCGTGATCCCGGAAGCAATCATAAATCCCGTAAAGAGCTAAAACTAAATGTCGGTGGAGTCACATGATCTTGTAAACATCCTCTGATACTGGAAATGATCAAAAAATCACCAGATAACTAACGATAATTTGCAGACTCCCGATAGTATATTAAGAACATTGAAACAGTCGCAAACCGATCAAATTACTAAAAATAAATGACGCATTTCAAAAGTTGTGCTCGAGGTGTATAGACTCATATACAATATGCGCAAGAAGTTTGCAATACTCTACATAGACCATTCATGGAAAACTGCCATGTATCTGAATGTAAAGTAAAAATTTGCAGTTAATTTCAAGGGATCATTTCGACAAAATATATTTGAAAGTAGGTCCTAAATGAAAAATCAGATACAGACAACGTGAAAGGTAACTATTGTTTATTTTGTGACATACCATAATATTTCTTCATTAAGACCATGTTTCACACAGTCCAAATGATAAATCCAAAAGGTTTCACGTTTTTTGCGGGTAGTCTCAAGAGACTGACCCGGTCTGTACCTTTTCCAAGATTGACCACTTAATATCTTTCTCATCATGGTTCATATCTACGCAGTGTTGAACCAATGGTGCCATTAGTTTTTTTGTTTTGACAGCCGACTTGTGTTTACTATAGCGAATACGGAATTCACGTCCCGTTTCTCCTACATATGCCAATCCACAACTGCAAAACAGGATATATACGATATTGCTACTACGACAGTTTGTTAGATACCGTAGTTTGATCCTTTTGTCATTGTATTCAATTACTTCAGACACAATCGCTGAGTCACAGGCGTGGCATGAGCCACATCTATGGTTGCCCAACACTGCAGGTAAACCTGTGATGGACTGCAACCCATCAGAAGTGTTTCTTTTCATTTGTCGGGTATGCACTAGTAAATCTCTAAGATTTCTATTCCTCCTATATGCTACTAACGGAAAAGGAATCGGCGGCGTATCCTCATCCAGATTAAGAATACTCCAATTCTTATTGATGATATTCCTAATTTTATGGTTCAAAGTGGAGTGATTAATCACGCATGTGATCCGATTCTGATTTGGACGTTTAGAACCTTGAAGTAAGGCAGTCCTGTCATAATACTTTGCTCGTTTGTAAGCATGTCGGATGAGTCGGTGTGGGTAACCCCTTTTGAGAAGCCTCTCTTTAAGGGCGTCACCATGTTTATGAAAGGTAGCCATATCCGTACAGTTTCGGCGAATTCGTAGAAATTCCCCAAAGGGGATAGATTCTCTTTGACAGTTAGGATGATAGCTGTCAAACTTTAGGATGGTATTTTTGGCTGTACTTTTCCTAAAAAGGCTCACTTCTAACTGGCCCTCAGTGTTGACAATACTGATGTCTAGAAAATCGACTTTATAATTGTTGTAGTTAACCGTGAACTTCAGATTAGAATCGCTGGCATTAAGCCAGAGAATAAAAGATTCAAGCAAATCAACTGGGCCACTCCAAATAAAAAAAATGTCATCTATGAACCGTCTCCAATGCGAGACATTCTCAAAAAATGGTGCTAGTTCATTGTAAATGTTCTTCAATTCCCATTCTCCCATAAAGATGTTAGCCACGCTTGGGGCACAAGAAGCTCCCATAGATGTCCCTCTAATCTGTTTGTAAAGGTTGCCATTATATTCAAAAACATTATTGAAAAGAACAACCTCCAAGCACTGTAGAATGAAGGCATCTGGTCGGTCTCCTGGGTGTCTCTGCAACAAAGTAGACACCGCCTGTAACGCTCGACACTGAGGGATGTTGATGTACAATGCCTCAATGTCGAGCGTCACAAGGAGGTCAGTGGCTGAATTAAATGTTAAGCCTTCGATCTTGTTAATAATATCCCCGGTATCTCGAATATACGAGGCATACCTTTGTGTGAGGGGACATAGAAATGTATCTACGTACTTTGATAAGGGCTCTGTACAGGACCCAATAGTTGATATGATGGGACGCATGGGTGGGTTCGTTTCAGATTTATGTGTTTTAGGTAGCCCATAAAGGGCCGAGATGATAGGACAAGCTTTATTCAAAAAAGTATATTCATCTTCACAGATAAACCCTTCTGTAAGTGCCATCTGAGTTATCTCTTGAATATACTTGTTTAGTCTATCCAATTCCCTACGTTGCGCTGTTCTGTAGTGTTCTGTCACTGACAACATTTCATTCATCTTCTTGTCATATGTCTCTCTATCAAAGACAGCGATCCCCCCGCCCTTGTCACAGGGTTTGATGACAACGGATGGGTTTGTTTTTAGTTTATTAAGGGATGCTATCTCTGCTTTACAGAGGTTGGACTGGGGTTTATAAGGATTCTTAATGACGCGAGCAATGTCACGTAGGACACTCTGTTCAAAGACACGTACTTCCGTCCCAACCATGTCTAACGTGGGGGTGAATGTTGAGGGGGGCTTACAGTTGGATAAATTACACTCTTCCTCATACAAAGGACGATCTACAAAAAATCTGTTCAATCTGACCTTTCTGAAGAAGGCGAACAAATGCTCGTGTAACTTAAATGTATTCATATGTATACTTGGAACAAATGATAAACCCTTACTCAACACGTCTATGTCTTCTGCGTCAAGGCAGATGGATGAAAAATTGTAAATCGGCAAACTCTCAATATTACTCGATGGAGGTGTCTCTCCTACCACCAATACTGGTTGTTGCGTGTCCGTACATATTGCTGCGGAGGTTGAGGGCTCATGTGGGCTTGAGCTCCTTGATCCTGCCACCGGACATTCCTTCCTCGGTATTGGCCCCTGGGTAAAAAACCCCTTCCGCGGAATGGTAGACAAGACATGTTTCACTGTGTACGAATGTGGGAGAAAGAAGTGCGTGAACTAGTCAGAGGAGAGCAAGCTTAGGTAGAAAAAGAACAACACAAAAATATCCATGCAAAAGGGTTGGAGATGAAAAATAAAGAAATGAAGGAGATAAAAGAGAGAGAGGATAGGGAGTCTTATTTACAGGTAAATGGCCAATATCCTGTCCAGCGCCCATTTTACCCTCTCCTTAATAAACCTCAGGATGACTCAATTTTGTTGGATCGCTCGCCGCTTCCTTATACTGGTCCCTCTGCCCCTAAGGTTGATTCTGATGATGATATTTCTCTTTTTGATCGGGATAATACAGACCCAGACGCTCAGCGACAGACTCGCTCTTCTCTGACGTCTGACCGTGCAGCCACTCTTAGATCTGCTGCTCGCAAAGCAGCTCGTGGTAACATTTCTACTTCAGATCTTGCAGCCAATGTGCAAAAAAGGCAGGATAGAGAGCAGTTATATTCTGTAGAGATGTTTACCACAGAAATAATTACATGGTTTAGAAAATATTACACTGATCAAGAGCCTGTTGATATAGCAGACAATTATAAATGATTGTGTGACGGTCTTTTTCTCCCTTCCCAGGTGGTTGACTTATTTAGATGCGTGGTTAAACTACGAGCTGATGCATTCCATTTCCGAGACGAGAAAAAGGCAGCTGCTGCTGTTGAACAAACAATTCAGACCATCGTGCTACAGGATAGCACTCCAGGGACAGATAAGGATATTGTAGTTAATGGGAAACTAATGCGTGAAGCTGCACCTTTGTATGTCCCGCCTAGGTGTGCGGGAACGGACGATAATAAAGATTCCACTGATGCGAAGGGATATTTTATTTATAATTGGGTCTATACTTCTTGGAGTAGAGTGGATGTCATGGCTCTTAAAACTGATTTACCTGATTCGCGGAAGAGTCCGGTCGCTTTTTATGAAGAAGTTGAAGGGCCATTAGTTCTTGTAATATGACTTAATATGATATTGATATGTTTTTTGGGCTTATCCTACCCCCTGATATGTGGAGATCTATTTATAAGGTAGATAGTAATATAGCTTTTGGAGATGTTTGGAAGAGACTAAAGAGGATAGATGCAGAAAGGGAACTCACACAGAAACTGCAGCAAGAAATGTTAGACCTTCCAAAGTCTATATTAGTTAAATTAAAAATTCTTATTCCTCCGAAAAAGATAGATTGAAATATGCTAGCATCTTGTAAACAAAAGACAGATGAATCGGTCTCTGATTTCTTTACACGTTTTGAGGAGACATTCCACGACTTTAGTGGCCAGTCATTGACAGATGACACGGGCAGGCATCTGTTTAACGATAAATTTTTCATGAACATGTTGCCAAGAGTAGCTAGTCGTCTAAAGGCCAGCGAAGGTTCATGGACTACATCTTCCCCAGGCTCTCTTTTGTCTATGGCCCAGTATTATGAACGTCACAAATTGGAAGCTAAAGGCACCGAGGATAAAAAGGTTAAGGATTTAAAGACAAAGGTTATGATTGCTCAGGTTTATGGCCTATCCTATGGAGGTAGTGGTAGAAGCGGACATGCAATGTATTGCCCTGGTGGCAACCCCTTTTCTCTCCGAGCTACTCTGTTTTATAATCAGTGCGCATACTGCAGCGAGATTGGACATTGTGCTTTTGAATGTCCACGTTTGCGTACTCAGCAGTATCAGCATGGCCGGGGACAAATGTGAAGCCGCCCAAGGAATCCAGGACATAGGGGAGGTATAGATGATAATACCAGGTTTGAGACTGTAGGGCGTACTCTGAATTCTTCTAATACTTTTGATAGGCGAAACCAATATCAAATGTCTGATTATTTGAATTCTGATTTGAAGGACTCTGCTTATGCATAGGAATGCCTAGGATGGGGTAAGAAATCGGTTGAAGTCCCAGTAGATCAGAAGGGTTCCTATGTTCAAGCACATTTTTTTAGGTTCTACTGATCAGTTTCTGGTTGATACAGGAGCTACTCGTAGCGCCTTGTCTAAACAATTGGTTCCATGGCCTCCCCTGTCTGGCTTAACCATTACATCACTAGGTTTCGATGGGACACCTTCTCTTATCCCACTGTCACAACCATTTGCATTTAATGTTGATACATTTTCTGCTCCATGTCCATTTTTGCTATCCCCTAACATGCCAGACAATATTGTGGGTCTTGATATGCTCAAGTATTTCAGGGCTACAATACCTTGTTCCCCAGAAGGCGTGTGTGTTATTTTGAATGATAACTATCCTATGGTTGAGAAGTCCTGTCTCATTAGAGAGGGCATTAGAGAGGGCATCACTTTCTAGTACTTTGTGGGCTACATCAGATACCGATATGGGGCAAATGGTTATTCCACCAGTGCATATTAAGGTGAAGGAGGGTGCTTCATTACCTCGATTGCCTCAATATAAAATTTCTCGAGAAGGTGAAGAGACCCTAATACGTATTGTCCAAGATTTGATTGGAGTAGGAGTTGTGGAAGAAGTTCCCTACAATATTTGCAATAGCCCTATCCTCCTCTTTCTGAAGAAAGACACGGATACTAAAATCTACAGGTTTATCATTGATTTGCGAGGGGGTAATAAAATCGTAACGCCCCAATATCCGGTAGTTTCTGACATCACACACTGAGACCACATTTACTGTAATTGATTTGAAGAATGCTTTCTTCTCGATCCCTATTTATCCTGACAGCCGATATTTATTCTGCTTCACTTTGAATAATCAATCCTTTAGAGTTTCCCAAGGGTATACAGTGAGTCCCAGTATTTACAGCCAAGCATTGAAAAGACAGCTTGATTCTGTCCCTGTGCCAACAGGGGGGGCTCTTGTACAATATGTCGATGACATCTTGTTGGCAGCTGAGACTCCTGAGCAGTGTGAAGAATGAACACTGTCATTGATTTCATTTCTTGCATCACACCATCACAAAGTGACTCGGATGAAATTGTAGTATTGTAGACAGAAGGTTACCTATTTTAGACACGCCTGTGCCCCGTACTCAGAAAGATGTTCATGCATTCATTGGTCCTACTTCTTTTTGTAGGCAATGGATCCCTAGCTTCTCACACATTGTTAAACCTTTGTTGGCTGCTCTGACTAAAGACACTCCAATGCCACTCCCATGGATGATTGAATGCCTATTTACATACTATGATTCATATGGCACATGGGCCAGCACATGTTGGAGCATCCACAATAATGAAGTTGCTCACGCAAATTTGGGAGCATTGCTAAGAAAATAGTACAGTCTTGCTTAATTTGTCTCCAATAAATGTAAATGTAAATGTTTGTATTTTATATAGCGCACTTCTACCCGGAGGCCTCGTAGCGCTGTATTCATACCGCTGCGGAACCCATCCTGGCTTTCCTGTGAAATGTCCACTCCTGGGCACCCCCAAGGTGAAGCCAGGCATCCACAGCGCTGCTGGGGCCGTTGTGGAGATTAAGCAAGCTATTGCCCAGAGTCACAGAGTGGGACCCATGATTAGACTAGGCACCGAGGCGAGAATTATCAGGTCCGGGGAAATTGAGCCCAAGACCCGCCGAGGCGGGAATCGAACCCTGGTCCCGGGCCAGACCTCTGCATCAGGGTCTGCCGCTCTAACCATTGAGCCACACTTCTCCAATCCTGGAAAAGGGAAAGAACTCCAACAGGAGGCTTTGCTACACCAACTGCACCTTTTGAAGTTCTGCAAATGGATTATATCCAGCTTGAACGTTGCAACAATTTGAAATATGTCCTAGTAGTGGTATGTGCCTTCAGTAAGCAGATAGAGGCGTACCCTACAAAAGACAATACAGTTCTTACTACAGCAAAGGTACTTCTAAAAGAATTCTTCCCCAGATTTGCTGTTTGCAAACTTTTGTGGAGTGACAATGGACCCCATTTTATTGGGTAAGTTGTTGAGTATGTCTTGAAAGGAGTAGGGATTAAGCAGAAGTTTCATGCTGACTTCCAACCACAATCAGCAGGGCTAGTGTAGCGATACAATGCTACCCCCAAGCTTAAGCTAGCTAAAATCCAGGCTTCCACATCTTTGAAATTGGCCTGACGCAGTACCCTTGGCATTGTTGTCCATTAGGTTAGTGCCACATTCACAATCTGGCCTTACACCGTATGAGGTGGTATTTGGAAAGCCTATGAATATTTGGGGAATTCCTAAGCCACGTCCCATACATAAAGTACCTTGTGTCTTGATGAGTGACTACCTGTCACAGTTTACTGACAGCTTGATTTCTATTCATCAACAGGTTTGAGAAGCTCTTACTGACAGGTCGAAAGGTGAAGGCCACAAACTGCGGCCAGGCGATCATGTGATGATCCGGTCCTTCCAGAGTTCGAGCAGTTTGGAACCTATGTGACGCGGCCCAGAACAGGTCCTCACGGCGACGAGAACTGCTGTCCGAGTGATGAACAGGAGGAACTGGGTGCATTCCACCCACTGCAAAAAGGTGTTGTCTACCTTGGTGGAACCTGCTGCCCTGTTTGACCTTCAAGACATCCTGGATACAGAGAGAGGCCAAGCCGTATCACCTGAAGAACCCGAGGAAGTCTTTCCGGACCATACGATCCCTGGTGCATCTCCATATCAACTGCGGCCCCAGAGAAAAACAGCATTGTTGAAAAAGACTAGTGGAGCAACCAACCTAGGTTAGTGAGAAACTGAGCTGAAGGGGGGGGGGATCTTTTGCGTAGGAACACCCATCTTAACCCTCAGTGAAGTAGCCAACGGCTGCCCAGGACTTTAGAGCTCCAACTGTTTTATTATTTCAACAACAAGATAAATATGCCTATGGAGAAGACATCAACTGCTGTGAAGATTTGTGACGAAAAGATAATGTGTATTGTTGGGTTTACTGTCACTGTGATCATTATGGCAGTGCTAACTTGGGTTGTAGAGGAATTGGCTCCTGCTCGACGAATACTGACTAAGAAAAACAAAAGGTGATGATGGTCGGAGCGTTGACAATACAAACACTCACCCCCAGTCAACTGATCTGGGTGTAATCCATCACTGTTCTTTAGCTCACTCCGCCACCCCAGTTCAGAATACTGACTGCCACTACTCCGGCACACAATGAGCACCACTATTTTACTCTCCCTTATCATGAACATAAGCATAGACAGTCTTATCTGAACAACAAGTTCATCCAGATGTTGCACCACACGCACAATGCTACGAACATTAATAACTGTTGGGTGTGTGGAATGCTGCCAGCTGATCAGAAAAAAGGAGGAACACCTTTCAATCCTCTTCCATTCTCTCATAATGGTTCTTTTCAAGCCTGGTTCGTACTTTTATTGGCTTCTGAAGTGGCTAATATTAATGATTTTGGTGCAGGAAGATTAAACTACTATCTTAATAAAGCGTGTTATCCTGATGAGGAAGGCGATCCAGAAGCTAAAGGGACTATATGGGAGATGGAGGAATACCAACGAGGAAATGCTTCTACACGTTATGTTTACCCAAATACTCGAACTGCTAAGGGTAATGGACCATTTGTTATAGCTGTTACTAGAGCCATAGCGGATTTATGTGTGAGTAGTGTTGGGAAAATTCCAGTGGGGAGAAGTGAATGTACTTTTGTTCTGAACATAGCTGGCATTAACAATAGTAGCTTCACAACTTCACATAATACATCATTTATATGTGGAAATAAGGGATACTACCATCTACCTGTTGGATGGGCTGGAATTTTCTATGTGTCCTTTTTATTGCCACCTGTATTTTTGGCTCCTGCATCATATCACAAAGACTCAAAATTGTTTAATGACATTTCCAAAAACAGATTTAAGAGGACAGCAAATTGCGATGAGGTAGATCAGACTAACCCCGTACTGCAGCAATATGTTGATTTTAATTTGGGGCTGTTCTTCTTTGTCAGTGATGTCTTGAACAGTAGGAAAATCCGACATTTGACATGTGTCGTAGAGGCTGTGACGAACCAGACAGCTATGGCACTTGGAAACATCACAGAGGAACTATAAATTGCGAGGATTGTGGCACTCCAAAACCATATGGTCCTGAACGTAGTCCTGGCTGATTGAGGTGGCACTTGTCGCATCATCTGGAGTAGTTGCTGCGTGTACATTCCAGATCATGCCCCTTCAGTTTTTGACGAGATCTCTAAATTGCTTAAGATAGCTGCTGAGATTCACCCTGACACCGGAACATGGACTTTAGCCGGTTGGTTATGGACATTGTTTACTACATGGGGATGGAAATTGTTGACAATATTTTGTGTATTACTTGCAATCCTGTTGACATTGTGCCTATGTATACAGTGTGGTCCAATACTTTGCTCCATCTGTACCACTGCCTGTATACCTGCCACATGAAACGTCAAGAAAATTAATGCCCAACGTGTACTAGACAAAGAAGTTGATGAAATGATGCAGATTGATGTACATGATGTATAATTAGACTCTTCTTGATTATAGATGTCTTCAGCTAATGCTAAAAGGGTAATCTGTGGAAATTTGGCAGAGATCGCTGTTAGCATTGAGCTGAAACCATATTGTTTCCAGCAGCCATCTTGACTGACCATGTGCTCGCGATGTGCTCCTTCCTTCTTCGCCGTTGCTTGCCCTTGTGCTTTGCTCAAGAACTGGCTATACTTAGCCCCTGCTACTCTGCACATGCTCAGAAGAATATGTAGCTGCCCATGCAGCTGCTCTAGTCTGTTACTGTCAGACTGTTTTAACTGAAATCAGCAACTCATTGGCCCTCCCTCTTTGTTGACTGTGCATTCTCTGTATGACCATCTATGTATGTAGCTCTCCTATGGGTGCTTGTACTGCCTCCTTTTGAGCTCCTGTGTGAGTATAAAAGACCCCCAGTTCTTCTACTCCTTGTGCTACTTCATACACTGCCGAAGGGTGTTGTGTAGATGTAGTTCCACCTCATGGGGTTTAATAAACTATTTTATTGATATTCCAGGTTCCGTGCCAACTTCTATTTATTCGTCTGAGGACTTGTGTGCAGAGAAGGGTGAACCCCTAGCACCGGTAGGCCTTGCTGAGGCCGACTTCTACTCCTGCCTAAAGCATTTGGACCTATGGAAAAAGTGGCAAATCCCATGCCACCATCACAGACTAAGGAGGCTTGTGAGGGGGACCTGTCTAAACTAGGGCCCACCTCTGTTCCCCATGAGAATGCACCTAACTTTTTAGGTACAACACTACCGCCTGGGGGATTACTACTAGTAGCACCAGGAGGAGGAGTATTGTTAGTTGGAGGATGTGACGGGTCAGGCGGACAGGAATTGTCTCTCCCCTCGGACTGGTGGTCCGCCACCCCCCTCTCACCTTGCACGTTTTCCCCACAGCTCCCACCTGGTACGTGGAACGAGGAACCAGAGTCAGGATGGCCGGATGAGTATACTACGTTCGGCTCCTTTAAGGAAACGGACTCGAGGGACGAGACCCCGCCCCTCGTGAGCGTCGTGACGTCAAAAGGCGGAAGTATCGGAGAGAGGATGAACGGCGATTTCCTGGAGGTGGCGGAGAACGAGGAGGACGGAAGGCGGTATCCAGAGGCCCGAGAGACCGAGAACGACAAGCCAGGAGGCCCACGGTTGGACGCTTCGCCCCGCCACACTCCCACGGGAGGGGCGTGGCTTCAAGAGGTACGGGGCCGGGTCGCGGGTTGGGTTGGGCGGAGGAGGCAGCCCCCGGTGTAAATAGTGTACTGTACAGTCCTGTGAGCAAATGCCTGCCTGAACACGAGCACTCCTAGCACGCCCCTTTAAACCGTGCACTACTCACTGATGGTTTTCCCTCACCCCCGGCCCTTACGAGTGTACCCAGAGTGGTTCTTGTGTATGACCCGAGTTTCCTTTCTTTTTTGGTACCGGAGAGGATCAAGGAGCGGAGAAACGTCCCCTCCAGGACAAAGATCGCCCGGACCTCGACCCCGCTGGAGAAATCTATCCTTGCTTTGAACCCTACATCCCTTCGCAGAGTCAGAGCCCTTATACTGATGAAAAAGACTTACATCCCAATAAAGCCGTCTCTGAAACCCTTATTGAAGGCGCCAGTGTTTCTGTTCACCCAGACTCCTCTAGTCAGTTCCGGCCCCGTGGTCGAGAACCCTCCCATCCCGGAGCCCCCGGGACAGAGGAACATTTTCTTTATTGCCAATTCTAGTGCAACTGGGATCAGTTTTTCAGTGGCCAGGCTTTTTACAAACATGGCAATATGGTTTCTTTTCAGGAGAGAAAAGAGTTTGGGACCCACCCACAGAAGTGGATATTTGGGGCCCTGCAGAGGACTTGTCTTTTGATTTATCCCCACCTTTCTCTTGGGACTTGGTAGAATCATTCTTCTGGTCACCACCTAGATTCTTAGGCCTCACCCTTTTTCTGACCCATTTGTCTGCCTTGTTTTCCAATTCTTGGGGAGAGGTCAGATCAGAGTCCACCAGGTACTGGTGTAAAAGCTGATTTTGACAATTATTAAGGATCTGCTCCCTCATAATCAAATTATACAATCCTACAAAGTCATGCACCTTGCTGCCATGTATCCAGCCTTCTAGAGCCTTAGTAGAACAATCCACAAAGTCAATCCAGTCTTGAGTCGGAGCCTTTTGGGTATCTCTGAACTTCAACCTATACTTTTCCAGTGGTTAGGCCAAACCTATCAATCAGAGCACTCTTCAAGACTTTGTAATTGTCAGCATCCTCTTTTCTTACAGCGAGGAGCTTGTCTCTACCTTTGTCTGCAAAGGAGAGCCACAAGATAGCTGCCCACTGCTCCTGGGAAGCCTTCTGAACTTTGCTGGCCCTTGTAGTGCAGTTGTCCAATTGTGGATGTCATACTCACTCTGGTAGGGAGGGACACTCTTGTTTAAGTTTCTATAAGACCTTCCCCTACCACTAGGGAAGTTGCTGCCACCATGGGACTCTAGTCTCATCATTTTTCTAGCTTTTTCAAGCTCTAGGGTCTCCCTTTCTAAGGCTACTTGATGTCTCCTTATCATCAGTTGAGCCTCTTGTAGTCTCATCTGATTCTCTCTCTTCTCCTGGGAGGTGTCCCTCCTATGAGAAGAGACAGAAGTCGCTATAGATGTGTCAGAATGGTTAGATTCCTGTGAAGGAGATCTTGGCCTTCTAGGCACACCTCCAATTCTTCCTGGGGGGACAAAGAGGGGACCCACTGGGCCTCCATCTCAATCTCCCGTTGGAGCTGCACTTTCCAGGTCAAGGTGATTGTCATCTCCCTGGTCAGCATCAGAGTCTGAATCCTGTGGGATTGGACCACTGGGATCTTCCTCATCTGCTGCTTCCACCCCACTGCCTACCCTTTCAGGCTCTGAAGCCTTGCTCCGGTCATCTAATAGTAAAACCTCTCTGAGACGTTGGATGTTGGCACCTTTGTCTGTCTTCAGTTTCCTCATGGTACACAGAGCCCTTAACTCAGAGAAAGGGAATGTGCCATACTTGGATGTCAGTAACTTACTGACATCTGGCAGGAACCCACTGGTTCTTGGCCCTGAAGACATTACTAGTGAGGTGTGGTGTATGTACCTACCTACTCTAGTTGTTACCTACTTAACTCTCTTGAGTTGTAGAAAGGGTGTGCTAAACCCTTGGCACACAACTCTAAGTTCAGTAGAACTTACTGTATTTAAGCTTGTATTAAATGTACCTCTGGTACCTTTAGTGGTTTTCAAATGATCAATCATTTTAGATCATCTGGTAAAACAATGGCAAGCTGGAATCCCAAACGCTGCACACCAATGTGAGAAGATGTGAGGCACATGCTTTCCACTATTCTAGTGGGCACCTTGCAACAGTCCAAACAACCCTTAAACCCTTATTAATGGTAGGTTTAAAGACAACCTATATAGAAAGCTATCCTGGTGGTAGCTGTGGAGAGCAGCCTTCAGGCTAAGTCTTGAAGGAATGTAAAGCAGCTTGTTTTACCAGTCTATAATCTTGTGAATTGCCAAATGAACGGAGAACCACACCAGGTATATATATATATATATATATAATATATGTATTTATTCTAAACACATCCCTCTAGTCTCTTTATGAGGCTAGAGGCAAAAGTACATTCAGTAAAGTTATTTAGCACACAGTAAACTAGCACAATATATGTTGAGCCCTAGAGACGTACCAAACCATATATTAAAAAAGTGGTACCACAACTGACATAGAGACAAGGCCTAGAGCCTTTAGAACCACTGAGGCTACCAGGAACCACCCAAGGTAGTGACACAGGGGACCCATGGGGGACTAGTGCAGTGTCTAAACACAGCCGTGAATCACCATTTACTTCTATGGGAAAAGTTGCGTTTGGAATTTTTTTTTTAAACATTTTATTAGCATTGTAATTGTAATACACATCGAGTAAAGTAGTTCACAGTCATGCGCATTTGGAATTTTAATAATTAAGGACACTTAGAAGAGGACTTGGAGCAAACCCCTTTAGAACTAGGAGGTTCTAGAGTCAACTCCCACGGGAGAACCGGAGTACTTGAGTTACCTCACCCAAGGAAGCCGGGTGCATGGGTGTCTTTTCGTGTCGGGTTTCGTCGTCGATTTCAATGGCAATCTGCAGCAAAGTGCTGCTGGTGACCAAGTGGAAAGTGTCCGGGTGGATCCAAGGGCGGATCGGAGATCTGAAGAACCTGAAAGCAGAGGGGACAGAGTCTGGGTCACTTGCCAGTGACCATGAAGGCGATGAGCGGATGCCCACCGCTGTCGGGTGATTTCAGGTGAAGAAGGTGAAGCTTGACTCTTCAGCCATGAGAACGAGGAGGCGTCGACGATAACCAGGTTCTAGATTCGAGCTGTCCCACGAACGATGTCGAGTGCTGCAGTGTCGGTTTCCGGATTGGACCCAACAAGCCTTAGCAACAGCAACCCATGTAGAAAGCAGAGATTGGCTTTGGTGCAGACCAGCAAGGTCTGAGGGACTCACCACTTGGTGGGGAGTCAGGGCACATCTAGAGCAACCAGGAAAGCTAAGAAAACAGAAGAGTTATCTTCGTGGGGATCCTCCAGTCAAGCAGAAATTCTAGAAGCAGGCTTATGGAACACTCGTGGAGTGTAGGCCCACGGTCTTCGTTGCAAATGTTGCTTGGGGCTTGGACTACAAGTAGCCCAACGCACAACTTCGGGAAATCTTGGGAAGTCAATGCACTAGCAAATGTGCACGGTGTCCAGGAGTTCCGATTCCACGTCACTCGTGAGGGCTGCGGGTCTCAGCTTTGCTGGGATCTCGTGTTAGCCTCTGAGAAGTCTGGAAGTGCATGTCTTGAGTTGCAAATACTTCGGAATCTGGCAGAATCTTAGCAAATGCAGACCAGCAAGATACTTCTTTGGTGCCTGTTTGAGCAGGGGAGTCACTACTAGACCCCAATGGAGATTCTTCCGTCCTCTAGTCGTGTAGAATGTCGAAGTTAAGGGATATATGTTGCAGAGTTTCGTCCAGGCATAATCTGAAGTCCTGAGGACTGGGGTCCCATACGTATACTAAGATAGGGGTTGGACATACACTGGGGACCCACCTATGGGAGGGTCTGGGGAGATTGATGGTTACAACCCTTTCCCTTTGTCCAGTTTGCGCCAGAGCAGGGTCAGAGTGCCCCTGCAACCAGTTTGAACTGTGGACTGCACAGGGTACCAAGTGTGACCCCAGCACTGTCTGAAAAGCATTCTCTGAATACACCCAACCAGCCCCAATACACCGGTCTGGGAGGTGGTTATACCTCCCTGTGACAGGAAACCTGCAGGAGTTTCGTCCAGAAGCAGGAGGTCGGACCCGTGTCTGTGGCATCCATTTTGTGATGCCAGGGCCCATTTAAACTATTACCGGGCAGACCAGAGTCCCTCTAGAAGGGTGGAATTCTACACCCACCACCAGGACTGGCGGGGTAGGATTCCAAAGTGTTTGACACCAAACATGTCATGTTTCCATTCAGCCATTCCAAAGTTAGCATTTACCGCAAGGTTATAGTGCACTTAAGAGTATATGGTCTGGCTGTATCACATAACAGCCTCAGAGAATAGATTCCGAAAGCTACAGAGGGGTCCTGCTCATGCATGGGCACCCTCTCACACAAAACCAAGCACTCTGCCTTCAGGATTGATAAGGCCTGACATAGGAGTGACTGATAGGTTTATATGTGTCAGTGATTAAAGGTAGATTTAGGTAACCTATATCTTAGTAAGAGGTGCATGCACCACCTTATCAAGGCTGCAGTAGCAGTCCTGTGGTGCCATTTTGGAAGACGCCCAGGGGTGGCATAATACATGCTGTAGCCCCTGGAAGGCCTCTTGGGTACCTATGCCCTTGGTACCTAAGGTACCATACACTAGAGACTCACAAGGGTGACCCAGTAACCAATCTGGAGTGTACCTAATGTAGGAAGGTAGGGTCTGCTACTTCCTATGGTTACCCCCACTTTTTTGCTGTGATTCTCTCGTTTTTCGACTTTAGACTGGCTGTAGCCCTGCTAATCAGGACCACAGCCTAGCTGTTCTCTCTCTAAATTGTTACCATGTACTTTAGGTACATATCGAATTGGGTATCGGGTTACCTTTATGAGCTCCTGTATAGTGTACCATAGGTACCCAGGGCATAGGTGCATCCAAGGCCTACCAGGGGCTGCAGTATGTATTATGCCACCCCTGACTGGCCCTCCAAACTGACACCACAGGTCTGTTAACACATCCTGGGTAAGGTGGTGTAATGCCCACTTACTGGGATATAGTATACCTATACCCTTATACCTATATAGACACATATACACCTATAAGTCACTCCTATGGCAGGCCTTGACCATCCTGGAGGCAGAGTGCTTGGTTTTATGTGAGAGGGTACCCTAGCATGAGCTGAGCCCCTCTGCAGCTTTCGGAACCATCTCCTTATAGCTGTTCTATGATATAGCCATACCATATACTCTTAAGTGCATTATAATCCTCGCGGTTAATACTAACTTTGGTTTGGCTTTATCAAAACATGTCGTGTAAGGTGTCAAACACTTTGGAATACTACCCCTCCCCCCCCCCACCAGTCCTGACGGCGGAGGTAGCATTCCACCCTTCTAGAGGGAGAAAACATGTAGTTACTGGTTTACCCGGTTAAAGTTAAACAGAGCCCTGGCATCACAAAATGGATGCTGCTGCCACAGACACGAGTCTGACCTCCTACTGCTGGAAGAAACTCCGGCAGGGGAGGCTTGGACAATAGGTTTCCTGTCAGGGTAGGTGCCAGCACCTCTCCAGACAGGCTTAGTGTATTGGGGCAGGGTGGGTTGCATTCAGGGAATGCTTTTTCAGACACTGCCTGGGGCACACAAGGTGCTCCATGCATAGTCCAGTCCTAACCGGTAGCTGGGGCACTCAGCCTCATCTCTGGTGCAAAACTGGACAAAGGGAAGGGGGTGTAACTACCCCCCTCCCCTGGTCCACTCATAAGAGGGACCTTTCAGGTAGTCCAGCCCCCAAACTTAGTATAAGTATAGGAGCTGTGTCCCTAGGACTTTAGATTACCCTGGACGAAACTTTGATACAGAAATCCTGGACCCTCAGTGACCACCCTGTTCAAACAGCCACATAAAGCAACTTTGCCAGTATGCAGTTTCAAGGCTCCCGCCAAACCATGGAGAGACTGCAACACAGGACACAGAATTCCAGACATCTCTGACCCGACCTTCACTCACAGCAAAGCTGAGACATGTAACGGACATGAGAGACGTGGGACCGGAACTCCTGGACATCCTGAATTTTGCAAGCTGCACTCCTTTCCTGAGGTATCTCGAAGTTGTGCATTGGGATGCTTGAAGTCCCAGCCCCGAGCAACATTTGCACCGAAGTTTTTACATTTCAGCTCGACACGTCTTCGTGGTTCCTAGTCTGTTAGCTAGTGAGCCCCCTGAAGACTTTCTTATACATCTAACTTGCTTTCCTGGTTGCTCCAGGCTTGCTCCAGCTTTCCTACAAAGGAGAAGCTCCACAGACCTTGCTGGTCTGCAACAAAGCTCATCTCGACATCCTGTGTGGATTGCAGTTACCAAGGCTTGTTGGGTCCAATCCAGATACCGACACCGCAGTCAACTAGATCCATTGTGGTACAGCTCAAATCCAGCGCCTGGTCAGCGTCGATACCTCCTGGACCACGTGGCTGAAGAGACAAGCTTCACCTCTTTCACCCAAAAGCACCCGACATCGCCTGGCATCTCCATGTCGCCATCCTGGTCACTGGCAAGTGACCCAGACTCTGTCCCCTCTGCTTTCAGGTTCTTCAGATCTTCAATCCACCCTTGGATCCACCCGGACACTTTTCCTCTGGTCGCCTGCAGCACATATTTGCAGTTCACCATTGAAAACGATGACGAAACCTGACACAAAAAGGCACCAATGCACCCGGCTTCCCTGAGTGAGGTAACACGAGTACTCTGGTGCTCCCGTTGGTCTTGACTCTCGAAGTGTCCTAGTTTAAAAGGGTTCCATCATAGTCCATCCGGAAGTGTCCTTAAATTGTACTTTTGTAACTTCTTTGTTTCCCATAGAAAGTCAATGGTAACCCGCGGCTGTGTTTAGACACTGCACACGTCTCCCGTGGGCCTCCTACTTCCTAACCTTTGCTTGTTTAGAGTAGCCCCAGTGATTCCACAGGCCCTAGGCCTGCTTTCTATTCCTCACGTGGTTCTTATACCACTATTTTAGTACATGGTTTGTGAGGCCCCTAGGGCAAAACGTATACTGTGCAACTTATCGTATGCTAATTGAGATTCTTGTAATGTACTTTGACCTCTGACCTCATAAAGAGTGCAGAGGGGTTGTGTTTAGAATAAATACATATATATTTCATATATACCTTGTGTGGTGTCCTTTCATTTGGTACTCAAGGGATTATCATTGGTAAAAACAACTTGCTTAATACGCTCTCTGAAGTTTTAGCCTGATGACTGCTGGTCCATGCTACCACTAGGATAGCTTTCTATAAGGTTGACTTTACAACCACCATCAATAAGGGTCGATTAGACTGGTGCAAGGTGCCCACTAGAACTAGTGGACATCATATGCCAGGCTAACTTCTCACATTGGTGTGCAGCGGTTGGGATAAGAGCTTGCATTGTTTTACCAAATAATCTTGAGAATATCATTTGAAAAATCATCAAGGTACCTGTAGGTACATATAAATCAAGACTTATAATACATAAGTGCCGGCGCCAGGCATGGGCAGTCCACAAAGATTCACAGGGCTCCACCTCCACCCTGCACACACTATTCTTACAACACCCATTTGGGAACATGCTGTGTGCTCCTCCTGTGACCCCTCCCTGCACAATTCATCTGCCAGGTGTACCCAGACCCTACACCTCACACATCAACGGACAAGGTGGCCTGTTATGGATGGTGTGTGTGAAGAGGAACACCCTGCACAGAGGCTCAGGGGCTGTATAACTCCTCCTCACACCTACCTTCCACTCATGTGAAGCAAACCAAGTATGACCACACAATGAAGACTCACACTGCATATGAACATCCAATGAACAGTTCACACTGCCTGTCAAGTAACCCACAAACACCCTACACTCGCACTGTGCCACATACTCATACCATAGGTCAGCAGCAAAAAAGGATAATGAATGGGCCAGCCAAAAGTGAAGTGGACAGTGCTGGAAGACCATGGAGCAAGCCGCATAGCATGTGTACATCACATGCAAGAGAAGGGACATATCACACCGCACTTAGGCCAGCAGATCAGACATGGGTTTCACAGTGAGTGAAATTAAACCAAAGTGATCTCAGTGCAATAACTCAGGGAGACATCAAGGCAAGCCATGCATAGGCACCGGAATGATAGGAAGTGTCTGAAGTCAAACAGTGATCAGCCACACATCTGTGACAACTTACTTGACAAGTGTATGTTATCAGCACTACACACATGGCTCAATGTCACACTCACTGACTGTCAAACACAAGTAGGACCTTCACACATACTCCTCCTCCACCCACCTCACACCTGCAACACTCAAAAACAGTGTTAAACACACAGAATGGTGCAAAGATGTCCTGTGAGTTCACTGACAACCAATCACCCGCCCTTTGGTGCATCCTCAAACATCACACTAACACTCAGGATGCCTGAACCAATGCAGACACAGAAACAATAGCCAAACATAAAGCTCACAAACAACATACACATAAGTCCAACAAGCCCACACATGGCCAGCCGAACAGAGAAAGGCAATGGGACCAGAGACAGATCAAGAGTACACAACATTGCCACTCAGGACCAATGCACAGACACCATACCTCAACACAAACAAGAAGTGCATCCTCAAAAATCAATCATGAACACTAACTGGGATCAAAGGGACAATCAGCTAACTCAGACAGAGACACCACACCACTCATAAACAGAACAAAGTGCCATAATATACCACAAGCATGCACATGCACAATCCTGACAAGTGACAGCTCATAAATAGGAGGACAAACCACCAATGTGTACCCAAAACTAGAGCATGAACAAGAATCCACCTAGCTGCATGTGACAGACACACAAGCAATGCACACTACACCTGCAACACACAACAGCATATATCACAATGCACAAACTACTCACACACAATGTCATGCAAATTGAACATCACACACACACAGCATCTGTCAGTTGAAAGAGCCAACACATGCCAATCATTGCATGCATGCACATTGAAAACACAGCAGATGCACAGACCAATCCATCACTTTGCAAACTCAGCTGGACATCAGGGGGGTGCACAACAAGCAAGTACAAGGCAACACACACTGACAACACTGCATGCACATACAGCAGTGTGTGCACACCAACCAAATCAGTAGCAGACACATCTGAGTGCATTTACATGTACTCCCACAACACATATCATCACAGCACACAGATAACATCACACTCAGGAAGGGTAGTTGTACCTCAGCAAACACACATACAGCACAGCAATCACCCACAGATGCACAACTCTGGGACACCCAGGTACAAACAACATGACCAGAGGACTGTGCTGCACAAACAACTGCACTGCACTTGAGCAACCATGACTGCAAACCAGTACAAGAAAATAACACATAACAAATTGGAAAACTGACCTAAGTAGCACATTGGTCCTGGGCACTGATCAGCACCACAAACCATAGTGTAACAAATGAAGTGATGGGGAGGCTCACACACTGGAAAGCTAAGGGACGGGGGTGTGAGATTAAAGTAGTGAGTACCTCTGTAGTGGACAGGTGAGCAGTGTACTGTACACAAACATAGAGGAGTCACTCACAATGTGTATGCATCAGAAGCACAGATAGAGGATGGTATGACTCCACATCCCACATACCATACTGGAACCAAAGATGGGTCAAGTGACAGAAATGCATGAACAAAAGTCAGAAATAATGTCAGTGTGGCTGAGCAGGTCTGCACAGTGAGCACAAACTGTAAAAGACACATTGCTAATCAACAAAACACAATTCAGACTTGGCTGTCACACAGTCTGCATACTCCCAACTGGCAGCAACAACAAGTAGGTGTCCCCCAGGAGTGCAAGGACATGCCAACACACTGCACAGTGCTCAACCTACAACTCCAACATGTGCCCACAATCAGAAGCACACGACTGACAAATCTAACAAACAGGCACTCATTTCCTGGATCATACATGTGTGCAGTTGGAATTGCAGTGGCACACACATATCAACACTACTGACCAAATCACCCCTTCACATTTCATGACTACTCAAGTGTAGACATACAAATGTACCCATGTGACTAGGAACAAAGGCCATCACAAAATCACCACACATCAATATTGCTGTTCACACATCAAGAAAGGTCACACAGATCTAATGGACCCTGGCCACCATGCAAGTAATCCTGTGGATAGATTTCAACCCTGTACTGGTCGTGCATCCTAACATGACATGTGTACAATTGAGCAAACATGACCATGGAATGATTAGGATAAGAGTGGATCATCACAAACACCCATCATTGCACCCTCAAGCCTCAGAGTCAATAAGAACCAAAGTGCCTATCACCTCTAGCAAACTCTGAAAAAGTAAAAAAAGCAACTGACAATGTTAAAGTGGCATACAGAGCATGTGTCACATGAAATCATACCCAAAACAGAACTTTTAATATTTAGGAAGGGCATTGACAAGGCAGACAACAGGAGTAACTGTCCCTATTACACAATGCACAGATAGGCCTCAAAAGTAGACAAGAGC
The DNA here is from genome assembly GCF_964261635.1 of Lissotriton helveticus. Taxonomy (NCBI): domain Eukaryota; kingdom Metazoa; phylum Chordata; class Amphibia; order Caudata; family Salamandridae; genus Lissotriton; species Lissotriton helveticus. Next base: position 2,617,341 of record NC_136069.1, on the reverse strand, counting down.
AAGGCCAGTGGCCAGTCCATACTTCAAAGGAGGGACATGTGTGCCTGAGAACCTGCACAGGGAATGGGTGACACCGTACACTGCCGTGGTAAGCAACTCAGCTAGGGGGATAACAATGGGCAGTCCAGGCACCTCTGCGGCAGAGACAGGTTTTTGGATGGGGACTTTGCCTCAGACTCGGCTGCCACTTGAACTGGGAGGTGGTTGATTGTCGGGGCCAGTTTGAGGACTGGACCTGGGAGAGAGAGGACTAGCTGAGGTAGAGGCATCAGTGGCTTTGGTAGCCAGAGGGCTTTGTGCCATGAGGAGGTGGACACATGCTGCCGTGAGACACAGTGTGTGAGGGTGAAAGTGGCGGGCTGCCTTTCCACTTCTTGGGGACTCAATAGTGAAGAATTGTCTTGGTAGGAGTGGGAAGTGGTATGGGCACAACAGGCACACTCTCCACCAAAGGTACATCAGGTGCAGTTGGTGGCCCTCCCTCTGGGGATCTTTTGGGTCTGGTAGGACGCTTGGCCTGGCCTTGACTTTTCCCCGCCATCCCCAGTTGACCAGGTGAGTCCCCGGCAGTGCCCTCCTGTCCCAGATTCACAAGGGTGTGGGTAGGAGTTGAGGTTGTGGGAGAATCTGCCTTAGAGTGCTTTTTTGGTGGAGTCTTTGCAGTCACCAGCTTCACAGCAGGCACGGCAACTGTTTGTCTGTCTTTGGGATCCACTTTTGGGATGTGAATGTCCTAGGATGAGGCTGATTCTGAAGCATGTGAGCCTGAGGCCTGCTTCTTGGCTTGATGCCCCTGAGTGTTACCTGAAGGGCTTCTGCCTTTGCGCTCATATGTGACTTTTGTTTGTTTGGGGGATGGTGTTTGGGCTCTGTGCCGCTTGGGGTGCTGCTGTTGATCTTCCTTCTGAGTCAGCGGGGAAGGCACTGCCTTATCCCTACTGCTCCTTTTCTTGGAAGGCCTCTGATCCATTCTTCCAGAATCCTGGGCCTGTTCAGTGTTTGACATTTTGGCCTGTGACCTAGTCACAGCAAACAGATGTGCAGAGATACCTAACATTTCTGCATGGGTCCTGTGCACCACTTCAGCTCAGGCTGAAGTTTCCAAATCATTGCCAAGCAAGCATTCAACAAGGAGGTCTGCATTTACCACAAACTTCTTGAGGCCAGTCACCCCTCCCTAGGAGAAATTAACAACTGCCAGGGCATGGTTGGTCCTGACATCGCTAGCATTGCTCACTTGGTAAGTTTTACCAAGTATGAACTGCTCAGGAACCACAAGGTCTTCTGTCACCATTGTGACACTTGCCCCTGTGTCCCTGTAGGCCAAAGCCTCTTTTCCATTTATCAAAGGCTGCTGTCTGTATTTGCCCAAATTACTGGGACTCACAAAGGAGGACATATCCATGCCTCCATCATGGACTAGGACAGCCTGAGTTGGAACTCTGACTATGCCAGAGTCCATCTCAGAACCCAGGGTTAACCCTACTACATCATTGTTCTGAGCACCACCACTTAGGACTGCACTAGGGGGAACAGTTGCCTTAGGGACAATGGTGGCTGGAGCTGAGTCTTTGGACCTATTACAATCACTAGTCCAACGACTGTTCTGTTTACAGACTTTACACGATGGTTTAATTCGGCCTTTCTTTTTGGATGAATGGGACTCCCCACCAGTTGAATATTTTTGGGGACCTTGTGAAGACTTCGGATCTTTACCCTTCTCCCGACCCTTATTAGGATCTTGCTTCTTCTGGTCACCAACTTGGGTCTGTACCTTCTGCTTCACCCTGGTGCTGACCTATTTGTCTGCCTTCTTTCCCAATTCTTGGGGAGAGGTCAGATCAGAGTCTACCAGGTGCAGATGCAACAGTTGATTCTGACAGTTATTAAGGATCTGCTCCCTCATAATCAAATTATACAATCCTGTATACTCACACACCTTACTGCCCAGTAACCAGCCCTCCAGAGCCTTAGTAGCACAATCAACGAAGTCAACCCAGTCCTGAGTCTGAGCCTTTTGGGTATCTCTGAACTTTATCCTGTATTGTTCAGTGGTTAAGCCAAACCCTTCAATCAGAGCACTCTTCAGGACTGTATAATCATCAGCATCCACTACTCTAACAGTGAGGAGCTTATCTCTACCTTTGTCTACAAAGGAGAACCACACTTTATAGCTGCCCACTGCTCCTGGGGGACCTTCTGAAATTGTCAGGCCCTTTCCAGTGAAGTTATCCATTGTGGATGTCATCCCCACTCTGGTAGGGAGGGACAATCTTGTTTAATTCCTATGGTCCTTAGATCTCTCTCTACCACTAGGGAAGTTGCTGCCATCATGGGACTCTAGTCGCATCTTTTTTCTATCTCTTTCAGCTGTCTTTTAATCCTCAGCTTGTGTTCCTGAATTCTCATCTGCCTTTCTCTCTTCTCCACAGAGGTTTCCCCCTATAAGAAGATACAGAGGTACCTACAGATACATCAGAATGGTCAGACTCCACAGAAGGAGTTCTGGGCCTTCTGAATGCACCTCCAACTCTTCCTGGTGGAACAAAGAGAAGGCCTCCCTGGCCTTCATCCTCATTGTGAAGAGGAGCTTGATTGTCCAGGTCAAAGTCATTGTCACCTTCCTGGCCAGCATCAGAGTCTGAGTCCTGGTGGTTTGTACCACTGGGCTCTTCCTCATCTGCTGCCCCATCCCCACTGCCTACCCCTTCAGGCTCTGAAGCCTTTCTAAGATCATATAACAGTAGTACCTCCTTGAGGCGTTGGGCGTTGGCACTTTTGCCTGTCTTCAATTTCCTCATAGTACACAAGGCCCTCTATTCTAAGAATGGGAATGTGTCATACTTGGATACCTGTAATATACTGACATCTGGCAGTGACCCACTGGTTCCTGACCTTGAAGACATTACTAGTGAGGTGTGGTGTATGCACCTACCTACTCTAGTGTTCTCTACTAAATTCTCTTGAGTTGTAGAAAGAGTGTGTAAAGCTCTTGACACACAACTCTAAGTTCAGTAGAACTTACTGTATTTAAGCTTGTATTATATGTACCTCAGGTACCTTTAGTGGTTTTCAGTTAGTCAATCACTTGAGATTATCTGGTAAAACAATAGCAAGCTGGATTCCCACACACTGCACACCAATGTGAGAATTTGGCCTTTCATATGCTGTCCACTATTCTAGTGGGCCCCTTGCACCAGTCCAAGTGACCCTTATTGATAGTAGGTTTAAAGAAAACCTTCTTAGAAAGCTATCCTAGTGGTAGCTATGGAGAGCAGCCTTCAGGCTAAGTCTTGAAGGAATGTAAAGCAGCTTGTTTTACCAGTCTATAATCTCGTGAATGTACAAATGAAAGGAGAACCACACCAGGTATATATATAAAATATTCACTGAAAAAACCATAGGTTATACACCATATATAGTTAGGAATTAGCATTTAAAAAACCTTATTTTACTCACACAAAACCATTGAAATTCCATATATAGTTAGTTGTACTAACTATATATCGCGCACCCGCAATCCACTGCTGATGATGTCACATATTACATCATTCATGACATGGTCAGTGACATCACTGATGACATCACTGATGACATCTCAAATGACATCACTGATGACATCACTGATGACATCTCAAATGACATCACTGATGACATCACTGATGACGTCATCCAGTGACTGTATAATTCTGTAAAGTTCAAATATGTCTTACATATTTAAGAATTAGTGGATGTATAAATGTCTGGATGAAGGATTTATTAGGTGCATGACTGACTGTATGAGTGAGTGGTTAAATGTGTCTCACTGAGTGCATGGGTTAGTGACTAAACTGTCTCAATTTGTGCATCATTATGTTTGTTGTTCTATAAACTGCTGCATGTGTTGATCATTAGCTATATGATTAACTATATGCGTTATTGATTGGTTGCCTACGTATTTGTATGGGAGACTGAGAGTGTGTATGGGTGGCTGGGAGGTGTATGACTCTGTGCATAGATGTGTGAGCAGTTGATTCACTAGATGTATGGGTTCAAAAGTGCATGTGGAAACAGCTGTATGGGCGGTTGACTGTGTGCATGAGTGTATGAGTGAGTGAATGGATATCTCAGTGCTACATGTCAAAGTAAGTACATATGTAAAACACAGTACATGTGAGAGTTGGCATATATAAATAACTGTGCATAAGAGCCAGTGAATGTGTGAGTGGCTGTATGGATCATTGTGAACTTGTATCAGGGATTGTATAAGAGAGTAAATATGTGTTAGTATATCTTTGAATAAGTAAGGTGTGTATAACTGTATAGTTGAGAAAATGGATGTGTGATTGATTCTTTGCATGACTGACTAGGTGTGTGTGTAACTCTATGGATGAGTGACAGTCTGTGAGTGTCTGTTTACACTTACTGTATCTAAGGTTATATTAGAGTCTGAAGAGCTTCATCGTATTATCACATGAATGATGTCATCAGTGATGTCATCAGTAATGTCAAATGAGATGTCATCAGTGATGTCATCAGTGATGTCATTTGAGATGTCATCAGTGATGTCATCAGTGATGTCATTTGAGATGTCATCAGTGATGTCATCAGTGATGTCATTTGAGATGTCATCAGTGATGTCATCAGTGATGTCACTGACCATGTCATGAATGATGTAATATGTGACATCATCAGCAGTGGATTGCGGGTGCGCGATATATAGTTAGTACAACTAACTATATATGGAATTTCAATGGTTTTGTGTGAGTAAAATAAGGTTTTTTAAATGCTAATTCCTAACTATATATGGTGTATAACCTATGGTTTTTTCAGTGAATTTTCAAGGTTTTGTAAATGCTAATTCCTAACTATATATGGTCTATAACCTATGGTTTTTTCAGTGAATTTCATTGGTTTTTTAAAAGCTAATATCTACAGAAGTAAAATGTATTCTTCTTTAAATCCAAAAATATATTTTATATGTTTATTAATAATTTTTTTTAAATATTTTTTTTGTTTCGCTCCCGGTCCGCTAACCGGGAAGCTTCCCGTTAGCTCAATTCGATTCCGCGATCCGGTCCGCGAACCGGTAACAAATCAACATAGTGACGGTATTGCGTTGCCGCGTAATGCGTCTTATGACGTACTGCGTTAGCGCACCCGGAAGTGCCCCGGGGCGCGGACCGAGGCGCGAAACGCAACTCCCCGGAAGCGATCCGCGGCGCGAAAGCGCGACGTATCGCGTTGCCGCGAAATGCGTCTTGTGACGTATCGCGTTAGCGCACCCGGAAGTGTCCCGGGGTGCGGACCGAGGCGCGAAGCGCAGCGAACCGGAAGCTAACCGGGGAGCGTTCCGCAGCGCGTAACATGAAAGTTAGAGGTCATGTGACTTGTTAATAAAGCTTTTCATTGGTTCATTTCACTTTTAGTTTCATAATTATGGAAGGCTAGGTCAGGTGACCTAAAAATAACACTTTTCATTGGTTGAGAAGTATTGTTTTTTCCAAATGATGAAAACCACTCCTTCTTTCCTCACTCTGACTTTCATTATTGTGAGAGGAAGACCTATTTTGCTTCTTGGAAGACCTATTTTGATTGTATGAAAATGGCTTCACTGATTGCTTCAGCTGGTGCACCCCCACCACCACCTCCACCTCCTCATGGGAAGAGAGGACCACCTCCCCAGGTGGTTACCAACACTGAGGAGGAAGATGAAGAGATGGATGAGGAGGGAGAACAACCACAATTTCTTGAAGAGTTGCCCCGGGTTTCAAGAAAGAAACCCAGTTTCATCTGGCAGTTTTTTTCCATCCCTCGTGGCCAAAAAAAGGTCAATGCCAGGTACGCAACATGCCTCATATGCAAGGAACAATTGTCCAGAGGGACGGACAAAAAATACAGCTACGGTAATCATACCATGCATAGGCACATGACGAGGAAACATCCCTTAAATTACAGCCGGGCGGAATTAAGGGATATGATGGACAATCCTCGACCAACTCCTGTGACGAGACCAGCAACATCGGTTTCTTTATCACCAGAGGAGGCACGGGAAACTGTGCCAAATATCCAACCCAATTTTGGGAACATGATACACTTATGTATGCGCTGTCGTGCATTATTAGCTTGTGGCAACATGAGCATCAATGCACTGAACCTGGCGTATGAACACCATGATTGCCCTAACCGCCCCCAGTAAATTTTTTTTGCTCCTGTTGAGCCCTTTTCAACGCCTGTTTTTTGTTGTTTCCCCCCCCCAAAAAAAACCAAAAAAAATATAAAATCGTTCAAAAAATACAAAAAAAACAAAAAATGTTCAAAAAATACAAAAAAAATATAAAACAACAAAAATATAAAAAAAAAAGTTCTTTTCAGAACTACCTTCCCTTTCCAAAAAAATTGCTACAATGTTTAGCACTCTGGCAAGCTCTCTTTCTTTTGGTTCGCTCCCGGGTTAGCTTCCCGGTACGCGGACCGGGAGCTAACCCAAAAATTCTTTTTTTTTTAAAAAAAAGAGTAAGTATAAGGAAAGTAAACAGAGAGTGATGTTTCAAGAAAGACAGCTATAGGGAGTAAAGAAGAGATACTGTTTAATAGATCTATTTACCAAAGAACAGACAGAAGAGGGTATAATTGTGAAAAACAAAATAGATAACGAAGTGAAAGAAAAACAAGCATTGGCATAGCCAATAGGTATCGACTTTGGGACCTTCTAAGTATTTAGTTATGCAGCATAATATCCTTGGTGCAGCAACATCAACTGTTGCATGGCTAAACACGTATAAGGTCCCAAAGGCGAGACCTATTGTCTATGCCAATGCTTGTTTCTTAAGTAGAATTGCAATACGTATGGCTCTTCCATGTAAAAAAATCTTATCTTGTGCTCTAAAGATTGCTAAAGTCTCGACAGAGAACAGGCTAGATTGTAAGTAGGGTAAATTGCGCTTGGTGATCTGTTTGAGGGAGCGTCTGCTTTGCCTGGTGTCTTTGGAGAGCAATTTTGATTGTTATACTGGACAATATAGCCCTAATGTAAATAACATAGGGGCATATTATCAACATAGGCAATAAAAGTTTTGCAGCTTTTATCGGCAGAAATGTGTCGCTAAAGCTGCTTTTGCGGCAGAAAACTGCCGCTAAAGCCGCTTTTGCACCAGTTTTCTGCCAATAAAAAGAGCAATAATTTTATTGGCTGCATTCATAATATGCCCCTTAGTGTGCTTCAACTACACAGAGAAAGCATTATGAACAAATAGTGATACAGTGATCAGTCAAAGACACTAAGAGTAATAGAGACGGAGTGAGTGAACAAGAGTGAGGAACTATGAGAAGAGAGGGACTGAGAAAAAGAGTGGAAGGAGTTGAGTAAGTAGGTAATAGAGAAAGGAATGAGGGAAGTAGCAAAGGCAGGAAACTGAGGATTAAAGAAATGAAGCAGTGGAACTAATAGTAGTTCAATGTGATAGAAATGTAACGAAAAGAGTACAAAATACTTACCTTATAATTGTCGTTAAATTCCTCACTTTTTATTTTTATACTTTCAATCTGTGAAAGAGAGAACAAACATTTGAAAAATATAAAAACATGTATTAAAAAATTACAAAAGACAAGGGCAAAGATTGAAGGACAAACAGTTTTTCAATAACTTTGACACTTACAGAAGCTACACAGTCCTAAAGATATACATTTTAAACTAACACTATCTTGATGCAGATGAAGTGAGGCCTATCTTAAAACATGGTGCATCTTTTGCATTGCTGTTGTCTCAGAAAAGTGTCGCAAGACACTAAAATTTAAAATAAATGCTTCAGGATGCCAATAAGATGTCTACTATCCAGAGTTTTGTTTCAGGTGAGGCCTACTCAGGGTTGTAGATGAAATTTCGAGTTGTTGAAGAGAATAGAGGACATAATACATGTGAAGGTCTACCAATGAAGTGAGTCATGTCCACTGCAATCTTCAACAAAGTCCAAACCTCCTATGTTTCCCTGGACAGACCTAAACTTGATCTGCACAATGTGATTCGTAATGATAGGAAACACACATGATGTAATTGAAATACATGCAATTTATTTTGCTCATTTCACAATCACATCACTTGTGTTTCCTTTGCTTAGGTATCTCATTGTGCAGATGTAGTCTAGCATATCAAAGAATACGCAGAAGTGCAGCACTGCATGCAACAACTTTGACACTTACAGAAGCCTCACCTTCTCCATGCCTCCTACACAGTTCTACATATACATCATAAATGCAAACAGTACAGAATTAATTATACATGTTAAATGGTTTATTTTTGCTGTTCTCAGAATGTATCAAAATTCACTAAAAACAGTGACTTGAAGGTATTCATCATGTAACAGCGGGGAAAAAAAAACACAATCAAAATGATTGTGTTTAAAAAACCCATACAACATCAGAAATCAAAAATCAGAACTCCTTAAAGTTAACTTACTTTCCATGACGTCCAAGGATGTCCTATGAATAGCTTACACTCTTTTGTGCTGTTATTACTTTCAGCCCGCCACTTTCTGAAAGAAAATCTCCATCGTTTTTAAAAACATGTTACATACAATAAATGACTTCTTGCTCTCTACCACAAGATTCCACAAGGCCAAATCTTGTCAGAGCCATGTATAACTCTTGGATTTCTTGTTAGCCAATCCCATCATTTGGCATTCCCGCAACTTTCAGAATTAAAATGTTGAAGATCATTTTCACAATCCTGGAATAGTAATATCTTCCCCTTCTTGCTCAGTCATGTTCTACATTTCCTATGACACTGATACTGCTTAATATGAAGCAGACTTACACTACCTCTATGACTACAACAATTATTTAATTCTCTACATCACTTTTAATCACAAAGCAATGTAAAACAGTAGACAGCATTGCAGACTTACATTCCCTCTACTCCATGTTTTGATTGGCTGCTTCAATTAGCTTATAAAAAGAAACAGTTTTTCTGAACTCATTCAAAGTGCACATATATCTCCATGATGTCCAGTCCTATGATTAGAAGTTGTGTCTCTGAACTACACTTATCCTCAAGGCCAAATTGTGTAGGAGCCATTAGATCTTCTTGAAATTCCACAGAGCACATCCCGAGATTATTTCCCTAAAATTTTGGTTTTAAAAACACCAGGTAAGAGTTTTTAAGGTCATACGGCAATTTTTTTTTGAAAATTAAAACAGAATCATTGCAGAATGACCAGCCATTTCTAGACTTTAAATAAGCTGTGTAATGTCCTGATGATATTGAAGGGCCGTCATGATATATAATTGCTGTAGTTACAAAAGTCCTTCCTGATATTGACAACTGCGAAGCTACAAAATTTTTTATTAAAGTTGTCAATTTTGTTCCATCAGGCCTACATCGTTGGAACATTAAAATGACGTACTGGCCATATGTTCGTATAAATAATGTGGACATCATTTCAGATTTACATTGGCTACACTCCATGTTGTGATTAGCAGCTTTTACTAGCTTATTAAAGGAGACTGATTTACTGTCTGGCAAAGTTAAATATATAAATCTTTCTGAGTCTACACTAGTAGTACTTGATATCATACAGTTCTCGCAGTCATGCTGCCATTGATAAGAAAGCCCAAACAGCTGATCTACATCTACACCTTCAGCATGTAATACATCAAGCATATACATTAAAAACTCCTGACAATCTTGCTGAATATTTTGAGAGAATTGTGTTTGGCCTGAACATCTGTCTAACAGATTTCGAATTTCAGACACACTTTCTATGTTTCTTCTATCAGTGGTACATTTCTCTAACACAGAATTTAACAAACCGCAAAATCTTTGATCAGAATTGACCACAATCTCTTCTTTTACATTTTTTAGAGAAAACAAAACATTAATTACTACATTAGCATAGCAGTTGACACCAGAACTGTTTTCAAACTGAAAACCAACAACATCTTCAACAGAATCCTTTATGTTTCTGCTTGTAATTTTAGGTTCATTCACTTTTTGTCTTTTTGCTATAACCTCCCCAGTATTGTTCTCATTTCTTCGTTTCCGGCCTACCAGACGTTTCTCAAACAAAGGAAACTGAGGCAAATGTGGCGCATACTCTCTTCTTAACCTATTGTATTCCTTAACACAATCTAGATCTGCACAAATGTTTGTGACATCACACTCAATCAAGTACAATCCCGATAAAGTTCTAACTCGTGACAATGCCACATATGCCATACCCTCCTTGAACACAGAACTGCCAATATTCACCAATGCACTGTCTACACTTAAACCTTGCGATTTATGGATTGTCACCGCATATGCCAAGCAAACTGGAAACTGCTTACGGCGAACATATAAGTCTTTTACAAGCAAAAATCTAGCAGAACAACGAGCAATTAGCTGTACTTCCTCAATGCCATCAAATTTAATTTTTAAAAATTCAATTCCATCTCTATTTCTGTATTTCACAAAATCAACAACATTACCCATTGATCCATTTACCAGACCTCTTTCAACATGTAAATTCCTTCTTAAAATTATACGGCAGTTCAAGCACACATTCAGAGTCTTTTCAAAACCTGCAGTTTTAGATATACTCTTCTCTAATGAATCCAATTTTGTTTTCAGATTCTCAGACAAAATAATTGTTGATCCCATATGCTCTACTCTATCAATAGCTTCCAGTTTCACAATCTCTTCCTTTTCTAAATGCAACATTTTGTTGTTAAATTTGGCACATTCTGCAAGAGTTGGCATCAAACATATTCCAGATTTCTTTTCAGTAATTTTCTGAAAAATATTCTCAGGCACAACATCTTGTTCTGGATATAAATTTGACAGTAATCGTGCATGTAAAGCTTCTTTCCCATGCTCGGTCACTTTTCCAATTCTAACATCTTGTAGAATAGTCTTGTAAACTTCATCCTTCGCCTGACGCATATTTTCATGCAGTTCAGCATAATTGAAGTTTAACCATATATTGACGTTGCCAATGCTGCCTAGGCACTTCCTGGTATCTTCATGCGTGAGCATTTTGAACACAGGTTGCCCTTTCACTGGTGTCAGCTGCAAAAGATCTCCGAAAACAATGATGTGTTTGCCACCAAATAACACATCATACTCTGTTTTGAGAACTTCTTGCATCCTCAAATGCACAAAGGCAAGCATGACATTGGAAACCATGCTTACTTCGTCAATGATAAGAAGTTTCATTTTCCTCAAGATTCTTGAAACTTCAAAACAAGCATCTCCAGATAGCTTGTGATATTCTAATTTGTTGTCATGCTCCACTGGCAGCATCAGTAAACGATGTAAAGTAATCCCTTTAATATTATGTGCTGCCAGTCCAGTTGGAGCAGTGACAACACAAGACAGCGATGACTCTGTCTTTTCCTGCAAATAGCATGAAATTGCTTTAATGAGGAAACTTTTTCCAGTTCCCGCTTCTCCACTCACGTACAGTCGGACAGGCTTCAACGACGTACATGAGCACTCTTTCTTATCATGACTTAATCCATGATCAATTTGCATGGTAACTTCGTCATATATTTTCCTCTGCTCAACGTTGAGTTGCCTTTCCAACTCTTCTAAGTTAACCGCATCCTCTTGAGCATGTGCCATGGCTCTTTCCACTTCATTCATAGCAGTGGCAGCTTCATTTTCGATAAGAGGTCCTCCTAGTGGATCCTGACTCAATGAAGCAGAACTCTGACTGTCCTGAGAACTGTCTCTGGCAATCTCGGCTGCAATTGTTGCTTCCTGCTCAATTTCCGCATTCAACATTTCTACATATTTGGGAAAAGCAGGACATTCTATGGTCTCCTTGGCGGCATTGAAAGAGTCTTCGTAACAGAGGAAATCTCCAAGCATTTCCTCTTCTGCACGCCAAGGCTTGAAAAGTTGCAAAAGTGCTAAATAGAAAAACTCCTTTTTTTCAGGAGATTCGCCACTCAATTTTCGATGGTTTATCAAGTGGCATTTTCTTTGCTTGACCAGACATCCCTCACTTCCTATTACAGCATACACTCCTTTCTCAGTATCTTCTTTGATGTTCCTCTTGAATATGTAATTTTGCAGAACCTCATACAGACAAACATTCTCGAGGTGACTGCTTCCATTTGGATAATATGTATCCAACATGTTTGTCTTCAAAATGTCGGTACTGTTTGGCTCCTTTTCCGCCAAATACTCAATTTCCCGCACAGGTTTGAGAACTCTATTACGCGTTGCAGCAAGACCAAGACTCGCCCAAACGATACTCCTGGACTTGGCATAGAGACTTGCTGAAGACAACCGGTCAGAACATTCGTACGCTCCGATTTCTCGATGCGACAACATCTTCAGACTGAAACTGTACAACTTCTTGCTGAGGCTCTTTTCATGGGAAATGTCCTCCCACATATCCTTCAATTCTGTCTTCTCTTTTTTGGTGATGTAAGACGTCACATACCGAGCCACAGCCATACAGTTATCAGCCACAAACTGTATATCCATGTTAGCATTCCACATGGACAAAATCACTGGGTTGTAGTCGTTGATGTACTTGGACTCTTCGTTCCTCTTCAAATTGTATGTGTTTTTAGGTGATTTCTTCATCACATTGTGTCGCAGCGAAGACATCAAACTGTTTACTCTTCCTTTAGAAATCACCGGTCGTGGAAAGCCGAAACGACATTTGGTGTAGAACTTGTCTTTGTTTCGGAATTTACGTCGGCAGTACTTTCCACATCGATGGCTTTGGAAACGCAGAACTTTTTCTCTTAGGCTTTTCTTCTCCTTTGCGTTTGGAACAGCACACGTAGAATACTGTTGGATGAAACTCATCACTGAGTCTTCTGGATCCGTTCCAAATTTAGGTGCATCCTTGATCCACAGCAACATATGTATATGAGGAGCACCTCTTGCTTGGTACTCCTTTCTCCAGAAGAAATCCAACACCTCTCCAAGAGGTGGATTCTTCTTATTCATGATGAAAGACATCATAGCTTCAAATCTATGATTGAAGTACCTACATACATTGACTGGATCCAAAGAGCACAGTTCTCCGGGTGTCTTGAATTCGATGTTATCTACGTTAGCATTTGCCTCTCGTAGAAATTCAAGTAAGTCTTCCCAGCCATACTCGGCACAGCTCAGAGTGAGGAACCATGTGGGAGTACCTAAGTTCCTCAGCATACATTTTAAATCACCATGACGACGGTACCAGTACTCATTAGTACCACGCTGACACGCCATGAGATTAATCAGGTGAGAATCCAAAATACTATCTTGGACATTGACTTTATCCATAAAGTCACTTGCCGAGATGTTTTGCATGTGTATACCACTTTTCAAGATGTGGTTCACTGCATATGACAGTCCAGACAGATCGCTTTCAAACAGGAGATGAAACAAATAGGGAATGCATTGTCGAAACCTAGCATCTCCTGCATACAATCGCAAAGTCCGGTATTCAGAAGCAGGAATTTGATGAGGTCGCTCATCATATCTTCCTCCCTGACCTGTTGGAAAAAGCTGTGGGAAACACCGAGCTTCCAAACTTTCCTCCCAAACACTAATGGGACTCCCTTTGGCTTGTTTCATTTGAAACAACTCAATAGCATTCCCCATGACTTCCTTGGAATGCAAAGGATGAACACTATAATGTTCATATATTTCTTCACTAGTAGAGGTTTCTACTTTCTCAATTTGACCAGCACACAAATCGCTATCCTCTTCCTCACTTACTTCCTCTTCTGCAACATATACATTCTTATAGTATTTATTATTTTTTTTCAAATACAATGTTGCCTTTTTAACTTTCCTAACATCTACTAAATCTTGCCATATTTTCTTATTCTTTGTCGGAACCCCATTAACTAAGATAACCAGAGGTTCCTCTTCCACTTTTTCTACTCCAATTGTGTTAATGTTTTTCTTGAAATCTAGAGGCAAATAAACAACTCTTCCCTTTAATCCTCTCTGTAAATCTGATGGAGGCAATTTCCCTGTCTTTGGCTCCATTCTTACAATAGCCTGAAAGGGATGGATACTTTGAATCAAAATAGATTCATAAGTATTTAAGTCCTTCAATTCAGAAGGAATCTCAACCAATTCCAGATTATTATGAACTGCTCTAGCAGGCATCTGGTTTTGTTTTAATTTGTTACAACAATAAGTACACACACGTTGATCCAATCCCAAATCAAAACAATTTTCTACCATCAAGTATGTTGCAAAATCCTTCCATTCACTATTATTTTCCCTTTCACTTTTTGCATATAAATCCACTAACTTAGTCTGATTCTTATAATAAGTGCGTCGACAACACACACAAGTGAAATTAGGCCTCTCACTTGATTTCACCTCAAACGTCGCAATTTCCCTCTGGAAATTATCTGTACTGGAAACCTGTACACTATCTTCCACATGACCCTCTACTTCTTGCTCAATTTCAACATTCTCCTCTTTACTTCCAAAGTAACAAAACTCAATTTCTTCACACATATTCTTCACATCTATTTCAGAACCATGCAAAAGAGCAGCGCATAATTGTTTCAGCATAATTGCTGGACTCTTAGCATAATACAACATTCTAACTAATTTCCTCACTTTGTTATGATGCACTGCTAGCATCCTGAAATGATGAAAAACACTCTGGCATACTCTCCTGGAAAGACAAGCCAGTGAATGACCATGCAAACCTGTCACTTCTCTTACTCTGCAAGGATCTAATTCTTGCAACAACATCATTTTCTGCTTCAAACTTTTTTTGTTAAATGACCGTACAAAATCACAAAGCAAATTGATGGAATCCTGTCGCACACTGCAAATACTACTACACTTCCAGGTGTACACAGGACCCTTAGCACGTCTTCCTAAAACCTCATTACCTAACACCTCTTCTGCCTCTGTTGTCACAAGTTTTTCTTTTTCAACTGGACAACCATCTTTCACTTCATAAGCACGACCACTGGTGTCAACTGCATGCACCAAATCATTATCCTGGAAATAACTCTCCTCATTAAAAAATGCCTCAGAGCTTGAACTATGCATCCATTCTCCAGAAAAAACTTCACAAAAATTACTACGATTAACTATTCTCTTCCATCTACTATTTCTTTTGAAATCAAAAATTGCCTTGTTTAGCTTCCTAATTCTATTGATTGTCAAAATAAATAACTTACGTTTAATTTCAAATGCCTGATCAATAACTTTCTCAACTATTTTTTTTCTCTTATAAAAAACTAGTTTCTGTTGACCTTTCTTAATATTTTTTAACAAATTGCCAATTATCCTGTTGCGGAACATTCGTTTACGAATCTCCCTAAACTGTTGTTTCCTTCTACTATCATGCACAGATTTATCTCTTGCTCTAGCAGTAACATTTTTCATTGTCCTTTTCTTTCCATTTGATTTCCTTCTCGTGTTATGGACTGAAACATTTTCTGTAGTAATATTTTTTTTATTACAAATATTTCTTATGAAATATTTAGAGCTCTTACCCGGTGCTTTCTTCGTGGCTTGAGAAATCTTTTTGTTAGAGGACTGCTGGGTTTTTGTTTTCACCTGCTGTCTTTGACGTTTTGCAGCCTTAATCTGTCTTTGTATTGTAGGCATGGTAAAATCTTGAAATGATCTGCAGTTGAATCTGAGGAAAAATATAATAAAAAATGTTAATAAACATTATTACCAAACAGTAAATCAGTAACAGTGATCAAAAACTTAACACACTACTTGACATTTTAATTTGAAGATTTTTTAGTCATTGGCAATCTTACAATACAAAAATACCAGAAAAGAATCTATGCTATTTTATATGTGAATCTGATCTAATTTTATGAACATATTTTAATATTTTATTGAAGACACTACACATAACCTGTTTTTGAAGGTGTCTTTATTTTTAAATTAAACGGTTTACCTTTTTACTTTTTATTAATTATAAATTTTAAAAATAAATGTTTATATTTCCAAAGGCTCAAGCAGGTCAGCTTCCCATCCTATATCATATAGTTCGGACAAATCTGCATCCTCATCACGCTCTTCTTCATCCTCAGGATTTAAATCATCCAAAGGATCAACATCCACTGATGTTTCAATTACAAGTTCAATGATGAGGTCAAAATCAACTGATTGCAGATTGTCGCTCATGTTGAGGTTGTCTTTATCTTTAAAGAAAGATAACAACAATGAGATGTTGCAGAGTAAGAGACAAATCTCAGAGATTATATTAGTAAAATTGTTTAACAAGATTAACATTTAGCAGCTATTATTTAGCCATGTCCAGCAATGCTGAGCAGGTGAAGCCTATGTCTAATTATTCACTGAACAGGACTCATCTCTTCTTAACCTTGGATAAGCCTCACCGACTCTGTGTCCCCTGCACATACTTAAATGTAAAGGGGCAGATTTATATTAAATGGCACATCCCCAGGCATGCACCAGTTAACGTGCACCACTGCTCTGCCACCCATGGTGTGCCGCATTTACAATCAGATAGGAGAAAGCTGCGTCAAAACCCTGCGCCTGCTTGAAGCTGGCATAGGTCTTGACGCAGCATTGTGGAGATGCGGCACCCCTGAGCCTTGCTGGAGCTGCATCGCACTTGCAATACAACTCCAGCAATGCGCCACCTTTACGGCACATATGCGTCACGCATCTGTGCCATTTTTGCCCCATGCTGCGCCGCATTGTAAATGCAGCACACCATGGGTGGCGGAACAGCGGCGCAGGATGACTGTCACATCCCTGGTGATGCGCCAGTCATCATAAATGTATCCCTAAGCTTCTTATCTTGTTAGAGATGAACTGCCATATGTATCATCAAAATATTTTACATTTCCTAAATAGCGAATTTTAAGGAATAAATAGCGATTCTTTACCATTCCTAATTTGCGATGAGCAAATTGCTAATTGCAAGTTACCCATTCATTTCCATGGGCTAGGAGGCTCATAGGAATGAAGGTTTAATTTGCGATTACCATTTTGCTCATCACAAATTAGGAATTTTTCCAAGGGTGAAGGGGTGTCTCAAGAACACCCTGCTGCACCCCTGAAAAAGAAAATTGGGGGCATATGGCACACATACATGCCCTAAGGGCATGTGTTGGCGTCATATAGCACCTTTTGTTTTTTTGAAAAAAAGCTTTTTGAAAAGAATTCACAAATTACCACCAATTTACCACAATAGTTTCCAAATCCTTAATGTCATTTTTTACATATTTTTTGTTTGATACATTGCATTTAAGGAATCACAAAATTTGCAAATCCTTCAGTGCAATTGCAAAATAAGGAATAGCAAATTTTGCTACTCCTTATTTTGCATCAAACTTGTTTGATACATACCATTTGTCTAATTAACATTAACAAAGGCTGAAATTCGTAGAATTTTGATCTTTGCAAATGCTAATTACCTTCATACATATGGCCCCAAGTGAGGCCTGTCTTGCGGCATGGTGCATCTTTTGCATCACTGCTGCTTGGGTTTTATGTGGTACGTTTTTTTTACACCATGACATATCTGCCTAAATGCATCAATTTGTAATGTTGTCGCCTCATAGCAAATCTTTTGCACCACCGCTGCATCATAAAAGTGACGCACAGTGGCACAAAAGAGGCATACACCTATCATAAATCTGTCCCTACCATTTTAAATGATTAATCCAGGATGACAATAAAGTGTGTCCTATCCAGAGGTTTGTTTAAGGTGAGGCCTACTCAGGATTGCAGATTAAAGTTACGCTTGATGAAGAATACAGAGGAGATAATACATGTAAAGGCCTACCAATGAAGTAAGTAATGTGCACTTTATTGCGCTAGTCATCATAAATGTATCCCTAAGCTTCTTATCTTGTTACAGATGAACCACCATATGTACCATCAAACTATTTTGCATTTCCTAAATAGCAAATTTTAAGGAATAAATAGCAATTCTTTACTATTCCTAATTTGCAATGAGCAAATTGCTAATTGCAAATTAACCATTCATTTCCATGGGCTAGGAGGCTCATAGGAATGAAGGTTGCAATTTGTGATTAGCAATTAGCTCATCACAAAATAGGATTTTTTTCAAGCGTGCAGGGGTATCTCAAGAACACCCTGCTGCACCCCTGAAAAAGAAATTTGGGGTCATATGGCGCACATAAATTTTAACAACATTCCTTTACCTCAACAACGATTTTCAAATCATAACTTCAAAACACTACACATGGGAAAATTACTTAAATTGTCCTTAAGACACATAAAAGCGTTTTTTGATTGGCTTTCCTGCATGGTAGGGTCACTTTTAACATGGCTATGTAACACAAACATTCAAACTCTAAATTTTCCATGCACATGTGGGAGCATATTTACAAGCAATTTGCGCCACAGAGAAAGGTCTTACACTAAAATGAGAAAAATAACATCAAGGACAGTCAATAGCCTTATAAAGAAGTATACACCATTATCTCCTTGTCATGATTTTAAAAACAATTCCTTTTCCCCAAAAACGATTTTCAAATCATAATTTCTAAACACTGCACATGGGAAAATGACTTAAAATGTCAATAAAACACATGAAAGCATTTTTTGATTGCCTTTCCAGCATAGTTGGGTCACTTTTAACATGGCTATGTAACACAAACATTCAAAATCAGAATTTTCCATACACATGTGAGAGCATATTTACAAGCAATTTGCGCCACATAAATCATAATTTTCTCCTTAAAACACACTATTCTCTATCTAAAGTAAAGAAATATTTTCTCACCTTAGCAAATACTTTGAGTTTGAAAACAGTCTCAGAAACACACCAATTTGTCTGCAGCAGAGCAAAAGGTATGCACTCCAGAGTCTGCAGCTATGAAAAGCACAGAAATGCTGTAATTCTTCACACATATCTCTCATGTCACCCAATCAAAAGTCTTCCCTCACTTTTTTCAAATGAAAACCCATCCCCCCTCTGCCCTTTCTGCTTTATCTGCATGGCAACCACCTCCTGGAAGAACTCTGTTGTTTGCAAGTTCACACAACAATGTTGCAATTGAACTCTGAACTCTCAGTGCACCTGCATATCCAGTGCATTCTTTCATTTAATGACTTTTTATTGACCACTCAAAATACATCTTTCAAAGAACACATCCGTGCACCCTAACTTTTTGTTTTCAGCAATCAAAATCCACCAATCACTGTTACTGCTTCATGAACACAGAAACTCCACAGTTTTTTTCATTTCAAACTCTCATTTTTTCAACTGCCATTTCATTGCCACACTTCATCTGACTGCAGGAGAACCTTCTCTCACCATGTTTTCTGTCTGGATTGTTGGTCATAGTTATATTCACTGGGCTCAAAGGTACGTTGAAAGCAGGAATTTACCTAACCTCAATTTACAAGATGTGGAAATTAAGTGGTTTGGCCACAGAGGATTAAAATGTCACCAATTGATACCATTGGTGAAAACCTTTATGCATTTGCCCAAACCTGACCTGTTAATTGTGCACTGTGGAGGTAATGACTTGGGCACTTTGACTGGGGTAGGTCTGGAAATGCTTTTAAAGGACACCTTTGAGCAATTGATGGCACTTTTTCCTCAGACTGCCTTGGTATATTCAAATATATGCCAAAGACAGAAATGGAGGTGGTCAAACCAATTTTGTCCACAAATTGAGAAATCGAGGAAGCATGTAAACAAATCTGTTTCAGCTTACATGAGAGACCATGGAATGGGCTCCCTGTACAACAATAACTTGCGTTACTACATGCAAGATATCTACAGAGGAGATGGAGTTCACTTCTCAGATGAGGGCAACAGAATTTTCACTCTGAATTTAAGAATGTGCATTGGTACCTACTTATAAGTACCTAAATGTACCATAAACCCAAAAGCTCTTCTCAGAGCTACCCTACATCTGATCACTCACAATTATTATTTAACTCTAACATTTTTCACTAATTTTCAACAAAATACGCTACCGGGGCCGCTACCCGGTACGCGAACCGGGAGCTAACCTCGCGAAATTTTTTTTGAAAATGTTTTTTTTTCGCACATATAAGCCTCCTCAGCCACCCTCAGAAAACCTAGGGGGTCAAGATAACTCTACCGTGCCCCCTTCTACCCATTCTGAACATTATTTGCCCTCCATCTTGTATCTTAATTCGACCGAAACACAAAATGGTGGACTCCTGGAACGCTTAAGGTCCGCGAACCGGGGCGCTCAACGGTTCGCGTACCGGGTCGCTCCCTGGGAAGCGCACCATCAAAAAAGGTGGGAAAGTAGTTCACACAAAAGCCACTTGAGACAATTTCACCAAATATAGATTAGCTCATACTACATACCAATCCCTACCATTTTCACAAATTTGATTGGAATTCCATTTAGCCATTTAGCCTGTAGACCTCTCTAAATACCGTGAGGTAAATTACTTCACAAAACACATCTGAAGTGTTGGAATTGACAACCAATTAAAATGTTACTTTCATTTTCTACTTTTTTTACCTGACATTTGATTGGTTATGTACCTGAATATATATAAAGGAAGAGAAGGAAACACAGCCATTTTGACTACTACTTCCTGGTGTACATTTCAATAGGATTTTCATTAATAACTTCAACTTCTTTTTAAAGGTAAGTTGTTATTTTTAAAACTGAAGTATATTGTGCACTTTAAGTTAATATGGCAAACTTTTTCTGTTAGTTATATACTATCCCTCTGTAGTACTTATAAATTTAGATACAATTTTTTATATTCCTACTTCCACTCTGATACTATACACTGCCCAAAGATAAATTCACTGTTAAAAACTGCCTATCTAAAATTAATCCCAACAGTGCCCTACCTCTACTAATATATATTTTTTTATGCAAATTTCAGGGAAAATGGAAAGCGAACAAAAAATTTCATTTGAAATTGTCCTTCCAGAGTCCAACACAGAAATCATTGATCCAAATGAGATTGAATTTATGGATGAAACTTGGGACCAAGAACTACTGCAATGTGTACAAGCAGTAGATAACCTCCTTGCAAATGAGGACATTTTACAACCTCAGAGACTACAATGTATATTCCATGATAATTTTGAAATTTCTGACAATGAAATGTTAGAAAGTTTAATAAATTATGAAACACAATAAAAAATGCTTAAAAAAAAAAAAAAAAAAAAAAATAATCAACAAAACCAACAATCAATTAACATACAGCATTTGAAAAGTCTATCATTCATTTTTCATTGCAGTACGCTGCCCAGAACGCTTCCCGGTTCGCGTACCGGGCGCTACCCACGCAAAAAAACAAAAAAATTTTTTTTTTTTTTTTTGCCCCGCGGGGCCCTTTTAAAGCCTCCACATTAAACCTAAGGGGTCAGGGAGGATCTACTATGCCCCCTTATGGTTATTTCCCCCTTTGTTTTGGCCTCCTCTTGTCTCTCAATCCTACCGAGAGACAAGATGGCGGCCGCTCCGGACTGTTTGGAATGTTTACAGACGCCGGATAACCAATCAGCTTCGCTACGCGAAGTTTTGGTACGCGCCCCGGTCCGCGAACCGGGAGCTGCCCAGTCCGCTGTTACAGATATATATCTTTTTTTAAATGTTAATTTCTCAAAATACACTGGAGCACATATATTGAGACCTACAAAAGGCACATCGGGCTACCAGTCTCTACAATTTTGCCAAGTTTCGTGCAAATCCATTCAGCCGTTCGGGCTAAAAGTGCGACAGACCGCCCTATGGAAAACTCAATGTTAAAAACACGTTTTGGGACCCCCCTTTTTTCTCGGCCCCCCCTGGACGAACCCCCCCCAAATTTCCAGGGGCTGCTCAGAAACAAAATGTTCCATTTTCCAGAAAATTTCAGCCAATTCCGTCCACAAACGCCAAAGTTATTAGACATAGAATTTTCAAAAAACCCATAGGGAAAAAATCCTAACTATATATACCTACTGGCGACCGCCAGTAGGTAATATATATATTCTAAACACATCCCTCTAGACTCTTTATGATGCTAGAGGCAAAAGTAAACACAGAAAACTCAATAGCACACAATAAATTAGCACAATATATGTTAAGCCCTAGGGGCGTACCAAACCATATATTAATAAAGTGGTATAATAACCACAACTTCGTTAGGCACAAGGCTTAGAGCCTGTAGAATTGCTGGGGCCACAAGGAACAATCCAAGGAAGTGACACTGGGGACCCACAGGGAGCACGTGCAGTGTCTAATCACAGCCGCAGGTTACCATTAACTTCTATGGTGAAAGTCGCGGTTGTATATTTAAAGAAAAGGGACACTTCGAGGAGTACTTGGAGTAAACCCCTTGAGACTTGAGGGGTTTTAGAGTCAACACCCACGGGAGCTCTGGAGTACTCGAGTTACCTCACCGGGAAGCCGGTGCATAAGTGTCTTTTGGTGTGGGATTCGCCGCCGTTTCCAATGGCGATCTGCTTCAAAGTGCTGCTGCCGTCGAAGAGGAAAGTGTATGTGGTGATCCAAGCCTGGTTTGAGGATGAGAAGAACCTGAAATCAGAGGGGACAGTGTCTGGGACACTAGCCAGTGACCGAGGGCACGATAGATGAATGCCCACAGATGTCGGGTGATTTCAGGTGAAGAAGGTGAAGCTTGACACTTCAGCCACGAGGATCAGGAGGCATCGAAGATGACCAGGATCTGGAATCAAGCTGTCCCATGAAGGATGTCGATTGCTGCAGTGTCGGTGCCTGGATTGGACCCAACAAGCCTTGGCAACATCAACCCACTCAGAAATCAAATAAATGCTTTGGTGCACACTAGCAAGGTCTGAGGGACTCATCACTTGGAAGGGATTCAGGGCACGTCTGGAGCAACCAGGGAAGCCCAAGGAAAAGTAGAGTTGCCTTCACAGGGGCCCCCCAGTTGAAGGACCAGGGACCGCGAAGGAGCCTCGAGCTGAAATGCAAGAAGTGGGCTCACGTAACATTCGTGGAGCGTAAGTCCACAACCTTCAGTGCAAAAGGTGCTCGGGGCTTGGGCTCATGTAACCCAAAGCACAACTTCAAAAAACATTGTGAAGTCAATGCTCTTGCAAATGTGTACAGTGTCCAGGAGTTCCGGTTCCACGTCACTCGAGAGGGCTGCGGTTCTCAGCTTTGCTGGGGACTTCTGTCGGCCTCTGAGAAGTCTGGAAATCCTCTTCCTGGGCTGCAGGAACTTCGGAGTCCGGCGGGAGCATCGAAGATGCAGACCGGCAAATGCTTTGTTGGTGCCTGCTTGAGCAGGGGAGTCACTCCTTGACCCCAAGGGAGATCCTTCCATCATCTAGTCTTTAGTAAAGCGTCTAAGTTCCAGGATCCAGTTTCAGAGTATCGTCCAGGTGTAATCTAAAGTCCTGTTGCCAGGGGTTCCTTACTTATACCGAAGAAAGGGGTTGGACATACTCTGGGGACCCACTTATGGGAATGGTCTGGAAAAAGGGGTGGTTATACTCATTTCCTTTGTCCAGTTTTGCGCCAGGTCAGGGCCCGAGTGTCCCTGCAACCAGTTTGAACTGGACTATGCACAGGGGCACCAAATGTGCCCTCAGTGCAGACATTAAAGCACTCTCAGAGTGCACTCACCCAGCCCCAATACACAAAGTCTGTCTGAGAGATGGTTACACCTCCCTGTGACAGGAAACCTATTGTCCAGGCCTCCCCAGTGGAGTTTCGGTCAGCAGCAGGAGGCCAGACTTGTGTCTGTGGCTGCAGCATCCACTTTGTGATGCCAAGGCTCTTTAAACTGGTACCGGGTGTACCAGTGTGTACAGGTCTCTGCCTCTAGAAGGGTGGAATTCTACCACCGCCGCCAGGACTGGCGGGGCTGGGGGGGTAGGGTTCCAAAGTGTTTGACACCAAACACAACATGTTTCAATGCAGCCATTCCAAAGTTAGTATTTACCTTGAGGTTATAATGCACTTAAGAGTATATGGTCTGGCTGCATCACAGAACAGCCTCAGAGAATAGGCTCCGTAGGCTGCAGAGGGGTCCTGCTCATACATGGGCATCCTCTCACACAAAACCAAGCACCCTGATTTAAGGATTGATAAGGCCTGCCATAGGGGCGACTGATAGGTCTCCATGTGTAGTGATTTAAGGTAGATATAGGTAACCTATATCTCAGTAAGGTGTGCATGCACCACCTTACCCAGGTTGTAATAGCAGTCCTGTGGTGTCATGTTGGAAGGCTTCTCAGGGGTGGCATAATGGATGTATGACGTTACAACGCATACTTTTACAACGCCTACCTTTACAACGCGGTTTTTACCACGCATACCATTACAACGCATAGCGCTTTGGGGTGCTGGATAGTGAATAGTTTAATTTACTATTCCAACTCTAGTCCCCGTGGATTGTAGGGAAGGTTATTGGATAGTAAATTAACCTCTTCCCTATCCTAGAGCGACCCCCAGAGCAATGCGTTGTAATAGTTTGCGTTGTAAAAGTTGCGTTGTAATGGTAAGTCGTTGTAAAAGTTTTGTTGTAAAGGTTGTATACCGGCATAATACATGCTTCAGCCCCTGGTAGGCCTCTGGGGTACCTATTAATTAAATTAATTATGTGCTTATATAGCGCTGGAATCACTCCCGAAGGGGTACCTCCGCGCTTCGACCGCTGCAAAACCCTTCCTGGCTTCCCTGAGAGATGGTCCCTTAATGGGTATCTCCAGGGTGAGACCAGGCATCCCCGGCGGTCTGGTGGGGCCGTTAGTGAAGATGAGGCAAGCTAGTGCCCAGAGTTGCCGAGTGTGATCGCTGATCAGAGTGGGCACCGAGGCGAGAGAATTATCGAGTCCGCTGACCCTGGTCCAGAAACCTGCCGCGTCGGGAATCGAACCCTGGTCCCGGGCCGTCCTCTGCTCTCGGGTCTGCCGCCTCTAACCAGTGAGCCACACTACTCCACTACAGGTGGTACCTAAGGTACCATATACTAGGGACTCACAAGGGTACCCCAGTAACCAAACATGGAATCTAATTTGTACATGCAATCAATTTAGAGAGGAAGTAGCTAGGCTTCGCCATATTTTGTTTAAGTGCAGCTGTGTCATCTCTCAGGGTGCTAAAGAGATTCTCTAGAAGGGCGCGGGTGACTGTGCTGGTTGTATTTCTTGGCTAAGGGTTTAGTGAGCATTTCTTTTAAAGTAGTGTCCTTTTTAGGTCGACCAATAAAGCACAAAATGAATACTCTACCTATAACGTTTAAAATATGCTATGCGTCATCTAATTTGTTGACCTCTCTGGCTAGACCACAAACTATTTTTTTCACACCATCAGTAACATATTAAACATTGCTTTATTTTTTGCTTTTTTCTTCACAAATGTATTAATATATCACAAATATATATCATATCTAAAGATTGTAGAAACACCAGACCCCATTGCAAATCTTCCACTCACAACATACATACAGTTTCATGCTCAAGCATTCTTGCACAGAGCACAGATGCATACATAACAATTACATCAAGAAGCATAATATGCACCAAGCCCCCTCAAAATGTATAACAATGATGAAATAGAGACTGAACATAATCAGATTTTCATAGTATCACAGTTGAGATTTGCGACGTTGATTTACAATTTGTATACCATCAAAGCAGAAGAAAAACCAAAAAGGAAAATTTATATAATCAGAAATTAAACATCTAGAAAAAGACTTTTCAAACAGTTCATCGATTTTCCAGAACAAATAAATCAGGTGAGTTCATAGAGGGAACAAATTCACAGTGCTGACGCGCCTTTTTTGGGTATCACCTTCTTCAGGGCGCAAATGGTGTGTATGAACAGCAATGGGACCTGTCTAGAGTGATAAGGACAGAAAAGGCCAATTTTAAGGATGTCTCCTTGGTATAAAAGCAAGGCCACTGCTCGATTTCACATAGAGTGCAGCCAGAAACTAATAATAAAGGAGATCTAAACACTGCGGTCTCTCAATATGGTATAAAATATGCAGCACATAATGCTTTTCTCATCGAAAGCCGTCAGATTGAATGCCATGATATACGGAGGATAGTCTTCAAGTAGCTCACTGCTAAGGCCGACTCCAGATAGTTTCTCAACCCTGTCACACAGCAAAGAAATGTAGATTGCGCAATTTGTCTGATAATCGTTTTGATCTGCTGAGATAAGTTGCCTGGACGGATTTGTGCCTCCGTTTGTACTTGGATATCGGGACTCAGTCAAGGAGTATTCACTGAGTTAAAGGATGCTTATTCCATGTTATTTGTTATTTAGTTTTTATAAAGCACACAGCTACTCAATAGAGTGTTCCGGCGCAGGGCTGGGCGTATAAAAGTATTACAAGGTGCCCCATTACATATGTTGATCAAGGAATAACCATGCTTTAAGTTGTTTCCTAAAACGTCCTGAGTGATCCAGTTGTCTAAGAGTGACAGACATCCGATTCCATAGACGGGCCACTTGTACCTGAAAGGAGCGTCTGCCCCTACGTGAGCGGACAAACCTAGGCACTGTCATTAGATGAAGTTGTGAGGCTCCAAGGTTTCTGCTCGGAGTATAGAAATACGCCCACTTCCTAATGTAAGGGACTCCGAGGCCATGAAGAGCTTTAAAGGCCGGCACAAGGGCCTTAAAGTAAATTATATTGCAAATAGGCAGCCAGTGAATATTCCTTAGATGAAGAGAGATCTGTTCTCTTGGACCCAGCATGAGGATTGCTCTGGAGGCCATGTTTTGAATAACTTGAAGTTTATGCAGGAGGCTAGCTGGAAGGCCCAAATAGAGGACGTTAGTGTAGTCCAGTCTAAATGTTAAAAGATCTTGGACCACGGTCCTTCTATGAGTGAGCGAGAGAAGGGGGAGGAATATTCTCTGCATTTTCAGGATGCCATAACAAGTCCCGGCGTCCGAATTTACTTGAGTTTTCATGTCAAGGGAGGCATCCAGTTTTACCCCCAGATATCTCACTGCTCCTGCCGATGGCTGTGGAGATGGGGTATCACCTGGCCGCCAGCCTCTCCACGCATCCCGAGTAAATGAGCCGAAAAGGATCACCTCTGATTTCTCAGGGTTACACTGCAATTGGTTAAAGGTGAACCACGAAAAGACCACACTTAAGCATTTGTTGATCCTCTCTCCATCTGGCTCCTCTCCCTTTTTACAGGTTAGCAACAGCTGAATATCATCAGCATAGGATATAATAGTTGCACCGTAGGCCTCAGCCAAAGGGGCGAGGGATGTAGTGGCATGTATTGGTATTGTGGCAGAGCGTCCTGCTCACGGAGAAAAACAGTCCTTTTTAGATCGCACCTAGGCAGTGCAAGCGCTGTCTTTCCAAGACATGCTGTATTTACTCTGTGGGTTTACAGCCCACCCACTGCTTTTCATTTGTTTATTTCAATGCCCTTTAAAATCATTGCTTCTAAGTTTTCCAATTTGTTCCACCTTTTTTGTTGTTTGTTCCCTTCCAAGGAGCAGGCCCTCACTATTAGAAGCCTTCCACCGGTCCCATTTTACAACTGTAAAAGGGACTACTTTTTCCTTTGTCTGAGAGCATTGTATTATTATTATTATTATGCGTTCTTATATAGCGCTCGATTACCCGTAGGCATCTCGGCGCTTGCCTTGGGAACCCGTCCTGGCTTTTCCCTGTGAGATACCCCTACTGGGCATCCCCAAGGTGAAAGCCAGGCATCCCGCCCAGAGCTGCAGAGTGTGAACCCAACATTCGAGTAGGCACCGGAGCGAGAATTATCGAGTCCGTGGATATTTGGGCTCAGGACCCTGCCGCGTCGGGAATTGAACCCTGGTCCCAGGTCTGACCTCTGCTTCAGGGTCTGCCTCCTCTAACCAGTGAGCCACACTTCTCCATTGTACAGAAGGCTGAATGTGTGCAGTTGCTCTGAGCTCCCATGTCAGGCAGACATAGTGAAATTACCCCATAAGCTTGTCATGCTTGCAATTGAAGGGATTGTTACCTAATTTATGCAGGTATCACAAGTTACTGTCTTTGTTGCTCAACCCTCCTCTCTGCACTTTCACATTGTTTGTTTGGTCACACGCCAACCCTTGTTTTGGGATAGATTAGGGTTGTTTTTATCTTGGACTACTTTCGGCTCATTCCTGGCTTCTTTTCAATGTGAACTGGGCTTGCTTTGGGTTTCGGGGTTTCTCCTTTCTTCAGTGGCTTATCGATGAAGGACTGCACAACTAGTGCAAACAGACTGGGGCCAAAGAGTACATCCCTCCCCACCCCATCCCAAAACGTTGCCTTAGTCAGACTGAACAACTCCCTTCTGGAAGCAGCTCAGGTGGTGCCGTTCGCCGCCTTATTTAGCTTTATTTATTACTTTTGTAAACAGCTACTTACTGTGTAGACAGTGCACGCTGATGTCAGTGAGTGGGATCGTAATGTACTAATGAAAGTTCGAACATACTGCCCCATGACTTGAGACGTCGGCAGGGGCAGCTGGCCTTACAAGGTACATTAAAAGCAGTTCACAAAGAAAATATCAAATGCGCATTGTAAACAGCTTTCACTTTCATGCCGAGCTTACAGGGCAACTCTGCCTTACATTTCACTTGTTTCAAAGAGAGAAAGGCTTTTAGGAGCTGATAAACTTCAATGCTTGTTTGGTTGCACTTTTTACCTCCGCTCTCCTCTTTGCATGACTTGTCAGCATCACAGCAGGTGATTAAACTCTTGCACGTGAAACACACAGCATTGTTATTTCTACTCTCTCTGAATGGAAAAAAGGGCTGTAAAAACTATTAGGAGGTTCCTTTATCTACATCTTGCTTCCAGAACAAAACAAGTATTTGCATCGCAATAGGTCTCGCATTTACAAGAGTTTGAGCTATTGGTATTGTTAATGACAATGCCTTTTTATTCATGTGTTCTTTTCAAAACAGATAAATACATGGCATAGTCATTTACAATGCCACTAGCTTAAACTCTCGCAAATGCATTTGGCGGCCGTGCTATAAAAAATGTTTTAAGTGTTAGGAGAGAGTGTGTCTAAGCTATTTGAGAAAATAGTGCTTGGAGGCTGTAAATAAAGCCTACCGAATAAAAACACTCGTAACAGGGGAGGTTACGAAATGAGACAAGGCGGTACTAAGGAGGGGCTACTAAGCCTAGTAACCAATGAACAGCCACAGTTTACAGTTGAAATTGACACCACCCA
Organism: Lissotriton helveticus; assembly: GCF_964261635.1. NCBI lineage: Eukaryota > Metazoa > Chordata > Amphibia > Caudata > Salamandridae > Lissotriton > Lissotriton helveticus. The sequence continues at coordinate 2,588,263 of NC_136069.1, read as the reverse complement.
ATAAAAAATATGGGCGGATAGTGGACAGAGCTTCAAGTTCCTACATCAATACAGCATGCCTCGCAGCGCAGTGCATTCGCTGCACAGGCTCGACCGAAAACTTGAGACAAGAGGTAGAAGGGGGAGCAGTGGAGGGTGGGGAGGATGGATGGAAGAAGAGCTGGAGAGCAACAGTGTGGTAAACGCACGCCGGAAGGATGGGAGTAGGGAGCAGGAGTGGGTAAGGTAAGGTAAGTAAGAGAGGAAGTGTAAGTAGGAGCATATGAGGAGAAAGAGGGGAGAAGGGGTGATGAGGGGTCAGCAGAAAGGGAACAAAGTATACAGAAAGATCTAGGAGTCAGAAATGGGAAGAAAGAGAGGGAAGGCAGGCAGGGATGGGACAACAGGGGGTGGAGGGAGGAATGGAGATGGGGAGCAGGAGAGATGAATTGGGATGGAGGTTGGAGGAGAGGGCATGTTGTGTATCTGTGATTGGCGATTCCCTATGCTACGCTGTGCACACCATTGTAATTGCAAAGAAATGTCTGACACACTCTCTTGATCATTGGAAGGATTTACACAGGCTCTGACATGGACCATCTGACTCCGTCACCCGGTTTCCGGGGCCTAATACTTCATGGCTGGCTCGTTCCTACAGGTCCAGTTTGTCATCAACTACGGCAAATCCCCGTTTCACCACCCATCGGCGCCAGACCGCAGTGTCCCACATGCCACTGGCCTGCTGTCGCCATAGTGTAGGGTACAAGACCCGGCGGCAACCTCAACTCAGTGCTGGTTTGTCACCCCCACCAACAACTGACTTGACTTCAGTGCTACCACTGTTCCGGGGGCTGCGGGACCAGACCATTGGAATACTACACTGTCGGGGTGGGCAACACAAAGTGCGCCACAGTACTGTCCCAAGGCCAGTAGCACCGCCATGCTCTACTGTTGGTTCAACGCAGGCTGCCTACCTCCCTCAAACAATACTTGCCTCCAACCTTTGAGGGTGAGAGCCTGGCTGCCGCCAGCACCGAGCACTCCCCGCTCCCAGAGGATGCCAAGCCCAAGGACCTGTCCGACTTAAGCTGGATCGAGACCCCCTCCTCCATCAAATCAATTGACTACTGATTCTGGGATTTACGAGGAGGCCAAACGAAGACGCCTTTCCCATGCAGACACCTCATCCCCACTCAAAAGCAAATGCCTACTACCCAGGGACTGTGACAAGCAGTGCGCCATGGACATCCAGGACTTCTATGGCTTTTATACTCATGTAGACATGCTTCATGTATACCTAGGCCTGTCTTGGGGCAAGCAGGACTTCATCAGCTTGTACACAAGCCTGGGACACATACTTTGGGGGCTTGCACGCCAATACTGGGACACACAGTACTTCAGAAGATTCTGCAGCTCTTCCTAGCTAAACCTGGGAAAAGAAAGACTTCAGTGTCATTACAATTAACATTCATGCATAGGGGCTGCTCACAGCAGTACGGAGCAAACTCTGTGCCTACATCCCCGCTAATGACAACTTACAAGCATTTCCAATGCAACAGGTCTCGCATTTACGCGAGTTTGCGCTACTGACATTGCAAATGACAATGCCTTTTATTTTTCTATTAGTTTTTAAAACGTAAATAAAAAACATTGCCATTTACAATGTCAGTAGCTGAAACTCGCGTAAATGCGAGACCTATTGCATTGCGAATGCTTGCTTAGGTAGAAAACTATGCGTGGTACTGCTTTAACGAAACTGCACTCGTTTTCTTTTTTTCTTTTTTAACTGTAATACTGAGCGTGATGTCCTTGAAGCGGACACTGCACTCAGTTTTAAAGTTTAAAAAAAATAAAGAAACCGAACGCAGTGTCCCTGAAGCAGGTACCGTGATCATTATGAAAGTTCAAAAAAATATAAATAAATAAAGAGCGGGTGTCTCAGAAGTGAACGCCGCGCTCCACATAAAAGATAAAGCTAATAAAACCAAATAAATAAACTGAGCGCAGAGTCCCTAAAGTGGGCGCCGGTCTCAGGATACAAATACCATAAAACAGCTCCCGCAATGGTCCCCATTTCTGCCCATAAACAAAGTAGTTGGGACCCCCCTAGATAAAGCTGACCGTGTAACGCCACAAGTAAAACATGCAGTCCTCATGGGAGGTGATAACACGGAGGGACTAAGAAGCCAGCATTTTCCAAGGAAAATGACACCAGCCAATGAAAAATATGGGAGGAGAGTCTAATTACTGTCAGTGGTAAAATCAGCAAACGCTGCACCATTAAGAGAGTCTGAACTGGATAGTGTAAAAAAAAACATTCATGGAGAACAGAAATGTCAAGCTCTGTAAAAGGTGTGTGCAACTTTCGAGCCACGATCACTGCTAGTACAAGTTCATGTGTATTACTGTTAGTTTACTTTTGGCACGAGCTTCATGAACACCACAAGCAGGGGGAATTACAGACTGTCCTCTTAATATGACAGCTCTTCATCCTTCAGCAGAACTCCTGCCTCAGGGGATTGGCTACAAATAGTGCAGCAGGTGTAGTGGCACCGGTGCCCCAAGGGCCTAAGGGTCTACTGGACCCAAATTATGGCAATACTATAATAACCAAGCAGCAGATAGGAGGGCACATTTTTCTTCCTTTCACCAAGGCCTACCACTTTTTTACGCCATTGCGTCCTGGGATAGCAGACCTTATTGATGTAAACAGCAAGGTATTTATTTAGCTCGGAAAAGCCATTTACCCAGCATCAGACAACGTGGCCAAGGTGGGAGGAAGACAGAAGAATCTATCTGGTGTCTCTGGTTTCCTTCTGTTCTGTTTAACCGTTAGCCCAATCATCTCTGTATAGATGTGAAAGGAAACTGAAAGTATGCACTGCGCTAAAGTTTTTAAGGCCCAGATGTGAGAAGCCATTTATCATTTCTTAATGGGCCAAATCATTATAGCAGCACGTTATGAAATTCTAAATTGCCTTTTCAGATATACAAAGGGCCAAAATCAGGAGCAATTTGCAATTTCTACATGGTAGAAATCGCACATTGTGGCATCGCAAATAGGGATTACCTATTTGCAAATCCTAAAGCACAGGTACAAAGCATTTCATGAATGTGAATTGGGCATTTAGGTAATGCAATTACCATTGAATTCACGTCGATGATAATCATATGCAAAATAAAAATATGCATAAAAATAAATTTTTTCATTGTGGCATGAAGCACACATATGTCCCTAGAGCATATGCGCACTTACATGTGCACTAGGAAATTCGGGGTGCTTCCAGGGGGGGCTTAAATTGGAGTTCTGGACTTTTTGGTTCCGTCCAGAGGTGTCAGGGACAACACCCGAAGACCCCGGAGTTCAACCTGTCTTGGTGCACAAACAAACAGAAACACGGGCTTCTCGATGGTGGCGTCAAAGACCAAAGGTTTATTACTGCAGGGACACAGAAGTCACAGAAACTGCACACGGGCAGTGTCTAGGAGCCTGTTCGATTTGTACAAAGAGGGTTGTTCCTTATATACTAAATATTCTGCTCGGGGCAAATTCTTTACATGTTACCACAGTTCTAAACATTCGTGTCTTAAACAATAAATATTTGGCGTTGCACAGGAATCGTCAACAGTATCTGATGTCAAAACATTACGAATGAAGGGTTCCCACTAGTCCATCATAATCCCATGTCAATTCTTCATTCAAGACCCGGACCGCCTCATCGTAAATTTCGTTACCTCCCCCTAATAAAGGCCCAGAAGGAAAGGAGCAGAGCCAGGTGTAGAAGATAGAAAGACAGGATAAGAAATGTTTGTGGGTCGTAAATGGGCACGGTTACCAGCTTCAGCCGCCTAATCATGATCAGGCCAACGAACACAAGAACCAGTATAGCAGGACTGGCCTCAGGCTGGGGAGGCCGCTCCTGCCGAGTCATGCTGCCACAGCGTTGCTGGCCTAAGGTGCACGTGTCACTAGCAAGGTGAATCGCCGGTTAAAGCCTACGTGTCCTTAAATGAAAAGAGGTCATTGCGTGTCCATTGACTATGTGAGGGCAAGGAATACAAAATGGCTTCCTTGTTCTAAGATGGATGCCATGGGTAAATCACAATTGTGTTGGTAACAGGAGTGCTCTTGCTCGTAGCATAGCGAAAACACCAGGATATACTAAATGGATCATTTGCGGTCCACTGATACCAAAATTATGTATTTACGACAATGTTACAAACACGAGTAAAATCGTCACGGAACCTCAGACCCTCCTTTTGCCCTTACATAGGCAATTACTCAGTCTATATCAGAGTCAGAGTCTAATTCTATGCTCATTAGGTCAGTGACATGTTGTTGTATCATCATCCTGTCTCGTGCCTTTTCTCCTAATGCAGGTGATTTTCTGAAACAGGTTGCAGCACAGAGACTACACAGAGCGGGACCACATTGGATAATAAGACAGCACGAGAACAGAAATACTAGGATGACACCAATGGCCATCAGAACCTTCCATCCCCACGCTGATACCAGAGTCCAAAACCACTCCATGAAGGACCAGTTTCCCTTATCTACGTGTATAGAGTCGGAAATCTTGTGTAGCTTAGAGATTGCTTCATAGACTGTTGGAGCATTATTTGGAATAAAGACACAGCAGCTCGATTGGATCATTCTGCATACCCCACCTCGATCTGCAAGTATTACGTCTAGAACCATACGGTTCTGCAACGTCATGAGACGGTCCGCCTGAAGCTCAGCTGTTAAGTTACTAAGGGCACCAGCAGTTTCTGTAATAGTAGATTCAACTACCCGTGTTAGTTGACGTAGATTTCTACTATTGGCCATAGGCCCCCAAAACGGAAGGAAACCTTTGAAAAAGTCTCCAGCTTCTTGACCAGCGGTATCTTCCTTGCTGAAGACACCTCGTGCTACTCTGGTCTTGTGATAATCTGAAGAAGCAGTGTATGTCGGAGGTAACAATCGAGCAATATAACATGAACCTGAGAAGTCAGCAGGTAGCCATGTATAAGCTCTGTCCTGACAGATGAAGTAGGTACCCCTAGCAGTCAGAAAGGCAGGGGAGGAGTTAGACGGAAATACGTAAGTCTCAACGCACTCACTCCTCCCTAGCTGAGCTCTCGGATTTCTCCCATTTCCTTGCAAACAGACCTGACCTCGGTGAGGCACGACCCAAACTGAAGTGGAGCTTTTACGCTTGCTTTCTCCCAAACTAAGGCGATACTCCGTAGAGTTCCAACTCAAATACACCCGTAATTCATCTCTGGGGTAAGATGGAGTATTATTGACGTCTTTAATCATGTCAATAATTCCCTGGACTAAAGCTTTGTTGGCTGAGTTGTATTTAGTGGACCGTGGTGGACGCGCAGGATAGGTCTCAAGAGCATATGAAAAAATGGTCTGAAAGGCTTGAAATGATCCATTGTAGCTAAAAGGCAAGACTAAATAGGGAATGCCTTTATCCATAGTGTGAGGTATCAAGCCACACACCCAGCAGTCTGTAGTATTAACTACCAGTTGGTGTTGATGCAAGAGCTGTACAAATGTATTGTTAATAAATTCTGAGCGTCGAGCTTGTTCGTGTTCAGGAAATGGGTGAAAAGAATGCATAGAAGAAACCGTAGAAGTAGTAGGATCAAGGGGAGGTACTGTAGTTACTGGCATAAAAATCAAATGTACACCAAAGATGATTCCACCCACCAACGTTATCAAAACAATTAAAAATGTAACTGCACATTGCATTAGAAAGCATTTGCTGTGAAGTATTCTGTACAGTCTATTTCTGCGAACATAAATTACATTTTCTCGTTGCAGCTCAGGAAGCTCCATCTTCTACGACCGTTCGCGACCACTGATGATGTGTACGTAGATGAAAATGCCTCTATCAGCCCTGGGAGTTCCCAGAACTAACAGAAAGATCGACCTTGTGTCTGACCCCCGCAGATTCAACTAGGCACACAGCCACGACCCTACGGCTACCCAGACGGCAAGGCAATTTTAAAACAAAAAGAAACAATACAGAGTATTTAGCAAACTTCCTGGCTGGAGGCAATGTATAGCAAATTCAAATCTGAAAATAGGCAGTTTCCTGCTTTATTTGTCCATATTGCGAGAACGTAAGTTGTATCTCAGTTTTGCAGGAGCTGTCTGATCTGGAAACAATATATTTTCAGCTGACGTTGCAATGTTCACGTTCGCAGATGGCAAATGTCCTTTTGGTGCAGATGGCAAGTGTTCAGGGTTCAAAAGAGCCGTTTCAGGAGGAGAGTCAGAATTCGGTGAATCCGTGATTAGTTCTGCATCGCTGAAAGGTATGAACCTGGGGACTTGTTCCGTTTCAGAGGCACCGATTCCTTTCTTTACCCAGTTGTCGTAAGGAAGTGGCAGAGGCACACGTTTAGCGTGTGTTGTATGGATCCAATTTCTTCTTCCGGCCACACGAATAGCAGTTCTCGTTGCTAGCAGGACTTGGAACGGGCCAATAAATCTGGGCTGAAGATTTTTCGTTCTTGCAAAATTTCGGATGACCACCTGATCACCCGGTTTCAGCTGATGGCCTGGACTCTCTGATGGTTTTGGCAATGCATCGAAAACCTGTTGGTGAATAAGACTTAATTTAGCAGTCAAGTCGAAAAGGTAATCAATTAACATTGGGTATTCCAGCTGCTTAAATTCTTTCGGTCTAGGTACCCCCCAAACATTTGCAGGACGACCGAAAACTATTTCGTAGGGACTAAGCCCTACTCTAGAATGTACAGTTGCTCTTGTTGATAGCAAAGCCAAAGGCAATGCGTCTGGCCAGGACAAACCCGTGGATGCTTGTATCTTAGCGAGTTTCAGTTTAAGGGTGCCATTGTAACCCTCGACTAAACCCGCGGACTGGGGATGATTTGCACTATGGAATTTTTGCCTAATCCCTAGGCCGGCACACACACTCTGCATAACTTTCCCTACGAACTCACTTCCGTTATCTGACCATACAATCCGTGGCATTCCGTATCTGGGGAAGTATTCTTTAAGAAGAATTTTGGCAGTGGATAAGGCAGTATTGTCCTTCAGTGGGTATGCTTCGATCCATCTGGAGAAAGCACAAACTACCACTAGGACGTATTTCAGATTATTGCAACGATCCATGTGAATGAAGTCTAGCTGGATCACTTCAAAGGGGCAGGAAGGAGGAGCGAAGTGACCTGCAGGTGTGGGGATTCCCTTGCCAGGATTATGCATCAAGCATACCATACAATTTCTCACCACTCTCTCTGCACACTTACTAATCCCGTCATTCTTCCAGACCGGAGCCAACATCTTACAAATCCCTTTTGAACTGATGTGCGCTGTTCCATGTGCCATCGTTACTACTGCAAGCACATACGCATCAGGCAACATCCAACGCTGTTGTTCCGACAAATCAATCCAACACCCACTCGAGTCCAATTTACCCGTGCTCTCTCTCCATGCAAGTTTTTCCTCCTCAGTCGCCTCTTTCTGAATTTCCTTCACGCTTTCCACTGTGTCCTCACACATTCCAGACTCAGAAATCCATCTTGCAGACGTTGCAACATACATTCTACTCATCATATTTCTAGCTGTCTGTTTTGCAGTCTCATCAGCAAAAGCATTCCCACGACCAACATCATCTGTGATTGTTTTATGAGCACTGCATTTCACAATCGCAACTTCAGTCGGCAAGGTTAGAGATTCCAACAAGTCATTAACTAGCTGGCCATGTTGAATCTTAGTCCCATGGGACGTAATGAAACCTCTCTCTTTCCACAAACGGCCAAAACTATGGGCCACGCCGAACGCGTACTGACTATCTGTGAACACGTTCACTCTCTTTCCCTTAGCTAAAACGCACGCTCTTGTTAGCGCGATCAATTCTGCAGCCTGGGCAGAATTCTGACTCACTCTTGCAGTCTCCACAATCGTACTCAAGGTCGTTACTGCATAAGCAGCAGTCACATCACCATTCTCCAATTTGAAGCAAGACCCATCAACATACAGCGTGCCATCTGGTTCTGACAACGGAGTGTCTTTTAGGTCGATTCGTCCTTTTGTTTCTTCCTCAGTTCTGAAACAACAGTCGTGTGGTTCGGAATCACTCGACTCTTGGCTAGTCGGCAACAATGTTGCTGGATTCAATACATTGCATCTTTTGATCTGAATATGACTAGCTAATAGTGTCAGTTCATAGCCTGATAGTCTAGCACTGGTAAGGTGTTGCGTCTTGGTTCGGTTCATGAGTGTATCCACAGCATGAGGAACCATACCTACTAGCATGTTGTTCATTACTAAACCAGCAGATTGTCGAATGGAAGCTGCAGCTGCGGCTGTAGCTCTCAAGCAACTAGGCAATGCTCTAGCTACTGGATCTAATGTTGATGAAAAATACGCACAAGGGCGTTGTTTATCACCAAATTTCTGCGTTAAAACACTCAATGCACAACCTTCTCTCTCGTGGACATAGAGCGTGAATGGCTTACTGTAGTCGGGTGTACCCAATACAGGTGCTGAACACAGTGCATTTCGTAACTCAGAAAAACTCTGCTGACATTCTGCAGACCATGGTACCGGACTCGGAACATTTTTCCCAGTCAAAGCTACCAATGGTTTTGCTAAAAGAGAAAAATTTGGGATCCATTGCCTACAATATGAGGTAATACCTAAAAAGGCACGTACTTCTCTCTGCGTGCTAGGAACATTCATCTGTGTAATTGCTTTTATTCTCTCTGGGGTCAACTTCCTTCCCTCCTTTGACAAGAGATGACCTAGGTAGGTCACTTCTTGGCAGCAGTATTGCATTTTTGAAGGTGACACCTTGTGATTCAAATCTGATAAGTGATGTAATAAAGAAATCGTAGCTGTTTTGCAAGTTTCCTTGTCATTGGCAGCCACTAGAAGATCATCAACATACTGTACTAAAGCAGAACCACTAGGAAGTACGAAGGAATCTAACTGACTTTTTAATGCTTGACTGTAAATGGATGGGCTTTCACAATAACCTTGTGGAGCGCGTTTAAATCTAAAACTTCGTCCTCCTAGAGAAAAACCGAAAATATCTCTGCTTTCCTCGGCTATCGGAATGCTGAAAAAGGCATTTTTCAAGTCGACAACTGAAAACCATGCTGCTGTAGCGGGAATCAACGTTAACAATGCAGTAATGTCTGGTACCACAGGAAACTGTGGGATCACAATTTTATTAACCTCTCTAAGATCAATTACGAACCTATATACTGGAGGCTTTGTAGGGTCAGTTCGTTTCAAAATAGGCAGTACAGGACTATTACAGACATTACCTCTAGTCTCTTCTACAACATCTTTCTTGATCAGGTCTTGTACTATTAGTAGGAGCGCACGCTCACCTTCACTAGAGATTCTGTATTGTGGAATTCGTGGAAGTTTGACATTTGCTTTCAAAGTTACTACATAGGGTGGAATTTCCAAGAGACCTACATCATTAGGACCAGTCGCCCAAAGAGTATCAGGGAGTGAACGCAGCTCTGGTGGGAGTGCATCCATCGATAAGTACATCGGGGAGATGATTCTTTTACCCAACGTAAGCTGTACTCCTGCTGGAGAACAGTACAGTGTCGCGTACAGGCGTTTTAACAAGTCTAAACCAAGCAGATTTTCGTTACAACCTGTCGTCAAAATCAGGGGTGCTTTCAAATGACGGGGTCCAACAGAAATAGACAAAGGACCAGAAACAGGGTTGTGAACAGGGGCGCCCGAAAAACCTACTGAAACGTTTGTTGAGCCAGACAAAGGTGCGCCAGGGAGTTTCGCATGTATGATAGAACTTTTTGCTGCACCAGTATCCAACAGAAACGGTTCGACTATACCTGATGTTGCTACTGCGACATAAGGTCCACTCTGATCTACTGGTACTGATACTACTCCCTCTCCTTGTCCATGGCTGTCCTAGTATTCACTTTGCTGAATTTCCTCACTAGTTTCATAATAGTCTTCGACATGATACTGTGGAGACCTATTCTGTTGGGCAGATTGTCCATTTCGCTGATCGAAATAATTAGAGGGGCGATCACTTGTCTGTGGAGGCATAGCACCTCGTCCTCGACCTCTAGAGTTTTGCATAGAACTACCACGACCTCTCTGAGCTGCCGCATCATTATTTTGCGCCCGAACTGGACACTCACTTTTGTAATGACCTTCCTTTTTGCAATAAGCACATTGATTCCATTGATATTGTGGCCTTTGAAAATTATAATCCGTTCTTTGATATGACCCTTGCTGCATATTAGTTTGATTCGTGCGAGGCGGATAAGCTTGCTGTAAAAGTACTTTAGTTTTTAAATCTTTTGTCTTTTTATCTGATTTCTCCTTCTCTTCTTTATCCCTATTTTCGTAGTATTGAGCAGTCGCAAGTATTTGCGCAGTCGTAGAGACAGCCCACGCACTTTCAGAATTCTTCAATTTACTACTAAGTTCTGGCAACAGATTGTGCACAAATTTATCGACAAATAATCTCTGGCCCCCTTCTGTGCTCATATCCTGACCACTATGATCTACGAAAGTCTCTTCGAATCTTGTGAAAAAGTCGGAGACGCTTTCGTCTTTCTTTTGTTTGCATGCGGACAATTTATCCCAGTTAACGCGTAATGCAGGCATTAAGGTTTTCATTAAATCGATTATTCTACCAGGCAAATTAGCAATTAGGGGTTCTGGTTTGGAACCACCTATTTGTTGACCATCCGCTGCAATTATAGCTGCCCAGTCACCACCTAGGGCAACTGGATGATTCTCTTTACGAATTTTAGCCCAAATTGGTTGCGGTACTACATTACCAAATAGCAGATCTATGTCAGCAAGATTCAATACACAAGCGTCAACTGTTTGAGCCAACTCTTTGTAGTACCCTGCAGGATTTTTACGCGGATCTGGCAAGGCCTGTTTCACTGCTAACACTTCAGCTCGCTTCCATGGAATATGTATCCATACTCTCTGGAATTGTGCCGGAGCGGCTGCAATACCAAGGTTTACATTAGCTTGCACAGCTTCACGCCAAATTGGTGGAACCTCTCTCATTGGATATTGACGATTTCGTTTCGTACTACGTTTCTCTAACTCTCTCGGTGAAAGAAGGGATGAGTCGGATCTATAACTTAAAACCAGTTCCATCGCTTCTTTTATATTCTGTCCAACTATCATACCTGTAGCGAACTCTTTCTGAACATTAATTAATTCTCCTAGATTTGATTCAGGGTCATCCTCTTCCAATTCCTCACGTAGAAGGAAACACATTTCATCGAACACATATCGTTGTGTCGGTTCGTTCCATTGCATAAATGTATCTAATACATTTTGTACATTATATCTTCCAACTTTCGAAACCCATCTAAGAGCAGTGGAATCTAGTATTCCTCTTTCTTCAGTACTGGGAAGCTGACTACGCCTCTGCACAGAGTCAGAGGTAGGAGTCTTAATCAGAGTTTTATAGAAGGGAGATAGAATATTAGAGACAGAATCAGTGATTCTTCGACGAACAGAAAGCGGAGTCATAATATTAGCAGAGGCAGTGAATAGAGTAGCAGTTGGAACAGATAGATTAGGAACAGTAGGAGTAGCAGGCAAGATAGCTTGTGAACTAGCAGGTGTGAGCGACACAGGCATAGGTAAAGAAGTCGGCAACCCTAGAAGAGGGGTTGTCGAAGGAACATTAATATTGACCACAGGAGGTACAGGAACTTGATTCAGGGGAGCGAGAACAGGGACACCAGGTTGTCCAGCAACCGGTAATTGAACATTCGGTATAGGCGGAGCCGTAGCGCCCTGTGCATACGGTGGGGGTGATCGTAACAAGTAAGACAACAGGGGATCCTTTTCAGGGTCCTCTACTATCTTAGTCGTACTCGTTGGCAAAGCAGGATAGCACTTGTCTATCGCTAAATTACGCTCTCTATTGGCCACCTCCATTGCTTTTTCAGACTCGTTGAGTTGCAGCTGCCTAGCAGACTGTTCTAAAGTTAACTCTTGCTCTTTCTGTTCTTTCTTCAACTTTTTAATTTCTCTCTGTTTAGATTCTTTTCGCCAATAACGGAAAGAATCAAACATTGCCGGCCGGGCTTTCTTCTTAAATAACCTTCTTTCTAGATTATCGAGAACTTCAGGTTCAAAACTACCATGTAGTGGCCAACTAAGGACACCATCTTTCTCTGTGAAGCGGATCCATACCTCGTTATAAGAGATAGGGCCCACACCAAATTTGCAATATAGATCATAAAGGGGAGTTCCAATCGGAGGAACCAAACACGAGTCCTCCAACCGGGAATCACTGTTGCAACTAAAACAAGACAACATACAATTTTTCCGACTTACCATTTTATAATCCGGAACACAAGACAAACAAGACACAAACAGAAAAGATGCGCACTCGAACCACGAACTTAGGCCTACCAGAACTGACAAATGTATCGATACCTGAACTGAACAGAATGATTATCATAACCAGAATAACCAGTGATAATCTTACAGAACTGAACTGAACTGAGAACTAAAAGGATTATCCAAACAGGAGCAACCCTCACAAAATAACCAACTAGCAACCACTAAATACTTAACTGAGGCACTGAAGACGTCACCAAGGAGAAACCCGTCACGTTTCGCCGTACTGAGGACTGCACCTCGGGTCCAAGACAGGGCGACGGTCAAGGCAACGGAGCACTGCAGCCGTCTGAACGGGAACCCTCGTGGAAGAGGACGTCGGGGCCACTTTTGCGATATGCCGGGATCGATGAAGTGGGGCGCCTCCCTCTGAAATCTTCACACGAAGCTCCTCGAATTCTTCAGGCTTTTGGACCGGTACCGAATGACGTCGCCCCACGTTGGGCGCCAATTGGAGTTCTGGACTTTTTGGTTCCGTCCAGAGGTGTCAGGGACAACACCCGAAGACCCCGGAGTTCAACCTGTCTTGGTGCACAAACAAACAGAAACACGGGCTTCTCGATGGTGGCGTCAAAGACCAAAGGTTTATTACTGCAGGGACACAGAAGTCACAGAAACTGCACACGGGCAGTGTCTAGGAGCCTGTTCGATTTGTACAAAGAGGGTTGTTCCTTATATACTAAATATTCTGCTCGGGGCAAATTCTTTACATGTTACCACAGTTCTAAACATTCGTGTCTTAAACAATAAATATTTGGCGTTGCACAGGAATCGTCAACAGTATCTGATGTCAAAACATTACGAATGAAGGGTTCCCACTAGTCCATCATAATCCCATGTCAATTCTTCATTCAAGACCCGGACCGCCTCATCGTAAATTTCGTTACCTCCCCCTAATAAAGGCCCAGAAGGAAAGGAGCAGAGCCAGGTGTAGAAGATAGAAAGACAGGATAAGAAATGTTTGTGGGTCGTAAATGGGCACGGTTACCAGCTTCAGCCGCCTAATCATGATCAGGCCAACGAACACAAGAACCAGTATAGCAGGACTGGCCTCAGGCTGGGGAGGCCGCTCCTGCCGAGTCATGCTGCCACAGCGTTGCTGGCCTAAGGTGCACGTGTCACTAGCAAGGTGAATCGCCGGTTAAAGCCTACGTGTCCTTAAATGAAAAGAGGTCATTGCGTGTCCATTGACTATGTGAGGGCAAGGAATACAAAATGGCTTCCTTGTTCTAAGATGGATGCCATGGGTAAATCACAATTGTGTTGGTAACAGGAGTGCTCTTGCTCGTAGCATAGCGAAAACACCAGGATATACTAAATGGATCATTTGCGGTCCACTGATACCAAAATTATGTATTTACGACAATGTTACAAACACGAGTAAAATCGTCACGGAACCTCAAAACGCAGAGGTACTCATGGCTTTGCATTTCCAAAATTGCATTTTAGGAAATGCAAAGCATATCATATTTCGCACATAAGCGGGAATGCAATGGCATTTCCTAGTTGAGATTCGCTAACAGCGATTCCTAATCTGTAGGACTCGATATTAGGGAATCGCAAATATTGTACATATCCGATCTAGATAAGTGGGACGCTCAATATACAGAACGCCCTTGCAAATACCAAAATGAGGAAGCAGAGGTCTTGCAATTCTTCACTGCTACCGTCACTAGGTAGAGAATGTGCCTGGGACCGGAGCGCCTGTTGGGACCCTGAGGCAGAGTAAACAGATCAAAGAGGCAGCAATGGAGCTGAGGTGAACAAGGGGTGGAAGCGACCACCACCTAATCAACGCACAATGACAATTTCTGAGCATACTCTTGATCTCCTTCCTGACAGCGGAGTCCGAGCACTATGTCTGACGCCCGGTGGAGCTGCTCTGTTCAGCTATTGAGGAGATCGGCCTTGGTTCATCCTATGACCGTCACCTACACAGCCGGACTATGGGCGCAGTTTTTCTCCCCTTCTCCCTGTCATGCCCCCCCCATCGTATTTCTCTTACTACGCTTTTTCCTTGTCTCCTATCTATCTATCTGTTCCCATTCAGCATTCTTTAGTTCTTTGTCTACTTCCTTTGCTCCTATCCCCTCTCACCTGAATCCTTCCCCTTGCCCGCTTCACCACCTAGCCCCCTGTCCTTTTGTGCCCTTTGAGCAAGCACTCCTTCTCCACTTGTTGGGGAAAGATCCAAGATATATACGCTGGAGTCTCAGCGAACCCGCTGATAGAGTCCAATGCGCCAAGGAAGCCACTATCAATTGAGGTATGGTATGGCACCACTTCCAAAGACCTCTCTCTCCCCTTTTCGGGGAAGGATCCAGTAAGTAGGCCTTGGAGTCTCAGAGACCCCTTTGAGAGAGTCAACTGCTCTTACGGACTTTGGGCGCAGCTCTGACTCGTCCTGTGGAAACGAGACTGATTCCTTCAACACTTGCCTTCAAAAGTGAAGTGAAAGCTCTACTGATGAGCACTGTGCTGCACTAGAAGCTTGTCCCTTTTTGTCTCCTATTGTGTACAGCAGATTAATTTGCTACCTGGCAAATGGTACGGCCCCAATGCCGGCCTCTAATATCTCATGTTGCACTTGATGTTATTTCTATATATCATTACTTTTCTTTCACAACTATCTACATATGTCTTTGGCAACTCATATGTAAAGCACTCTGATACCCACTTGGGACATGTTCGCGCTATCCAAACTTTTCAAACAAAATAAATAAACAAAATAAATGCTAAGAAAAATGACTTCAGGAACATCAGTTTCAATTGTTAAAGTTTTTTTTTAAATTACCTTGTGGGGACCTGTGTTTCATAAAGTGTCTTTATAATTTTGCTCAGCTCTGCCCCTGTAGACAGGAGGCGTTACTGCAGTCTTAGACACAATGGGGCAGATTTACAATAAGTGGCGCATCCCCAGGAATGCGTCACTTATTGTGCACCGCAGCTCCGCCACCCATGGTGTGCCGCATTTACAATGCGGCGCACCATGTGGCAAAGACAGCACAGATGCGTGACGCATCTGTGCCGTAAAGGTGGCGCATTGCTGGAGTTACGTAGCAAGCGCGACGCAGCTCCAGCAATGCTCTGGGGGGTCCTATCTGTCCAATGCTGCCTCAATCCTTACGCCTGCTTCAAGCAGGCGCAGGGTTTTGACGCAGCATTGGCCTGAAAGTGACTGAGTGAAATCCTATAGATTTCACTCAGCCACTTTTGCGAGGCGCACCTGCCCCGGAAGGCCCACCCTGCGCCGAAACGCCCTTATGTGGCGCAGGGCTTTACAACGTGACGCATCTGCCTAGTTGCGTCACGTTGTTAATGGATCGCAGGGATGCGCCACGTTTACGCCGCCGTTGCGTGACGCAATGGCGGTGTAAACGTGGCGCAAGTCCGACATAAATCTGCCCCAATGCATTTATCATAAGTCTGGGCGGTGAACTCTGCTCCGCTCGTGCAGTTTGCAGAGTTTTCCGCACTTGTCAACGTCAAGTTAGCGAGCGCGAGCGAGGAAAATCCAACTCCCGGCGAGATTTTTCCTCGTTCGCGATCGTCAACATCATGTTGGAGAGCGCAAGCTTGGAAAATCAACCTCCCGGCGAGATTTTTCAACATAGGCATTCAGATTTCTAATTGCGAGTGGTCGCATATGCTCGCGAACGCTCGCGTTGAGAAACTGTCCGTTTACGTTGAGAAAGATACCACTCGAGTAAATATCTACCCGAGCGGCAAAAAGGAAGCAGCGCCCATTGTGCTGTGCATGGTGGGCTCGCGGTGTTTTCACAGTGCGGACAAGCACCTAACACTGAAAATCACTGAGAAAGGCATTCATCCAACGTACTACGCCACTTTTTTTGCACTTCGCGGAGTTCCATGTAGCGAAATCCACAAACTCTGCACAGGCTTGAAACACACTTTGCTCACCAGAAACACACAAAAGCAGCTAAAAAGACAGACATTTCAAAGTAAAAGCTGCATAGCACTATGTTTATCCAAATATTTTTCAATCCAATTAACTTTTTCTCTATTCATTAAAATATAATTTTATTGAGGTGAAGCTATTGAATTTTGACATTTTGGGTCAAAATATTGTTAGTAGTGTTATAAGATTGCTAAAAGCAATTTGGGTCAGTTTTGTAACCCAGAATACTTCACTGTTGCCATTATATACTTATTTGCAATTAAAGAATGATGGTGAAAATAGATTGCAATACAAATAAACAGATTTAATGGTTTTTGGCAAGTAACTTAGAGGCATCAAAGCCTAGTGTTTCATTGTAATGCTTATACCAGAAATACAGAGTTTTTCTGTTGCTCTGCCTTGGTTTAAATATTAATATGCACCATGGAATACGTTCTTTAATATGATGGCTAGATGGGTGAGAGACAAGTGCTATTTTGTAATAATGAATACCTTCTGACAGGCAGTTATACCCACAGCATGGGTGTAGGCGAGAACGATCTGCTTACTATGATTACCCCAACATTTTGCTGGTGTTTCACTGTTTATTTACTTTAGTCTGGCAGTGGCCCTGCTAACCAGGACCCCAGTCTAGCTGCTTCCTCTCTAAAATTATTGCATGTACTTTAGGTACACTCCAGTTTGATTACTGGGGTAACCTTTTGAGTCCCCAGTATATGGTACACTATGTACTGAGGGCATATGTACCCCAGAGGCCTAGCAGGGGCTGAAGCATATATTATGCCACCCCTGGGAAGCCTTCCAAAATGACACCACAGGTCTGCTACTGCAGCCTGGGTAAGGTGGTGCATACACCCCTTATTAAGATATAGGTTACCTATATCTACCTTTAATCACTGACACATATAAACCTATCAGTCATTTCTATGTCAGGCCTTATCAATCCTGGAGGCAGGTTTTGTGCGAGAGGGTGCCCATGCATGAGCAGAGCCCCTCTGCAGCTTTCGGAATCTATTCTCGGAGTTTGTTCTGTGATGCAGCCAGGCCATATACTCTTAAGTGCATTATAACCTTGTGGTAAATGATCACTTTGGAATGGCTGCAAGGAAACATGTGTCAAACACTTTGGAATCCTACACCCTTGCCTGTCCTGGCAGCAGGGGTAGAATTTCACTCATCTAGAGGGAGAGACATGTA
The DNA here is from genome assembly GCF_964261635.1 of Lissotriton helveticus. Classification (NCBI taxonomy): domain Eukaryota; kingdom Metazoa; phylum Chordata; class Amphibia; order Caudata; family Salamandridae; genus Lissotriton; species Lissotriton helveticus. The sequence goes on along the minus strand of NC_136069.1, from coordinate 2,570,765 downwards.
CACTCTGGTCTGCCTGGTAATAGTTTAAACGAGCCCTGGCATCACAAAATGGATGCTGCAGCCACAGACACGCGTTTGACCTCCTCCTGCTGGACAAAATTCTGGCAGGAGAGGCCTGTACAATAGGTTTCCTGTCACAGGGAGGGGTAACCACCTCCCAGACAGGCTTTAGTGTATTGGGGCTGGGTGGGTGCACTCTGAGAGTGCCAGAAAGTCTGCACTGGGGGCACATTTGGTGTCCCTGTGCATAGTCCAGTTCAAACCGGAAGCAGGGACACTCAGCCCCTGCTCTGGTGTGAAACTGGACAAAGGTAATGGGTGTAGCCACCCCTCTTTCCAAACCCTCCCATAGGTGGGTCCCCAGAGTATGTTCAATGCCTTTTCTTAGTATAAGTAAGGTACCAGTGGCAACAGGACTGGAGATTACACCTGGACGAAACTCTGAAACTGAATCCTGGAACTTTGATGGTTTACTAATGATTAGAGGATGGAAGAATCTCCCTTGCGGTCAAGGAGTGACTCCCTGCTCAAGCTGGCACCTACAAAGCATCTGCCGGTCTGCATCTCCAAAGCTCACGCCGGACTCTGAAGTATTTGCAGCACAGGAAGAGGATTTCCAGACTTCGCGAAGGCCGACCCGAGTCCCCAGCAAAGCTGAGAACTGCAGCCCTCACGAATGACGTGGAACCGGAACTCCTGGTAACCGTGCACATTTTCTAGAGCATTGACTTCCCGAGCTTTACTGAAGTTGTGCTTTGGGTTACTTGTAGCCCGAGCCCCGAGCATCATGTGCACCAAAGATTGTTGGCCTACTCTCCACAAGTGTTCCGTGAGCCCGCTACTTGCATTTCCGTTCATGGCTCCTTCACGATCCATGGTCCATTTACTGGTGGGTACCCACGAAGGACATTTTGATTTTCCTTGGGCTTCCCTGTTTGCTCCAGATGTCCCCTGACTCCCTACCATGTGGTGAGTCTCTCAGACCTTGCTGGTCTGCACCGAAGCCTATCTCTCCTTTCTGCGTGGGTTGCTGTTGCCAAGGCTTGTTGGGTCCAATACAGAAACCGACACCACAGCACTCAACATCCTTTAGGGAACAGCTGAAATCCAGAACCTGGTTGTCGTCGATGCCTACCTGGACCTCATGGCTGAAGAGTCAAGCTTCACCTTCTTCACCTGAAATCACGCGACATCGGTGGGCATCCGCCTATCGTGCTCCTGACACAGACTCTAGCCCCTCTGCTTTCAGGTTTTTCTCAACTCCAATCCAGGCTTAGAACTCTCCGGACACTTTCCACTGGGTTTGCAATAGCAGCACCTTGCAGCAGATCGCCATTGAAAACGACAACAACACCGGACACCAAAGGACCCCTAAGCATCTCTGGGTGAGGTAACCCAAGTACTCCAGTGCTCCCGTGGGTGTTGACTCTAGAACCTCCTCGTTCTAAAGGAGTTTGCTCCAAGTTCTCTTCTAAGTGTCCTTTATCTGTAAAAATTCAAACTCGACTTTCCTCAAAGAAGGTAATGGTGATTCACGGCTGTGTTCACACATGGCACGAGTCCCCCGTGGGTCCCCTGTGTGACTACCTTGGGTGGTTCCTGGTGGCCCCAGCGGTTCTAAAGGCTCTAGGCCTTGTGCCAATGCAAGTTGTGGTTCTTATATCACTTTATTGATATATGGTTTAGTACGTCCCTAGGGCTCAACGGATATCATACATGACAGATATTACCACGGCTCGGTTTGTGCACAGGCTGATGCATGAAGTGCATCATACATGACAAATATTCCCTGGGCTCCTTTTGTGCTTAGCCTGATGCATGAAGTGCATCATACATGACAAATATTCCCACGGCTCGGTTTGTGTACAGCCTGATGTATGAAGTACATAATACATGACAAATATTCCCACGGCTCAGTTATGCAGCTTATGCGTGAAGTGCATCATACATCACAAATATTCCCTGGGCTCGGTTTGTGCACAGCCTGATGCATGAAGTACATCATACATGACAAATATTCCCTGGGCTCGGTTTGTGCACAGGCTGATGCATGAAGTACATCATACATGACAAATATTCCCACGGCTCGGTTTGTGCACAGCCTGATGTATGAAGTGCACCATACATGACAAATATTCCCACGGCTCGGTTTGTTCACTGCCTGATGCATGAAGTGCATCATACATGACAAATATTCCCACGGCTCGGTTTGTGCAAAGCCTGATGTATGAAGTGCACCATACATGACAAATATTCCCATGGCTCGGTTATGCAGCTTATGCGTGAAGTGCATCATACATTACAAATATTCCCTGGGCTCGGTTTGTGCACAGCCAGATGCATGAAGTACATCATACATGACAAATATTCCCTGGGCTCGGTTTGTGCACAGGCTGATGCATGAAGTACATCATACATGACAAATATTCCCACGGCTCAGTTTATGCACAGCCTGATGTATGAAGTGCACCATACATGACAAATATTCCCACGGCTCGGTTTGTGCACAGCCTGATGCATGAAGTGCATCATACATGAGAAATATTCCCACGACCCGGTTATGCACAGGATGATGCATGAAGTACATCATACATGACAAATATTCCCTGGTCTCGGTTTATGCACAGGCTGATGCATGAATCACATCATACATGATAAATATTGCCACGGCTCGGTTTGTGCACAGCCTGATGCATGAAGTACATCATACATGACAAATATTCCCACGGCTCGGTTTGTGCACAGCCTGATGCATGAAATGCATCATACATGACAAATATTCCCACGGCTCGGTTTGTGCACAGCCTGATGCATAAAGTGCATCATACATGACAAACATTCCCACGGCTCGGTTAGTGCACAGCCTGATACATGAAGTGCATCATACATGACAAATATTCCCACGGCTCGGTTATGCAGCTGATGCATGAAGTACATCATACATGACAAATATTCCCACAGCTCGGGTTGTGCACAGCCTGATGAATGAAGTACATCATACATGACAAATATTCCCACGGCTCGGTTTGTGTACAGCCTGATGCATGAAGTGCATCATACATGACAAATATTCCCACGGCCTGGTTATGCATAGGCTGATGCATGAAGTACATCATACATGACAAATATTCCCATGGCTCAGTTATGCAGCTTATGCATGAAGTGCATCATACATGACAAATATTCCCACTGCTCGGTTTGTGCACAGCTTGATGTATGAAGTACATCATACATGACAAATATTCCCTGGGCTCGGTCTGTGCACAGCCTGATGCATGAAGTGCATCATACATGACAAATATTCCCATGGCCCCGTTATGCACAGGCTGATGCATGAAGTACATCATACATGACAAATATTCCCACGGCTCGGTTTGTGCACAGCCTGATGTATGAAGTGCACCATACATGACAAATATTCCAACGGCTCGGTTTGTGTACAGCCTGATGCATGAAGTACATCATACATGACAAATATTCCCTGGGCTCGGTTTGTGCACAGCCTGATGTATGAAGTGCACCATACATGACAAATATTCCCACAGCTCGGTTTGTGCACACCTTGATGCATGAAGTACATCATACATGACAAATATTCCCTGGGCTCGGTTTGTGCACAGCCTGATGCATGAAGTGCATCATACATGACAAATATTCCCACGGCCCGGTTATGCACGGGCTGATGCATGAAGTACATCATGAATGACAAATATTCCCACGGCTCGGTTTGTGCACAGCCTGATGTATGAAGTGCACCATACATGACAAATATTCCAACTGCTCGGTTTGTGCACAGGCTGATGCATGATGTTCATCATACATGACAAATATTCCCTGGGCTCGGTTTGTGCACAGCCTGATGCATGAAGTATATCATACATGACAAGTATTCCCTGGGCTCGGTTTGTGCACAGCCTGATGTATGAAGTGCACCATACATGACAAATATTCCCACGGCTCGGTTTGTGCACAGCTTGATGCATGAAGTACATCATACATGACAAACATTCCCTGGGCTCAGTTTGTGCACAGCCTGATGCAAGAAATGCATCATACATGACAAATATACCCACGGCTCGGTTTGTGCAAAGCCTGATGCATGAAGTGCATCACACATGACAAATATTCCCACGGCTCGGTTTGTGCACAGCCTGATGCATAAAGTGCATCATACATGACAAACATTCCCACGGCTCGGTTAGTGCACAGCCTGATACATGAAGTGCATCATACATGACAAATATTCCAACGGCTCGGTTATGCAGCTGATGCATGAAGTGCATCATACATGACAAATATTCCCACGGCTCAGTTTGTGCACAGGCTGATGCATGAAGTACATCATACATGACAAATATTCCCACAGCTCGGGTTGTGCACAGCCTGATGAATGAAGTACATCATACATGACAAATATTCCCATGGCTCGGTTTGTGTACAGCCTGATGCATGAAGTGCATCATATATGACAAATATTCCCACGGCTCGGTTTGTGCACAGCCTGATGCATGAAGTGCATCATACATGACCAATATTCCCACGGCTCGGTTTGTGCACAGCCTGATGCATGAAGTGCATCATACATGACAAATATTCCCACGGCTCGGTTTGTGTACAGCCTGATGTATGAAGTACATAATACATGACAAATATTCCCACGGCTCAGTTATGCAGCTTATGCGTGAAGTGCATCATACATCACAAATATTCCCTGGGCTCGGTTTGTGCACAGCCTGATGCATGAAGTACATCATACATGACAAATATTCCCTGTGCTCGGTTTGTGCACAGGCTGATGCATGAAGTACATCATACATGACAAATATTCCCACGGCTCGGTTTGTGCACAGCCTGATGTATGAAGTGCACCATACATGACAAATATTCCCACGGCTCGGTTTGTTCACTGCCTGATGCATGAAGTGCATCATACATGACAAATATTCCCACGGCTCGGTTTGTGCACAGCCTGATGTATGAAGTGCACCATACATGACAAATATTCCCATGGCTCGGTTATGCAGCTTATGCGTGAAGTGCATCATACATTACAAATATTCCCTGGGCTCGGTTTGTGCACAGCCAGATGCATGAAGTACATCATACATGACAAATATTCCCTGGACTCGGTTTGTGCACAGGCTGATGCATGAAGTACATCATACATGACAAATATTCCCTGGTCTCGGTTTATGCCCAGGCTGATGCATGAAGTACATCATACATGACAAATATTCCCTGGGCTCGGTTTGTGCACAGCCTGATGCATGAAATGCATCATACATGACAAATATACCCACGGCTCGGTTTGTGCAAAGCCTGATGCATGAAGTGCATCACACATGACAAATATTCCCACGGCTCGGTTTGTGCACAGCCTGATGCATAAAGTGCATCATACATGACAAACATTCCCACGGCTCGGTTAGTGCACAGCCTGATACATGAAGTGCATCATACATGACAAATATTCCCACGGCTCGGTTATGCAGCTGATGCATGAAGTGCATCATACATGACAAATATTCCCACGGCTCAGTTTGTGCACAGGCTGATGCATGAAGTACATCATACATGACAAATATTCCCACAGCTCGGGTTGTGCACAGCCTGATGAATGAAGTACATCATACATGACAAATATTCCCACGGCTCGGTTTGTGTACAGCCTGATGCATGAAGTGCATCATACATGACAAATATTCCCACGGCCTGGTTATGCATAGGCTGATGCATGAAGTACATCATACATGACAAATATTCCCATGGCTCAGTTATGCAGCTTATGCATGAAGTGCATCATACATGACAAATATTCCCACTGCTCGGTTTGTGCACAGCTTGATGCATGAAGTACATCATACATGACAAATATTCCCTGGGCTCGGTCTGTGCACAGCCTGATGCATGAAGTGCATCATACATGACAAATATTCCCATGGCCCCGTTATGCACAGGCTGATGCATGAAGTACATCATACATGTCAAATATTCCCACGGCTCGGTTTGTGCACAGCCTGATGTATGAAGTGCACCATACATGACAAATATTCCAACGGCTCGGTTTGTGTACAGCCTGATGCATGAAGTACATCATACATGACAAATATTCCCTGGGCTCGGTTTGTGCACAGCCTGATGCATGAAATGCATCATACATGACAAATATACCCACGGCTCGGTTTGTGCAAAGCCTGATGCATGAAGTGCATCATACATGACAAATATTCCCTGGGCTCGGTTTGTGCACAGGCTGATGCATGAAGTACATCATACATGACAAATATTCCCACGGCTCGGTTTGTGCACAGCCTGATGTATGAAGTGCACCATACATGACAAATATTCCCACGGCTCGGTTTGTGCACAGCTTGATGCATGAAGTACATCATACATGACAAATATTCCCTGGGCTCGGTTTGTGCACAGCCTGATGTATGAAGTGCACCATACATGACAAATATTCCCACAGCTCGGTTTGTGCACACCTTGATGCATGAAGTACATCATACATGACAAATATTCCCTGGGCTCGGTTTGTGCACAGCCTGATGCATGAAGTGCATCATACATGACAAATATTCCCACGGCCCGGTTATGCACGGGCTGATGCATGAAGTACATCATACATGACAAATATTCCCACGGCTCGGTTTGTGCACAGCCTGATGTATGAAGTGCACCATACATGACAAATATTCCAACTGCTCGGTTTGTGCACAGGCTGATGCATGATGTTCATCATACATGACAAATATTCCCTGGGCTCGGTTTGTGCACAGCCTGATGCATGAAGTATATCATACATGACAAGTATTCCCTGGGCTCGGTTTGTGCACAGCCTGATGTATGAAGTGCACCATACATGACAAATATTCCCACGGCTCGGTTTGTGCACAGCTTGATGCATGAAGTACATCATACATGACAAACATTCCCTGGGCTCAGTTTGTGCACAGCCTGATGCAAGAAATGCATCATACATGACAAATATACCCACGGCTCGGTTTGTGCAAAGCCTGATGCATGAAGTGCATCACACATGACAAATATTCCCACGGCTCGGTTTGTGCACAGCCTGATGCATAAAGTGCATCATACATGACAAACATTCCCACGGCTCGGTTAGTGCACAGCCTGATACATGAAGTGCATCATACATGACAAATATTCCAACGGCTCGGTTATGCAGCTGATGCATGAAGTGCATCATACATGACAAATATTCCCACGGCTCAGTTTGTGCACAGGCTGATGCATGAAGTACATCATACATGACAAATATTCCCACAGCTCGGGTTGTGCACAGCCTGATGAATGAAGTACATCATACATGACAAATATTCCCACGGCTCGGTTTGTGTACAGCCTGATGCATGAAGTGCATCATACATGACAAATATTCCCACGGCCCGGTTATGCACAGGCTGATGCATGAAGTACATCATACATGACAAATATTCCCATGGCTCAGTTATGCAGCTTATGCATGAAGTGCATCATACATGACAAATATTCCCACGGCTCGGTTTGTGCACAGCTTAATGCATGAAGTACATCATACATGACAAATATTCCCTGGGCTCGGTTTGTGCACAGCCTGATGCATGAAGTATATCATACATGACAAGTATTCCCTGGGCTCGGTTTGTGCACAGCCTGATGTATGAAGTGCACCATACATGACAAATATTCCCACGGCTCGGTTTGTGCACAGCTTGATGCATGAAGTACATCATACATGACAAACATTCCCTGGGCTCGGTTTGTGCACAGCCTGATGCAAGAAATGCATCATACATGACAAATATACCCACGGCTCGGTTTGTGCACAGCCTGATGCATAAAGTGCATCATACATGACAAACATTCCCACGGCTCGGTTAGTGCACAGCCTGATACATGAAGTGCATCATACATGACAAATATTCCAACGGCTCGGTTATGCAGCTGATGCATGAAGTGCATCATACATGACAAATATTCCCACGGCTCAGTTTGTGCACAGCCTGATGAATGAAGTGCACCATACATGACAAATATTCCCACGGCTCGGTTTGTTCACTGCCTGATGCATGAAGTGCATCATACATGACAAATATTCCCACAGCTCGGTTATGCAGCTGATGCATGAAGTACATCATACATGACAAATATTCCCACAGCTCGGGTTGTGCACAGCTTGATGCATGAAGTACATCATACATGACAAACATTCCCTGGGCTCGGTTAGTGCACAGCCTGATACATGAAGTGCATCATACATGACAAATATTCCCACGGCTCGGTTATGCAGCTGATGCATGAAGTGCATCATACATGACAAATATTCCCACGGCTCGGTTTGTGCACAGCTTGATGCATGAAGTACATCATACATGACAAACATTCCCTGGGCTCGGTTTGTGCACAGCCTGATGCAAGAAATGCATCATACATGACAAATATACCCACGGCTCGGTTTGTGCACAGCCTGATGCATAAAGTGCATCATACATGACAAATATTCCAACGGCTCGGTTATGCAGCTGATGCATGAAGTGCATCATACATGACAAATATTCCCACGGCTCGGTTTGTGCACAGCTTAATGCATGAAGTACATCATACATGACAAATATTCCCTGGGCTCGGTTTGTGCACAGCCTGATGCATGAAGTATATCATACATGACAAGTATTCCCTGGGCTCGGTTTGTGCACAGCCTGATGTATGAAGTGCACCATACATGACAAATATTCCCACGGCTCGGTTTGTGCACAGCTTGATGCATGAAGTGCATCATACATGACAAGTATTCCCTGGGCTCGGTTTGTGCACAGCCTGATGTATGAAGTGCACCATACATGACAAATATTCCCACGGCTCGGTTTGTGCACAGCTTGATGCATGAAGTACATCATACATGACAAACATTCCCTGGGCTCGGTTTGTGCACAGCCTGATGCAAGAAATGCATCATACATGACAAATATACCCACGGCTCGGTTTGTGCACAGCCTGATGCATAAAGTGCATCATACATGACAAACATTCCCACGGCTCGGTTAGTGCACAGCCTGATACATGAAGTGCATCATACATGACAAATATTCCAACGGCTCGGTTATGCAGCTGATGCATGAAGTGCATCATACATGACAAATATTCCCACGGCTCAGTTTGTGCACAGCCTGATGAATGAAGTGCACCATACATGACAAATATTCCCACGGCTCAGTTTGTGCACAGCCTGATGTATGAAGTGCATCATACATGACAAATATTCCCACAGCTCGGTTATGCAGCTGATGCATGAAGTACATCATACATGACAAATATTCCCACAGCTCGGGTTGTGCACAGCTTGATGCATGAAGTACATCATACATGACAAACATTCCCTGGGCTCGGTTAGTGCACAGCCTGATACATGAAGTGCATCATACATGACAAATATTCCCACGGCTCGGTTATGCAGCTGATGCATGAAGTGCATCATACATGACAAATATTCCCACGGCTCGGTTTGTGCACAGCTTGATGCATGAAGTACATCATACATGACAAACATTCCCTGGGCTCGGTTTGTGCACAGCCTGATGCAAGAAATGCATCATACATGACAAATATACCCACGGCTCGGTTTGTGCACAGCCTGATGCATAAAGTGCATCATACATGACAAATATTCCAACGGCTCGGTTATGCAGCTGATGCATGAAGTGCATCATACATGACAAATATTCCCACGGCTCGGTTTGTTCACTGCCTGATGCATGAAGTGCATCATACATGACAAATATTCCCACAGCTCGGTTATGCAGCTGATGCATGAAGTACATCATACATGACAAATATTCCCACAGCTCGGGTTGTGCACAGCCTGATGAATGAAGTACATCATACATGACAAATATTCCCATGGCTCAGTTATGCAGCTTATGCATGAAGTACATCATACATGACAAATATTCCCATGGCTCAGTTATGCAGCTTATGCATGAAGTACATCATACATGACAAATATTCCCACGGCTCGGTTTGTGCACAGCCTGATATATGAAGTGCATCATACATGACAATTATTCCCACGGCTCGGTTTGTGCACAGCCTGATGCATGAAGTGCATCATACATGACAAATATTCCATCACGCAGCGGTGAGAGATGTGGCTGCTATTCACGGCCGTTATTGTTTAATTAAACTTAAACTGCTCCTGATTGCCAAGCCTCGCGGTTCTCCTATTTAATAATGAGAACCAGCTTTAACAGTGTGTTGAGGGAGAGCGCACGACTCCATTCCTAATTACATTCATGTGTGTTTGGTTATCAGCAGCTTTACTGGGCAGACGTGCTTTGAAAACAGCGTTTAACACACATTTACTCCAAAAACAATGTCCATTGGCTATGCTTTAAAATGTACCATTTACTATGCATTATTCCCAATAGTTGTAGATACAGAATAATACAAACACTTTTAAATACTGAAAAATGTGCAACATTCTTTAAAATCTCACCATATCGTGTCTTTTGTTAAAAGATAGCAACTCTAATTTGCTATCTTTTAGAAAGGCCCTTAAAACCTGGCTGTTTGCCTCTTTGATTTTACAAAACAATTAAAATTCTTTTTGTGCTTCCCTCTATATCCTTTATGTGTTATGTTTGCTTTTAGGATGTCAATAAAGCGCCGGGACACTCATTGAGTAGCCGTGCGCTAAAGTCACAAAATAACATAACATAACATATTGTAAGGGATCGAAGCCCATGTTCAGCACCGAGACTAGAGTGTAGTTATTCTTGTTGGGGGCTGTGACCCCCTTAACAGCTACCTCTGGCAATGGACTGCCCCTGCACCATCTCCCTTCTGCGTGCTTCTCTTTTAACCCTTTCCTTGCCCCCTCACCACCCCCCACCGATGGTTTCCCCCACACAGTTCACAGCCCTTCTCAATGTACCTTGAGTCCGAGCGCGCGACACTGAATCAAAGGTTTAAAATGACACAGAAGACACACTCGCCCCCTATTCTCTCTACCTTCGAGCACAGCAGGGATAAGGGGGGGAGGGGGTGTCAGGCTGGGGGCAGGAAGTGTCAACCATATTGATTTTTATGCAGAAAAGACTTGCAGTGGATATAAACACATAACGCACAACAGTGATATATAAAACTTGAATAATTCTTACCCCAGAAACACGCGCAGCCTCGGCCTGAACCGAAAGAGCGCAGGATCCGGGCGGAGGCTTCGAGGCGCCCAGAGAACAGGCGCAGCAGGCCCGGTGCGTCCCGAGGGAAGAATGTCTCACAAGTAAACAACTGAGCCCGGCGACGGCTTCTCCAGTGTCGCAGCAGAGAAAGGAGGCGTCCAGGCGAGGAATGAAAGAAAAGAAACACACCTGTAATTGGCAGCGAAGCAGAGTTTATGCGCTCGATGGAGGAGGGGGGAGAATAGACCTCTCTGCAGAGCTGGGAACTAAACTCCCCGTGGGACATAGGTGGGTGGTAACTGGCAAACTATATCCTATTTCAAAACTAAATACGCCGCAAGCATAATCATCGAAGAAACGTCTAACATGCATTATTGTCAACAGAAAGCAATCTTATCCTACAACAATAACAATCACGTGATTATAAAAATCTGCACCTGGGGATTGATATATTACTACGCTAGCTTAGTGTCCTTGGCCTAACATCCTGGCTGCTCTGCGCGTCTATTCTACTCCTACATGTCTGGCGTTCTATGACCGCTAACATCCTGGCTGTCCCGCGCGTCTATTCTACTCCTACATGTCTAGGGTTCTATGAAGCGTGACATCCGGGCTGCCTCGCGCGTCTATTCTACTCCTACATGTCTGGGGTTCTATGACGCCTGACATCCTAGCTGCTACGCGTGTCTATTCTACTCCTACATGTCTGACGTTCTATGAATCTCAACATCCTGTATGCTTCGCGCGTCTATTCTACTCCTACATGTCTGGGGTTCTATGAAGCCTAACATCCTGGCTGCCTCGCGCGTCTATTCTACTCCTACATGTCTGACGTTCTATGAATCTCAACATCCTGTATGCTTCGCGCGTCTATTCTACTCCTACATGTCTGGGGTTCTATGAAGCCTAACATCCTGGCTGCCTCGCGCGTCTATTCTACTCCTACATGTCTGGGGTTCCATGAAGCCTAACACCCTGGCTGCCTCGCGCGTCTATTCTACTCCTACATGTCTGGGGTTCCATGAAGCCTAACATCCTGGCTGCCTGCGCGTCTATTCTACTCCTACATGTCTGGCGTTCTATGACCGCTAACATCCTGGCTGCCCGTGCGTCTATTCTACTCTTACATGTCTGGGGTTCTATGAAGCGTGACATCCTGACTGCCCGCGCGTCTATTCTACTCCTACATGTCTGGGGTGCTATGAAGCCTAACATCCTGGCTACCCTGCGCGTCTATTCTACTCCTACATGTTTGGGGTTCTATAGATCTTAACATCATGGCTGCCCCGCACGTCTATTCTACTCTTACATGTCTGGGGTTCCATGAACCCTAACATCCTGGCTGCCCGCGCGTCTATTCTACTCCTACATGTCTGGGGTTCCATGAAGCCTAACATCCTGGCTGCCCGCGCGTCTATTCTACTCCTACATGTCTGGGGTTCCATGAAGCCTAACATCCTGGCTGCCCGCGCGTCTATTCTACTCCTACATGTCTGGGGTTCTATGAAGCCTAACATCCTGGCTGCCCGCGCGTCTATTCTACTCCTACATGTCTGGGGTTCCATGAAGCCTAACATCCTGGCTGCCCGCGCGTCTATTCTACTCCTACATGTCTGGGGTTCCATGAAGCCTAACATCCTGGCTGCCCGCGCGTCTATTCTACTCCTACATGTCTGGCGTTCTATGAATCTCAACATCCTGGCTGCCCGCACGTCTATTCTACTCCTACATGTCTGGGATTCTATGAAGCGTGACATCCTGGCTGCCCGCGTGTCTATTCTACTCCTGCATGTCTGGGGTTCTATGAAGCCTAACATCCTGGCTGTCCCGCACGTCTATTCTACTCCTACATGTCTTGGGTTCTATGAAGCCTAACATCCTGGCTGCCTCGCGCGTCTATTCTACTCCTACATGTCTGAGATTCTATGAAGCGTGACATCCTGGCAGCCACGCACGTCTATTCTACTCCTACATGTCTGGCGTTCTATGAATCTCAACATCCTGGCTGCCCGCGCGTCTATTCTACTCCTACATGTCTGGGGTTCTATGAAGCGTAACATCCTGGCTGTCCCGCACGTCTATTCTACTCCTACATGTCTGGGATTCTATGAAGCCTAACATCCTGGCTGTCCGCACGTCTATTCTACTCCAACATGTCTGGGGTTCTATGAATCTCAACATCCTGGCTGCCCTGCGCGTCTATTCTACTCCTACATGTTTGGGGTTCTATAGATCTTAACATCATGGCTGCCCCGCACGTCTATTCTACTCCTACATGTCTGGGGTTCCATGAAGCCTAACATCCTGGCTGCCCGTGCGTCTATTCTACTCCTACATGTCTGAGGATCTATGAAGCCTGACATCAGTGGCAAAGCTAGAGCTTCTGGCGCCTGGGGCTATTTACCAGATTGCCGCCCATGGCAGGTAGCGGGGGGGTGATCTGGGGAAAATTGACGGCAAGCAGCAGGGGTGGATTGGCAGGGTTTAATTTACGACGCCACTCTCTACTCCACTGCATAAGAAAGGGTTTGAAACTGTGGCATAAGCATGGAGCAAACCTCGAAGGTCAAGTCTCAGTTGAGGAAGGCCCACCAGCACTAAAATGGTAGCTAAATTTATAAGTAAATGTATCCCTTCCTCCTCATTACACCACTCTATACATCACTGCTGCTACAAGACCACAGCAATAAAACCACCCAGTAGACAGCAAGCACTACACCAAACCAACTCCCACAAAGGTCATACTCTATACCCACACTCCACCAAACAACAACAGCATTTCGAAACATAATCAACGCTATCCCTTACTTCTTTTTGCTCCAATCCATGCATGTCATTTAAGAAACACCCCTCAGGTTCTTATGCATGAAACCAATGTCACATAGGCCGCACTATACACGTTCATTCTCGAGAAGGCCACTGAAGTTGACCGCTAGATAGCAGTGCTTGAAGGGTGCAGGGCTCCCGGCCTCCCTGCTCTGTGGGTAGTTTCAAATTTGAAAGGAAAGTGCTACTCTGCACCCTTCATTATTTCAAATTAGATCCCCCAGCATGGCATCCAGCATGCGGAAGAGGCTCTTGGATCTGGGAATTGGTAATTTTGAGAAATAGTACAGTGATCTTGACAGCATCACCATTGTAGTCAGGTATGCAGCAGACCTATTACGCCTGCTGTAAATGCAGGATTGACCTCCCTCCTCCTATCAACAATGATGGCATTCCTGCTGTCGCCTGCTGGTACAGCAGTTCATGCAGCGTGTCACACTAGTACTTATGCTCCTGTTGCATCTACTGCTGGTATAGCTGTTTTATAGCATCTCACACTCGCCCCAATGTCATTTCTGCATCTCCCACTAAAGCAACTGGTCCTGGTGTCCTTGGTTTTAACTAGCCTTCACCCACAGTAGCAAGTGCTCCACTGCTCCGCTAAAAGCATGCCTCAACGCAGCAGCAAGACTTATAACCGGCTCAAGGAAGTTCGACCATATCTCTCCACAACTCAAAGCTTTAAATTGGCTACCGTACGAAGCTAGAATTCAGTTAAAAATAGCATGTATCACCCACAAAGCACTTCACTACAACACTCCAAGATATCTTGCCCACAAGATAGTTCTATCGGGAGAAGACAGACCTGCTAGGAGTGCTAAGGAGTTGGAACTGAGACCACCCATATTCAAGAAGAAAAAAACTTGATAGAGCATTCTCTGGAGCTGCTCCTAGAATATGGAACTCTCTTCCACCAAACATCAGAAAGATAACAAACAAAGCAACATTCAAGAAGGAAACGAAAATATTTCTAATGAGCAAATTCCTGCCTTAACTCTAGCTGGCTACTCTCTAACTTAAAAGCAGAGTTATACTACAAGGGCGGAGAAGATGGAAATTACAAGCCCAGATACAGGACTAATTGAACTTAATTTACCAAAATCAGATTACCTCAGGCCACGGGAAGAATACTGTAGATATTGTAATTCATTGTCTTTTATTGTCATATATACTGATACATTTCTTCTGTATAAGTTGTATCTCCTTACTACCTCATAATATGTAAAGCTCTCCGATACCCACGTGTCCTGTTCGCGCTATATAAAACTCTTTAAATAAATAAATAAATAAAAGTGCAGTTCAAGCACACTGAACAATGTTGAAGGCTATCCTTATGCCTCTCTTAGGTTTCAGCGTCAATCCCTTCTTCTATAGTACCTGCCTTTAACTATGGCTGGGTGGTGGGATGTGTGGTTGTTATTGTGGTCACGGCCTCTTTCTTTCTATTTTTTTTAGTGCTTTACATGAGCACCAGTTATCTTACAGAGTGACACACTATTTTGTTAGGAAGGGGGATATTTAATAATTTGCTCAGAATCACAGGATGTTGGCTGTCCCTGCCGAGGCTCGAACCCGGTTCCCCACCTTCAAGGTCGACGCTCTTGCCATTAGGTCATATCTTCCCCCCTAGCCATGCAGCTCTCATTGCTCATCAAGTATGGCTCAGACTCCCTAAACAAGTGGAAAAAAACAAGTATAACAAAGATAAGCAAGCTAAAACAAAAGTAAAGTTTGGTGGTACCAAAGTAGACATTAAAACAATATCCAGGTAAGCCGGAAAAAAGATCAAGGAGAGTGAAAGGAAGGGTACAAAGAGGATTAAGAGAGAAGAAAAGAGAACAATTAAAAGAGTACGAAGATAGGAAAGGGGAAAAAAATAAAAAGGGACTTAGAGAAAAAAGTAAATCAAGAGCATGTACTTTTGTAAATAGAGAATATTGGTTTGAGAAGAATAAAATGAAAATGAGTGATTTGAGACAGCAGGAGCAAAAAGGGAGCAAAAGATGAAAGAGAACAAAATAAGTGAGGAAGCAGCGGAAAAGGGAGAGTAGAGGGAAATACAATGGAAAAGAGAAATGAGGGGTGAGGGTGAGAGCAAAGTAAAACAAGTAGGAAAAAAGAGTGTGAAAACTGAAATAAGGAGCGAATGGATAAGTAAGAGAGAAATGAAACTCAAAAACTAAGTAAATGTGGTTTCTCTCAACAGGTTGTTCTGGCACTATCTGTCGGTGGTAGTGGCCCCTCCAAACTCCTCTTTCAGACACTGTTAGTGACAGAATTCAAGAGCTGATAGAATATTTAAATGCACACATTCTGCTGTGCTGCACAAGTTAGGTTGGATAACTGAGGGAGAGATAGCGGTGTCCCACAGACTTGAGTTACCCTGCAAGAGTTGCGACTCGGGCACATCCTTTGCGAGCACCCCCTCGGCCATTTGCATTACCATTTTGCAGACCCTGTACCAGATGTCCCAAGATTCCTGCCAGAAGCTGAGGGGACGGTCGGCATGAAATCCTGAGGACATTCAATTGCTGCTCTAGAACCAAGAAGAGCTTGCTGCTCACGCTTGAAAATTGAGGTTTAAGTAAGTGTACCTCAAAATACATCGGGCCCGATTCACAGAACTAACTTAAGACAAAATCCTAAACTTACTACTTTTGGTATTCACAGAAGTTAGGATTTTGTCTTAAGTTTGTCTTAAGATAGACTTAAGACAGACTTAAGACAGACTTAAGACAGACTTAAGACAAACTTAAGACAGACTTAATACAGACTTTAGACAGACTTAAGTTAGGATTTTGTCTTAAGTCTGTCTTAAGTCATTATCGCTGTAATTCATGCGATAATCCCGCTTTTCGACTTTATCGCTGGGTTTTCCATCGCCGTGGAGTAACGTGCTATCTTGGCGATGGAATCCAGCGATAGCTGGCGATGAGAAATTACTCGCTAAGCACGCTTTGCGATATTTATCACAAAGCATTGCTAATATGCCCCCCAGTTGTTTATTAATTCAATATACATTAAAATGACTAATATCCGCCACCCAAGCCATTCTTATAGCTTTGGGGCCTGGAATAGTCTGAAGTGCCACACTTGAAGCAGTGGGATGTTCCTAGGTGTGTTTGTACTGCCACCGGCAGCAATGGCCGGGGAATCGATGGCGCCAGCTTCAGAGGCCTCCTGATGACAGCCCTGGCACTTATTTCTTTACAAATGAAGCACCACTAGAGTCATTGCTAGATATTTGCTTCACACCTATTTAAGACAAGTAGCCCGAAAGTATTATTCCCTATACACGGAAGAAGCATGGGACTGTTCTGAAAGATGTTCTCCAGTATTTTTCCTCATTAAGCTGAGCACAAAGGCTATCTCCTGCACCTGCTGCTCCCAGGTACAATTTCAGCAGATCAGTATTAGGAACACTGTGATGCAAGGAACTCAATGGAATTTATTCACAAAGTGGTTTTTCCTAAAATATGTCCGTGTGGGGTCAATGCTGGACTCATCTCGTCAGAGTCTCAGTATGAACCCCCTTTACTGTGCACCTGCTGATGTCACCAGGTCAGGGAGAGGCTCCTTCGGTATGCTAATACTGGGGCAGTCCAAATGTCCAGCGATGGGCGGGAGCGAGGGGCGGGCCCTGCACAGGGAAGGAGGAGAGGAATAAGAATTCTGATGAGAGGCTTCATTCGTTGCACAGACGACTGCAGAGAAGATATGGTCCCCTTCCTCGGCCCTCGTATTAATTTAAGAATTCAGCTTGGTATTAGAAGCGGGTCACGTGACTCATCGATCTTACCAGACACATTCGGAGCAGACAGAGACAGCTAGGGGAATGACTGCATGCAAGGGACGTAAAAGTGACGCAGCAGCGGCGTAAAAGAGGTGTATAGGGCTTGTAAATCTGCCCCTGTCTTTGCCATTAATAAAATATTTATAACCTATTCTAATAGGTTATTCTGTTCTTCGAAAACTGGTAGGCAAGTAGGCTGCATTCCAAGCCACCTGTGTCAATCCCTGTAGTAACAGACTGGGCAGTGGCAGCTCCTCCGTTGGGGCTTGGGGGCATCACCCCACTGCTTTCTTGCAGTGCGAGAAGGCAGAAACATAAATGGTAATAACTACCATTTATGTTTCTGCCTTCTTGCACAGCGAGAAAGCAGAAGTGCCTGGTTGGGGGTGGGCGGTTCTGCTCGAGGGCAGGGGCAGTGGCTTGCCCACTGTTGTGCATACTGACTGTTTGGTCAGCCGCAGGGCCGACCAAACAGTCAGTATGCACAACAGGGGGCAAGCCACTCCTCCCCTGCCCTCGAGCAGGACCGCCCACTCTCCCTTTTCTCTATGTAGGCAGCCTACATAGAGAAAATGGCCCAGATTCGCCTCACCAGTTCTGATTGGCGGAGGGGAGGGAGGGAGGCTGCCTTTAATGATGACACTAGGAGAGCTGCAGCCGGCCGGCCCGAAATTGAAAATGGGAGTCGGGACCCATCCAGAAGATGGCGCGGGACGGTGAGTTTTATTTTATAATTATTTTTCCATTAAAACCCTCCCGCCTCCCCACCATCCCCCCACGGTGCGACAACCCAATTTCAAATTCCACCCCCCCGCCCGCTCGTAATGCAGGCCGCAACTACAACCGGCGTAGGAGCGCATGGCGCACAAGCAGTCAGCCAGGGTAATTTATGTACAAAAAAGGCCAGGTTGCAGCTGAGCCCAGTCGCAGTGGTGCACAAAGCGCCTTCCATCGCACAGAGGCAGATACATTAATCTGTCCGTGCCCAAGGACTCCAGGAGGCTCTCCATAAAGTACTGTACACACGGCTCTCCTCATCACTCTGGATAACATAGGTATTTACTGTGCAAAGTGCACTTCAAAGCCTTGCAATGCCATGGTTAATAGCACATAGTCACAGGTCTGGACACGTAGAGATCGGCAGCAGCTGTCTTTTTTTGCCTCTGCTAAAATAGTGCCGTAGTGATGCTTATGTTTGCCTCCCTCTGGGAACTGAAGGCAGCAATAATATTATCATGCGCAGCGGTTTTATAATATTTTAGTTTCAGAATAAATTAAGAAAATTTTATATTTTGACTATTTCAATTTCAGCCACTCGTGAGCATAATATTCTTGCAGTCTGCAGAGCACTAATATTAGCTGCATATACGTTAGACTGAGAATGCAGTCAATGGAGTGTAGGTGCTTCTGGGTGGAATGAGGTGGCCGGGTATCGTGATGGGACAGGTGGCCTGGAACAGTCTGCACGTCTTCCATCTCTTTAACACGGGACAGGAAACGCAGACAAAGGATAGCCCTTGTAGCCGACTTTCTACAGAGTTAAAGTTAATTGAGCAACATTTTATTGTCCCCTCACTATCCTGCTGCGCAGTAAATCAGCCGTGCCCCAGCGCGTGTAACCCAAAGCAGCCGAATGGCAGTCACCACTCACTATTGGAGACTGCTAGGGCCACATCCGAGAATCGAGTGTCGGAAAGTAGTGCTCCAAAGATGAACGTGTGCAGCATTGGTTGTCAGGATCTGTTTTCAAGGTGCACCATGTGAAAGCGCCCAGCAGGCAGCAACAAACATAACGGACTCTGAGCAGAAGTTATCGCAAAGTCTGTTATGAAGTTCGCTGGTTATACTGAATAAGCAGCTACCTATAATATTATCATATAATATGTCTCTATTGCTGTCCTAACTATACTTTCACAACTACAGATTCCTCCACGTATTAGTCTGCCACCTGAGTGTGGGGCCTATGTGTTGGTTCTGGTTAATGTCCCGAAATTAAGGTATGATCAAGATGAAACCTCCTCCTCAATAAAAAATAAGACCTTACATTGGTTAATAGCCAACTGCAATTTCCCAATGGAATGTTCAGGAGAGATTATTCATACCCAGAGAGTAGGATGGATAGGTCCTTTGAAGAAAAAATTTGAGGGGGATTGCATAACTGTCAACTTCAAAAATCCGCAATGGGCTGAAAAAACTCTGGCCAGGGCCCCCCCCCCCCCTCCACTTGGGAATTCAATACCACCCTTCTCCCTCTGGGTTATTTCTATAGACACTTGATCACTACCCATTCTATCATGGCAACTAATCCGATTACTCTCTCTCATGATCAATACTTGTCATCTGAAAGTAACTCTCCTTTCTTTCACCGGAACCCTAAATTTATTTATCCGAATGGTCCTGTACAGTGGCATCAGGGCCAGATCCACTCACACCTGTCAACTCATCCTTACCTGTCTACAATCCCTCATTATGAGCATAGAGATGTTCGATGGCGCCAAGTTGCCGCAGCACCAGGTAACTCTTACAGTATCCCGACCCACAATAGATTCAGTCCATTGTCCGGTTTGGACTTTAACGATTGACTGAATGATGATCAGTACATAGGGGTCAATGTGCACAAATCAAACACAGGGGAACTCCCAATACGAAAAACCCCAGACATAGAGGATAAAAATATAACACTCACCCTTGGAAAACATACTTCTACTGCTTCCTTGCAATATCGGTCGGGCGACTTGGTTAATTTACCAGTAGCCGCTGCCAATCTGAGGTCAATGGATAACTCAATGGACACAACAATCTCTCCCAGTTTTAATTTATCTACCTCCCAAGTACATCTTACATTTTGGAACATAGCTGGTTTGACTGCTAAACAGATAAACCCTAATTTCCTGAATCAGGTTAATCAGAGTAACATCATCTGCCTTCAGGAAACTTGGGCCACTGTCCCCATACATATATCGGGGTACAAGACCTACTTGTCTGCAGCCCAAAAATCATCTTCTGGAAGAAGCAGAGGTGGTTTAATCACTTACATTGCAAACACTTTACATAGTGAGGGTACTCTCCCCCTAAAGCTAGAAGAGAACTATCAGTTAATACTCCTAAAAAAATCTAATCAAAAGATATATATAATAGTAAATTTTTACAATAATTTGAATGTAAATGACCTAACCAACCTTCTGTCAGAGATTTCCCTGATGCTCCAAGATCTTCAAGAACAGTACATTAAGAAGTCATGTACAATAGTGTGGGGTGGTGACTTCAATCTTCATCTATGTAGAAATAACAACGTCGATAATTGTGGAATCAGAGAGGATGATGGCAATAGTATTACACACTTTCTACATTCGACTGAGGGTGGAAAAATGAATGAGATCACGATGGAATTGGAACTGGGTTTTGCCAATGAGATAAAGAACTCCCCAGTAGCCTTTACGCCAACATTTAATGGCAGAGGATTAACGAGCCTGATAGATTATGTCCTGATTTAATCAAGTAAGGGCTCAAACATCGAACTATTCGAAGTAATTAAAAACCCATTGAGCGATCACTTCCCAAACACCATCGTCTTATTTGAATTAAAACCTCAAAAAAAAACAACCTGATACAATGAACATCTTGGATCAGCAAGAACTCGAATTAGGTTCTTTAAATGGTTACACACTAAAATGGGGAAAAATTGACCAAGGTGCTGCAACTGCAAAAATAGTCAGGTATAGCCAGTCAGACATAATAAACTGTCTTGACTCCAGGACAAAATCCAGAGAAGTTCTGGCTATTTTTAATATTATTTCTCAAAATATAAAGAAAGAACTTACCAGAACATACAAACAAAAAAGTCAGGCAAAAAAAGGCTGGTTAAGCCCGGCACGTACAAAAGCATATTCACGATTAAAGGAAGCCCTAACCAAGGGAAAAAGGGGCAGAGGGGAGGTCATTAGATTAAGAAAAGAATACGCCACAGCCTTAAAAATTAGAAAGCAAGAGCTAAAAGCTGACTTATGGGATCGTCTAAGTAGAAGTTCAGAGCTAAAAAATAGTGCAGCCTTCTGGCAAATAATCAGATCTCCTTTTCTAACAGACAGAGAGGACTTACCATCCATTGATGTCGCGATTAGCGACAGTGAATGGGTGAACTATTTCTCTAAAGTTTTCAGTAATGGGAATACACGGGGTATGGACCACATAGATCCTCTGATCCAGGTCACCTACCCAATAACATTGCACTTCACACGCGAAGAGGTACAAAAAGCAATAAAATCCTCGAAATCAGATAAAGCTCCAGGCCCGGACGGGGTTCCAGTGGACATTTTCAAACATGAAGTAGATCTCTGGTCCCCGTTACTAACAAACGTCCTAAACGCCAGCATAGACGAGGGTTTAATAGAATCTTGGAAAACCTCGATATTGGTCCCCATATTTAAAAAAGGGGACCGAAATAGCCCATCTTGTTATAGACCTATTTCGCTTCTGGACTCGCTCGGGAAGATAGCAGGTTGGATCCTTCTCAACCGACTCCAGGAGTGGACAACTAGTCAGAACATCATATCGGAAATACAATACGGGTTCCGAGAGGGGCTAGGTACAGTAGACCAAGCATTGAACCTGTCTCTACTGGCAGGAAAATACATGGAGGCCAAGGGGACCGCGCTGCATATGGTCTATGTTGATTTATCCGCAGCGTTCGATTGCGTACTGCGCTCGAGGCTGTGGAAAATCATTTTAATAATGGGTGTGGACCCCCCGGTTGTGGACTTTCTACGGGAGCTATACACTGGAACAACAGGAAGGGTAAGATTTGGGACCAAAGGACAACTCACAGAAATTTTTAGGGTGGAAAAGGGGGTCAGACACGGATGTGTGCTGGCCCCCTTTGTATTCACCTTATATACAAATGGGCTAGAAGCTGCTATGCTAGAGGGAAGTAAAGATCTCCCTCTAATTAGTCGTCGGCAGATACCAGCTTTGTTATATGCCGACGACGCGGTTATTCTAGCAAGAACTCCTGTTGAGTTGCAGCAAGCACTAGATAGATACTGTGCCTTTATGTCGAGCCTAAACCTGACCCTGAATGTAAAAAAAAATACACTATGCATGCGGGGAAAAAAACTGCAAAAATTAAAAGCTTATATGTGCAAGGGGAGGTACTGGACAGAACCGCAACATACCCATACTTGGGAATTGTAATTGATGAAAAATTCAAGTGGAAGGCAGCGATCAATGCAAGGAAATTGGCCTTCTTAAGAGCAACCACAGCATTAAAATCATTTGCACAAAGACTGGGTAAGAGACCACCATTAGAACTACTAAAAATATACAATGCAAAATGTGTTAGTAGCGCCACGTACGGGGCTGGGATATGGGGTCTTGCAAATGTGGACGAACTGCAAAAAATTGAAAATTCTTTTGTAAGATACTTACTTGCAGTACCAAAGAGCTCTTCCACACATGCCTGCCACTTGGAGCTGGGCATAGATTACATATCAGAGACCATAAAAACCCAACCAGTAATGCTGTGGCGACGAATTTGGGTAACTGAACAGTGTCACTTAACAAGGTCAATTGTACAAGATATTCAGACACTTGATCACTGTGGAAAGATAACATGGTTGGCATATGTCAAAGCTTTATTAACAGACCTAGGATATGAAAAATTCTTTGCAGAGCCATCAACAATAGCAGAGATCTCAAAGGCGGATTTGAAAAAAGCATGCCTGGCACATCTGGGCCAGATACGCCTACTAAAAGAGATATGGAAACCTTCTGTCCAACAGGGCTTATTAGCACAGACTGCGCTTTCCATTGAACCCTACTTGATGTATAGACTAAGTCAATTTGAAAAACTGTTGTTGACACGTTTCAGACTCAATATGTTTCATCTAATGGTTTCCTTTCCGTCCCAAAATGATTGGTCATCAAAATCATTCCCATGCCCTTGTGATTCCATTTTGTCACAATCGACCATACACACAATTCTTTTTTGCAAATTTTATACAATACCACGCAGGCGTTGGTTATTGCCCATACTGAAAATCTGGGCCCTGCGCCAATGCCGTCCAGCATATTTGGCGCTTCAGTTCCTCGTAGACGAAATAGTAGCAAAAGCGATGGCACGTTTTCTTAAATTCTGTATTCGTCATCGTTTAAATCTGTGATAAAGAATAGTCATCTTGTCTACATACTAAGAGGACTGATGAAGTTATTGTAAAAATTGTATGTCATGTTACGGTCACATTTTTATGAATTGTGATATATATGTACATTGTTTTTTATTCTATTGTATAGTAATAACTATATTTTAATTGAATTTTAACTGAGAAAACTGTACAAAATGTATTTTTATGAACTTTTATGGTATTTCTACAATCATGAAAAACCGAATAAAGTTGGTTTTGATTTGAACTACCTTATTAACCTACTTGCTCTCTCAAATTTGCTTAAAAATGCACCATTTGTCCACTCTTTTTTCACAATTTTCTCGGGGGAGAACTCCCTCGTTCCCCCTTATGACAGTTGGGCTCACTCCCTACGCCAGCACGCTCACCACAGGTCACTCATCCAGAAATGTTACTCCCTACCACTTTCAGATGTCACCAGCCGCCACTGAGACTGGGCACTGGTATTATGCCATACATTTAATCCAAAATACAATACCTTTTAGGGAAAAAAAGGTGAAGTATTTTCAAACAAAATATAAGCAGAATAACAATAACATTACTACTGGGTCAATAATTTTGCACATGTGCCTGGCCAATGCTGCAACTGAGCTCTTCGGTAAGTGTCCCTCAATGAAAAGAACAAACCCACAGCAAAATAAACAAATTAGGCAAGCGACCCAAGTGAAACATTTACCCGATATTTCCACTAATATGACCCCATTCAAAGACTACCCTCACTGCTTAAATCAAGTCCTCTTCACTCAATGCATTTGCAACCCTCCACCACTCAAACAAACAGCAGACTCCGGCCTTTGGCGCGAGCGGTGCGCACCCTGAGCTCACAGGCCTGCACCAGCTCTACAAGGCAGAGGGGCAGATTTATGACAACTGGCACATCCCTGCAAATCAGCAGAGATGCGCCAGATAAGATGCGTCATGCAAGTTTACCCGTGCACCACCACAGATGCATTTACAATGCGGTGCATCATGGCGCAAGGACAAACAGATGCGTGACGCATCTCCCGTCGGAAGGGTGGCGCATTGCTGGAGTCGTGTCGCAAGTGCGACGCAACTCCAGCAATGCTCGTGGCCTGCCCATACACAACATGGTGCATCACGCCTTGTGCCTGCTCCAAGCAGGAGCAAGGTATTCACGCAGCGGCGTCGGAAAAGTGACTGAGTGGAATCTTGTAGATTTCACTCAGGCACTTTTCCGAGGTTTTTCTGCGCCGGAACGCCCCCACCACTCCCCCACCCACAGTCCGGAACGACCACGTGAAACCTGGCACAGATTTCATGTGGTGCAGGGCTTTATAATGTGACGCATCTCCCTTTGTAAATAGGGCACAACATGGCGCATGGTTTATGCCGCTGCTGCGTCACAGAAGTGACACAACGGTGGTGCAAAAGTGGCGCAAGTGGCTCGTAAATCTGCCCCCGAATTGGCCAACGCCTGGTGCATGCTTAACAACACGGCAAGGGAGTGCACGGAGCTAAAGAGCGAGCTCAGCGCTCTGCACTCCGGGCACGAGCAATGCCAGAACAGGTTACTTATTTTTAGCAGGGCAGCATGAGCAAATGAGATGTGTTGTGAACATGTGCAATGAGCGTTCATGTTAATGAGGAGGGTGAGTACAAAAGCAATGTATTCAGACTGTTCATTGGGGCGTCGCAGCACCTCCTTCTCCTCGAGCCTTGAAAGGCGTGTGGGGCTGAGAGGGGTTTTTGTTGTTCTGCCTCTACGCGAGCTTGAGGTTGAGTTCTGCAGTAGCGTAGAGGTGGCCATGGGGCTGGCGGGAGACAAAAGGCTGCAGCGGTAACTGAGGGGGAGTGGCCCAGGAAATGAACAACCCAGCAATCACGTGCTCTGAATCTTCTCATGTGAGACTCGCGTGGGGGAGGGAGAAAGCAGCCCGAAGCTGCATTAAGTAACACAGGAAGAAAAGTGAAACAAAAAGAGTGCACCTGAACTAACAGATACGCTCTCCAGTGTAAGGCTACTGAATATGTAAGCACGGCTCCATGGGCTTTAACTAAATGGAGAAAGGAGGGGTAAGAAGGGGCAACAAACCAGTAAAAACCAAGATATTTTGAAGAGCAATCGAAATAGCAAATAGAAAGCAAAGGCGGAGTTAATCCCCCACACACCTGAATTCAACAGGTCTCGTAAAGACAGCACAAGCGCTTCCTAGGCTCGACCTAAAACGGATCTATGATTCTCCAGATCACCAGATAAAAAAGGATCAAACTTTTATGAGTGTAACTAGGGGTCTAACTGCACATTTGCCTCAGGTCACTGGATAACACAGGGTCTATCTTCTATCACTCCCAATTAATGGATACATACGGTTCAATCTTTCCTAATGTCATCTCAATGAGACTGATTGTGGTCATTGTACAACAAAGGGTCTCTCTGTGATTGCTCCAGGCCATTTGATTGATAACAAAAGGTAAAAGTTTACTGATTCCTTCTCAGTGATATTGCCCCAGTAAGCTGGATAACTAAGGTCCTGTCTGTGATTGCCGCACAACACTCGATAAAGAAGGGCGTATCCGTGATCTTGATTGCCTATCAGTGAGAGTGCACTGGGGGATTGTATAACGAAGGATCTAGATGACATTGGATAAGAGAGGGTTGGTGTTTCCTTAAGGATCGATCTTTCCTTATTTACCAATCAGTTAGATTGCTGCAGATCATTGTATAATGGAAGGTCCTTCTTTTGAAGGGCGAGCACAAACTCTTGCTGAGACTTAGCTCCTTTGTTCAGCACAATCTGAATCAGTTTTGAATTCTTTGAGTGGCTGGTGCTTTGAGCAAGAACTTCATCAAACTCTTCATCCTGGAGTATGCCCTTGTGTCGCAGAATCTCGATTATGGGTGTAATAATTCCCATTCTTTTGATGAGATCCAGTCTGTGTCTCCGAATGAAAGATTCTGATGCAGGAAAAGAAACAAAAAGATAATTGTAGTGAATTATAGTGACCCTACTCACATTATTCCGACAAAGGCAAACATTTAAACAAGCATTGACACAGCCAGAAACTCTGAAGTTTTTTACGTGTCCAGGGAGGCTTTCATATTAGAGCACGTATTGTATTGTATTGTAATTGCATTTATATAGTGCTTACTACCCCTGATGAGGCATCAAAGCACCTTTTCGGTGAGTAGCATACTACTCTGGAACCCATAAAGAATTAGTGTTGAATTAGTATAGTGAAATATGAAAGTAATTTGAGTGGTGGATAGGTTAGTCAGTTATTTGGATTCAGAAGGTTAGCGGAGGGATAGAAGAGGGAAAAAGGTTTGTATTTATATAGTGCTTGTTACTCCTGATAGAGTGTTGTAGTGCTTTTTTTGGTGTGTAGCACAGTACTTCGGAACCCATAAACAATTAGTGGTGAATTAGTATAGTGAATTATGAAAGTAATTTGAGTGGTGGATAAGTTAGTCAGTTTTTTGGATTGAGAAGGATAGCGGAGGGATAGAAGTGGGAAAAAAGGTTTGCATTTATATGGTGCTTACTACCTCTGATGAGGTGTTGAAACACTTTTTTCGGCGAGTAGCACGCTACTCTGGAACCCATAAAGGATTAGTGGTGAATTAGTATAGTGAAATATGAAATTTGAAAAGTGGACATGTTAGTCTGTTATTGTGATTGAAAAGGATAGTGGAGGGATAGAAGAGTGAAGGATTTAGACTTTTTCTTTGGTGGTCATAGCAGTAGGAGGAGGCTTGGGATGATTAAAAATTGATGTGGAGGGGAAGAGTCAGAAGTAAGAGTTTAGATAGGCTTATTTTGGAGGATCGGTATAGTAAAAGAAGTTTCAGATGGTGCAGGGAGGGATAGAGTAGGGGAGTCTAGAAAGGTCTATTTTTGGGATCATAGTAGTGGGGTTTGGGATGAATGAGATGGTGGATGTACAGGATGTATTGAGAGAGGTATAGGTTGAGAAATAGGGTAGTGCATTGGAAAGAGTAGTAGAAAGAGGTTTGAGATAAGTCAGAGAGTTGAGGTAGAAGATATATTGAGAGAGTTATAGGGTGAGAAATAGGTTGTGCATTGGATATGCTGAATTAGAAGAAAGTAATAAATATAAAGATCCATAAGTACATGGAAAGTTTAAAGAAGCATAAAGGAAGTAAGTATATGTAGATTAAATATATTCTTAGAGCTATACGGTGAGAAAAAGGGTAGTTCATTGAATATGCTTTTCTTGGAGAAAAGTAAAAAATATATAAATCCAAGTACATGGAAGGTATATAGATGCATAAAGGTAGTAAGTATATGTAGATGTAAATGTAAATGTAAATGTATTTCGATTTATATAGCGCACTACTCACCCAGGGGTCTCAAGGCGCATGCTTAGGGAACCCGTCCTGGTATTCCCCTGTGAGATACCCCGGCAGGGTATTCACAAGGTGAAAGCCAGGCATCCCGCCGCGAGGGGCCGTAGTGGAGATTAAGCAAGCTATTGCCCAGAGTCGCAGAGTGTGATACCGTGAGTCGAGTAGGCACCGGAGCGAGAATTGTCGAGTCCGTGGAATTTTTGAGACCGAGACCCGCCGAGGCGGGGAATCGAACCCTGGTCCACAGCTGATCTCAGCTTCCGGGTCTGCCACCTCTAACCACTGAGCCACACTTCTCCACTAGATTAAAGATTAAAGATGCATTAGATAAACTCTGGTTTTCAAGTGTTGTACTTACATTTTTTTAAACATAATTATTTGACATGTTTATACAAAGCAATACACATATATAGGTACATATCTAAAGCACAAATAAATGCTTATATACAGAGG
The DNA here is from genome assembly GCF_964261635.1 of Lissotriton helveticus. Lineage (NCBI taxonomy): Eukaryota > Metazoa > Chordata > Amphibia > Caudata > Salamandridae > Lissotriton > Lissotriton helveticus. The sequence continues at coordinate 2,542,001 of NC_136069.1, read as the reverse complement.
GATCTTGTGAGAAGTTGGCCTGGCATATGCTGTCCACTAGTGATAGTGGGCACCAGTCCAAACACCCCCCTAGAGGTGGTAGGTTAAAGACAACCTTATTTGAAAGCAATCCCAGTGGTAGCTATGGAAAGCGGCCTGCAGGCTAATTCTTGAAGGAGTGTAAAGCAGCTTGTTTTACCAGTCTATAATCTCTTGAATGGTTAAAAGAAAGGAGAACCACACCAGGTATATATATAAAATATATGTATTTATTCTAAACACACCCTACTAGTCTCTTTAAGTTAGGGGTGCTGGTGTGTCATGCTTAAGTCAGGGGTGCTGGTGCGTCCTCTTTAAGTCAGGGGTGTTGGTGTGTCATTCTTAAGTGAGGGGTGCTGGTGTGTCATGCTTAAGACAGGGGTGCTGGTGTGTCCCCTTTTTAAGTTGTCCGTCTGTCCCTGCCCCACAGGCTCCCCAAGACACTATCTCAGACATTGTATTGTGGATAAGTATCAATCAATCAATCAATCAAGAATTTGTATAGCGCACTACTTACCCGTGAGGGTCTCAAGGCGCTGGGGGAATAAAAGGGGGGGTGCTACTGGTCGAACAGCCAAGTCTTGAGTAGCCTCCTGAAGGTCAGCAGGTCTTGGGTCTGTCATAGGCTCAGTGAGAGGGTGATCCAGGTCTTGGAGGCGAGGTGGGAGAAGGTTCGTTGGTGGTCGTTCTTCAGATGCGAGGGACGGTGGTGAGGGCAAGGACGGCGGAACGGAGCTGGCGGTTGGGGATGTAGAAGAAGAGTCGTCTGTTGAGGTAGTCTGGGACGGTCTTGTGGAGTGCCTTGTGTGTGTGGATGAGGAGCTTGAAGGCAATCCTCTTGTTGACGGGGAGCCAGTGCAGGTTTCTCAGGTGGGGGGTGATGTGGCTGTGGCGTGGTATGTCGACGATCAGGCGCGCAGAAGCGTTTTGAATGCGTTGCAGTCGTTTGATGAGCTTGGCCGGGGCTCCCGCGTAGAGGGCATTTCCATAGTCGAGTCTGCTACTGACGAGGGCCTGGGTGACTGTTCTTCTGGTATCTGTCGGGATCCACCTGTAGATATTGTGGAGCATGCGCGGGGTGTTGAAGCAGGAGGAGGAGACTGCGTTGACTTGCTTGGTCATGGAGAGTGTTGAGTTGAGGATGACTCCTAGGTTGCGTGCGTGGTCGGTGGGTGTCGGGGCTGCTCCCAGTGCTGTAGGCCACCAGGAGTCGTCCCAGGCTGAAGGGTTGGAGCCGAGGATGCGGACCTCCGTTTTGTCCGTGTTCAGCTTCAGTCGGCTGATCTTCATCCAGTCGGCGACGGCCTTCATTCCTTCGTGGAGGTTGGATTTGGCGGTGAGGGGTGTCCTTAGTGAGGGAAAGGATCAGTTGAGTGTCGTCGGCGTAGGAGATTATGTTGAGTTCGTGCTGTCAGGCGACTTGTGCGAGCGGGCCATGTAGATGTTGAACTGTGTCGGGCTGAGGGATGATCCCTTGGGTACGCCGCAGACGATCTTGGAGGCTTCGGATCGGAATGGGGGAGGCAGACGCTATGGGTTCTGCCGGAGAGGAAGGAGGTGGTCCATTCCAGGGCCTTGTCTCGGATCCCTGCGTTTTGGAGGCGTGTGCGGTGGCAGACGGTGTCGAAGGTGGCAGAGAGCTCCAGGAGGATTAGGGCCACGGTCTCACCGTTGTCCATCAGGGTCCTGATGTCGTCGGTGGCGGCGATGAGGGCAGTCTCGGTGCTGTGGTTGCTGTGGAACCCTGACTGGGATGGGTCCAGGATCGGGTTAGCTGTCTGTTGACGATCTTCTCAATGAACTTCGCTGGGAACAGAAGCAGGGAGATGGGCCGGAAGTTCTTGAGATCTTTCAGGTCCGCCTTGGGTTTTTTGAGTAGGGCATTGATCTCAGTGTGTTTCCAGTTCTCTGGGAAGGTTGCGGTCTCGAAAGAGAGATTGATGACGTTGCGCAGGTGGGGTGCGATGGAGCTGCTGGCTTTGTTGAAGATGTGGTGCAGGAGTGGGTCTGATGGGGAGCCGGAGTGGATTGTGCTCATGGTCTTGATGGTGTCATCTATGTTCACGTTGGCCCAGGCTGGCAGGGGGTCATGGTCAATGGTGTGTGGGGTGTCTGGAGTGTCGATGTCTGTTGCGGCTGTCTGGGCGTTGAAGTTGTTGTGGATTTCAGCGAATTTGCGGTGGAGGAAGGTGGCGAGGGAGTTGCAGAGGGCTTGCGACGGCAGGATGTCGTTGGTGTTGGAGCTGGGGTGGAAGAGTTCCTTTACGATGTTGAAGAGCTCCTTGCTGTTGTGTGTGTTGTTGTCGAGGCGTTCTTTGAAGGAGGTCCTCTTGGCAGACCTGATGAGGTGATAGTGTTTGCGGATGGCGTCTTTGTGGGCTGCGAGGCTGTCCGGTATCTTTTCATTGTGCCGTTTCTACTCTATTTTCCGGCAGGTTCGCTTGGAGGCTAGGAGTTTTGGGATGAACCAGCTAGCTCTCTCGCTGGTGTCTCTGTGGGAGTATTTCTTCAGTGGGGCGAGGGTGTAGGTGCAGTCGTTGATCCAGTGTATAAGATTGCAGGCGGCGTCGTCGATGTTGGAGGTGTCAGTGAGTGGGCTGAGAGCGAGGTTTGCGTGTAGTTGGTCTTCCGTGATTTTGCTCCAGCAGCGACGGGGGATCTGTTGGGTGCGATGGTGTGTGGTGGGTTTCTGGAAGGTGAAGTGGATGCAGTGGTGGTCGGTCCGGAGGAGTTCGATGGTGTGGGTGAAGGAGACAAGGGAGCTTGAGGAGAAGACGGGGTCGAGCGTGTGGCCGGTATAATGGGTAGGCGTTGTGACGAGCTGCCTCAGTCCGAGGTTGGCGATCAGGGTGGTGGAGTTGCTGTCGTTGTTGTTCTCAAGGTGAAAGTTCAGGTCTACGAGGAGGATGTAGTCGGTGGAGGTCAGGGCGTGAATGCTGATGAAGTCGGCGAAGGAGTTGCTGAATTGGGGTCGGGTTCGAGGGATCTGTAGATGAGGGTACCTCTGAGGGTGATGTGGAGGTCTGTTTGAATCTGGAAGTGCATGTGTTCGGCGGTGCTGAGAGTGTCGTCGGTGTTGGTCGAGACCCTGATGCTGTTCTTGTGGACGATGGTTGCCTCCTTCGACTTCGTTCGTGCTGTCTCTGCAGGTGATCTTGTAGCCGTCTGGGATGGCTATGGCGATGTCGTGTGCGAAGGAGTCATTCATCCAGGTCTCTGTCAAGAAGGCGACGTCCGGGGATGATGTGTCAAGCAGGTCCCAGATCTCAACGGCGTGCTTGCGTGCGGAGTGGGTGTTCAATAGGATGCATCGGAGGTGGTTGAGAATTTTCTTGGCGGGTGGATCAGCGGATCTGAGGCTTGTGTAGCTGCAGTTCCGGCAGGTGAAGGGACCATGTGTGCATTTTGGTGCGGCCTTGATGCAGGTGTGGGTCCCTCCAGGGTTGAGGGCGTGCAGTGTGCTGGCTTCGTAGCGGCAGCGGTCATCATGGCGGGCGCCAGGGGTTCTGGTGCTGGGTGTGGTCCAGGCATGGACGGGCATAGACGGGCTTGCCTTAGGCACACCTTTGGCGCGCCAGAAGCAAGGACATGCAGCAGCCGCCATATATGGGTATATGGGAGGGAGGAGCAGCTGGGAGATGGGGGCAGTGAATGGGCAGTCAGGGGGGTGGGGCCGCGGGGGACGCAGCGGCGGGACAGATGCAAGGGCACAGAATCCCGGGGGCAACGGAGGGTACAAAAGGAGACAAAGGCACAGAATCACGGGGGCAGCGAAGGAGACAGAAGGAGAAAGGCACAGAATCACGGGGGCAGCAAAGGGGACAGAAGGAGAAAAAGGGACAGAATCACGCGGGCAGTGAAGGGGACAGAAGGAGAAAAAAAGCACAGAATCACGGGGGCAGCGAAGGGGACAGAAGGAGAAAAAGGCACAGAATCACGGGGGCAGCAAAGAGGACAGGAGAAAAAAGGCACAGAATCACGGGGGCAATGAAGGGGAGACAGACAACAGCAGTCACGGACACCAAGAGAGTGCAATACAATGGAATGACAAGTGACAAACAAACCCAAGGCCTATCACTGGCCACCAGGGATGAGGCGCAGGTGGTAACCTACGGGTGGTGGAGGGCCTCGAACTTCCTCAGCAGCGGCAGCTGGGGCATGGACAGACAGGCGGTGCTGTGTGGAGGGGGAGCGACCTACCTGGTGGGGTCAAGGGTCGCTATGAGTGTGAGACTGTAAGGGCGTGTCCTTTTATTGTGATCAGTGAGAGGGTTTAGAGCATTGTGATCTGGAGGTGCCAATTCACTTATTTCTTTGATATGGTTAGCAGGGCAAGTGAGGCACTCTAGCTAATCGGACTCAGACTCATAGATACTGAGGTGGTATAGTGACTCAGTCCCTACATGCTGATGTTCAATGGTCCTAAGCATGGTTCTGTTCCAGAGCACAGTCCATGCAACAGAAGAATCAGAGTTGGGGAGCAGATCTTACCTGCAGTAGGAGCTAAGGATCCCACGATGTGCGTCCCTGGAGAGCCGGGTGATGACCTGAAAAGAGAAGAGAGACTTGTGAAAAGGGGAGGAGGTTACGAGACGGCGATAGGCATACAAGACTCTAACAACAAACTTGTCGCGGCAAGAAGGGGAAGGAGTCCCAACCTGATAAGTCGGGCAGAAGAAGCGAGAGGGTGGAGCGAGGTGAAGAGAACCATGGGAGTTAGAGAGTTGGAGAGAGACTGGCAAAATGAGGCGGTGGACATTGGAGAAGCCACGAACCAATAGGACAACACCATAATGCTCCTAGATAATGGGACAGAGATGGAGGGCGATGCAAAAGCTGAGAAGGAAGAACGGTGGACTGAGGAGTGTTGGACACTACAGACAGCCACTCTGCAGCCCACCACACCCACACTCAACCAAGGTAGACACTCCCAGATGGGTTGTGCTACCTGGGTGACTCAGGTTTTATTGCATGATATCCCTTAATGTATGGTGGAGGGAAAACTAATTATTTCAGTATTCTGGATTTTTTAGTTGTGGTTTGACTTTTGCACCAGTGAGAGATTGAAGGATGTACTAAGCACATATTACTGTTGTGATGACTCTTAGCCATGTTCACCACGATCTGGTGCAAGGTACCACCTTTGGTGTGGTTGGAGGACAAAGGAGCACTGTGTGGAATTTATTTATTTATTTATAAAGTTTTATATAGCGCTAACATGACCACCGTGGGTATCAGAACATTTTACAATATATGAGGCAAGAGGGTACATGTAAACAACCAAGAGTAACTACAGAGAGGAGAAATAAACATGAAATGAAATATCACAGCAGGAGAAAATAAACAAAGTAAAAAATTACACAGTCACAGGTGTCCGAACCTCCTTCAGAACCTTAAGTGTCCAACATGGTAAGTACAGCTAAAATTTCACAGTCAAAAAAGATCACACATTCTCCTGAGTTATAAAATGTCAAGGCCGTAATATACAGGGCGAAAATTCACCGACATGGAAAAGGCCTAGCATTCAAATGGTCCATGCCACCGGGCCACGGATTCACAGTTAGGCCACGGCATCAAGTGGAGAGGCCAGATTGAGGTAAGAATTTCTTCATAAGGAGCCTTTTGGCTTCTTTCTTGAAGAGGAGCGTGGAAGGATTTGTCCTGAGTTCGGGGGAAGGGAGTTCCAGTTCCTTGGAGCCATACCCAAGAAGGCACGGTTGTAGGTCTTTTTTTTCTTGAATTTATGGGGTTTGAGTAATAGGGTGCTGGCACTTCTGGAGGCTCTCGGACCACATGTGGGCACCTATTTCAGCGCAAGGTATTGCAGAGTCTGGTGGTGGATGGCTTTGTGTGCCATGCATGCAATTTTTAAGTGTATCCGGGCTTCATAAGGAAGCCAATTAAGGGCTAACAAGTCCGGAGAGATATGGTTGATTTTTTTGTGCCAGTCATGAGCCTAGCAGAAGAATTGAGGGCAGCCCTAAGAGGAGCCATCTTCACTCTGGGCAAGCCACACAGCGTAGCACCACCATAGTCCAGCTTTGAGAATTGAAAGGGAATCTGATGAACCTGTCTGAGGACCCTGAGGACCAATGGATGCAGAGCAAGAAAAGGAGGTATATAAAGAGGCGGGGCTAAAGATAGAAGTGCCAAAGGCACGATAAGACAGGAAAGCCTTGCGGCACGCCCAAGCAACATCTTTTGTTTACTGCTCCCCTGCCCCCGAATAAATGACTTACCTGGGACATTCTCTCTGTTTTCTTTTGGGAGGGTAGTCGCTGGTGGCATCCGAGGACCCTATAAGGAACAGAGAAGAGGTTTTGGGAAGATTTTCATGACAGAGAACGCCGGGCAGGAAGGAGGCTGTTAAAACAATAGACTATCCTTAAAGTCTTTTCTTATTTTCTCCCTTGTCCTGTTGACCTAAATAAAACCATCCATCATGAAAATACCACAGATGAGCCCCCTACTCATTATTTCTGTCCATCCCTCCACAGGTCAGGGCTGCACCGATGTGAGGAGCGGCAGCACCTTTATAGCACCCAGCGTGGGTTAGTGGGGCGTGCCTTTTAGGATTCTTCAGCTTTGTTCTTGTCCCGAGGTGGCAGCCACCTCCTTAGAAAAGCCTGGGACGAGGGGCATCGGGATAAAGCTGTTGAAAGGTGCAAAAGGACATTGAATCCTCATCCACTAGCCACTAACCTGCTTTATCCACTCAAAGTTAGGATGCCGTTCCGTGCAGGTAACAGTAGTGCAAGTACCAACATGGACGATAAGCAATAGACATGACTCAAAAGAAATTCAACACCAATTTATAAAAAACAAAGCAGATTTTTATGTACATTTAGACACCAAAACAAAGACAGACGGGTGAGTATAACCAGATTTATGGATTTTTTAAAGGGAAAATAAATCAGTCCATTTCAATCTTGCAAAACGCTAATGTTGCTGTCAATGGAAAGACCCTAGAACACACTAGTGACACGCGGTCACTTGCAGGTCATGCCCAGTGAAAACCATCGGGGTTAAGGTGATGGGGGTCCCAGAACCAGGGTCCAAGACTCTGTTAAATTTTACCTCGCTTGTAGGACCCAGGTGCAGAGTAGTCCTGGCTGTACCTGGTGCTGAAGGAGGGAGCTGGTCTTGCTGCTTGCATAGTGCCGGCGAGGAAAGGGGTGCAGCATCTCAATAACGGGGTGGGTTGAAGATGTTGCGGTATTCCCTCGAGGCACAGCATCAAACAAAGGTGGTGGTAGCCTGACTGCCCACCAACAAGCCCTGGTAGTAGCAAACACAGCTTTTAGTTACTTTGACGTCCTGGAGTCCAGAGAAAAAGTGTAGCCACCTGAAACTTGCTGGAGGTCAGTACTAAGTTTCCTACAAAGCACTATACTATTTACTTTTGGGCAATCCATCAGCAGGTTTCTCTGTTCTTAGGAGCCAATGTCTGGTCCAGGATGAGTATTGGTCATGAAGTTGCAGAGTGGTTGCTACAGGGTCAGAATGTCAGGCAGCCACTAAGGTAGCCACCTCGATATGAGCCACACAAGTCACCCCATCCTGGATTCCGTTGTACAACTAGTTTTCAACAATGTACAGGTTTGTTTGGTTTCCCAAGGCACCAGCAGAGCTAGGGTCCAAAATCCACAACTAGGCACATTGCGAAAAAGGGACAGTTTTCATGGGACAAATGTGGTGTGTCTACGTTGCGTCTTGACACATTTCCTGTCGCGGGCACTATGCCTACCCACACAAGTGAGGTACCATTTTTATTGGGAGACTTTGGGGGAATGCAGGGTGTGAGTTGTAGTTTGTGGCTCCTTGCAGATTCCTAAACTTTCCATCACAGAAATGTGCGGAAAATTTGCTTTTGTGACACATTTTGAGGTTTGCAAGGGATTCTGGGTAAAAGAACCTGGTGAGAGCCACAAAAGGCACCCCATCCTGGATTCCCCTGGGTGTCTAGTTTTAAAAAATGTATAGGTTTGATTGGTTTCCCTAGGTGCCAGCAGAGCTAGGGTTCAAAATCTTCAGCAAGGCACTTTGCGATAAAGGGTCTGTTTTCACTGGAAAAATGTGATGTGTCCATGTTGCATTTTTGGACCGTTTCCTGTCATGAGCACCAGGCCTACCCACACAAGTGAGGAAGCGTTTTTATCAGGAGACTTGGGGGAATGCTGGGTGGGTGGAAATGTGTGCCTGCCTGCAGATTTCAGAACTTTCCTCACAGAAATGTATGGAAAAAGTGAGGTACCATTTTTATAGAGAGACTTAAGGTAACACAAAATAGTAGAACAATAGTTATTACTTAATTGACTTTCTATGCAATTCTACCATCCAAACGTAAGGCAGTGTCTAAAAAAGAAGTCCTTTTGAAAAACGCCCTCTAATTTACATGCTTGTATGGGTACCCACAAATTCAGAGATGTGCAACTAACTGCTGCCTCTAAACTCCATATTTTGTTCCTATTTTGGAAATAGGTTTCCTTGATAGCTATTTTTCACTCTTTATATTTTACCAAATGAATTGCTGGATACCCCGTACATAAGGGGAAAAAGCACTGCAGGCGGAGCTCTGGTACCTCTGATTCGAGGTGAACCTACAAACCCTATATATCCTCACAACCAGAAGAGTCCTTCCGTATATTGCTTTCAAAAATCTGCCAACTTAGAAGAATTTACAGGTGAAAACAAAGGCACAAATCGCTGTTTTTTTAACTGAATTTCAATATTTGTTTTATTTCAGAATTGTGTCTACTTTTCAGAAATGTATAGCTGTCCAGGACCCATTATTGGTTTCACACCCATTTTACCACTAAATGGAAGGAGGTTGAAAGCACAAAAAATAAGATAAATAGGCTATGTGCCCTTAAAATCCAAAACTGTTTAGAAAATGTTAGTTTTCTGACAAACGTCTGCTTGTTCCTGAAAGCTGGGAAGATGGTGATTTTAGCACCATAAACACTTCGTTGATACCATTTGCAGGGATAAAAACAGATGCTTTTTTCTGTAGCACTTTTTCCCTTTTTAAACAACAAAAACAACAATTTTGCTGTATTTTGGCTAATTTCCGGGTCCCCTCCAGGGGAATCCACAAACCTTGGGTACCTTTAGAATTCTCAGTATGTTGCAAAAAAATTGCTGTGGATTTCTTATGTGGGCAAAAAGTTACAGGGGCCTAAGAGCGAACTACCCCAAAGAGCCAAAAAAAGGCTTAGCACTGGGGGGAGGCCTTGCAGGGAAGGGGTTCAAGAACATTGTATGTCATTGTATTAACTCGTCCACAAAGCAGCTACCTCTCCTATCACTCGCTGTCTTTACACTTGTCTTTGACCCTGTACGGGGCTCCGCTGCCGTTTGTCTATGTTTGTGCTATAGAAATACGATGTACATACATACATTCATCCTTTCTCTCACCTGTTTGTGAGTGCCTAAATGAGCATTTACTAAAGAGTTTATTTGAACCTATCTATATTTCAAGAATCTAACATGGACTGTGAGTAGGACGTTCTGCTGTGTTTGGGCACCTCTACCACAAGGCCACTAGTAAGGACATGGGTGTGAGGTTCAAGCCGTGGATGTTACCAGGCTTCAAGGCCCATGGAGGTAGGTGAGAGAAGTGAGGCGTGTCTTGTTAAAGTAATGCTCTTTACCATCAGACATCCCATGTGCTCCGTCGGTCGTGATGGCGATAACTACGGGATGACGCTGGGCCTGATTCACAAGGATATTTATATGTAGTAAAGTTACGACTGCGGAAGTACAGCGATTCCGCAGTCATAACTTTACGACATGTAAATACCTTTGTGACTCAGGCCCTCAGTCTTCACATCACCATCTCTGAGTCAAGCCTTGAAAGGTCGTCCAAGATACTTCAGAGAGTCAAAGAGACTTTTAAGACCAACTTTGTACCTTAGAACTCATACCCATGAATCCTGGCAGTGAGGAGCACGTGCAGTCTAACGGCTAATGGTACCCGGTGGACCAAACCACTTCAAGGATGCGGGGAACGGTGTGAGAGGGCCTGGGGTCCCCTTTTACAGCTGTCCCGTTGGATGGCATGGGGTTACTCCTCGCTTCTCACCATACTATAAGGAGTTCATTCACTCACGCACCAGCACAGTGGAGTCAGTGGGGGTGCAGAGGGGCAGCCGCACCACGCAAGCACCCCAAAAACAACAACATGCAGCAGCAAAGAAGACTCACTGAGGGGCTTCCAGATGACATCAGACCAAATATACTTTCAAGGAGTTCCAATGGGGAATCCTACACAATTGTTGGGTTTGCAAAGTCCTTTGTATTATTCTCTAAATAAGGAAACCTGTAAAAATGCTTTTACTTTGGCCTTCAAGGTGGACCTTGGGGCGTTGTCTTGAAGGATCTCCCTCTCACCTGGCTGTTGCTTTTCTCTGAGCCTGGCTGCCGCACCCATCAGCCCGACCTTGGCCAAGGCTTGGATGGTGGCCTCAATGGCCGAGTCCTTGCCGTAGCGCTCTACAAGGAGGTTCTTGGTGTCAATCCGGTCTGCGTCCTCCAGGCTTCCTCGGGGGATGTTCCGCTCTCCATTGAAGTTAATTTCTGATACTTTATCCTTAAACCTCCTGAAGTCATCTTTGGTGAGATCCTCCAGGGCGTGGAGCAGGAGGTCCCCAGATGTGCTCCCTCCGTCCGCCATGGCTCATGTGAGGCTAGGTCTGAAAAACATGTTGGGATATACAAGAAAAGGGCTTGTCACAAACTCTAGAGTCACGGAAGTCAGATACATGATAACAAACTCCTCACACCTGCACAATGTGTTTCAAATATTGGATGAAATCCACTTAGTATAGCGCCACTGTTGGCCCACTGGAGCGTTTTGGAGCTTTAATCAGTGCACAGCACGGCTATAGAAGTAACGATGTCCACTCTAATGTCCAGTGTGAGCTAGAGCAGGAGTCGGACAATGTATCTGCTGAGGGACTGGATCAGGGCTAGACTTTAAGGATACCCCGAGAAGAGAAGTAATTATAATTACAAGGAAATTATTTAATTAGTGGTTATTCTAGAACTATGGCTTGATAGTGATACGCACCCATTAACCTGCGTTAAACATCTGAAGATTCCAATACAAAACTTAACAAGCATTGACATAGCCAATAGGTCTCGCCTTTGGGACCTTATAAGTGTTTAGCCATGCAACAGTTGATGTTGTTGCAACAAGGATATTGTGCTGCATAACTAAATACTTATAAGGTCCCAAAGCTAGACCTATTGGCTATGTCAATGCTTGTTATTTAAAGGGTATGTAGTAAACTGTACTGACAAAGTTAATAGGTCTTGTCAGGGGGTAAGCGAGGGCCACTAGAAATTTGACGATTTCCACATAATTATAGATTTGCCATGCAATCCATCATTTTCTTTTACTTTGCAGATGCTAACAATACACTATTGTTTTCTAACTCAAACGGATCAAAAGTTACTAAAACAAAAAGCTATCACGCAAGTTGCTGCGCAGTGGCAAGCACTTCCCTTTTCTTCCTGCATAGTTTACTCAAGGCTGTTGCATAATTTGGCCCTCCTGTTTCACAATTTGGCCCTCCCCTGATGCATATTCCAGTGGCCATGTGAATAGTGCATTTATAGCTGTGGATGCAAATGATATAGGCCAAATAGAAGGAAGCGAGAGAAGAGAGGGGTGTTTTAGACAGAATAAAGACAGAGGGAAGGGAAGAGCTAGAACAGAGGGCAAACGAAAGAGGAGAGAGCATTGCAGAGAGGAGCAACAACAGGGCGATAAGAGGGGAAGTGTAAGAGGAGAAGGTTATAGATATAGAGAAACAGAAAGCGAGACCAGATACAGGGACATTAATAACTAGCATTTACAATGCAACGGTCTCGCCTTTGTAAAAGTTAGAGCTATTGGCATTGTAAATGACAGTATTTTTACTTATGTGTTTGTTTTGAAAACAGATAAATAAATGGCATTGTCTTTTACAATGTGAATAGCTTAATCTCTGGCAAATGCCACACACAAACACAGAGAGCCCCACACACACACACAGAGCCCCCCCACACACACATAGCTTCCCCACACACACACACAGAGTCACACACACACACACACAGAGTCTCACCCACACACACAGAGTCACACCCACACACACAGAGTCACACACACACACACCCACCCTCACACACACACACACACACACAGAGTCACACACACACATAGAGCTACACACACACACAGAAAGAGCCACACACACACCCACAGAGCCACACACACACAGAGAGCCACACACACACACACAGAGTCACACACACACACAGAGTCACACACACACAGAGTCACACACACACACACACAGAGTCACACACACACACAGAGTCACACACACACATAGTCATACACACACGCACAGAGTCACACACACACAGAGTAACACACAGTCACACACACACACAGAGTCACACACACACAGTCACACACACACAGAGAGCCACACACACACAGAGAGTCACACACACACACACAGAGTTGCATGCACACACACAGAGCCACACACACACACATATACAGAGAGCCACAAACAAACACACAGAGAGCCACACACAAACACACACACACACACAGAGCCACACACACACACAGAGCCACACACACAGAGAGCCACACACACAGAGAGCCAAACACACACACAGAGCCACACACACACACACACACACACACAGCCACACACACACACACAGAGCCACACACACACATAGAGCTACACACACACACAGAAAGAGCCACACACACACCCACAGAGCCACACACACACAGAGAGCCACACACACACACACAGAGAGCCACACACACACACAGAGCCACACACACACACACACAGCCACACGCACACACACACACAGAGCCCCCCACACACACAGAGCCACACACACACACACAGAGCCCCCCCACACACACAGAGCCCCCACACACACAGAGCCCCCCGCACACACAGAGCCCCCCACACACACACAGAGCCCCCCCACACACAGAGCCACCCCCACACACACAGAGCCCCAGACACACACAGAGCCAGACACACACACAGAGACCCCCAACACACACAGAGCCCCCCCCACACACACACACAGAGCCCCCCCCACACACACACACAGAGCCCCACAATAAGAGAAACAAAACAAAAAGGTAAGGAAAATGAGGAAGAGTGAAAGAAAGTAAAGAGAGAAGAGGAAATTTGGCAAAAAGAAAAGGTGGAATTGGCATATGAAATGAAAGTAAATAGGGAGAATGAGGTAAAAGAAATTAAAGAAAGAGAATGGAATATGAGGCAACGAGAACAAAGCTAATGTAAACGAAGGGGAAAGGAAGATTACAGAAAGAAAGAAATAGCACTTAAAACAGGGAGAAAAGGGAATCAAGTTATGAAAATTGAAGAGAGAACATCACAAATAAAAAGGAGTGGAGTGGGATGAGAGAAAGAAGCTATAGAGAGAGTGTTGACGAGGCATAAAGAAATAAACACAATTAGGAAAGGAGGAAGGAGGCAGAGAGAAAGAAGCCAGATTTTTGCACAAAAAAAGGACCCAAAGAAACTGGGGGAGAAAAAACCTGAAGAGAAAGAAATCAACTTATAATAAAGAAAGTGAAGAGAGAAAGCTGGAAACTAAACGGGAAGAAGCAACACCAAAAAAATGGAACAAAATTGAGAGAACGACAAGAAAGGAAAGGGAGGAAACTGGATCAGAGGCAAAAACAGCCAACAAAGAGGACGCAAGAAAGGTAGTGAAAAGGAGAGGGGCTGAAAAGCAGGTTGTTTGCTGGAAAGGACATAAAAATACGGCAGAGAAATGAGCTGAAGCTACAAGTGTGCGCAGCCCGCGAAATCCATCGCTGCTGCCTTGCACTTTCCAGATGTGAGCAGCTACAGGAAGCCGACAGCCAATAGGTGAACGGAGATCTACCAGACTTTTAAAGCGGAGTACCGTGCACATTAGAAGAAAATTACGAGGTAACGAGGGCGCCGGGAGCTACACGTTTCAAGAGCGTAGGTACAGGGCCGCCTCTAAACAAAGGTGATGCAGATAGACTCCGTGTGAAGTGAGTGATAGAGGCGTTCTGGTACCCACCCAGCCAGTGACTGGAGGATGCAAGAGTTATATGAAGAGTAAAGACAGGCCACCGCTTCCAGGTAGGGACTCTAGGCAGAAGTCTCGGGTCATCACATCCGAAAGGACCCTTTCGGATGTACCCTAAGCATGCATTGCAGGGTGTGTGGGGCCCATCTAGTGATAGCTTCCTTCCCCGGGCTTAGTATAAACAATACACAGTGTGTGGGTCACCGCGCCCAGACAGACACACTGGTCTCTGCAACCAGTCACATGCGTAGGGCACCTCAGAATCACAAGACACTGTTGTATTTCTATATAGGACCCTAATTCGATATTCCCAATTCATGCCCTTGTGCGGTTATAATCAATATTATCCTTACAAAGGCATAAGAATCATATCCATATTCAGTAATAGCCCATGCAATCCAAAGCACAGCACGGCTGCTCCCATCGACTCCTAGAAAGCACAACGCAATCTTTAAACAAACCAAGCCTCCAGCAGCCCGGGAAATCCCCCCCTGCTTTTGTTTTGATTTGAACAAGAACTCCTGGAGTCCAGCAAGAACTGTTAGTTCTTAGTGACGTCTTATGTCCAACCTTACGTCAAACCCGGCACCTTTCAGGTATAATATACCAACAGTATCCTTAAGCAAACACACGGTGGTTTGGAGCAGAGCGGCTATCTACTTGCCCGAGAGCCCAGCTGATGCGAGGAGCCCACGGAAGCTGCCCCTCCCCTTTGACGCGCTGGAGAAGCTACTTTTTCTCACGCCGAGAAAATCCAGCTCCGGTGTTCCCGAGTCACCCTTGCGGGTTGCTGGGAGATCGAGTCCTGAAGAAAGAGATATCAGACCTCCCGCATTCTATTACTAAGGTACGGAGCTGACTAAACCCTTAAAGAGAATTCTTGAATCAGATCCTTGGCAAAAACAATCTTAACCAACTTAACTTAAACTGCTACTTACTTACTCCTTCCCAAGTGTTAGGCTTAGGTCAGGTACATCGGGGTAGGCGTAGTTAGAAGCACCAGTTGAGTATGTTAGTCAATGGATTTATATATGTATATATATATATATTTTATCTATTTTAAAATATCATATGGCTAAGAAACCATATCTATGCTTTTACAGTATTATTTCGTAATACTACTTTTACTGTACGCATTTTACTTCATAATAAGTATGGCAATTGTGGCAATTCATTTCTCTTGAATGAGAAAGAAGACTGCTCAATAAATTAACATCTTTTTATTGAAAACGCCCGTCTCTCTATTTCTCTGCACTCTGGTGAAACTAAGTATGCACGATTGACTGAGTGAAATAGCTGCCTATTGTTTTCACACGACTCTAGAGATACACTCTATTCTGAGGGAGCAAAGTTGTCATGTTTGTATGGTTGTCAGAAGCTAATCCCTTCTTGTCTAATCCGGAGAGTTAACTCTTTCCTGAATATTTCAAGAAAGTTTCTAGTGACCTCCGAGCTAGCTGGCAAAACTAATTAAGTCTAATATAGTCATTAGAGACCTAGTCGACCTCAGTCCCACGTCTACACTGCTGTTTATATTATTCCAATGCGCAGAGCCTATTGGGAATATAGGAACTACACTACAACACGGGGGGCTCACAGACACAGCGGGCAGCCCCGCCAGTCACAAGACACAGTATGGCCCTCCCAAGTCACCAAATCCAGACCAAGGATGTGGGGTCCCTGTGGTCACCTCGTCCAGACAGATAACAAGTGGGTGCCCCTCGTGTCAAGAGACACTGCGAGATTTTAATCACCATGTTTACACAAACACAGTGTGCGGGCTGTCACAAGGCACTGTGTGGAACGTTTGCCACAACGTCCAGACAGGCAAAAAAAGTCTGAGTCCCCCTTGGTGACCGCCCCAGTCATTTCAGATGATCTAAACACATGGGCACAAGGCAAGCATGCGGGACCCTCAGCTGACCACGCGGAGCCAGACACCGTGTGAGCGGCCCTCGGGTCACCAGGTCCAGTGACACAGTGTGCCGACCCTGAGGTAGCCCGGTTCAGCCGTACAGAAGGAGTGGCCCCAAGCTGGTCATATCCAACCAGGTACATTGAATGGTGTCTCCAGTAGCTAGGTCCAGCCAGACATACTGTGTGGCTACCTATGGTCAAAATACACGGTTTACAGGACTACAGAGGTCACAGTACTTGATGTGCGGGGCCCCGGCAAACCTGTGTGTGGGTCTCACCAGTCACCCCGTTCAGCCATTGCGCAGACACTAGACATGCAGTCGCCAGCATCTGCGTGTGGGTCCCTCTGGTCTTCAAACACAGTATGTGGGGCCCCATTAGTTACAATAATCGGTGTGGGGACCCGGCTGATCACATAAGAGCAGACCATTCAGTTCACAGTACAAAGTGCGCGGGGCACAGTAGTCATAAAACATGGAGTACAGGGCCCCTCGGTAAACAAGTCCCTGCCAGACAGTGGGCGGGGCCTGCCAGTCTCTGGAGAGACCCAAACAAGCAGATGCCGGCCCTTCCAACTGGAAAACACAGTCTGCTGGCCTCTATGGTCACCACACGATGTATGAGGTGCCCACCGATCCTAATCCTAATGCATTGCCATCTCGTGGCAAACACTTTCACACAACCCACCTGGTCATTTCTGCTTATGCCTGAGGAAATTCTAAACTGACACAACAAAAACCATCTTGCAGCCTGCATTTCTGCCCAGGAACTGTCGCACACCCAACCCCCCTGTTCTTTGCAGGTCAACTGAAAGCTACCAGACACTCACACACTAAGTCAATGATTCATTTTACATCTCCTGCTCCCAGCCTGATAAACCTCCTTGACACCTTGATCAGGTTATATGGACAATGGTCTGACTGCTGGCTCCTAATCAGGGTGGGTAAATAATGACTTGAAAGACCCGGCTTTGATCAGGCAATTGAACAATGACCTGAAAGAAAGAGCCCTGATCAAAGCAGAGTGGACAATGCTCTGTGTACCAAGCCTTGACCAGGTCACCAACTACAAGCATCGCCTTGATCAAGCTATCAACTACAAACACTGCCCTGATTGGACAATGGACTGACAGCCAAAAGAATGGTATGAGAAATATATAAAAGGCTTGTAAGCTACAGAGTAAAGTAGCAGCCTCCTCTGTCTTGTCCATGACTAGCTTGGGACTCTGGGGCATATTAGCAAGGGGAAGTATTGCCGCTTTTTCTGCGAATTGTGCCGAGAAAGCGGCGATACTCCTAGAGCCCTATCCACAAGGGCATTTTAACACCTGGGTCAAGCCAACTTTGCATGTCGGCGACAAACATCGCTAATGACATGCAAAGTGGGCGTTCCCACGTCCAACCACATGTAAAATGTGGTTGGAGGTGGGAACACCCTATTACCAAGGCAGGCGTTGGGAGAGGCAGACCTGCGATAAACTCGTTTATCGCAGGTCTCCAACGCCTGCTCTGACCAGGTGTTAGGGCATTGATAACATGGGGGTGTGGATCATAACGCTGATTCCATCCACCCATATTATCAATGCACACATTAGCGCATGAAAACAACGTTTGTTTTCATGAGCTAATGTGCCATATCACCGACTATCGCCGGGTTTCAGTTTGCCTACGTGATGCGCCTTGATAATTGCGCGCTATCACAGTGAAAAGATCCGGCGATAGCCGGCGATATGGGAATGTGCGTTGTGCGTTTTCTAACGCACTTCTAGGTGATATGTCCCTGTGTTCCTTAGCCCGGGCTATTGAATAAATCTGGGTTCCTCCTGCAGACGTAGGCTCCTGTGTCTCCTTTTTCTAAGTATGAAAGGTATGGAAGACTTGGGCGGTTCCCCCGCCGCTGAGACCCAGTGAGTGGGTTATTACAGTTCTTCAACGGTGTGCTGGGCCACATTGGTCTTAAATCGGATCATGCAGCCCCTCCCATCACATGACCGTGTGGGGTGGGACTCTCGGGTCACAGGCCATGTTATAAACATGCAAGCACTGAACACAGCAAGATACGAGTACTTTACAAATCTCGACGTCGAGTTTTATTAAAAAAAGGAACACGCTGTGATAATCAGTAGCCCGATTTGTTGGAACAGCCCGGAACGAGCAGCCGCACAGCAGCAAGGGGAATAGCCGTAATGGGTTTAATACATGTTTATCCGCAGTGTTTAAACAATATTGTCTCTCTCCACATGTGCTGATTCCACGTCTTAGTGGGGCCTTGCATTTGCATAAATATAATATGTGTGTGTTTATCCAACATGAGCGTCCTTTAAAGGCGTCTTCAATGCACTTTAAATGAGTCCCATAGTCTGGGGGGAAACCTAACGTACCTGCAACAGTATATGCTTAAATATTACCCGGCAGCCGCGCTAAAATGTGTATTCGGAACACACTGTATTTCTAACTGTTCGAGCACGGTGCTTCTTTAGCAGAAACATTTTCGAAAGGGAAACTGCGGTAAATACTGCATTTTTGTTTTTTAAAGCGCTACAGACAGCCCCTGCTTTTCTAGCAATCAAAAGAACGCTTTTCTCTGTAGCTTGCAGTAAGTTTTTTTACGGCCACCCCTCCCCCAAATTAAAAACTCATCTTTAAAAAAAAAAACATTTTCTGTTCCTCAAGTTAAACAAGGGGCCTGAGACATGCTGCTAAGTGCACGGCGGGGATACTCAATACCGCACCAGCCGCCCATGTCCGCACATGCAAGCAGAACTAACATGCAAGCGCCCCATGTTGCAAGACGGATATACTTACAAACCCCGCTTGCCGCCATGCTCATACTCACCGCGCCGCCTGCAGCCGTCATTAACAGACCACGAAATGCAGCCACAAACAAGAAAGAGAAACAAGCGCTTGCCATGTCTGTAAGCCCCGTCCGTTTGCGATTGGACGGCGTGTTTTTCTTTCTCCCCTCTTCTCCATTGGCTGGAATGTAAACAACGGGCATGTTTTTGACTTGTTTACATTCCAGCCAATGGAAAGAGGAGAGAAAGAAACGAAAAAAACACGCCCCCCAATCCGAAAAAGACGGGGCTTAGAGCAAGAGAATGAAGTCACTGAGACCTCTTCTCCAATGGCTGGCCGCCGTTTAGGATGCCAGCCAATGGAGAAGAGGGGCGGAGTTTACCCTCGCTACTCAGAGTCATTAATTCTCGCCAGCGAGACTGCGCATGTGCGCAGCCTACGCTAGCCGAGACCTAAAAAATAGATGGATGGATGGATGGATGGGAATGGATGGATGGATGACTGGGTGAGTGGGTTGGTGGGTGTATAGATGGATGGATGTGCTAACAAGTGAAACGTGAGAAGTACAAGAGCGAGATGGGGAGACAAGAGAACAGATTACTGAGAAGGGGTGGAGGAAAGGGGAGTGAGAGAACAGAATAGCTAGACAAGAAATAATGGAGTGTAAAGAGATCAGGAGGTTGTTGATGTAAGTGAAAAGGCAGGGATAGGGGAGAGAGAGTGGATGGGGATTTATAGAGAAAAAGAGAAGACAGCCAGAAAGCCAAAGCGTAGGGGTTGTGGGAGAGTCCACAATAGCCTGGATATTTATGGAATAGGTGTACTTCCTTTTTCCAGAGATGTGTGATGTTGCAGCTGATGGCACACATTGCGTGTGTGCAGCCAAGACATAAGGGAACACAGCAATATCATTAAAAAATGTAAACTTTAGTTGTTCTTGCTAGATTTGGGAAGTGCGGAAATTGAAGTGTTAGGCTGACGAAGGCATCCAGGACAGTTGCCAAAAATGAAGACAAAGCACTGGTGCGATTCCTGCTATCTGGCCATACATACTTTGAAAAGACCCAGATGGCAACAAACGAAGTGCCGCCATTAGTTTCCCATGTTGTGGGACTGCATGTGAAGGGCCAGTTCTGGATTACAGAATTGGTCCAACCTCTCCAGTAAAGCAAGGATATTCTCTTTATTCAGCCTGCCTAATTTGATGATCTTCCTGATCCTCTGGAAAGAATATTTCCCTTCCTCTTCTCTGTAGGTGGTGTTGTCTCAGACGTTCACTCAGAGAACAACAACCTCTCTGGCTGGAATTATTTACGAGAAGAATGTTATAGCCAATCCCTTTATATAGTGATGAAACTGTGTGCCTTTTTGCAGATGCTAGGACCATGCAAAGGATAGTGGCACAATTCAAGCATTGCGCTCCACTGCGTGACGCAGCATCTGTTTTGTAAATACCACTGCTTAAGACCTGCCATAGGTTTTCATTGGAACACCCATCTTGCATATATTAAAATATCTTTATAAGAGCTTTTAAGCCAGAGCTGCCTACCTTGAGGCTGGGGAACCAGATTTGAGTCTGGCACCGACTCACCATCCTGTGATTCTGGGCAAATCACTTGATCTCCCACAGTCCAACCAAAATATGAATATGTCCTTATGTAACACAACTGGTGCTCATGTAAAGCGTTCCAATACCTTCGGGTCGAGTTTGCACTATAGAAACCGCAAAAAAAAGAGCAGAGCTTGCATCATGCAGGATGAAAAAAATGATACAAATACACTGCATTTGTAAAAATGACTTAAGAATTTGCGTTGCCTTGCATCGCCTTGTGCAAAGCACAGACAACGCAACACCTTTATTAAATCTGGGCCTAAGTATTCAATTTTACACAGAAATCAGCTCAGCAAACACATTCTGCATGGTCTGCATTCCATCCAACATACACAGCTCCACAAAGACTGCAGCCCCACCGCATGCAAACTAAATGGTCCACTGGATTGTGGATTATGTGATTGACTCTGGACAGGTCACCGAGGGCAAAGGAACTCAGCCACCCTGTCCTGTGACCAGCACAACACAGAGGATGCGAAATCAACAGAGCAATACTTCAGCGAAGAGAAATCCGTTCAATTCCCCCAGATTTTAGGAAGGTGCCCGATTTCATACCAAATCACTTTTCCCTGATGCGGCGGATATGTAGGAGTTCTATGTGCGCTATATTGGGAAAAATAATAATAATAGTGTGTTCTTCACTGAGGGATCTGGGGGTATATTACCAAGAAATAGCGATATTTATCGCTAAGCAGCGTTAGTGGCAATAATTTTATCGCCGCGCTTCGACGATTTTTATCGCTGAGATACCTTGCTATTATCAAGGTTTCTCTCAAAAGCGATAAAAATCATGCGAAATGCGTGAATATCGCTGAGAATACAGCGATATTCATGCATTAGCGTCCAAATGTGCTTAGCCATGTTATCCACCTCCCATTGGATAACATGGCTAAGAACTGGTTTGGGCAGGTGTTAGTTTTTGGCGATATTCGCGCTTAGCACGAATATTGCCATCACTAAGCCTGCCTTGCTAATAGGCGTTAGCGACGTTAGCGACTGTTTTCAGTTGCTAACGGGTTGGGAACACCCACTTTGCATGTCATTAGTGATAATTATCGCTAACATGCAAAGCGGGCCTCAAAATGCTCGCTATTGCCTCGAAGCTGTCGCTAACATCAGTTAGCAACAGCTTGCTAATTGGGCGATAGTATTATCGCTGCTTAGCGGCCAAAAACGGCCACTAAATCGGTGAAAATAGCATATCGCCAGCATTGATAATATGCCCCTGAGTCCTCGCCAAGAATCGGGGTCAGCGTGTGCTTCGCGGGGCCTGGCAGCGGCTCGTTTTCAGTGTACGGGCACAGATCACTTGCGAGCCTGCGCGGAGTTTCAATTTTTTTTCCTGGTGAAAATATTGTCTTCGGATGAGCGCCCTCAAATAAACACCGAGAATAGCCGGGGAGAGCGAGAAGTCATCCGCAGGTTATGGACGCAAAGACACACTGTAAGCAGACTCGTGTAACCTTTGGGAATATGTTTAATTGGTGTTCCCCCTAATTGCACTGATGCTCAATAACGCCTGTTACACAGTCACAGACGATAAATCTGTTGTCAAAAGTGACATCCGTGCGTTTTCTGCATGAAATCAGTCCACACTGCAGCTCACATACTGCCATTTCTCACAGGCTGCGTCTGTTTGCTGTGGTATTGCTTTCAAAGCATGTGTGCATGCCGAGAATTACCCTCAATATGTACTCATGTGCCATCCCGATATATTTTCTTGATGCGCTGTCAGCTCGATGTGCCGCTTGGTTGTTCGGAGAACAGAGCGCTGCTCTGCCGAGGAAGAAATGAGCGAGACATGCATGTTTTCAACTATATGTATATTTTTTTAAATATCTTTTTATTATTAATTGAACAAAATAAAAATCTGCATTGGGTGTACATAATCAAAACAAAATTACCAGGCATGCGTCATCCTACATTCAAAATACAATTACAAGATATAACAAATCTTTGGGATCACAGGCAACCCTGAGTGTCCAGCTCCCTCTGTCTGATCGGGGGCGTACAAAGATCACCACAGTAGGCATTCCAGGCTCCACAGATTTTACCCCACTTCTCCGGGCAACCCCTAGCAACGTACACTACGCGTTCCCTAAACATGCACCTGTCTAGATCTTGGGCCCACTTGGTACAGTGGGGTGACTGACTAGCTCTCCACAATTGTGCAATATTCCGCTTTGCAATCATACATGCCAACGTCACCCATTGCTTCAAATACACATTCAAATCTGTGGGTTCCCAAATGTTCAATAGGCATCTCCGGGATTCTGGTTGTACCTCACACTCCAACACTTCCCTCATGACATCATGTATCGCTCGCCAATATCGCTGGATTTCTTCACAATGCCATATAATATGTATGAATGTACCCACTTAACCGCAGCCTCTCTTACAGTCGCCACTCATGACCCATCCCATGCGTACCAACCCAGGCCCAGTGACATAAGACCTATGGAGAATTTTCAATTGAACCAATCTAAGCCTCATCTGGATAGCAACTACTCTGGGGGAGGAGACAGCTTCAATCCAATCTTCGTCGTCTAATTCTAGCCCATCCGCCCCCCACCCTGCTCTGATGTCACCCAACGGATCTTCCATATTGTTGATCAATTTCCTATAGATCAATGATATCGTTTTCTCGGGGATGTGACCGTCTACCACTCGGTCCTCCAAAGGAGAAGCCTCCGGAAGATCAGCATTGTGAGGTACATGGGCAAGGAGGGCATTCCTAATCTGCATATAACGAAAGTGTTCCTTATGATGAAGCTGGTATTGTTTTTGGAGGGCTTCGAAAGTCAAAACTCCACTAGTTCCCCAGACATCCTTGATCCGACCAATACCAATAGGCTCCCATTTATCAAACCCCTTAGTGGTCCACAGGCTTCCAAGTTTCGCTGAGCTAAACAGGGGGGTAGCCATGGTCAGCTTCCCCTCCCAACCCAAACTTCTAGTAGCAGTATGCCAGACCCGCACAACATGCGCCGTAGACCCTGCAGGTGCAAACTTTCCAGGCTTAGCATACAGGGCTCTAACAATGTCTCCACCTGGCGGTTGGCTATGGTCCATAGCATAACCGGGATCGTCGGGTACGCCATAAACCACATGATTAATGGCCGCCAGATGCGATGCCCAATAATATTTCTTTAGATCCGGTAAGACAGTAAATAAAATTACGGACTATCTCTCCTTGATAAAGGACAAAGATAACTTTGTTAAAAGACAGCATGCGTGGCCATTCGTAAATGGTTTTAAGAAAAAGAAGATACAAATCTATCTGTAAACATCTTGGTCGAAAAAAAAAACAACACATTTTTATCAATGCTAGGTTTGGTATCTTTCCAGCCTTATGCCATTTGGCACCATGGAAAAGAACGGATGATATCTGTTTGTGTAGGCTATGTAAATCTGGTCAAGAAAACATCTTACACTTAATGTGCCTTTGCCCGAACCTGGAAGCGGAAAGAAAAAGTATACTAAAGAAACTGTTTAACAAACGAGGAGTAAGGACTTGTAGACAGGCACTAATGGCAACCTTAGATCCAGAAGACCTATCAATTAATTCAGCTTTCGTGAAATTTCTCATATTGGTTCAAAAACGTTGGAAGCCTGTCTTTGAATAGACTATAATCAGTGTCAAGATGATTCTACTATATTAATAATTTTAAAGGACAGAATATTTTATTGTCTTACAAGTAGTATTTGAATATATGCATTGTTAGCATTTTATATTTGTATAAGTTGTAGCTGTTTTGTAAGATTTTAATAACAAATAAAAACAAATTGAAAATTGAAAATAGCTCCGGTAGTCCGATTCCTCCATCGTACCATGAGAGAGTAAGCTTAGCTAGCGCTATACGAGGTCTACCATCCCAGAGAAGCAACCTCTGGAGGGCCTCAATCTCTTTAAAATATTTACTGGGCACCGGGTCCATCGCATTTTGAAGCACATACAGGAAACGCGGCAAGGCCATCATTTTACATAATAATGCTCTTCCCAGGAGCGACAACAGAAAAGCCTTCCACCTCTCCACATCTCTTCGAAGCCGAGTCAGCGGTGGCAACAAATTCTCTGTATAGCGCTTCTGCGGATCGAGTGTAATATATATACCTAGATATTTGAATCCAACCGTTTCAACCCTCAGAGGAGAGGACTGCGGAATCACCGGCGGATCACCCGATAAAACTAACAACACTGACTTTGATTAATAGCAAACCCGGAATATTTACCAAACGCCGCCAACACATCTAAGAATACAATCAGGGACGCCATAGGAGTAATAAGATACAGGAGGATATCATCAGCATAAAGTGATATATTATCCTCCCTTTCAGGCGACCACCGCAGTCCACGGATCGACCGGTCTCACCGGACCCATGCCGCTAAAGGTTCCAAGGCCAATGCAAATAAAAGATGGGACAACGGACATCCCTGTCTTGTGCCTCTCTCCAGCTGAAAATCCACTGACTTGCAATTATTAACAATCACCCTAGCCAAAGGGGCCGCATACAGCAATCGAACCCACCCGATAAATTCTGGCCCAAAGCCCATCTTTGCCAGGACCGAAAACAAATAGGCCCACTCAACTCGATCAAACGCCATGGTGGCATCCAATGATATCAACACGGCTGGTTGGAGTAAATCACGGGACCGGCCCAGAACACCGTGGAGTCTTCGGAGGTTCAAGGCGGTGTTACGACATGGCATAAAGCCCGATTGGTCCGGATGTATAAGTGTAGTGATTACCTTGACCAATCTAATTGCCAATACTTTCGCTAGAATCTTGGGCTCTGCATTAAGCAGTGAAATCGGTCTATAGGAGGAGAGGGACGTCCGGGGCCTACCCACCTTATGAATCACCACCACATTTGCTATTCTCTGATCATACGTAAGTTGCCCTTGCTCTTTGCTTTCCAGGAACATTGCTCAAATGTGCGGAGCAATTTTCTGGGCATTCAATTTATATAACTCAATCGGGACCCCATTAGGACCTGTAGCCTTCCCGGAATTTATGCTCTTAATCGCCTGGACTATCTCATCTATATATTGTCGGTGGTCATCAGATAGGCAGGGCATAGCAATGTCCTTAATCATAGCCGCATGCTCGGCCTCTGTGAACTCATGAGTAGAAGAGTAAACGCCCCGATAGTATGCGGAGAAGGCATCTGCAACATTCTGCAGATCAGTAATACTATCGGACCCCGCACCAACCGTGAGGCACGCTCTCCGCGCTCTAGCCAGGCTATAAGCTTTCCAGCTCTATCTCCGTGTTCATACACCCTGCTCTGCACATCATTATGTTGCCAAACAGCACATTCCCTGGAAATGCCATTATATTCATCTTGCTTTAGTCTCAACTGATGCTGACCCTCGACTGTCGCTGCCTCAGCCACTCGCTTCTCCAAAGCCATAACTTCGGCTTCCACCCGATTCACATCTGCTTGGCGCTGTTTCTTTTTCCCTGGGATTAGAGACAGGACCTCCCCCCGAAGTACCACTTTATATGCCTCCCACAGACATTGCGCGGAGTCCACTGTGCCAACGTTATTCTGAAAATATTGCTCCGAGATCTGATGTATCTCCTTCCTAGTACCTGGGTCCTTTAAATGCCACGCATTAATTGGCGCCACTCTGCCAACAGCAGGCTGTCCCACTTCGACCTGTAAGCAGATGGGGGAATGATCTGAGACACTCCTACCCAAGTGTTGCGCCTCTCTAATAGTGTCTGCCATTGCTGCTGGTATCAATATGTGATCAAGTCTGGACATAGTATTATGTGCAGCCGAGACATGTGTAAAACTTTTCTGAGTGGGATTACGCGCCCTCCAACAATCCACTAGCCCCAACGATTCCAGAAAGTCCGGCAGCCATCTCTGCTGCGGTGTAAGGGCCCTTGGGGGAAAGCAATCTACGCCTCCATCCAGCACAGCATTAAAATCGACTCCCAATACAAGAAGGCCCAAGGGCAAGGTCAGAAATACCGCTGCAAAATCCTTGAAAGTGTCTGATTGGAGGGCAGTTGGCACATATATGGAAAGAAAAGTAACTGCTTTACCCCCGACCTTTCCAAAGACCCCTACGTATCTGCCCCTCTGATCGGACCATGTTGCCTGGAGGTCAAAAGGAAAGGAGTTTTTCACAAGTATGCCTACTCCCCTAGACCCGGATGTAAAACCCGCATGCGGGATTAATTTATAGCCCCCTCTATGTAGAGCCATACAGCGGTTACTAATCAAGTGCGTCTCTTGCAACAGCGCAACATCCAGGGAGTGGCGTCTAACCAGTTGATTAACCATCCCCCTCTTTATCTTATCTCCCAATCCATTTACATTCCAGCTCAACACTCGTATCCCTGATCCCTGGCCAGTGTAAGACATTTACCCCACGCCACAGCAATCGCGCTGCAGAGCCCACACCCAATGCGAATCAAAACAAAACTGAAACTTAACACATCTAAAAGCCATATTCCCCCCTCCCAACTGTCCCTCCCCTCCACCCTGCACCCCTGCATAAGGACAATGCCCAACCCCAACTCGCAATCTGCCTGTCGCCCTACCCTAACGAAGATAGCTAAAAGTAGAAGGAGGAGGAACCTATAGCCCAGCCCCTCACCCCCCTCCCAGTTAGTTCCCACCCGAGTTATAGTCAAAGTTTGAGTTTCTTCTTGAATACAAATGGTAATCCCCCCCTCGGTCAAAGCAGTCCCCATTACTAATGTCAATCACTCCTGCTCCTGTTGCTCCTCTTCCACTCGATCCACCAATATACCATCTAACCAGTCCGACACCACCTCAGGGTTATCAAAAAACCAGGCCTTCCCGCCCTTTTCGACCCTTAGCTTTGCTGGAAAAAGCATTGAATATCTCAAACCCTTGTCCCTGAGACATCTTTTGACAGAGAGGAAGTTCTGTCTTTGGCTCTGAACAGCCTGGGTAAAATCCGGGAAGAAGGTAAGGCTGGTATTCTCATAGCGGAGCGGGTCCGCTGCTCGCAACGCCTGTAGGATCACATCCCGATTACGGAAGTTGAGTACTCTCGCTATCATCGGGCGAGGAGGTGCTCTGGGTCTAACTGGACCACCTGGGACTCTATGTGCCCGTTCGACCGTGAAAAAGTTACTGAGGCCTTTGGGTTGAAGATGATTTAAGACAATGTCTTCCACAAATAAATCAGGTGCCCGGCCTTCCGCTTTTTCCGGTATTCCAAGAATACGGACGTTGTTCCATCGATTGCTTCCTTCGTAGTCACCAAGGTTACGACGAGTCTCTTCACGTGCTGCCTGTAGGGCACGGACCTCTCGCTGCATCTCCGCCATATCGTCGACCTAGCTAGACGTCTTTATGTTGAGCGATTTCACTTTCTCACTTGTTTTAGCATGGTCCGCTCTCAATAGGTTGACTTCCAATTTTACAGTGTCAAATTTGTTATCCAGTGCATCCATTTTCTCCACCATTGACGTTTGCACCTTATTTATTGCCACCATGAAGTCCGTTAATGTAGGCTCTGTCGCCTCACCGGGGAGTCACCTCCAAGCGACGGGGACTTTCTTCGTTCCACCGGAGAACCTCTGGGCTGTGTATATCTGTCTAGTTTGTTGATTGTATGTTTTTCAGCCCTCTCCCGGCTCTAGGTGGGGACTTTTCGGTCTCCGTTCTCGATGCCATTTGAGTTTATTATTAAAGGCAGCCGCTTTCTTCTCCGAACCACGAGACTTTGCACCTCCAGAGACACGTCACACCTCCTCGGTGCCCGTATATCTCAATCGGTGATATCCACACCAAGCAGGCCCCGTCCACTCTTCACGACCCCCGGTAGGAGATAACAGAGGGCGACGACTTCAGTGCCAAGCTAGGACTTCCGGTCCTTGCGGCCGCTTTTGTCGCATTAGTGGTCGGATCACGCTGTCACCGCAGCCCGCGGCCTCGACAGGCACCAGGCCCAAATCTTCAGACGAGGACCAGGGGGTTGAATTGGTCCCTTCGATCCCAAATTTCGCCTGGGGGCACCTCTTCGGTTCCCCCACCAGTATTCGGTCTCGGGTATCAGGATACAGGACAGGATAGACAAAAGGAGGAGTGGGTCCTACGGAGCTACGCTCTCACGTGGCCATCTTGGTCCCGTGCTTGGCTCCTCCTCCGTTTTCAACTATATTTAACGGCGTTTTGCATGAAGAACAACCAATGCAAGAAATATTACTAGGGCACGTGAACTCGCAGCAAACCACGTGCGCGGCCGCTCACAAGTGGGGTAAAGTGTGAGGCACACAAAGCGTTTCCCTTGCGGAAGCGAGTCAGGGGCACCATGTGTTTGTAAGTTAATTACAAACATATCGTGTCAAGCTCGCTCCTGCAAGGGAATCGCCAAACGTGCATGCGTTGCCATTGAAGGCAATGGAAAGTGGGAGAAAAGTGAATCAATCGCAAAAGGTCTTTTTGCCTATGCAGCACATGCGCGCGAGACCTACAAACTCTGCAGCAAACCGCAAGACATTATGTTCAGAGGCTGAAACTTCCATGTAAAGGTAGCTTGGGAGGCATAAAGTGTGATGTTTATTTTAACAAGATGTCTCGAAGCCTTCCGCAATCAGGGCAGCAGTCTGACACCTGATGGAGCAAGGATTCGAAAGAAACTTGCTCTGAAGCAATCTCCCGATAAGGATATTAACCGGAATGAAAAATGTATTCAACCTGTTTCCTGAATTAACATGCTCCACACAAAATACGTGAGTTAGTGAAGCTTGGAATGCATGTACTAATGTAGTTAACTCGGAATCGGAGCACGGCGACTTTAAATGGAAAAATCAATCTGCGCAGGCGTCAGTCAAACTGACGACTGTGTGACGTATTTGCTTTGCTGGGAAAATGTTGCGCATGAGCAATAGCGCTCAAAATGGCTGCTTGTCAACTTGCATGCAGGGCACCTGCTTTACTATTAAAAACATGTTTTTATTATTAATGGCTTTTGCTTAAGAAGATATATTTAAATTGGAAAGAGTAGAAGTGGGTAGTGAACAGTGTGGGCTAAACTATGAAAATTCGAACGTTTCCTTTTCATCTGTTTATTAAT
Source organism: Lissotriton helveticus (assembly GCF_964261635.1). Taxonomy (NCBI): domain Eukaryota; kingdom Metazoa; phylum Chordata; class Amphibia; order Caudata; family Salamandridae; genus Lissotriton; species Lissotriton helveticus. The sequence goes on along the minus strand of NC_136069.1, from coordinate 2,512,465 downwards.
AGTATACTTTCTCCAAAGATGTCTAAAACTGAGCAAGGGTGACGTCAGTGTGGACCTGCGCCCTGGGACTAAACCTGGACGAGTGACCCGGAAGCTTGAACTCCAGCCAACCCTGAAGGACATTTGCCTGGGAAAGGAAGACAGTCAACTCTGCGTGAAATTCGTATACATATAATTGCAATATTTGTATCAATTTAGCCCCTAAGATGGGTGGGAACAGGTTACTTGAATGAATAATTGAAGAGAGGTGTTATAACACGAATAAATATTGAGAAAAGTGCTGATGACAGTATGGTATGATCCTGACAACTGATGGAGCAGGGGAAATACAAACATTTTTGTACCGTCTTCGAAGTTAATGACCTCATACCTTTAATAATATTAACTGTGTGAAGCATGTAAACTAATCAATAAATGCACCTTTTATTTACACACTACAAGCAGGAACCTAACTACTATTTGCAAAATTCTAATGTATTAATAAAATGTTAATTAAATTAACATAGTTTTGTGATTATGTAGAAAAGAAGAGTAAACTGCATGTATTTGTGTCTGTATTTGAGTTATATCATGGCATAGAATGCAAATAGTAAGTAAAATGGCTTTTAATGTAACTTTTGCTAGGTAACACCTAACACGGGTCATTAGAATGGTGGGCGGAAAACAGAAGGGTTAATTTTTGATATCTAATTTCTGTTATGTTTACTTTGGTATTCGTTCCGATTCGGGTCTGCTAGGCCTTGCCTGAAAAATTGCTGCTGTGAAATGCAACGGCGCAAAAGAGAATTAAGATGGCCCCGCGTATGTACAGAATGGAAGTTTAAGTCACAAGTGTATGGCCTATGCCCGGAGGGAGATATGTCAAGGCCAGTCTGGCCTGCAACAGGAGTTGTGCCAAAGAGACTATCCTAAAAGCAGAGAAAATACATGACTGTGGATGAACGTTACAAATAGTTTAACAAAGTATAAATGTGAATATTTTATGAAGTCATGTGAACCCCGGAATGAGACAGGACTTTACGAACTCGTTTGAGCTAGGAGGACAATGAGGTGACCATCACCACCCATACAATAGACCAATCATAAGTAGATGTAGCCCCTAAAAGTTTCAATTTTAGGTATAGAAAGTTAGTGAAAGGGTATAAAAAGGATTTGTGCTTATGACAAGGTGTGGCTTATTCTTTCGCACCGTTGCTCAGCACAACATGCTGTCAGTTGAGACGATTTTCTTTTCATGGTGCAAGAGCGTTTGAAAATTTTGGACTTTGAACTCTGATGGGGAAAAGGAACGAGACCGTCTCCGGAATTCTATCTCGGGAGGGATATGTCTGAGGAGGTTAGAGGGACAGACAGTCAGCTTGGGAACCTATCCTGTGATCTATGGTTCATGTTCTTGGTGAACCATTCTCATCATCGCCCTATGGTCAAGAGGTAATGAGTATTTTCCATTTTCTAATTTTCCTTTGCTTAAATGTATTGAAATAATGCTTAAATGTATTTGCCTAATAAAACTTACTTGATTTCAATTTCTCATTAAATGGATTTAAATAAAATCTTATGAAAATATACATTTGAGTCTGTGGTTATTAGAATAAAAGTCTTGACAAATAAATGTTGAAGGTTTTAAAATTGTGATTGAGCTGGACTTAATTGCCATCAACTGATTCCTACTAGTTGGTCCATTGACCAAATAGCAGAGCACCTTGATATTTTTGGAACTGATAGCTATTAAAAATTAAATGTATATCATGTATATGGTTCATGTATAGGTTAATAAGGTACCCCACATGTCTTGCAGCTCGTGTAATTATCACTGATCCAGATAACTGTGTGAATGTGTGAGTTTGCGGTGTTATGGGCCCCACCGACGAGAAAATAGTAAGAGCTTTCCTGGGTTAGTGACAAAAGGAAAGGTTTTATGTTAGACCCGCTGCATCAGATTTCTTGGTAGCAGAATTATGTTTCTATAGGTCAGTTTGGAGATTATTGATTATTAATGTTATATGTTTAACACTACATGTTAAGTTTGTATTACGTTATATGTAGTTGAAATTTTGAAGCTTCCGGGAAGTAGGAAGTGGTTATATGTGACAAGAGAAGTCACATGGGATTGTGCATTGTCTGATTTCAATTTGGTGATAACATAGGACTGTGTTATGCTAGGGAAGTCATCTATGAGTTGAGTTGAGTGAGATAGCGACAGATATTCTTGTGAGGTGTGGCGCCGTGGCCAGGGCAGCTGATGCTAAAATCTTACGGATCAGGGTTCGATCCCTGGCACCGGCGGCAGATTAGCCCAGCACCATGTGACTCTGGGTAATAGCTTGCTTAATCTTCCCGACGGCCCCCAGCACCTGGAGACCCTTACTGGAGATTGTTCATGCTTTACAAATGTTGATTATTAATTTTATTATGAAACCATGGCCTTAACTCTCAGGAGCAGTATAGTCTCTGCATGTGTTTTATCTCCAGATAAATGGGTTTACTTGAGTGCTTTACTTATCGAACAAATGGTAATTCTGGATGTTTGGACAAACTATCTCTTCGGTGTAGAGAAACAGACAATGGAAATGTGTTTTGTGTTGAAATTAACCGATTTTGTCAAAGAAAAGCTTATAAAATTAGCGCCGATAGTTTTATAAAGGAGGGGTCAGCTGAAGCAGAAGTAGAGCTGACACCAGCAAGAACCGCGGTGGGATTGGACAGTTGCGGAAGAACGTCAGGCGTTCTGATTGTTGCGTTAGGATAGGCTGGGATAGGACAGAATATTCAAGCAGATTAGAGAAAAGTGTACGACTTTGCTTTGGTGAATAATTGTGAAATATGGCTTCTTACTATGAACGAGAGAAAGAGAAACATTCATAGTTTAGAAAAGTCAAGAATCTTTTTAAGAAAGATAAAGAGATTGTTACGAGAGAGGGAAAAAACACTTCCTCCGGCGAAAACACCAGCCTCTTACATGATAAAGAAATATGGTTATCACACTTGTATTTGGTTTGAGAATTGCGTGAAATGTACTAAAGATGATGGAGTATTGGCATTTCCAAAAAATAGGTTCGTTTAGTACAGCCATATTAGGGAATTTAAGAGATAAGATGATGAAACTTGAACCTAGACCTAGACCGACACAATTTGAAGCTTTAAATGAATGGCAAGATGAGATGTATGAGAGAGAGAGAGTGAGAGAGAGAGCGACACAGATATAAAAGAGGACAGATATATTCAAGGAAGAGTATGGGATTCAAATCATGAAAACAGGATGAGACGATGGAGGTACGCTGATATGTGGGATGACATGTTTCCTGTTAGAACGGTTGATGAAATTGTGGGTAGAAAGTGTACTGAGAAAAAGAAACTTGTATTGCCAGAAAGGAGTGGATATGGAGTTAGTGATACAGAGGACGAAGTGTTGGAAGACATATTAATTAAAAGACCCCCTCCGTGTCAACAGGCTTTTGCAGTGGTGACACCCAATGCACCGCCAGCGGAGACTGAAATTAATGAAACCCCTAAACAATTTTCTGAAATAAATATTCCATCTAATAAACAGAAGATACCACAGACTATAGAACCTTATACTTCAGAATTAGCAAGATCAACTAAAGAATTAGCTGAAAAGATAAAAGAATTGACAAGGAATGTAGAAGCTGTAACTGTGCCAGTAACTATAGGACCTGTGACACCGGTATTTGAAAATCAAAAAATAGATGAACATTCATTAACAATTCTTTAAATTCCAGTATGCAGAAAGTACGAAAAAAGATTTAGCCTGACCTTAGTGAGACAAAAGATTCAGTTAGATCAACACCACTGATGGATTTAACGATAAATCAGAGTCCAATAAATAGAATTACTAAAGAAACTGAATCAGCAACAGAAACACCAGAGAGTAGTGTGGATAGGATAGATTTAACTAAAAACCCTGTAGGTCCAACTGCGGAAGAATTAAATGAGTGGATTAGTACTTTACAAAAGAAAGATAAAGAACAGCAACTTTTTAATGTGGTTAGATTAAAAATCGATATGATGACAAATTAATGTTTTTGTATAAGAGTATTACTTGGAGAGCCAAGAATTTGCATGATATATTGGAGGAAACACCAAATGAGTTAAGAGTAGATTTTGCAAAGATTAGAGGATTACAGAAACCCTACAGAGTAGATCTCACCGAGAAAGATATAGAGAATCTGAACACATCAGGACGGTTAACTCAGATAAAAGAATTAATTGTATTGCTGAGAAAATGGGGAGACGTAGGCCGATGGAGAAGTAGGTGGATAAAGAAAAAAGACAAAACGACTGTTAAAGCAATGTTAGCTTTCCCTGTAAAAGAAAAAGAACCAGTGGTAGTAGAATTTCCAATGAGAGAAATTTCGGGAAGAGGTTATGTACCTGTCCCGTGGTCCAGACAAGATATATTGTCATTTAAAAATGATTTCCCAAGATTGCGAGAAAAACATGTAGAATGGTACAGACAAGTAGAAAGGTTTGTAAAGGTTTCAAAGGTTTCATGGGAAGATTTGGACGGATTATTTGACATTGTTGTATCTGCTGATTTATGGACAGAATGTAAAATTACAATTGACTGGCCAATGGAAGAATATCCTAGAGATGCAAAAACAGGGGCCCAAGGTCCGGAAGAAATGAGGAAATATGAACATGCCAGAACATTTTTGAAAAATAAGATTCCCCCAAAAGAAACAGATTGGATAAAGATCGATAGAATGACTCAGGAACCTAAAGAATCTGTGCACACTTATAATGAAAGGCTACTTTTAGTTTTCAAACAGTACAGTGTATATGAGACCTTGAGTGAAAAGGATATGAGTCACTTTGTATATCGATTTGTGTATGGGCTGAGACACGAGGTAAGTGAAATGATTAAGCAGCATATGTTGTGTTGGCAATCCTGTACAGTAGATGAGGTACTGAGATATGCAAAATATTTTAGTGATGACATTGACACTAGGCAACGTAAGCTCAAAGAAAAGGCAATGTGGGCACAGGTAAAAGTTGCAGAACAGCAAGAAGCTCAGATAATTAATCAGATTAATGAAGCAGGGCAGACAAAAATGAAACCCAACGTTGGTAAACGAAAAGGTCAGATGAATATAGAGGAAGCTAAAAAGAAATGGGCATGTCATAATTCCGGAAAATTAGGGCATTGGAAGAACGAGTGTAAATTACCTCCAAAAATGAATACCGAAAATAAAGAATGAGGTGAGTTACCAATCACCGCCACAACAACAGGTAGTTACTCAACAGAGTGAGTTGCCAAAACCACCTCTCCCACAGAGTGTAAATCCTCAAAGGTACAGTACAGAGACAGGATTCTATGGTGGAGAGCAGGTAAAGAAATTGCTGCGCACAGCTGCTGTATTGCAGTATTGGCTACGACCAGATGAAAATGAATTGGATGAAAGTTTATGACTGTGCCTAGGAGAGGAAGAGGAGAGCATGTTTGGCGCAACTCTATATCAGTCAGGTCCTTTTGTGGATAGAAAGGTGAATTGTGTAAATGTTACTTTCCTTGTGGACACTGGTGCTACCCGTTCTACTGTTAGATCAGTGGAAATTCAAAACCTTCCTCTCTTAGGAGAATATATCCAAGTCGTAGGTATGGAAAATAGACAAATTAAAGCCTCTCTCACACAACCAGTAGTAGTGGAAATTGGTCCCTTTAAAGAAATGCACCATTTTGTGGTGAGCGATAGCAGTCCTGTAAATCTGCTCGGTCATGATATATTATGCCAAATAATTGTGCCATTTACTGTAGATGGCATTGCTTTCCAGACATCAGATGACAATGTTTTATATAAAATGACTATGTCAGTAATTGAATCAGGAAAAAGTGACACGTTCCCTGTGTTTGATGAAGAGAAAATTCCTATTGAATTGAAAGGAACAGTTATGACTGAGGTGTTGGATTTTGCAGGTGAAGATATAGGTTTAATGAAAGGAGTAAATCATGTAAAAATTACTATAAAAGAAGAGGCAGTTTACCGGAATACCCCACAGTACAAATTTACACCACAAATTATTGAAGGAATAACACCAGTAATTGATAAAATGATTGAGCAAAGAATTCTAAAAGAAATAATGATTAGTCCATGTAATTCACCTACAATGGGACTGAAAAAGCCTAATGGAACTTTTAGAATAGTGCAATACTTGAGAATGGTGAATAAAATTGTTGTCCCCTGTTGTCCAATTGTGACAAATCCTGCTGTAAATTTATATCAAATTCCGCACGATGCAGAATGGTAAACAGTCGTTGATTTGTGCAATGCATTCTTTTCAATTCCATTACACCCTGATAGCCAACCAATATTTGCCTTCTGGTTTGACGAGCGTATTTTGGCATGGTGCCAAGTTCTTCAGGGATATACTGAAAGTCCTTCCATTTTAAATCAGCTACTGAAGAAATCCCTAGAAAGCTTGAAAATGCCTGAGAAATCTGTGTTGGTTCAATACATTGATGACCTATTGGTGGAATCAAGAACCAAAGAAGCTTGCATTTCTGACACAATTGCATTATTGAACCACTTGGCAAAAGGAGGACATAAGGTGTCCCCATCTAAAACTACAGTCCTGTCAACAAGACGTACAGTATCTGGGTTATAAGATTGAAAAAAGAATAAGAAAGGTGACAACAGAAAGAATCAGGATTATCAAAGAAATGAGACAGAAATAGGTGAGAATGTTCCTTGGAATGGTTGATTATTGTCGACAGTGGATAAGTGGATTTTCATTGATTGCAAAACCTTTGCAGCGATTAACAAAAGGTGATGTAAAAGACCCAATTGTGTTGAATGAGAAAGAGATGGAAACTTTTGAGCAATTGAGAAACAGTTTGTGTGAAGCTCCAGCATTAGGCATGCCTGATTATGAGAAAGAATTCAAACTGTACTGTAGCGAAAGAGATGGATGTGCACTTTCAGTACTAGTACAAAGGCATGGAAGAATGAGACGACCAATAGCTTTTTTTTCAGCTGTTTTGGACCCAATGGCAAAGGCATTACCTGGATGTCTGAAAGCTGTAGCAGCTACTTTTGTGAGTCTGGAACAGAGTGAAGACATTGTGATGGGATACCCTATAAAGGTATATGTCCCACATTCAGTTGAAATCCTTCTAACCAGAACCAAGACCCAATTTATGACCCACATTCAATTAACCAGATATGAGAAAGTGATTCTGGGTGCAGACAATGTAACGATTATGAGATGCATGAATCCTTCCATCTTATTGCCAGATGCAGTGAATGCAGAAGTCAAAGATGACGTTGATCACAATAGTTTGGATGTACTTGAATTCTGCACAAAGCCCCGGCCTGACATTAGAGATGAACCTCTAGAAGAATCAGATTATGTGATGTTTGTGGATGGATCATGTTTGAGGAGAAACAAAGGAGTTTAGAGTCCAGCGTATGCTGTATGTACAGTGGCAGCTATAATGGAAGCATCTTGTTTGAGAGGAATACGTTCGGCCCAAGTTGCTGAGCTGATTGCTCTGATTTGAGCTGGCAAACTGGGAAAAAAAATCGAATCACTGTGATCACGGATAGCCAGTACGGCTTTAGAGTGGGACATGATTTCGGACAAATATGGTCCCAGAGGGGATTCATGACCTCTTCGGGATCTCCAATCAGGAATGGTGAGTTTGTGAATATGTTGCTTCAGGCGATACAGCTGCCTAAAATTATTGCGGTAGTGAAGTGTGCAGCCCACAAGAATGGAGATGATTACATCACAGAAGGAAATACATTCGCAGATGCAATAGCTCAATATTGTGGTAGACATATGAGCTCAATGAATTGGAGAAGGGAAAAAGAACATGTTTCATGTCCTTTAATGCTTACTAACGTAGTTGAAACTTGGGGAGAAGTGAAACAATTGCAAGAAGTGAGTGATGAGGAAAAAGATAGATGGATAAAATCAGGTTGCAGACAAAGAGAGGAGGATTAAGTTTGGGTTTACAGGGATGAAAGACCAGTTATGCCTGATAGCATGATCTCTAGCATGGCACTGATGTACCATGGACAGGCACACATTGGTAGGGATGCAATGATCAGACTTTTCAAACAGACTTGGTATAACCCAAAGTTTAGAATCATAGCTGAAAGTCTTTGTCAAAGATTTTTTATATGTCAACAGTTGAATTCAGGAAGGAAGACAGTTGTGAGTCTAGGAACGATAGGATGAGAAGGAGGTAATTTTACCAGAATGCAACTTGATTTAATTGAAATGCCACCGAGTAACACATTGAGGTATGTTTTTGTGATTGTCTGTTTGTTTTGTCGTTGGTTGGAAGCATATCGGACAGGAAGGAATGATGGAGTTACAGTAGCCAAACTCCTGCTGAGATAATTCATTCCTAGGTATGGTTTCCCAGTAACAATAGAAACAGACAGAGGAAGTCACTTCCAAAATGAAATTATTCAACTGATATGTTAGGCATTGGACATTCAAATGAAGTTGCATTGTGCCTACATACCTGAGACTTCTGGGGTGGTTGAACAAGTGAATGGCACAATCAAAAACAGGCTGGGAAAAATGTGTCTAGCTAAAGGACACAAATGGCCAGATGCCTTGCCACTTGAACTCATGAGCCTAAGGAATGTACCTGATAGAAAAACAGATTTGAGTCCTCACAAAATAATAATGGGATGAGTAATGAGACAAGCATTCGTACCTATCAACAAACTGCTGACAATAATAGATTATCTTATCCTGGACTATTGCAAAGGATTGGCTGATGTGGTACTTTCTGTGTTTCATCAGGTTAGAAGAGATGAGAACACTCTTGAAAGACACCCAGCTCATGATCTGAGTCCCGGAGATTGGGTTCGCATAAAAGTACACAGAAAAAGGTATTGCCTGGTTCCCCGCTGGAATAAACCACACCAAGTGATCCTGGTCACTACCACAGCAGTAAGGTGTGCAGGTGTGAAAAAGTGAATCCATGCCAGCCATACAATCAAAGTTCCAGAACCTGAAGATCGACAAGAGAGTCGATATCTGGAGATAACAGACACCAGTTCAGAATCTGACACGGGAAATGAAACAAACAGAATTCCAGATTCGGAAGCTCGACCTGTAAGTCGACATCTGGAAATATCAGACACCAGTTTGGCATCTGAAGCAGAGACTGAAACAATCAGAGTTCCAGATCTTGGAGATCGACCTGTAAGTTGATGTCTGGAAAAATCACCAGTTCGGCATCTGAAAAAGAACAGTTTGAAACTGGTGAAGGACAATTTGAGGACTCTGTAAACCAAATATTGAAAGGCAAACTATTGATATTGAAACTGGTGAAACGGAAATAACTCACAGTGATGATGAGCAACCAAGTAGAAGCTTTGGTGAAATTACTCCTGAAAGAACTGAGATAACAAAAGAGGATCAAACTTCAGATGAAGAATCTGAGGTCATAAAGTTCAAAGTGAAAGGAAGTGAAATAAGGTCTCAAACAGATTCAGAGGAAAGTGAAGGAGAAATAGAACAAAGGAGAGGTCCAAGAAAGAGAGCTTGGAAAGTGGAACTAGAGATAACAGACACTGAAGTAAAAAGTCCAAGAAAAGGAGATAATTGGCCGAACAAAATTAAAGGACTGAAATTTAAAATAATAAATATGAATAAAAATAAGGAGGAGCAAGTGAATGAAATAACAAGTCAAGACAGTCTAAGTAAGTAAGTAATTTGTTTATTGTGCAGTTAATTAAAACCATTACAAAAATTGACCATCTCTAATAAGCAATAAAACCTTAGTTTAAAAATGCTGATAGCCACAGTTAAAAACACACGTTAAGATTGCGGGACAGATCCACTCCCCCGGCCTTGGTGACCCAACCTTGTTTCTTCATTTTTGTTAGTAGAGATTAGCAGCAGTTCGTGAGATAAAATTACCCCCCTTTGCAGAGTCTTGGCTACAGAGTGATGACATGCTGAAAGATGCAAATTTAAAGTGCATAGTGCCGCCTCAACATCCATTGATTTGTGCAAAAAATATCATATAGTTAGCCTATTGATGCTTCCCTTTGAGGCTTACATGTGCAAAAATGCTTGCATTTGTGTGCTTAAAACGCTTGTGTGCTTAAAACGCTGTTAAGGTTGCATGCGCTGTTTTAATCGAAGATCAGCTGCAGTTAAAATTTTTACCAGGCAGCAGCTTATTTGAGTGTCTTTGCCAGAGAAGCTTGCAAGCACGCTTGTCTGCACGACCGTATTTGGTTTTTATTAAAAATAGGTCTAAGTAATAACGGCGCTCCCGCATCAGCTCACGGCTATTATATGGACTATGTCCTCCTCTCCTTCCCCACAAAGATGGCACATTGCTGGCTTTGGAGGGCGCAGCCAAAGTGGCAGATTTTTAAAAAACCTAACCGAAATTTCAGAAACTTCTCTTTGGTGGTTTTGGAGAAGTTAGAAAGGAGGTAAGCTTGAGGAGTCGCTTTACTGTAGGATTGTATAGTGAGCCAGCCATGTGAGCGCTCTGCCAATGCCGCTTTGTCTTGTAAGATAGACTCTTTTTTAACAATGTTATTTACGATTCGGGGCATGCGCTTTGCTTCAATTAAGTTGTACTGAAAGCTCTGCCATAAATAGATTGAAAGTGTCGAGGCTAATACACACCCTTGTTTTAATCCTGAAGTTGTGTTCTTTTTTTTTTCGATAGATGGTCTCCTGCCCCCAGCTTTACTTGTACCCAGGTGTTGCTATGCAGAAGGATTAGTTGTCTTAGGAGCAATGATGGGATACCTAACATTTTTAGTTTTTGCCACAGAATATTTCTGTTTGTGTGATCAAATGCTGAACTGTAATCGATGAAGCAGATGTACAGAGGCTGTTTGATTAAAAGTGCAGCGTCTATCATTAATGAGAGGGCAGAGATGTTAGTGGCAGTGCCCATGTCTCAACAGAAACTGGTTTGATTGTAAGGTATTGCTTTCATTTCTGTGGCCCATGTTGTTAATTCTTGAAGGAGTACCCCGGCATAATATTTGGCTTCATTGTCCAGAAGAGCTACCAACCAATAGCTCTTTGGATCACTCGTGTTACCTTTTTTATAAACGGGAGAGATTATTGAGTCCCTCCATGATGATGGTAATATTGACGTCTGCAGGGTTATATCAAAGATCGGTTTTAGAACAGTAGCCCAAAATTCAGGGTCTTGTTTGAATAATATGGGCGGAATCCCGTTTGGGCCAGGAGCTCCTTCACGTCTACCTTTCAAGATTCTTTTGTGAAGTTGGGTGTTTGTGATTGTGAAGTTCTGTCCATGTTCTGCATTAAGGTTTGGCTGGAGCGGTTGAATTTCCAGACTAGGCACAGGGTTAATTAAGCCAATTTGGGGAGTCTGTTCTTGGTTAAAGTGAGGTTCGAGGTAAGTTACCCATGCTTCTTCTGTGACATTGGAGCTGATGCACTCACCTTGCGGGTTAGATAGGGCATTAATCTTCTTCCAAAATTGCGCGCTGTTGTTGTTTTTGATGTCGTACAGTAGTCTGGCCCAAAGAAATTCTTCGGTTTCCTTTTTGTCTTGCCAAATACGTTTTTTGCAAGTAGCTTTTAACTGTCTCGGGTTTTGTAATGCCGAGGGGTCTTTATTCAGCCTCCGCATGTGAGGTTTATCCGTGCTTTTAGCTGTTTTAATTTGGCGTTATTCCGTCGGTTGGAGCTTGGCCGTAGGTTTTGATGACACTTTATTCTCCGGTTTCGAGAGTGGCCCTTTATATTTCCGTACCTGTTACGTAAGGCGTTTGTGAATGCCTCCCAGCCTCCAATTATTTTGGGCTTGGCTGCTTTCCCTTCTTCCCAGAGTTGTTTCGCTAAAGAGAGGAGTCCTTCAGGATCATTGGTGCTATATTTTACTCTTCTCTTGTTGTTGGTATATTCTGAGCAGAATGTGTTTGCTGGGGGCAATTTGTATGATGATGGCTCCTCTACCGTGATTCCCTGGGGTAAGTGGTCACTGAAATCTACGCTCCCGATGCAATAGTTTTTTACTTTTGTGACCATGCAGCGAGAACAGAATGTATAGGCAATTGTGGACCTTGTTATTGCGTTGTTAAATGTTGCTGTTTGTGGGCGATCGCCAGGGAATCTGCTGTTTAACACCTTGGCTGCTAAGGCTTTTCCCGTCCTGTGCTGAAAGCTCCAGATTTGCCTTGTTCATGACAAGGTCAGCTCGTCATAAGCACAGCTCCAGTGTACTGCATGACGAGCTGACCTTGTCATTAGCATGGAAGTGGTTAATGCATGTGAGCCCAGTTGCTCTAAGAACAACAATAGATTTTTTCAGATGTTTGTGAGTCTTCCGTCATTGTTAATGCCTTGGGGCATTTCCTCCCAAGCAAATGGATCCTCTTCTTGGTGGATGTCATCAGCTTGTTTCTTCAGCATGTTTAGATTGAAGTCCCCTGTGATTATCCAGTTATTTGTTTTCTCTTCTGTTATTATTTTCACCAGCTCCTCCTTTAGTTGTTGACTCCCATTGTTTTTATCGCGTGGGTGCAGATAGAGGTTTACAAGTATTATATGTTCTTTGCTTGTCTTCCCCTGTAGGGTAATTCAAGTTACTTGCATTTCATTTGTTGGCGCTAGGTTATATGGTAAGGGTTCCGTTGCATAAATGCTGCTTATGGAGCTATATGTAACCAGACCTCCCTTGTTGTGGCTGAATTTAGCATTTCTAGTTGCCGGTAGATAGAACATGTTAAAGCGTGCAGTGCCGTTGGTAATTCACTCCGTTTCTTGGAGCAAAATTATATCAAATTTGTGCAGATAAGATAGCAGGTCCGGGTCCAAGGTCTTGTCTCCCAGCCCATTGATGTTCCAGGAACAGATTTTCAGTAAGTTCTTTTGTGGAGATGCATTGTGTTTAGAATGTCACGGTCTTTCAGTTTTGATCTATATTGTCCTGGAAACCCTGCTCTACTCCGGTGTGGGTCTGCTTCTGTCCACGTGTGCCCTAAGTGCATTGTGTTCTCCATTACCCCTGTACTCTGTGCTGTTGCTGCGCGCCCCTCGCAGTACTGAGAATAATCGTGGGCTCGGTTGTCCAGATCCTGGGTTTTCTTCTTGGCACTTTGATTCGGCCAGTAGGGGGTCAGGATACCTTAGTTTTGCAAGTGGCTGAAGTTTGATGCCCCATTCGTTGAACCTATTTTGTTCCTTTAGGACTCTCTCGGCTAGGTCTGGTGCAGCCCAGACTGTTTTTGTTAACTCTGTTCCTGGACGATCAGGTGAATCTTTAAACTCAACTGACTCCAGGTCAGTGGTTTTTATGTTCTTTAAGGTATTGATGGACCTCAGTAAACGTAAGATGTTGCTCCTGTTTAGTATATCAACCCGTCCCTTTGATATATACTCTGGGTAAAACATGATTGCTGTTGTTTCGCCTGAGTGCCTTATTTGTTGGTCCAGGATATTCTCTGTCGCTGTTGAGGACTCTGTTAGCGGTGATGGCCCCTGTGATGGTATAGTCAGGCCGAGTGGCTGGCTGTTGCTTACTGGAGCTTTCTCCATACTTGGCGCTGATGTTTTAATTGTCTCCCCTCTGTGCTAGTGCTGCTTTGTGGGGCTGTTTATTTTTCCTGCTGGCTCCCTTGGCCCATTAGTTGATGATTTAGCTGAGCCTTGTATTGCCTTATTGAGGGCCCAGTCCTTTATTATTGTTATCAGCGGTTCCCCTGTCGAGCTCCCGCTGTTGTTCCCCGGTTTCCAGTCCATTAATAGTTAATTCATTGGCAGGTGTTCACACAGTGATTTCGAGAGCTTTTTCCTGGATTGGAGTCTTTTTCTCTTCCCAACCCGGGACAGTATCTTCTTCCTCCCTAAAAGAATAGACTACTTGATCATCCATTAGTTTATCCCAGGGACTGTAAGTTTCATTCTTGCTATGTGGCAATGCCTGAGTGGGTTTTTTGTTTCGCCCCTTCCTTCTTTGTTTTCTCCGCTGTTTGGAGGATAATTGTGCATCTTCAGTCGGTACCTGTTTTTCCAGGGAATTGCTAGATTGAGTGGCATTACTCATTAGGGCTGCTGTTGCTCCTTCAGTTAGTGCACTGTTGTTTAGCCCTGATATGGGTAAGTCCCCGTCCTTGCAAAGCTGCCTGCCGTCTGATATCACGGCCGCACTTGCAGTTTGCTTAGCCTGTGCCTTGGGTCTTTGGACTTTACTTTCCTTAGTCATTTGTTGGCCACTGAGGCTGGTGTGGGCCACGCTTGGCATTGGTTGGGCTGGCACTGCTTTCCTTATGTTGGCAAGGAGGTTATCCAGTGCTGATGGTAATGTTGCTAGATTGTCTACAATTGTTATGCAGGTGCAGCTAGCCTGGGCAAGTTTTGTCTCTGACTGTGCCTTCTTGATCAAATTGTTAAGGTCTGCCAGCTTGTCGTCTATGCCAGCAACAAAAATGGAGAGTGAGTTGAGGACTGACAACTGGAGGTCCATCTTATCTGATTGATACTGTAATGAGTTCACAGACATTTGCATTGTGTGCAGTAGAGTGGACCAGATAGCGTCCTTATCTTGTGATTTATCCTTTTCGATGTGATGTTTTGGAGAGCTGTTGTTTCTTCTTTCTGACTCGCCTCTGGTGGCAGCAGAGTAGGACGCGACTAATTCCTTCCATTCTTCTGGTGTAAGATAAGATGACTCTGGTTCAGTTTCATGAGACATTAGTAATCGTGTTGACGCCTGTTTTGTATTACAGTCGGGTTGAGCTGCAACAGAGCTGAGACCATATTGGGTATTAGATTTTTCCCGGCTTAGTTGAGCGTGTTCATCTTGTGCTGTTGGTGATTTTCCGGCCTCAGTGTTTTTTGTTGTATTATAGGAGTCTATGCTATCTACTTTCCTCATGTTGGCCATGCTCATGTTAGCTGTGCACGCCTCCTTGTGCTTGCGTGTCTCAAGTCTCTCTGGTGAATCCTGACAGAAACTATCCAAGGTGAGAGGGTTGTCATTGGGGTTATCTTCTGTTTTGGACTGCGGTGGCATATCTGGTCGCTGTAAGAAACCATGAAAAGCTGTGCTGTGCTTCTGGTTTTCGGAAGCTTCCGCCTCTCCTCCCAAATGATGTGGTAACATTTTATCCAAGGATCCATCCTTGACGTGCTTATAGGGGACGCTGTTGATGGTGCTTTCCCCCTTTTTTCCCTCCATACCGCCAGTTCCTCCCTCTGCAGTTGTAGCTCTGCGGCTCACCGCCTGTCCGGGCATGTTGGGCCTGCACTCATTGTCTATTGCTGTGTTTATAGGCAGGACTATCTCCAATTGACTCAGGTCGTCATATCCCAGGTGATTGTTTTCCTTTATTCCCTGGGTCTTTGCCTCCTTGATTATTGCTGGTGCGCCTTTTCCCCTCTTTAGGGCTTGCATCGCCATTACCATCTTTTTTGACGGCGACTGATAAGCTTCTGCAGTCTGGCCCCTGTTGCTGCCATTGCTGCTGCTGTTGTGCCAGCTGATGTTCTGTTTGCTGTGCATTGAGAGGTTGGAGTGGATCGGGGAGGTTGGTTACTTTTCTTCTATTTAAACACAGTACTGGCCCAACATCCTTTACAAATGAAAATTGTGTGTACATTTGTGGTTGGTAAGTTGACTTGGGCAAGTTAGGGTCACTGCTTGAGCTACTTGCCATCCCACTTGTCGGGGGTTCAGGGCTGGTAAGAAGCGGAGGGATTAAGTTGTAGGCTTCGTCTTTTGACCTCATGTGTGCTTCGGCGCTTCCCTTGTTTAGTGCCTTCTTGGTTGCTCTCCTCGTTCTTTTGGCAGGGTTTGCTGGAGCCTGCTGCCTTGTCTTTCCAGATTGCATCATTGCGTACGGGATGCTACGGGCTGATTTAAGTTGAAGTAGCTGTCTTGACTGTCTATTGTAACCATGATCTTCCCTGGTGTTGCCATTTTCCAAGGTTGATATCTAGCTCCCCGCTCTACGTAAGCCTCTCTGGGCGCTCCTCGTGGCAGGGCGGAGGGAGGAGAGGCGTATCTGGAGTGTGCAGGCTGATCGGGTAACGGCGACAGAAGAAGGTAAGCAGTGTTCGAGACCCAGGGGCTTGTAGGCTTGTAAGATTGTAGACTGTAGGCTCACTTGCTTGCACAGTAAATCAGGAGACCTCACTGTACAGCCCTCTGTATCCTGCATGCCGTCCCCCATTCTCCTCTTCCACCGGCGCCTCCTCTGTTGTCCTCAGGACCCAGGTATCCCAGTCCCAGGGCAGCCCCAGGTGTCCAGCAACCTGTGGCCCTTAGTGTCCTGCAAGGAGCGGACCCTGGTCTCCGGAAGATTCCTGACGCTTTTCAGACTGTCCTAGGTGGGTTAATTAGGGGGTACTTTGCAGCTCCTGCCGCATCAAGGAAGCAATAAGGAAGCGTTTTGTGGCTCCCGCCAAACTGGGGGCCGAGCCGCGGGACGGCACGATCAGCTGGCAGCCCGTGGGTCTCACCACCCGCGGGTCTTACCAAGCCAAACAGGCACTCGCGGCTTCTGCTGTGGCACAGAGAGTCTGGTAACCTCAGAGAGCTGTGGCCCGATTGAGGGGGCCAAGTGGGGGCCAGGCCAGTCCGCGTTGCCTCCAGTTGTAGCCTTTCTATGGCGTTCGGTGCACGATGCTCAAAATGCAGCCGGCAATGGCAACGCGGCAGCCAGCAATGGTAACAGCCTCCTGCGGCCTCTCGCAGCTCACTCTCCCCTCTCTGCGCTCCTCGCAAAAGGGGGCACTGGACTCCGTCGGCAACCACCACCAGCCTCCGTCAGCAACCTGTGGTGCTTGACTAACTATTCTGAGGTTACCAAGTCATCCGACCTTGAAAAGATAGCAAGATTGTCAGGGAGCTGAAAGCTGCTGACTGCGCGGAAAGCAGGGTATCTGGACAGTCAAATAAAAGAGAATAAAGGACATTTGCAAAGACCGAAAAGAATAAAAAGACCTAATCTGAAATATAAATCACCTGAATGGACTTCTATTGCACTGCCTGATATTGAGGAAGTGGAAAGCAGTCAAGACAACAAGGCTAAAAACTGTGAGAAGGAAGACTAAAGGTGAAATGTGCTCATACTGAAAAGAATGGAGAAAACAGAATAAATTAAAGCTGGAAAAATCTAAGAAATTTTGAAGGCCCAAATAGCTGGCTTAAAGGACATATTTCCAAGTGTGGAAAGATACATATTTATTCTGTGTATGTATATATATTTCTAAATCAAATAGTTTACTATGGCAGAGAATGAAAATAGACGATCTAGGTGTAGGTTTTTTACGCAAATGGTGTAGATTGTGTTTTTTTTGTTTTTTTATAACTCTTTTTATTAAAAACGAAAAGAAACAATACAAAAAGGAAAATCAAATCTCAGGTGAAAACATATAGTTTCAATACAAGGGTCACTGTGGCAGATACAGAATCAATTATAACAACATTTAGTGCTCGGACCTAGGGGATTCCTGTGCTTCCAGGTCTAATCGCTGCGCAGGTGGTCCATAGATCTCACCCCGGTAGCTATTACACGCTTCCCATATCTTCCCCCACTTCTTTGGGCAACCCCTGGCCAAATACACCGCTCTCTCTCTAAACATGCACCAGTCAAGAACTTCCGCCCATTTACTAACTCGGGCGGCAACTGGCACCCCAGAACTGAGCTATATTTCGCTTAGCCACCATGTACGCCAGGGTCACCCATTGTTTCTGGTACACGTTAAGATCTGTGGGCTCCCACACATTCAATAAACATCTCCGGGCTTCTGGTCGTATCACCGCACCCAGCACATCCCCCAGTTCTTTGTGAATCTTCATCCAATATACCCGAATCACTTCACAGTGCCAGAGAATATGCATTAGGGTGCCAAGTTCTCGACACCCTCTCCTACAATCTCTGCTCTCGGCTCATCCCATTCGTACTGAACGAGGCCCAGTTATATATGATCGATGCAGTACCTTTAACTGCACCAATCGGAGTTGCATCTGGATAGCGACTACTTTCGGGGATGAAACTGCCTCTGTCCAGTCCTCATCATCCAATTCTAACCCATCCTCACTCCACTGGGTCCTAATCCGCTCCAACAGGTTCTCCACGTTGTTGACCAGTTTCCTGTATATCAGAGATAGTTTTCTCAGGAATATGCCCATCTAGCACGCGGTCCTTGAGAGGAGATGCCTCGGGGAGCACCGTGTCTTTAGGGACATGGGTGGTAAGGGCATGCCACACCTGCCAGTATTGGTAGTACTCGTTGTCATGCATTGTTGTTTGAGGGACTCAAATGTGTGTATCGAGTTTCTCCCCCACACATCTTATATCCGGATAATTCCAATTAGGTCCCATCTGTCGAACCCCTTGGTTTTCCACAGACTACCCAACTTCTCAGAATTTAACAAGGGAGTGGCTAGTGTTAATTTGCCTTCCCAACCAAGACATTTATTGGCTGCGTGCCACACTTGTGTCGCATGTGCAGTCAGGCCAGTCAATGGAAACCTCCCAAGCTTGGAATACAGGGCTCTATCTATCATCCCACCTGGGGCTTGACCCCGGTCCATGACATAGCCTGCATCCCCGGGGACTCCGTAGACAATATGGTTCACGGCTGCCAGCTGTGAGGCCCAATAGTACTTCCTTAAATCCGGAAGTCCGATCCGGCCGTTGTACCACGGGAGAGTCCATTTACTAAACGCAATACGGGCCCTACCATCCCACAGGAGCTGCCTCTGTAGAGTTTCTATCTCCCTGAAGTATGTGGTCGGCACCGGGTCCATTGAATTCTGTAAAGCATACAGAAACCGAGGCAAAGCCATCATCTTAAAGAGAGCGGCCCTTCCAAGCAAGGAGAGTGGAAGAGCTTTCCAGTGCTCCACATCTTTCTTGCATCTGTTTAACGGGGAAGCCAAAATATTGTCATATCGTAGCTGTGGAATAAGTGTGATAAATATACATAAATACTTATAAGTAGATTGTGTTTTTATTGTACAGGTTTGTTGATGCTTATTTGGTTCATATTAGCAATAATTATTCCATTTAGACTAAATGCAGAGAATGCTTCTGGAATGAATAATAACATGAATAGCAATAGAGCACATAACATGAAGAATATTGTAACACTGGTGGATAATACTGAAATTCATAAAGATAAGTAAATTAATGATTTTTCGAAGAATGTTTTCACAAAGCTTTTGTATGAATATATAGAAACAATGGATCTGATAGACTGTTATGCATGTATGCAGTTACCTGCGTCTGTGTCAGAAGGTGTAACATATCATCACCTTCCTTTGACCTATTGAAGAACTTGCAGTGTAATAGCTAGTTTGTTTTTATAAAACAAGCAAATTAGAATACTATTATTCTGACATGGATGATGTTTTTGCTTAACGCTCTGTAGTTCCTGGACTAAACAAAGTGAAACCTGGTAAACTATTTGGAGAATTGTTCTTAGAAATAAAAGAATTAACCCTAGAATATGCATTTAGATGCATACAATGTCCTGCACATCTAACCTGGGCTTCTACTGGAATTCTATAACACATGTTAGCAAGCCCATTATCCCCGTTTTAGTGGCAGTTTCCTGCCGCTAAAACTGTGATAATTTTAAAGAGGTTCTTGCTAATATGCCCCTGAGTTCCAGAGGATGGGGAAATTCATGACTGTGGAAGAATGTTACAAATAGTTTAACAAAGTATAAATGTGAATATTTTATGAAGTCATGTGAACTCCAGAATGAGTCAGGACTTTACGAACTAGTTTGAGCTAGGAGGACATTGAGGTGACCATCACCAGCCCTACAATAGACCAATCAGAAGTGGATGTAGCCCCTAAAAGTTTCACATTTTGGTATAAAAAGAGCTTGTGCTTATGACGAGGTGTGGCTTATTCTTTCGCACCGTTGCTCAGCCCGACATGCTGTCAGTTGAGACGATTTTCCTTTTATGGTGCAAGAGACTTTGAAAATTTTGGACTTTGAACTCTGATGGGGAAAAGGAACGAGACCGTCGCAGGAATTCTATCTCGGGAGGGATATGTCTGAGGAAGTTAGAGGGACAGACAGTCAGCTTGGGAACTTATCCTGTGATCTACGGTTCATGTTCTGGTGAACCATTCTCATCATCGCACTATGGCCAAAGGCTAATTAATATTTTCCATTTTCTAATTTGCCTTTGCTTAAATGTATTGAAATAATGCTTAAATGTATTTGCCTAATAAAACTTACTTGATTTAAATTTCTCGTTAAATGAATTTAGATAAAATCTTATGACAATATAAATATGAGTCTGTGGTTATTAGAATAAAAGTCATGACAAATAAATGTTGAAGGTTTTAAAATTGTGATTGAGCTGGACTTAATTGCCCTCAACTGATTCCTACTAGTTGGTCCATACACCAAATAGCGGAGGACCTTGATGTTTTTGGAACTGTCAGCTATTAAAAATTAAATGTATATAATGTATATGGTTAATGTATAGGTTAAAAAGTACCCCGCATGTCTTGCAGCTCGTCTAATTATCACAGATCCAGAAAACTGTGTGCATGTGCGTGTTTGCGGTGTTATGGGCCCCACCGACGAGAAAATAGTAAGAGTTTTCCTGGGTTAGTGACAAAAGGAAAGGGTTTTATGTTAGACCCGCTGCATCATACCCCCTAATCTGTCCAATCCATGTCTGTGTTTAGTATTAGTTGTTACTTTAGAGGGTGGAACATGGCTAATAAAAAGTATAACTAGGGGGTTTTAGTTAGTTAGCGCACGCACAGATGATGGAGAAATGATGCTGCAGGAGATGCTGTGATCGATGCTGATGCAGAATTAGAGCCACAGCCTGCAAGAGATTCATCAATGCTGATTTAGATGATGCTTTGCTGAAGAACCGTCAAGGAGGAAGAGAGCGTGAGAGAGGGATGCGACGCAGTTCGTCGGTAGCCTAGAGAGGTCCAGCTGTCCTGTCCTGATCCTATCCTGTATCCTTAGTCACCTGAACCTATTCCAGGGGCGCCCCACCAGTTCTTTACCAGAGGGCTGGCTTTCAACTCAAACTTTGGGTACATTTTCCATATACAAACTGTAATTTATATTAGAACATTGGAATGTTGGGAGCTCCATTGAAAACAATGGAGTGCTCCGGGCTTATAATGGCTGGTATAAGCCCGGAGCTCAAACATTCCAATGTTTCTTTGTTCACAGCTCTGGCTGTGAACAAAGACTTTAGGGAACCTGAGGGGATTTCAATCCCCTCACGCTCCCAAAAGGTTTTTTTTTTTTTGTTAGAACATTCTGTCCTCTAGTGACAGAATGTTCTAATAGCCTTATAGCCCTTCGTAGATGGGCTATACCGCTATTAAAGTCCCACTCCCTTGTTAAAGGCCCTCGCCTTCGGCTCGGGCCTTTAACGCTGGAGAGGGCCTTTAATAGCCTGTATAGCCCTCTACGGCGGGCTATAAGGCTATATTATGGTTTTATGTACTTTTGTCTCTTTATCTATCCACTCTTCATTGAAAGTGTTTTTCTTTGACTAAATCTGAATGAACAGAACTGAATTCTGCTGATTACATTTTTCTTCCCTTCAATGCGAATGTATGATGTGTGCACTGCCAGAGTGATTCACATGAGTTTAATTTAGATAAAGAATTAAATTAAAATTGGTGTCTGTGGTTATTTGAGAAACTAATATGGTGTCAATTGTTAGAAATGTTATAATCACGGTATCCTAGTTAACTGACTTTGGTCCATTGTAGAAAAATCTAGAGCGAAAATAGGTTACCTCTTCATCATCAGGGGTGATGTAGTGAAAAGATCCTAGGTAAGGTATTGGTAATGTCCTTTGTAGTGCAGTTCCTATTTCCCTTATAGGCTCTGCGCTTTGGAATAATATACACTATAGTGTTTTGCATAGGACTGAGGTCGGTATGCCTCTATTGAGTATATTAAACTTCATTACTTTGTGTGCCAGCTAACTCAGAGGTCACTAGAAACTTCTCAAATAAACAAGAAGGGAGTAGTTTCTGACAACCGCATAAACATGAGAACTTTGTTTCCCTTAGAATAGGAACAGTCTCAGAAACGTGTAAACAATAGATAACAGTTTCACTCAGTCAATCGTGCATGCTTAGTTTCTTCAGAGTTACACAGAAATAGATAGACGGACGTTTCAATAAAAGATTTATTGAACAGTCTTATTTCTCGTGCAAGAGATATGAGCTGGTACAATCGCAAAACAGTATGCGAAATACAATTCGTAAAGGGTGAGCAGTAAGAGGTAACAATACTGCACTTTCATGGTCTTTTAGCTATGACATATATTCATATTTACATATATAAATAACACAGGCTAAAATATAGATCCTCATCTGATGCTTCGAAATAGTTCTATCCCAGTGTACCTAACCCAAGTGTAGTACGAGGTAAGAAGTACGTGCTGTTTTCCATAGCATGGTAAATACTATGGGCCTTATTTATGAGGCCTTGCATCAGTTTTGCGCTTCCTTTGCGTCACTTTTTTGTGCTGCATCGGTAGCGTAAAACATGCCTCCTGTTGCGCCCTATTCACAAAGTGATACAGAAAAGGGGGTGGTGATGAACAGAGTGTCTGAATTAAGCAGACGAAGCTTGTTTCCTTGCCGAAGACGGCTGTAATGCCAGAAACCGGCCCCCGGAAGCTTGTTTCCTTCCCAGTGTAAGAATTGGCTTTTGTAGTCTGGTCTGCCCTGTTCCCATGATACACTGGGCCAGGGACAGACTAATTTGCATACAGTCAGGTTCTGAAACTGGGATGGTGCAATGAGCTAAAAAACGGTGTTGGATCTAGCCCTGATCTCTTGACTGGGTGAGAGTACTCTGCTTAATTCAGAGACTCTGTCCATCACCACCCCTTGTTGTAAATAATTTTGTCCACCCTAAGCGTGGAAGGGTATACTCAGATGTGAGTCCCTTGCTCATTGCACCATCAGGATTCAAGCAAGCCGGGCCGAAGACGGCTGTAATGCCAGAAACCGGTCCCCGGAAGCTTGTTTCCTTCCCAGTGTAAGAATTGGCTTTTGTAGTCTGGTCTGCCCTGTTCCCATGATACACTGGGCCAGGGACAGACTAATTTGCATACAGTCAGGTTCTGAAACTGGGATGGTGCAATGAGCTAAAAAACGGTGTTGGATCTAGCCCTGATCTCTTGACTGGGTGAGAGTACTCTGCTTAATTCAGAGACTCTGTCCATCACCACCCCTTGTTGTAAACTATTCACAAAGTGAAGCATCTAAGCAGATGCATCACTTTGTAAACCCCTGCGCTACATTATACCTGCGTCAGGTATAAGGTATGCAGGTGGGCCTTGTAGAAGTGACGCAGTGAAATCTACCAGATTTCACTGCGCCACTTCTAGGGAGCAAATGCGTCAATATCTTACACCTGCCTCACAGCAGGCGTAAGACTGACGCAGGCCTTTTCATATGGGGCTTGCCCCATGTGAAAGTATACATTGCTGGAGCTCTATCACTTTTGTGACACTCCAGCAATGCGTCACTTTTGCGCCATACAGATACATCAGAAATACTGACATATCTGTAACTCCTTGCAACATGATGCATCATACAGTTAATATGGCGCATCAATCATGTTTCAAGGCAGGCGCTATGATAAGTGACACATTGTTGCTTTCACGCAGCGATGCGTCACTTCTTATAAATGAGGCCCTAAGTTAGTATTACGTTTTGTATGCCAAGAGTCCCTCTAGGTTCTAGTCGTCTCCATACCTTAGAATGAGAGAGGTTGGAATCTCTTTCCAGGTCTCGATCTCTAACACCCCACAAAGGGAGTCAGAATACTTGAAGCTGGATTCTCTGCGAGCAGGGAGGACAGCGTCTGGTTAGGGCGTCAGGCTGGTATACAACTTCTCCTGGAGTTGTGGTTTCTTCCAAACTTTTCGAGGCGAGCCGTGTCTTGCTTGCCTTGGTAAGGGAAGGAATATTTATACCCGGTAGGTGGATAGGAATGATAGCATTGACGTAAAGTCGGGCAGTGGAATACGTCATGAAAGAACCCCTAAGGAATAGTAGTTTGTGCATATTAAATGAGTTCTTGGAGAAATCCATAATCCAAGCAGGGAAAATCCCAAAGGCTTAAGGGTCTGGTTTCTAAGAACTCGTTGTGTCGTGGGATGGACAGATGTAGGTGACCATGCCTGTATTTGGATAGCATCAGTGATGTCATTTGAGATGTCATCAGTGATGTCACTGACCATGTCATGAATGATCTAATATGTGACATCATCAGCAGTGGATTGTGGGTGCGCAAAATATAGTTAGTACAACTAACTATATAGGAGCAATTTCAATGGTTTTGTATGAGTAAAATGTCCAGCTAACTATAACACCACTAAAACGTATAGTTTTTTGAGTGAATTTCAAAGGTTTTGTAAAAGCTAATTCCTAACTATATAAATCCTGAAACCTATGGTTTTTTCAGTGAATTTCAAAGGTTTTTTAAATGCTAATTCCTAACTATATAAGGCCTGAAACCTATGGTTTTTTCAGTAAATCTGCAAGGTTTTTTAAATGCTAATTCCTAACTATATAAGGCCTGAAACCTATGTTTTTTTCAGTGAATTTGCAAGGTTTTTTAAATGCTAATTCCTAACTATATAAGGCCTGAAACCTATGGTTTTTTCAGTGAATTTGCAAGGTTTTTTTAAATGCTAATTCCTAACTATATAAGGCCTGAAACCTATGGTTTTTTCAGTGAATTTCAAAGGTTTTTTTAAATGCTAATTCCTAACTATATAAGGCCTGAAACCTATGGTTTTTTTCAGTGAATTCGCAAGGTTTTTTAAATGCTAATTCCTAACTATATAAGGCCTGAAACCTATGGTTTTTTCAGTGAATTTCAAAGGTTTTTTTAAATGCTAATTCCTAACTATATAAGGCCTGAAACCTATGGTTTTTTCAGTGAATTTCAAAGTTTTTTTTTAATGCTAATTCTATTAGTGGATAACGTTTAAATATATTAATATCCTAGTGGGACCACCTGAGCAGCCCTAAGGGGTCAGGGTTTTTTTCTACCCTGCCCCCTTTTTGTGTTCTACACGTTTGTTTTTCTGCTTTCTTGTGCCTCAGTCTACTAAGACCCAAGATGGATGCCCACACTTCCTGGTTAGAAGTGTTGACAGCCAATGAGCATGAAGCTTTTTCGGGAAGGCATGCTGATGGGTGTCACTGCCTGTCAACTCTAGCACAAGATGGATGCCAACACCTCCTGGTTAGAAGTGTTGACAGCCAATGACCATGCAGCTTTCTCGGGAAGGCATGCTGATTGGCTGCCACTGTCTGTCAACACTCAAAACCAGGAAGTGTTGGCAGCCATCTTGTGCCTTGTTAGAACCAAGGCACAAGAAAGCAGTGAAACAAAGGTGTGAAACTCGCAAAGGGGGCAGAGTAGAAGCACCCTGACCCCCTAGGCCTGCTCAGGGGGTCCCACAAGGACCACCAAGGCAAAATTAATATTATTATTTTTTTTATGTCACGGGGTACGCGTACTGTGCGTGTATGGTATGCGTACCGTGCGCGTACGGTACGCGTACCGTACGTGTACCGTACGTGCACGGTACGCGTACCCCGCGACTAAAAAAAAAAAGAATACATTTCCTTGGGTGTCCTTGTGGGATCCCCTGAGCAGGCCTAGGGGGTCAGGGTGCTTCTACCCTGCCCCCTTTTTGAGTTCTACACGTTTGTTTTTCTGCTTTCCTGTGCCTCAGTCTACCGAGGCACAAGATGGCTGCCAATAGTTTCTGTTTTGGAGTGTTGACAGACATTGGCAGCCAATCAGAATGCAGCTCGCGCACTAGAGGTACGCGTACGGTATGCGTACGTGCGCGTACGGTACGCGTACGGTAAGCGTACCGTAAGCAAACGGGTAAGCTCACGGGTAAGCTGCTATAGATATATATATTTTTTTTAACCTAAATTACTCAAAATCCACTTGAGCACATATCTTGAGACATAGCAAAGGCACATCGGGCTACCAGTCCCTACAATTTTGCCAAGTTTGGTGGAAAACCATTCAGCCGTTCGGGCTAAAAGTGAGTCCAACCGCCCTATGGAAATTAACATGGGGAAAACACGTTTTGGGACCCCCCTTTTATCTCGGCCCCCGCTTGACGAATCCCCCGAAACGTTCAGGGAAAGAGCGGAGCGCAGCGAGGCAAAGTTAAGGAAAATTACAGTCAGATCCCTCAACCGGCGCCAAAGTTATTCCCAATAGAATGTTGCGATTTCCCTATGGAAAACAATCCTAACTATATATACCTACTGGCTATCGCCAGTAGGTAATATATATATATATATATATATATATATATATATATATATATATATATATTACCTACTGGCGGTCGCCAGTAGGTATATATAGTTAGGATTTTTTCTCTATGGGTTTTTTGAAAATTCTATGTCTAATAACTTTGGCGTTTGTGGACGGAATCGGCTGAAATTTTCAGGAAAATGGCACATTTTGTTTCTGAGCAGCCCTTGAAAATTTGGGGGGGGTTCGTCCAGTGGGGGCCGAGAAAAAAGGGGGGTCCCAAAACGTGTTTTTAACATTGAGTTTTCCATAGGGCGGTTGGCCTCACTTTTAGCCCGAACGGCTGAATGGATTTGCACGAAACTTGGCAAAATTGTAGGGACTGGTAGCCCGATGTGCCTTTTGTAGGTCTCAATATATGTGCTCCAGTGGATTTTGAGAAATTAACGTTTAAAAAAAGATATATATCTGTAACAGCGGACCGGTTAGCGCTCTGGTTCGCGGACTTTTCGCGCAACGGAGCTTTGTGAAGCGAAGCTGATTGGTTCTCCGGCGTCTGTCAACATTCCAAACAGTCCGTAGCGGCCGCCATCTTGTCTCTCGGTAGGATCGAGAGACAAGAGGAGGTCAAAACAAAGGGGGAAATAACTATAAGGGGGCATAGTAGATCCTCGCTGACCCCCTAGGTTTGATGTGGAGGTTTTAAAAGGGCCCCGCGGGGCAAAAAAAAATAATAAAAATAATAATTGAACGGCTGAATGGATTTGCACGAAACTTGGCAAAATATTAGGGACTGGTAGCCCGATGTGCCTTTGCTAGGTCTCAATATATGTGCTCCAGTGGATTTTGAGAAATTAACGTTCAAAAAAAGATATATATCTGTAACAGCGCTCCGCTTCGCGTAACGGAGGTTTGCGAAGCTGATTGGTCATTCTGTCACTGGGCTATAGTTGGGCTACATCTGGCTGATATTTGGGCTACATTTGTTTTTTTGTGTGTCTGGCGGCCATCTTTGGGCTACATTGGGCTACATTGGGCTTCATTGGGCTACATTCGGCTAATTAGCAAATAGCTCATCGCAAACTAGGAATGGTAAAGAATCGCTATTTATTCCTTAAAGTTCGCTATTTAGGAAATGCAAATAACTTTGATGATACATATGGCGGTTCATCTCTAACAAGATAAGAAGCATAGGGATAGATTTATGATGACTGGCGCATCACCAGGGATGTGTTAGTCATTCTGTGCCGCTGTTCCGTCACCTATGGTGTGCTGCATTTACAATGCGGCGCATCACGGGGCAAAAACAGCACAGATGCGTGATGTATCTGTGCCGTAAAGGTGGCGCATTGCTGGAGTTGTATCGCAAGTGTGATGAAGCTCCAGCAAGGGTCGGGGGTGCCCCTGTCGCAGGGTTTCTGTTCTCACACAGAACTGTGGACAGAGGATTGGAACCTCGGCGAATTAGGGTGTCCCAAAACTCACGTTAGTAATCAAAAACTCCTTAGCAAGCTAGGTACAGTGTCACATTGGATATAACAAACTCTCAATGTTTAGACAATCCAGAATATGAACTTATAGTACCTCAGGATACGTGGAACTCATGAACAGTCGGTCGTTATATATTTCTTAGAAACCAGAACATGGAGTTAAGAAGAACACATGTGTATTTGAAATGTTTATTTACTAATGCCGTCTTCTCAGGCGTAGTACCTTAGATAATAAAAGTACACATATTATCAGTAGCAAAATTACCAGCATAGTTACTAGTACATAAAAAGTGAATGGTGATAGTATGTTAACATGCTGTAAATGAATAAGAGTTAGCAACACTTATAAGCAGCCGCGGGCCGTGGAGGGAGTTACGGTGAGGCAGGGAGGCGGGGAGGGGGAGAAGCAGGGTGGAGAATACAAGTACACATATTATCAGTAGCAAAATTACCAGCATAGTTACTAGTACATAAAAAGCGAATGGTGACAGTATGTTAACATGCTGTAAATGAATAAGAGTTAGCAACACTTATAAGCAGCCGCGGGCCGTGGAGGGAGTTACGGTGGGGCAGGGAGGCGGGGAGGGGGAGGGGCAAGGTAGAGAGGGCTCCACCCTGCTTCTCCCCCTCCCCGCCTCCCTGCCTCACCGTAACTCCCTCCACGGCCCGCGGCTGCTTATATCTCACCCTCCCTAATACACATATTATATTATTTGCTAAGAAGGTCTCTTTGTGTTGGTTTAGGGCGTGCCCATACTTTAGTGTCTTAGATTTGAAGGAATCACATCAGCATACACCAGCTCTCTCTTCATGTGAACCGCATCAACTGTTGTGTATGTGTGTTCGGCAAAGCAATATAAAACCCGCCTCATGCCCAGAATTGGCAGAAGTTGCACTTATGTTATGAGTATGAAGTCGTGGAGATCAGACCTCATAACAATTCTGTATCGTGTTGTTCTTGAAACTTTAGCACTCGCTGTACAGATATAGTTTAACAAGTAAAGCAGATAGTAGACCAATAACATATTATTCTCATGTAAACCACGATGAACTACTAGGTGGAAAGCTAAAGCAACAACTAAATGTCGTGTGCAGAAGTTGCAAAAAAGGAAAAATGGCGTTTAAACCGGTAATGAGCCCATGCTAACTTAACACGGTGTAAAGATATCCAGGACCTAGATGACACCTCCCCATGATCCGGAAACGAACTGAATAAGATAATAGAAGTGCCATCTCATGAGAGCAGATTGCAAGTTTATATGTGGACGGTCCGCAAGGTAAAGCATTAAAAACTAGGAAAATTCAATGCTAAAGAAAAATAAAACAGCCAAGTACTTTATCGAGTCTTAAGCCAATAGGCAAGGTAAATAATAAAAACTTGACAATTAAGTCAATGAATTGTCAATGAAATGCTAGTACTCAGCATATGAAACATGAAAAAGGTCTATGACATAACTGTGTATGCAAAATAAGCTGCAACAGCCTCCAACAGGAAGTCACCGTCTTCATCCGAAAACAGTTCAGCCATCCAATTTAAAAGCGGAAAAGAACATACGTGCTCTCCCAGCACCGGATCCTCTATCACCATCAGAGGACAGCTCGGTGGGTTTTCAAGAAAGCTGTGTTCCAAGAAAGACTGTGCTGCCGCCAGTAAATTCCAGGGACCAAGTAGTCCATGCATCAATGCCACAGCCATAATCCTTTCGCCAGGACAAACCAACTCGTGAGTAATGATAGGAGTCATCAGCTGATTAAAGTCGACGTCAGGAGAAACCGGTCCGCAGAGACACAAATCAATGGCCCAATCGAAATCACAGGTCAGGCAGTGAAATACAGGCTGGACACAGGTGAAGTAGGAGAACCGAAAAGATAATCCATATGCCGTGCTTAATATCGCCAACGGCATTGTGCCATAATATTCTAGCATGCGATTGCGGAACAGTGTCAGCAGCTGCAGGGTCGGAGGTTGCATAGGAAGGACATCCATATTTAAAAATGTAAAAAAGCACAAGAGCGTCCGCTGGTAATGCAAGTAAAAATGCAATCCACGAACCAGAGTGGAGAAAATGGAATGAAAGGGAGCAGGGATGACTCCAAAGATTTTCTCAAATGAAGTCACGAGACCACTGGTAACAACTTTAAAAAAGTGTGCCAGGGATTTTGTGGAGGATGCGTTAAAGATAGTCGGAAATATGTTGCTGAAATTGAAAGGCAAACCTGTGTACGGGTGTTCGCTATGTGAAGTACGAAAGTTTCACGGGCCGAACTCAAGGCCACCTCTCTCTGAGACAAAAGAGCTCTTATTCTTGTCATGCCGTTGAAACGTGTCCCAAGGTTGGTATTTGTGGCCAGATTGAAAACTCCCTATGTTCATGTGTGGGAGGAAATAGAACATTTCTGCAGCAAATAACCCGTTCACTTACTGTTACGATAAAAGGAATACTTTTAATTAACTCAGAACAATCTTCATTATTGAGCATCAAATAACTACCATTTTCCAACAACTTGAACGTGGGGATGATAGCAGGAACTGGCGTGCCTTGCAACACGCAAGCCATATTTGGTCGGTGTTTGTTGCATGAATCGTGTAACTGTATGTGCCTACACATTAGTGAATGATCTGGCGTCTCAGTGCATTCCTCTCCATTCAGATAAACTTCTTGATCATCTTTGAAACATCTGTATGTGTATGGAAGCGACCAGACCTCATGAACAAAAGCACTACCTAAAGGTTCATAAAGACCTATTGGTATATATTTCATACAATTTGAAAACTTATATAAAGCAAAAGGCAGCGTTATTAAACCGTGGATAAGGCATGTTGCTAAAAAACCCGCAATCCTCTGCTGATGATGTCACTGAGCATGTCATGAATGATGTAATATGTGACATCATCAGTAGTGGATTATGGGTAATAGTATCTCTAGTTTACTCCCCTATAGCTGTCTTTCTTTTAACATAAGTGTGTGTTTCCTTCCCTTATACTTACTGTTTTTGGTTCGCTTCCAGTTCGCGTACCAGCGAGCGAACTAGGAAGCGAACTAAGAGAAATAGAGGTTGGCACAGTTCCAAATATTGTACCAATTTTTTAATAACGGGGAGGTAGTTCTGAAAAGAACTTTTTTTTTTATTTTTCTGAACATTTTTTTAATGTTTTTGAATTTTTCGGAACAGTTTTATATTTTTTTGGGTTTTTCTTGGAGGGGGCAATGAAAACGATTCATTGTAAAGGGCTCAACAGGAGCAACAAAACAAAAAAAAGAAGTATTTATTATTTTGGGCGTTTCGGACAAACTTGCATATGATAGTCAATAGCTCTGTTGATCAGAGTGATGCTTCTTTCTCCGTAGGAAATGAATCCATCGCAAAATACGCAGGTGTGTTTTACTTCACCAAATCTCATTTGTATATTTGGCACCATCTCCCTGCCCTCTGGTCCCGTTACTTCCGGTACAACAGATCTTCTGGCCATAATAGGGAGATTATCTAGGTCGTTCCGAAACTGTGCAGCACTGTAGTTGTTAGGATGCCACCTAGTCATATGGCGATGCATTGTGTAGTTTCCGAAACTGTATTTTTTGTCGGTCCCTCTGGACAGTCTATCTTGACATATAAGGCAAGTTACGTATCTTGCATTTACTTTTTTCTGACCTTTGGGAATTTTAAAAAATTGCCAAATGAAGTTTTCTTTCCGGTGAGACGTCTTGGGCTGCTCAGGCAAAAACTGCCTCTCTTCGTGCTCGTCCTCCTGTTCCTCTTCTTCTTCTTCTTGTTGAATTACAACTTGAGCAGGTGGTCCTCTCTTCCTTGGAGGTGGTGGAGGTGGTGGGGAAGCACCAGCTGAAGCAACTAAAGAAGCCATTGCTCAGTGATCACAAAGGGTCTTTCTCTCACAATGATGAAAGTCAGAGTGAGGAAAGAAGGAGGGATTTTCATCATTTGGGAAAAACAAGAGTTCTCAACCAATCAAAAGTGTTCATTTTAGATTATATGACCTAGTCTTACATCATTAGGAAACCAAAAGTGAAATGAACCAATGAAAAGTGTTATTACCAAGTCACATGACTTGCTGTGTTTACGTTAAGCGCTTTGCAGGGCCTCCCGGTTTGCTTCCAGAAACCTGCGCTTTGGCACTCGCTTCGCGTACCAGTTCGCTAACGTAGCACGTCATATGACGTATCACGCGACAACGTGGAACGTCATGCGGACGGGAGGCGTCACGATGTTGTTTTCTAACGCGGCACTTGCGGTAAAGAAACGTTTACCGGCTCGCGGTCTATTTCGCGGCATCAAGGTCAGCTAACGGGAAGCTTCCCGATTCGCGAAGCGGGAACGAAGAAAAAAAAATATTTAAAAAAAAAATTATTCATAAACATATAAAATATATTTTTGGATTTAAAGAAGAATACATTTTACAGCTACAGATATTAGCTGTTAAAAAACCAATGAAATTCACAGAAAAAACCATAGGTTATAGACCATATATAGTTAGGAATTAGCATTTACAAAACCTTGAAAATTCACTGAAAAAACCATAGGTTATAGACCATATATAGTTAGGAATTAGCATTTAGAAAACCTTATTTTACTCACACAAAACCATTGAAATTCCATATATAGTTAGTTGCACTAACTATATATCGCGCACCCGCAATCCACTGCTGATGATGTCACATATTACATCATTCATGACATGGTCAGTGACATCACTGATGACATCACTGATGACATCTCAAATGACATCACTGATGACAACATCCAGTGACTGTATGTTTCTGTAAAGTTAAAATATGTCTTAGATATTGAAGAATGAGTGGATGTATAAGTGTCTGGATGAAGGATTTAGTAGGTGCGTGACTGACTGTATGAGTGAGTGATTAAATGTGTCTCACTGAATGCATGGGTTAGTGACTAAACTGTCTTAATTTGTGCATCATTATGTCTGTTGTGATGTAAACTGCTGCATGTGTTGATCATTAGCTATACGAGAGGCTATATGTGTTATTAATTGGTTGCCCAAGTATTTCTATGGGAGATTGAGTTTGTGTGGGGGTGGCTGGGAGGTGTGTGACTCTGTGCATAGATGTGTGAGCAGTTGATTCACTAGGTGTATGAGTTCAAGAGTGCATGTGGAAAAAGCTACATGGGCGGTTGACTGTGTGCATGAGTGTATTGATGAGTGAATGGATATCTCAATGCTACATGTCATAGTAAGTACATATGTAAAACACAGTACATGTGAGAGTTGGCATATATAAATAACTGTGCATGAGAGCCACTGAATGTGTGAGTGGCTGTATGGATCATTGTGAACTTGTATCAGGGATTGTATAAGAGAGTAAATATGTGTTAGTATATGTTTGAATAAGTAAGGTGTGTATAACTGTATAGTTGAGGAAATGGAGGTGAGATTGTTTCTTTGCATGACTGACTAGGTGTGTGAGTAACTCCATGGAGGAGTGACAGTGTGTGAGTGTCTGTATACACTGAGTGTATCTAAGGTTATATTAGAGTCTGAAGAGGTTTATCGTATTAGCACAAGAATGATGTCAAATGAGATGTCATCAGAGATGTCATCAGTGATGTCATTTGAGATGTCATCAGTGATGTCATCAGTGATGTCACTGACCATGTCATGAATGATGTAATATGTGACATCATCAGCAGTGGATTGCGGGTGCGCGATATATAGTTAGTGCAACTAACTATATATGGAATTTCAATGGTTTTGTGTGAGTAAAATAAGGTTTTCTAAATGCTAATTCCTAACTATATATGGTCTATAACCTATGGTTTTTTCAGTGAATTTTCAAGGTTTTGTAAATGCTAATTCCTAACTATATATGGTCTATAACCTATGGTTTTTTCTGTGAATATATATATATATATATATATATATATATATATATATATTCACTGAAAAAACCATAGGTTATAGACCATATATAGTTAGGAATTAGCATTTAAAAAACCTTATTTTACTCACACAAAACCATTGAAATTCCATATATAGTTAGTTGCACTAACTATATATCGCGCACCCGCAATCCATTGCTGATCATGTCACATATTACATCATTCATGACATGGTCAGTGACATCACTGATGACATCACTGATGACATCTCAAATGACATCACTGATGACATCACTGATGACAACATCCAGTGACTGTATGTTTCTGTAAAGTTAAAATATGTCTTACATATTGAAGAATGAGTGGATGTATAAGTGTCTGGATGAAGGATTTAGTAGGTGCGTGACTGACTGTATGAGTGAGTGATTAAATGTGTCTCACTGAATGCATGGGTTAGTGACTAAACTGTCTTAATTTGTGCATCATTATGTCTGTTGTGATGTAAACTGCTGCATGTGTTGATCATTAGCTATACGAGAGGCTATATGTGTTATTAATTGGTTGCCCAAGTATTTCTATGGGAGATTGAGTTTGTGTGGGGGTGGCTGGAAGGTGTGTGACTCTATGCATAGATGTGTGAGCAGTTTATTCACTAGGTGTATGAGTTCAAGACTGCATGTGGAAACAGCTACATGGGCAGTTGACTGTGTGCATGAGTGTATTGATGAGTGAATGGATATCTCAATGCTACATGTCATAGTAAGTACATATGTTAAACACAGTACATGTGAGAGTTGGCATATATAAATAACTGTGCATGAGAGCCACTGAATGAGTGAGTGGTTGTATCGATCATTGTGAACTTGTATCAGGGATTGTATAAGAGAGTAAATATGTGTTAGTATATGTTTCAATAAGTAAGGTGTGTTTAACTGTATAGTTGAAGAAATGGAGGTGAGATTGTTTCTTTGCATGACTGACTGGGTGTGTGAGTAACTCCATGGATGAGTGGCAGTGTGTGAGTGTCTGTATACACTGAGTGTATCTAAGGTTATATTAGAGTCTGAAGAGGTTTATCGTATTAGCACAAGAATGAT
Source organism: Lissotriton helveticus (assembly GCF_964261635.1). Lineage (NCBI taxonomy): Eukaryota > Metazoa > Chordata > Amphibia > Caudata > Salamandridae > Lissotriton > Lissotriton helveticus. The sequence continues at coordinate 2,477,760 of NC_136069.1, read as the reverse complement.
GTCAAATGAGATGTCATCAGTGATGTCATCAGTGATGTCATTTGAGATGTCATCAGTGATGTCATCAGTGATGTCACTGACCATGTCATGAATGATGTAATATGTGACATGATCAGCAGTGGATTGCGGGTGCGCGATATATAGTTAGTGCAACTAACTATATATGGAATTTCAATGGTTTTGTGTGAGTAAAATAAGGTTTTTTAAATGCTAATTCCTAACTATATATGGTCTATAACCTATGGTTTTTTCAGTGAATTTCAATGGTTTTTTAATAGGAAATATCATAAGCTGTCGAATGTCAAGTACGTGGTAAGTAAAAACATTTTCGTGTTTATGCACACTGATCTGCTTTGAATGCTGCCCCCCACCCCTCATTTCTATTAGGAGTACTCTCTCTTTGCAGATAGTGAAGGGTAGTTAACGCAGGCCTTTGCCCCCGTTGCCCCCGTTGTAATCCGTCGTGCCTGCTTCTCTCTCCATTTGATTGATTGTTCTCTTTGGTTCATTCTCTATTTACAAACAAGCACAGAGTCGCAATACTCTGTTTAGTCTTTGCAGATAGCGAAAAATCATGTAAAAAAACAAAAGGAATCGAGCAAAATCAGTAGGCCACTAATGGGATCTCTTTTTGACCTCCCTAAAATAGAAACATTAGGAACAACCTGTTGATAATACCAATGTGTATGTACATAAGCGGCGTTCATTTGTGTTCACAGTACCCCTTGTTGATTGTTTGAATCGAGCATTGAATTGTTCGAAGTTGATTCTCTTAAGAATCTTCTCTGCCTGCAAACGAGGAAGAATAGGAATATTCTCTCTCCCTTTGCAGATAGTGAAGGGTAGGTAACGCAAACCTTTAACACGTCGTGCCTATTTCGTTCCTCATTGATTGATTGTTTCCCCAAACATTGACTGTTTGGGAATTGGTTCTTTTTGGAGGTATTCCCTGTTTGCAAATATACGTAGGAAAATCTTTGCAAATAGTGAAAGGGTACGTAATGCGGACCTTACTCCCCCGTTGTAATCTGTCATGCCTATCTACTCCCCACTGATTGATGCACCTGTTTCACCCGGACCATTTACTAGAGATACGTCATCTGGCCCGACCAGAGAGCACCCCTAGTGAAAAGGACATATGCAATAATAACGAAGTGATCACTGTATCCTGTTAACAGAAACTTTAGCATGAAACAACCTGGAAAGAAAAGAATAGGAAAACGAAAATCAGTAGGCCACTGATGAACATGAACTTTTATTAAACAACGAACAAAGAAACGATAACATAACGTAATGATAAAACCTATTAATGTCCTAGAAACAAGAAAACGTTAAAATATGCCAGTGGTGAGAGACCAGAAAAACAGTAAGAGAAACCAAATCACCCCTCGCTGTCCCACCGCCTGCCACGCCAAAAAAATCGATAGACTAGGGAAAATGCAAGTCAGTAGAACATCCGCCCCCACTCTGGAAACTTCCAAGGTGGGGCAGGGTTGCGGCTACGCCCAGCCGGGAGCAGCCCATATAAGGCGGGTCCTGCTGCCACGCCTCGGCCAGGAGATCCTAACGTAGGGTGTAGCCGGAGGAGAGGCCGAGGCCAGCGGGACCCGGCCAGGGGATTGCCTTTACAATGCTGAAGAGTTGCAGGGGGGGGAATATCTCCTCGACCCTCCCCTCTCTCTCCCAGTCCGGCCGCGGTGGCCCTTGACAGTTTCAGGTAGTCCCGCCACATGCTCTTCCGGTCCGGCCACCAACGGTCGGGGGGCCGAGGCCGACGGGATCCGGCTGCAGCCGATAAACCAAGAAACCCGTTCATGGGGCCAGAGCCAGGGGCGTCCGGCCGACATCTACCGGAAGCCCGGCCCGAAGACGGACGGGACACTTCTTCTTTCTTGAATAATGGCTGCGACAACACTGGGGGGGGATGTCTTGCACATGCCTCCGACCCCCCCCCCCCTCGTCCTCATCGCCTGGTCCGGCCATAACAAATCTCAAGCGAGATGCCGTGGGGTGCACTGGGAGGGAGAGACGGTGCGAACAGGCCTCTCCCGCCTCCCCAGGTGGAGGCTTCCCAGCTGCACCCTCAGCGCTCCAGGCGCCCGGAAAAGGGTTCTTCCACTGTGGCCATGCTGCAACGTCTCGCCCGGCAGGGTGGAGCCCGTCCGCTCATTTGACCCCGCGATCGCCAGTAGCTACCGAACTCTCAAAATGGCGGTCGACCTGGCAAGAGCGGGCCCAGCATAAAGAAATGGCCCGGTCACTGGTTGACTCCACCACCGTAGTCCTCCACGACCTTGAAGATTCTAGAGGAGCCGCGGGAGTCTCCGACCCCCGATGGGGAATGACTGCCATGATTGCCCGTGGAGTGACGAAACTGTATCCGCGGGACGTCGGCGCTCCCATGCTGGCGCCAGCCTCACTTTAAATTACTAGAATCCTGCAGACCTCAGTTCCGGTGAAAGCACAGTGTGACCCGGTAGGAAAAATTGTTGCACCCCCTCCCCTTTTTGACTGATAGTTCAAACCACCGATCCTTTCCTTTGCCCTTTTAACGGAACTTTGGACTGCCTCCCCCTCTTTTACATTTTCTAGAGAAAACAAAACATTAACCACTACATTAGCATAGCAGTTGACACCAGAACTGTTTTCAAATTGAAAACCAACAACATCTTCAACAGAATCCTTTTTGTTTCTGCTGTGACCCTGCTACAGCACAGGCATTGTCCCCAGCAGTAATTCTGCAATGCCGGTAAGAATAGCTATGGTGCCTACTGGACTCACTCACCCCCGCGGCGCCCAACGCCGTTATTTGCTGGGCGGCAACTTACTAGACATCACTTTCGTGCCATCTAGATTTCAGCGCGTTCTGCTGCCTTGGAACTATTCGCACAACAGACTGCTACTGACGACCCACCCCCAGGCAACATCTTCTGAATTTTCATAATTTGAAAGAACTAGTAACATGTCTCATCAGGAATTCAAAAGAAATTGCCACAGTCTCTTCGTTGTTTAAATGTTTTTACTGTTTTTGTTTTGTTGTATATATTTATATGTTATTAAAGTTTTATATTCCTAATACTTTGTTGGAGTGCTATATATTTTTAATGTGACACATAATTGTAAAAACTTTGATGTACAAAGAGTCATTCCTGGAATCTTCCGCTTCAGGCTCGGTCCCCTCCCCAATCACAATACAGGATGGTTTTCAGATAGTAGGAACACGTGTGGTGTGGCGGATCTCATCGGGTGTGGGTCTTGATCTACTATAACTCCTTTGAAGAGGGGTGATTCTTTACAGCTGGGGCCATAAACTACATCTGCAGGGCTAGGTGATAGCCTGGACAATCGGACACAGAGGAAGAGGAGTGTCAGAGGGTGCGGTAGTGAATAGGGCGAAAGGGAGGTGTCGGGCGGGCACAGAGTGTGATTTTCAGGGAAGAGCAGCGCAGATGGGGGGAGGTTTATTGCCGATGCATAAGACCAAGAGCGGGGGTGACCAGTGCCTGGGGAAGATGCTTGCGAGGGTGGGGAGCCATGCTACGAATCGACAGCATGCAGAGAGTGGGTCTGGTCAAGGCATCTAAAATGGCTGCCGTGCACGACAAAAGTGTGGCATTTCAAAAAAGGCAAGATGGCGCAGACAATGTTTTTCAACACTTCCTCATTTCCTTCGAATCGAACGTTAACAGACGTTGGTGCATATTACCAAAGTTAAGCGATATTTATCGCTAACGATGCTTACCAACGAATTTTTTACCGCTAAGCATCGTCAGAAATTATCGAAGATAAACCTTGCTATTATCAAGGTTTATCGCAAATGCGATAATAAACGGCCGCAATGCATGAATATCGCTAAAAAGTCAGCGATATTCATGCATTACCGAGCTAATGCTCTTAGCCATGTTATCCACCTCCCATTGGATAACATGGCTAAGAACTGCTCAGGGCAGGTGTTAGCTTTTGGAGATAATCGCGCTTAGCGCGAATATCTCCAAAAGTTGGTAATAGGAGATAGATATCTTGCATGTTGTAATGCAAATTATTGTGGTATATGGAACTCATACCATAATCTCTCAGGAAAGCAGAAACTTATCCTTTTGGGACCACCTAAAAAGGCCTAGGGGGTGAGGGGTACTCTACTTTGCCCCCTTTTCACGTTCCGAACTATTTTATTTTACTCTCTTCTGTAATTACACAAAATAGCAGCGATAAGATGCATCGGAGACACACAGTGAGAGAAAGGAGGCCGGAGATGAAGAAGAGATGTCAAATACACATTGGAGATAATATAGTGGCAGAAGGGAAGTAAATATGAGTAAACTTACCATGTAACATAAAAATGTTGCACTCTATACTATAAGTCTCATTTTATACTACAATCACTTCGCTACAACCTCATAAATTAAAAATAAAAATGAATAATGTCTCAAACAATTTTTGATTTCTAAATATAAATTTATTCTTCAGAATTTTCTAAATTTGAAAGAACTAGTAACATGTCCTCATCAGCAATTTCCTCATGAAAAGTCTGCAATGATGATTCTTGTAACTCTATGGTCTCCAAACATTCGATAAATTCGCCATCAACAGATTGATCTAAAAAATCATTCAAGTCATCTCCTCCTTGTGACAATATTTCATTATTGGTGCTGTCAATTTCAATCAATGTAGTGGAATCATTCAAGTCATCTCCTCGTGACAATATTTCATTATTGGTGCTCTCAATTTCAATCAATGTATTGGAATCTTTCAAGTCATCTCCTCCTTGTGACAATATTTCATTATTGGTGCTGTCCATTTCAATCAATCTAATGGAATCATACAAGTCATCTCCTCCTTGTGACAATATTTCATTATTGGTGCTCTCAATTTCAATCAATGTAGTGGAATCATTCAAGTCATCTCCTTGTGACAATATTTCATTATTGGTGCTGTCCATTTCAATCAATCTAATGGAATCATACAAGTCATCTCCTCCTTGTGACAATATTTCATTATTGGTGCTCTCAATTTCAATCAATGTAGTGGACAATTCAAAAGAAATTGCCACGGTCTCTTCATTGTGAGCCATTTTATTTTGAAATTGCTTGCTGTAAATTGCAGAAAAAAATAATCACTTTCATTTATCGTTTTTAGTAATACATAATATAAAACTAACTTTATCAAGTATTTAGTATAACAGAAGGACTGCAAATAAATAACAGAAAACATTTTTCAAATTATCTTCAAGTGTACAACATAGTTCCCCTTACAAATTAACAACTCACCTTTTTAAAAGTAGGAGAAGTGTTAGTACTGTGTAAATCAAACACCAGAAATTCACCACCAAAAATTCCTCACAAATGTACCTCAGACAGTAGTATCACAAAATGGCTGTGGTTTCCTCTCATTTGACATATATACATAACCAATTAACTTTCATCACACACAAATACAAAACCAAAGTAACATTTTAATTGGTTCTAAATTTAAACACTTTCAAATGTGTTTTCCCCATGCAATTTTCCATAGGACATTTACATACGTCTACAGCCTGAATGGCTGAACGGAATTACACCAAACTTGGCAAAATGGTACATCAAACCTAAGAGGTCAGGAAGGATCTACTATGCCCCCTTATGGTCATTTGCCCCTTCGCTTTGGCCTCCTCTTGTCTCTCGATCCTACCGAGAGACAAGATGGCGGCCGCTACGGACTGTTTGGAATGTTTACAGACGCCGGAGAACCAATCAGCTTCGCTTCACAAAGCTCCGTAGCGCGAAAAGTACGCGAACTGGAGCGCTGCCCGGTCCGCTGTTACAGATATATATCTTTTTTTGAACGTTAATTTCTCAAAATCCACTGAAGCACATATATTGAGACCTACAAAAGGCACATCGGGCTACCAGTCCCTACAATTTTGCCAAGTTTCGTGCAAATCCATTCAGCCGTTCGGGCTAAAAGTGAGGCCAACCGCCCTATGGAGAACTCAATGTTAAAAACACGTTTTGGGACCCCCCTTTTTTCTCGGCCCCCCCTTGACGAACCCCCCCCAAATTTTCAAGGGCTGCTCAGAAACAAAATGTGCCATTTTCCTGAAAATTTCAGCCAATTCCGTCCACAAACGCCAAAGTTATTAGACATAGAATTTTCAAAAATCCCATAGAGAAAAAATCTTAACTATATATACCTACTGGCGACCGCCAGTAGGTATATATAGTTAGGATTTTTTCCCTATGGGATTTTTGAAAATTCTATGTCTAATAACTTTGGCGTTTGTGGACGGAATTGGCTGAAATGTTCTGGAAAATGGAACATTTTGTTTCTGAGCAGCCCCTGGAAATTTGGGGGGGGTTCGTCCAGGGGGGGTCGAGAAAAAAGGGGGGTCCCAAAACGTGTTTTTAACATTGAGTTTTCCATAGGGCGGTTGGCCTCACTTTTAGCCCGAACGGCTGAATGGATTTGCACGAAACTTGGCAAAATTGTAGGGACTGGTAGCCCGATGTGCCTTTTGTAGGTCTCAATATATGTGCTCCAGTGGATTTTGAGAAATTAACGTTTAAAAAAAGATATATATCTGTAAGCGCGCTCCGGGCAGCGCTCCGGTCCGCGGACCTTAAGATTACCGGAACTTCGCGTAGCTAAGCTGATTGGCTCTCCGGTGTCTGTCAACATTCTAAACAGTCCGGAGCGGCCGCCATCTTGTCTCTCGGTAGGATTGAGAGACAAGAGGAGGCCAAAACAAAGGGGGAAATAACCATAAGGGGGCATACTAGATCCTCCCTGACCCCCTAGGTTTAATGTGGAGGTTTTAAAAAGGCCCCGCGGGGCAAAAAAAACAAAAAATGTTTTTGTTTTTTTTGCGTGGGGAGCGCCCGGTCCGCGAACCGGGAAGCGTTCTGGGCAGCGTACTGCAATGAAAAATGAATGATAGACTTTTCAAATGCTGTATGTTAATTGATTGTTGGTTTTGTTGATTATTTTTTATTTTCTTTATTTTTTAAGCATTTTTTTTTATTGTGATTGTGTTTCATAATTTATTAAACTTTCTAACATTTCATTGTCAGAAATTTCATAATTATCATTGAATATACATTGTAGTCTCTGAGGGTGTAAAATGTCCTCATTTTCAAGGAGGTTATCTACTGCTTGTACACATTGCAGTAGTTCTTTGTCTAAAGTTTCATCGAAAAATTCAATATCATTTTCATCATTGATTTCTTGGCTGCTCTCTTGCAGGACAATTTGAAATTCAACTTTCTGTTCGCCTTCCATTTTGCCTGAAATTTAGATTAAAAAAATATATATTAGTAGAGATAGGGCACTGTTGGGATTAATTTTGGGCAGTGTATAGTATCAGAGTGGAAGTAGGAATATAAAAAAGTGTATGTGATTTAACGTAAGTAAATTCATAATTATACAAGAGAAGCCTAACTCCAGAAAAAGTTTACCATATTAACTTATAGTGCACAATATACTTCAGTTTTAAAAATAAAAACTTACCTTTAGAAAGAAGTTGAAGGAATTAGTGAAAATCCTATTGAAATGTACACCAAGAAGTAGTAGTCAAAATGGCTGTGTTTTCTTCTCTTCCTTTATATATATTCAGGTATATAACCAATCAAATGTCAGGTAAAAAAAGTAGAAAATGAAAGTAACATTTTAATTGGTTGTCAATTCCAACACTTCAGATGTGTTTTGTGAAGTAATTTACCTCACGGTATTTAGAGAGGTCTACAGGCTAAATGGCTAAATGGAATTCCAATCAAATTTGTGAAAATGGTAGGGATTGGTATGTAGTATGAGCTAGTCTATATTTGGTGAAATTGTCTCCAGTGGCTTTTCTGTGAACTACTTTCCCACCTTTTTTGATGGTGCGCTTCCCAGGGAGCGACCCGGTACGCGAACCGTTGAGCGCCCCGGTTCGCGAACCTTAAGCGTAACGGGAGTCCACCATTTTGTGTTTCGGTCGAATTAAGTTACAAGATGGAGGGCAAATAATGGTTAGAATGGGTAGAAGGGGGCACGGTAGACTTATCTTGACCCCCTAGGTTTTGTGAGGGTGGCTGAGGAGGCCCATATGTGCGAAAAAAAAACATTTTTTAAAAACATTTCGCGAGGTTAGCTCCCGGTTCGCGTACCGGGTAGCGCCCCAGGGAGCGTACTTTGTTGAAAATTAGTGAAAAATGTTAGAGTAAAATAATAATTGTGAGTGATCAGATGTAGGGTAGCTCTGAGAAGAGCTTTTGGGTTTATGGTACATTTAGGTACTTATAAGTAGGTACCAATGCACATTCTTAAATTCAGAGTGAAAATTCTGTTGCCCTCATCTGAGAAGTGAACTCCATCTCCTCTGTAGATATCTTGCATGTAGTAACGCAAGTTATTGTTGTACAGGGAGCCCATTCCATGGTCTCTCATGTAAGCTGAAACAGATTTGTTTACATGCTTCCTCGACTTCTCAATTTGTGGACAAAATTGGTTTGACCACCTCCATTTCTGTCTTTGGCATATATTTGAATATACCAAGGCAGTCTGAGGAAAAAGTGCCATTAATTGCTCAAAGGTGTCCTTTAAAAGCATTTCCAGACCTACACCAGTCAAAGTGCCCAAGTCATTACCTCCACAGTGCACAATTAACAGGTCAGGTTTGGGCAAATGCATAAAGGTTTTCACCAATGGTATCAATTGGTGACATTTTAATCCTCTGTGGCCAAACCACTTAATTTCCACATCTTGTAAATTGAGGTTAGGTAAATTCCTGTTTTCAGTGTACCTTTGAGCCCAGTGAATATAACTATGTCCAACAATCCAGACAGAAAACATGGTGAGAGAAGGTTCTCCTGCAGTCAGATGAAGTGTGGCAATGAAATGGCAGTTGAAAAAATGAGAGTTTAAAATGAAAAAAACTGTGGAGTTTCTGTGTTCATGAAGCAGTAACAGTGATTGGTGGATTTTGATTGCTGAAAACAGAAAGTTAGGGTGCACGGATGAGTTATTTGAAAGATGTATTTTGAATGGTCAATAAAAAATCATTAAATGAAAGAATGCACTGGATATGCAGGTGCACTGAGAGTTCAGAGTTCAATTGCAACATTGTTGTGTGAACTTGCAAACACCAGAAGTCTTCCAAGAGGTGGTTGCCATGCAGAAAAGGCAGAAAGGGCAGAGGGGGGAAGGGTTTTCATTTGAAAAAAAGTGAGGGAAGAGTTTTGATTGGGTGACATGAGAGATATGTGTGAAGAATTACAGCATTTCTGTGCTTTTGATAGCTGCAGACTCTGGAGTGCATACCTTTTGCTCTGCTGAAGACAAATTGGTGTGTTTCTGAGACTGTTTTCAAACTCAAAGTATTTGCTAAGGTGAGAAAATATTTCTTTAATTTAGATAGAGAATAGTGTGCTTTAAGGAGAAAATTATGAATTATGTGGCGCAAATTGCTTGTAAATATGCTCCCACCTGTGCAAGGAAAATTTAGATTTTTAATGTTTGTGTTACATAGCCATGTTAAAAGTGATACAAACATGCTGCAAAGGCAATTAAAAAACGCTTTTATGTGTCTTAAGGACATTTTAAGTAATTTTCCCATGTGCAGTGTTTTGAAATTATGATTTGAAAATCGTTTTTGGGGAAAAGGAATTGTTTTTAAATTTATGACAAGGACATAATGGTGTATGCTTCTTTATAAGGCAATTGACTGTACCTGATGTTATTTTTCCCATTTTAATGTAAGACCTTTCTCTGTGGCGCAAATTGCTTGTAAATATGCTCCCACCTGTGCATGGCAAATTTAGATTTTAAATGTTTGTGTTACATAGCCATGTTAAAAGTGACCCAACCATGCTGGAAAGGCAATAAAAAAACACTTTCATGTGTCTTAAGGACATTTTAAGTAATTTCCCTGTGGGCAGTGTTTTCAAATTATGAATTGAAAATCGTTTTTGAGGTAAAGGAATGTTGTTAAAATTTATGTGCGCCATATGCCCCCAAATTTCTTTTTCAGGGGTGCAGCAGGGTGTTATTGAGACACCCCTACACCTTTGGAAAAATTCCTAATTTGCGATGAGCTAATTGCTAATTGCAAATTGCACCTTCTTTCATATGGGCATCCTGGCGCATGGAAATGAATGGGTAATTTGCAATTAGCAATTTGCTCATCGCAAATTTGGAATGGTAAAGAATCGCTATTTATTCCTTAAAATTCGCTATTTTGGAAATGCAAAATAGTTATATGATACATATGGCGGTTGATGTCTAACAAGATAAGAAGCTTAGGGATACATTTATGATGACTGGCGCAATGAAGTGGACATCACTTACTTCATTGGTAGAGCTTTACATGTATTATGTCCTCTGTATTCTTCATCAAGCGTAACTTTAATCTGCAATCCTGAGTAGGCCTCACCTTAAACAAACCTCTGGATAGGCCACATCTTATCGTCATCCTGAATTAATCATTTAAAATGCTAGGGACAGATTTATGATAGGTGTATGCCTCTTTTGCGCCACTTACAAAACACTGTCCATGGGGAAATGACTTAAAATGTCCTTAAGACACATGAATGTGTTTTTTTAAAGCGTTTGCAATTTTTTTGGGTCACTTTTAACATGGCTATGTGACTCAAACAGTCAAAATCTAAATTCACCATGCACAGGTGGGAGCATATTTACAAGGAATGTGCTCCATGGGGAAAGGTCTTATAATGTAATATGGGAAAAATGACATCAGAGACACTGAAATGCCTTATAGAGAAGCATACACCATTATGTCCTTGTCATAAATTTGCAAACCATTACTTTTCCCCAAAAACGATTTTCAAATCATAATTTGAAAACACTGCACATGTGGAAATGACTTAAAATGTCCTTAATTCAAAATTTGCTATTCCTTATTTTGCGATTGCACTGAAGGATTTGCAAATTTTGCGATTCCTTAAATGCAATGTATCAAACAAAAAATATGTAAAAAATGACATTAAGGATTTGGAAACTACCACCAACTTCTAGTTTGTGGTAATTTGCGAATTCTTTTCAAAAAGCATTTTTTTCCAAAAAACAAAAGGTGCCATATGACGCCCATACATGCCCTTAGGGCATGTATGTGCGCCATATGCCCCCAAATTTCTTTTTCAGGGGTGCAGCAGGGTGTTCTTGAGATACCCCTGCACCCTTGAAAAAATTCCTATTTTGTGATGAGGTAATTGCTAATCGCAAATTGCAACCTTCATTCCTATGAGCCTCCTAGCCCATGGAAATGAATGGGTAATTTGCAATTAGCAATTTGCTCATTGCAAATTAGGAATGGTAAAGAATTGCTATTTATTCCTTAAAATTCGCTATTTAGGAAATGCAAAATAGTTTGATGGTACATATGGTGGTTCATCTGTAACAAGATAAGAAGCTTAGGGATACATTTATGATGACTGGCAAAATAAAGTGCAAATCACTTACTTCATTGGTAGGCCTTTACATGTATTATCTCTTCTGTATTCTTCATCAAGCGTAACTTTAATCTGCAATCCTGAGTAGGCCTCACCTTAAACAAACCTCTGGATAGGCCACACCTTATCGTCATCCTGGATTAATCATTTAAAATGCTAGGGACAGATTTATGATAGGTGTATGCCTCTTTTGCGCCACTGTGCGTCACTTTTATGATGCAGCGGCGGTGCAAAAGATTTGCTATGAGGCGACAAAATTACAAATTGATGCATTTAGGCACATATGTCATGGTGTAAAAAAAACGTACCACATGAAACCGATGCAGCAGTGATGCAAAACATGCACCATGTTGCAAGACAGGCCTCACTTGGGGCCATATGTATCAAGCTAATTAGCATTCGCAAAGATCAAAATTCTGCGAATTTCGGCCTTTGCGAATGTTAATTAGACAAATGGTATGTATCAAACAAGTTTGATGCAAAATAAGGAGTAGCAAAATTTGCTATTCCTTATTTTGCGATTGCACTGAAGCATTTGCAAATTTTGCGATTACTTAAATGCAATGTATCAAACAAAAAATATGTAAAAAATGACATTAAGGATTTGGAAACTATTGTGGTAAATTGGTGGTAATTTGTGAATTCTTTTCAAAAAGCTTTTTTTCCAAAAAACAAAAGGTGACATATGACGCCCATACATGCCCTTAGGGCATGTATGTGCGCCATATGCCCCCAAATTTCTTTTTCAGGGGTGCAGCAGGGTGTTCTTGAGATACCCCTGCACCCTTGAAAAAATTCCTATTTTGTGATGAGGTAATTGCTAATCGCAAATTGCAACCTTCATTCCTATGAGCCTCCTAGCCCATGGAAATGAATGGGTAATTTGCAATTAGCAATTTGCTCATTGCAAATTAGGAATGGTAAAGAATTGCTATTTATTCCTTAAAATTCGCTATTTAGGAAATGCAAAATAGTTTGATGATACATATGGCGGTTCATCTGTAACAAGATAAGAAGCTTAGGGATACATTTATGATGACTGGCGCAATGAAGTGGACATTACTTACTTCATTGGTAGGCCTTTACATGTATTATCTCCTCTGTATTCTTCATCAAGCGTAACTTTAATCTGCAATCCTGAGTAGGCCTCACCTTAAACAAACCTCTGGATAGGCCACACCTTATCGTCATCCTGAATTAATCATTTAAAATGCTAGGGACAGATTTATGATAGGTGTATGCCTCTTTTGCGCCACTGTGCGTCACTTTTATGATGCAGCGGCGGTGCAAAAGATTTGCTATGAGGCGACAAAATTACAAATTGATGCATTTAGGCACATATGTCATGGTGTAAAAAAAACGTACCACATGAAACCGATGCAGCAGTGATGCAAAACATGCACCATGTTGCAAGACAGGCCTCACTTGGGGCCATATCTATCAAGCTAATTAGCATTCGCAAAGATCAAAATTCTGCGAATTTCGGCCTTTGCGAATGTTAATTAGACAAATGGTATGTATCAAACAAGTTTGATGCAAAATAAGGAGTAGCAAAATTTGCTATTCCTTATTTTGTGATTGCACTGAAGCATTTGCAAATTTTGCGATTACTTAAATGCAATGTATCAAACAAAAAATATGTAAAAAATGACATTAAGGATTTGGAAACTATTGTGGTAAATTGGTGGTAATTTGTGAATTCTTTTCAAAAAGCTTTTTTTCAAAAAAACAAAAGGTCCCATATGACGCCAACACATGCCCTTAGGGCATGTATGTGTGCCATATGCCCCCAAATTTCTTTTTCAGGGGTGCAGCAGGGTGTTCTTGAGACACCCCTGCACCCTTGGAAAAATTCCTAATTTGTGATGAGCAAATTGCTAATCGCAAATTAAACCTTCATTCCTATGAGGCTCCTAGCCCATGGAAATGAATGGGTAACTTGCAATTAGCAATTTGCTCATTGCAAATTAGGAATGGTAAAGAATTGCTATTTATTCCTTAAAATTCGCTATTTAGGAAATGCAAAATAGTTTGATGGTACATATGGCGGTTCATCTGTAACAAGATAAGAAGATTAGGGATAGATTTATGATGACTGGTGCATCACCAGGGATGTGTCAGTCATCCTGCGCCGCTGTTCCGCCACCCATGGTGTGCTGCATTTACAATGCGGGGCATCATGGGGCAAAAATGGCACAGATGCGTGATGTATCTGTGCTGTAAAGGTAGTGATTGCTGGAGTTGTATCGCAAGTGCGATGCAGCTCAAGCAAGGCTCAGGGGTGCCCCATCTCCACAATGTTGCGTCAAGACCTATGCCTGCTTAAAGCAGGCGCAGGGTTTTGACGCAGCTTTCTCCTATCTGATTGTAAATACGGCACACCATGGGTGGCAGAGCAGCGGTGCACGTTAACTGGTGCATGCCTGGGGATGTGCCATTTAACATAAATCTGCCCCTTTACATTTAAGTATGTGCAGGACACACAGAGTCGGTGAGGCTTATCCAAGGTTAAGAAGAGATGAGTCCTGTTCACTGAAAAATTAGACATAGTCTTCACCTGCTCAGCATCGCTGGACATGGCTAAATAATAGCTGCAAAATATTACTCTTGTTAAACAATTTTACTATTATAATCTCTGAGATTTGTCTCTTACTCTGCAACATCTCATTGTTGTTATCTTTCTTTAAAGATAAAGACAACATCAACATGAGTGACAATCTGCAATCAGTTGATTTTGACCTCATCATTGAACTTGTAATTGAAACATCAGTGGATGTTGATCCCTTGGATGATTTAAATCCTGAGGATGAAGAAGAGCGTGATGAGGATGCAGATTTGTCCGAATTATAGGATATAGGATGGGAAGCTGACCTGCTTGAGCCTTTGGAAATATAAACATTTATTTTTAAAATGTATAATTAATGAAAAGTAAAAATGTAAACCGTTTAATTTAAAAATAAAGACACCTTCAAAAACAGGTTATGTGTAGTGTCTTCAATAAAATATTAAAATATGCTCATAAAATTAGATCAGATTCACATATAAAATAGCACAGGTAACATAAATATAAATGTCATTTCTTTTCTGCTATTTCTGTATTGTAAATTTGCCAAGGACTAAAAAATCTTCTATTTAAAATGTCAAGTAGTGTGTTAAGTTTTTGATCATTGTTATTGATTTACTGTTTGGTAATAATGGTTAATAACATTTTTTATTATATTTTACCACAGATTCAACTGCAGATCATTTCAAGATTTCACCATGCCAACAATAGAAAGACAGAGAAAGGCTGCAAAACGTCAAAGACAGCAGGTGAAACAAAATAAGCAGCAGTCCTCTAACAAAAATATTTGTCAAGTCACGAAGAAAGCACCGGGTAAGAGCACAAAATATTTCATAAGAAATATGTGTAGTAAAAAAAATATTACTACAGAAAATGTTTCAGTCCATAAAAAGAGAAGCAAATCAAATGGAAAGGAAAGGCCAATCAAAAATGTTACTGCTAGAGCAAGAGATAAGTCTGTGCATGATAGTAGAAGGAAACAACAGTTTAGGGACATTCGTAAACGAATGTTCCGCAACAGGATAATTGGCAATTTGTTAAAAAATATTAAGAAAGGTCAACAGAAACTGGTTTTTTATAAGAGAAAAAAAAAAGTTGAGAAAGTTATTAATCAGGCATTTGAAATTAAACGTAAGTTATTTATTTTGATAATCAATAGAATTAGGAAGCTAAACAAGGCAATTTATGATTTCAAAAGAAATAGTAGATGGAAGAGAATAGTTAATCGTAGTAATTTTTGTGAAGTTTTTTCTGGAGAATGGATGCATAGTTCAAGCTGTGAGGCATTTTTTAATGAGGAGAGTTATTTCCAGGATAATGATTTGGTGCATGCAGTTGACACCAGTGGTCGTGCTTATGAAGTGAAAGATGGTTGTCCAGTTGAAAAAGAAAAACTTGTGACAACAGAGACAGAAGAGGTGTTAGGTAATGAGGTTTTAGGAAGACGTGCTAAGGGTCCTGTGTACACCTGGAAGTGTAGTAGTATTTGCAGTGTGCGACAGGATTCCATCAATTTGCTTTGTGATTTTGTACGGTCATTTAATAAGAAAAGTTTGAAGCAGAAAATAAGGTTGTTGCAAGAATTAGATCCTTGCAGAGTGAGAGAAGTGACAGGTTTGCATGGTCATTCACTGGCTTGTCTTTCCAGGAGAGTATGCCAGAGTGTTTTTCATCATTTCAGGATGCTAGCAGTGCATCATAATAAAGTGAGGAAATTAGTTAGAATGTTGTATTATGCTAAGAGTCCAGCAATTATGCTTAAACAATTATGCGCTGCTCTTTTGCATGGTTCTGAAATAGATGTGAAGAACATATGTGAAGAAATTGAGTTTTGTTACTTTGGAAGTAAAGAGGAGAATGTTGAAATTGACCCAGAAGAAGAGGGTAATGTGGAAGATAGTGTACAGGTTTCCAGTACAGATAATTTCCAGAGGGAAATTGCGACGTTTCAGGTGAAATCAAGTGAGAGGCCTAATTTCACTTGTGTGTGTTGTCGACGCACTTATTATAAGAATCAGACTAAGTTAGTGGATTTATATGCAAAAAGTGAAAGGGAAAATAATAGTGAATGGAAGGATTTTGCAACATACTTGATGGTAGAAAATTGTTTTGATTTGGGATTTGATCAACGTGTGTGTACTTATTGTTGTTGCAAATTAAATCAAAACCAGATGCCTGCTAGAGCAGTTCATAATAATCTGGAATTGGTTGAGATTCCTTCTGAATTGAAGGATTTAAATACTTATGAATCTATTTTGATTCAAAGTATCCATCCCTTTCAGGCTATTGTAAGAATGGAGCCAAAGACAGGGAAATTGCCTCCATCAGATTTACAGAGAGGATTAAAGGGAAGAGTTGTTTATTTGCCTCTAGATTTGAAGAAAAACATTAACACAATTGGAGTAGAAAAAGTGGAAGAGGAACCTCTGGTTATCTTAGTTAATGGGGTTCCGACAAAGAATAAGAAAATATGGCAAGATTTAGTAGATGTTAGGAAAGTTAAAAAGGCAACATTGTATTTGAAAAAAAATAATAAATACTATAAGAATGTATATGTTGCAGAAGAGGACGTAAGTGAGGAAGAGGATAGCGATTTGTGTGCTGGTCAAATTGAGAAAGTAGAACCCTCTACTAGTGAAGAAATATATGAACATTATAGTGTTCATCCTTTGCATTCCAAGGAAGTCATGGGGAATGCTATTGAGTTGTTTCAAATGAAACAAGCCAAAGGGAGTCCCATTAGTGTTTGGGAGGAAAGTTTGGAAGCTCGGTGTTTCCCACAGCTTTTTCCAACAGGTCAGGGAGGAAGATATGATGAGCGACCTCATCAAATTCCTGCTTCTGAATACCGGACTTTGCGATTGTATGCAGGAGATGCTAGGTTTCGACAATGCATTCCCTATTTGTTTCATCTCCTGTTTGAAAGCGATCTGTCTGGACTGTCATATGCAGTGAACCACATCTTGAAAAGTGGTATACACATGCAAAACATCTCGGCAAGTGACTTTATGGATAAAGTCAATGTCCAAGACAGTATTTTGAATTCTCACCTGATTAATCTCATGGTGTGTCAGCGTGGTACTAATGAGTACTGGTACCGTCGTCATGGTGATTTAAAATGTATGCTGAGGAACTTAGGTACTCCCACATGGTTCCTCACTCTGAGCTGTGCCGAGTATGGCTGGGAAGACTTACTTGAATTTCTACGAGAGGCAAATGCTAACGTAGATAACATCGAATTCAAGACACCCGGAGAACTGTGCTCTTTGGATCCAGTCAATGTATGTAGGTACTTCAATCATAGATTTGAAGCTATGATGTCTTTCATCATGAATAAGAAGAATCCACCTCTTGGAGAGGTGTTGGATTTCTTCTGGAGAAAGGAGTACCAAGCAAGAGGTGCTCCTCATATACATATGTTGCTGTGGATCAAGGATGCACCTAAATTTGGAACGGATCCAGAAGACTCAGTGATGAGTTTCATCCAACAGTATTCTACGTGTGCTGTTCCAAACGCAAAGGAGAAGAAAAGCCTAAGAGAAAAAGTTCTGCGTTTCCAAAGCCATCGATGTGGAAAGTACTGCCGTCGTAAATTCCGAAACAAGGACAAGTTCTACACCAAATGTCGTTTCGGCTTTCCACGACCGGTGATTTCTAAAGGAAGAGTGAACAGTTTGATGTCTTCGCTGCGACATAATGTCATGAAGAAATCACCTAAAAACACATACAATTTGAAGAGGAACGAAGAGTCCAAGTACATCAACGACTACAACCCGGTGATTTTGTCCATGTGGAATGCTAACATGGATATACAGTTTGTGGCTGATAACTGTATGGCTGTGGCTCGGTATGTGACGTCTTACATCACCAAAAAAGAGAAGACAGAATTGAAGGATATGTGGGAGGACATTTCCCATGAAAAGAGCCTCAGCAAGAAGTTGTACAGTTTCAGTCTGAAGATGTTGTCGCATCGAGAAATCGGAGCGTACGAATGTTCTGACCGGTTGTCTTCAGCAAGTCTCTATGCCAAGTCCAGGAGTATCATTTGGGCGAGTCTTGGTCTTGCTGCAACGCGTAATTGAGTTCTCAAACCTGTGCGGGAAATTGAGTATTTGGCGGAAAAGGAGCCAAACAGTACCGACATTTTGAAGACCAACATGTTGGATACATATTATCCAAATAGAAGCAGTCACCTCGACAATGTTTGTCTGTATGAGGTTCTTCAAAATTACATATTCAAGAGGAACATCAAAGAAGATACTGAGAAAGGAGTGTATGCTGTAATAGGAAGTGAGGGATGTCTGGTCAAGCAAAGAAAATGCCACTTGGTAAACCATCGAAAATTGAGTGGCGAATCTCCTGAAAAAAAGGAGTTTTTCTATTTAGCACTTTTGCAACTTTTCAAGCCTTGGCGTGCAGAAGAGGAACTGCTTGGAGATTTCCTCTGTTACGAAGACTCTTTCAATGCCGCCAAGGAGACCATAGAATGTCCTGCTTTTCCCAAATATGTAGAAATGTTGAATGCGGAAATTGAGCAGGAAGCAACGATTGCAGCCGAGATTGCCAGAGACAGTTCTCAGGACAGTCAGAGTTCTGCTTCATTGAGTCAGGATCCACTAGGAGGACCTGTTATCGAAAATGAAGCTGCCACTGCCATGAATGAAGTGGAAAGAGCCATGGCACATGCTCAGGAGGATGCGGTTAACTTAGAAGAGTTGGAAAGACAACTCAACGTTGAGCAGAGGAAAATATATGACGAAGTTACCATGCAAATTGATCATGGATTAAGTCATGACAAGAAAGAGTGCTCATGTACGTCGTTGAAGCCTGTCCGACTGTACGTGAGTGGAGAAGCGGGAACTGGAAAAAGTTTCCTCATTAAAGCAATTTCATGCTATTTGCAGGAAAGGACAGAGTCATCGCTGTCTTGTGTTGTCACCGCTCCAACTGGACTGGCAGCACATAACATTAAAGGGATTACTTTACATCGTTTACTGATGCTGCCAGTGGAGCATGACAACAAATTACAATATCACAAGCTATCTGGAGATGCTTGTTTTGAAGTTTCAAGAATCTTGAGGAAAATGAAACTTCTTATCATTGACGAAGTAAGCATGGTTTCCAATGTCATGCTTGCCTTTGTGCATTTGAGAATTCAAGAAGTTCTCAAAACAGAGTATGATGTGTTATTTGGTGGCAAACACATCATTGTTTTCGGAGATCTTCTGCAGCTGACACCAGTGAAAGGGCAACCTGTGTTCAAAATGCTCACGCATGAAGATACCAGGAAGTGCCTAGGCAGCATTGGCAACGTCAATATATGGTTAAACTTCAATTATGCTGAACTGCATGAAAATATGCGTCAGGCGAAGGATGAAGTTTACAAGACTATTCTACAAGATGTTAGAATTGGAAAAGTGACCGAGCATGGGAAAGAAGCTTTACATGCACGATTACTGTCAAATTTATATCCAGAACAAGATGTTGTGCCTGAGAATATTTTTCAGAAAATTACTGATAAGAAATCTGGAATATGTTTGATGCCAACTCTTGCAGAATGTGCCAAATTCAACAACAAAATGTTGCATTTAGAAAAGCAAGAGATTGTGAAACTGGAAGCTATTGACAGAGTAGAGCATATGGGATCAACAATTATTTTGTCTGAGAATCTGAAAACAAAATTGGATTCATTAGAGAAGAGTATATCTAAAACTGCAGGTTTTGAAAAGACTCTGAATGTGTGCTTGAACTGCCGTATAATTTTAAGAAGGAATTTACATGTTGAAAGAGGTCTGGTAAATGGATCAATGGGTAATGTTGTTGATTTTGTAAAATACAGAAATAGAGATGGAATTGAATTTTTAAAAATTAAATTTGATGGCATTGAGGAAGTACAGCTAATTGGTCGTTGCTCTGCTAGATTTTTGCTTGTAAAAGACTTATATGTTCGCCGTAAGCAGTTTCCTGTTTGCTTGGCATATGCGGTGACAATCCATAAATCGCAAGGTTTAAGTGTAGACTGTGCATTGGTGAATATTGGCAGTTCTGTGTTCAAGGAGGGTATGGCATACGTGGCATTGTCACGAGTTAGAACTTTATCGGGATTGTACTTGATTGAGTGTGATGTCACAAACATTTGTGCGGATCTAGATTGTGTTAAGGAATACAATAGGTTAAGAAGAGAGTATGCGTCACATTTGCCTCAGTATCCTTTGTTTGAGAAACGTGTGGTAGGCCGGAAACGAAGAAATGTGACCAATACTGGGGAGGTTGTAGCAAAAAGACGAAAAGTCGATGAACCTAAAATTACAAGCAGAAACAAAAAGGATTCTGTTGAAGATGTTGTTGGTTTTCAATTTGAAAACAGTTCTGGTGTCAACTGCTATGCTAATGTAGTGGTTAATGTTTTGTTTTCTCTAGAAAATGTAAAAGAAGAGATTGTGGTCAATTCTGATCAAAGATTTTGCAGTTTGTTAAATTCTGTGTTAGAGAAATGTAGCACTGATAGAAGAAACATAGAAAGTGTGTCTGAAATTCGAAATCTGTTAGACAGATGTTCAGGCCAAACACAATTCTCTCAAAATATTCAGCAAGATTGTCAGGAGTTTTTAATGTATATGCTTGATGTATTGCATGCTGAAGGTGTAGATGTAGATCAGCTGTTTGGGCTTTCTTATCAATGGCAGCATGACTGCGAGAACTGTATGGTATCAAGTACTACTAGTGTAGACTCAGAAAGATTTATATATTTAACTTTGCCAGACAGTAAATCAGTCTCCTTTAATAAGCTAGTAAAAGCAGCTGATCACAACATGGAGTGTAGCCAATGTAAATCTGAAATGATGTCCACATTATTTATACGAACATATGGCCAGTATGTCATTTTAATGTTCCAACGATGTAGGCCTGATGGAACAAAATTGACAACTTTAATTAAAAATGTTGTAGCTTCGCAGTTGTCAATATCAGGAAGGACTTTTGTAACTGCAGCAATTATATATCATGACGGCCCTTCAATAACATCAGGACATTATACAGCTTATTTAAAGTGTAGAAATGGCTGGTCATTCTGCAATGATTCTGTTTTAATTTTCAAAAAAAAATTGCCATATGACCTTAAAAACTCTTACCTGGTGTTTTTAAAACCAAAATTTTAGGGAAAGAATCTCGGGATGTGCTCTGAGGAATTTCAAGAAGTTCTCATGGCTCCTACACTATTTGGCCTTGAGGATAAGTGTAGTACAGAGACATAACTTTTTACCATAACACTGGACGTCATGGAGAAATACATGCACTTTGAATGAGTTCAGAAAAACTATTTCTTTTTATAAGCTAATTGAAGCAGCCAATCAAAACATAGAGTAGAGGGAATGTAAGTCTGCAACGCTGTCTACTGTTTTACATTGCTTTGTGATTGAAAGTGATGTAGAGAATTAAATAATTGTAGTAGTCATAGAGTTAGTGTAAGTCTGCTTCATAGTAAGCAGTATCAGTGTCATAGGAAATGTAGAACATGACTGAGCAAGAAGGGGAAGATATTACTATTCCAGGATTGTGAAAATGATCTTCAACATTTTAATTCTGAAAGTTGCGGAAATGCCAAATGACGGGATTGGCTTACAAGAAATCCAAGAGTTATAAATGGGTCTGACAAGATTTGGCCTTGTGGAAACTTGTGGTAGAGAGCAAGAAGTCATTTATTGCATGTAACATGTTTTTAAATCGATGGAGATTTTCTTTCAGAAAGTGGCGGGCTGAAAGTAATAACAGCACAAAAGAGTGTAAGCTGTTCATAGGACATCCTTTGACGTCATGGAAAGTAAGTTAACTTTAAGGAGTTCTGAATTCTGATTTCTTATGTTGTATGGGTTTTTTAAACACAATCATTTTGATTGTGTTTTTTTTTCCCCGCTGTTATATGATGAATACCTTCAAGTCACTGTTTTTAGTGAATTTTGATACATTCTGAGAACAGCAAAAATAAACCATTTAACATGTATAATTAATTCTGTACTGTTTGCATTTATGATGTATATGTAGAACTGTGTAGGAGGCATGGAGAAGGTGAGGCTTCTGTAAGTGTCAAAGTTGTTGCATGCAGTGCTGCACTTCTGCGTATTCTTTCATATGCTAGACTACATCTGCACAATGAGATACCTAAGCAAAGGAAACACAAGTGATGTGATTGTGAAATGAGCAAAATAAATTGCACGTATTTCAATTACATCACCTGTGTTTCCTATCATTACGAATCACATTGTGCAGATCAAGTTTAGGTCTGTCCAGGGAAACATAGGAGGTTTGGACTTTGTTCAAGAGTGCAGTGGACATGACTCACTTCATTGGTAGACCTTCACATGTATTATGTCCTCTGTTCTCTTCAACAACTCGAAATTTCATCTGCAACCCTGAGTAGGCCTCAACTCAAAAAAACTCTGGATAGGACACATCTTATTGGCATCCTGAAGCAATTATTTAAAATTTTAGTGTCTTGCGACACTTTTCTGAGACAACAGCAATGCAAAAGATGCACCATGTTTTAAGATAGGCCTCACTTCATCTGCATCAAGATACTGTTAGTTTAAAATGTATATCTTTAGGACTGTGTAGGGGGCCTGGAGAAGCAGAAGCTTCTGTAAGTGTCAAAGTTGTTGAAAAACTGTTTGTCCTTCAATCTTTTCCCTTGTCTTTTGTAATTTTTAAATACATGTTTTAATATTTTTGAAATGTTTGTTCTCTCTTTCACAGATTGAAAGTATAAAAACAAAAAGTGAGTAATTTAACGACAATTATAAGGTAAATGCTTTGTACTCTTTTCGTTACATTTCTATCACATTCACCTACTATTAGTTCCACTGCTTCATTTCTTTAACCCTCAGTTTGCTACTTCCCTCATTCCTTTCTCTATTACCTACTTACTCAACTCCTTTCACTCTTTTTCTCAGTCCCTCTCTTCTCATAGTTCCTCACTCTTGTTCACTCACTCCGTCTCTATTACTCTTAGTGTCTTTGACTGATCACTCTATCACTACTTGTTCATAATGCTTTCTCTGTGTAGTTGAAGCACACTAAGGGGCATATTATGAATACAGCCAATAAAATTATTGCTCTTTTTATTGGCAGAAAACTGGTGCAAAAGTGGTTTTAGCGGCAGTTTTTTGTCGCTAAAAGCAGCTTTAGCGACACATTTCTGCCAATAAAAGCTGCAAAACTTTGATTGCCTATGTTGATGATATGGCTCTATGTTACTTACATTTCTTTGCTGTTTCAATTAATCTTTTTCTGTTATTTTTTGTTTTCTGTTTTCTATTTTTTCTCTCTGTTATTCCTCATGTTTTAATCTTATTTTGAACATTCACTCACATTCTCCAAGAAACTCTTCTTTGTTAATGTTATACTCTCTTTTTTTTTCTTTCACTTCGTTATCTATTTTGTTTTTCACAATTATACCCTCTTCCGTCTTTTCTTCGGTAAATAGATCTATTAAACAGTATCTCTTCTTTACTCCCTATAGCTGTCTTTCTTTTAACATCACTCTCTGTTTACTTTCCTTATACTTACTCTTTTTTTTTTTTTTTTTTTTTTTGGGTTAGCTCCCGGTCCGCGTACCGGGAAGCTAACCCGGGAGCGAACCAAAAGAAATAGAGCTTGCCAGAGTGCTAAACATTCTAGCAATTTTTTTTGAAAGGGAAGGTAGTTCTGAAAAGAACTTTTTTTTATATATTTTTGTTGTTTTATATTTTTTTTTAATTTTTTGAACATTTTTTGGTTTTTTTGTATTTTTTGAACGATTTTATATTTTTTTGGTATTTTTTTTGGGGGGGGAACAACAAAAAACAGGCGTTGAAAAGGGCTCAACAGGAGCAAAAAAAAAATTACTGGGGGCGGTTAGGGCAATCATGGTGTTCATACGCCAGGTTTATAGCATTGATGCTCATGTTGCCACACGCTAACAACGCACGACAGTGCATACAAGAGTGTATCATGTGGCCAAAATTCTCTTGTATATTTGGCACAGTTTCCCGTGCCTCTTCTGGTGTTAACGCAATTGGTAATCTTGGTCTGGCCACAGGAGTTGGTCTTGGATTGTCCTGCATATCCCTTATTTCCGCCCGGCTGTAATTTAGTGGATGCTTCCTTGTCATGTGCCTGTGCATTGTGTGATTTCCGTAACTATATTTCTTGTCCGTCCCTCTTGATAATTGTTCTTTGCATATGCGGCAGGTGACATACCTCGCATTGACTTTTTTTTGGCCACGAGGGATCGAATAAAACTGCCAGATGAAACTGGCTTTCTTTCTGGAAACCCGGGGCACCTCTTCTAAGAACTGTGGTTCTTCTCCCTCCTCATCCATTTCTTCATCTTCCTCCTCAGTGTTGGTAATGACCTGGGGAGGTGGTCCTCTCTTCCCATGAGGAGGTGGAGGTGGTGGTGGGGGTCCACCAGCTGAAGCTACCAATGAAGCCATTTCTCATATAGTAGTAAAGGTCTTCCTCTCACAATGATGAAAGTCAGAGTGAGGAAAGAAGGAGGGGTTTTCATCATTTGGGAAAAACAATACTTCTCAACCAATGAAAAGTGTTATTTTTAGGTCACCTGACCTAGCCTTACATCATTATGAAACCAAAAGTGAAATGAACCAATGAAAAGTGTTATTAACAAGTCACATGACCTGTTATGCTTACGTTACGCGCTCCGGTCCGCGCCCCGGATAGCTTCCGGGTCGCTGCGCTTCGCGCCTCGGTCTGCGCCCCGGTGCACTTCCGGGTGCGCTAACGCGGTATGTCACAAGACGCATTACGCGGCAACGCGATACGTCGCGTTTTCGCGATGCGCCGCGGATCGCTTCCGGGGAGCTGCGTTTCGCGCCTCGGTCCGCGCCCCGGGGCACTTCCGGGTGCGCTAACGCAGTACGTCATAAGACGCATTACGCGGCAACGCGATACCGTCACTATGTTGATTTCTTACCGGTTCGCGGACCGGGTCGCGGCTTTAAATTGAGCTAACGGGAAGCTTCCCGGTTCGCGGACCGGGAGCGAAACAAAAAAAATATTTTAAAAAAATTATTAATAAACATATAAAATATATTTTTGGATTTAAAGAAGAATACATTTTACAGCTATAGATATTAGCTTTTAAAAAACCAATGAAATTCACTGAAAAAACCATAGATTATAGACCATATATAGTTAGGAATTAGCATTTACAAAACCTTGAAAATTCACTGAAAAAACCATAGGTTATACACCATATATAGTTAGGAATTAGCATTTAAAAAACCTTATTTTACTCACACAAAACCATTGAAATTCCATATATAGTTAGTTGTACTAACTATATATCGCGCACCCGCAATCCACTGCTGATCATGTCACATATTACATCATTCATGACATGGTCAGTGACATCACTGATGACATCACTGATGACATCTCAAATGACATCACTGATGACATCACTGATAACATCTCAAATGACATCACTGATGACATCACTGATGACATCACTGATGACATCTCAAATAACATCACTGATGACATCTCAAATGACATCACTGATGACATCACTGATGACATCTCAAATGACATCATTGATGACATCACTAATGACATCACTGATGACATCACTGATAACATCTCAAATGACATCTCAAATGACATCACTGATGACATCTCATTTGACATTACTGATCACATCACTGATGACATCATTCATGTGATAATACGATGAACCTCTTCAGACTCTAATATAACCTTAGATACACTCAGTGTAAACACAGACTTGCAGATTGTCACTCATCCATGAAGTTACACACACACCTAGTCAGTCATGCAAACAATCAATCACACCTCCATTTCCTTAACTATACAGTTAAACACACCTTACTTATTCAAACATATACTAAAACATATTTACTCACTTATACAATCCTGGATACAAGTTCACAATGATCCATACAGCCACTCACACATTCACTGGCTCTTATGCACAGTTATTTATATATGTCAACTCTCACATGTACTGTATTTTACATATGTACTTACTTTGACATGTAGCACTGAGATATCTATTCACTCACCAATACAGTCATGCACACAGTCAACCACCCATACAGCTGTTTCCACATGCACTTTTGAACCCATACATCTAGTGAATCAACTGCTCACACATCTATGCACAGAGTCATACACCTCCCAGCCACCCATACACACTCTCAGTCTCCCATACAAATACTTGGGCAACCAATCAATAACCCATATAGTTAATCATATAGCTACTGATCAACACATGCAGCAGTTTACAGAACAACAGACATAATGATGCACAAATTAAGACAGTTTAGTCACTAACCCATGCACTCAGTGAGAAACATTTAATCACTCACTCATACAGTCAGTCATGCACCTACTAAATCCTTTGTTCAGACACTTCTACATCCACTCATTCTTCAATATGTAAAACATATTTTAACTTTTCAGAAACATACAGTCACTGGATGTTGTCATCAGTGATGTCATCAGTGATGTCATTTGAGATGTCATCAGTGATGTCATCAGTGATGTCACTGACCATGTCATGAATGATGTAATATGTGACATCATCAGCAGTGGATTGCGGGTGCGTGATATATAGTTAGTACAACTAACTATATATGGAATTTCAATGGTTTTGTGTGAGTAAAATAAGGTTTTTTAAATGCTAATTCCTAACTATATATGGTCTATAACCTATGGTTTGTTCAGTGAATATATTATATATATATGATCTCCTAAAAAGATGTAGTGCTAGGAGTTGATGACGATCGGGGCGATGAGGACAGGGGTGGCATCGCAGAAGCCGTGGCCCTGGTCCTATATATATTACCTACTGGCGGTCGCCAGTAGGTATATATAGTTAGGATTTTTTCTCTATGGGTTTTTTGAAAATTCTATGTCTAATAACTTTGGCGTTTGTGGACGGAATTGGCTGAAATTTTCAGGAAAATGGCACATTTTGTTTCTGAGCAGCCCTTGAAAATTTGGGGGGGGTTCGTCCAGTGGGGGCCGAGAAAAAAGGGGGGTCCCAAAACGTGTTTTTAACATTGAGTTTTCCATAGGGCGGTTGGCCTCACTTTTAGCCCGAACGGCTGAATGGATTTGCACGAAACTTGGCAAAATATTAGGGACTGGTAGCCCGATGTGCCTTTGCTAGGTCTCAATATATGTGCTCCAGTGGATTTTGAGAAATTAACGTTCAAAAAAAGATATATATCTGTAACAGCGCTCCGCTTCGCGTAACGGAGGTTTGCGAAGCTGATTGGTCATTCTGTCACTGGGCTATAGTTGGGCTACATCTGGCTGATATTTGGGCTACATTTGTTTTTTTGTGTGTCTGGCGGCCATCTTTGGGCTACATTGGGCTACATTGGGCTTCATTGGGCTACATTCGGCTAATTAGCAAATAGCTCATCGCAAACTAGGAATGGTAAAGAATCGCTATTTATTCCTTAAAGTTCGCTATTTAGGAAATGCAAATAACTTTGATGATACATATGGCGGTTCATCTCTAACAAGATAAGAAGCATAGGGATACATTTATGATGACTGGCGCATCACCAGGGATGTGTTAGTCATTCTGTGCCGCTGTTCCGTCACCTATGGTGTGCTGCATTTACAATGCGGCGCATCATGGGGCAAAAACAGCACAGATGCGTGATGTATCTGTGCCGTAAAGGTGGCGCATTGCTGGAGTTGTATCGCAAGTGTGATGAAGCTCCAGCAAGGGTCGGGGGTGCCCCTGTCGCAGGGTTTCTGTTCTCACACAGAACTGTGGACAGAGGATTGGAACCTCGGCGAATGCATTGCTGGAGTTGTATCGCAAGTGTGATGAAGCTCCAGCAAGGGTCGGGGGTGCCCCTGTCGCAGGGTTTCTGTTCTCACACAGAACTGTGGACAGAGGATTGGAACCTCGGCGAATTAGGGTGTCCCAAAACTCACGTTAGTAATCAAAAACTCCTTAGCAAGCTAGGTACAGTGTCACATTGGATATAACAAACTCTCAATGTTTAGACAATCCAGAATATGAACTTATAGTACCTCAGGATACGTGGAACTCATGAACAGTCGGTCGTTATAGATTTCTTAGAAACCAGAACATGGAGTTAAGAAGAACAGATGTGTATTTGAAATGTTTATTTACTAATGCCGTCTTCTCAGGCGTAGTACCTTAGATAATAAAAGTACACATATTATCAGTAGCAAAATTACCAGCATAGTTACTAGTACATAAAAAGTGAATGGTGATAGTATGTTAACATGCTGTAAATGAATAAGAGTTAGCAACACTTATAAGCAGCCGCGGGCCGTGGAGGGAGTTACGGTGAGGCAGGGAGGCGGGGAGGGGGAGAAGCAGGGTGGAGAATACAAGTACACATATTATCAGTAGCAAAATTACCAGCATAGTTACTAGTACATAAAAAGCGAATGGTGACAGTATGTTAACATGCTGTAAATGAATAAGAGTTAGCAACACTTATAAGCAGCCGCGGGCCGTGGAGGGAGTTACGGTGGGGCAGGGAGGCGGGGAGGGGGAGGGGCAAGGTAGAGAGGGCTCCACCCTGCTTCTCCCCCTCCCCGCCTCCCTGCCCCATCGTAACTCCCTCCACGGCCCGCGGCTGCTTATATCTCACCCTCCCTAATACACATATTATATTATTTGCTAAGAAGGTCTCTTTGTGTTGGTTTAGGGCGTGCCCATACTTTAGTGTCTTAGATTTGAAGGAATCACATCAGCATACACCAGCTCTCTCTTCATGTGAACCGCATCAACTGTTGTGTATGTGTGTTCGGCAAAGCAATATAAAACCCGCCTCATGCCCAGAATTGGCAGAAGTTGCACTTATGTTATGAGTATGAAGTCGTGGAGATCAGACCTCATAACAATTCTGTATCGTGTTGTTCTTGAAACTTTAGCACTCGCTGTACAGATATAGTTTAACAAGTAAAGCAGATAGTAGACCAATAACATATTATTCTCATGTAAACCACGATGAACTACTAGGTGGAAAGCTAAAGCAACAACTAAGTGTCGTGTGCAGAAGTTGCAAAAAAGGAAAAATGGCGTTTAAACCGGTAATGAGCCCATGCTAACTTAACACGGTGTAAAGATATCCAGGACCTAGATGACACCTCCTCATGATCCGGAAACGAACTGAATAAGATAATAGAAGTGCCATCTCATGAGAGCAGATTGCAAGTTTATATGTGGACGGTCCGCAAGGTAAAGCATTAAAAACTAGGAAAATTTAATGCTAAAGAAAAATAAAACAGCCAAGTACTTTATCGAGTCTTAAGCCAATAGGCAAGGTAAATAATAAAAACTTGACAAATAAGTCAATGAATTGTCAATGAAATGCTAGTACTCAGCATATCAAACATGAAAAAGGTCTATGACATAACTGTGTATGCAAAATAAGCTGCAACAGCCTCCAATAGGAAGTCACCGTCTTCATCCGAAAACAGTTCAGCCATCCAATTTAAAAGCGGAAAAGAACATACGTGCTCTCCCAGCACCGGATCCTCTATCACCATCAGAGGACAGCTCGGTGGGTTTTCAAGAAAGCTCTGTTCCAAGAAAGACTGTGCTGCCGCCAGTAAATTCCAGGGACCAAGTAGTCCATGCATCAATGCCACAGCCATAATCCTTTCGCCAGGACAAACCAACTCGTGAGTAATGATAGGAGTCATCAGCTGATTAAAGTCGACGTCAGGAGAAACCGGTCCGCAGAGACACAAATCAATGGCCCAATCGAAATCACAGGTCAGGCAGTGAAATACAGGCTGGACACAGGTGAAGTAGGAGAACCGAAAAGATAATCCATATGCCGTGCTTAATATCGCCAACGGCATTGTGCCATAATATTCTAGCATGCGATTGCGGAACAGTGTCAGCAGCTGCAGGGTCGGAGGTTGCATAGGAGGGACATCCATATTTAAAAATGTAAAAAAGCACAAGAGCGTCCGCTGGTAATGCAAGTAAAAATGCCAATCTACGAACCAGAGTGCAGAAAATACAATGAAAGGAAGCAGGGATGACTCCAAAGATTTTCTCAAATGAAGTCACAAGACCACTGGTAACAACTTTAAAAAAGTGTGCCAGGGACTTTGTGGAGGATGCGTTAAAGATAGTCGGAAACATGTTGCTGAAATTGAAAGGCAAATCTTAATTGAAAAGGGTGTGCACCTCTGTATGGGTGTTCGCTATGTGAAGTACGAAAGTTTCACGGGCCGAACTCAAGGCCACCTCTCTCTGAGACAAAAGAGCTCTTATTCTTGCCATGCCGTTGAAACGTGTCCCAAGGTTGGTATTTGTGGCCAGATTGAAAACTCCCTATGTTCATGTGTGGGAGGAAATAGAACATTTCTGCAGCAAATAACCCGTTCACTTACTGTTACGATAAAAGGAATACTTTTAATTAACTCAGAACAATCTTCATTATTGAGCATCAAATAAGTACCATTTTCCAACAACTTGAACGTGGGGATGATAGCAGGAACTGGCGTGCCTTGCAACACGCAAGCCATATTTGGTCGGTGTTTGTTGCATGAACCGTGTAACTGTATGTGCCTACACATTAGTGAATGATCTGGCGTCTCAGTGCATTCCTCTCCATTCAGATAAACTTCTTGATCATCTTTGAAACATCTGTATGTGTATGGAAGCGACCAGACCTCATGAAGAAAAGCACTACCTAAAGGTTCATAACGACCTATTGGTATATATTTCATACAATTTGAAAACTTATATAAAGCAAAAGGCAGCGTTATTAAACCGTGGATAAGGCATGTTGCCAAAAAACCCGCAATCCTCTGCTGATGATGTCACTGAGCATGTCATGAATGATGTAATATGTGACATCATCAGCAGTGGATTACGGGTAATGGTATCTCTAGTTTACTCCCTTATAGCTGTGTTTCTTTTAACATAAGTGTCTGTTTCCTTCCCTTATACTTACTGTTTTTGGTTCGCTTCCGGTTCGCGTACCGGCGAGCGAACTAGGAAGCGAACTAAGAGAAATAGAGGTTGGCACAGTTCCAAATATTGTACCAATTTTTTAATAACGGGGAGGTAGTTCTGAAAAGAACTTTTTTTTTTATTTTTCTGAACATTTGTTTACTGTTTTTGAATTTTTCGGAACAGTTTTATATTTTTTTGGGTTTTTCTTGGAGGGGGCAATGAAAACGATTCATTGTAAAGGGCTCAACAGGAGCAACAAAACAAAAAAAAGAAGTATTTATTATTTTGGGCGTTTCGGACAAACTTGCATATGATAGTCAATAGCTCTGTTGATCAGAGTGATGCTTTTTTCTCCGTAGGAAATGAATCCATCGCAAAATGCGCAGATGTGTTTTACATCACCAAATCTCATTTGTATATTTGGCACCATCTCCCTGCCCTCTGGTCCCGTTACTTCCGGTACAACAGATCTTCTGGCCATAATAGGGAGATTATCTAGGTCGTTCCGAAACTGTGCAGCACTGTAGTTGTTAGGATGCCACCTAGTCATATGGCGATGCATTGTGTAGTTTCCGAAACTGTATTTTTTGTCGGTCCCTCTGGACAGTCTATCTTGACATATAAGGCAAGTTACGTATCTTGCATTTACTTTTTTCTGACCTTTGGGAATTTTAAAAAATTGCCAAATGAAGTTTTCTTTCCGCTGAGACGTCTTGGGCTGCTCAGGCAAAAACTGCCTCTCTTCGTGCTCGTCCTCCTGTTCCTCTTCTTCTTCTTCTTGTTGAATTACAACTTGAGCAGGTGGTCCACTCTTCCTTGGATGTGGTGGAGGTGGTGGGGAAGCACCAGCTGAAGCTACTAAAGAAGCCATTGCTCAGTGATCACAAAGGGTCTTTCTCTCACAATGATGAAAGTCAGAGTGAGGAAAGAAGGAGGGATTTTCATCATTTGGGAAAAACAAGAGTTCTCAACCAATCAAAAGTGTTCATTTTAGATTATATGACCTAGTCTTACATCATTAGGAAACCAAAAGTGAAATGAACCAATGAAAAGTGTTATTACCAAGTCACATGACTTGCTGTGTTTACGTTAAGCGCTTTGCAGGGCCTCCCGGTTTGCTTCCAGAAACCTGCGCTTTGCGACTCGCTTCGCGTACCAGTTCGCTAACGTAGCACGTCATATGACGTATCACGCGACAACGTGAAACGTCATGCGGACGGGAGGCGTCACGATGTTGTTTTCTAACGCGGCACTTGCGGTAAAGAAACGTTTACCGGCTCGCGGTCTATTTCGCGGCATCAAGGTCAGCTAACGGGAAGCTTCCCGATTCGCGAAGCGGGAACGAAGAAAAAAAAAATTAAAAAAAAAAATTATTCATAAACATATAAAATATATTTTTGGATTTAAAGAAGAATACATTTTACAGCTACAGATATTAGCTGTTAAAAAACCAATGAAATTCACAGAAAAAACCATAGGTTATAGACCATATATAGTTAGGAATTAGCATTTACAAAACCTTGAAAATTCACTGAAAAAACCATAGGTTATAGACCATATATAGTTAGGAATTAGCATTTAGAAAACCTTATTTTACTCACACAAAACCATTGAAATTCCATATATAGTTAGTTGCACTAACTATATATCGCGCACCCGCAATCCACTGCTGATGATGTCACATATTACATCATTCATGACATGGTCAGTGACATCACTGATGACATCACTGATGACATCTCAAATTACATCACGGATGACATCACTGATGACAACATCCAGTGACTGTGTGTTTCTGTAAAGTTAAAATATGTCTTACATATTGAAGAATGAGTGGAAGTATAAGTGTCTGGACGAAGGATTTAGTAGGTGCATGACTGAATGTATGAGTGAGTGATTAAATGTGTCTCACTGAGTGCATGGGTTAGTGACTAAACTGTCTTAATTTGTGCATCATTATGTCTGTTGTTCTGTAAACTGCAGCATGTGTTGATCAGTAGCTATATGAGTAACTATATGGGTTATTGATTGATTGCCCAAGTATTTGCATGGGAGACTGAGTGTGTGTGTGGCTGGCTGGGAGGTGTGTGACTCTGTGCAGATCAATGTGTACTTGTATCAATGATTGTATAAGAGACTAAGTATGTGTTAGTATATGGTTGAAAACGTAAGGTGCTCTATGTTTAACTGTATAGATTAGAAAATGGAAGTGTGATTGATTCTTTACAGGACTGACTAGGTGTGTGAGTAACTCCATGGATGAGTGGCAGAGTGTGAGTGTCTGTATAGGTGTATGAGTGCATATGATAGTGTTGTAAAGATGAGTGATTGTATGTATGAATGATTGTATGGGTGAATGAGTGAATGTGTGTGTAGACGTAGGAATCAGTGAGTGCGTATGTAGTAACTAGTATTGGTGTGTCAATGGTTTCAAAAATTATACTCTGTATTTAACACTGGGTGTAACAGAGGTTATATTAAAGTGTGAGGAGATGCATTGTATTGTCACATTAATGATATCATCATTGATGTGACCATTGATGTCAAATGAGATATCATCAGTGATGTCATTTGAGATGTCATCAGTGATGTCATCAGTGATGTCACTGACCATGTCATGAATGATGTAATATGTGACATCATCAGCAGTGGATTGCGGGTGCGCGATATATAGTTAGTGCAACTAACTATATATGGAATTTCAATGGTTTTGTGTGAGTAAAATAAGGTTTTCTAAATGCTAATTCCTAACTATATATGGTCTATAACCTATGGTTTTTTCAGTGAATTTTCAAGGTTTTGTAAATGCTAATTCCTAACTATATATGGTCTATAACCTATGGTTTTTTCTGTGAATATATATATACTTGAAGATGAAGGATCACAAGAAAACAACAGCCAGCCAGGGCAAAAATCTGGATCCCAAAGGATACAATGAGTCACAAAGAAATAAAATATCCAAGAAAGAAGTGACTCAAACAGATAGATTCACCAAAGAACAAAAATATATTTCCACTACAACGTTTCAGCTTCCGCCTTCCTCAGGTAGTTTCAAGATGGTAAGCTCAGTGGCTGCACAGATGACACAGCTGAATTTTCAAAAAGCATCATGAGTGAAGATTCCATTTGGAATGTGGAATCAATGCAGTCCTGAGAGTTCTTGAGATATGCAGTAATCAGGATGTATTGTCAGTAATGTTCAGTCCATCTGGATGCAATGATTTTAAACGGTACATCCAGAAGTTTTCCCTGGAGTCCAGTAGTTCTTCCTTTGAGACATGTTCCACGGGGAAAATCTTCAAATCTGATAGTGAATGATCCACAAGGTTAAAATGATTGGCTACAGGCTGGTCAATTTTCTTATTAATTATTGCTGATTTGTGGTTCCTGAATCGTGTGCGGAGGTCATTCATTGTTTGGCCTACATATTGTTTTTTACAGCTTTGCCGTTGGCACTGAATCACATAAATAATGCATGTTGAGCGACATGTAAGATGCTGCCTTATTGCATAGGTTCTTCTGGTAACATAACTAGTAACTGATGATGTTTGTAAAAGGTATTCACACGTGATGCACCTTTTAGAGTCACAGCAATGAACCCCTGGATTTGTTACAGCTTGCTTCAGTTCAGCTCTCACAATAAGAGATCGTAAATTTGGAGCTCTGCGGTAAGCAATGACTGGCGGTTTTGGAAAAACCTTTTGCAATTTTTCACAAGTAGACAGTAAGGGAAATGTTTTTTGCATTATATTTCTGTAGTTGGGAGCTGATGGATGATAGTCAACTACAAATGGAGTTCTGTCGCTTTTGTTTCTGGCGTTGGTATTCCAAATAAGTGCTTCTCTGGGTAACTGCAAAGACTTGTCAATTTGTTGCTGTATGATATGCAGAGGATAGCCTCGCCTTCTAAATAATGTAGCAAGCTCCTGTCTTTACAGGTTTCCTCATTGCTGCAGATGCGTCTTATTCTGAGTGCTTGGCTGTAGATGATGCTCAGTTTAGTGTGATGAGGGTGACATGAAGTCCAGTTTAGATACAAATGAGCATCTGTAGGCTTGTGGTACAGATCAGTTGTAATTTTGTGTTCATGAATGGTGACTAGCACATCCAGAAAAGGGAGATGATGCTTCTGTTTGGAATTGCTGCTGGTAAATTTGATGGTAGGATGGATATTGTTGATATTAGCTGTAAATTGTTCTAATGTTCTACTTCCTGCATTCCATATTATAAATATGTCATCAATGTATCGTAGCCATACCAGTGGTTTGATGCTAGAAGTAGCAAGTATACTGTTCTCTAGTTTGCCCATGAAGATATTTGCATAGGATGGAGCCATCCGAGTACCCATGGAAGTACCTTGTATCTGCAGATAGTGTTTACCATTGAATGTAAAATTGTTGGATTTAAGGATAACTCTAGCAAAGTTGGTAAGCACATTTGTTGATGGTTTTTTCACAGTTCTTTTACTAAGAGCTTCAGATAACGCCATAAGCCCATCAAAGCTGTAAAAAACAATATGTAGGCCAAACAATGAATGACCTCCGCACACGATTCAGGAACCACAAATCAGCAATAATTAATAAGAAAATTGACCAGCCTGTAGCCAATCATTTTAACCTTGTGGATCATTCACTATCAGATTTGAAGATTTTCCCCGTGGAACATGTCTCAAAGGAAGAACTACTGGACTCCAGGGAAAACTTCTGGATGTACCGTTTAAAATCATTGCATCCAGATGGACTGAACATTACTGACAATACATCCTGATTACTGCATATCTCAAGAACTCTCAGGACTGCATTGATTCCACATTCCAAATGGAATCTTCACTCATGATGCTGTTTGAAAATTCAGCTGTGTCATCTGTGCAGCCACTGAGCTTACCATCTTGAAACTACCTGAGGAAGGCGGAAGCTGAAACGTTGTAGTGGAAATATATTTTTGTTCTTTGGTGAATCTATCTGTTTGAGTCACTTCTTTCTTGGATATATATATATATATATATATATATATATATATATATATATATATATATATATATATATATATATATATATATATATATATGTGTGTATTTATATGCCAAAGGTTTTTGACATCACTTCAGGTGGTTATGCTAACATGTTGTCTGTACTAAAAATTGTCTACATATGCGAGCACTGCTTCTTGCATGAGTATTAAATCTCTGCCTTTGAGTGAAGATGAAGGCAGAATGTGGTATGAGAAAGGGATGCGATGCAAAGGTTGAGCAGAGAAGGGCGTGCATGTAAATGTTCATATTCGTATACGGCCATGAAATCAGACGTTAGCTTTATTCTTCCAGTGTTGGCAAAAGGGCGATCTGACTGGAATGGAGAGCACTGTGATTTGCTCAGGATCGCACACTGAGGTCAGATGTGGGCGGCAGGGACTTATCCACTAGGGAAATACTAGATCCATTATTCTATTAGTAGGATACACACACAGACCTGTCTAACATCTAGATTTTCCCAGGGGTCTTAAATTGTGTTCATTCTTTTGGATCTTTTGGGGCAGTGCATGAAACCTTGAAAGATGAAAGGAATCAAACAAACAAACAAAACAAGAAAGATTAAAGACAGGTCACGCCCACATGTAAACACTCTGAAGCCCTGTGCTTCACAAGGAGTATAAACAAACAAACATGAAACGTTTTACATCGTACATAACAAATATTCCCATGGCTCAGTTTGTGCACAGGCTGATGCATGATGTACATCATACATGACAAATATTCCCACGGCTCGGTTTGCGCATAGACTGATGCATGATGTACAACATACATGCGGATTAGTCCCACGGCTCGGTTATGCACAGGCTGATGCATGATGTACATCATACATGACAAATATTCCCAGGGTTTGGTTTGTGCCCCAGCTGGTGCATGCTGTACATCATGTAACAACCAAAAAGAGAGAGTAAGGGAATTTTTCACCTGGAGTGAATGGGGATTACTCCTGTTCCCCTAGGTAGGTATGTAGCAAACAAAAAAGGAGTATCACCATAAAGATTTAAGAAAATCCTAATGGGATGTATGTTGGAAAAAAGGAAAGATTCTTCCTTTTATAAAAACCCCTCACTCACCAACCTGGTGGAGATATGCCTCATCATCGGGGTCCACCCTGATGACCGAATGTCACCAGGGTGTGCTACAACACCTGAATTACAGTGGAGCTGGTTTTGTGTTTGAGTGCAAAAAATGGATGTAGCGGGGCAGCAGGCATGGCCATAGGTATTTAAGATAGGAACCCCTGGCAACAGGACTTTAGATTACACCTGAACGAAACTCTGATACTGAATCCTGGAACTTCGACGATCTGCACGACGCTGGATGACTGAAGAATCTCCCTTGGAGTAAAGGAGTTACTCCCCTTCCTGGCAGGCACCAAAGACGCATCTGACTGGTTTGCATCTCCAAATCTCCCGCCAGACTCTGAAGTATTTGCAACACAGGAGCTAGGTTTCCAGACTTCCCGAGGCTGACCTGAGTCCCCAGCAAAGCTGAGACCTGCAGCCCTCGTAGGTAACATGGAACTGGAACCCCTGGACACCGTGCACATTAGCAAGTGCATCAGCTTCTTGACATCCCTTGAGGCTGTGCATTGGGTTACTTGTAGCCCAGACTCGGAGCACCTTTTCCACTGAAGAATGCTGGCCTACACTCCACGAGTGTTCCGTGAGCCGGCCCTTTGTTTGTTCACTCGAGGTACCTTGGCGATCCCTGGTCCTTCAACTGGTGGGTCCCTGAGAAGGCAACTTTGACTTTCCTTGGGCTTTTCTGGTTGCTCCAGATGTGCCCTGACTCTCCACCACTTGGTGAGTCCCCCAGACCTTGCTGGTAGACGCCGCACCGAAGCATCTTTTCTCTTCCAGCGTGGGTTGCTGTTGCCAAGGCTTGTCGGGTCCAATCTGGGTACTGACACCGCAGCACTCAAAATCTTTTGCGGGACAGCTCGAATCCAGCTGCTGGTTGTTGTCGACGCCTCCTGGTCCTCGTGGCTGCAGAGTCAAGCTTCACCTCTTTGCCCCTGAATCACCCAACATCGGTGGGCATTCGTCTACCGTGCCCCTGGTTGCTGGCAAGTAACCCAGACTCTGTCCCCTCTGCTTTTAGATTTCTCACATCTTTGATCCAGGCTTGGATCACACCAGACACTTTTCTTCTTGACTGCAGCAGCACTTTGCATCAGATCGCCATCAACGATGATTCCCGACACCAAAAGACACCTATGCACCCGGCTTCCCTGGGAGAGGTACTCCAGTGCTCCCATGGGTGTTGGCCCTAAAACCCCTTAAGTCCTAAGTGTCCTTAATCTTTAAATTTCCAACCGCAACTTTCCCCTTAGAAGATCACCGTGATTCGCGGCTGTGTTCTCACACTGCACGTGTCCCCCGTGCGTCCCTTGTGTCATTACTGCACGAGTCCCCCGTGGGTCCCTTGTGTCATTACCGTGGGTGGTTCCTTGGGGTCCCAGTGATTCAACGTGCTCAAGCACTGTGTCTAGCCAAGTTGTGGTTCGTATCCCACTTTTCTTAATATATGGTTTAGTCTCCCCGTGGGGCCCAGTACATATTGTGCTATTTACTTGAGTTCTATCGTGTTTATATATTGTATCTTGTTCTGTTATCTCACAAAGAGGTTGCTAGAGTGTGTTTAGAAATAAAAACATATATTTTATATATACCTAGTGTGCTTCTCATTTCATTTGGATATTCAAGAGGTTATAATCTGGTAAACCAAGCTGCTTTACATTCCTTCAAGACTTAGCCTGAAGGCTGCTCTCCACAGCTACCACTAGGATAGCTTTTAATAAAGGTTGTCTTAAACCTATCATCAATAAGGGTCGTTTGGACTGGTGCAAGGTGCCCACTAGAATAGTGGACAGCATATGCCAGGCCAACTTCTCACACACAGGTTGATGCATGATGTACATCATACATGCCAAATATTCCCATGGCTCGGTACATCCATACATGCCAAATATTTCCACGGCTCGGTACATCATACATGCCAAATGTTCCCACGGCTCGGTTTGTGCACAGACTCGTAGCCCCACGCCAGAACCAGACACCTGTGACACTAGTGCCAGTGTCAAAGGAGGGTGTGGCAGGTAAAACTGGCAGAAAACTGGTAAAAGGCTAGCACTGTTAGAAGGTCTTTCTGGCAGTGCCCAACAGGATAGCCCAGTGCTGGGTTTGTCTCGCAATACATGTGTTTAGAGCTGCAGCAAAAAACATTCACCCTCGTATTTATGAAGGGCTTATTGTAATAAAGAAGTTGAAAATCCAAGATAATTCCAAGTAAAATCCAAGGTTTATTGAACTGCAGCATAGTACATCCACTCTCCAAGTTACCAGTCCTTTTTCTCCACCCCAATCCATTTCAGACCATAACAATTCTAAATGGAATCCATAACACAATGTGCATGAGCAGCTATGATTAGACATTCTATTTAAAAGGGAAATATGTACAACATTGGAATTTGTATTAAAAGGGAAATATCTGCAAACAAGAATACTACACATTTTCCCCCTAAAGAAAATTAAGTGACTACGTAAACATTAAAAAAAAACAAATCCTTACACATAAAAGAAACTACTGGTTATAATAGAAAATGTAAGTCACACATTTGGATACTCTTTTGTCATCTTGTGTGACAACGCTATTGTGATAAACTTTCACAACCTTCATAGGTTTGCCAAACTTTGTCTCACCTTTGGTAATATAACCAGGTTTACGAATCCTAACCACATCACCTACCATAAAAGCAGGTTGTTTGACTTTCATCCTAGTATCATAATCACTTTTGTATTTGCACTGTTTGAGTTCCACTTTCTCAGCTACATCCTTGACATTCACATAAACCATGCGATAACCAGCACTTTTCTTAAACCACCAAGGACATAGGTTAGATACAGGATCTCTACCCTTTAGTAGGTGGAAAGGAGAAACTTCTGTAGTGGCATGAGGCGTTATACGGTACAGCCATAACTTTTCTCTCAATTTCTCCTTCCACATTCCCCCAAACTTCCGAGCCCATAGGATATCTTGTTTGAGAACCCTGTTATATCTCTCCACTAGCCCATTTCCTTGTGGTTCATACAGAGCAGTGGTGCAATGCTTTATACCATAAGTACTCAAAAACTCCAACATCTCTGAAGATTTGAACTGTACCCCATTATCTGATACAATGCTTTCTGGGAATCCTTCTCTTGAAAATATCTCTCTCAAAAATAAAATAACACTTTCAGTGTTAGGATGAGGTACCAGTTTGACCTCAGGCCATTTGGAGTGATAATCCACAGCAACTATAGCGAATCTACACTCCTGTGGTAAAAAATTGAATGGACCAGCAATATCGATCCCAAATTTCTGCCATGGATGATCTGGCCACTTCACAGGAGTCAAAGGTGCCGGATCACATTTGCACGTCTTATCACTTTCAATGCACTCAGGACACTCTCTAACAAATTTATCTACACACCTATCCACTCCTGGCCACCAGAAATTTGATCTAATTAATCTTTTCATGGACGACATGCCCATGTGACATTCATGACTCATTTGCAAAATAACATCTCTTACCGCAAAAGGTGGAATACATTTTCCAGCTCTGAATAGTAGATTTCCCTCTATGGCCAACTCATCAGCAACATTGTAAAATGGTATAACTTCAGCTGGAATTAATTCCTTAGAAGGACAACCCACACTCACATAATCTCTCACTTTGCACAAGACATCATCCTCACTCATGCTTTTCATCCATAAATCTTCTGAAATGATACTGAATTTCTCAGACAATAATTCTGAAATGCTAGTTACAACTTCAGTATCTTCATCATCTCTGACACTGGGATATGGTAATCTTGACAAACAATCTGCAGTCACATTGAGTTTCCCAGGCACATATTCTATGTCAAAACTATATTCTTGTAATCGTGACATCAATCTAGCAATACGAGCAGTCGCACTTAAACCTCCACCGGGTGAAAGAATACCCACCAAAGGCTTATGATCAGTACGTATCAAAAATCTTGCACCCCAAATATAATTCCGAAAATGTTCAACAGCCCAGACACATCCTAATAATTCCTTTTCGATTACAGCATATCGTTTTCAGTGTTATTTAGAGATCTAGACGCGAATGCAACATTCCAGTCCTCCTTACCCGAACGTTGCGAAAGCACGCAACCCAGGCCATAAAGGCTAGCATCCACTGTCAAAACACAAAGTTTGTTCAAACAAAACGGTCTAAGTGTAGGAGCTGACACCATGTCAAGTTTAATACTGTCAAAAGCGTTTTGTTGTTTAGTTCCCCACAAAAATTCAACATCTTTCCTGGTTAGTTCTCTTAACGGCTCCACTTTAGTTGCGAAACCAACTATAAACTTACTGTAATATTCACAGAGTCCTAAAAATGATAACAATTTATCGGGTGCAGGAGCTTTCAGGATTGCATCAACTAACGATTTCTTAGGAGCAACACAATTCCCAGAAATAGTATGCCCTAAATATTCTATCTTCTTTTGAAATAACTTGCACTTTTTACTCTTAATGGTAAGACCAAACTTACTTAACATTTTACACACATTACTCAGGTGTTCCATATGTACTTCATCACTCTTAGAAAATACTAAAATGTCATCCTGAAAACACTTCACATAGTCACTCATGTCTTTAAAAATATGATACATCGATCTCTGAAAAACTGAGGCTGCCGATGCCAAACCAAATGGCATCCGTTTGAATTGATATAATCCCTGAGGTGTAATAAATGCTGTGAGATGACGTGATTCCTCTGCTAACACTACCTGATGATACGCAGATCTCAAATCTAAGGTAGAAAAAACTACAGCCTCACCAATCATGCTCACTACTACATTGATATTCGGCAGAGGATGACAATCTACCACTATATTAGCATTAAGTGCTCTCAAATCTATGCAAAGTCTCAGAGATTTATCAGGTTTGCGTGCCAAAACTACTGGCGAAACCCATTCTGACGATTCTATCTCCTCTATGACATCATTTTTTAACATATCTTTTAGAGTATCACTTAACTCTTCTCTAACATTGAGTGGTACAGGTCTAAGCTTTTGCACAACTGGTTCAGCTCGTTGTTTGAGCTTGATGACATGAGTGAACCCGCTAAGCTTACCTAACTTGTCTGAAAAAACTCCAGGAAACTCACACGAAAGTAACTTCCAAGCATTACTCTCTTCTACAAACATAACTCTTTTATTGAACTCATCTCTATCCTTTAACACCATGACTGGATCTTTGCTGCGTGGATTCAACGTAATGTTAAGTTTGAATTGATCGCGCCAACCCAGAACATTCACACCCTTTACTACAACATATAATTTGATGTACGCAGATTGATCCTTAAAATATATGGTGGAAGCAATATAACCAATGAAATCAATGTTTGAACCATTGAAACCTTTTGCCATTACATCAGGAGGGCACAAATCACTCTTAGCAATCTTAGATTCATACATTTCATGAAAGTATTCTTCCGTTATGATGGTCCAAGGAGACCCAGAATCAGCCATTAGCTCTAGTTCAACACCCATAAATTTAACCACACACTTGGGAGAGTCCAACACATCCTCTTCAAGCAACCCTAAACTCACTAATGATACAATCATCCTCTTTCTTTAAGGGATTCATTAGACACGACATGCTCACATCTTGACAAATTTGATCCCAAATCAGTGTCATCTCTCACACAAGAGACTTCCCCTTTTTTAAAATAATTACTTTTGTCCCCAATTTTCTTTTTGTCTTCCCTACAGGACTTGGAAAAATGACCAACTCTACCACATTTGTTGCACTCTTTTCCCAAGGCAGGACAAAACTTGAAGGAAGCTACATGATTGTAACTCCCATATCTGAAGAATTGAGCTGATCCAGCATGGACAGTTTTAAAACTGTTGGCTTCACGGAGGATCAGTTTAACAAATTACTTAATCAACACCCAAAATCAGGGGGTACCTCCATAACCAATAATAAACAGGGACATGAAGAATTATTGAAAATTCTTAATCTCAGAAAGAAATTAATAAGAACGGAGCTCCATGCTGAATTTCTTATGGGATATTTGAGAGCAGGAGTTATTCCGCTGGGGCTCCGTATTAGAAATGAACCAGGGTTGTTCACTGAAAATAAAAAGTTCCTTGAAATATGGTCACACATAGCAAATACGTGCAGTAGAGATTGGTTAATTTTGATCATCGAGACAGCCCAGGAAGTTGTAATTCTGGAACGCCAACAAATTGAGGAACTAGAGACAGCACTGAGACAAAATACAGCAGTGGAGGATACTAAAAAGAAACTAGAGGAGTTAGCACAAGACATAGAAGGATACCAAGATTATCTAACCAACAGGAAGTCTACAAAACTCAAAAAAGATATTGAAAACTTTAGTGCTGAACTAGTATATCCCTTCCTCCAGAAAGATTATTATACAACTAGAAAGGACCAGAGATGGGAAAAGCCCCAACAAACTAGACAAATATACTCTAGGGGTGGAAACAAAAGAATTACAATCTCTGAAACATCGGGGTCTAGCGATGAGGAGGAACAGAACAATGACCATACAGGGAGACCCAATTCAAATTATCAAAAGGAACCCCAATCTTTTTTAGGTGGCCGCCCCTTCAGGGGGAACAGAGGGTACCGGAACTATTCCCGGGAAGAGCCATTGAGGAACCATCCACCTCCAAATTCGGGAACACCGAACTACCTCAAAACCAGGAATGCGAGGTATTGGAGGTGAATGATTTTCCTATTGTTAACCTTTCTGACAGGGTACTCTCTATGGAGGAAGTTGATGTTTTAAAATATGGATTTAGCTTTGCTCTAAGCGCTCCACCAACCAAATTCGAATTGGAGAAAGACATGAAATGTTTTTTTAGGAAAGTGAGATTAAATAGATTCTTTGCTGACAAAAATTATGAACCAACCCCAAATTTAACCGGGTTCAGACCAAAATCTATATTTACACCCAGTCTCAATCAGGTTGAAAGAAATGTAGAACTATTCGAAAGAATAGTAGACATAGAAGTTAGGAATAGCTTAATCTCCCACACAGACACAACTAATAATCTGACCCAGAACCAAAGAACAGCATTAAAAGACCTACAGAACTGTGACCAAATAACAATTAAACCCGCCGACAAGGGGGGAGGGGTTGTTATTTTTAACAGTTCCGATTATGACAACAAAATGAGGTCCCTTTTAAATGTGAGAGATCATTATATCCCTGTTTCTTACAAAATGATTGACAAACTAAAAAAAGAAGTTTCGACCTTCCTAAACTATGGCCATGAAAATAATTGGATCTGTGACGATGAATACAATTTTATGTTCAACAGGAATTCT
Organism: Lissotriton helveticus; assembly: GCF_964261635.1. Classification (NCBI taxonomy): domain Eukaryota; kingdom Metazoa; phylum Chordata; class Amphibia; order Caudata; family Salamandridae; genus Lissotriton; species Lissotriton helveticus. The sequence continues at coordinate 2,433,376 of NC_136069.1, read as the reverse complement.
ATAATACCAGCTATATATGGATTACCAAAAATTCATAAGAATGTGAACGATCCGCCAATGCGGCCGATCATAAGCAGCCTGGGATCGTTATTAGAACCACTTAGTAAGTACGCCGACCATTTCTTGCGCCCAATAGTACAAGCCCAAGAATCCTACCTGAAAGACACGGCCCACACTATTTCTATATATGAAGGAATGAATTTTAATAAGGACACTCAATGTCTAGTCACACTAGACATTGAGGCCTTATATACGAATATCCCCCAGGATGACACTATTAAGGTCATATCCTTTTTTTTGGAGAAAATTGACCTTTCCGATGGGCATAGGGAATTTATCTTAGGGTGTATCGAACTAGTCTTAAAAAATAAGATCTTCCTCTTTAAAGAGGACTTATTTAAACAAGTAAAGGGGACCAGTATGGGGGCCACATGTGCTCCTAGTCTGGCCTGCCTCTACGTCTCCAACTTTGAGCAAAAACATATCTACAATGAGGCAGCCCCTTACTTTGAAAACATCACCCACTGGCACCGTTTCATAGATGATATCATCTTCGTCTGGAGCGGTGCCAGTGAGGATCTAGTTTCTTTCCTAGAATGGCTAAACTTGGGGGACAGAAATTTAAAATTCACAGCCCACTACAGTAACAGCAATGTAGATTTTTTAGATATTAAACTAAAAGATTCAGGAGGCAAATTAGAGGTAGAGCTCTTCACCAAGCCCACTGACAAAAACAGTCTCCTAAAATACCAAAGTAATCATCCAAAATCCCAGAAAAATAACATTCCGTTCGGGGAATTTTTGCGCTTAAGGCGCAATTGTACGAACCTTGGTGATTTTTATTACCATGCGGAGATTATGGAGAACAAACTAAGGGAAAGGGGATACCCTAAAAAATTAATAAAACAATCCTTAAAACGTGCCAGATTTTATAATAGAGATGCCCTTTTGGACATTAATAAACAAAAAATTAATAAAGTCGAAAATAGGATAGTATTTGTCAGCCAGTACTCAGGTTTGAGCAACAAACTGAAAAATATTATCAACCGCAATTGGAAAATCTTAAATAGCGAGTTGATAGAACCACTGCCTAAACCATTATTCTCCTTTAGGAGAAACAAGACGATCAGAAATTCATTGGTACACACCTACAAAAACTGCAAAAGCATTTTCCAAACTACCGTGACTGACAACAGTAAAGCGTTAGGAAACTACAAATGTGGATCATGTTCAATCTGCCCAAATTGTATTGAAAGCAAGACGTTCAATTTCAATGGTAGAACATTGAATCCCAAAAGCCTAAACAACTGTAGAAGTAAGAGTGTGGTATATTTATTGATATGCCCATGTGGTCTAGGTTACGTGGGCGGGACAGGGAGAGAGCTCCGCGTCAGACTGCTAGAACACAGATCGGCAATAAAGAATTCAAAAGAAAATGCCCCTCTAATAGACCACTATAAATCTAAGAATCATGGCTGTCATGACTTTATGTGGTTTATTTTAGAAAAAGTGAGCATAAGCAGAAGAGGAGGCAATTTGGAAGTCATGCGCAAAACACGAGAACAGTGGTTCATGTTACATCTGAACACGATTGACAAAGGACTAAATTCTAGGGAGGACTGGATGAAAATAGTGGCAAGAGAGTGAGAATTAGAGCAATTTAACAGTCCTCATAGTTATATTCCTGCAAAAAGATTACATTCTTAATACTTTGTAATCAAGTAATATCATATTGCAAATTAATTAAGAAATATGGGTTCAACAACGGCCAATATGGTTGCATAGAGAAAACAAGCACAAAGATGCAATTTTCCAATATTTATCTTTTTATACTGGCTGGAATAGTCCAATAATGGTTATATATTAATAACCATGGGTTAGTCCCCGAACAAAATGCTGGGATCAGCAATATGATTAACAACAAATCTCGATAATAAGATAGCTATGCACCATAACGAGGCGGGGAACTCATCGGACATGTATCATAACGAGGCTTGGAACTTGCCAGCATACCTCAGCGCACGCGCAGGGAACTAACACCATGATAGAGGAGTAAGACGGTCTCGTCACAAACGAGATTTTCAATTCGGTCGTTATACTCCAGAACGAGGCTTGGAACGCGTTGGGATGGAAATGGCTCTGTCTAGCACACGCGCAGTATAAGCCAACAGGTCGAACCAAATGACTAAAGGAGGTTCACCTGATTATTAAGATAGGAACCAATGATAGTTCCCGAGGACCAGTTCAAATAGAACGCAAAAATGCCAAACGGTCTCTTCGGTTTCTTCTGCATGAGACGACCGACGGTGCAGGACAAGCGGACATTTCCGCGGGACACGGGAGACTCCATGCCTGTTCACAAAGGTAAGAATTTGCCCCCGCCACAGAGCAGACTGCACGAGCCCCATTATTATTAAAAATAAAACTGCCCCTAAGTCCTGCTTGTCGATGTTTTTGACAGGAACAAGCATCAAGACCAACAAGACCTGTCCCTGTGAACTTAAAATCCACAGAAGCACGCTACTAGGGGTAAGATGTGCACAACATGCACATTTTTTATTGCTAACATAGTAATAGGTCGAGCTAATGAATAGGTCGTGCTTATTATATAATTTCAGAGTACGTGCAGAAAGGATATCAGCAAATACAGACCATTGAAGCCGAATTCAAATTGAAGAAAGAAATATAAAACAGTGGACAAAAATTCTTTTAACACTAAAGGTAATAGATTACAAAGAGTGCTGTTGTGAGATATAGAGTAACTATAGTGCAGGAAAATAAATAGAAGATAATTCCATCCTTCCTTGTGTTCTTTCTTTTCTCATTTACAGAAAGTAAGATAAACATAATAAGGCAGCCAAGGAAACAGTTTTTATCATCAATTTAAGAAGTCCAAAACGAAAAAAATAAGGTAAAATAGATTACTTTGGACAAACCACTTACCTCCTGTTCTACAAAATAGAAGCAGTGATAAAGTAATAAGATGTATCTATTCTTTCAGTATAACCAGTCCTGGATTAAAGTGCGATGAAGGACATGAGAATAATTAGCAAACCGTGAAAGATGTGAACAGGCAATAAGATAACCCTATACAAGTTCCCCGAGTAAAGTTGAATTAGACTCTTGTGAACATCACATCAGCCGAAGCAATAGAGAACAACTAGATGGGGCCAATAGAAAGGCGAAATGTGGCCTACACGAGATAAGGAGTGGGTTAGAACTGATAAGATGCACAGGGGGAAGATGCAATCCCTGGGGGACATGGCTCCAAGTAACCTACAGTGTTCTAACCAGGATTCATTGGGATCATTGTTCTTGAACCAGAAACAGAATAATATACATTTACTGTGATATGATGCAGAATTAGGATGACTGTAATACAATTACCAAACATAAAAGAGATGTGTTTAGAATGAAAAAGTCGTATGTATCACATATAATGTACTGATGGTAATATGTTTATCTGCAGGAAAACTATACAGACGGCAACCAACCAGTGCCATTTGTAGGAGAGACCTATAAACATTGTCTTGATAAAGATGGTAATGCATCGATAAAAACCATCGAAACGCGTCGACGCCCCCCTGCACGATCAGGAGATTAATAAGCCTAGCCTGTAGACCAAGAATTGTATATGTCCAGGAGGGTTCTGATGTTAAAAATCTCAAACAACGTGCAATAGTTATTGACAATTTTATGTCTATGTATGTCTCTCCCCCTCCCTTTTTTGTATTCTTTTCCTTGATATAATATGTATAAACTGTTGTTTTTTAATAATTTAGTTTTATATGTTCTTGTGTAGGAGTTATTGCACGCCATGAATGGGTTTAGGACTTTTTTATATATGTGTATAAATTTGTTTTTAATATTTGAGTGTATTTGTATGAACCTTTTTTATAATAAAAAAACGAATGAACTACATTTCTGTTGCATTAGTATAAAAGGAAGGAAGGGTTCCCCAAGGTAGCAAGGGGTCCTTTTTGGGTAGTTCGAGACAAACATTTGGGTTTGTCCCATGTAGGAACGGTCTGCCAAGGGATAACTTCTTCTACTGTTAAAGTACCCTATTCCCCTGGTTGTAGGGGGTCTCTCTCTAATTTGAAACACTCCCACATCTAAAACATACAATGCGGTTACGTGATATATTCCTATAGTTTTGAAAACCTTTTGTAACATTGTTCATAGCACATACTTCTTCACTTAGTTTATCATTCTTGCTACCCCTAGTGCTCGTTTCCTCAATAGTTTTCATCCATTTGTTAGATTGTTCAAAAGCCATTGGCAGTGGAAATGCTTTCTAATAAAGTGGGATTACCTAATATCCACAATTGTTCCTGTGTTTTCTTACATTTAAGAATGCAAAATCCTTTCAAAATCAGGTGTACCACACCTGTGCTGCTGCAGTAGTAGGTACTAGACACCCTCGTCGCCAATTTGTAATAAAGAAGTTGAAAATCCAAGATAATTCCAAGTAAAATCCAAGGTTTATTGAACTGCAGCACAGTACATCCACTCTCCAAGTTACCAGTCCTTTTTCTCCACCCCAATCCATTTCAGACCATAACAATTCTAAATGGAATCCATAACACAATGTGCATGAGCAGCTATGAAGAGACATTCTATTTAAAAGGGAAATATGTACAACATTGGAATTTGTATTAAAAGGGAAATATCTGCAAACAAGAATACTACACTCATGCCGCCGTTGTGTCACTTTTTTATAAAGCTGCAGCGACGTAATCAATGCGCCATACTGCACCCTATTTACAAAATGATGCATCTCGGCAGAAGCGACACCTTGTAAAGTCCTGGGCTACATTATACCTGTGTCGGGTATAATGTATGCAGTGTGGGCGTTCCCCCCGTGTAAAAGCCTGGCGGAAGTGGTGCAGTGAAACCTATGAGATGTCACTGTGCCACTTGTATGACTTGACTGCGTCACAATCTTTCCGCCAGCCTCAAGCAGGCCGAAGGGTGACGCAGGGCCTTTCACATGGGACTCGCTCAATACAGTCACCTAAATACTAACAGTTGCCATGCAGGGGGCTGAGACAGGCAGAGGCAGCCACGGGCATGACATGGGGCAGACAGTAGCCTTGAACACCCGGGCTGGGAGCTCAGCGGCGGTGTAGGGGGCACAGAGCTGCTGGGGAGAGAGCAGGCCAGTGACCGAGGGTCAAGGTCATTGGAATATTTGTCATGTATGATGTACATCATGCATCAGCCTGTGCACAAACCCAGCCGTGGAAATATTTGTCATGTATGATGTACATCATGCATCACCTTGTGCACAAACTGAGCCATAGTAATATTTGTCATGTACGATGTAAAACGTTTCATGTTTGTTTGTTTATACTCCTTGTGAAGCACAGGGCTGCAGAGTGTTTACATGTGGGCGTGGCCTGCCTTTCAACTTTCTTGCTTTGTTTGTTTGTTTGATTCCTTTCATCTTTCTTCCCAAAGGTTTCATGCACCGCCCCAAAAGATCCAAAAGAATTAACACAATTTAAGACACCTGGGAAAATGTAGATGTTAGACAAGTCTGTGTGTGTGTCCTACTAATAGAATAATGGATCTAGTACTTCCCTAGTGTATACATTGGGCCCGATTCACAGAATGAACTTAAGACTCAATCCTAAACTTACTACTATTTTGGTATTCACAGAATGCACTTACTACTTTTGGCATTCACAGAATGAACTTACTACTTTTGGTATTCACAGAAGTTAGGATTTTGTCTTAAGTTTGTCTTAAGTCAAACTTAAGACAGACTTAAGACAGACTTAAGTTAGGATTTTGTCTTAAGTCTGTCTTAAGTTTGTCTTAAGACACAATTAAGACAAAATCCATACTTCTGTGAATACCAAAAGTAGTAAGTTCTTTCTGTGAATGACAAAAGTAGTAAGTGCATTCTGTGAATACCAAAATAGTAATAAGTTTAGGATTGAGTCTTAAGTTCATTCTGTGAATCGGGCCCTAGGTCAACAAGTCCCTGCTGCCCACATCTGACCTCAGTGTGTGATCCTGAGCTAATCACAGTGCCCTCCATTCCAGTCAGGTCTCCCTTTTGCCAGCACTGGAAGAAAAAAGCTTAGTTCTGATTTGATGGCCGTATACGAATGTGAATATTTACATACACGCCCTTCTCTGCTCAAACCACAGAAGTTCAACCCCCATGGGCAATGGTGCATTGCCAGGTTTCTGACACACTCCAGCGATGCGTCATTACTGCGCCAACAGATACCTCAGGATTCGCAACATATCTGTTGACTCCTTGAGACATGGAGTGCCGCAGTGTAAATACGGCGAATCCTTGGGGGCTTCTTTGCAAGCCCCTTGTGCCACGTTTGCGTCACTTTTAACATGGGAAAAGTGATGCAAACGTGGCGCAGGAGGCTTGTAAATAAGCCCCTTGGTGTCTCAAGGAGGGTGCAGTGAAAAGTGTTGCATCTCTCTTTTTAACCGACGATGCTGCACTTTTCAGAAATTAGGGGAGTCCGCTGTACCTGTCACCAGCTACTTGCCACACTGTTTGTTGCCCCTGGGGACCTGCTTAGCCTACCAGCCCCCGGACGCTGCTGAGAGCTGGACGCTGCTGGGAGCCACCATCGTCCCGCTGACTTCGAGGACTACACTCCCCGGCAGCCTTTGCGGCGGGGATGCCGGGAGCATGCTGTTGGCGCCAGGAGGTGCATAAGAGGGGGCGCGGGCTACCGTTGTGCGGGACGCACGCGGACGTGCTCGGGCGCTGCCCGGGCAAAGCCCAGGCCAAGGGCGGGCCGTCCGTGCCCATCAGAGACAGGAAGAGGCTGGGCTGGGCCCCCCCTAATATTTTCAAAGAGGGACCTGAACTTGAGGTACTGTTGATGAACTACCAAGACTGATATATATTTAGATCTGTTCATCTTTATTAAGTGGTATTGAATTGGCGTATTGTGTAGTATATATGCTCGTGTATTAGGGATATGGGGGAATTCTGTGTGTGTAGATTGCTTCAGAGCAGTGGGGTGCATGAGACAGCCCCTCATAATATTAATTGTTCTCTAAGATTGCTCTGTACCCAAGAGTTTGCAAGATGGGGAAACGGGCTTGTGTGGAGAAGAAACAAATCTCAGCTTTACCCAAACCAAGCTCTAAACCCACGTCCATAGACAGGATGTTGGAGAAAGCTCTGGGAGCTGTGGCCACAGAAATAGAACGGACTGAGAGGCATTTATCCCTCACCCCAAACCTAGAAATAGAATCGATGTATCTCAGTCCTACACGTGACACAGGGGTCTCAGCAACAGAGCTATCCAATGACCAACCAGTAATTATTGACGTAGTGAGCTCAGGGTCATGTAAGGTTTACATCCGAAACCAACCGGGTAGAAAAGGCAAAGCCAGACCAAAAGCCAAAGTAAAACCCCCTGTAAGAAGGAAAAAAACGCAGGGCTCCACCCCTGAAAAAGGAAACTCAGGGAGTGAAAATCCAGAGGATAGCACAGGATATATAAATGATCAGCCTGTGTGGGTCCCATCGCTGGTGACAAACCTCCAGAGGCAAATGAGAGCCATAGTCAAGGAAGAGCTCAGACCCCTACTAGCAAGGATAGATGGGCTGACTGTAAATCTTAACGAATGGATAAAATCTAGGGAGTTAACCAAGGATATTACTAGCCCTGATAGTATGATACGAGACCAAGCCACTACAAGCAATATTTTGGTTAATCCCTGCCCAATCCCTAACGAAAAATTTCTACCATTAAATTCAGATAAGGAGCAGCAGGTTATGAACCATAATGAAGCCAGTGTGGCAAGGTCACCCCTGGAGCCAACAAACTTAGCAAATCATACTCCATCACTGCCTAAAGGTACAGGGGAAATACAAATAAATTCTAGACAGGTGGAAGAAGAAATCACCTCAAACATAGAAGGTAATAATCATGCTTATTCCCCTCCAATCATACATATACCACCTGCTAAGAACTAAGAAAGGGTCAATTAGAATCCCATCAAGAATTAAAGAACAAATGTGTCCATTGGTTAGTGAACCATAGTAATTTTGGCTATGAGAATGCTGTAGAGATTTTAACCACACGAAGGGTGGGTTGGATAGGCAGACGACATAAGGATATACAAGGAGAATGCATAGTAATCCACTTTAGAAATCCATGGTTGACCCAAAGAGTTTTAGCTAGTGAGCATGGGCGGAATAAGGGTAGTATTTTATTATTTCCCTTAGGCTACTTTTATCCCCCCAATAGGCCCTTTCAGCTTGGTTGGCACCAGGAGATGGGAAGGAGACCTGTCCTTAATAATCCTCTATTATCAAATTGAGGTCAGCATTGGCACAATCAATCAATCTTTAATATTCCTACTGGGAACAGGTTTAGTCCCCTAGATGGAGTAGATTTACTAAAGGAAATCCCCCCAACTAATAAGGTGGAAACATGCATTTCACTTGTAGATAATCTGATCCAGGATAATTCTGCAGGGCCATATCTCCGGATTGGGGAGGGTTCAGCCGGAGGGAGCATGAGCGGCTCCCGAAGCAGCAACCACCATGATGGTGATCCAGCCCTGATTGAAAAATTCTAAACACCCTGGGCCTCCTTTATGAAAAGTGACGCATCGCTGCGTGAAAACAGCGATGCGTCACTTTTCACTGCGCCCTCCTTGCTACACCAATGATGCATCATATTTACAGTATGACGCATCATTGCGCAAGGAGTTACAGATACGTCAGTATTTCTGACGTATCTGTTGGCGCAAAAGTGACGCATTGCTGGAGTGTGTCAGTCTTACGCCTGCTGTGAGGCAGGCGTAAGAAATTGATGCATTTGTGTCCTAGAGGTGGCGCAGTGAAATGTCATAGATTTCACTGCGTCACTTCTACGACCCTTTCTTGTGTCAAAACGCCCCCCCCTTGCATGCATTATACTTGGCGCAGGTATAATGTGGTGCAGGGGTTTACAAAGTGACGCATCTACCTAGATGCATCACTTTTTAAATATGGCACAACAAGGCGCATTTTTTACGCCACTGGTACGTCACAAAAAGTGACGCACCAGCGGCGTAAAAGTGACGCACGGCCTCATAAATGAGGCCCCCTATATATGTAGGGTCAAATGTGTTGGATGATATTGTATTAACAAAGGTGTCAATGCAGCTGCCTTCGTTAGTGTCTTTCAAACAGAATTCATCCAATTGCCCGGTAACAAGGGTCCTATCATGGAATATTGCGGGTATTAATAATAAGTTAGATGATCCTGACTGGGTATCTTTTACTAGTCAATTCGAGATCTGCAAGTTCCAGGAAACCTGGGCAAGAGGGGAGGTCCCTAAATCAGGTTATGCTTCTTTTAGTATTCCCGCAACATCGGGGGGAAAAGGGAGATCATCTGGAGGCCTTCCTACATGGGTAGGCGCTCACCTGGGTTGTATGGCCGGGCATATTGACACAGATTCTAATGATACTTTATGTGTCCTATTGCAGTTTCCATCCAAGTCTCCTGTTGCCCTTATAAATGTATATTCAAGACCTACCCCTATGGGCAAGGAGTCCACTACGTTGGAGGAATTAACTATATTTTTACGTTCCATTGCTGAAAAACAAATGGTAATTGTAGGAGTGGATTTTAACTGCCAGTTCGAGCCGCTTGAGGGTTTGTTTCTTGACAGCTTACATGATGAGGATAACTTTTGCAAAATCCAGAGTCCAGATGCCCAAAAGTAAAAAAATGGTGTACCCTGGTGATCCAGATGAATTGTCTCGTTCTGAAACACTCATTAGGAGCGTGCAATGGGAGATCCCTGTCTGATACATCTAATGGTTATACGTTCCATAGTAAAGATCGTGGGTTTTTATTAGATTATATTTGAATCGATTCCAAATCCTGGGATAGGATGATTGATTTTAAAATTATCCCACGTCTAAACAGTGATCACTACGCGCTAGTAGTAGAACTAAAAGGACTACATTCTGAGAGTGCGCACACTTTGGATAACCCTATTGATCCCAGGTTGATTGTCTCGAACTGCAGGCAGAGAGTGCGATGGACTGATTTCAGCCAATCACAGGATAATCTGGGTAGTGAGTGACCGCTGCGCCTCTCACCAGGCCGGGTCACCCCCTTGCTCCTCCTGCCGCCTCCTGCTCCAGCCAGCCTTGCCGCACTTGCCGCATTTTCCCGCCGCCACCGACGCCCCCCTGGTCCCCCGAGCGGCCCAGCCACTGCAGAGCCGGCCGCTCGCCAGTTCCCGCCGCTGCTCGCCACAGGCCCCGCCCACCACCGGCCCATTGGCCGAGCCGCTCCCGCCGCCCAGCTGACCCGCCCTCAGGTCCCCCTTCTTAAGGGGACAGCTAGGAGTGCTCGGGAGTGACCGCTGTGCCTCTCACCAGGCCGGGTCACCCCCTTGCTCCTCCTGCCGCCTCCTGCTCCAGCCAGCCTTGCCGCACTTGCCGCATTTTCCCGCCGCCACCGACGCCCCCCTGGTTCCCCGAGCGGCCCAGCCACTGCAGAACCGGCCGCTCACCAGTTCCCGCCGCTGCTCGCCACAGGCCCCGCCCACCACTGGCCCATTGGCCGAGCCGCTCCCGCCACCCAGCTGAGCCGCCCTCAGGTCCCCCTTCTTATGACGCCCCCAGAGCGAACGCGCAGCGGACGCGCGCAGCGGGAGCACCGACTGAGCGCCGAAGGTGCGTCAAAGGTAAGCCCGTCTGCGCCCGTCCGCGCCTGGACCGCGCCCAGTGCCAGGACCCCTGGCCCTCGCAGACCCCAGTCCACCCGCCGGACGTACGACGCCGCCACCCTCAACGCACTCAACTCCGGCCGATTCCCGGGATGCTACCGAGCCACCCCGAGACGCACCCACGGACCCTTCTGCTGCAACGCCTGCAAGTTCACCTGCAACCGGACCCACACCACACCAGCACCCACCAATCCGAACACCAGCAGCACCCACCTGAAGTGCATCCTGCTCAACACCCGCTCCATCCACAGACACGCCGTCCAGCTCTGGAACCTGCTCGACACCACAGCCCCAGACGTCGCCTTCCTCACGGAAACCTGGATGAACGACTCCTCAGCGCCCGACATCGCCATTGCCATCCCGGACGGCTACAAGATCATCCGGAGGGACCGCATCAACCAGACTGGAGGAGGCATCGCCATCATCCACAGGAACACCATCCGCATCATGACCAACACCGACGACCGCAACACCACCACCCTGCTGGACAACCTCGCCAACCTCGGACTCAAGCAACTGGTGACCACCCCGACCCACTACGCTGGACACACACTCGACCCGGTCTTCTCTTCCAGCAAGGACATCGCCTTCAGCCACGCCACGGGACTCCACTGGACGGACCACAGCTGCGTCCACTTCAGCTTCAGGAGGACCACGCTCCACCATCACCAGCAACAGGTTCCCCGCAGAAGCTGGAACAAGATCACTGCAGACCAGCTCGCTACCTCCCTGAGCAAGAACCCTCCCACCAGCACAACGAACCCCAGCCAAGCGGCCACCAACCTCACGAAATGGATCAGCGACTGCGCAGACGACCTCGCCCCTCGGAAGACCCCGCCGAGCAGACCCGGCAGCAAGAAAGCCCCATGGTTTAACGACGAACTCAAGAGCTCCAAGAAGAACTGCAGAGCACTCGAGAAAACCTGGCGCAGAGACCCAACACCGGACAACATGACTGCCCTCAAGCTCGCCACTCAAAAACACCACCAACTGATCCACGCCACCAAGAAAACAGCATTCAAGGAACGACTGGACAACAACGCACACAACAGCAAGGAACTCTTCAACATCGTGAAAGAGCTCTCCAACCCCAACGCCGGAAGCATCGACATCACCCCTTCGCAAGACCTCTGCAACTCCCTCGCCTCCTACTTCCACAACAAGATCGCGGACATACATAACAGCTTCAGCACTCAACCGACGAACGCCACGACCGAACCACCGCCCCCCACCACCACCCTCCGCGCCTGGACCCCGATCAGCACCGAAGACACCATCCGCACGATGAACTCCATCCACTCCGGATCTCCGACAGACCCCTGCCCTCACCACGTCTTTAACAAGGCCGACGCTGTCATCGCACCCCACCTGCGGGACATCATCAACACCTCCTTCGACACCGCTACCTTCCCGGAGAGCTGGAAGCACGCCAAACTCAGCGCTCTACTTAAGAAACCATCAGCCGACCCCACCGACCTCAAGAACTACCGCCCCATCTCGCTACTCCCGTTTCCGGCAAAAGTCATCGAGAAGACTGTCAACAAGCAGCTGGCCGCCTTCCTCGAGACGAACGGCTCCCTCGACCTCTCGCAGTCTGGCTTCCGGGCCAACCACAGCACCGAGACCGCCCTGATCGCAGCTATCGATGACATCCGAGCCCTGCTCGACAACGGAGAAACAGCAGCCCTCATCCTCCTGGACCTCTCCGCGGCCTTCGACACTGTCTGCCATCGTACCCTAGTACAGCGCCTCAGCAACGTCGGAATCCAGGAGAAGGCACTGGAGTGGATCATCTCCTTCCTCGCCGGAAAGACACAGAGAGTCCGCCTCCCCCCGTTCAGATCGGAGGCCACCGAAGTCATCTGCGGCATTCCTCAAGGCTTCTCGCTCAGCCCAACACTCTTCAACGTCTATATGAGCCCCCTCGCAGCCATCGCACGCCAGCACAACCTCAACATCATCTCCTACGCTGACGACACCCAGCTGATCGTCTCCCTCACCAACGACCCCGCCACCGCCAGAGCCAACCTGCACGAAGGGATGACAGACGTAGCCAAATGGATGTCGAACAGCCGCCTGAAACTGAACTCGGACAAGACGGAAGTCCTCATCCTGGGATCCTCACCCTCCGCCTGGGACGACTCCTGGTGGCCCTCCGCCCTGGGCTGCGCACCCAAACCAACAGACTACGCACGCAACCTGGGCTTCATCCTGGACTCCTCCCTCTCCATGACCAGACAAGTCAACGCCGTCTCCTCGTCGTGCTTCAACATCCTGCGCATGCTACGTAAGATCTTCCGATGGATCCCCACCGAGACCAGGAAGACGGTCACCCAGGCCCTCATCACCAGCCGGTTGGACTACGGCAACTCCCTCTACGCCGGAACCACCGCCAAACTCCAGAAGAGACTCCAGCGGATCCAGAACACCTCAGCACGACTCATCCTGGACATCCCCCGCCGCAGCCACATCTCCGGACACCTGCGAGATCTGCACTGGCTCCCGGTCAACAAGAGAATCACCTTCCGGCTCCTCACCCACGCACACAAAGCCCTACACAACCAAGGCCCAGGACACCTCAACAGCCGCCTCAACTTCTACGCTCCCAAACGCCAGCTTCGATCGACCAGCCACGCCCTCGCCGCCGTCCCCCGCATCCGAAGAGCCACCACAGGAGGAAGGTCCTTCTCCTACCTGGCCGCCAAGACTTGGAACTCCCTCCCGGCCCACCTCCGCCTGACCCAAGACCACCTCGCCTTCAGGAAGCAGCTCAAGACCTGGCTGTTCGAGCGGTAGCGGACCCCCTCCCCCCAGCGCCTTGAGACCCCCCCGGGTGAGTAGTGCGCTATATAAATGCTTTGATTGATTGATTGATTGTAGTCTATATGATGCCTTACTCCCTGTACTTGTATCGGCTTCCATTTCAAATAGTAAAAACAGGTTCGGTTTAGACCTAGAGATGGTTGAGTCGAATCATGTTAGACTAGGAGAAGTTACATTGAACTTCTTCTACCCCAACAAAACCAATAGGCCGGGTAGGCTCCCACCCCACTCCTGGTACAATGTTCTTTGCCGTAAGGCTAAAAGAGCACTATTAAAGCTAATGATCACCCACAAATCAAAACTGCAAGGAAGGTTTACAAAGCGGTCATCTTAGAAGCTAAACATGGGTGGGAAATGGAAAACTGGGGCACACTGAAAACAGCATTAGGGGAAAGAGACATGAGGACCTTTTGGGGTGTGGTTAATATTGTTTTTTCTACCCCCAAATCATTGGTTGATCTGAACCTGGATGAAGAGGTCTGGCGGGAGCATTTTGAATCCCTCTATGCTAAGGAAAAGAGGCTCAAGGACGTGCTGGCCGAAGGTAGTCACCTGGAGGGAGATTGCCTCCCAAACCAAGGAGAATTAAACTCTCATCCTGATGGTAGTGGGAGCCCAAGTATACGTTTTTTTTTAAAAATGATTTTATTTTTACCATTGCACAGTTAGCACATTACAGCGCACTTCATCAAATAAAAATCATAACAGTACATTTCCTTTCAAATCATATCAACTCATATATGAAATTCATCGTAGATTACTTCATCCTATGAACTACATTAAACTAATACAATACATTTCTTTTCAAATCATGTATAGAATTCGTCAAAGACTACTTCATTTTATTCATAGCAACCCCAAACCCTCTCTCCATCTTCTAACAGGGTCCCATATTCTTAAGCCTTAACGCCTCCCTTTCCTGCCTTTTCGAGCATATATGTTCTTTTCCAAATTATATGTCGTCAATAAATTAGCCAGCCATACTGGCTATACAGAGTCTATAAACTGCCATAGCAACAAAAATGAATTCTCTGTGGGTAGTATTGCTATCTGTGACTATCCCTAAGAGTATTTGGGGAGGATTTAAAGTGATTTGAATGCCTAAGGAGAAATCCAAAAAGTTCTCAATCTCTTTCAGTAGTGTGTGCAACTGCGGACATGCAGCAAATATATGTGTCAAATCTGCCTCGGAAGAGCTGCACCTTGGACATGTGGTGCCTGTACTGCCCCCCAACTTTGCTATCTTCGCTGGGGTAAAATACAGCGAGTACAGAGTTTTATACTGTTGCGACTGATGGATTTCTGAATAACGGATATAAAACATGTTAAAGTAATCCATGTCAGTGATTTAGTTCCTGTTTATATTTCAGTTTTATTTCATCTAGCACTCCTTAGAGTGTTACCTATTTCCAGGATGTTGTGTTTCTGTATTTTATTTCTGCATCATGCCAGTCTTGTACAGTGCATACTTTGAACTGAGTACTCTTGCACAGCGCATACTTTGAACTGAGTACTCTTGTGCAGCGCATACTTTGAACTGAGTACTCTTGTACAGCGCATACTTTGAACTGAGTACTCTTGTGCAGCGCATACTTTGAACTGAGTAGTCTTGTGCAGCGCATACTTTGAACTGAGTACTCTCGTGCAGCGCATACTTTGAACTGAGTACTCTTGTGCAGCGCATACTTTGAACTGAGTAGTCTTGTGCAGCGCATACTTTGAACTGAGTACTCTTGTGCAGCGCATACTTTGAACTGAGTACTCTTGTGCAGCGCATACTTTGAACTGAGTAGTCTTGTGCAGCGCATACTTTGAACTGAGTACTCTTGTGCAGTGCATACTTTGAACTGAGTAGTCTTGTGCAGCGCATACTTTGAACTGAGTACTCTTGTACTGCGCGTACTTTGAACTGAGTACTCTTGCACAGCGCATACTATGAACTGAGTACTCTTGTACAGCGCATACTTTGAACTGTGTGCAGCGCATACTTTGAACTGAGTACTCTTGTACTGCGCATACTTTGAACTGAGTACTCTTGCACAGCGCATACTATGAACTGAGTACTCTTGTGCAGCGCATACTTTGAACTGAGTACTCTTGTGCAGCGCATACTTTGAACTGAGTACTCTTGTGCAGCGCATACTTTGAACTGAGTACTCTTGTGCAGCGCATACTTTGAACTGAGTACTCTTGCACAGCGCATACTATGAACTGAGTACTCTTGTGCAGCGCATACTTTGAACTGAGTACTCTTGCACAGCGCATACTATGAACTGAGTAGTCTTGTACAGCGCATACTTTGAACTGAGTACTCTTGTGCAGCGCATACTTTGAACTGAGTACTCTTGCACAGCGCATACTATGAACTGAGTACTCTTGTGCTGCGCATACTTTGAACTGAGTACTCTTGTGCAGCGCATACTTTGAACTGTGTGCAGCGCATACTTTGAACTGAGTACTCTTGTACAGCGTATACTTTGAAATGAGTACTCTTGCACAGCGCATACTTTGAACTGAGTACTCTTGTACAGCGCATACCCCCTTTTCTGCCCACCCCGCCATTATCATATCCCCAAAAATCTGTGGCGGAAAAGAAACATTTTTGTACATCCTAGTATACCAATTATATCGGCCCATGCCAACTTTCTTCATGACAGCATTCCAAATCTTGACCGCGGCTTGAACTGTTTTGAACCTTGTCCTTTTATAATATCCAAAATCAGTACAGTTGAGGAAGCAGTTCTCCACCTCTGACCCCAAAACCGCTGAGTATATCCTAGACGAATCATTGGTGGTTCTTTGATCTAAACCGCCCCCCCCAATTAATCCCCTCATGTACTGCAATACAGCTGCCCAATAGTAAAGCCTAAAATCGGGCGCCCCCCACACTCCTCTTTCTTTCGGTAGTGACATGTATCTGTAGGCCCTGCGTGTCTTGCCATGAGCCCAGATGAACCTATTCAGAATATTCTCCAACTCTTTAAACCACTTCGCCTCAAAAAATAAAGGTATTGCCCTGAAAAAATACAAGAATTTGGTCAATACCAGCATCTTTATAACATTAGTGCATCCCACTAGTGATAGATGTAAATTGTTCATCCGTTCTAGGTCTGTTTTTACCCTTATCATCAGGGGCGCGAGATTATTCTGCACCACTGAATCTAGATCAGCTGTAATTGCCACCCCTAAGTATACGGCTGAATCCACCACCCTATGGTCATTACAAACAACATACTGATTACACACTATTTGAGTTTTAGAACTATTTAAGCTATACCCCGCAACCTGGCCAAATTTTTGTGCCTCAGTCTCAATTTCTCTTATTGCCTCGCTAGGATTAAATGTCAAAATGGCCACATCGTCTGCGTAGGCTAGCGTCTTTACCTCGCAGCCGTTCAACCTGATTGATGGGATCTTGTGGTTGCCCTCCAACTTGCGTATCAGTGGATCTAAATAAAGTGCAAAAAGGAGTGGGGATGACGGACATCCCTGTCTAGTCCCTCTCCTAATACTAACTGCTGTCGAGTATCCCCTATTGACTCTGATCCTTCCTGACGGGCTTTTATAGAGAGTCTGCATCGCTGTTATAAAACCGTTTCCCATTCCACTCCACTTTAACGTATGCCACAGAATTCCCAGGAGACCCTATCGAACGCCTTCTCAGCATCCAAAAAAAGCGCCGCCATAGGGTCCCCCAGGATCCCCGCCGCATCAAACATTGTAACTACCTGCCTAGTGTGTTGTGTGGTACTTTTGCCTGGAATAAACCCATGCTGAGTATGACTTACTAAATCCTCTATCACTACCGCTAATCATCTCGCCAGTATCTTAGAGTACAGCTTGGTGTCCACCTTCATCAATGTAATGGGTCTATATGACCCTGGCAGTGATGGTATTTTACCTTTTTTTAAAATAACAATAATGTCCGCTTCCCCCCAGGATTTAGGTATAGCTTCCCCTTTCTGTGCTTTCAACATGACGTTAAACATATCCCCACCAATCGCTTGATGAAACACTTTGTAAAACTCAATTGGCAGTTGATCTGGGCAAGCTGCTTTGCCTGAAGGTAATAGCTTCAGCGCCATGAGAAATTCTTCTAAGATAAAGGGCGAGTCCAACATCTCCTTTTCCTCCATAGTTATAATCGAAGGGGTAATATCTCTAAGATAACTTTCTACCTCTCTTAGGGTTCCTGTCCTACCCCCAGCATACAACTCTGCATAAAACTGTCTAAAGACCTCCCTTATTTTAACTGTTTCAGAGACCACAGCCCCGTTCCCATCCCTAATCTCTGAGATGTCTGAAGCTGCTAGTCTCTGTCTAGTGCGGACAGCTAATAAATGGCCCACCTTCTCGCTTAATTCGTACGCAGCTTCCCTCTTGGTTAAATAATTCTCCGCTGCTTTTTTAGAGATATTTTCCGCGGCTTCTGATCTAAGAGCAATGATTTTGAGAAGGTGCTCTTCAATTGGTGCATTCAGCCGTAAGTCCATCGCCAGATCATCCTCTACCTTCGTCAAGCTTTGATATACTTCATTAATTTTATCTCTTATCTTTTTCTGGGTGGAGAATACATAGCTCATTGTCTCCCCCCTAATCCCGGCCTTAAAAGCATCCCATACTACTCCCGAGGGGGCTGTACCTCTATTAATGTCCCAATACATCTTAATCCAATCTGTCATGTGATTCCTATATGCCTCGTCCTTCAAAAGAGCTCTATCAAATGTCCATTGTGTATCCTTCCGCTGTACCTGACCTATTCTGATGGTTAAAATCAATGGACTATGGTCCGACACAATTTGAGGCTGTTTTTCAATTTGTGCCCCTGCCATCAAGGGGGAAGAGATCAAAAAATAATCCAGCTTAACCAATACCTTATGAGGCGCTGAATAGAATGTGCTACCATCTATGCCTGGTTTCCACTTAACCCACTGATCCACTAGGGAATTGTGTAGCACCATATCGGTCAGTGCTCTATGTACTCTCTTCTTCCTCCCTTGATACTGCCCTCCTCTCGAACTGTTGGGGTCATGAATATTGAAATCCCCACAGCATAAAATTGGCTTGGACCACAGCGCCAGTTCTGTATCTAGATATTGAAATATCTCTGGGTCGTCCTCTGTGGAGCCATACATGGACACTATAGTACATTTCTCCCCTTTAAATCTTATTTCCAAAATTACCCACCTACCCCATTGATCCTCCTTTTTTTTATCACCTCTACATCCCTTGATCTCCCTAGTACTGCCACTCCCCTATGCTTAGTAGCTTGATTGGATTTTGCCAAAACAGCAAACCCTAATTGATCCAGGAAATACCCCTTGGAGGCTTCTACATGTGTTTCCTGGAGGCAAACCAAATCCAAACGTAGCGTCCTAAGTAATGCTGCAACTCTTAGCCTCTTACCAGCATCATTAAGGCCACAGACATTAATAGTAGCGATTCTACAACTCATTAAAATACCTGAAAGTGTTTGCCTGACTCTGCATACCTTACCCAACCCATCCCGTTGTATTGGTTATGGATCTGGGGTTGATCAAGTAACCACCGACATATCTCTGCGTACTGTGCCAATTGAACTCCTTGTGCGCTGCTGCGAGCCACCCTGTGCTGCCTCCCAAGTATAAGTTTTAATGAAGTTAAGGGCGCACTAGCAAAAATAGCCCCAGGTAAAGCACCAGGCCTGGATAAGATGCAATCTTATCATTTGTAATACGCACTACTTACCCGTGAGGTTCTCAAGGCGCTGGGGGCGGGTGTTGCTACTGATCGAAGAGCCAGGTCTTGAGGAGTCTTCTGAAAGTTAGTAGGTCTTGGGTCTGCCATAGGTGGGAGGGGAGGGTGTGACAGGTCTTGGCGGCGAGGTGGGAGAACGATCTGCCACCGGAGGTCGCTCTTCAGAAGCGGGGGACTGTGGCGAGGGCTAGCGCGGCGGAGCGAAGCTGGCGGGTTGGGGTGTAGAAGCTGAGTAATCTGTTGAGGTACGTTTGTCTGGTGTTGTGGAGTGCCTTGTGTGCGTGGGTGAGGAGCTTGAAGGTTATCCTCTTGTTGACCGGGAGCCAGTGCAGGTCTCTCAGGTGGGGTGTGATCTGGCTGTGGCGAAGGATGTTGAGGATCAGGCGTGCAGAGGCGTTCTGGATGCGTTGGAGCTGTCTCAGGAATTTGGCCAAGGCTCCTGCGTAGAGGGCGTTTCCGTAGTCCAACCTGCTGCTGACGAGGGCCTGGGTGACTGTTCTTCTCGTTTCAGTGGGGATCCACTTGTAGATCCTGCAGGGCATGCGGAGGGTGTTGAAGCAGGAGGAGGAGACAGCATTGACCTGTTTAGTCATGGAGAGGGTGGAGTCAAGGATGACCCCTAGGTTGCGTGCATGGTCGGTGGGTGTTCGGGCGGTTCCCAGTGCGCTCGGCCACCAGGAGTCATCCCAAGCCGAAGGGGTGGATCCGAGGATGAGGACCTCCATCTTGTCTGAGTTCAGCTCCAGTCGGCTGTTCCTCATCCATTCAGCGAGGGTCTTCATCTTCATTTCTTCGTGAAGGTTGGTTTTGGTGGTGTGGGGGTCCTTGGTGAGGGAGAGGATCAGCTGGGTGTCATCTGCGTAGGAGATGCTGTTGAGGTTGTGCCAACGGGCAACGTGGGCGAACGGTGCCATGTAGATGTTAAACAGAGTTGGGCTGAGGGATGAGCCCTGGGGTACGCCGCAGATGTTTTTGGTGGCTTCGGAGCAGAAGGGGGGGAAGGCGGACGCCCTGTGTTCTGCCGGAGAGGAAGGAGGTGGTCCAGTCCAGGGCCTTCTCTTGGATCCCGGGGTTGTGGAGGCATGTTCGTAGTGTGTGGTGGCAGACCGGGTCGGAGGCGGCTCACAGTTCCAGGAGGATGAGGGCTGCCATTTCTTCGTTGTCCAGCAGGGAATTGATGTCATCGGTGGCGGTGATGAGTGCAGTCTTGATGCTGTGGTTGCTGCGGAACCCAGACTGGGAAGGGTCCAGGATGTTGTTCTCTTCGAGGTAGCGGGTCAGTTGTTCGTTAAAGGTCTTCTCGATGACCTTCGCCGGCAACGGGAGCAGGGAGATGGGACGGAAGTTTTTGAGGTCCTTGGGGTCCGCCTTGGGTTTCTTGAGTAAGGCGTTGATCTCGGCGTGCTTCCAGCTCTCCCTGAAGATTGCTGTCTCGAAGGAGGTGTTGATGACTTTCCGGAGATGGGGTGCGTTGGCTGTGCTGGCTTTGTTGAGGATGTGATGTGGGCATGGGTCTGACGGAGATCCGGAGTGGATGGTGTTCATGATCTTGATGGTGTCGTTGATGTTGGTCCAGGAGAGTAGGCGGTTTGTGTGGATGGTGGTCGTGGGGGTGGAGGTCTCAGTGGTTGTCGGGCAGTTGTGGCGTTGAAGCTGTCATGTATGTCTGCGATCTTGTGGTGGAAGAAGGTGGCCAGCGAGTCGCACAGGTCTTGCGAGGGTGGAATGTCGTTAGGTTGGAGCTGGGGTTGGAGAGTTCCTTCACGATGTTGAAGAGCTCTTTGCTGTTGTGCGCGTTGTTATCTAGGTGGTTTTGAAGGAGGCCCTATTGGCAGATCTGATGAGGTGATGGTGTCTGCTGGTGGCGTTCTTGCGGGCTGCGTGACTGTCTGGTGTTCGTTCACGGAGCCAGATATTCTCCAGATTTCTGCAGGTTTGCTTGGAGGCCCGGAGGTCTTCAGTGAACCAGCTGGCTCTCTTGTTGGTGTGACTGTTGGAGGGTTTCTTGATCGGGGGAGGGTGTTGGCGAAGTCGTTGATCCACTGTGTGAGGTTGCGGGCAGCGGTGTCGGGGTCGGTGGGGTCAGCGGGTGGGCTCTGGGCGAGGGTGGTAGTTAGCTGGTCTTCGGTGACTTTGCTCCAGCAGTGGCGAGGCATCTGTTGGGTGCGGTGCTGCGTGGTGGGTTTCTTGAAGGTGAAGTGGTTGCAGCGATGGTCAGTCCAGTGAAGTTCGTGGAGTTGTTGAAGGAGACGTGGGGGCTTGCGGAGAAGATGGGGTCAAGCCTGTGACCGGCGGAGTGGGTGGGTGTTGTGACGAGCTGGCTGAGTCCGAGGTTGGCTAGGTTGTCGATCAGGGTGGTGGAGTTGGTGTCGTTGTTGTTCTCGAGGTGGAAGTTCAGGTCCCCGAGGAGGATGTAGTCCATGGAGGCGAGGGCGTGTGTGCTGACGAAGTCGGCGATGGAGTTGCTGAACTGTGGTCGGGGTCCGGGGGGTCTGTTGATGAGGGTTCCTCTGAGGGTGGTGTTGGGGTCGTTGTGGATCTGGAAGTGCAGGTGTTCGGCGGTGCTGAGGGTGTTGTCGGTGTTGGTCGAGACTCTGAAAGTGTTCCTGTGGACGATGGCAATTCCTCCTCCTGCTCTGTTGGTGCGGTCCCTGCGGGTGATCCTGTAGCCTTCCGGGACGGCTATGGCTATGTCGGGTGCCAAGGCGGGGTTCAGCCAGGTCTCCGTCAGGAAGGCGATGTCTGGGGAAGTTGAGTCGAGTAGGTCCCAGAGTACAACGGCTTGTTTGCGGGCGGAGCAGGTGTTGAGAAGGATGCATCTGAGGTGGTTGGGTTCTTTCCTGGTTGGCAGCATGGAGGGGCGGATGGTTGTGAAGGTGCAGTTCCGCAGGTAAAAGCTCTGTGGGTGCGCTTTGGGGTGGCCAGGAAGCAGGTGTAAGATCGTCCGGTGTTGAGTTCGTGGAGGGTTCAGGCATCGTAGCGGTGTCGGGCGTCATGGCATTCGCGGGGTCCAGGGGTCCTGGCGCTGGGCGCGGACCTGGCGCGGACGGGCGCAGATGTGCTTGCCTTAGATGCGCCTTTGGCGTGCCAGCGGCGCGCCCGCTGCACAGCCACTGTGCGTCCTCCATATGAGGAGATGTGGGAGGGAGGAGTAGCTGGGAGGCGGGAGCGGGCGGCGAACGAGATTGCAGGGGGGCGGGGACGCAGCAGCGGGATGAAACAGGCAGGGACTGCAGGGGAACTAGGCACATGAAGGAAAACCAAGTCTGGGCAAGAAAGCAAGTACAGGGACAGAGGAATAAAAACAAGTCTGGGCAAGAAAGCAAGTACAGGCACAGAGGAATAAAAACAAGTCTGGGCAAGAACGTAAGTTAGGCACAGGGGAAAAATACAAGATTAGGCAAAAACAATGCAGGCAGAACCGTGCAGCAGCGTGGGAAGTGACGCGCCTGTGAGCAGGGTCAGAGGTCGCTCCTTCTAGTTGGTTCGGTGCGGAAATAATTCGATCTTTAAAAAAGGTTCACCGCTCCTACCAACCAACTACAGACCAATCAGTTTAATAGATATTTCTCAAAAAATATTTGTGCGTATCTTGCTGCTCAGGCTTCAATCCTGGATGGAAGAAAAGGGGATACTGTCCTCCTTACAGGCGGGGTTCAGGGAAAAACTGTCGACCCTGGACCAAGTGCTAAGATTACAACTGTTCTGATCTGGTCCCTACGGAAAAACTGTGGTCAGTCCTTTGGGAGATGGCGGTTCCCGTATATTTAATCCAACTCATTAAACGACTCCACGAGGACAATTATGCGCAAATTAGGTATGGTAAGGATGAAAAACTAACTGCACCCATTCCTATTAAACGTGGTGTACGCCGGGGTTGTGTGCTTGCGCCAACTTTATTTAGATTATACATTAATGGCTTGATTGATTTCGTGTTAGCAGAAAAAGACCTAGATGTCCCTAAGTTAGCCTCCCGTAAAATTCCAGCAATGATGTTTGCCGACGATACTCTTTTGGTGGCTAAATCACCCTTGGGGATACAGAGGGTTCTTAATACATTTGAAGTTTTCTGTAGGGAAAGTGGATTAGAAATAATCCTACAGAAAACCAAATTTATGGCGTTTAACAGTCTAAAAGGTACACGCCCAAACCCTTTACTAAATGGCAAACCCCTCAAAAGAGTTTCTTCTTTTATTTATCTAGGCATTACCATAACAGAAACTATGAAATGGGGGGCTCATATTACTAAATCGATACTAAAATTAGCACAATTAACAGGTGGCATCATGAAGGTGTTTTGCAAGTCTAGCAAGAGAGCAGTTAGCCCAGCAATAGAAATCTACAAGGCTCAAGCTCGAGGTGGCGTGCTATATGGCGCAGAGATATGGGGTCACTCCAAGCTCGAGACCCTATCAACGGTGGAGAATCAATATCTCAGACAGCTGTTTAGACTACCATGGAGTACCCCGTTAATCCCGCTCTGATTAGATACGGGGCTAATGGCGATTGCAGAAGTGTCTAATCTTAAGCCCCTATTGTACCGGCGACGCCTGTGGACTACTCCCGAACTTTTACCATACAGGGAAGAACTGTTAGAAGTAATGAATGCACGGGTGCTGCTAAATTGCCTTGGTTTGCTCATATTAAACATTTGTTAACCGGTATGGGCCTGGGGGATTGCTGGGTTGGCTCCGAGTTTGCCTGCTCATTAATATCAAGGAAACAAATGAAGGTCCATTATGAGGAGCACAAAATGGCTCAACTCCATTGTTGTTCCCAACAGGCAAATTAACCATAGCTTTCTTAGAAATAGATAGTTTCCGCTTTGAGATGGCCGTAGATGTCATCAAACCAGTAGCGGCAAGAAAGCTCTATTTACAGTTTAGGCATGGGGTTCTTCTGCTCCGCTGGTTTACATCCAAATGGAGAGGTTTGCAAGCGGTGCATTGCCCGGCATGTGATCACCCTGAAGAATCAGTACTCCACGTGTTCTTCAGCTGCCCAGGCTACTACAAAGCGAGGAAATGTTGGTTGGTGCAGATTTGTAGGAACCTTTGGAAGTAGACATTGTTCTGAGGCATTCAGGATACTGAAGTCTGACCTCAGTATCCCGATTGTCTACTCAGTTGCAGGATTCCTATTTTCTATGTGGTGTACCAGAAGGGTCTTTTTGAAATCAACTAAGGACGCACTGGACTTTTCCTAGGGAATCAAAAATAATAACATCATAACCTGGTTCAACTTTCCTCCGTTGCTTATTTTATCGTTTTATATTTATGGGTCATCCCTTTAACGAATCTCTTTTTACCTAACTTATTTATTTATTTGCACTATGCACTTTCCGAAACTAAAATGATGTCTCCTGCCTAGTAACAGTCCCCAAGACTGTTGTTCTTTTTAAAAATGTATGGAGTTACTCATGTATGCCAAGTATGTTTATAATGATTTTCCTACAGCACTCTAAATTTGATGCGTGTATGTTTTGATGTAATTTTATAAATGATTGTATGTATGTGCTTGCACTTTTTAGGTCATATTGACCGAAATAAAGTTTTCTTGAACTTGAACTTGAAATGGGGCCCTCAATTATCGCCAACGGTTGTTTATAAAATGTACCTAGAAACGTGGCCTTTGTCACTCCTTTTCCCCAAAGGATTGCTGAGAGAGAGCACACAAAGTCAGTCCTTAATATGGCAGCTCAACTCATAACTGGTGGAAAAAGATGTGAACACATCACTTACCCTCAAATCTCTCAACTGGCTCCTCATGGAAGGCAGATGTGTTTACAAGCTGGCCTGCATCACTCACAAGGCCCTACACACCCAATCCCCCAATTACCTGAACAACAAACTGGTTAAAGCAGGAAAATCAAGAACTCTGGGAAGCACCAACTCACTTCTTCTCATCGCTCAAAACTGAAAAGAAAGCGACCCAGTGCCGGTCCTTCTCTGGCAACGTCCCCAGGATACGGAACACACTCCCTACTGACGTCAGATGCAACCCCTCCTTGCCTGGCTTCAAAAAGGACCAGAAACTACTGCTCCTCAAACAATACTTCCCTGAGCTAGTCAACCGACCTAGACATCGATAGACTAATGATCTCCCGCTCACTCTGACTTTTTCTAGGAGGGGGGGGTCATCTGACTGTTTCAATCCACCTACGGTCTTCACTCCCCCAATGTATATTTAGGCGTGATGTATTTACTTATATATTTTATGATTCCTCATGTTCTACGATGTAATGCAACTTCTTCTTTTCTTGTGTATGTAAAGCGCTCTGATGCCCCCGGGTATAGCTAGCGATATATAAAACCTTATAAATGAATAAAATAAAATTCCACGACTAATTACATTTATGTGTGTTTAGTTTTCAACAATTTTACTGGACAGAAGTTCTATTTAGTGAAAGAAGTAGTGTCCATGTTCACTGTTCTTTAAAATGCGCCATTCCCAATATATTATTACAAACAGTTGTAGATATAGAATAATAACACTTCAAAAATAAGGCAACATGTGGAACGTTAAAAATCTGACCATATTATGTCTTTTATTGAAAGGTATTGTGAGGGATCGAAACCCACCGAGACCTTAATTTTCTTATTGTAGTGTTGGGAACCGTCCCCCCCCCCCCCTCCACTCTCCTCCGCTTGAGGCTCTTGTACCCTTTCCTTGTCTCCTGCCCCCCCTCCATCGATGGTTCCCCCCCCACAGTTCTCGACTCTTCTCAAAGTGACTGAAAATAAACTCCTGAAATGCGCTTTGGATTCGAGCGCGCGACACTGAATTAAAAGTTTAAATAGACACAGAAGAGACACTCACCCTCACCCTCTCTGCCTCCCAGCACAGCAGGGAGGGGTGGGGGGGGGCTAAGGGGGGGGTCAGGAAGCGCCTAAAATGAGAACGTTTATGGAGAAAGGGGGAAAGAAAAGCGCAGAGCGTTTCTTGCAGCGGATATCATAATAAAACACAACAAATATAAAACTTAAATAATTCTTACCCGAGTAGCACGCGAGCAGCCTCAGCCTCAACCGATGAAGATCCAGCGGGAGTCTTCGAGGCGCTGTGGAATGTAGACCAGGGCCAAATGAACAGGTTCAGCCGGTCCGGTGTGGTCCACCCGCCTCCAGGCAGCAACGGTCTGACAAGGAAACAACCTGAGCCTGACAGTGTCACTGCAGAAAAGAGACATCCAGGCAAGCTGTCCACTGTGAGCTGAGCCCATCCAAAGACTGGCCTCTCAGAGGAGACTGCAGAGAAGAGACATCCAGGCAAGCTATCCACTGTGAGCTGAGCCCATCCAAGGACTGGCCTCTCAGAGGAGACTGCAGAAAAGAGACATCCAGGCAAGCTGTCCACTGTGAGCTGAGCCCATCCAAAGACTGGCCTCTCAGAGGAGACTGCAGAGAACAGAGACATCCAGGCAAGCCAAGCACTGTGAGCTGAGCCCATCCAAAGACTGGCCTCTAAGAGAAGACTGCAGAGAAGAGACATCCAGGCAAGCTGTCCACTGTGAGCTGAGCCCATCCAAAGACTGGCCTCTCAGAGGAGACTGCAGGGAAGAGAGACATCCAGGCAAGCTGTCCACTGTGAGCTGTGCCCATCCAAAGACTGGCCTCTCAGAAGAGACTGTAGAGCGAAGAGACATCCAGGCAAGCTGCACACTGAGAGCTGCGCCCATCCAAAGACTGGCCTCTCAGAGGAGACTGCAGAAAGAGGAGACATCCAGGCAAGCTGTCCACTGTGAGCTGAGCCCATCCAAAGACTGGCCTCTCAGAGGAGACTGCAGAGAAGAGACATCCAGGCAAGCTAAGCACTGTGAGCTGAGCCCATCCAAAGACTGGCCTCTCAGAGGAGACTGCAGAGAGAAGAGACATCCAGGCAAGCTGTCCACTGAGAGCTGTGCCCATCCAAAGACTGGCCTCTCAGAGGAGACTCTGGAGAGGAGCCATCCAGGCAAGCTGTCCATTGTGAGCTGCGCCCATCCAAAGACTGGCCTCTCAGAAGAGACTGCAGAAAAGAGACATCCAGGCAACCTCTCCACTGAGAGCTGAGCCCATCCAAAGACTGGCCTCTAAGAGAAGACTGCAGAGAGAAGAGACATCCAGGCAAGCTGTCCACTGAGAGCTGTGCCCATCCAAAGACTGGCCTCTCAGAGGAGACTCTGGAGAGGAGCCATCCAGGCAAGCTGTCCATTGTGAGCTGCGCCCATCCAAAGACTGGCCTCTCAGAAGAGACTGCAGAGAGAGGAGACATCCAGGCAAGCTGCACACTGAGAGCTGAGCCCATCCAAAGACTGGCCTCTCAGAGGAGACTGCAGAGAACAGAGACATCCAGGCAAGCTGTCCACTCTGAGCTGAGCCCATCCAAAGAATGGCCTCTCAGAGGACACTGCAGAGAACAGAGACATCCAGACAAGCTGTCCACTCTGAGCTGAGCCCATACAAAGACTGGCCTCTCAGAGGAGACTGCAGAGAGAAGACACATCCAGGCAACCTCTCCACTGAGAGCTGAGCCCATCCAAAGACTGGCCTCTCAGAGGAGACTGCAGAAAAGAGACATCCAGGCAACCTCTCCACTGAGAGCTGAGCCCATCCAAGGACTGGCCTCTCAGAGGAGACTGCAGAGAGAGGAGATATCCAGGCAAGCTGTCCACTGTGAGCTGAGCCCATCCAAAGACTGGCCTCTCAGAGGAGACTGCAGAGAAGAGACATCCAGGCAAGCTGCACACTGTGAGCTGAGCCCATCCAAAGACTGGCCTCTCAGAGGAGACTGCAGAGAAGAGACATCCAGGCAAGCTGCACACTGTGAGCTGAGCCCATCCAAAGACTGGCCTCTCTGGAGAGACTGCAGAGAAAGGAGCCATCCAGGCAAGCTGTCCACTGTGAGCTGAGCCCATCCAAAGACTGGCCTCTCAGAGGAGACTGCAGAGAGAAGAGCCGTCCAGGCAAGCTGTCCACTGTGAGCTGCGCCCATCCAAAGACTGGCCTCTCAGAGGAGACTGCAGAGAAGAGACATCCAGGCAAGCTGTCCACTGTGAGCTGAGCCCATCCAAAGACTGGCCTCTCAGAGGGGACTGTAGAGAAGAGACATCCAGGCAAGCTATCCACTGAGAGCTGAGCCCATCCAAAGACTGGCCTCTCAGAGGAGACTGCAGAGAGAGGAGATATCCAGGCAAGCTGTCCACTGTGAGCTGAGCCCATCCAAAGACTGGCCTCTCAGAGGAGACTGCAGAGAAGAGACATCCAGGCAAGCTGTCCACTGTGAGCTGAGCCCATCCAAAGACTGGCCTCTCAGAGGAGACTGCAGAGAGAGGAGATATCCAGGCAAGCTATCCACTGTGAGCTGAGCCCATCCAAAGACTGGCCTCTCTGGAGAGACTGCAGAGAAAAGAGCCATCCAGGCAAGCTGTCCACTGTGAGCTGAGCCCATCCAAAGACTGGCCTCTCAGAGGAGACTGCAGAGAGAAGAGACATCCAGGCAAGCTGTCCACTGTGAGCTGAGCCCATCCAAAGACTGGCCTCTCAGAGGAGACTGCAGAGAAGAGACATCCAGGCAAGCTATCCACTGAGAGCTGAGCCCATCCAAAGACTGGCCTCTCAGAGGAGACTGCAGAGAGAGGAGATATCCAGGCAAGCTATCCACTGTGAGCTGAGCCCATCCAAAGACTGGCCTCTCAGAGGAGACTGCAGAGAAGAGACATCCAGGCAAGCTATCCACTGTGAGCTGAGCACATCCAAAGACTGGCCTCTCAGAAGAGACTGTAGAGCGAAGAGACATCCAGGCAAGCTGTCCACTGTGAGCTGGGCCCATCCAAAGACTGGCCTCTCAGAGGAGACTACAGAGAAGAGACATCCAGGCAAGCTGTCCACTGTGAGCTGGGCCCATCCAAAGACTGGCCTCTCAGAGGAGACTGCAGAGAGAGGAGCCATCCAGGCAAGCTGTCCACTGTGAGCTGAGCCCATACAAAGACTGGCCTCTCAGAGGAGACTGCAGAGAACAGAGACATCCAGGCAAGCTGTCCACTCTGAGCTGAGCCCATTCAAAGACTGGCCTCTCAGAGGAGACTGCAGAGAGAGGAGATATCCAGGCAAGCTATCCACTGTGAGCTGAGCCCATCCAAAGAATGGCCTCTCAGAGGAGACTGCAGAGAAGAGACATCCAGGCAAGCTGTCCACTGTGAGCTGAGCCCATCCAAAGACTGGCCTCTCAGAGGAGACTGCAGAGAAGAGACATCCAGGCAAGCTGTCCACTGTGAGCTGGGCCCATCCAAGGACTGGCCTCTCAGAGGAGACTACAGAGAAGAGACATCCAGGCAAGCTGTCCACTGTGAGCTGAGCCCATCCAAAGACTGGCCTCTCAGAGGAGACTGCAGAGAGAAGAGACATCCAGGCAAGCTGCACACTGAGAGCAGAGCCCATCCAAAGACTGGCCTCTCAGAGGAGACTGCAGAGAAGAGACATCCAGGCAAGCTATCCACTGTGAGCTGAGCCCATCCAAAGACTGGCCTCTCAGAAGAGACTGTAGAGCGAAGAGACATCCAGGCAAGCTGTCCACTGTGAGCTGGGCCCATCCAAAGACTGGCCTCTCAGAGGAGACTACAGAGAAGAGACATCCAGGCAAGCTGTCCACTGTGAGCTGGGCCCATCCAAAGACTGGCCTCTCAGAGGAGACTACAGAGAAGAGACATCCAGGCAAGCTGTCCACTCTGAGCTGAGCCCATCCAAGGACTGGCCTCTCAGAGGAGACTACAGAGAAGAGACATCCAGGCAAGCTGTCCACTCTGAGCTGAGCCCATTCAAAGACTGGCCTCTCAGAGGAGACTGCAGAGAGAGGAGATATCCAGGCAAGCTATCCACTGTGAGCTGAGCCCATCCAAAGACTGGCCTCTCAGAGGAGACTGCAGAAAAGAGACATCCAGGCAAGCTGTCCACTGTGAGCTGAGCCCATCCAAAGACTGGCCTCTCAGAGGAGACTGCAGAGAAGAGACATCCAGGCAAGCTGTCCACTGTGAGCTGGGCCCATCCAAGGACTGGCCTCTCAGAGGAGACTACAGAGAAGAGACATCCAGGCAAGCTGTCCACTGTGAGCTGAGCCCATCCAAAGACTGGCCTCTCAGAGGAGACTGCAGAGAGAAGAGACATCCAGGCAAGCTGCACACTGAGAGCAGAGCCCATCCAAAGACTGGCCTCTCAGAGGAGACTGCAGAGAAGAGACATCCAGGCAAGCTATCCACTGTGAGCTGAGCCCATCCAAAGACTGGCCTCTCAGAAGAGACTGTAGAGCGAAGAGACATCCAGGCAAGCTGTCCACTGTGAGCTGGGCCCATCCAAAGACCGGCCTCTCAGAGGAGACTACAGAGAAGAGACATCCAGGCAAGCTGTCCACTGTGAGCTGGGCCCATCCAAAGACTGGCCTCTCAGAGACTACAGAGAAGAGACATCCAGGCAAGCTGTCCACTCTGAGCTGAGCCCATCCAAGGACTGGCCTCTCAGAGGAGACTGCAGAGAGAGGAGATATCCAGGCAAGCTATCCACTGTGAGCTGAGACCATCCAAAGACTGGCCTCTCAGAGGAGACTGCAGAGAGAAGAGACATCCAGGCAAGCTGCACACTGTGAGCTGAGCCCATCCAAAGACTGGCCTCTCAGAGGAGACTACAGAGAAGAGACATCCACGCAAGCTACACACTGTGAGCTGAGCCCATCCAAAGACTGGCCTCTCAGAGGAGACTGCAGGGGAAGGAGACATCCAGGCAAGCTGTCCACTGTGAGCTGTGCCCATCCAAAGACTGGCCTCTCAGAGGAGACTGCAGAGAAGAGACATCCATGCAAGCTACACACTGTGAGCTGTGCCCATCCAAAGACTGGCCTCTCAGGGGAGTCTACAGAGAAGAGACATCCAGGCAAGCTGCACACTGTGAGCTGAGCCCATCCAGAGACTGGCCTCTCAGAGGAGACTGCAGAGAGAGGAGACATCCAGGCAAGCGGTCCAATTCTGCAGCAAACATAGAAGGAGGAGAGGGCCTCCATTGATCCCTACAACACAGACACCCTTGCACCACGGTGCAAGGGGGTCTACGTTGGCGCATGGTCGCCAATTGTGCCCCAGCACAAAGGAAAGAACAGGGACGTATTGTATTTTTGTACATAGAATGCATCCATGCACTTTCCTTATGGAGCGGCTCAAGCTGGATTGCGGTGCCGCGTTGCGGATTTTGTTGTAACTTTGGCTCAAAATGTTTTGGGTCCTCAAAAAACAAAAACACAAGACAGCTAAAAAAACGGTGCAGTCTCCCTTGCGCCACACTGCATCATTTAAAAAGCGCAGGGATGTGTAGTATTTACACGAATACAGTGCTCCTCTGTGTTTTCCATTGCGCCAGTGCAAAAAAAGCTGCCAATCGCAATAGTGCAAGTGTTAGACCTGACATCATTGGCGTGAGTCTGCCTTCCATTTTTGACGGATTGCCTCCTCTGATTTGATATGTTTTTGCTGGTTATATGCTTTGGGCACTGTGCCACTGCTGATCAGTGCCACAGTGCAAGTGCTCCCTATGTTAAATTGATGTACTAATTGGTTATTCCATGATTTCGATTATTTGGTTTACTGTCAGCCCCTAGTACAGTGCACCATGTGTGCCCAGGGCTTGTAGATCAAATGCTGCTGGTGGGCTTGCAGCACTGGTTGTGCCACCCACAGAAGCAGCCGGGGACGGCTGGAGGGCTATCGAAACTTCCCGCCTCTCGGATCTGTCAAGTGGCCACTCGACCACCTGGGAGGATCTTGGTGCCCCGATGTCGGGGCTTCGCTGGGGCCGGGGCCAGGGTGGCGGCGGCCACGTGCTCGGGACGTGATGGGCCCAAGATGGAGTCGGGCCAGAGATGGGGCCAGGCATGGTTGCTGGACCGGCGGCGTTGGCGAGCAGGGCCCGCCGGGGGCCAGGAAGAGGGAGAGCCGTAGGTTGCCAGGGGGCGGCCCTCCTTGCGGGTTCGGGAATGTTCGTGTCAGGGGGGTCGACAGCAGATCGACGGCGGCCCGATGTCGTCCGGGGCCCGCCATGTGGGAGGGGTAGGCCCACGCCACGAGGCCGTGTCCAACACAGTTCTGCACTCTTATGCGAGAAGCCCCCGCTGTGGCAGCAGACGTCAGGAGTGGCGGTTGAGGCCGCTGATGCGGTAAGTGGGGCTTAATTGTGGGGGGGCGGCGGCGTGTGTGTGTGCGCACGCGTTGGGGGGGCGGCGGCGGTGTGTGTGTGTGCGCCTGTGTGTGTGCGCCTGTGTGTGTATGCTGTGTGTATGCACGTTTGTGAGTGCCTTCGGCCTTCAGTAACGCGGTGTGTGTGCGCATGCGTGCAAAGCGCGTCCACATACCCTAAGCGGCTCGTGCACCTGTCTGTCTCCCTTGGGAGTCATTTTAACAACAATAGGTCTCGCTGCCGAGACCTAAAAAAAGGCAGATTGTTAAAAATCGCACCGGAAAGGCAGACCTCATCAATACATTACACCCCATCCACCTCTCCCACCAAATGAAACACTACGTCAATGGCTGCAATTAAATGGCGGGCTCCCGCCTTTCAAACAAAGACTCACACTTGCCCAAAATACCAAAGGGTTCAAGAGAGGCTGGAATTCACACCCGCCTCTCCCGTTTCAATTCTCAGTAAAAATACCAACAAAATAGAAGGCTTTGCCCGTCCCCTCAGTAGTGAGCAGGTAGCACCGAATCCAAACATGAACTCTTCTCTCTCCCTCGCCCACATTTGAACTGCACTTCCGCTTCCTTTGTAATCCGATGCAAGACATGTAGATGAGGGAAACAGAAAACGGACTACAAAATGGACGGTACAATATTTAACCTGGTGGCCATCAAGCATTGGCGAAGACAACCTGCTGCAAACTTATTCTTACAACATCTATGCTAATGTGCACACCATTTTTAGAAGCCTTTATTTTTTCTTGTTTTCGCTAGCTATTGCAGAAGCAGGTGATACTGCACACATTTTCATTTGTGTTGAAAGAAAAATGTAAGTGCTGATTTATATTTTATTTTAATTAATGCGATTTTATATAGCGCGAACATTACCCGAAGGTGTCAGAGAGCTTTAAAAAAGAACCAGTTGTGATACATAAAGACTTTGGATTACATGTGTTACATAAGAGATACAAACAGAAAAAAATTGCAAATGTACAAGGTTTAAAATCACTCAAAGAAGAGATATAAACAGGAAACAAGCATTTGCAATGCAATAGTTCTCGCATTACGAAAGGTTGAGCTATTGGTCTTGTAAATGACACATTTTTTATTTATGTTGTTTTGAAAATGGTGAAATTAATAGCTTTGTCATTTACAATGCCAATACTTTTATCTTTTGCAAATGTGACACCTATAGCATTTGTAATGCAACATGTTTTGTATTTACGTGACTTAGATGTATTGATATTACAAATTACAATGGCTTTTAATTTTTTTTAATAATTAATACTTAAATAAAAGTTATTCTAATTTATAATGGCAATAGCTTAATAGCTTAAACTTTTGTAAATACCTTTTGTGAAGATTATGTTCAGTGTATATTATTGTGACGAAAATCTAAGAACAGAAGTGAAATATTAAGATCTTTATGTGACATTTGTAATAAAGCTTGAAACATCGAGAGAACATATTTGAACCAGTTATTGTTGAATGGTTGCACAGATTGGGGTGGCACTGAGTGATGTTGTGGTGCCGACGAGTGATGCTGTGGCGTTCAGTGATGCTGTGATAGCGCATAGTGATGTTGTGGTGCCCCTGAGTAATGCTGTGGTGCCCTGAGTGATGCTGTGGTGGTGCGATAGATATAGTAAGGGCGTTAGATAGCTAGAGGGAGGGCCAAAGATAGATAGAGTGAGGGGGATAGATCGATAGATAAGATAGATAGATAGATAGATAGATAGATAGATAGATAGATAGATAGATAGATAGATAGATAGATAGATAGATAGATAGATAGATAGATAGATAGATAGATAGATAGATAGATAGATAGATAGATAGATAGACTGAGGGAGATAGATAGACAGATAGATAGATAGATAGATAGATAGATAGATAGATAGATAGATAGATAGATAGATAGATAGATAGATAGAGAGATAGATAGATAGATAGATAGATAGATAGATAGATAGATAGATAGATAGATAGATAGTATAGATAGATAGATAGATAGATAGATAGATAGATAGATAGATAGATAGATAGATAGATAGATAGATAGAGTGAGGGCGATAGCTAGATAGAGTGAGGGCGATAGATAGATAGAGGGGAGGTGGTGTGAGGGAGAGCTTAGGGCGTGTGAGGGTGAGGGTGTGTGATGATGAGGGGGTGTGAGGGTGAGTGTGAATGAGGGTGGGAGAGGGTGGGTGAGAGGGTGAGAGAGCGTGTGAGGGTGAGGGTGTGTGAGGGTGAAGGTGTGTGAGGGTTAGGGGGTGTAAGGGTGAGGGTGGGTGAGGGGGTGAGTGAGAGGGTGTGTGAGGGTGAAGGGGTGGGTGAGGGGATGTGAGGGTGAAGGGGTGGATGAGGGGGTGTGAGGGTGAGGGTGTGGGGGAGGGTGAAAGGGTGGGTGAGGGTGGGGTGAGAGGGTGAGTGAGGATGAGGAGTGTGTTTGAGGGTGAGAGGGTGTGTGAGGGTGATGGGGTGGGTGAGGGTGAAGGGGTGGGTGAGGGTGAGGGGGTGTGAGGGTGAGGGGGGTGTGAGGGTGAGGGGGTGTGTGAGGGTGAGGGGGTGAGGGAGGGTGAGTGGATGTGAAAGTGAGGGGATGTGGGGGTGAGGGGGTGTGAGGGTGAGGGTGTGTGGGGTGTGAGGGTGAGTGAGGGTGAGAGGGTTGTGTGGGGTTGAGGGGGTGGGGGTGTGTGAGGGTGAGAGGGTGTGAGAGGGTGTGTGAGGGTGAGGGGGTGTGAGGGTGACAGTGTGCGGGGATGTGAGGGGGTGAGGGTGAGTGAGGGTGACAGGGTTGTGAGGGTGAGTGATGGTGAGAGGGTTGTGAGGGTGAGGGGGTGAAGGTGTGAGGGTGAGTGAGGGGGTGTGAGGGTGGGTGAGGGTGTGAGGGTGACAGTGTGCGGGGGTGTGAGGGGGTGACGGTGAGTGAGGGTGAGAGGGTTGTGAGGTGAGTGAGGGTGAGAGGGTTGTGAGGGTGAGGGGGTGAAGGTGTGAGGGTGAGTGAGGGGGTGTGAGGGTGGGTGAGGGTGTGAGGGTGATGGAGGGTGTGTGAGGGTGAGAGGGTGTGAGGGTGTGTGAGGGTGAGGGGGTGTGAGGGTGAGGGTGTGAGGGGATGTGAGGGTGAGAGGGTGTGAGGGTGAAGGGGTGTGAGGGTGAGGGAGGGTGAGAGGTTTGTGAGGGTGAGGTTTACAAATACCGGGCTTATGTAGAGGAAGGTGGCACCCGGAGGGTGGGATTGCTGCACGGTGAGGCGAGGGGGGCTGCAGTTCGCTTTAGGGGCTTGTTAGGGGTAGTAAGCACTATGCATGCATTCCGTTCAACCATGAGGGAAGTGGGTAGAAGGTGACGGTGAGAAAAAGATAGAAGTGGGGGTTTGACAATCGTGCAATTGTCGAGCTGACTGTGGGGGACTGGTGGGGTGGGAGAGAGACAAACAGAAGTGGAAAGTGAGGGGTCAAACTAGCAGAGTGATTAGAAAGAAGGGGGGGCAGACAGACATGATGAGACCAAATGGGACTGAGAAGTGAAGATGAGGGGCAAGAGAATAGGACGTGCACAGACGCGCTGATGGGCTGGGTGGCAGATGAGACCTAGAGCTAGTTGGGACCTAAAAACACAGGAACGCGGTAGTAGACACACAACAAAGTAACAAGACACATAGACAGGAGTAAAACGTATACAGAGAAGGGAAACACATGTACAAAAACACGTGGTTCATTATGCACACACATGTACTATGTAGACACTGAAAAGGCAACAGAAAAGCCCCCCTAAAACACTACCCTACACTACACAAACACCACAACACTACCCTAAACACTAAAACATTATCCCAGCACGACCCCTAGTCCAGTCACCGCACTCAAACACTACCCTGCACGACCCCCCAGCACTACGCTAAACCCTAAAACACCACCCCACACTACACAAACACCACAACACTACCCTCAACCCTCAAACACTACCCCCAGCATGACCCTCCCTCGACCCCCAGTCCGGTCCCTACACTCAAACACTACCCTACACGACCCCCAGCACTACCCTAAACCCGAAAACACTACACTATGCTACACTATGCTACACAAACACCACAACACTACACTAAACCCTAAAACACTACCCCCAGCACGACCCTACCCCAAACCCCAGTCCGGTCCCCACACTCAAACAATACCCTGCACTACCCTAAACACTTAACCACTACCCTACACTACACATACACCACAACACTACCCTAAACCCTAAAACATTACCCCCAGCACGACCCCCCCGACCCAAGTCCGGTCCCCACACTCAAACACTGCCCTGCACGACCCCCCAGCACTACCCTAAACCCTAAAACACTACCCTACACTACACTACACAAACACCACAACCTTACCATGAACCCTAAAACACTACCCCCAGCACGTCCCTCCCCTGACCCCAGTCCGGTCCCTACACTCAAAGACTAACCTGCACGACCTCCAGCACTACCCTAAAACACTACCCTACACTACACAAACACCACAACACTAAACCCTAAAATGCTACCCTCAGCACGACCCCCCAACCCCCAATTCAGTCCCTACACTCAATCACTACCCTGCACGACCCTCCAACACTACCCTAAACCGTAAAACACTACCCTACACTACACAAACACCACAACACTATCCTAAACCCAAAAGCACTACCCCCAGCACGACCCTCCCCGACCCCCAGTCCGGTCCCCACACTCAAACACTACCCTGCACGACCTCTTGCACTACCCTAAACCATAAAACACTAGGCTACACTACACAAACACCATCCCCAGCATGACCCCCTCCGACCCCCAGTCCGGTCCCTACACTCAAACGCTACCCTGCACGACCCCCAGCACTACCCTAAACCCTAAAACACTAGGCTATACTACACAAACACCACAACACTACCCTAAACCCTAAAACACAACCCCCAGCATGACCCTCCCCCGACCACCAGTCTGGTCCGCACACTCAAACACTACCCTCCATGACCCTCCAGCACTACCCTAAACCCTAAAACACCACCCTATCCTACACTACACAAACACCACAACACTACCCTAAACTCTAAAACACACTATCCCCAGCACGACCTCCCGACCCCTAGTCCAGTACCCACACTCAAACACTACCCTACAAGACCCCCCAGCACTACCCTAAAACCTAAAACACTACCTTACACTACACAAACACCACAACACTAAACCCTAAAACACTACCCCCAGCACGACCCTCCCCAACCCCCAGTCCGGTCCCTACACTCAATCACTACCCTGCACGATTCCCCTGCACTACCCTAAACCCTAAAATAATACCCTACACTACACTACACCACAATAGTATAATAAATAAGGCATGAAAATAGTATAATAAATAAGGCACCGATCTACCATTCAGCATGCAGCTTGAATAGTATGTTAATAGTAGTCTGGGTAAAGTCCAGTAGTATTCATATTGTTTGTATTCCCTAAATGTTCTGCATTGTAAATGAAGACTATGCGATTACAAATAAGTATGTGCTTGGTATTCTGTTAGTATTCAAGAAGTTCCACTCACATATCAGTAGTCTTCATGCACTAGCCTTCCCAAAAAGAACACAATTGAATACTAAAATTGGCATAAAATAGTCTTCGAATGCTATAAAAAGACAGGTTAACCACTAACAGCCTGATTCATCAACGGGCCGTTTTGCGTGGCCCTAATAGCGAATCATAGCGACTCGCTATTGAGGACACGCAAAACGGTATTCATGTAGGAATTGCTAAATAAATAGCGATTCCTACATGTTCTCTATTTGCGAGTATCAATTTGCTACTCGCAAAAAAAGGAAATAACTCCCCATTCATTCCTATGGGCCAAAAGTATCCTTTATTTGCGAGTAGCAATTTGCTACTCGCAAATCAGATAGCGATTTTAAGGACACCCTGTAGCACCCCTAAAATGCATATTTGAACAGGTGTTGCGCTAATAGTGATTTTTGCATTTGGGATGATGAATACCAAATGCAAGAATCGCCCTCGCAAAGGGTCAGATTCTCAGAATTTGAACATGAGTCTCAGGCACGGCTGCTAAAGCAAAAGGTATTTTATTAAATTGGGGGAGATTGATCGTATGCGGCTGAAAAATCGATTATAGAAAAATATTAGGGCCCCTTTAAACACATCGCCATCTCATTGATCTTCGGTAATGGGAAGTGGTCGATAACAATGTTGTGTTTCAAATGGCGCAGGTCAACACGCAGCCGGATCGTTCACTCTGGGCATTCAATTGGCTCAGTTATGTCTAAAACGACAAGTTTGTCTAATTCACTAGACACTTCATCCCTCAGCATGATTGTCAAGCAAGTGACTTTATAAATCTTAAGTTCTGCATTGCTCTCCTATGTAGTGTTCAAATCCTACTAGGTTCCCCAAGGATGTGCGAAACATCGTAGGAGACTAATTTGCTATTTTATTGGCAACATCCAATCAATCATCAACCACGTTTACTTGTTCTACACTGTTCGGTTTAACAATAATATGTAATTGACCTTGGTCCACCCACCCTAAAACTGGAGGACCTTTCTCCGCTACATAGAGCTCTGCACATGCACACCTGCCTTTGAATTTAAATGAAAACCACAGATAACCTAAAATGACGGCCAGCCAATCTGTCATGTGCACTTAAGTGTCTACCACTATTCCACTTGCTGGCTGTGACAACAGCCAAGTCCCACCCCGTAACCCTATAAAACAGAGGAAAAATAAAATAGTAATAACATAGTGTTATTAACATTTTATTTTTCCTTTTCCACTGCTCAAAATGCAGTGGGGCAGCACTCCTCTGCCTCCGCACAGTACTGAACTTACTGGAAAGGTTTATAACCTCGTCATAGTCATCATTATCATCATGAACTTCCCTCTCATTATCCTCCTCCTTTATACATTTAATACCTTTCTTCTTCTTCCTACAAACCTTGGCCTAGTGTCCCAAAAAACCACAACAACTGCATCTTTTCTTTTAAGCTGGGCAAGTGCTACTGAATGCTAAATGCTTCTTGCTATCGCACCTATAGCGTCTGCCATTTACATTGGTATTAAATTTCGATTTAAGATTGGAAGATTTACCATTAGTTTTAACGCTAACTTTACTAACAACTTACATGTCACTACTTTTTACTACCTTCTCTTTTGCACATCGTCCTGATATTACCGCCTTGTGTACTAGCTTGATTGCATCTCCCAGGGCGGTGTCACCATTCACCAATAACCTTTCCTGGATACTTTGATGATTTATATGCATGACAACCTGGTCCCTGACCAAATCATTGTGCAGGTCACCAAACTTACAGTCGATGGCTAATCTTTTTAATTCACCAAGTAGTCATCTGATTATGTCCACGTAACTGATTTGCCCACTTTTTGTTTGCGTTGGAAAAATGTATATCTGGTTATACCAATGCAAACCTTTGGGGCAAAATACAAATCAGTCCTTCAATACCGCTTACACATCAGTATCTACAGTTTTCTGGGCTTTTAACATTTGGCTGTAAAGCTTCAAACCATAAGGCCCTAACAAGTCTAGTAAAATAATTTGTTTCTGTGTGGCTGACATATCTTTTGATTCATCAATAGCAGAAATATAATGAACAAAACTCTCCTTCCATTCTCCCCACTTAAGAGTAAGGTCTGTTCCCAAAGGCCAAAAAGCATGAGGGGGGAAATAGTGCAGTTTTGTGTGGCCATGTTTGTGCTTATAACAGGAACACAATGCACAGAGTAAATTATTTAATTCACCAGCACCAAAACAACAAAACAACACAATTTCTTTTTCAAATGAATAAAAATGATAAACTAAAATAACTAACATATAAATGTATTAATTTGTTAATTAATTCCATTGCACAAGAGCAGCTTGACAATGAATAACTGTTAATTTCTTGCTTGATGCAGTAATAGTCAAAGTATATCAATATTAGTAGTAGAAAAATTATTTGCTAGCATTCGCGCCAATAATTTTCAATTCTATTAAGAACACAGAGGCGAGGATTATGCTTTCTCTTTCTTTTACTGAAAAAACACAGCAGCCAATAAAAAAGTTTTTACCATATTAACATAAACTACATTTCTCAAAATGCGATGGTACTTCACGAATAATCATAGAGACTATAGCCCTGTATATGACGCTCTTCATAGGAACACTTCCTCTTTCTTTGCCCAACGAGCATTGTCCATGTATTAATTGTAATCTGTCCAAGAAATATAGAACTTGTCGAAACAGCAATGTCGTAGACTCAACTCGCCTCTGTGTCCTTAATAGAATTGAAAATTCTTTGTGCGAATGCTAACAAATGTTTTATTCTATTACAGGACAGGAGGCTTCGAATTATGCTAGTTTAACGCTTATCAAGAACCACAGGAGCAACATCGCCCACATATTTATAATAAAATTGTTTAAATGTTGAGCTAGACAACCAATCAGCTGCTCTCATTATATCTTGTATGCTGGTACCTAACATAAAGGATTTTGAAGCCATAGCGCCTCTTACTGAATGCGCTCCAAACATCTCAGTGTAAA
Organism: Lissotriton helveticus; assembly: GCF_964261635.1. NCBI lineage: Eukaryota > Metazoa > Chordata > Amphibia > Caudata > Salamandridae > Lissotriton > Lissotriton helveticus. Next base: position 2,392,324 of record NC_136069.1, on the reverse strand, counting down.
TGCCTTCCTCTTTCATTCCATATCTGAGCCACCTGGCAATAGTAGCAGAGGTAACTGGTTGTAAAGCAATTAACAATCTTGAACAACTGACTGGAGTGATAAGTCGGTGTAATATGGGCCGGAACGAGGTTGAGAACGGAGTGAACTGGACTTCCAAGATGACGCCCGGTTGGTCGCCATCCCGAAAGAGAGTCAGAGGTCTAGTAGTCGGCAAGGGAAAAGAGCTGATGCCACGGAAAGAAAACAACGGTTGGGACAGCTGCAGGGAGTTGGGTGATTGAAGAGAGAGAAGGGAGGCGAAGGTAAATGTAAATGTATTTGTAAATGTATTTGAGCTTGTAAAGCGCACTGCTACCCGTCCAAAGGTCTCCTGGCGCTGTATAACTCTGGGGAACACGTCCTGGCTTTCCCTGTGGGATGGTCCCTGCTGGGAGTCCCCAAGGTGGAGCCAGGCATCCCCGGATTTGATGGGGCCGTTGTGGAGATTAGGCAAGCTAATGCCCAGAGTTGCCGATTGGAACCCCTGATTAGAGTAAGCACCGAAGCGAGAATTATCGAGTCCACTGACCCAGGTCCACGACCCTGCCGCGTCGGGAATTGAACCCTGGTCCCGGGCCGACTTCTGCTCTCGGGTCTGCTGCCTCAGTGAGCCACACTGAGGAAGAAAGCGTGCAGAGAAGTGGGAGAAAGGACGAACAGAGATAAACACGGACTGGAGGAGCCGTACGGAGAAGAGAACTGTGGCAGAGCGGACCAGAGTAGGAAGCAGTCCCCAACACACACTGTGCTTGTATCCGGTAGTCCCCCGCCGAGGAAACAGGACACCGAGATACCCAACGCTACGGTCCAGGGGGACTGTAGCTCCAGGCAAGTGACGTGGAAGGAAGGGTGGAGGAGGAGGTTGGTGGGGAAGGGCTTCTTGGGACTGTGGCACAAGTAGGAGCACTGGTAAGAGTATGAGTGGAATCCTATACACAGACCCCTTCACTTTTCCCAGCCCTACTGTTTTAATTACCAACCCTCACTAAGTGGTGACCTGAGCATGTTGGTGACGGGGAGCACGATATAGAGCTATACAAACATAGAGTGGATAGTGACAGTAGTTTCCTTTTGGGGAGCGCCGGCCCTGCCTGAAGCACTAAAGTGAAACCTTGAAGAAGAAGGCCTTACACTCAAAGACTGTACTTCCGGACGGTGCTGCTTCTCCATTATGTTGTGGTGCATTTAAATTGTTGGACTGTGAATAGTGAATAAAACTGAGACATTGAATTATACCCACATATCTTGTGTCTGATACTAAGGCCCAACTGTAGATTCAGGAGCCCCCTTAAGGAAGGGGAGGTAAAAACCATCACAGTGGTGTCAGAAGTGGGATATTGTCGTCTGAAACAAGATGACGCAGCCTGTAACAGTACAGGACATGATAAGCCAGTTAGCAGAAGGACAGAGACCCCTGCAATTGGTATTGGAGTAATAGAATCAGAATGCACAAAAAGAAAGGGTATCTTTTCAGGCCGCAATGAAGGAACAGGCAATTCTCCTAACCAGCAATCAAAACGTGCAGGATACTGCCATTTTGCGACTCACAGATGCTATCTCTAATGCAGGAGTACACCCCAATATTCCAGGCAGTGTACTGCAAAAGTTTCAAGAGGGCGAAGATCATGATTATTTCTTTACCATCTTTGAGAGGGTTGCTACTACCGCTACTTGGCCTCCTGAGAGATGTGGTCAATATATAGCTCCATTACTATCAGGGGAGTTACAAGCGGCTTACCAAGCTGCCAACCCCACCAGAGTCACTCCCTACCAGGACATAAACAAAGCCATTTTAGAAAGATTGGGATGTGATCATGAGTACTACCGCACACGGTTTAGAAAGAAGAAATGGGTCACTGGAGATATTCCGAGAGCGTTGTTCTATCGGGTCAGAGACTTGGGAAACCGGTGGCTCCAGCCTCATTCTGCTTCAATGGAAGAGGTCACTGAACAAATATTTCTAGAGCAGTATCTGGAGGCATTACCTAGCAACACGAGGGCGTGGTTAAAGCAACATCCCGGGCTTACTTCTCAATCTGCCATTGAATTAGCATGTGCATATCATAGGTCCCCTGACTTCAAAGACTCAACAGGGAGAGCTACTATTCCTTTTCCCAAACTACCCCAAAATCGGCAACAGAGGGAGGAGAGAAGAGATCCTTCTCTGTACCTAGACCAGCTTCTAAACCTTTCCCAAAGACAACTCTACCCGTCCAAATGGGACCCCAATGCTTCAAATGTGCAGAGTGGGGACACATAGCCCATAATTGTCCTTTAAACAATGACGGTTTAGAACCAATGGAGGTGGGTTGGTCCCGAGGCAGAGTACTGGTAACCGGGGCTAGGAGGAAAAGGTACAAGAAAGCTATTAGACTCAATGGTCACTCTATCGAGGCTCATTTGGACACAGGTTGTCATTATACAGTAGTGGCCCAGGACTTGGTTCTGCTAAATTCTGTATGTGAATGAGAGACAGTCTTGGTATCATGTGTTCATGGAGATGTTAAGTCATATCCCTTGACAGAAGTATTACCTGAAATAGATGGGTATACTCAAGTGAGAAAGGTGGGGGTAGTGCCGACCCTTCCAGAAAACATTCTCCTAGGTACTGACTTACCACATTTTCATGAGTAACTGACAGAGGTGTCCAAACAAGAGGTTGATGTGGAAAGGCTACAAGAATCACCTTTTACCAATGAGACCATAGCTAGCCCCACTGATAGGGAAAAGAATTCCAAGAATGCAAAGAGACGAGAAAAAGAGAGATATACGCACTCCTGCCAATCTCTTACCTCATGTTTACTTTCTTCCCCAGAAGATGGAAATACTCCCGCTAGGAGTTTTCGTACCACCCAGAAGGATGACAGCACCCTAATGAATGCATGGAATCAAGTACAGGAGGTCGAGCCAGAGAAGGTAGGACCCTATGTTTTCATAAAAAAGGGGTTGTTTTACAGAGTGAGTGAGGGGCAGGGGGCAAGACAGAACAGTTACTAGTACCCGTGGCTTTTAGGGAACAAGCCTTACAGTTAGCTCACAACCAGGCGGGAGGGGGCCACTACGGACAAGAACTGACTTTGAAGTATCTTTTAGAAAGATTGTATTGGCCCGGAGTGTATCGAGAAACTGCGAAATTCAGTGCCACTTCTCTCAAATGTCAGTTGATTAACCCCTCCAAAGACAGAAAGGTGCCATGACAACCTCTACCAATTATTGATGTTCCGTTCCAAAGGGTAGAGATGGACCTTGTAGGCCCGTTACTTCCGTCCTCTCGGGAACATCAGTATATACTGGTCCTGGTGGACTATGCCACCAGAGATCCCAAATCTATACCTCTCACTAGTATGACCACCCTAACAGTAGCTCAAGCCATGGTGTCTTTTTTCTCTAGAGTGGGGTTTCCTTTAGAACTTCTCACTGACCAGGGGACTCCTTTTATGGCTAAGCTTATGAAAGAGATATGTCAGCTCTTGGGAGTACACCAAATTCGAACTGCCGTCTATCATCCCCAGACAGACGGTCTGGCCAAAAGATACAATAAAACCATTAAAACTGTTTTGCAAAAACTGATAGGAGAGACAGGAAAGGACTGGGATAGGAAGCTACCCTTAGTTATGTTCGCCATTAGAACTCATGAGCAAAAGTCTACGGGATTCTGTCCTTTTGAACTCCTGTTCGGAAGAAAACCCTGTACTTTATTGGAGATGGCCGCTGAACAATGGACAGAAGAGGAAGACGAAGGGAAAGCACTACTAGGGTACATGCTAATGTAAAAAGCGACTAGCCACACTATGGGACACTGTCCATCAAAATATCAACAAAGCCCAAGCAAAACAGAAAGAGCAATATGACCGTAACAGTCGTATGAGAGAGTTGACTGTTGGAGATAAGGTTTTAATACTGCTACCCTCCTCTGACAAGAAACTGTTGGCCACATGGCAAGGACCATACACAGTGACTCAAAAGGTGACACCTGTCTCATACCGGGTCGCAGTTCCACATACATACATTTTGCGACCCGGTGATCGGCTGCCCGGCGGGTACCGATTTCCGTGTGTCCCAGATATGCAGCCTGCTTGATGCTGTGCTAGCTGCTATCAGGCCTGATCTCGTCGGCCCAGCAGTGATTGCCACCCAATTGGTGTGAGTACCTCTGAATGGCAGAATGGATGTTCGATAACACAGACGTCTCGAATCTGGGGCTCTCCCCCTCTGTTTACCCGGAGTTCTCTGAATCTGCAACTTTCACTTCACTGACCCTTCCTGGTCAAAGCCTGCCCCTTTTGACCACTATACTCTGATCTTCTATGACAGCACTTCAATTTTCAATGTTCAACGATTTTGATTTTGGGCCAGCTCCCCCCCTTTTTTACTGGCTACAAGGGGGAGGGGGGGCCCCGGGTGACCAAGACTTAAATCCTCCATCTTGGGGTCTCTGCTGCCACAAGAACACTCGGCTCCATGGGAAGATTCCACAATAATGAGCATAGAAATAGGACTATCCACACAAAGGTAAAGCGACGGCCATCTTGGAATGGTGTATAACAACAGTCTGGAATAAAAACAGTCTGGAATAAAAACTCCAACAAATCTTCATTGTCAAGAGACACGAGATGCTGCTAATGTAGCAGTGTAAACTAAAGTAAACTCACCATAAACTAAAGAAATTGAAGCACTTTTGAGGATCCTACACCGGGCCAGGGGCCCGCAACGTGTTATTTCCCGTTTACGCTCCAGTCTCTCCTGCAACAGTGAGTACATTGTTCGTTTCACCCCTTATACACTTGACCTCCCAGATTCCTGCCCTCCTATCTATAGTACACCTGGCACCCCAGTTACCCCGCCCCCCTACCTGCAGCGCACCAAGGAGGTACAGATCGTCCTGCTCAGACCCAACCATGAGGAACATACTGCCCCGAAAGGCCCGGCACGCTCCTTGTACGAGTCGAACATGTGCTCATGTTAGATATGTGAGACGCGATAGGGCGTCACCGTAGCCTGTCGAACAGTCAACAAAGAAGTAACGCTAGCCTTTCCACAATCTGTGGCTAAACATCGGGCACTATGACTGCTTTAAACACTCAAACTCTGCCCTCTAACAAAGCTGGCGCCTCAGCTCCATACCTTCTAGCCCACCTCTAAGCAAGGAAGTGCAGCCTGACTCACGCTATCGGAAAGCAGGGACTGTCCGCCCGATCACATGTTAACGTGATCGACGCTCCCCTGCCTTCCTGTGACCCCAAGACACCTCAGATCGAAACTTACAGGTACCGGAGCCACCTTCAGCCATCAACATCGCCCTCCCCGCAATCCTCTAGTTGATGCTGGATCGTCTACAATTTGGCTGTCTTCTAGGACTCTCCGGCTCGCGGACACCAGATACAACCTTGGTGAGTCGCGTCACCTAGCGCAACACCGTTACTTAACTAGGTACTCTCACGCCCTTCACTACCTTCAGGATGGCTCGAGACCGACCTTCCCCTTCCCCTCAAGTATTATCTACCCACCTGAAACCCCACAGCCGTAACTCCTTCACCATCATCTCCCCCCCCCCTCCTCTCTACTAAATCGAGACGCTCTTTCAAACAGAAACTTATCCGTCAACATAGGGAAACCCTAATCACAGACATCTATCACTCATCTGCAAATGGTCCCACTAAGATGGACCTTATAATCCATACTGAGAGACCTGATTACTGGATCTCCGTGATCAGAACGCAACTATTTATCGCCAAAACCACATCCACTCCCCATAGTTGCAAACTTACCACTATACTCCCTTTTAGACCGGTCGGTAGAGGCTACACTACGGTGACCTTCTACACCAACGGCACGGTCCTTATCCAGGCCAATAACGAGAACCTTGAAGCCTTCGACTCCCTTTTCTCCACATTAAGATCAACCTCCCCAACCCTACCTCACCGCGCCGCAACCCCCTCTCCGCCCTCCCTCACTACTAACAGAGAAGACTATGATCCTCTCCTCCGTGATATCTTTCCTGCCTGCTACGCCCCCCCTCGCCCCGTTGTCTCACAACGGGCATTTACTACCAATCAGCCACAACAGTAAACTCCACCCCCTCCTTCAATCCCCTCTTCTAACAGCCACACCTCCCCCAGTCACCGCCTCCCTCATCCCCCTACTGACAATACTTCCTTCCCTCCAGGAACCTCACGCCCCATGAACTCCATCTCAACTCACAGTCACTCAAGGCCTCCCCCTGTCCCTTCCCCTCCCCGTCCTCCGTCTTCAGTAAACCCCCTCCCCTCGAGTCTCATCCCTGCTCACAGTCACCCAAAGCCCTCCCCTGTCCCTTCCCCTCCCCTTCCCCCGCCTTCTCCCCTGATCCCTCAACCTGATCCCATCAACCGCACCCTGATCCCTCAACCTGATCCCATGAGCCTCATCCCAGCTCACAGTCATTCAAAGTCTCCCCCTGTCCATTCCCCTCCCCTTCCTCGGCCTTTAGGAACCCCCCTCCCCTCTCGAGTCCCAACCCAGCTCACAGTCTCTCAAAGTCCTCCCCTGTACCTTCCCCTCCCCTTCCCCCGTCCTCTCCCCGGACCCCTCCACCCCCCAACACACCTGGCGCTACCCCAGATACCCCCATCCCCTCCCTTAACTCTGTGTCGCAACGCTTCGCGGCTCTCGAAAACCAGATTGTCACAATCACCCAGGGCCTACTGGAGATCCTCTCTAACCTAGGTATAGCCCGCAGACCCTCCAAATGCCCCCCGCTGACGGCTCACTCCGGCAACGCTAACAGCTCTCCTAGGCCCACAGAAACCTCTAGTACCCAGCTTCACTATCCCCCCCCTCAAGATCTCGGAATCCTGCCTAGAGCAGAATGCAAAAACCAGAGACCCCGTCCCTAGGTCCAAGACTCCTACTCCTTCTCACACTCCTCCAAACCCCCTATCAGACACAAAACACTTGACTTCAAGGCCTTTAAAATCAGCAGCACCTATGTCAGACAGCGAAGCAGCCCTACTAGCCGCCACATACAACACCCCCGCCTTAGATTCTCCCAAATCCAAAATCCAAGTAATCACAGGTCACCGGAAAGTCCCTCCCAGCACTAAACCTCAGAGATACCCGGTCCTCACCGCCATACATAGGGAGATCGAAGATAAATCGGCCAGCAACCAGGAGCAATTCTCCAATTGCTTGCTAATAAACTGTAGATCGGCCTCACTGCACGCAACAGAACTAGCTGAAGCCATCCTCACTCATGATATTGACATTGCGTTCCTCACAGAGACCTGGCTAAATAAGATATCCCCTCCCTGCCTTGACTTGCTGGTACCACCTGGCTTCTCCCTCATTACCAAAGACAGGATAGAGCATAGGGGAGGGCATAGGGGAGGGCTATCATCCACAAGGACAGCCTGGACATCTCGGAAACCACCTCTTTTGACTACGATTCATTCGAATACTTATCCACCATCATCAAGACCAATGACAAAGACTCTCTACGGTGTCACCTGCTCTACCACCCCCCAGGTAAAAACAAACCTTTTGGAGAACAACTTTCCGACCTGATTGCACAAGGCACACTTGATGACTCCAATAACCTAATTCATGGGGATCTGAATCTTCGCTGGAACGAGACACACAATCCCCTAATCCAATCGCTATCCAGCCTCCTTCATGATAACAACCTGCAACAACATTGCACCGAGGAGACTCATTATAAAGGAGCCACACTGGATGCTATCATCTCACAAAAGAAATCAATCACGATCAACCACATCCTTCCCGTCGACTGGTCAGACCACCACATGATCTTCTTTCATATCAATCACCCCATTACCTCACATAAACCCCCCCAAAACACCCCCAAATGGACAAGAAACCTCTCTCTCTCTCACCTTTCCATCAATGAGCTCATCGACTGCTACAACTCCGAGCTAGTGTCCATACTTGACAAACTTGCGCCACTAAAGCTCAAAAGAAGCAGAGTTATCCCTTCCAGAACGTGGTTCAACGCTGACCTCAACGCAGAAAGGAGAACTCTAAGAGCCAAGGAAAGAAAGTGGAGAAACAACCCAACGGCCATCCTTCGTGATCAACTGAAAGCAGCCCGAGGACATACAACAACTACATCAAAAACAAAAAATCCAGCTTCTTCCGCGAGGCACTGGACAAAGCCAAAAATAGACCGAAGGAGCTTTACAGCATCATCAGACAACAAACCTCCAAACCACTGTCTTCTTCTGTGCTAGCGTCCAAACATCTTTATGACAATTTCGCCCACTTCTTCAACGAAAAGATCACAAAAATTGAACTTTCACTTGACCCCAACAATTCACACCCCAAGAAGACCGGTTCGGATGCACCTCAGGCTCTCTCTCCCGGCTCTTTGAGCACCCCCTGGCTTAGCTTCTGCCCCATCCCAGACGCAGAGATAATCTCGCTGATCTCGTCCTCCAAACCATCAGCTGATATCTCTGACCCCATCCCTCCCTCACTAATCATGAAAATGAAACACTCTCTTGCACCTATATGGGGCAACATGATAAACAGCTCCCTAAAAAATGGAGTGGTCCCTGACTGCCTAAAAATTGGGCAAGTTACCCCCCTGCTGAAAAAAACAGGTCTTGACTCAACAGACCTGAACAACTTCAGACCAATATCTAACCTCCCTCTACTAGCCAAAACATTGGAACGCTGTGTACTCCTGCAACTGACTCATCATCTGGACAACATCAATCTCCTAGACCCCCTCCAGTCTGGCTTCAGACAAGGATGCAGCACAGAAACAGCGATGCTGAACATCATAGACGATATCCACGGATCTCTGGATTCAGAGAAATGCTGCCTCCTCATTCTCCTTGACCTTTCTGCAGCATTCGACACGGTGGACCACAAACTCCTCACCAAGGCTCTTCAAGAAAGAGCTGGCCTCGGCGAAGTAGTTTTCAAATGGTTCTCCTCATTCATACACAACCGAACACAAATAATAAAAATCAAGAATTTCACCTCCTAAATCCAACAGGTCAATTAGGGCGTCCCTCAAGGTTCGGTGCTCTCGCCTCAGCTTTTTAACATCTATATGGAACCACTTTCCAAGATACTCAGAAAAGCCAACATCCGCTTTCACCTCTAGGCGGACGATACACAAATCTATCTGGAAACTTCCTCTCTCACTGACATACATAGACTAAATGATGTCCTGAAAGATGTTCAACAATGGCTGACAAACAATCACTTGAAACTGAATCCAGACAAAACTGAGACACTCCTCATCTCGAACAAGGAAGACAACCCTCAAATCACCGAATGGCTAAAAGCAGTCGATGCGCTTAAAGGAAATCTTACTCTAGCCGACTCTGTTAAATCTCTTGGCATCATCATAGACCCCAAACTAAACATGGTAAAACACATCAAGAGTGCAGCCAAAGGTGCTTTCCTTAACCTCAGACTGTTCAACAAGATCAAACCCTACATTCCTAACAAGGATCTCAAAATGGGCACCCAATCTCTGGTACTGTCAAGAGTAGACTATGGGAACGCAATCCTAACAGGCATCCCAAAATCGAACTTGGCACCGATCAAAACAACACTACATGCTGCAGCTAGAATGATTACCGGCATCAAAAAATCGGATCACATCTCCCCAGCACTCAAGGAACTCAAATGGCTCCCAGTAGAAATGCGTAGTAACTTCAGAACGGCCTGCCTAACCCACAAAGCCCTCCATACCGGCAAACCCGAATACCTGGCAAATAAACTCAAAAAAGCAGGCCAAGCCAGGAATCTGAGAAGCTCTAACTCCTTCCTGCTCATCCTACCCAAAACCAGAAAGAAAAGAACAGCGGACTGCTCTTTCACTGGAAACGACCCCAAAATCTGGAACTCCACCCCCCGCACATCAGAACTATTCCTTCTTTTGTGGAATTCAAAAGGCAACTCAAATCCTTGGTCCTGATCCGCTCCCTTGGCTGTGCATAACCGGGGTCAGCAAGCAACCCCTGAACTATGTGACTACAGTGAATCCCATAACCAAAGAAGCTCGGCAACTCACCCATTTTCCGCTTACAATGTCACTCATTGAATGCTTATACCTTACATATGTTATGTTTATGTTCATGTTTATGCTATGTATATGTTTATTCAGATTTTTGTCATTCTATTACTGTAAAGCGTTCTGCTACCTCTGGGTCTTGACAGCGCTATAGAAAACTTCCTAAATAAATAAATACCAATAACATTGGACAGACGTATCGCATAAATCTTCTTAAGGAATGGGGTGAGTTCAGTGAGGCGTCCCAGAGCCAGAGTAAAGTCCAGACAGTGAATCATGTGACCCTTCACAAAACATTGGATGTACCCAAGAGTCTAGAGGAGGATGAAAAGGACGAACAGCCGCTGATGGGACCCAAACTATCTGGGATCCAACAACGACAGTTAGATGACTTGTTAGGACAGTACCTAGGGCTCAGTTCAGGAAATCCAGGAAGGACCTCTTTGGTGGCACCTAATATTGTTACTCCACCCGGGAAGGTAGTTAATGTGAAACCTTATAGAATACCTGAAGCTAGAAGAGAGGAAGTAGAACAGGAATTAGAAAAATTGCTACAAGCAGGTATAAAAGAGCCCTCTAAGAGTAACTGGCGATTGCCTATTGTGTTAGTGTCCAAACCTGATGGGAGTCTACGCTTCTGCATAGACTTCTCACAAGTGAACACACACTCCAAATTTGATAATTATCCTATGCCCCGCCCGAGTGGACAAATTGATAGAGAGCTTAGGAGAGGCCAGAGTCAGGTGCTTCTCCAAGTACCAACCCAACCATGCTCGCCATGCTGAACAGTATCATTTCCTAGTAGAGGGAGTCCAGGCCTGTTGGATGAAGACTGAAGCCTCCTTAGAAATTCTTGGCGAAAGCCCACTGTTGCCTGAAAGTCTGCAGGCCATCAGGGACAGCTGCCTCGAGTGAACCAGTGGGTGCTCTTCTCCCTGAGGGCCCTGGAGCATCACCTGGGACCACGGAAGGTGAAGAGGAAAATTCCACGAGGAGGAATAACATTCTGCATAGGGGCTTGAAAGAAATCTATGAGAAACCCCTGTACCGTTTGTAAGACCCAGGGGCACTGAGTAATGATGTTCAATTGTCCCGGAAATGGTGAATACAAACCCCCAGAGGAAATAGAGATAGATTCATTGTTCTTACCTGATGTGATCTGGGGTTGGAAGTTTCTCCTCTGTCCCGCTCTGTGGTAATGGCGACAACCAAAAGCGTCTCGTCGGGTAGACCGTGCTGCCTCTAGTGCTGTCTTGATAGTCTCCTCTACCACAACCGTATTCACCCCAGGGAGGGCCTTGATGGTATTGGCGGTCTGGCAAGCGGCCCCTGCCTCACCCGGCCCGACAAAAAGGACTGACTGGAAAACTTTTTAAATATTTGATTGGACCTTGTTTAATGAGGTGAAGGTCCCAACGTACTTGGAGACGGCCTTGACAAACCCATCGCCAAAAAGTAGCCCCTCCACCAGGGGGCCTGCCGCCACAGAAGATAGTTCAGTGAGGTTGTTGCCCATCCTCATAAGAAGGGATTTCCTATGTTCTGTAGCGAAGGCACATTTCGCATTTCCCAGGAAACAAATGGCGTGCTACTAAGGCCATCTCCAAGATCTTTGCGAAGGGGCCAGTGACATCCAGGTATATCCTGGCAGCCGCACCATGCACGGTCAATGCTATTTTTAGGGTCCTTGGCAAACTTTTTAAAAAAGGTTAACATGTTGGGGTCGATGTCCGGAGTATCCGCTACCGTATATGGCACGTTCGAGCAAGGACATTCGGACATCAATCTACTACGCACCTCCTTATCAAAATTCTTAATCAGATTTTGGTGTAAGTAATGTGCTACCTCCGGGGGCGGAGCCCAGTCCAAGGATCTGGATGGACAATGTCCTGCGGATTAAAATCGAGTTGCGGCTAGGAAAAAGGAGGGGGTCAGCAGATTTAAATGCGCTCTCTTTGCCTTCTTTTTCTTAGGGGGTGAGACCTGCCCTGTAGAATCTGTATCCGTGCCTGTGTCGGTGGTTTAAGCATTCTTGGGTGTTGGGTCTGGTTCTTGGGGTACAGAGTATTGATGGTCCCCAGAAGAGGCTGGGGGTAACTTAGCCAAGGCCTGCGCATGCGGCCAGTTCCATGACTTGGCTTTACCTGAAACTTTTCCCCTTGAGGTGGCCGCGGCTGCTCCTACTGACTCCTGAGGTTGCATCCCATGCCTCTTCGCAAAACTTTGAAGCTGCGCTGTGATAGGTTTGAGAGCGGCTGCAAGAGCTTTGCTGAGCATATGGGAACAGCCACCTCTACCGCCTTATTGACGGATTGTTGAACCGATGCATGCAGGGTGTTGTGTTCTTAGGTTGGGAAATGATCGCCTTAGGGGTAATAACTCTGGACCTACACTTCAGTGCATCTAAGGCTAACTAGGCCTGACACGTGGCCCTAGAAATAACTGAGGCAGACTCTGGGAATAACTTGGTGGCTCTCCGTGCGCTCGTCTCAGAACTGCGTACGTGCGTGCGGAGCCTCTCTTTATTGGCTTGAGTCACATGACTACAACACTGCACGCCCATGGCATCAGGGGCGGCCATGCCCCAATAACATATCATTCCTCCTAAAACACGGAGAAGAAAAACAACAACATTCTTTTCGGACAGTCTATTATGGGATTATTCATAGACCATTTCCGCTTCTCAAACACTACTTCAAACGAGCAGAGAACAAATCACCAACATGGTACTTAGCATTTTGTCTTGTACATGAAACAGTCTTACGTGAAGTGGTCTCGTAGCCGGCAGGAGGGCGTGGGGTTTCTTCTCAGCCTTTGTTGCGCGCCTCGCTGACTTGAATAGTCTGTCTCTGGGATGACATCGGCCTCTGGCGCCTCCATGTCGGCTCCCTCCGGATCTGGCGTGCTTCCGAGGGCCTCAGCGCCATCCCCCGCCTCCTTGATCACTGCTCTTGAGCTGTTACTCTGGGTGACCTCGGGACTGTGCGCCAGTTCCTGGCATGGCAAGTTCGTTGCAGTTTCAGTTTCACCAGGCAGCGGTGGGGAATCAGATGTCGTCGGCTCCCCATGAAAATTCTTGAAATGGGAAATGTTCCTTGTTACTGTTTCCCGTCCCCGGACCACTGTGATGCGTGTGCCTTTCACACCAATTACTCGCCATGGACTTTTTTCATAGTTCAGCCTGAACTTTCCACTGGTTACCCTGTTGCGAAGAAGTACCACATCCCCTCTGTTGAAATGTGTCACTGCCGCCCTTCTCTTCCGACTGATCTTGGCAAAGGCAGCCTTTCTCTTACTTGCAATCCTCTCTTCATTCACCCCTTCCGGGGACCACTGGGGGTGGTGAGGAATTGAGTCAGTTATTACTCGTCCCATGAGGAGGTGAGCTGGAGCTATCCCCGTGGTTGAGTGTGGGGTTTGCCGGTAGCTGCGAAGAAAAGTGGAAATAGCCATCTCCACCGACTGGCCTTTGTCGTGGGCAATGCGAATAACTTTGTTCAGGGTTCTCATGAATCGTTCGACCTCCCTGTTAGCTTGAGGCCAGCGCGGGGTGATGCGGCGGTGTCGAGTGCCAAGAGCTTACAGATAGGTGGCCAGGTCTTGCCCTTGAAACGGGGGTCCGTTGTCTGTACGAAGCTCGCGCATGGCCCCGTGCGTAGCAACAATTTTCTCTATCTTTGGGATGACACTCTCAGCACTTGTACTGGTTATTATCTCCACTTCAGGATATTTAGAATGGTCATCGATCATTACCAATGTGTGTCTTCCATCAGGGAGGCTGCCAAAGTCCATGCTGACCCTCTCCCATGGTTGTTGGGGTCGGGGTTCCACTATGATCGGAGCCTCCCGAGGAGCCTCTCCAGTGACTTGACACGCAGCACACGACCTCACCACGTTCTCCACCATATCATCCATCAGGGAACACCACACCTTTGTTCGTAGCCGGGCCTTGGTTTTAACCATTCCCTGATGACCCACATGTGCCAGCTGGATGACTTGGTCAGTTAAAACTGTGGGGATTACCAGACGATGCCCTCGTAACAGGCACCCCGCCTCATCCTCATTGAGCTCCCCCCGGACATGATATAGGCTCTCCATGATCTTCTGAGCGTCTGGAGTGAGCACCTTCCATCCCTCTTTCGCTCGGTGCCAGTTTGCTGTACGGAGGATTTCTTTGGCCCTCTGGAGACAGGCATCTTGTGTCGTGGCCTTCACAATGTCATTGATGGAAAGGGGGCGAGGACATGACCGTGCGACCACCCATTTGACATAAGCCTCCGTCTCTTCTGCCTCCTCCATTTCTTCCGGGGTAGCTAGCCTGGGATGTCGAGAGAGATAGTCCGCCGGGTTCTTGGCTCCTGGCTGATATTCAATGTGGCAGTTGTACTCCTGCAATTGGAGCAACCATTTTTCGATCCGAGGTGGCGGCTTTGATGAGGTTCCTGAGAACAGGGCCAGCAGCGGTTTGTGATCAGTCACCACAGTGAACGGCTTGCCATAGTTATACAGATGGAAGTGCCTGCACCCCCAATGAATGGCAATCGCTTCTTTCTCAATTTGCGAGTACCGCTGCTCAGTGTCCGTGAGAGATCTGCTTGCAAAAGCAACCGGTGTCCAGTCCATGGCATCCCTCTGTTTTTGCATTAGGACAGCTCCCAACCCTGCAGGCCCAGCATCAACCGCTATGAGAGTGATGTTTCGAGGGTCGAAAAATGCAAGCGTGGTATTACTGGACAAAGAGTCTTTGATGTCTTGGAACGCCTTCTCCTGCTCCGGTCCCCAGTGCCATGGAGCGGAATCCTTTGTGAGGTCACGGAGGGGTAGCGTGAGATTGGCCAGATCTTTGATGAACCTGCCACAATAATTAACCATGCCCAAGAAACTCCGTACCTCGGTGACTGTCATGGGGGCGGTGCATCTTTAATGTCCTTCACTTTGTCAGGGTCTGGGTTGACGCCATCTGCTGAGAATACATATCCAAAGAATCCTATTTTGTTTCGTAGGAATTCGCATTTTTCTCTGTGGAGCGTGAGTCCTGCGTCTCTGAGTCGTCGAAATACTTGAGTTAACCTGTGGTTGTGTTCGGTGATGGTGCGGGCATGTATCATTATGTCATCACTGACATTTATCACTCCGGGTATTCCGGCAATCAACTCTTGGATAACGTTCTGGAATACCTCCGCTGCACTGGAGATTCCGAAGCTGAGCCGGGTGTACCTTCAAAGGCCGATGTGGGTGGAAAAAGTGGTGATATTTCGCGACTCCATGTCCAACACCAGCTGGTGATATCCTGATCGTAAATCTAACTTTGAGAACCAGCAGGCCCCTGCCATCTCTCCAATGAGATCGTCAATGGTGGGGGTGATGTGACGCTCCCGTTTTATGGCTGCATTGGGGAGGCGCATGTCCACGCAGATCCTGACTGCCCCTGGCTGTTTCGGTTTCCGTGTGACCACGAGGGGCGATACCCAGGGAGTGGGTCCTGAGACTTTTTCAATAATGCCCGCCGCTTCCAATTTGCGGAGTTCCTCTTCCACCAGCGGCCGAAGATGAAATGCAATGCGACGGTGTCGCAGGGCCACCGGCTGCACCGTGGGGTCTATGTGTAAGTGTATCTCACGGCCCTTGAATCGTCCAATGCCTTCAAAGAGGTCCGGGAAGTCCATGAGAAGCTGTTGGACTGACTCCTCATGGACTCCAAAGGCAAATGTTACCACGCCGAGGTCCTCGGCTGTCCTGCAACTCAGCAGCATGCCTTGTCCTTCTTCCGATACAAAGATGTTTGCTCTGATGGTCTTGTTTCCATGGCAGATCGCCGCTCGAAATTTCCCTCGAATCCTGAGAGGGGTGTCTTGTCCATACGCAAAGACGGTGATAGGAGTGGGGCTCAGAGCCGGGGGCGTGGCCATGGTTCTGTAGAGTGAGGCGCTCATGAGGTTTATGGAGGCACCCGTGTCCACTACCGCCATGATGTCTTAGTCCGCCACCTGTATGGAGCATTGAGGCAGTGGTCTGGTGCGGCGGGCGGCAGTGCCGATCATGTGTACCTTGTGCACCGACCGTTCTTCCTCCTCGTCATCATCCATATCACTGTGACTCTGTTCCCCTTCCGCAATGGCCTGTACAGCTGGGCGTGGCCTGCGGAACTTTTTCGATCGGCACACCTTCTCAAAATGGTTTGGTTTGCCACAGCCCGAGCACCTCTTGCCCCGTGCTGGACACTCAACCGCCGGGTGACGCGGGCCACCGCAGTAACCGCATGACTGTCCCGATGCCTCACCCGGGGTGGGCGCTCTTTTGTGCCACTTGGTGGGCGTTTGGACCTGAACCTTATTGACTGGTTCCACTTTACCCGTTGCTTGCAGAGCGGCTCCCATATGCGCCGCCCTGGCCTTGGAAAGTTCCTTCGTACGGCCGAGAGTTAAGATATCGGCCAGCGGCTTGCCAGACTCCTCCAGTATCCGTTCTCTCAATTTCGCAGAGGCGCAGCCCTGTATGATTTGCCCTCGGATCTCTTCCGTGGCATCTTGGAAGCCACACGTTAGCGCCAGCTTTTTGAGCCTGGTGTGGTAGGTGTCCAACGACTCCTCCTGCAGCTGACGCGCTTGTCGGAATACAAAACGTTCATAGTCTTGATTGGCCATTGGCTCGAAATGGGCATTAAGGGCGTTGATCAATGTGTGATGCGTTCTGGGGGTCGCCTCTGTGAGGGTCCGAGCAATAGAGTGGATGTCCTTGCCCCCTAGATGTAGCACCATGGCCCGTTTCTGTTCCTTGTGGACTTTCGTGGCCTCAAAGAAAACTAGGAGTCTGTCCACCCACTCGTTCCATTTTGGGGCGAGAGCTGAGGGCGCACCCTCCACCACAAACGGTTCGATGGGCGGAATCGTGGCCATCTTCCCTGGGGCGCTGAATCAGGCCACCGACGGGCCGCGGCAGCCCTCAAGCTGGTGCGCGGGAGGGCCAGAGGCGAGTTGGTGCGGCGCACCGGGCCGTCAGCACCCGTTGGATCGTCAAACCGTGGCCGTGGAGGAAACCACAGGAACCCCGGGAAGGCGCGTGCGGCCGGTGCACTGTCCACGGGTAGGTGATGCCAGCTGTGGGACCGGCAGACGCCGCGTCCGCCAGATGCGGGTGTTGAGACAGGGCACCGCCCCGATCGTCGGGCCAGGCGGACCGAAGCGCGCTTCACGCACGAGCCAAGGGGCACGGTGCGGCGCTGGGAATGAAACCACCGGGAAGATAGTGTGCCGTCTGGGCAAGCACACCGATGCACGCTGCAGGCAGGCGCCGGGCAGCACAGCTCACCTGTGAGGCTCCAGGGATCGGAGTCAGCCCTCCAGGCACACCGCGTGGGGGTGGGCAGCGCCGCAAGGCACGAGCACCACGAGCCAAAGGAAGGGCTCGCAGCCGCCCAACGGGGCAGAAGGCAGGCACACCCACCAGGCGAGGATTCGGCAACCACCCTCGTCGCCAATTGTTGTGTTCTTAGGTTTGGGAAATGATTGCCTTAGAGGTAATAACTCTGGACCTACACTTCGGGGCATCTAAGGCTAACTAGGCCTGACACGTGGCCCTAGAAATAACTGAGGCAGACTCTGGGAATAACTTGGTGGCTCTCCGTGCGCTCGTCTCAGAACTGCGTACGTGCGTGCGGAGCCTCTCTTTATTGGCTTGAGTCACATGACTACAACACTGCACGCCCCTGGCGTCAGGGGCGGGCCATGCCCCAAGAACATAACACAGGGCATCCACCAGTTTGTCTTCGAGGAGAGGGCCCTGCTCTTTATTGTAGTACCCGTATTTGTCCTCCTTCAAATAAGCCACGTCTTCCATCAGTAGGCGTGCTAACTATTTCACAGCAATCGATAAATTTTAGGTCAAGTCCAAAAACTCCCCAGGGGGAACCCTTAGTGCACAGTTAACTTCACTGCTCCTCATCCTCGCTGTAATCACTAATGTTCCAGCCCTCCAGAGGAGCCAACCTTATATGAAGCCTCCCCCCGGCTTGGGCCTTCCTTAATTTTCAGCACAGGACAGGTGTCAGTGCACACAGAGGCAAAAACAACCAACCTGTACGCTGTTCTGTTTAAAAAATGGAGCAGCATGAGGAGGAATCTTTTTTGGTTGTCGCGTAGCCCAAAGGCAGCCCAAAACAAGCCCAATTGGGTTATGCGACATCAGGCTCTCAACAGATGTGGGTCCAATCACGGAAGGCACCGCGGACCACTAAGGAACTGCGGTAAACTGGACAGCAACACTGGGGAAATAATATTCAGCTGGAACTCATTGGAAGCGCAGTGCAAACAATGAGGCAAACTCCATTGTGGCGACTCCCGGTGATTCTGTGGTGCTTTAGTATTCCTCAAAATGGAGTCACGTCGGAGGCACATACAGACCTCTGACCTGCACTGCGACGTTGAAATGCAGATGATGCAAACCGCGCATGTGTCAGGATGGGTCAGCGGTGTAAACAATAACTTGAAAGTTAGTACGGTCTCGAGATGTATGGTCTCAAGACAGAATGCACTCAATTTTCAAACCAAACACTAGAAGAACTGTTACCGTCGATTCCATGTGCCGCACCAATGTACTTTGCAGCCCGTTAAGTCAATGCTGGCGGCATGTAGTAGGGCGAATGTTGCTGTTCTTTGTGTGCTCTCTCTTTCCCCTTGCTGTTCAGCCTAAGTATGTGTGGAATGTTGGTCAGGTCATGGAATGTTGAATGCCTGATGTGAGTCAGTTGGTGTCAGCAGGCTGAGCAGCTGGGAGGCTGCTCCTGGTGGAGTGTACTTACAGGCCTACTTACCATCTTGGCTATACTTATATCTTCTGTAACTTGTACCTGAATAAAGCTACATCTTGGAACCACAACCTGGCCTCTTGTGGACTTTCATGCTACGACACAGCACTGTCGATTAATGATATCTGCACATGGTTAGATGTGTCAAAGCAGAGACGCTTTCGTTATTTTCCTCCTTTCCCTCCTATTAACAATAGGAAAAGCAAAGGAAAGATCAGTGATTAAAAAGCGCAACCGTGCTCACCATGCCAGGTGGCTCACGTCCTTGGTTCCTGGCGCTATTCTTCCAGCGTAGGGTACATCAATGATGACCCGAACTCCTAGGCGCGGGCGAGGTCCCAGATACCCGTGTATAGCTTTACTTGCCATAAACATATAGTTGCAAAGTGTCCTTGGATTCAGTTTGGGTTCACCTGAGTTAAACTCCAGACAACTCATTGCCAAGTTTCTTGTGTAGAAAGGACAGGACTCCACATCTGTACACTTATTTATTGTCATGAGCACAGCATATACACATCTGTCAATGACCTCCTCCAGCTGCTCTCTCTCCTCGCTCTACATTTCAATACTCGAGCATGAACGAATGAAGAATGTGTAGAGCACTGGAATCACCCCCTGAGGGGAGCATCAGAACCGTGTTACTATGCAACAGACATGACCGGCATGTCCTGAGGATGGACTGAACCACCAGCCCCTGAGATTGATTAAGGGTTTCTTCCATCCCCTTGTTGTCTTCCAGTGGACGCCCTAAGTGAGGCAGGTATACCCGTGTGTGACTCAAGCTGTATCTCACTGTTGAGGCATAAGTAGATTGAAACCTATCTGAGTTGCTTCTATTCCCACCTCGAGGGTTACCTGGCCTGGCAGACCAGGCTGAACTGTTCCTGTTGCAGCGCGACCCAGACTGATTGGCAGACGGGTCTGTAGTAAGTAACTCCACAAAGAGGAATGTGATTTCCAGTTTGTTTATTTTCTACTTCTATTCACCCTCGGCATGCCGCACCCATCTGGCACGGAATCCAGCAGTAATTAACCCACCGTTCAAAAGCCTCGCCAGAGCTCACCTCATGCACGTGCACACTTGCAAACAATAACACTGTCTCGAGAAGCACCTCCATAGACAATGCACGTCACATCACCTCCCCCTTACAAAACCACGCAAAATGCATTAAATACATTAAAGAAGTACTGCAATAACAACATTTTTTAAAGAGATATTAATTTGCAATTGTTACTATCCTAGTTTAAAACCGTATGAAGTCCCCAAACTTCTTAGAGATTTTCCTAATTCATGTCCCCAACAACACCTCATTATTTTTACAGTCCCTGCCACCCTCACTCAAAACAGTGGGTAACACCTGACCAGTGGGTGACACCTGACCAGTGGATGACACCTGACCAGTGGGTGATGTAAGGGTGCTGGACACTGTTGTAGGGACAGACAACACCTGGGTTTCCGGAGTGGGGGAGCACAGACACAGATACGGACACAGGGAATACTCTGTTGGACAGGAAGTCACGTGCGACCTCCGTCCGTTTATTTATAGCCTTCTGGCCACGCCTGGCCAGAAGGTGATACAATATACAATACAATACAATACTTCCGGGGCTCTGTGGAGATCCTCGGAGCACTAGAACGCTACATCCCTTCCCAACTTGGTGTTTTGAAAAGAAATAATTAGTTCAATGATCAGCATGCAAAATCCGCTAGTCTTTGACTCGGTCTGGGGTTTGGTCTGAGGCTGTAATGCCACTTTCCTCTCGAATGGGCATGTCCTTGATTGCCCATCTGTGGCGACGGTGGTGTTACCCCTGAGGTGTCTATTGGCAATGGATTGGCGACATCTTCGGCTCTCTCTTCTGCCTCTTCTCTGACCATAGATTCCACAGGGGGTTCCATGTGTTCTTGTACCGATGGTATGTGTTTGAACCACGAGATATTTCTGGTTACCTCATCTCCATTTCGATGTACTGTTATCACGGCACCATTAGTTTCCTTAATCACCCAGGGTTCTGGCTCATATGGCGTGCGGAATTTGCCTCCCGGTCTCCGAGTTCGGATGAGCACCGAGTCTCCGGGACTCAATCTTCTCGCTCGAATCGTCTCTTCTGACTTGCTTTGTCATTGGTTTTCTTTCTTCGCTCTTGAGTAGTTGCGGGCATGTAGAGGGCAGGTATCCAGTTTTGTGCCATAGGGAGTAGATCTCTTCTTGGCCCGGCCAACATTAATGACCAGGGAGACCTTTGCGTGGTGCTATGTGTGGTACTCCTATACTCTCTGAGGAAATGTTGGAACGCTTCTTCAGGGTCCTTTCCATGGACTGTGGCTATTGGCAGAGTCTTGTTAATGGTCCTCATAAACCTCTCCACCTCTCCATTGGCTTGAGGCCACTGCGGCATGATCCGATGGTGCTTCACGCCTAGGTTCTGTAGGAACTCTCTGAATTCACTCCCTTGGAATGGAGGACCGTTGTCAGTCTTGAGCACGAGCAGAATTCCAAACATGCCAAAAGACTTGTTGAGAATTGGTTCGATGTTTGCGAAACTGGTTGATGCTGCCAGATCCACGATCGGATACTTGGTGTAGCTGTCGACTAGCACCACCGTGACTCTTCCATCCGGGAAGCTACTAAAGTCTAAACTGACCCACGACCAAGGAGATGGAGCTGGCTCTTCTGTTATCATTGGGGTTGGGGCGTCAGGTTTGCTAGTTATCTGGCATGCTCGGCAGTTCCGCACTACGGTGTTGACGCAGTCTTTGCGGTTAGGGAACCATACCTTTCACGCATTCTGGCCTTCATCCTTCGAGTTCCTTGGTGTCCCTCATGTGCCAAAATTGTTGCTTGCTCTTGCAGTGTACTAGGGATTACCACTCGGGACCCTCTAAGTATGAGCCCATTGTCCGCACTGCTGAGGTCATTGTGAATCATCCAGAATTGTGTTAACCGCATGCGATCTGCCTCATTCCATCCACTGACATTTTTCAGGAAGTTTTCCCAGGATCCCGTTTGTATTGCTTCTTTTACTCGTTGAATGACTGCGTCATTGGCATATTGAGTTACGATGACATCAGCAGTGAGCGCTCGGGGGCATGCCCACTTGGACATCATGTTTACAAACTCTTCCGTCTGAGCCTCTTGGTCTGCTTTATGAACTTCGTCTTTCGATGGATGTCGCGATAGAAAATCTGCAGGGTTCTTCGCCCCCGGTCGGTACACGAGATCCATTTGGTATTGTTGAACTTGGATGGCCCATCGTTCGATCCGAGGCGGAGGATGAGGAGCGGTGCCCCTGAACAGTGGTATCAAGGGTTGGTGGTCAGTCACCATTCTAAAGGGGTGTCCGGAGATGTATAGGTGAAAATGATTGCAGGCCCATTTCACTGCCAAAGCCTCTCTCTCTATTTGGGAGTACCTGTATTCCGTCGCGGTGAGAGCTTTGCTTGCAAATGACAGGGGAGCCTATACTCCGGGTTCCGTTTCTTGTGTGAGTAGAGCTCCAAGGCCAACTGGGCTTGCGTCTACCAGTATTTCTGTGGGTTTGGCTGTATTGAAGTATGCCATGGTGGTTCCATCTAATAGCGCTGCTTTGACTTGGTTGAATGCTTCTTCCTCGGTATTGGTCCACCTCCAAGGGTTTTCCTTTTGTGTCAAATTTCTCAGAGGTTCAGCAATCGTGGCTAGATTGGGAATGAATCTGGCACAGTACTGTGCCATACCCAGGAAGCTTCTCACCTCCGATGCTGTTGTAGGTGCTGGGGCATGTCTGATGGCTTGAGACTTGTGCGGGTCTATTTTGACTCCCTCGGAATCAAACACGTAGCCAAAGAATTCTATTGATTTTTTAAAAAATTGGCACTTTTCTTTGTGTAATGTCACTCCATGTTCGGCTAACCTCTGAAGCGTAGCCCTCAGCCTTTGATGGTGTTCTTCGCTCGTCTTGGCATGTATTAGAATGTCATCGTTGATGTTTAGCACCCCTTGTAATCCTGACAGAATCTCTTTGATGGTATTTTGAAATATTTCTGCAGCGGATGATATGCCAAAATGTAGTCTTTTATTCCTCCTTAGGCCCAGATGTGTTGAGAACGTCGTTATGTATCGGCTTTCTTCTGCCAATCTTAGTTGGTGGTATCCCGCGTTGAGATCTAGTTTTGAAAACCACTGGGCTCCATTGAGGTCTGTCAGAATGTCATCTACAGTGGGCGTGAGATGTCGTTCTCTCTTTATAGCTTTGTTAGGCATCCTCATGTCTATACAAATCCTAATCTTTCCTGGCTGGCGGGGTTTCTCTGCTATCACCATGGGGGATACCCATGGCGTCGGGCCTGTCACTTTTTCTATGACCCCTTGTTCCTCAGCTGGGCCAGTTCTTGTTCCACAGCTGTGCGGAGGTGAAATGGAATTCTCCGGTGCCTCAACGCAACAGGTTGTATGACGTGATCGATGTGTAGCTTGACTGGCGGTCTCTTAATTGTCCCGAGACCTTTGAATAATGATGGAAACATCTGTAGGATGTCTTCTGTTTGAAGAGCTTTCACGGTATTGGCAAAAGCAATGAGTTGGAGATCTTCTGCAGTGTTGCTCCCAACAAGCAGGTCAGCCTCTTTGTCGATTACATGAAATGTTGTCGTCACCTCCTGGTCTTCCGCCTTCACCCGCACTAACATTTTTCCTCGTAGTCGAAGCGGTTCTTGGCTGCCATAGGTCAGGATTCGGGCTTTGGAGGGTACCAGTTGTGGTCTTGGTTTCAGGGACTTGTAGTGCTGTATGCCCATTACATTTACAGTTGCTACCGTGTCAATGACACCGGTCACTGGTGACCCATCGATCTGTATCTGACACTTGGGCTGTGGTCTTCGTCTTCTCTTCAGTTCACTGATGAATGACACGTAGTAGCATTCGTCATCCACTTCGGCGGAGGAGTCATCAAGCCGTGGTTGATGGTGTTGTTGTGTCCTGGAAGACCGTGACGATGAGGCATCATCTAGGAAAAGTTGCCTGACGGCACTGGCGGCTGTCTTCTTTCCTGAGAAGCTTCGTCGGCGAAAAACTCCTTTACACACACTCGCGAAGGGGTTCGGTACTACACATTTGGAGCAGGTCTTGCCTCGTGCTGGGCAGCCATCTTGATTGTTTTCGTCACGTCCGCAGTACCCACATGGTATTCGGCGTTGTGTTCCGGCCGGCCATCTTCTCGTCCTCCTCGACTGACATTACGAGCTGCATCTACTCTCTCGGTCTTCACAACAGCTCCAGTGTCTGTGTGTGGATTGAGAGCGGCTCCCATCGCCGTAGCTCGGGCATCTGAGAGCTCATGCGACCTGGCAAGGATTAGTATTTCGTTGAGCGTGATACGTGGTTGTCGCAATATTAGGGTCCTCAAATGTTTGTTACGACATCCTTGAATTAGTTGCGCCGTCACCTCTTTCGTCTGGTCATCCTCTGGGCAGGTGCTCAGAGGTCCCTCAGGCGTGTGTGAAACGCATCCATTGTTTCTCCTTCCCTTTGCCTTGACTGCCTAAATTTGAAGCGTTCATAGTGTGGGTTTAGTTGAGGATCGAAATGCGCATTTAGTGCTCGGACAGCGGCGTCATAGTCGGTGTCTGCTCCTGTATTTGGCAGGTGCTTGAATAGTTTGTATAGCTCTGTTCCTCCAAAGTGCAGGAGTAATGATCTCTTGACCTCGGGATCTTTCTCTCTGGTGGCGGTAAAATAATTATTGAGTTGGCCTAACCACACTGCCCATCTCGGCACCGCTGTGCCTGGATCAATTAACTCACTAAATAGCGGCAGAGCTTGGATCTGTGAGTGGGCTGAAAGAGCTGGTGGCTGTGCTGGGGGTCCGGCTAGCGGTGCTGGGGGTGCTGCTTGCCTGGCTCCTCCTGCTGCAGCAGCTGGCGGGTTTGACATTGCTGTGTGATTTTCCTTCTTTGCTTCTTCCTATTGCATTTACTGCTGCTTGTTTATTTGATGCTGTATTCTCTGGGCTTTCAATGTGTGGCCCCTTCTCTGGTTAGCTGTTGAACTCTTGTTGATCTGTGGCGAGAGCTTCCTTTCTTGAGAGTGTCCTGCCTTTGCCTTGCATTTGCTGCTGCTTGTTTGTGGTTTGTGCTGGGGTGACTCCCTATGTCGAGCCTCTTAATTCTGCCTCACTCGTTTGGGTGCTTCTGTGCTTGAGCGCTGTCTCTGGGCCCCTCTTAACGCTTCGCGCTCTTCCCGTCTGTTTGTCCCGTTCAGGGCTAGGCTTGCTTTCTTCTGCGCATGCGCACGCCGTCGGGCCTGCCGATGGAGGTGTCCCTGCTCGGCACTTCGATCTCCGCTGTTTCTGCTGTCGGGGGCTTCTCCCTACCGGTGTGCCACGCAGCTTCTTGTATATGCTGCTTACCGGTGAGTGCGAGCGCTGATTCTTCTGCGGGCCGGTCCCGATTCTTCTGCGAGCTAGTCCCTGCGCCACCGGTTGTCACGCCTGTGTTATAATGGCTGGGGCGGACGTCGTTTTGCGTTCAGGGCGAGCGACGTGATCCCACCCTCGTCGCCAGTGTAGGGGCGCTGGACACTGTTGTAGGGACAGTCAACACCTGGGTTTTTGGAGTGCGGGGACAAAAGGCCTGCGGCGCAAGTGCAGCTGAGAGCACAGGCACAGACACGGACACAGGGAATACTCTGTTGGACAGGAAGTCACGTGCGACCTCCGTCCGTTTATTTATAGCCTTCTGGCCACGCTTGGCCAGAAGGTGATACAATATGTGGGAGTGCTTCCGGGGCTCTATGGAGACACTCGGAGCACTAGAACGCTACAGGTGACACCTGACCAGTGGGTGACACCTTACCAGTGGCATCACCATTCCGTCAACACACATTTAAGAGAAAATAATCCAATTGCAGCCAATGCACCCAATTATGGTCATGTATAAACACATCACTTTTCTTTTGCTGCATGATATTAGCCTCTTCAGGTGTAACTTTCACCAGTTGCCTTTCATTCCACAAACCTTTCCCTGTGATGAACGCTGCACCGTTGCTAACTTTGCGTACTTGTAGAGGCATGGAAAATGTAGACTCCCCCTTTTTAATTTTTTTATGAGTTTCTTAATAAAAAATTCCGTCTTCACTAAATGCATCCATCTTACTGGCAATACATTTGCTATCAAAGTTTTTCAATGGTTGCGTTAGTGTCTGGAGTTTCTACAAACTTATAGTACATACATTTTGAAAAATAGTCAACAGCTAAAATAAAATTCCTCATACTGTTGGACAACACTGAGTAAAGTCCAGAAAAGTTTAAACCAAATTTTTACCATTCCACATTCAATAACTGAGGGGCAGATTTACAAGCCCCTTGCGCCTCTTTTACGTCGCCGTTGTGTCACTTTTGTGACACAGCGGCGGCGCAAAGCCAGCGCCATGATGCGGGGTATTTACAACGTGACGCATCTGGGAGATGAGTCACGTTGTAAAGCCCAGCGCCACAAGTAGGGGTTCCGGCGCAGGGGGAGGGGAGGGAGTTCCAGCGCAGGGGTGGGGGGGCGTTCTGGTGCAGGAATGCCTCCTAAAAGTGGCTGAGTAAAATCTACAAGATTTCACTCAGTCACTTTTACAGCCATGCTGCGTCAAAACCCTGCGCCTGCTTGAAGCAGGCGTAAGGATTGACGCAGCTTGTTAGGGATAGGGCACCCCCGAGCCTTGCTGGAGCTGCGTCGCACTTGCGATGCAACTCCAGCAATGCGCCGCCTTTCCGCCGTGGGATGCGACACGCATCTGCCCATCCGTGCGCCACAGTGCGCCCCATTGAAAATGCAGCGCATCAGTGGTGGCGCACGGTTTGGCAGATGCATCGCAACTCTTCTGGCGCATCCCTGCTGATTAGCAGAGATGCGCCAGAAGTTGTAAATCTGCCCCTGAGTTGGGTGTAATGGTGATTGAACCAGTTTCAAGCACTTCTCCGACATTAAACATTCTGGGCATTTATAAATCATCATTTGAACTTGACTGTCATTAGCAGGCCACTAATAATGTAACTTCACTCTCATACAAGTCTTTGTGGTATCTAGATGGCCGTGGTGTGCTTTACCTATGATTGCACTGCGTAAGGCTCCAGGTGGGAGAAAAAGTCATCAGGGAGCACAATGCCATTTTCAACAGACAATTCCTCAGCAATCTTCAATCTCCATTCAAACAATTAGTTTCTGGTCATTTACAGGTGTATTCAATAATCTTTGTTGGTGTCAAATCATTTGCGCATCTTCTGTCCAGTCCCTTTCAGTTATGAGAGGTTCATGTTCTGCCACTGCATCTACCAAAGCTACATATTCTACATCATCCATGTCAGAATTCTCATCATCACCATCCACTGGCATCCTGGACAAACAATCTGCTGTGCAATTTTTACCCCCAGGGATATGTTTCATTGAACAATTGCACTCCTGTAGTTTCAACACTAATCTTGTGAGCCTGCCTAATACTGCATTACTAGTCCCTTTACTAAAAATATAAACCATGGCTTGTGATCGGTAAAAATTTCAAACTTGCTTCCCCAAATGTACATTTTGAATTTCTGCACTGCCCACACACATGTGAGTGTTTCGCATTCAATCGTACTATATTGACGCACAAACTGTTTCAAGGTTCTTGGTGCAAATTGTATGGTTTGTTCATTTCCATTCACTTTTTGGCTGAGAGCTGCACCCAACCCCTAAACACTGGCATCAACCTTTATGATAGAAGTGCAACCTCCCGGAATGTATCAATCAGTACTTTGACCTTGACAAATGCTGTCTCCAAATCATCCACCCATTTGAACACTTGGGGGCCCATAGGAAGTCGGGCGGATCGCCACCTCCATGCGGGCGGTGACGATCCGCCTGACATCCTTGCCTGCCCGCCACCCATTTACTATGGCGAGGGGGACCACGGCGGATGGAAACACCGTCCGCCGCTTTTCCGACCCAGTCGCTTGTGGCCGGGGCAGAAAAGGGTTTATATGGTGGCCGTGTCTATCAGACACTGCCAGACATATTAGGATGGACTTTAAACAATGCCTTTCCGTGACGGCAATGCCGCCACGGAAAGGCATGTGGAGACTCCATGCGGGGGCCTGTTGCGGACCCCCAGGGGGTTGGGGGGTACCCCCCTGCATTTCAAAGTACAACGTGTCAGGCACCGCGCGGTGCATGTCATGTTGTGCTTTGAAATGCACAACATGCCTTTTTACCATTGCGGCGGGCGGTGCTTTTAGCACCGCCCAACTCAATGGTAAAAATACAGGATGCGCCCGCCGCTGTGGCGGGCGCATCCTAATGGCCAAAACGGGACCCCCGCCCTTATGACGGGCGGTCCCTTTCCACGTCAGGATGGCGGGCAGACAAAGTCTTCCTGTCATCCTAACAGGCCCCTTGGTCTTTCTTAAACAAAGCACGTAAGGGATCAACAGTTTTGGGCATTACTACCTACGAAGCGTGCATAATACTCTGCTAACCCTATGAACGACCGGAAGGTATCTTTTTCTGTGGGTGCGTTGGCCTCAGTAATGGCTCTAATCGCGGAAAACGTACGTTTATCGTCCATTTCCAAGACTGTGTGACTCAAATATTCTAACTTATTGGTTGCAAATTTAAACTTTTCAGCTCTGATTGTCATGCCCTCTCATTCCAGATGGTTAATACATGTCTCAAAATTGTGTTATGTTCTTTCGGAGTCTCTGCATAAACTAGAATGTCATCTTGATGTGCTTGTACCCCTTTGATGATGTACAACAATGTGTATCCATTATTTTCTGGAAAACACTGACCACTGAGGCCAGACCAAAAGGTAGTCTCAGAAACTTGTAGGCACCAAAGGGGGTTACAAATGTTGTTAACTCTTGAGACTCTTCCGTTATGATACTTGGTGGTAAACTGATCCTAAATCAATTAGGGAAATCCACTTAACACCACCCCAAAGATTTGCTAACAACTCTTGAATTGTGGGTACTTGGTGGCAGTCCACAATGATGTTCTTTTATATGGTGCTTAACGAGGCACATTGCCTAATCACTCCTGATTTTATCTGTGCTATAATTATGGGTACCACACAGTGTGATAAATCTGTTCACAGAATAATTTCTTGTGTACAAAGATTGTGTAGGGTGTTTTGTTAGTTTGTTATGTATTATTTTAGGACCCTATTGTAAGTTTCCCGATTCCTGCCCTTATATAGGTATAAATCACCATATCCTTAAATAGGCATAGAAATCATACCCATATTTAGGCATAGCTCATGCTGTCCAAATATGGCAGGGCTACTTCCACTAGTTCCGAAAATCCACAACGATTTCTTTGAAAAACCCACCTTCAGCAGTCAGGGACTTCCCCTTGCTTGAATATTGATTTATCCAAGAACTCAAGGAGTTTTCAAAGAACTGAGACCCTTTGATGACGTTATTATGTCCAACCTTACGTCAAACCCGGCAACTTCAAGGTATAAATATGCCCACATTTGCCCAAGCAAACACATGGTGGTTTAGAGCAGTTCGACTATCTACTTGCCCGACGCGCCCAGCTACAGCAAGTGCCGAAGGAAGCCGACCCTCCAGCAGACGCACTGAGAGAGACGCTGTCTTTTCTCCTGCCGAGAAATCCAGCTCCAGTGTTTCCAGGCCACCCTGGCGGGTTGCTGGGAAATCGAGTCCCGAGACCAACCTTCTTCGTTCTAAACTAAGGTACGGAGCTGATTAGACCCTAAGAGAAATCTTGGACAGACTCTTGGCAAAAGAATACTACATTTATGCTACACCTCACTTCTTCCCTCGTACTAAGCTTAGGTTAGGTACACCGGGGTAGGCGTATTTTAGAAGCACCAGTTGAGTACTTTTAGCCTCTGTTATTTATGTATGTATTTATCTATGGTTTAGGAACCATATAATGCTCTTACAGTATTATTTTATTCTACTATTTATACTGTATGCATTATATTTTACAACCAGTCTTAAGATTGTAGCAGTTCATTTCTTATGCTTGAAAAATAAGACTGTTCAATAAATCCTTTAATTGAAAATGCCCGTCTATCTATTTCACTGCACCTCTGGTGAAACGAAGCATGCACGGTTGACTGAGTGAAATATCTATCTATTGTTTCCACGACTCTGAAGATACGGTTTATCTTATGTAAGCAAAGTTGTTATGTTTATGCGGTTGTCAGAGACTAATCCCTTCTTATGAATTCGAGAAAGTTTCTAGTGACCTCTGAGCTAGCTGGCACTCACAATTAAGTTTAGAATATTCGATAGAGATCTAGTCGACCTCAGTCCTACGTCGAAACTATAGGACATACTATTCCAATGCGCAGAGCCTATAGGGAATATAGGAACTACACTACAAGTTCTTCCCTAACACTGATGGGGACAAGTCTTGCTTTGTGTGCCACACACAAAGTGCCAGTCTTATGTGGTGTACCATTCCCTTCACCAACCCTACTTGGTTGCTGAATACTGTTGAATACTTATCCAGAATTTTCTTGACTGAGACCGCCCCACAATCCACATGGCATACCAGCAAATCACCTACCATCACCAGTTTTTCAGTTCCAGGAACAAGACATAGGACCTTGTGTGCCAAATATTGCTAACCAATTATCTTTTTCCACTTCACAGCTACATTCACCTTTGTGTGAGTTTCTCTGCCTAAACACTATACATTAGAAAGAAAATAACACACCATTTCTGCCACACCACCCATTGATTTTGACACTGCCCCCTATTTACAAGGGTGGCGTAAATAGGAGGCAATGCTAAAAGTAAAATCAGGGAAATGTTTGTCTTACACTGAAGCAATGAGTTAAAATATTTAATTTCTCCTCATTTTGGCTTTTTCCATGTGTGCTACATTGTGCAGTACACATGGAAATAGCAAAACGCCAATGATTGTTTATGTGCAGGAAGGTGCGCCTCCCTCCACATACACCCTGCACATAAACAATCATTTATAAAAAAAATGACGTTTTACAAACCACCATCTAAAGATTGTTTATGTACAGGAAGGGACACCTTTCTTAAGCGCTGGCAGAGCCTGGTGCGACAATCATTTTGGTGCCACCACACCCTATGACCGCCTCAGATTCTCTCACCAACACCGGGCAAAAGTGCCCCTCATCTCTCCTATCTTGTTATTGCTATGCAAAGCGCCCCCCCTGAGGTCAGCGCCCCCTCCACAGGTAGGCGCTCAGTGCAGCCGCACCAGTCGTACTGCCCTAAAGCCGACCCTGGCTTTACTCTATTCTTGTAAATATGATGCAGCCCTGCGTTTCTAAAGTGATTGAGCATGTCGTTAGCCTTCTAGGCTTAACAATACGCTTTGCAACTCTATTAGTACATTTTCCCTTTGAAGTTGACCATACACAATGAATCCTCCTGTTCAATGTCGGTGGAAGAGACGATGTTGTGCTGGACTCTGCATGCATGAGCTTGAGTAAAATGGCTGATCTTTAGATACTTAGGGCCAAATAAATAACTTCAGATAGTGGCAGGCTTCTGCAACTTAGCAATCTCTCTTGGATCTTCCTAGAAGCGCAGTTAAACGCAAACTGATCTTGAATATAAGTATTTAGATTCGGGCCAAATTCATATGTAGTCGCCAATACGCTGAGAGTTGAAAAAAAATCTTCCTCATTTTTCTCTGAGAGTTGCTTGCAGCATCTATAACATTACCAAAATAACAATAGGTTCATCCGGAAATTGTTTCCTCAATCTTCCTGTGGCTTGAAAGTACACATTCCATTGCCCATGGCCTTGAGGGGGTGGTATTGGTGGCAGACTATCAAATATCTGCTGAGCTGCTTGCCCCAGACTCCCAAATATTATTGCAAATTTGGTACAGGACTATAAAAGTTGGCATCAATAGCTACTAAATGGTCTCAAACAACCTGAACTATTGGGCCCATTTCACGGCTGGTTTGCCTAGGAATGGCGGTGGTTGAATATTTTGATGAGGAGAAGCAATAATAGAGTAAATACTCAAATGACAGGAAAATTAATGAAGTCACTGATGTAAAGTACCCACAACCCAAAGCTTAATGTGTGGCTAAACAGTACCTACCAACCAAACCACAATGTTGCAAAAACAAAATTTTAATGAAGTGCTGTAAGCACCAAGCGCTGTTAACTCAGTAACCAATCTGTTACACTCCGGTGGGCACTTCGTCACTAAAAACGCTGTGATCGGGAAAGAAATACAAATGCTGGGTAAAGCTAGCGATACAGCTTATGCGTAGCCAGCTCACGCATAGCCGCAACCAATATGGCCGCTACGCATGACATGATGACGATCGTTGTGATAAACGCGCGCCTGAAGAAGAAGGTATGCATGTGCAGCGACAAGTGAATGAATGCACGCACCAACACAGAAATGTGAGCACAACAGGTTACACCTCTCTGCATTGTATCCAAGGTCAGGAACTGTAATCAGCATCAAGGCTTGTAACGCCCGTTGAGATGAGGGCTTTGTAAGTCAAACCGCTCCCCGACTCTTGAAGAACACAGAAAAATGCAGCTAAAACGGTGATAATGGGCTTGATAATAGGCCCTTGTGAATTCCCATAGAAGCCCAGGTTCTGGTGTCAACCTGGGCTTCTATTGGAATTCTCCAGGGCATATTATCAAGCCCATTATTGCCGCTTTAGCAGCAGTTTTGTGCCGCTAAACCGGCGATAATTGTGACACCATTCTTTATAATATGCCTGGTGATTTCCAGGTCGTTTATTCTCCAAATATATTCACCCACAGCATGCCGCATCCATCTGGCTCGGAGTCCAACCGTAACTAACTCACAGTTCGAATACCTCACCAGGTCCGCTTCATGCACGTGTACATTTACAAACAATAACACTGTCTCGAGGAGTACCTTAAGCGTAACACACAAATCACAGGATCTCTCTTTAGAAGGTCACAGTGAGGGGAAAACAATGGTCTGGAATATGGTCTAGTGATTCCTAGTGGCTGAGATTAATTTAAGCAATGGATAGACTAGTCAAGGAATTTCCTTTATGCTTTTTCTCCAATTCCTCTGATAACAGCAATAATCGTCAAACTAACTTACTCGAGGAAAAGAATGACGCTGTTAGCGCTGTGGTGGCTCTCATCGGTGGTGGGTCCCAGACCTTCTTAACCTGTCAGAGCAACTACACAGTAAGCTGCCTCCAGGGCAGATGCCTTTCACAAGTCTGGGGGGCAAATTCTCCATCCCAACCTGCCGTCTTTGAAATTGACAGCCTGTGTAATCAATTCATTAAATATGGACACCTAAATATCCCGCAGACGTGCATGGACGTTCTCAACGAAGCCACGTCCATCCACAAGACCTTCATACTCTTTCAAGTGCCTTATATTCAAAGAATCAACAAGTCTCGTAAAGCACTGCTCCTCATCCCTGAGGGTATCAAGGCGCTGAGGAATAGGTGGTCTCATTCGAAAAGCCAGGTCTTGAGTTCTCTTCTGAATTCCGCCAGGTAGGGAGATCTTCGTAGGTGGAAGGTTGGGTCATTCTAGGCTTTCGCCACAAGTTAGGAGAAGATGCGGCATGCACTGTGGCTAGGCGGATGCGGGGGCATGCCTGAGAGCCTGGGAGATGGAGCGTAGGTGTCTGGCGGGTTTGTGGAAGTTCATAAGGTGGTTGATGTAGGATTGCCTTTGATCGTGTAGAGCTCGGTAGGCGTTTATTAGGAGCTTGAACTGACATCTCTTTTTGGCAGGGAGCCAGTGACGGTTCCTGAGGTGGGGGTGATGTGGGTGTGTTTGGGAAGGTTGAGGATGAGTTTGGCTGCTGTGTTCTGTGTGGTCTGGAGTCTCTTGAGGAGTTGTGTGGCGATTTCAGCGCAGAGAGCATTGCTATAATTGAGACAGCAGACGACGAGGGCTTGTCTGTGAATACTTTATTGTTTGATTAATAAAAATCATTACAATGATGGACTTACAACAATAAAAAGGTTGTTGTTGTTTGTACGGGGCCAACCTGATACATGGTACAGAAAGGGCCATTTTCCCATTCTGAGGGCCAAAGTCCTTTTTTCCAGTGTACTGCATAGGTACACGACAGGTGTGGCCCCACAACCCCTGCCTTGAACCCTGGTATAGCTGTCCAAGTGTGCCTAGGCTGAGCCAGTTGTGCTCTGTCCAAATGGTAGGACCAGGAATGGACATTTCTTTTGATGTACTGTTTAAGAGTCTGCTGGGATGGGTTAGAACTCCAGATTTCTTCTGCTTCCAAGAGTTTTAAGGAGTCTTGTAGGTAACGTCGGTATGATCGCCCGAGTTGACTGGTTGATATTTCTTGCCACAATATAGCCTCCTAGCTTCCTTCTCTTTACATGTGTAGCTTGTTACACAGATTGATGATGGGGGGGGACCAAACTCAAGTCTTATTTGTGCAGGGGATGAGGTTTTCGGAAGACTCCGCACTTGCTTAAAAATTCTTGTTGTTTTTTTCCCCCTCATAATCTCCTGACAAGAGGAGAGAAAATTGAGGATTTTTGCCTTCATCACGCTTACTAGAGGAGTCAAGGTTGGGCCGGATAGCTACTTGGCAAGGTTAGTGAGGGCTACCTGTATTGTCAGAGCTTTGTCTTCTACCTCATCTCTGTGTTTTTCGAATGAGCCCCTTCTGTCCACATGGACCCCTAAGTATTTGTCGAAACGTTTGCCTTTGTACACTCATCTGCTGCCTTGATATTTCCTTGACGCATATGTGATTGCCCTCGTCTTTAATAGGTTTAGTTCCAGCTTGTTTTTGGCGGTGTAGAGAGACAGCTGTCGAGTAGTCGCTGCAGGCCAACCCTGGTGTGCCTGAGCAAGGCAAGATCATCTCCGTATAATAGGTTTCTGATTCTGGTCCGGGCGAGTTTTGGGGGGTGAGA
Source organism: Lissotriton helveticus (assembly GCF_964261635.1). Classification (NCBI taxonomy): domain Eukaryota; kingdom Metazoa; phylum Chordata; class Amphibia; order Caudata; family Salamandridae; genus Lissotriton; species Lissotriton helveticus. Next base: position 2,357,574 of record NC_136069.1, on the reverse strand, counting down.
GTTGACGTCTTTAAGTACATGTGATAGGTCTGAAATTAAAAGATTAAAAAGAAGAGGCGCCAACACACAACCTTGTTTTACTCCATGCGAGGTTTGTATCTTCCTGGAGACCTGGTGTCCGTCTCCAAGTTTTATACGAATCCATGTGTTTGTGTGTAGCTGGATTATAGCTTGAAGGAGCGCAGGTGGAATCCCCCATTCCTGAAATTTGGACCATAGTTGGCCCCTAAACACACAATCAAAGGCGGCCTTAAAGTCGATAAAACAACAGTGAATTAGCGTTCCTGAGGCCACCGCTTTATCCACCAGGACCGACATTGCAAGCAAGTTTGTAATGGTACCTGATTTTGCCACAAATCTTGTCTTATTTTTTTGTGGCCCAAAACAACAGGACTTGAAGGCGCAGCTTAGAGTAGTATTTAGATTCAACCTCTAGAAGGATAATCATCCTGTAGTTTTTGGGGTCTGACCTCTAACCACCTTTGTAGATTGGATGTATAATAGCTCTGCGAGAAAGATTCCGGTATGTCTCTAGTATAATGGGGTAACCCAGTGCCGATTCCGGTATGAGCGGAATTGTCCAGCAGTGGCTGAATAAGGATGCCAGATGTTTGACCCAAAAGTCTGTGTCGTGCTTGTAGAGAGCCTGGGGTAAACCATTTAACCGAGGACCTCCGTCTGAGCGGCCCTTGGTTATAATTAATGCTGTTCTGGACGTTAGGGCTTCTAGTGTATCAGGTTTCTGTTGAGGAGGCACTTCTTGCGGGACGGTGATTTGATGACTTTTACCAATGATGTCCTGATGTTCAATTCTGCAAGTTGCTCGGATGTCCCAGCTTGGATTATACCTAGGAAGAACTGCTATTGACTTAGGTTAGTCTGAAGAGCCGAAATTGGAGGTTTAACCAGTGAACCTTTTTCCTTTTCTGTTTTTTGAAATGCAACATTAAAAAAGATACCCATTCCTCTTCACGAATGTTTGCACGACTGTCTCCTCCCTGGTTATAAGTTTTCCTGTTGACAAGGGACCAACATGACTTGGAGTTATGGTCTTTACTCTAGTATACCAATTTTATCTAGAGGTGCTCAAAGCGTTTTTTATTCTCTAGAAGGATTGCTTGTCTAAGTGCCTTTTGGGCATGCTTATATGTGTTGAGTAGATGGTTATGCCCTAGATACCTCTGTGCTTGTATAAGTGTGGAATTACGTGGGGATTTTATTTTCTTAATTTCCACAGTTGTTATTATTGTGTTACCTGTTTTGATATTTCGGGTAGTACATAGAATACTTTTAAGCAGTTGACCGGAGAAGAGCTCCCGGGATGTAGTGAGCGGAATGTCGTCGACACTCCTTACGCCTTGCAGTGCTCTACATTTTGTTAGTATTCTCTGTATCATGTGATTGGACCATTTTAGCCTTTTGAGGTTTTCTGTGTAAATTCCTCTTGTTGTCCGGCTAGTCACGGGGTGCCGTGCTTCGTCAAATATTATGGTAACCATTTGCGTTCGGTGATCACTGTCTGGTTGTGCGACAATGGTGTCGTTTTTGATCAAGGGGAGCATTTGCTTATTGCAGATGGTGTAGTCAAGAAAGGAGTGAGCGCGGCCATTTGTTCTTGTCAAATTTGGAGAACTGTCCATAGAAAAGCGACCATTCAGAATTGTGTCACCCAAAATGCTAAGTTGTAGTACCGTGCATTTGCCGAGTTCACTATGTTTATTACTGGTTGCCTTTACCTGCTCCAAGATCGGTGGGCAAATTACATCATGTTCTTCAAGGGGTTCTTGGAAAAAATGTGTGTTATAATCACCATATATTAAACAGGCGGTTCTTCCGTAATCACTCTGTATTTTACACAGGATCCAGATCAGATGGTCAAACTTGGATTTTTTCTCTCTAGGGCTAGGTTAGATATATACGTTAATCACAAGCAGTTGTTCAGTCGGTTTAAAGTTCCTGATCCTTATACCGGAGATCCAGTCTTCCTCAAATATTAATTGCTCGATGTTGGCATTGAGCTTGCCATCTACAGAGATTGAGAGACCGCCACTGGGTCTGCCGAACTTGTGTGACCTCAGGATGGGGACCTCTATTCCAAGTATCTTCTATGGGAAGGCTGACCTCGGTCCATGTTTCCTGCAATAGTATGCCCTTGTGGTGTTGTGGCTTGTCTGTGTTGAGCTTCAAGCGGGTGGTCTTCCTACAGTCGGTGATGCTGGTCACGGCATTGCGAAACTTTGTCCTGGTGGTGGAGGAATCATTGGTGAGAGAGAGGATGAGTTGTGTGTCACCAGCGTATGATATGATGTTGAGCCCAGGGGACCTGACAATGTCTGCGAGGGGTGTAATGTAGGCGTTGAACAGGTTGGGGCTGAGGGAGGGTCTTTTGGGGGAGACCGTAGGAGATAGTCGTGGGTTCAGAGGTGAAGGGAGACAGGCGGATTCTCTGAGTTCGTCCCGTGAGGAAGGATGCGATCAGTTTGAGGGCGTTTCCTTGGATGCTGATGTGGTATCCAAGGAAGGATATTCTGACTACGTTGCTCACAACACAGCGTTGACTACACAGTGCTGTTATCACACCTTCTTCATTTGGCCGGTCAGTTTTACAATTCTGTTCAGTCAAAGTCCATTTGTTAGCCATTACTTTCTACTTTTTCAAGATCCCAGTGGTTGAGGGCTTTCATGAATCCGGGCCATGAGCTCAAGTAGCGGGGGATAAGCTTCGGAGGCCCGGCTGCGACAGGGGATGGTGGCGAGCCTGAGGCTAGTCCCATATGTTTCCCATCGAGTTGGGTGGCAATGAAAGCCTCTCGGGTGATCTGTCGCATACTCTCACCTCTGATAATCACCTGGATATGCCGATCCACAGAGGACACTCAGATCAAGCATAGAGAGAGAGCCCAGGGCACAGACGTCCACGTGGCGCGGTGACTGTGGCCACTGTATGTAAGATAGTGGCCTCTTGTTTCACAGATGCATGGTGAGCCGTCATCGGTAAAAGGAGCAGAGCACAAGCACTGGGAATAAATGGTGGAGCAATGGCTAGCAAGCTCTTTTAATAGACACCGTGCCTCGTGAAATGCGAGACTGTGGACATCAGTCAATCAATCAACCAGTCGATTTGTAAAGTGCTATTAATCACCCACAAGGACATGCACAAGCAGGTGACTGAAGAGATAAGGAGTGTTTCTGAATGATATTGCATGGCCATTCTGGGTTACACAGGAACAACTCAGGCTCCCTGAAAGGCAGGACTAATACAAATTAAGAGACCACGTTAAACACAAGCTTTATACCAGAATGAGCTTGCCTGATTGCACTAAGCAGACAAAGGGCTTTACATGGTGGTGAGATGGGAAAAGGAGAGCTGAGCACAGCGAGGCATTATTTGAACAAAAGAAAGTGTCCCGTGTCCCCGTGTCCCCCTGTCCCCGTGTCCCCGTGTCCCCCTGTCCCCCTGTCCCACAGCCACACATGACACAGAAGAAGGAGCGTTTGAGACAGATATGCAAGACCCTGATGTAAACACTAGGGGGCAGATTTAAAAGCCGCTTGTGGCGCAAAAGATGCACCATGCTGCGGGGTATTTACAACGTGACACATCTGGGAGATGCGTCACGTTGTAAAGCCCTGCGCTACAAGTAGGCGTTCGTGCGCAGGGGGGGGGGCGTTATGGAGCAGGAACGCCTCCTGAAAGTGGTTGAGATAAATCTACAAGATTTCACTCAGTCACTTTTGAGCCCAGGCTGCGTCAAAACCCTGCGCCTGCTTGAAGCAAGAGTAAGGATTGACGCAGCATTGAGATATGCAGGGATGCGCCAGTTATTGTAAATCTGCCCCAAAAAGCATATTGGTGTATCTCAAAGCCGACCTTAAATCTGCAGACGTGTTCATAGATGCAGTGACGTCTCCACCAATATCAGCCCACGTGAAGCATTGATTGAAACACTCCCAGCTGAGATGGAGCTGAGAGACGCGGCTCTGACTTAGAAGAGGAAACAATAACAAATACTGAGCACTTTAGAAGGTAAGACTGACGCACAGCATTGAGCAAACAATGAAGATACAGAAGCGCCAGAGACCCCTTCACTTGTTAGGAACATGTAACAAGCGATGACTTGCTGTTCCGTCAAATGCATGTTTTTGGTATTTGCTTTTATGCTGTAAATGTGAAATTAATACGTCTGATAAGCAAGATCAATGGAAAATACTTTCAGTGATAATTTAGTGACTGTTTAGTTAAGAAATTATTCCAGAAATGTCATGAATCTTATGACAATTACCCTCCATAATTCTATTCTTTTATCTATTTTAATCACTTGCTTTTAGGCTTCTTTTTATTTTAGTTTTAGGTTCTTGAACACATAAATGCTGACCCCTTTTTCTGCAAGCTGAGACTTTTGTCATTGGAAAAATTGCTGTCTTTAACCTCCTATGTCTAAAATGTGCAGGCCTTAATTTCCCTGATGAATTGTAAATGTGCCATCCTTCTGACTTCTAAACGTGTCATGCCCTCCCGTCGATGACGAGGACAAATAACCCCATGTGACATCAGACTGGGACGGATGCCTCATTCATGATCAGATAACGACCAAAACCCAGACAATGTAGTCTATATTGACATATTTTTACCTTATTAGCATCCACCAATGTATATAATTATGTTAAAACATCCTGAAGGTGACGTTGCAAATTCCATCTCCCATAGGAAACAGCGCCTAAGGATCGCCACTCGATCACCTGTAGGAGAGAATCCCCCCAGGTCACAGACCGCAGATCCAGAGGAGCGCGACACCAGATTCCTCCGCGACGGAAGGCGTCGCCCGCAGGATTCCCCGAGGATCTGCGCCGCATTCCATTCCACCATCACCAACTGGTGCCAAGCTGGTGTCTTTGATAGCCGCAGTCTCCCAGCTCCAGCTGACGGGCTGTTGAAAACAGACAACAAATCCTGTCATCCAAGTATGTGCCCCACTTCAGTAACACAGGCTTATTATTTATTCATCTGCTAGAACTAGCATAGCGCTTAGAGATAGCACACCTACAGATAGCACTATGAGGGTGTTAAGGACTATAAATTGTAATGTTCCAGAATTTACCTGTTTTCACTGTTATTGAAAAGCTTAGCTGCTTTTATTTTCTGAGCTGTTACCTGTATTGTGTGCACTAGATCCCAGCGTTTTAAAATAACTATTTTAAAATAAATATAAAATAAATATTTTGAAATATATATTCTGTTTCTAGTGGTCTCGATGAACAATCGTTGGATTATCTCTGCTCCCTGATACTAACCCAAAAGCACTGGCACCCCCTCAAGCGGGTACGGGGTGGGGTTCTGTGGGGTTACAATAACCTGGTATCCCCTCAAGCGGGTATGGGGTAGGGTTCTGTGGAGTTACAATACCCTGGCACCCCCTCAAGCGGGTACGGGGTGGGGTTCTGTGGAGTTACAATAACCTGGCACCCCCTCAAGCGGGTACAGGGTGGGGTTCTGTGGAGTTACAATAACCTGGCACCCCCTCAAGCGGGTACGGGGTGGGGTTCTGTGGAGTTACAATAACATGGCACCCCCTCAAGCGGGTACGGGGTGTGGTTCTGTGGAGTTACAATAACCTGGCACCCCCTCAAGCGGGTACGGGGTGGGGTTCTGTGGGGCTACAATAACCTGGCACCCCCTCTAGCGGGTACGGGGTGGGGTTCTGTGGGGCTACAATAACCTGGCACCCCCTCAAGCGGGTACGGGGTGGGGTTCTGTGGAGTTACAATAACCTGGCACCCCCTCAAGCGGGTACGGGGTGGGGTTCTGTGGAGTTACAATAACCTGGCACCCCCTCAAGCGGGAACGGGGTGGGGTTCTGTGGAGTTACAATAACCTGGCACCCCCTCAAGCGGGTACGGGGTGGGGGTCTGTGGAGTTACAATAACCTGGCACCCCCTCAAGTGGGTATGGGGTGGGGTTCTTTGGGGATACAATAACCTGGCACCCCCTCAAGTGGGTACGGGGTGGGGTTCTGTGGGGTTACAATAATCTGGCACCCCCTCAAGCGGGTACGGGGTGGGGTTTTGTGGAGTTACAATACCCTGGCACCCCCTCAAGCGGGTACGGGGTGGGGTTCTGTGGGGCTACAATAACCTGGCACCCCCTCAAGGTGGTACGGGGTGGGGTTCTGTGGGGCTACAATAACCTGGCACCCCCTCAAGCGGGTACGGGGTGGGGTTCTGTGGAGTTACAATAACCTGTCTTTCACATTCAGCACTTGTGGCTGTGAAAACAATCCTTGTAGAGCTGAGACAAAGGCTCAGTTTACGCAGCGGCTCCTGGAATAACAACATTTTGGGTGTGACTGAAACCACAAATATAGGAAGAACAGTTTTGAGAGGGCTTGAGTAGGAAGCTGCTCTCTATATAGTGTAATAAGAATAAGTACACCGTGCAGAGAGTCCAGTGGAGACCAAATTGGCTTAGAGAGGCTGAAGTAGACACAACTGATGCTCGCTTTTGTGGCAAAGTGGGAGAGCAGTTAGGGTGATCACAGGGTGTGGTAAGCAGTTGTTGTACTCACAGAGGCAATACATGAGACACACATTTAAAGAATAAATCCAAGACCAGATTAGAAAAATAACACTTCTTTTTGTATATGATTTAAAACCAAGAACTTTGTTCAAAGGTGAGTACTGTTTTCAATAGCAATTTGTAAAGATAAATTAAACTTTTAAAGTTGTGCGCCTTTGCGCACAAAGCAATCCTATGGAAGGAAATGTCATGCATGCATAAAGGTAAGTACAACTTCAGGGGTTCACCTTCTGTGTTTCAGGGTCAGATGTATCAAGCATTTTTGCATTCACAAACGGGCAGTTTCTGCGAATCTGCCCGTTTGTGAAAGCAAAAATTGCTTTCCGAAGCAAAAAAACTAAATTTGGGCAAAAATAGGCTTGCAATTTGGTATTAGGAAGGGGCGTCCCTTCCTAATATCGAATCGCATCGGTATGTATGAATGTTTTGTGACCGCATTTGCAGTCGCAAAGCATTTGCATGTTACCACCTACTTCAAGTTGGGGGTAACCCATTTGCAAATGGGAAGGGGTCCCCAAGGGACCCCTTCCCCTTTTTGAATGTTTCTAAAACCATTTGTGAGAGTAGGCAGTGGTCCCACGGACCTCTGACTGCTCTTTAAAACTGAAAGGAAAACGTTTGATGTTTCGTTTTGTAAAGAAACTCGTTTTCCTTAAAGGAAAACGGGCTGCTTTACAAAAAAAAAAAAAATAGCTTTATTTGAAAGCAATCAAGGACATGGTGGTCTGCTGATCTCAGAAGGCCACCATCCCGTGATTTTTGCGATTCCTAGGGGGTTGTAAATTGTGACCTACCTCATTAATATTCATGAGGTAGGTCATTTGCGTCCCATTAGGAATTGCAAAAGTTGTACCATACACCGTCATACATGGCATTTTGCGATTCACTCATTGCGAATCCTTGTGATTTACAATTAGGGAATCGCAATTAACTATCTTGATGCATCTGGCCCGTAGTCAATAGTGGGCCAAGGTCCAAAGTACTCCCAGCCGTTCTTCGGAACTGCCCGGATTTGGCCGGGAGCAGGGTTCAGGTGAGGTTAGTACTGACGAGCTACGGGGAGGGGGCCACCTGCAAACCAGCTGCAAAGGAGGACAAGTCTGGGAGCTCCCAACCTGAGGCTGGGGTCACAAGAGATCTTGGAGCAAGAGGGCACAATGGGGGCACAACTGGGCCACACTTTAAGCACCAGATCTGCCAGCCTGTGGAGCACACAAATGTTGTAGCAGATTTGATCCTTAACAAGAATGTTATTCTTTCAAAAGTGATTGGTGCAGACAAATGCAAGGTGTGGCCATGAGCTGCAGGTTCTCTCCTTCCCATGCAACCCTCTTCATGGGGTGGTTGGAGGGGGAGTGGATCTGGGGCCCGAGAGGCACGCAATGGAACGATTCCATCCTATGCTGGGGACGGTATATAGATGATTGTTTTATGGTATGGACAGAGAGCATACAAAGATTGCAGGCATGTTGTGATTATCTTAACACAAATAACGAAGCATAGGATTCATGCATCAATATAGCAGTGAGAAAAATGTCTTGTTACATGTAGAATTGTTTATTTGTGACAACACCATACACAACAGAAGGTCAGGATGGCCGCACGTAAAGGTCAGGAGGGACGCATGTAAAGGTCAGGAGGGACGCATGTAAAGGTCAGGGGGCCGCATGTAAAGGTCAGGAGGGTCGCACGTAAAGGTCAGGAGGGACGCATGTAAAGGTCAGGAGGGTCGCACGTAAAGGTCAGGAGAGACGCATGTAAAGGTCAGGAGGGACGCATGTAAAAGTCAGGAGGGACGCATGTAAAGGTCAGGAGGGTCGCACGTAAACGTCAGGAGGGACGCATGTAAAGGTCAGGAGGGTCGCATGTAAAGGTCAGGAGGGACGCATGTAAAGGTCAGGGGGCCGCATGTAAAGGTCAGGAGGGTCGCACGTAAAGGTCAGGAGGGACGCATGTAAAGGTCAGGAGGGTCGCACGTAAAGGTCAGGAGAGACGCATGTAAAGGTCAGGAGGGACGCATGTAAAAGTCAGGAGGGACGCATGTAAAGGTCAGGAGGGTCGCACGTAAACGTCAGGAGGGACGCATGTAAAGGTCAGGAGGGTCGCATGTAAAGGTCAGGGGGCCGCATGTAAAGGTCAGGAGGGCCGCATGTAAAGGTCAGGGGGCCGCATGTAAAGGTCAGGAGGGCCGCTTGTAAAGGTCAGGAGGGCCGCATGTAAAGGTCAGGAGGGTCGCACGTAAAGGTCAGGAGGGCCGCATGTAAAGGTCAGGGGGCTGCATGTAAAAGTCAGGAGGGCCGTATGTAAAGGTCAGGAGGGAGGTATGTAAATGTCAGGAGGGCGGCATGTAAAGGTCAGGAGGGCCGCATGTAAAGGTCAGTAGGGCGGCTTGTAAAGGTCAGGAGGGCCCGCATGTAAAGGTCAGGAGGGCCGCATGTAAAGGTCAAGACGGCCTCATGTAAAGGTCAGGGGGCCGCATGTAAAGGTCAAGACGGCCTCATGTAAAGGTCAGGGGGCCGCATGTAAAGGTCAGGAGGGACGCATGTAAAGGTCAGGACGGCCTCATGTAAAGGTCAGGGGGCTGCATGTAAAGGTCAGGAGGGCCGCATGTAAAGGTCAGGAGGGTCGCATGTAAAGGTCAGGGGGCCGCATGTAAAGGTCAAGACGGCCTCATGTAAAGGTCAGGGGGCCGCATGTAAAGGTCAGGACGGCCTCATGTAACGGTCAGGGGGCCGCATGTAAAGGTCAAAAGGTCAGGAGGGACGCATGTAAAGGTCAGGACGGCCTCATGTAAAGGTCAGGGGGCCGCATGTAAAGGTCAGGACGGCCTCATGTAACGATCAGGGGGCTGCATGTAAAGGTCAGGATTGCCTCATGTAAGGGTCAGGGGGCCGCATGTAAAGGTCAGGAGGGCCGCATGTAAAGGTCAGGAGGGCCGCATGTAAAGGTCACGGGCCGCATGTAAAGGTCAGTAGGGCCGCATGTAAAGGTCAGGAGGGCCGCATGTAAAGGTCAGGAGGGCCGCATGTAAAGGTCAGGAGGGCCACAGGTAAAGGTCACAGGCCGCATGTAAAGGTCAGGAGGGCCGCATGTAAAGGTCAGGAGGGCACATGTAAAGGTCCGGAGGGAGGTATGTAAGGTGAGGAGGGCCGCATGTAAAAGTCAGGAGGGCCGCATTTAAAGGTCAGGAGGGCCGCATGTAAAGGTCAGGAGGGCCACATGTAAAGGTCACAGGCCGCATGTAAAGGTCAGGAGGGCCGCATGTAAAGGTCAGGAGGGCACATGTAAAGGTCCGGAGGGAGGTATGTAAGGTCAGGAGGGCCGCATGTAAAGGTCAGGAGGGCCGCATGTAAAGGTCAGGAGGGCAGCATGTAAAGGTCAAGAGGGCCGCATGTAAAGGTCAGGAGGGCCACATGTAAAGGTCACAGGCCGCATGTAAAGGTCAGGAGGGCCGCATGTAAAGGTCAGGAGGGCACATGTAAAGGTCCGGAGGGAGGTATGTAAGGTGAGGAGGGCCGCATGTAAAAGTCAGGAGGGCCGCATGTAAAGGTTAGGAGGGCCACATGTAAAGGTCAGGAGGGCCACAGGTAAAGGTCACAGGCCGCATGTAAAGGTCAGGAGGGCCACATGTAAAGGTCAAAGGCCGCATGTAAAGGTCAGGAGGGCCGCATGTAAAGGTCAGGAGGGCACATGTAAAGGTCCGGAGGGAGGTATGTAAGGTCAGGAGGGCCGCATGTAAAGGTCAGGAGGGCCGCATGTAAAGGTCAGGAGGGCAGCATGTAAAGGTCAAGAGGGCCGCATGTAAAGGTCAGGAGGGCCACATGTAAAGGTCACAGGCCGCATGTAAAGGTCAGGAGGGCCGCATGTAAAGGTCAGGAGGGCACATGTAAAGGTCCGGAGGGAGGTATGTAAGGTGAGGAGGGCCGCATGTAAAAGTCAGGAGGGCCGCATGTAAAGGTGAGGAGGGCCACATGTAAAGGTCACAGGCCGCATGTAAAGGTCAGGAGGGCCACATGTAAAGGTCAAAGGCCGCATGTAAAGGTCAGGAGGGCCGCATGTAAAGGTCCGGAGGGAGGTATGTAAGGTGAGGAGGGCCGCATGTAAAAGTCAGGAGGGCCGCATTTAAAGGTCAGGAGGGCCGCATGTAAAGGTCAGGAGGGTCGCACGTAAAGGTCAGGAGGGCCGCATGTAAAGGTCAGGAGGGTCGCACGTAAAGGTCAGGAGGGTCGCACGTAAAGGTCAGGAGGGCAGCATGTAAAAGTCAGGAGGGCTGTATGTAAAGGTCCGGAGGGAGGTATGTAAGGTGAGGAGGGCCACGTGTAAAGGTCAGGAGGGCCGCATGTAAAGGTCAGGATGGCCGCAAGTAAAGGTCAGGAGGCTGCATGTAAAAGTCAGGAGGGACGCGTGTAAAGGTCAGGAGGGCCACGTGAAGGTCAAGAGGGCCGCATGTAAAGGTCAGGAGGGCGCATGTGAAGGTCAGGAGGGACGCGTGTAAAGGTCAGGAGGGCCACGTGAAGGTCAAGAGGGCCGCATGTAAAGGTCAGGAGGGCACATGTGAAGGTCAGGAGGGACGCGTGTAAAGGTCAGGAGGGACGCGTGTAAAGGTCAGGAGGGCCGTATGCAGCCCCTCGACCGTACTTTGAGTATTACTGGCCTATTGGACATTAACCGAAGTGACCAATGCAAGAAAAGGCAAAACATATTCCAGCCATGTCAGTTTCCATTAGAGCCACATAGAATGAGGCACTTTCAAAGCCAAGGGTGAATCGCAACACATCTGTTAGCTTGTTTTTTTGTCACATGCATCATCCTTTTATTACCTTTTCTGTCCCTGAATTTTGCTCCATGAAGTTGGAACCCTCTACAATATGACTCTACTCAATACCAGAAAAGTAACAGGAGAGCCCAAGGGCACCCAAACCGTGAAGGAGGGGGTCAGTCCTTGCTCCGGGGCTGACCGAAGCGCTACTGCAAGTCTAAAAAGTGCTGGTTAAAGTGCTGGAATACACTGGATATTAGGCTTGCTTTGCAGAAAGCCATTCAGCTGATTGTTACTTGTTGATTCTCTGAGGAGGTTTTGTTGCCACCTGCACATTTTAATGTGATGCATACAAGAGGCCAGAGTTGCATAGTTAGAGCAACATCCCATAAATGAGAGAATTACTGAATGACATGAATAAGCACTCGCGGCTGGAAACCGAGCTGAGCTCATCCTGCTGCGAGGGGGCCGTCTGCTCCTTGGTCTGCCTGGTCTGGGTCCCGACTACGAACAATAACAGAGATCGGCTGCTAACATTGAAATATGAAAAGGACAGGAGCTGCAGAGGCCCCACAGCCACGCGCGTCACCACATGTCGCAAGCAGGAAATAACCTTTACAACGCAGATTTTACAACGCCTTCCTTTATCCCGCATGTTGTTACAATGCAAATGCCTTTATCCCGCATGTTGTTGCAACGCAAATGGCTTGCTGTAGGGGATATAAGGTGTGGGAGAACTAACTCCAACACCTGCCCTACTGTTGCACGGACTGGTGTTGGAATAGTAAATTATATTATTACAAACTCCTGCGCACCGCCGGCAGTGAGTCGGGGTAATGAACGTGCATTGTATCGTATGTGGGGTAAAAGCAAGTGTTGTAACGTCATACAACTGTCGCAAGCATGTCATTACAGCGCCTTTCCATGTAAAGTCTGCCTCCAGGCCAGCGCCACAAGGAGCGGGTCTGTATTTGTGTATTTCAAAATATAGATTTCAAAGAGGATTTTCTCTTTTTGAAAAACAGACAGAAACTTTCTCCACAATATAGCACTTTAAGACTTAAAAACGAATAATTAGCACTCATTCTAAGGCTGTATTTTCAGAATCCTAAAAACTCAGGAGGAACATAGCTCCCGTCTCAGCTGCATTCCTGGTCCTAGGCCCACATGCTGCTAAGGACTTCGGCGGGGAGGACAAGCAGAGCCCTGAGGAAGAGAAAAAGAATCGATGGAGGAGAGGAAAGAACAGAGGGAGAAAACTGTGCAAGAGAGGCGAGAGAGAGGAAAAAGAGAGAGAAGGCAGACACCGTGAAGGTGAAGGAGAGACACACGTCAGAGAGGAGGAGACAAAGAATTGTGGGAACTAGATCGGAGAAAAAGAGTGAGACACTGGGGCAAGTAGGAGAAGGGGAATGAATTGACAGAGTTAAAGCCTTTGCAGAACAGGCGGACCCGAAAAGACAAAGGGGCATATCAGCAAGTTCCTGCGATAATAATCGCTCAGCGCTTTTAGCGCGAGGACAATTATCGCAGGCTAACGCTGGTTTCTATCGCGGAGATAGCGCGCTATCAGCAACGCTTATCTCCCAAGCGATAGCAATCCAGCTGGAAAACAGTGTGTTTATCGCTGGAAATCCAGCGACAAACGCACTGCGACCAGCGATACCTTGCTGATAGGGCAGGGTGTTCTTAGCCATATAATCCACTTCCCATTGGATTACATGGCTAAGTCAGGTCACAAGCAGGCGTTAGGAAAGCAGCATTAACTGTGGTTAGCGCTACTTTTCTTAACGCTCTGCTTGTTTACGTGAAGCTTGATAATTAGAGAAACACCCACTTTGCATAGAGATGTGCACTGCATAAAACGTGTGTGGGATGTGTATGCTTTGGGTGCAGTGTGTGTCCTGTGGGCTCTGCATGTGTTGTGAATATGTGAGTTTGTTGTGCTCTGTGGTGAGTGAGTTCAGGTGCGGGCGTGTGTGTGTCTGTGTGGTTTGCATTTGTGTCTGTGTATTAGATGTGTTATACATACATCCACGTGTGCCTGCGTTCTTCACTCTTCGTCGTTTCCACGTGGGTGTGGGTTCTATTTGTATAGTTAGGGATTGTGTGTCTGTGTGTCATGTATTTGCTAACGTAGTGCACACCGAAAAGCATAACAGCGTCTAGGCGCTGCCTCGGTTGTGCTTCTATGTTTCTGAATGTTGAGGGCATCGTTGCGTGTATTAATAGATTGTGGTTTGTTGTGAGGACACACCCATTGCATCTCTTGGCACCAAGACCAAACGTTGTGAAATCATTTCATTGTCACACAGGATATCATTATATTAGTTTGGAAGCATCGCTGCTTCACTCTGACAAAAGCCGCATTGAGGCGGGCACGGGGCGAGGCTGCGGGTTCAAGTGTAGACACACAGGAGATGCCACATGGCACCCACCCATGTTTGCAAGAGAGAACAGAGGGTTCCGCAGGTGGGACCCACCAGCTGCGCTGGCAGCACCCCCATCCATCTCCAGCAGACAGACAGACAGACAGCTCCTCGTCCCACATACACCAGCGCCTGCCAACCCACCCATGTGTGCAAGAGACAACAGAGGGTTCTGCAGGTGGCACCCACTAGCTGCCCTGGCAGCACCCCATCCATCCATCTCCAGCAGACAGACAAACAGACAGACAGACAGACAGACAGACAGACAGCTCCTCATCTCATATACATCAGCGCCTGCCAACCCACCCATGCTTGCAATAGACAACAGAGGGTTCTGCAGGTGGCACCCACCAGCTGCCCCGGCAGCACCCCATCCATCCATCTCCAGCAGACAGACAAACAGACAGACAGACAGACAGACAGCTCCTCATCTTACATACATCAGCGCCTGCCAACTCACCCATATTTGCAATAGAGAGCAGAGGGTTCCGCAGGTGGCACCCACCAGCTGCCCTGGCAGCACTCTATCCATCTCCAGCAGACAGACAGACCGAGAGACAGACAGACAGACAGACAGACAGACAGCTCCTCGTCTTATATACATCAGCTCCTGCCAGCCCGAGCCCCGACGGCCCCACAGTGAGTCTTTGAGCCGACGATAGTACTTTCTCCTTGGCCTTTACCCTGGGCTGTGAAGTGGCATTCTTTGGGATGCATTGATTCGCTTCTGAAGGAATTAGTATGCCTGAGAGCCAGGGTGCCTTACGTTGTATATAGGTTGCCAGGCCCACCATTTTAATGCCCGGTCCTGCCAATCAGATGCGTCATCCTCAATGACCTGGGCATAGCCGTGACACCGCACGCGCAGCGCCGTGGACTATTAGAAATGGACACTTCATCTTAAAACCTACCCAGAACACAAAGATGAGTACAAAAAACAAGCATTGGCAAAACCGAAAGATCCTGCCTCTGCAAGATCTATTGGCTTTGTCAATGTTATTCCGCCATGTTGCACAGCAGCGCGTCTGCTGTGCAGCTTGGCCGAAAGGGGACAAAAAGCGCTATCATGCAGTGGCGTTGACTGCGTCACAGCCTTTTTTGTTTTTACTTTCAGCCATACTGCACTGCATTCGCGCTACTGAACGACATGACTCCTCTGGAGCAAAATACTCTGATTTTAGACAGGCTAAATGGGTTCTCACTTAAATGGGATAAAGTGGATCCTGCAGATATTACCACAAATGTAGTTAAATCATCGCGAACAGCGATTGAAAAATGCCTCGATTCCACCACCTCCGATGAGGACGTTTTGACTCATTTTTTGACTGTTACTAAAACAATAAAAGAAGCCCTTTTTGTGAAATTAAAAAAGAAAGCCCAAAACGAAAAGCTGGTTCAATAGTAGTTGCACAAAAGCGTACTCAAAATTAAAAGTTGCACTACATAAAACAGAACGGGATGCCCAGGAAATCACCACACTTAGAAAGGAGTACAACCAAGTTATAAAATTCAGGAAAATTGAATTGAAAAAGGAACTGTGGGACCAACTCCACAAGAGTTGTACCTTAAGGGATAGTGCCGCTTTTTGGGCAGTTATTAGATCTCCCTTCCTTTCTGATTCCAGAGACAATCCTAAAATGGATGTGGCGATTGACGAACCGACTTGGGTTGAACACTGTGCCCGGATATTTGGCCTTTCTTTTAAGGGGCAAGAAGCTGACAATCGCCAGGGAAAGACAAACCCTGAACCTAAAATAGCCCCATTTCCCATATCCCTTGCCATAACGCAGGATGAAGTAGTGCTTGCACTGAAGGCCAGTAAAAACGGAAAGGCACCAGGCCCCGATGGGGTACCAACTGATTTCTTTAAATTCAATCTGGACTTGTGGACCCCAATTCTGACCGGACTTCTGCAGGCATCATGCGCGATGGGGCTTGTGGACTCATGGCCAGAATCCATTCTCGTACCTATCTTTAAAAATGGGGACCGCCATTCGCCATCTTGCTTTCGTCCGATCTCTCTGCTGGATTCCCTTGGAAAAGTGGCGGGGAGAGTCATCCTAGACCGCCTCCAGCATTGGGGGGACGATAGCAGAATCCTATCAGATATACAATTTGGGTTTCGAGAAGGGCTTGGCACCATTGAACAAGCCCTTAACTTGTCTCTTCTGATGGGCAAGTACGTAAACGCAAAGGGAGGGCCCTATATATGGCGTATGTCGATTTATCGGCCGCTTTTGACTGTGTTAGTCACTCAAAATTATGGCCAGTTTTACTGGAAATTGAAGTACAGCAGGCTATTGTCAATTTCCTGCATGAGTTATACTCAGATGCTACAGCGAGAGTAAGGTATGGTGTTGGGGGGAACTAACAGCGCCTTTCCGAGTAGAGAGAGGGGTTAGGCAGGGCTGCGTCCTGGCCCCCTTTCTTTCTACACTCTATATCAATGGTTTGGAGCGGGACATGGTAAAGGGGTGCCAGGACCTGCCCACTATCTACTAGCGTCCAATACCGGCCCTACTCTACGCCGATGACGCTGTGATACTAGCCCGTACCCCCGTAGAGCTACAACGCGCTCTTGTGAGATATAACTCCTTTATGGCCAATCTGGACTTGAACATTAACAGTAAAAAAACTTCCGGGAGAACACCAACACATATCCTTACCTGGGAATTGTAATAGACCATAAAACCTCTTGGAAGCAGGCCATTGAGTCTAGGAAACTGCTCTTTATGAGGGCTACTGTCGCGCTAGTAAACTTTTCTCGAAGACTGGGAAGAAGGCCCCCCACCAAACTCATTGAGATATATAAAGCTAAATGCTTAACTGTCACAACCTATTGGGCCGGTGTATGGGGCTATGGAAAGGTAGAGGCTCAACAAAAGGTTGAAAATAGTTTTTTTAGGTATCTTCTTGCCGTCCCTCAAGGCACTGCGACCTATTCGTGTCATTTGGAACTGGGTCTATCCTATTTGACAGACATTGTTAAAATTCAACCACTTCTCTTATGGCACTGTATCTGGTCGTCAGATAAAACTACTTTCTGTCAAGGGTTCATTCAGGACTGTATTTATTTAGAGAACGCAGATAAGATTGGGTGGATTGCCTACATCAAAAAGTCCCTGTACGATCTGGGTTTGGCAAAATATTTCCATTCTCCCCTCTCAATCTCAGAATTGTCCAGAAAAGCATTTAAAGCACAGTGTTTAACACATCTAGAAGAATTGCGGCTGACCAACGAGGTCAGAAAAATATCGGTCCAACGTATGCTGTCAATACAAACAACTTTGACCATCCAACCCTACCTAACCTTTAATTTGTCTAGCTATGAAAGGTTCTCATTAATTCGGCTCAGGCTTGACACCTTTTATCGTCTAGTTACCTTTCCAAAAACAGTTGATTGGGGGCAACAATTTTACCACTGTGCCCCTGTGACGATCTTTCTACCCAATCTTCAATTCATACGATCTTATTCTGTAAGTTCTACAATGAACCAAGAAGGCTCTGGCTCATCCCGATTTTAAAAACTATGGGTCTTCGAAGATGCCGCCCTGCACTCCTCTCCCTCCAATTCTTGGATGATGAGTGCACTTCGAAAGCCATAGCTAATTTCTTGAAGTTCATTGTACGACACAGGCCAAATTTAGAGTAGACCATGTAAGCTCTATTTTAAGATTTCTTTTCTCTCGTTGTTCCGCTTAAGAAGCTTTTAAGATGTTTTTAGGCCGTTTTGTAAGGATTGTACCCTTTGCACTTTATGATCTTGTTACAGCTGAAAATGAATTTTATCATGTAATCTTTTAGTGATATGGATACATTTTTTTTAAAATAATTTTTTGTTATCTGGAAAATTTCTAATGTACTTTTATGGTTTTTCTATTTGATGATAGCCAAATAAAGACATTTTGATTGATTGATTGACTTAATATAAATAAAAAATAATAAAAAACACAAGCGCTGAAAGGACTGCAGGAGAGTAGGATCTGCGCCTTATAGTTACCACCACTTTTTGCTGATGTTTCACTGTTTTTCAACTTTAGTCTGGCAGGGCCCTGCTATTCAGGAGCCCAGCCTAGCTTATTCTTCTCCAAAATGATTGCATGTACTTTAGGTACAGACCAAATTGGATACTGGGATACCCTTATGAGTCCCTAGTATATGGTACCTTAGGTACCAAGGGCATAGGTACCCCAGAGGTCTACCAGGGGCTGAAGCATGTATTATGCCACCCCTGGGAAGTTTTCCAAAATTACACAACAGGCCTGCTACAGCAGCCTGTGTAAGGTGGTGTATGCACCCCGTTAATTAGATATGGGTTCTCTATATATACCTTAAATCACTACAGATATAAACCTGTCAGTCACCCTATGGCAGGCCTTATCAATCCTGAAGGCAGGGTGCTGGGTTTTGTGTGAGAGGGTGCCCATGCATGAGCAGGGCCCCCCTGCAGCCTCCGGAATCCTCACCTCGTACCAGCTTAACAGAACCCTGACATGACAAAATGGATGCTGCAGCCACAGACACGAGTCTGGCCTCCTGCTGCTGGACGAAACTACTCCGGCAGGGGAGGCCTGGACAATAGTTTTCCTGTGACAGGAAGGTGTAACCACCTCCCAGACAGGCTTTAGTGTATTGGGAGTGGGTGGGTGCACTCCAAGAATGCTTTGATGTCTGCACTGGGGGCACATTTGGTAACCCTGTGCATAGTCCAGTTCAAACAAGTTGCAGGGGCTACCAGCCCCTGCTCTGGCGTGAAACTGGACAAAGGAAATGGGTGTAGCCACCCCTCTTTCCAAACCATCATGTAGGTGGGTCCCCAGAGTTTGTCCCACCCCTTCCTTTGGTATAAAGTAGGAATCCCTGAGTACAGGACTTTAGATTTACCTGGATGAATCTCTGATACATAACCCTGGAACTTCGATGAGCTACAAGGTGCTGGATGACTGAAGAATCTCCCTTGGAGTAATGGAGTTACTCCCCTGCTTGGTAGGCACCAAAGACGCATCTGAAAGGTTTGCATCTCCAAAGCACCAACCGGACTCCGAAGAATTTGCAACACAGGAGGTGGGTTCACAGACTTTCCAGAGGCTAACCCGAGCTCCCAGCAAAGCTGAGACCGGTAGGGCTCGAGGGGACCGTGGAACCGGAACCCTGGACAGCGTGCACATTTGCAAGTGCATATGCTTCTTGGCAATCCTTGAGTCGTGGACCAGGGTCAGCGGACTCGATAATTCTCGCCTTGGGGCCTACTCTAACCAGGGATCACACTCAGCAACCCTGGGCATTAAGCTTGCCTCATCTCTACAACGGCCACCCACAGACGCCGGGGATGCCTGGTTTCACCTTGGAGACACCCAGTAGGGACCATCTCACAGGGATAGCCAGGACGGGTTCCCCAGCGGTCTACAGCGCCACGACGCCTCAGGGCAGCAGTGCGCTTTACAAGACACATACATTTACATTTACATTATGCTTTGGGTTACTTGTAGTTTAGGCCCCGAGCAGCAATTCCACTGAAGATTGCCAGACTACACTTCACCAGTTTTCCGTGAGCCGGCCCTTTGCGGAGGTACCTTTGTGATCCCTGGTCTGTTGACCTGTGGGTCCCTGAGAAGGCAACTTTAACTTTCCTTGGGCTTTCCTGGTTGCTCAAGATGTGCCCTGACTCTCCATCGCTTGGGGAGGCCCCTGGATCTTGCTGGTCCTCACCGAAGCATCTTTTCTCTTCATGCATGGGTTGCTGTTATCAAGGCTTGTTGTGTTCAATCCAAGGACCGACACTGCAGCACTCGACATCCTTTGTGGGACACCTCAAATCCAACTCCTGGTCATCGTTGACACCTCACGGTCCTCGTGGCTGCAGAGTCAAGCTTTACCTCTTTGCACCTGAAGCACCCGACATCGGTGGGCATTCGTCTATCGTGCCCCTGGTCACTGGCAAGTGAGCCAGACTCCATCCCCTCTGCTTTCAGGTTCTTCACATCTTCAATCCAGGCTTGGATCACACCGGACAGTTTTTTCCTTCACGGCAGCAGCACTTTGCAGCAGATCACCATTGAAAACAACAACGATTCCCGACATCATTTGACACCTATGCACCCGGCTTCCTTGGGTGAGGTAACTAGAGTACTCCAGTGCTCCCGTGGGTGTTGGTCCTAGAAACCGCTCAGTCTAAAGGGGTTTGCCGACAGCAACTTTCCCCATAGAAGCTAACAGCGCTCGCGACTGTGTTCTCACACTGCACACGTCCCCTGTGAGTCCCCTGTGTCACTACCTTAGGTGGTTCCTTGGGGTCCCAGCGATTCTTCGTGCTCTAGGCACTGTGTCTAGTCAAGTCGTGGTTCTTATACCACTTTCTTAATATATGGATTTGTCTCCCCCTGGGGCCCATTGTATATTGTGCTATTTACTGAAGTTCTATTGTGTTTATATTGTGTATCTTGCTCTGTAATCTCATGAAGAGGTTACTAGAGGGTGTTTAGTGATAAATACATATATTTTATATATACCTTGTGTGGTTCTCCTTTCATTTAGACATTCAAGCCCTCCCGTCTGGCTATGCTTTTCAGAGGCTTGACAGGGGCACAGGAAGGGGTGGTGGCCTAGCGATTATTCAAATAAATGAATTTGTTTGTTGCACCACAGCAAGCCCGCTAACCGATTGCGAAAGCCTGGTCTGTGCAAGCCGTTTTTCCCACGTCTGCACTTTTTCGGGGATTCTGATCTATCAACCCCCAGGACCCCTGAATCGATTTAATAAAGCTCTCCTTGAGATAGCAGCCAATCTGGCCAGTGCCAGTGCTAAGTTCACGCTGCTAGGGGGCCTTAACCTTTCTTAGGACATCCTTCAAACAGACGTATGTGATTTAATAGACGGTCTAGGTGCTTTCCAACTCTTGAAAGTAGGTGGCCCCACCCACACCAAAGGCCACTTACTGGACCCCTTTTTCTCCAACTTGGAGAACCTCTCAGCCAAAGTCCCCATTAGGCTGCCTTGGTCCAACCATTTTTTAATTCCTTTCACCTGGTTTCTGCAGACTACCTCAACAGCAACCATGGGAAATAGGGAATACTCACGCACATGGTCTAAATTACCCATTGAGGCATGGGTAACAGTTCTGGGAAATTCCAGACCTACCTCTGACCCTGATCCTATCAGAGCCGAAAACAAATTTGACAACTGGGTGGAATCATCACTGGATACCGTCCTTTCTAATAAAATGACACACAATAAGGCAGGAACCAAGCGAAACCTGTGGTACTCCTCGAAACTCCGTGAACTTAAGAAGATTTGTAAGAGAGCTGAAAGGAAATGAAAGAAAGATTTTTCTGTCAATCATAAACTAATCTATAGAGAGGCCATGAAAATCTACAAATCCGAAACACAATTGTCCCAAACTCTTTTCTATGAAGAGAAAATTTTAGCAGCTGCCAACTCCCAAGCAAATTTTTTCGCATAGCCAAGGGACTGCTTACCATCCCCTCTCCCCCCATTGTTTCTGAAAACACTTTAGCGCGCTGTAATGCCATGGCAGAATTCTTCTACAGTAAAATCCAAACCATATATTCCTCTTTCCCTCAAATAAAAAGTCAATTAAATATTGGAAAACAGGAGAACGTGGACAAAGTGAGAGCTGGTATAATGGAAGAAATTCCTAACCTTTGACCCGTCCACTTTGCTCGAGGCCTTGAACAAATGGAAATATGGTTCCCCCATTAAGCCTGCCACTCCCAATATCTTAAATTTTTCCTCTATCGCCAGTAATTCTCAACTTGATTAATGCCTCCTTCTCCTCAGGGATCGTTCCCCCACTGTGGAAATGGGCTATGGTTAAAGCCCTTTTGAAAAAACCAACCCTGGAACCAGAAGTGTGGAGAATTATCGCCCTATCTCCCTGCTGCCAGTGATCAGTAAGATTGCTGAGAAACATGTGAACTGTCCTCTTTGCTGAAGAATAATAATTGTCTCCATCCCTCCCAGATATATTTCAGACCTCAACAGGGTACTGAGACGGCTCTCTTAGTGGTAGTGGAAGAGACTAGAACATTGTTTGACGGTGGAGGCTGCGTGGCCATTATTCTTTTGGACCTGAGTACAGCCTTTGACATGGTCAACCACCAGTTGCTGATAAAAAAGCTAAGTGAGGTGGGAATTGCCGGGGCCCATGCTTAACTGGCTGCAGTCGTTCTTAGAAGATCGATTCTTTGAAGTTTTTGAAGACCGAATTCCCTCTAAGCCTATACCTCTTAACTGTGGCGTTCCTCAGGGGTCTTCCCTAAGCCCCACACTTTTTAACGTTTATCTGAGACCTTTGTCAGAGGTGGTGTTATCTTTTGGAATCCAGATCGTCACTTATGCGGATGACACCCAGTTGGTTGTTTCCTTCAACCAATAGGACTCCACCAGCGCTGGTTTCCCCTCTGTCTGGACAAAGTATCAAGATGGATGGAAGATTCATTTTTGAAAACTTAATGGGTCAAAAACTGAGCTAATGCTCTTAGGGAATAAGAAATGGCAAATATTGGACCATTCTTGTCTAGCTCCCTTGGTCCTACCCCTGTTCATAAAGACCAAATCAAAAGTTTGGGTGTTTGGTTTGACCAGAACCTGGATTTTAAAGGGCAAGGGCATAAAGTAGCAGCAAGCTGCTATGGGATCCTGCTAATGATCCGTAAAGTGCTCCCACTACTTCCTTTCCCTGCAAGAAGAGTTTTAGTCCAGGCCCTCATCCTGTCCCGTCTTGACTATGCTAATGCCTTATATCTTGGAGCCCCCTGCGCCTTAATAAGGAAGCTACAGATTGTTCAAAACTGCGCTGCGCGCATGCTTATGCACATCCCAAGGCGCTCCTCGGCGAAATCAGCTTTAGTATCTCTACGCTGGCTTCTTCTCCGGGAGCGTATTCAGTTCAAAGCATTATGGATAGCACACAGGGCTCTCTCTGGTAAGGGATCCTTGGCTATTCAGTCCCTTGTCCAGCGGTACCGCCCAAATAGGGTTCTGAGGTCGGAAACCAATCACCTACTGTTAACAAGAAGAATAAAGAGAGCACACAGTGGTGGCCGCCTCTTCACTTATAGGGGTCGATTCCGATCCGGTAAAATGCGCTCCGAATCGTCGTACGGAGCGTTTTTTCCCCGTACGAATCGTACCCGTAAACGTCCCGTACGTACGACGAAGTACGATCCGTACCAGGTGCCGAACTCCGTACGAGTCGTACAGGACTCCGTACGAATCAAATCTCCGTATGAGTCTCACTCGGAACCCGCTGTACGCGACATCACTACGGTTCGCGGCTGGTTTTTACGACCCAGCAAGTACGATTCGTGTCGGGTATGCACCGTACGACCCTTTTCCTACGGGAGCTGAAAACAGTCGTAGACGCAGAGTTCGCGCCGAAAAAGGTACGGAACGCCCCCCCCCCGGGTACTGCACGTACCCTCCATGATCGCTGGGGTACGCGCCGTACCCCTGTGATCATGCGGGGTACGTGCCGTACACCCAGCGTACATGAGGTACGCACCGTACCCCATGTACGGTGGGTGTACGGCACGTACCCCATGTACGCTGGGTGTACGGCACGTACCCCGCAGGATCACAGGGGTACGGCGCGTACCCCTGCGATCATGGGGGGTACACGCCGTACGGTGTGTAGGTGATCGTGCGCTTTTCCGTACAAATCCATGTGTACCGTACGAATCGCGTCCTGGTCGGCCGATCGGGATCGGAATCGTCCGGTCTTACGGCGTCCGTACGAGTCGTACGGAAACGGCTCCGGATACGGTTCGTGCGGACGGGGATTTTACCGGATCGGAATCGACCCCATAGTGTGGCTAAAATCTGGAAGAGTCTGCCCCTGCAGATACGTGCCCAACCTAACAACCTCATTTTTCAGAAGCAGATTAAAATATTACTCTTCCCTTAAACTACGGTTCATAGTTCAGTGTGTATGCAGGCAATAGCGCGGGGATGCCCACAGGTAACCAGGTGCTTTAGAAATACTGTTTCCTTCATTCATTCATTCATTCATAATCTGGTAATCGAAGCTGCTTTACACTCCTTCAAGACTTAGCCTGAAGGGTGCTCTCCACAGCTACCACTAGGGTAGCTTTCAATAAAGGTTGTCTTAAACCTATCATCAATAAGGGTTGTTTGGACTGGTGCAAGGTGCCCACTATCACTAGTGCACAGCATATGCCAGGCCAACTTCTCACAAGGACACTCACCAAGAAACTAAAATGCACAACAGAGTCGGGGGAGGGAGGTGCGGGCAGGGAGAGGGGCTGTGAAAATGCACAGAGTGTGGGCGGGGGGAGTAAGGTGCGAAAATCCATGGACAGCGGAGTGTGGGCGGGGGGAGCGAAAATCCACGGACAGCAGAATGCAGGCGGTCTGAGGGGGGTGCGATAATCCATGGACAAGAGAGTGCGGGTGGGGGGGTTGTGAAAATGCACGGACAAGGGAGTGTGAGCAGGTGGATAAAAAATAAAATAAACTGGGCACGGTGTCCCTGACGCCGCGCTCCCTCAAAAAGTCTGAAATTAATACATGATGTGTCCCTTAATAAAGTTAATAGTTCTCGGAGCTATGCTTTACAAAACAAGCTGTCTCCATTGCAAAGCTGAATGAAAACAATATGTCGACTTTGCGCGAATAAAGAAAAAAAAAAGTGCTCACTGACTAATTAAAGGAGACAGTCTCAAGCTGCAAGCAAATGATCCAGTCCAGAGGAGCGTGCTGAAAAGGAGACAGGGAGGGAACAAAAAAGCCTAATTTCAAATAGAAAGCGAGCGTGTACCATAAAGGATGGCGCGCGCCAATAAAAAGCATGGGCGGACCTTTCACTCCACTTTAAAAATCTCCTCGATTACCAGAGAACTTGCAGAACGACAGCGCAGGCGCTGCAATGTAGGCAAGACCTAAAAAATAAGGGGAGTCATTAAGTCCTATGTTGCGCATTCAAAGACTGTTTGATCATTTGTTCTTGACTTTATGGCTACAAAGCTCTGGCATGACGCTTCCTATTGAAATGGTAACAAGGACGATGATGCAATGGCTCCAAAAGTCAAGCTTAATTTGAAATCAAGTGCAAAGCACAAACTGCAAGCACTGCAACACAATTTGGAAGTTATCCTTCAGCAAAGCGGGAACCAGGAGCTAACCAGTAGCCGGTAGTTTATTTTTTCACGAACATGTTTTTAAATACAATCAGCTAGGGGCAGATTTACAAGCCCCGTGCGCCACCAGTACGTCACTTTTTGTGGTGTACTGGTGTCGCATTTCTCTACTCCATATTTACAAGGACCGGAAAAGCCACCCTGTGTGACTTTTCCTCTCCCTGTGAATACGGACCCTTCACATGCAGCATTTTGCGTGGACGGGGCATTCCATGGATGTTGCTGTGGATCTTCCCACGCAACACCCATGGAAACAGACACATTTCCAGATTTACAAGGAATCGTAAATCTGGAAATGCGTGCGAATGCCACGCCTCCCAGGGGAGGCGTAGGGAGGCGCAACAAGAAGAAATGTTTCCATTTCTCCTCGTTTTTTCCTCTTTCAATACGTGCTGCATTCTACAGCATGCACTGAAGAAGAAAACGCCTGTAGTGATTGTTTTTGTGCAGGAAGGTGCCCCTTCCTGCACAAAAACAATCTCCTCATGACGCAGGCATCCTTGTAGTTTGTGCACCAGCGCTGGGGAGAGCACAGGAATGTTACATAATATTGTAAATATGTTGCATTCCTGTGCTTTGGAAGTGCGCAGCGTGCCACAGCCAAAGGGCTTGCGTTGCCGCGCTGCGGCACTTCCTTGTAGATCTGCCACCTACACTTTTAAATTTTTTACCACCTACAAGATAATGTATTTTAATTATTTGTGTACTGCCATATTTTTTTACATATTTCCTCTGCTGCGCAGCAGCATATACTTGTTTTTTCGTTATGACTCTCTAACTTCTGATTGGCCAAACACTGCCTTTCTGCTGATTTATTATATGTTATAAGTTAAATACAATTTTCTGCAGCTCTTTATAACTGTTCAGTATCAAAGGAAAGAGGACTTGCCTTGTTCCTGCTACACATCTTGCTTTGCCTTCAGTATTTAGCTAACCCATTGCTTCTATAACTATCAGCTATCTATCTTTTGGATGAATCAGTTTGCTTTCTAGAACCTAGATCGCCGTCGAGCCCGGGCCCAAAGACGTGGGTGACTCCTTTGCAAAACCAGGTTGTTTCGTGATAAATCCTTTTGATGTCTCCACAATAAGTTTTGGGCAGTTTCCTGTTACTGGCACTAGTCCTACCCACACAAGTGACGTACCTTTTTTATCGGCAGACTTGGGGGAATCCTGGGTAGGTGGAAGTTTGTGGCGCCCCGCAAATTCCAGAACTTTCCATCACAGAAGTGTGAGGAAAATGTGATTAAAAAAAAGTATGAAGTATGCAAGGGATTTTATGTAAAAGAACCTGGTGAGAGGCACACAAGTCAGCCCAAACTGTACAAGTTTGCACGGTTTCCATAGGTGGCGGCTTAGTTAAGGTCCAAACTCCACAGCTTGGCACATTGCAAAAAAAAGGTCAATTTTTACTGTAAAATGTGATGTGTCGACATTGTGTTTTGGGTTATTTACTGTCACAGGCACTAGGCGGAAGAGGTGTGGCGCCTCGGCTAGGGCGACTGACTCTGGAATTTGGGGATCACGGTTGGATCCCTGGCACCGGCGGCAGATTAGCTCAGCACCATGTGACTCTGGGCAATAGCTTGCTTAATCTTCCCGACGGCCCCCAGCGCCTAGAGACCCTTACGGGTGATTGTGCGCTTTACAAATGTGGATTATTATATTATTATTATTACCCACACAAGTGAGGTGCCATTTTTATAAGTGGACTTGGGGAAAACCTGGATGGGTGGAAATTTGTAGCCTGCTGCAGATTCCACAACTTTCCATCACAGAAATGTGAAGAAAATGTGTTTTTTTATGTACAAAGTTAGAGGTGTTCAAGGGATTCTGGGTAACAGACCCTGGCGAGAGCCCACAAGTTACCCCATCCTGGATTCCTCTGGGTGGCTAGTTTATTAAAATGTACAGGTTTGCTATGTTTCCTTTGATGTCGTCTGATATAGAGCTCAGAAATCCACAGCTAGGCACATTGCAAAAAGGGGTCAGTTTTTACTGGAAAAATGTGATGTGTCCACATTTTGTTTTGGGCCATTTCCTGTTGCAGGTGCTAAGCCTACCCACACAAGTGGGGTACCATTTGTATTGGGAGACATGGGGGAATTCTGGGTGGTTTTTTTCTCCCCACAGATTCCAAAACTTTCTATCACAGAAATGTTAGGAAAATGTTTATTTTTTATTTTTTACAAAGTGTGAGTTTTGCAAGAGATTCTGGGAAACGGGTCAGGAGAGAGCCACACAAGGCACCGCTTCCGGGATTCCTCTGGGTATCTACTTTTAAAAATGTACTGGCTTGCTAGGTTTCCCTAGTTCCTGCTGAGCTAGAACACAAAATCCACAGCTAGGCACGTTGTGAAAGAAGGGTCAGTTTTCGGTGGAAAAATGCGATGTGTCCACGTTGTGTTTTGGGCCATTTCCTATGGTGGGCACTAAGCCTACTCACACAAGTGAGGTACCATTGTTATCAAAAGACTCAGGGAAAGACAGAATAGTAGAACAAATGTTATTACTATTTGTCTTTTTATGCATTTGTGTAATTTTGAACAATACCCTGCAATTTCACACCATTTTCATTGAGAGACTAAGGGAGTGCACAGTGAGTAGAAGTGTGTGGCTCACAACAGATTCTAGAACTTTCCATCAGAGAAATATGAGAAAATTATTTCTTTTTACAAAGTTTGAGGTTTGCAAGGGATTCAGGTTACAGAACCTGGTGAAAGCCACACAAGTAATAATAATAATAATAATAATAATAATAATTACCAAGTCACCCCATCCTGGATTCCCCTGGGTGTCTAGATTTCAATAATGTATAAACTTGCTAGGTTTACTGAGGTGCTGGCTGAGCTGGGGCCCACAATCCACAGGTAGGCTAATTGTGAAAATAGAGTCTGTTTTCATTGGAAATATGTGGTGTCAACGTTGCGTTTTGGGCCCTTTCCTGTCACGGGCAACAAGACTACCCGCACTGAGGTGCCGGGTTTTTAGGAACCCGGTGGTGCCAGGGGATAACACCCGAAGACCTCTGAGTTCTCCCTTGTTCCGGACCACAGAAACAATGAGTCTTCTAGTCGCAGTCAGAGATCAAGTTTTATTGGTAGCTACCAAGTAACATGTGTCCTAGAAGCATGACAAACACGGGTCATGTATTCTCAGGAGACTGTTCGTGTTCGTTTTTACAGAACCAGCCTTCTCCTTATATACACATATAATGGCTTCGAGCAAGAATTCTTGAGTTTATGATATGGCTATAAACATATTTCTGCAATAATACAAAGTGCGGAGTCATGTAAGCAAGCCCACATTTTAGATGTCCAGTTCGTGATAGATTACCCAGTTAGACCCGGAACTCCCATCAGATATCGATGAAACCTCAATAAAGAAGGGCACCTCCTAGTCATAAAACTGGTCATAAACAAGGAACGTGGACAGGTGCATGTTTGCAGAAAGCATGGTCTGTATGTAGTGAATGGTTTGTGGAATGTTATGCATTGGTGCTATCGTATTCGGCCACTGGGCGAGGAGCTGCCCAAACAGGTTTGGCTTAAGGCCATGGAGTCAGTTGGGACAGGTCAGGGGGTAGTCAGGGAAGGTGGACATGTCCCTTTGGATCAAGCTCGACCTTTAATTGACTTAACATGAGGGCAAGACGTAAGATGGATGCCGTTCACAAAATGGAGTCTAAGGGATTGGAACGAAAACTACGATTTAGGGGTGTTGGGAACCCTCGATTGTGACGCAAATACATAGGAATGATGTCCTAATCATTATCGGTTCATGGACACCAAAATCGTCATGGTACGTTGATATTTTGTGACACGGGTATTGGACCTCGATATTGGGATAACAACAGGGTCCAGATTTTCAGAACCACAGACCCTCCTTTTGCCCTTATGTAAGGCAATAACTCATGTTAATCCGAGTCCAAATCTGTATGAAGGAATTCGTGGAGATGCTGCTGTAACATCATTCTGTTGCTCAGTTCGTCCCTTGACACAGGCTTCCGTACACATGAAGTAGCACAGAGGCCACAGAGTGCAGGAGCGCACTGTACACACAGGCAGAACATAAACAGAAGTGTTAAGATCATCCCAATGAAGATCAGTGCTTTCCATCCCCAGGCAGCGATCAGTCCCCAGAACCACCCTAGCAAGGACCAATCCCCTTTCTCAACGTGAAGGGAACCAGATATTTCATGTAGTTTAGAGATGGCCTGGTATACTGTCGGCGCATTATCAGGGATGAATATGCAACAACTGGATTGGATGACTCTACACACACCACCACGATCGGCGAGTATGATATCAAGGGCAATTCGGTTCTGAAGGGTCATAAGTCGATCCGACTGAAGCTCGGTTGTCAAATTGCCAAGTGCTCCGGCCGTCGTAGTCACGGCGGATTCAACTATCCTTGCTAACTGGCGAATATTCCTGCTGTTCACCATAGGCCCCCAAAATGGCAGAAAACCTTTTGCGAAGTCAGCGAATTCCTGACCCGCGGTGTCGTCTTTACTCACGACACCTCTAGCTGTCCTTGTCCGATGGTAATCTGCTCGGGCCGTGTAGGTGGGAGGCAGCAGAAATGAGATGAAACACGTGCCTGAGAAGTCAGGGGGTAACCATGTATAGGCTTGGTCGTGGCAGACGAAATACGTGCCTTTGGCTGCTAAGAGTATAGGGGAAGTTCGGGAAGCGAACACATATGTTTCTGTGCAAATGCTCTTTCCTAACTGTGCTGTGGGATCCCTACCAATACCTTGTAAACATAAGTGACCTCGGTGGGGCACTATCCAAACTGGGTGGGATTTCTTTGCTGCTTGGCTCTTGATCAGGTAAACGCCATGTTTGGTTACGTTCCAACGAGTGTATGGAGTCAGTTCATCTTTGGGGATAGTCAGATATGTGTCGATATCCCTACTCATATTTCTTATCCCTGCTATTAGTGCCTTGTTACTGGAATCGCTCTCAGTGGAACGGGTCGGGTATGGTTCTAGGGCGAATAGGAACATGGTCTGAAAAGCCCACAGAGAACCATAATAACTAAATGGCAGGATGAAGTATGGGATACCCTTATCAGTTGTGTGCGGCATGAGTCCGCATATCCAACAGTTTGATGTGTTCATTATAGACTGGTGTTGGTGTAGGAGTTGGATGAAAGAGTTATTTACAAATTCGAGTCTTCTGGCAGACTCGTGTTCAGGTAGAGGGTGAAAAGAGTGTGGGGAGAGAGTGGGAGGAGGCGTTGGCAGAGTGTCATTTGAGAATAGGGAAACTCGAAATACGAATAGAGCATAACCAATCAAAAGCATCACAGTGCTACACAGCATTAGAACACATATTATTAAAAATCTTCTCTTGGACAGTATAGTACACAATTGTTTTTCAAAGTTCGTTGGTTTGACAGGTCTCTCTACCCTTGGAAACTCCATCCTCTACTTGCTGCCCGCGGTGGTAGGTTGATTCTGCCAGGGAGTGCGCTCCGTTCAGTCCGGGGTGACTCCCTCGGACCAACCAGAACCGTGGACCTAAAACTTCCTTGGTTGCACTCCCTACACTTCAACCGCGACCCTAGCAGCGGAACCGGATGGCGGTTCGAAAATCAAAAATGAGCTAGTTCCCTGGGACGAGAGAGCTGAAAGATCAAAAATAGTTCTTGGGGGGGAAAAGGGAAATCACATTAGATCAAGTTTTATTAGTCTCTGGGGCTAGATCTCAGGTCGTACCGTCACTTCTCAGGTATGGTGTGGTCTTTAAACAATGTCTCAGGTTCGGTAGTGTCCAACTGCATAGACGGTGACACAAGTCCATGCAAAATACGATCACTCTCCTTTTCGGTACCAGTCTCTTTTAAACGTGCATCGCTGAAAGGGATGAAACGAGGTACGGATTCAGTCTCAGAGTTGGCAAGTCCTTTATCGACCCACCGGTCGTATGGAAGGGGCAGAGGGACCCGTTTGCAATGGGTCCCATGTACCCAGTTCTTTTTGCCGTCCACCCGAACCGCTGACCTCGTGGAAAGAAGCACCAAATATGGTCCGGTCCACCTCGGCTGTCCGTTGCTGGTGCGCTGGAAGTTCCGCACCAAGACCCACGTGCCGGGTTTGATTGTATGACCTGGATCGTCAGAGGCTGGCGGAGAGGAACTGTGAACCTGTTGGTGTAAAACACGCAATTTAGCTGTCAATTCGCACAAATAATCAAGCAGTACGGGGTGTTCTATGTCACTGAGTTTCTTTGGTCTTGGCACGCCCCAGACGTTGGCTGGGCGGCCAAACACTATCTCGTGAGGGTTAAGACCTAATCTGGAATGGACAGTCATCCTAGTTGACAAGAGTGCTAGGGGCAAGGCGTCAGGCCATTTAAGACCCGTACTGGCTTGGATCTTGGCTAGCTTGAGTTTCAATGTGCCATTGTAGCACTCTACTAATCCAGCTGATTGGGGGGTAATTTGCAGCGTGGAATTTCTGGTGTATGCCTAGACACTCACACACTCTCTTCATCACTCGTCCTATGAATTCACTTCCATTATCACTCCAGACAATTCTAGGCATACCGAATCTCGGGAAGAACTCTTTGACAAGAGTTTTGGCAGTTGTCAAAGCGGTATTGTCTTTAAGGGGGTACGCTTCCACCCACCTTGAAAAGGCGCAAACAACAACGAGCACATACTTTAGATTGTTGCACCTCTCCATGTGGATGAAATCGAGCTGCAAAACCTCGAACGGATACGTAGGAGGCGCAAAATGACCAGCTGGAGTTGGAGTTCCTTTACCGGGATTGTGTTTCAGGCATATCATACAGTTTCTGACCACATTTTCTGCATATTTTGGGATATTGCTATTCTGCCATACTGGGGCCAATAGCTTACATATTCCTTTCGAACTGATGTGTGCCATGCCGTGAGCCATTGTTACTACTGCAAGTACGTATGCATTAGGTAGTAGCCATCGCTGGTGTTCCGATAATTCGACCCAACAACCATTCGCATCCAATCTACCCTTACTTTCTCTCCACTCATTCAACTCATTCTCAGTTGCCTCAGCTTGTATAGATTTCACGCTTTCAATGGTGTCCTCACACATTCCCACATCAGCAATACATCTAGCGGGACCCGTTAAATACATTCGACTCATCGTGTTCCTTGCGGTCTCTTTCGCAACCTCGTCTGCAAATGCATTCCCGCGGCCAACATCATCCTGAATTTTCTTGTGTGCACTGCATTTTATAATGGCAACTTGTTGTGGCATGGTCAGTGATTCAAGGAGCTCATTAACTAGCTGACCATGTTGTATCTTTGCACCATGTGATGTAAGGAAGCCACGTTCACGCCATAATCTCCCAAAACTGTGAGCCACGCCAAAGGTGTATTGGCTGTCAGTGTACACATTCACTCGCTTTCCTTTTGCTAACATGCATGCTCTGGTAAGTGCAATAATTTCCGCAGCTTGTGCAGAGTTGTGGGAAATACGTGCGGTCTCTATAATGGTGTGTAATGTTGTTACGGCATATGCGGCAGTCGTATCACCATTCGGTAATTTGAAACATGAACCATCAACCCATAAAGTATTGTTGCATTCAGGAAGGGGAGTGTCCTGTAAGTCTACTCTCCCTTTTGTCTCTTCTTCTGTCCTAAAGCAGCAGTCATGTTTATCAATCTTGTCTGTGTCTGTTTCTGTCGGGATGGGTAATAGTGTAGCAGGGTTGAGTGTATCACACCTCTTTATGTGTATGTGACTTGCTAGCAGTGTAAGTTCGTAACTGGATAGTCGAGCGCTAGTAAGGTGTTGTGTCTTTGTCCTGTTTAGTAAAATGTCTACTGCATGTGGAACCATAACAATCAGAGTATTATTCATGACTAATCCAGCAGACTGTCGAATGCAGACAGCTGCTGCGGCGGTGGCTCTCAGACAACTTGGTAGTGCCTTAGCCACAGGATCTAGAGTTGCCGAAAAATACGCGCATGGGCGCTGTTTGTCTCCAAAGTGTTGTGTTAAGACTGATAATGCACAGCCTTCCTTCTCATGGACATATAATGTGAAAGGCTTACTGTAGTTGGGGTTTCCCAACACAGGAGCCGAACACAATGCATCACGCAACTTGTGGAAACTTGTCTGACAATCTTCAGACCAGGGCATAGGATTGGGCGTATCTTTACGGAGTAGTGCCAGCAAGGGTTTAGCTAGTAGTGAGAAATTCGGTATCCATTGTCTACAGTACGATGTAATGCCCAAAAAGGCTCGAACTTCTCTCTGTGTCCTTGGGGCACTCAGTTCTGCAATTGCCTGTATTCTTTCTGGTGTCAGTCTCCTTCCCTCCTTCGACAAGATGTGACCTAAGTAGGTTACTTCTTGTCGGCAAAATTGTAGTTTGGAAAGGGATACTTTGTGCTTCATGTCACATAAGTGATGCAATAATGACAACGTAGCTCGTTTGCAAATTTCTTCAGTGTCTGCGGCGATCAGCAGATCGTCGACATACTGAATCAGAGTCGAACCATCTGGTAGAATAATCGTGTCCAGCTGTGTTTTCAGGGCCTGACTGAATATTGATGGGCTTTCGCAGTAGCCTTGAGGAGCGCACTTGAAGCGGAAGCTTCGTCCTCCTAAATTGAAGCCGAAAATGTCTCTACTCTCCTCAGCAATCGGGATGCTGAAGAAAGCGTTCTTCAGGTCAATCACCGAGAACCAATTTGCTGAAGCTGGAACCATTGTCAATAAAGCAGTAATGTCGGGGACGACTGGAAACTGTGGAATAACTACCTTGTTCACTTCTCTGAGGTCGATCACGAATCTGTATGCAGGCGGTTGTAAATGATCAGTGCGTTTTAGGACCGGCAAAACCGGACTGTTACAGACATTTCCTGTCGTTTCTTCGATGACGTCTTTATCAATCAAATCATAAACAATTTTCAACAATGCTTTTTCGCATTCGCTAGATATTTTGTTTTGGGGAATACGTGGCAACCTAACGTCGGCTTTCAAAGTTATGACATATGGTGTTATCTCCAAACGACCTACATCATTAGAACCATTAGCCCAAAGTATATCAGGAAGTGACAATAATTCAGTTGGAATATTTTCCTTTGACAAATACATCGAAGAAATGACCTTTTTACCTAAAGTAAGTTGTACTCCCGAGGGAGAACAGTACAAGGTCGCATATAACCTTTTTAGTAAATCCAAACCTAACAAATTTTCACCACAACCTGTTGTCAAAATGAGGGGTGCTTCTAATTCGCATGGGCCAACAGAAAGGGATATAGGACTAGAGATCGGATTTCTAACAGGGGCGCCAGAGAAACCTACTGAGACATTCATTTCGCCAGACAAAGGTGCGCCAGGAAGTTTCGAGTGCATAATAGAACTTTTTGTAGCACCAGTATCCAGCATAAATGGCTCTGACACTCCTGAGGTAATTACCTCCACATAAGGTCCATTCTGATCTACCGGAACTGAAACAACTCCCTCTCTTTGTCCATGGCTGTCCTAGCAATCATTACCCTCATTCTCGTGTTCGGCGTAATAGTCGTCAGCATAGTACTGAGCTGACTTAGACGATGAATTATTCTGTTGGTCAAAGCTATTCATGGACTTCTGAGGCGGAAAAGAAGTTGTATTCTGAGTGAAATTTCCACGGCCTCTACCTCTAGGGGCATGCTGAACACCTCTTCCCCTTACACCTTGAGCACCGTTTAAACGTCGCGCAAGAGCCGGACAATTACCTTTAAAATGACCCTCTTCCTTGCAATACGCACATTGATTCGGGCCATATGTAGGACGCTGATGGGAAAACTCGTTACCTTGCGCGTTCCTCGAATACTGCTGTCGTGGTTGATAGTCGGGCTGACTAGCCGTGCGAGGCGGATAGGCCTGCTGGAGGAGAACCTTAGTTTTCAAATCTTTCATCTTTTTATCTGCCTTGTCTAGCTCGTCCTTACGCCTATTTTCATAGTACTGGGCCGTAGCTAAAATCTGTGCTGACGTAGAGACAGCCCAAGCACTCTCAGAGTCTTTTAGTTTATTACATAGTTCAGGGAGCAAATTATGTACAAACTTGTCCACAAACAATCTTTGGCCACCCTCGGTAGCCATATCTTGACCACTGTGGTCGGTGAAAGTTTCCTCAAATCTCGTGAAAAAGTCAGACACATTCTCATCTTTCTTTTGCTTGCACGCTGATAGCTTGTCCCAATTTACGCGTACTTCAGGCATTATTGTCTTCATGTACGCTATAATTCTACCGGGAAGTTCGGCTATTAACGGCTCAGGTTTAAAACCACCGATTTGTCTAGCATCTGTAGTCGCAATGTTCGCCCACGAGTCACCTAGTTCCTGATCGTGATCCGTATGACGTATTGTGGTGATGTGTCATACTGATGTCACTCGGAATGTCTTGTGACTGATGTTCTGATGTTCTGAGGAGACAGTTATTCCCTGATGCCTAAGCTGTGCCAGCTTCGGTGGCTCTCTCCTTTCCAATAAATATTCTACTACAAACCCAGTGTCCTGCACATCCTTACACTGGCGACAGAGGACGGGTGAACGACCTTCTCAGTTACACTCCGTAACTCAGTGGACAGAAAACGAGAGTACAAGCTTTTTGGCGACATCCTGAAAATCCAAGGCTTGGCTGTCTCTGTGAGTAAACACTACGGTATTAATCGACGTTACTCACACCTACATTCCGCTTCAAATCTAATGTGAGTACATTTTCTTTTAATAACTCAAGGACTTTAATTCCCTGGGGAGAGCCACCGCACAGCTTCTCATTTTTTCCATCACCAACAATTTAAAAACTGTATTTTTTCCCTTCCGGACTCACCGTCCGCCTTACAATTATTTTTGAAATTCGAATCATACCTTTGGCTGTCATTACAAAACCTCCGACTGCACCACTGAGAGGAGCTCGACATTCCTGACAGCGCAAAGCCGTTTCTTGCCCTTCTCATTGTGGCCTCTGCGCGATGTTTCCTCTATGATTCCTCAGCTCGACTGATGACGTTTTGGAATTCTCTCCTCCTCCTGGCGAAGCTCTCTCGTCTCTGCCTTCGCATTCCACACGTCGCTCTCCTGACGCATTAGGTCACTGTCTTTATCCTGCACAGGATTGCACTCCATGATTCTGCTTTTCTTCATCGTGTAGGAATCCACAGAAAGCTCTATTTCTTTCACGCTGACACACACAGCTATTTACAGTGTTTGTCCAGCATATATATAAAAAAAGAATTCGTGCAAAACTACGCTGACACACACAGCAATTTCTTTACCACTTAAGAAAATTATTCGTTTTGGAGACTTATAAGCTATTCATGAGCACCATCTTGTGGCCAAAGTTATTTTTGCACTCAAAATTTTTTTTTTTTTTTAATTCATTCTCTTCTCCCAATTTTCTTTTTCAGCCCATTTTCCTCTGTTAATCAATCATGCAGAGTGTTATACCTCCAGCTCCTTTTCTGCAAGATCCTGGTGATCCGCCCTTAGAGTGGAAACTGTGGTACAGGTCTTTCAATGCCTATTTAGGAGCTATTGATGGTCTTAGGTATAGAGCTGAGAGGAAGAAAAACCTTATGTACTATCACTTGGGAGTAGAAGGGCAAAACGTCTTCGATCATTTGCCTCCTTTTGTACAACCCGAAGGTGGGAATCTGATGAATTTGAACAAGCTGTTGCTCAATTAGACAAATACTTTACCAAAACCAAAAACTTAGTAGTTCACAGATACAAATTTTTCACTAGGACTCAAAAATCTGATGAGAATATTGACAGTTTCATAACTGCCTTAAAAGTTCTGGCTGCTAAATGTGAGTTTGAAAATTTCACATCTCAATTGATAAGAGATCAGCTGGTTGCTCGTTGTTATTGTAAGAAAACGCAGCAAAGACTTCTTACTTGTAAAGATCCTTCGTTAGACAAAGCTGTAGACATTGCCAAGAGCATATAGACTTCCCTTGACGATATTAAACAGCTTGAAACTGCTCTATCTAATTCCACTGTTTCCGGTGCAGTTGCCTCTAATCAACTTCCATCCATTGACAGGCTTCCTACTCCTCTAAACCAGAATACCACTAGAGGTTATGTCAGAAGACCATATGGGTTTAGAGGAGGTAGGAATTTTGTACAACCTAGACAACAATTCAATTCAAGAATGTTTTGTTATAGATGTGGCTCAAACCAACATGTTTCCTCTTTCAAAAATTGTCCTGCATCAAATCAACAATGTGGTCAATGTGGCAAATTGGGTCATTTTGCGAAGATTTGTATGAGCGGTAAGAAGAGTAATGTTAGATGTGTTATTGAAAACAGTGAAGAAGATCTTGTTAATAATATGCAAAATGATTTACAACATGTTGACACTCAAAATGATGTTACCTGTCAAAATTATGTTGTTGTAGTAAGTCTACAGTGTAAGAAAGAAGATATACTTCATGTGCCTGATCCTGAAGTTGATGTTCGCATTGGTCATAGTCACATCCAGCTATTAGTTGATACTGGTGCTCGTATAACTATTATCTCACATGATAAGTTTCTTAATTTTTGGAAAGACAAGTGTCTTCTACCACCAGATATCCTTACTGTTGCTTTTGAAGGAAGCAAAATTGAATTACTAGGCTATTTTTGGGAAAACATTACAGTCTTTGAGGTAACTATCAAAGGGAAAGTTTATGTAGCAAGAAGGGGCATAAATGTATTAGGTCTTTTGCACCAAGCTGAATTTGGTTTAACTATTAGACCTGGTAGAACCAATCCAGTCTCAATTGATCTGAACAAGAACATTTCAGTTTCACATATCTCTAGTGTATGGGAGCGTAAATATAGCAACATTTTTGAGAATCGCTTGGGTAAAATCACAAACTTTCAGCATTTTATAAAAGTGAAGGAAAATGCTTGTCCCGTGAAACACAAGTTACGCAACGTACCTTTAAGCATCAGAAGTGATCTCTCTAAACATTTACAAAACTTGTGTGACCAAGGAATCATTGAGAAAGTTGAATCTACCCTCTGGCTCAGTCCCATTGTTTTAGCTAAAAAAAAGGTCAGGTGATTTAAGGATGTGTGTGGACCTAAGAAGCCTCAACGAAAATATCTGGGTTGATGGTTTTCCCCTTCCTCGCATTGAAGAACTTATTTCTAAAGTTGGGTCATCGTCGTGGTTTTCCAAATTAGATCTCAAAGCAGCTTATCATCAGGTTGAACTACATCCCCAGTCCAGACATCTAACTGCATTTGTCACCCCTGATGGAGTTTTTCAGTTTTGTAGACTTCCCTTTGGGCTAGCTTCAGCAGCTGCTATTTTTCAGAGACTCATGACTGAGATGTTTTGTGACAATCCGAATGTCGTAGTTTTTCAAGACGACATCCTTATCTTTACAAAAACTGAGAATGATCATGATTTCGCCATTGATCAAGTCCTTAGCACTTTAGAATCTAGAGGGGTTACTTTACAGAAGAGTAAATGTATTCTTAAAGTAAATGAGATTGAGTACCTCGGTCATGTTATCTCTAAAGAGGGCATTAAACCCAGACCTGGTTTAATTAAAAGCATTGTTGAAGCGCCTCCCCCACAAAACAAAGAACAACTTTTGTCTTTCCTTGGTCTCTGTGAATTTTATGCGAAATTTATGAAAAATTTTGCAAAAACCACAGAGTGCTTTAGAGAACTACTCAAAAAGGGTAATGCGTACATTTGGTCAGAAAATTGTGAGGAAGGTTTTCGATTCATCAAAGAGCATATTCTCAAAGCTCCCGCACTTCAAGCTTTTGTTGAGGGTAGACAAACTGTGGTCACTGTCGATGCCTGTGAGTATGGACTGGGTGCTGTTTTGTCACAATATCATGAACAGAAAGAACTTACTATTGGTTTTGCATCTAGGACACTCCGACCTGTTGAGCGGAAATATTCTGTCATAGAAAAGGAGCTATTGGCCTGTGTTTGGAGTGTTGAAAAATTCAAATCTTATCTTTGGGGCAGGTCATTCATCCTTAAGACGGATCATCGACCCCTTGTGGATATCCTCTCTGGTAAAAATGTGAAACACACCACAGCTCGTTTAGCTAGACTTTCTACTAAACTTCTAGAATACTCATTTAGCATAGAATACATTCCTGGTGGAAGAAACTCCAGGGCCGACTGTTTATCTAGATTACCCATTGAGGACACTGATGAGCAGGAGTGGGAGTGTGAAATTGAAGAATGTTTTGTAGCTCATATTAGTCAAGAAAACTTGTCCTTTAAGGAAGATTGTTGGGCACTTGAAGTTGACAAAGATCCCATTCTTAAAGAAGTCGTTGGGTTAATTAAAAAAGGATGGCCAAGAGAAAAGTGTCTTTCACCAGAATTACAGATGTTTTGGAAAGTGAACAATGAACTTTCAGTAGAAGGTGGTAAGATTGTCAGAGGCAACAAACTTGTACCTCCTTCGTGTTATCGTGAAAGGATTGTGTTGGCTGCACATTCTGGTCATCTCGGATCTACCATCACTAAGAGGAAAGTTAGAACTGATTTTTGGTGGCCTAAAATGGATTCTCAGATTGATGATTTGGTGAGACAATGTTCACGATGCAACACTAGTGATAAGGTACTAGTACTTGAAGGTACGAGTTGTTCTCCTGTCTCTCCTCCTGAAAGGGCATGGCAAAAATTAGGAATGGATTTCTTAGGACCCTTTCATGTATTACCTTCAAACTCGAAATATTTTCTTGTCCTTATTGACCATTTATCTAGATGGGTTGAGGTTGAACCCATTAACATTCCCAACTCTAAAAGTGTTATTAACTGTTTGAATTCGATTTTTCTCAGAGAGGGCTATCCCGAAGAAATTCTCACCGACAACGGTGTGCAATTTGTCTCTGAAGAAATGAATTCTTTTCTGCGTACCTGTGGCATCAAGCACACCAGAACTCCCCTTTATCACCCGCAGAGTAATGGTAAAACAGAAAGGTTCAATAGAGTTGTAGTTGAGTGTGTGCAAGCAGCCTATAGATCAGGATACTGCGTGTTTCAAGCAGTGAAAGATTTGATTTGGTCATATCGCACCTCTCCTCATGTTTGTACCAAGTTTAGCCCTTTTGAACTCATGAGGGGAAGAAAAGCTCCATCTCAGGTTTACCCTTTCTGGATGGTGAAGTCATTTCAGCATGACTTTAACATGAAACACATGTGGGACTCTGCCAATCTAAAGTCAACTGAGATGTCTTCAAAACATTGTCAATCCATTCCTGTAAAGCCATCCCAGGAACTTTCTATTGGAGATTGGGTCAAGATTAAGAATCCTGTGTCTGTTAAAAAAGGGTTGTCTAAATTTTCTGCTTCTCAGCAAATTGTTGATATTCGTAAAAATGCTGTCAAATTATCCAATGGAAATTGGTGGAGTACTTCCCGTGTTGCCAGAGATCCCGGTGTTTCATCTGTTCCTGGTTCATCTACCCCAAACTTTTCTTCTGGAAATGTTAAAAATGACAACAAAAGTATGGAAAGTAGTGGTAACACTAGATTGAGCAATAGGAAATGTAATAGACCCACATATTTAAAGGACTATGTTTAATTTCAAGTTTTTTTTTCTTTTCTGAGTGTTCGTAATAGTATGCATATATCTCTTGTTTTTCTCTACTAACTTTCATGATCTGTTAGTTTTTTTTAGTTTCTGTTGTTGAAGGGGGAGGTGTGGTGATGTGTCATACTGATGTCACTCGGAATGTCTTGTGACTGATGTTCTGATGTTCTGAGGAGACAGTTATTCCCTGATGCCTAAGCTGTGCCAGCTTCGGTGGCTCTCTCCTTTCCAATAAATATTCTACTACAAACCCGGTGTCCTGCACATCCTTACACGTATCTTGCTCCATAAAGGATGTGGAACAACGTTCCCAAATAACATGTCTACATCCGCTAAATTCATTATACATGAGCTTGCAGTTTGCGATAACTCCTTATAATACCCAGTTGGCTTCTTACGAGGGTCAGGTAGTGACCGCTTGAGTGCTAATACTTCCGATCTTTTCCATGGGACATGTACCCATACACGCTGGAAATGGGGCAGAATTGGTGGATTAGCATTCGCATCACCTTCCCTCCAAACTGGAGGAACCTCTCTCATGGGGTACTGTCTCGCTCTTTTCCGACTAGACGTACCATATTCAGACGATGACCCAGAGTTACCACCTGTACTTCGATATGATAATAATACCTCAACTGCTTTGTCGACATCGGGACCTACAATCATGCCTTTCCCAAATTTAAATCGTACATTACACAACTCTCGAGCGTTGCTCTCTTGACCATTATCTGCCAAATCCTCACACAGAAAAACACACATCTGTTCAAAAACATATCTTTGCGTCGGTTCATCCCATTGACGGAAAACGTTCATGACGGACTCTACATCATATCTGGCTGTATCCAGAGCCCAATTCCGTGCTAACTTATTCAGTGATTCCCTCTCTTGATAATCAGGCATTTGGCTTCGTAACTGTCTTTGTCCCGTATTAGGGGTCGTTTTAGGCGACCGAAACAGTGGTGAAGAAATGTTAGTAACAATGCTGGCCATTTTATGGCAGACGAAAGGTGAAAGCGGAGGAATAACTGGTGGCAGAACACAGTCACGCAAAGCAGAAACAGAAGCATTCGCAGAACTAGTATCAGAAGAAATAGAAGGTGCGCTAGGCGAAGTTGTAGAAGGAACAGTAGGAGAAGTAGATGTGATTGGTGAGCCTTGAGGAGGCTGCACTAGAGAAATAGAAGCCAGCTGAAGAGTAGCTGGTGAGTGCTGTAGAGGAGCTGGTATAACAGCTACCAGAGGTGCAACTAAAGGTTGCGGAGGTGCTGTGGCATTTTGCGCATAGGGTGGTGGCGAACTTAGCAAATGAGCCATTAATGGATCTTTTTCACGCTCTTTTACTGTCTCTTGCTGAAGAGATGGTAAAACAGGATAGCATTTATCTATTGCCATTTTACGTTGCCTGTGCAACTGCTCACTTATTCGATCCTCTTCGTTGTCTTTAAATTTTATCGCGGCTTGCATTACTGAAATACCTCTTTCCCTCTTATTCTTCTTTTCTAATTTAATTTCATTCTGTTTGGCCTCTTTACGCCATAAGCGGAAAGAGTCAAACATCGCCGGTCGGGCTTTCTTCTTGAACAGTTTGACCTCTAGGTTATCTAAAACTTCTGAGTCGAAACTACCATATTGGGGCCATTTTAAAACACCATCCTTACTGGTGTATTTTATCCACACTTCAATATATGTGATAGCACCTACACCATGTTTTACATAGAGCTCATACGTTGGAGTTCCAATTGGAGGAACCGGACAAGAATCCTCTAATCGGGAGTCCTTATTATAACCAAGACAAAACAAGTTTCCAAGTCTGCTAAAACCAGGCATCTTCGCTCACTAGTCTAGCTTCAAACTTCAAAGGTTTATCTACTACGATATTTCTCGTGAAAACACGAGTCCTTCGGCTTTGGGGCTTGCAAGTACCAAATCAAGTCGTATCTTAAGGATACCAAAAACTAAGGACAAACTAAGGACTGGGAGACGCTCCACTTATACTTAACTGAAGTATTTGAAGATCGGTGACGTCGCTAGAAGACTCGTCTATCGTTTCGCTCTACCAAGGATCACTGGGTCCAAAACAAGGCGATAGTCAGGGCAGCAGTCCTTCGTAGCCGTCGGGACGCGGGGAACCTCGCAGCAAAGACCTTCGGAACCACGTCGACATACAGGGGTCGCTGAAGTGGCTGGCCGTCCTCCGGAATTTTCACACGAAGATCCTCACGAACATCTGGCTTGGACCGTCGCCGCTTGATATCGGCCCGAGTTGGGCGCCAACTGAGGTGCCGGGTTTTTAGGAACCCGGTGGTGCCAGGGGATAACACCCGAAGACCTCTGAGTTCTCCCTTGTTCCGGACCACAGAAACACTGAGTCTTCTAGTCGCAGTCAGAGATCAAGTTTTATTGGTAGCTACCAAGTAACACGTGTCCTAGAAGCATGACAAACACTGGTCATGTATTCTCAGGAGACTGTTCGTGTTCATTTTTACAGAACCAGCCTTCTCCTTATATACACATATAATGGCTTCGAGCAAGAATTCTTGAGTTTATGATATGGCTATAAACATATTTCTGCAATAATACAAAGTGCGGAGTCATGTAAGCAAGCCCACATTTTAGATGTCCAGTTTGTGATAGATTACCCAGTTAGGCCCGGAACTCCCATCAGATATCGATGAAACCTCAATAAAGAAGGGCACCTCCTAGTCATAAAACTGGTCATAAACAAGGAACGTGGACAGGTGCATGTTTGCAGAAAGCATGGTCTGTATGTAGTGAATTGTTTGTGGAATGTTATGCATTGATGCTATCGTATTCGGCCACTGGGCGAGGAGCTGCCCAAACAGGTTTGGCTTAAGGCCATGGAGTCAGTTGGGACAGGTCAGGGGGAAGTCAGGGAAGGTGGACGTGTCCCTTTGGATCAAGCTCGACCTTTAATTGACTTAACATGAGGGCAAGACGTAAGATGGATGCCGTTCACAAAATGGAGTCTAAGGGATTGGAACGAAAACTACGATTTAGGGGTGTTGGGAACCCTCGATTGTGACGCAAATACATAGGAATGATGTCCTAATCATTATCGGTTCATGGACACCAAAATCGTCATGGTACGTTGATATTTTGTGACACGGGTATTGGACCTCGATATTGGGATAACAACAGGGTCCAGATTTTCAGAACCACAGCACAAGTGAGGTACCATTTTTATCAGAAGACTCAGGGAAAGACAGAATAGTAGAACAAGTGTTATTACTATTTGTCTTTTTATGCATTTGTGTAAAAAAGAAGTGATTTTGAACAAAAACCTCCAATTTCACATGCTAATATGGGTACCCAAAAATCCAGAGATGCACAAATAACCACTGCTTCTAAACTCCAGATTTTGTTCCAGTTTCGGAAATACATAGGTTTCCTTGATACCCATCTTTCACTCCTTACATTTTACCAAATGAATTACTG
This sequence comes from Lissotriton helveticus, assembly GCF_964261635.1. NCBI lineage: Eukaryota > Metazoa > Chordata > Amphibia > Caudata > Salamandridae > Lissotriton > Lissotriton helveticus. The sequence continues at coordinate 2,313,626 of NC_136069.1, read as the reverse complement.
TATACCCGGTACACAATGAAAAAACATTGCAAGGTGCAACTCAGTTATTGGCTCCAGGTACCTCGAGTTCTTGGTGAACCTACAAGCCTCATATAATCTCGTAACCATAAGGGTCCTGCAGACGTACCAGTATATAGCTTTCAAAAATTGACCATAGTTAGAAGAAGTTACAGTTGAAAATGTAGGCACAAATGGCTATTTGTTCAACTAAATTTCAATATTAATTTATTGCAAAAACAGTGTAGACATTTTTGGTTTATTGACAAAAGTCTGCCTGTTCCTGAAAGCTGGGAAGATGGTGAGTTTAGCACCACAACCCCTTCATTGATACTATTTGCAGGGAAGAAACCAGATGCTTTCTTCTGCAGCACATTTATCCCATTTAAAAAAAATAAAAACATTTTAGCTGTATTTTGCCTAATTTCTCAGTCCCCACCAGGCCAGTCAATAAATCCCTGGTACCTTTAGAATTCTCAGGATGTTGCAAGAAAATGGTGCAAAGTTGGCGAGGATACCTTATATGGACAAAAAGTTATAGTGGCCTAGGCTCAAACTAGCCCAAATAGTCAAAAAAGGGAGTGGCACGGGGGAAGTCGTGGCAGTGAAAGGGTTAAATAAATTCCACCTCAAAAGCAACACCAGTCTCTCAATGAATCCCCCAAGGGTCAATCATGTCTCCTGCCCTATTCAACCTCTATATGGAAACTCTTAGACTGATTCTCAAACAAGCCAGAGGTGCCAATCACCTCTACCCTGAAGACACCCGACTCTACATGAAAGTCTTGTCAATTATGGACATACAGCACCTAAACAGCACCCTTTCCATGATTCAATCCGGCTAACTTGCAATCATTTTAAGATTAACTCAAGCAAAACTGAACCGCTACTCACACAACCAAAATGTAAGTCCTATTCTGTCGACACCTGGCTTGACAACCTCACAGCATTAAACTGCAATCGATCCAACTCCAACTCTGTCAAATCTCTGGGATTATGCTAGAAAAAAACTTGACCATGAAAGGCCACATTGATGCATCGGCTAAAAGTGCCCTCGAAACGTTAAAACACCTGAGAAAAATGAAACCCTTCATCCAGAGCAAAGACCTAAGACTGTGGTACAATCCCAAGTCCTCTCCAAACTAGACTACGGTAATGCGATGTTCACGGGTGCCCCAGAAACACACTTAGCTCCTTTGATGGCCACACTCCATGCTGCGGCCAGACTTTTATTGGGGGAAAGTTGCTTGAACCACATCACGCCCACTCTTATGAAACTCAACTGCCTACCAATCGAGGCAAGATGTTTATTCAAAACTGATTGCATAACCCACAAAGATCTCAACTTGGAAAAACCAGTTTAATTTGCAAGCAAACTATCAAAAGCCGGACAAAAGAAACCCCTTCAAAGCTTTACCAGTTTGCTCCTGATTAGACCCAAATTCAAGGAAGAAAAATCACGCACATGCTCTTTCCCTGGGGGTGCTCTCGGAAGTTGGAACTCCTTACCTCAGGACCTACAAGACAACCACTCATTCCCTCAAGTCGAGAAGAAACTTCAACTTCTTCTACTCATTAAATACGTAAACCCTTCCCCTAAACGATCCGATTGGCGTGGGGCTTCCTCTCAGCACCCTCCGTCTGCACTGGAGTACCCTGCCCTGTGACTACACACTCTCCCATCTCCGCAACTCCCACCATATTTACCTCAGAACTACATTGTCTGCAAATCTTACAGTCTATAAGTATACTTCTTTGTATATGGTCACTATGTATCCCACTGATCTCTCGTTTTCACTTGAGTAAATGCTGCTCTACAGTACACATACCAAATGGGCTAGCGTATACCTCTTTTATATTGTTGCTAATTACTGTTACTTGCTTTTCATGTAATCTCATGTAATTGCTGCTACCGTACATATATCCTACTGTCTATCGTGTGCCCCTTGTCATGATATTACTAGGTACTGTTGTTTGCACTGATGTAGCTCTTGTAACTGCTGCTGTGCAAACTCTGTGAAGGTCTCAGATGCCTTTGGGTCAAGTCTGCCCTATGCAAACCTAAAAAAATAAATACATAAATGGGTGTTTGCCTGTTATCCTAGTTCTCCTCAGGAAGATCTTGGCTTCAAGAGAAAAGATGGTTCTTGAGCTCATCCACTGAATCTCCACCTTCACCGAGGGAGAAGATGATTTGAATCACAATCACCCCAGTAGCACAGACTTCATTCAATGATATACACACATCTGCTCCTTCTGCAGAAGCTACACAAAAGTGCCCTCTCCCAAAACAACTTTAGTGTGATATTGTTCCTGCATTGGTAAATGTAAATGTTTTTGTACTTGTATAGCGCACAGCTACCCGCAGTGGGTTTCCCGGTACTACAGTTACATGACTTGTATTTTTGAACAACAACTCTTTCAAGTGAAATATATTCCGAATAGATTGTTTACAATGCAATGTTGACCATACTTCCTGTCAAGAAGTACCATCATCATACCATTGTCATTTAGACAGGCCAGGCTTACAAGTCTGCTCTACCAAAGTCAATGTCCCAGCTATTCCAGCCTATAGGAAATGTCCTTCACTTGCCACTTTTTTCAAGATTGTAGTAGTTAACGGCTTCCATGAGAATCATTTGTGCTGTAGAAATGCAGTGCCCTCTATGAGAATTAAATATTGTCCTTTCAAGACTCCAGGATTCACCTTTGGAATGTATTCACAAAGGTTCCATACACCAGCTTCATGGAAAGCGTAATTCCCTTTAACTAAAACAGCTGCATGCAGTGTGAGCAAACTAAAAGCATTAAATGTACATGACTACCAACAGTTGACACCAACAGAGACCTTTGAGAGGGCGCAAGTCTGGAACTGGGGCAAGGTCCATGCGTCCAGTTGATGGTCATAAGGCTAATTATCCCATGATGTTTGGTGATAAGAGGGTTCAATGCTGTCAGTGCAGTACCAGCAGTTAAAAACTTTTGGGTATATTTACAAGATATTGTACTGTTATTTTCCCTAACCTAGTCCTAAGTGGCAAAGTGACTGTTTACCAACATTGGTCCTACCTTGCTCTGGATAACATTTCTAGCACTGACCTTTTACCCAGTTATGTACTGAATAAACGCTGATTGGTTTCTTTGACACTAGCCTCATTTATTATGTATGAGGATTCTTGGTAAAATCCCCTGCGCATGACGTACATAACAGGATTAACATACTCTGTACAAAAGTCATCACTATCATCATCTTAGGGCGACAGGGCTACTTCGCATAATTGCAATTATTGATTTAGGCTCATTTACATAATCATACTCACAACATATCGATTGTGGTAGAAACCCTGAGGCGACCTTTGTGGTATCATAGAACCACACCTTCACTAGGTAGCTAGAGGAGACGCTTCCACATAGACAAAATACACGGAGGACCCGGCACGCTGAAGCTTCAATATGCAGTGGTCTGACATCCCTTGCGGGGTGTCCAACTGACGACCAAAACAGGGTTCTTCTTTATCTTCCATCATGTAATTGGGGTGGCTCTTTCCTAGGGTTTTATTGGCTTTTACACCATATACATGCTCGGTACACTTAGGTAGGGTCTGCATAGTCGAAGTATGCTTGATTAATGTCATGTTTATATGCCTGCATATGTTCACGGTTTTAGCACCATGGTAGAATTCTACCTTCTATTTACTCTGTTGGTGCTTGTAATCTTCTACATTTGCTTCTGTCTAATGATTGTCGCAGCAAACATGTTTTATACTAGATTCACACAAGTTCAATAAATACCTATTGAAAACGTCCCCAATGTTTATTCTGTGTATTTCTCTAAGTCTAAGCGAGCATGATTGACTGAGCGAAAAGTACTGCACTCCACGATCCCGGAAGGGTCAAGGGTTATCTTGTTTGATGGTTACCAGAAACTATTCGCTCCTTGGCAACGTTCGGGTGTTTATAGTGGAACTGTGGGATAGCTGGTCTTTAGGCTGACATATCCTGTGGGGGTGTCCGAAATCAGTCTAGACACCAATCCATTAGTTTATGTTATCCAACAAACGTGCATATCCTATGTATTTTATGCAGTACATAACGGTACACCACTGTTTTGGCACAGTGGTGCTATGCCCCCAGGAACAAGCATCCTGGAGGAAGTTTCAGGCTCACTGTGCCACTGGATTCAAGCTAGCCTGGCTGATGAGAGGTGAAACCCTGAAACCGGTCCCAGGATGCTTGTTCCGAGTCATGGGAGGACCTTGCCTGGCAGTTCGGCTGGACTGTTTCCATGAAGAGAAGGCTCAAAATGGATTTGCATAAGGCTGGGTCCAAACTGGGGTGGCGTAGTGAGCAAAAGAACAGTGGATTAAACCTGGATGTGTGACTGGGGATGAGTGGATGGACGGTTTTAAGTGCTCAGTCCATCATGTTGTTGTGTTTGCTAGGAGTGGTAGACAACAGCCCATTGTGGTACTACATTCTACATGTCAAGTGTACCGTAATGAAGAAGTGGTATGTGCCAGGAGGGCATCAGGTCAAAAAGTGTCTCACTGTGCCACATGTATAAGTTGGAGGCTGCCATACAGGAAACTGTCAAGGAATAGGGGGAACAACTTAGTCCACACGAAGGACACACATACTGGAAGGTTAGAAGTTGAGGAGAATTGGCCCAGTTGTCTTAGAAAACTGGGTAGGTACATTTCACCTTTCCCAGCAACACTACCATGACCCATATAACTGTATAACAGCTTGCCATGTCAGCCCATTGGATATGGTCACACATAATGTAGGCTTTGTAGGCACATGAGAGTCAATAGGTGATCTGGGCCCCATCACTGAGTGGCAGTAAGTCGGCTGCCAGGACCTAGTTGGGAACAGCCAGAGGAGGCATGTTCATTAGGATTCGGAGCTGGAAGCATCAGTCTCCTTGTCTACTGCAGATATACCACTGGAATAAGTACTTTCTATTTGAGACTTCACAAGTAAGTTGAAAATCTGGTTTATAGGGATGTTGTTTGTTTGATTGATTGGGGGCATGCAACATTATTTATTTGTACTGTTACTCGATTAAAAACAATTACTGTGGTGGGTGGCCTGCGGTTTCAGTAAGCGCCTAGTTATTTTCTTGCATGTCATTTTTCTTCTTTTGTAAGGGAAAACTGTTGCACAGTTTGTGCATGCTTTTTAATATATTTGAAATATTTGTTTAATTCACTATGAGGCCCAGTCTGCCAATGGGCTTTCTAGGCAGTAGACCCAGTAGTAGGTATGGGTACATGAAACAACTGTTTCTGTGGTGTCTGTTGAATAGAAACATCATATAGGCTATGGATGGCATTGGATTGAATTACAAAATATGTTTTTTTTAGGTATTTCATGCTGTTCATCACTACAGGAAAATGTACAAAATGAGGCGGAAGAAGAACTTCACAACTGAGGAGACCACCATGATTGTGGATTTCATTGTGAGGCACCACAAACGCCTATATGGTCTCCCACCTTACTGCACCAGTGGCACACAGAAGGCAGCTCTATAGCAGCATTGAGCTACTGCTATCACAGCATTGACAGAGGACATTCGCACAGTCCAGGACATCAAGAAGAAGTGGCAGGACGAAAAGACGAGGGTGAAGGCGTACTCCAGGACCAGGTTGAACAGATTCTCGCTGCCCCACAATCTGGAACCCACCTACATCTCACCCCAATTACAGATGTTCTCACTACAATCCACCCCCATATGCTTCATGTGCTGCCTATGAGTGATGTCCGCAATGTGGTACCAGGTAAATGGGATGACGAGAATAAGTATATGAAAAGATCGTCCGTGTTGCACTGCCATTGTTAGTAAGGAAGTAGTCCACAGTTCAAAAACAATATATAGTCTGTCAGAGGCTCATGTATTTCCCTCTGTATGTTGCACCACAAGTCCCAGAATCCTTTATATTAGAAATGGCAAATCCCTTTCCCACAGTTGAAAACATGGGCCCAGTAGTGCTGCCGTATGTACCTAACACTGTTAAGTAGCAATTGTCAAAGTGCTCCTTCCACTTATCCAGACGCGGCTTGGTCAGTCAAGAACATGAGGGGATGGTGGGTACGGTGCAGAGGAAAATAAACAGACAACGGAATAGGGAAAATTAATACAAATTACTCTAGAAGTAACTCACCTTGTGCCTGCCAAAATCACAAAACAGAAGGTGAGAGAATCCTTATTTTAAAACATTTTATTCCCATATACCGTTGTCCATTTCCCACACTGCCATGCCATTATATCCCCAATCCCCCACTGCTCCTCACTGCACCGGTCGTGGTAGTATTTAAACTACTGTTAGCATGCAGAAGATATGAGGAAAGTTCCACATGTACATTTTCCATTTGGTGACTTTTCTCTCTTCACACCTATTGACACCTTCAGCCAGAGCACAGACAACCACAGTAGTGGAGGACCCTGCATCCTCTGGGAGGACACAACATCATACAGCGCAGCGTATATCACCCTCACTAACTGGTAAGCCAAACTGGTCAGGAGATGGTCAACAGTAATACATTGTCATCAGACAACAGAGGGATTTATAGTGTCCGAATCTCAAAGGTAACCAGTGAGTAAAAACTAGCTTTAAAACTATTAGAATTCTTAAAGGACATCTACCTTTAGCAAATTACATTTGTTAATAGTGAAAGACAAAATATAAAATATCGAGGCTCATCACACCTTTGTGATTTCTGAACATTCCATGTATTTCACCATCCGTTCCAGAACGGTGAACTCAATCCTGGAATCGAGTGCCACAAGTCAAAAAGGAGCCTCCTCTAGATTGTAATTGTTTAAGTAGACTAAACAAGAAATCCAATGTTAACAAATATAACAGCGATGAACAAGAAGTGAGATACAATTGTCAGGAAGATTGAGAATGCGTCCACTGTCTAACTAAGAATGTTTTTTCCATACATGAAATTGTCCAGTCCATCCAGATGGTTATAGATGTTATCATCGAATGGCATGTTTTTTGGACATTAACAAAACATGATAGAGGACCTTACTTCATGAATTGTTGCGTCAATTCAATAGATGTTGCTTCTAGAGAGTGGGGCCATTATAGGTTGAACGTGTGATCACTCATAATAATTAGTGCTACACACCTCTGCGACCGTAGGGCCCACACTGCTTGCGCTCATCTTTTGTGCCTGAAATTGAGTGCATCACATGTGGCAGCAGAAATGTAAAGATGCAAACGCACTAATCATTATAGGTCCAACAATGTCCTCCCAGATTCCAAGACCCACATTGACTTCTGATACAAGTTTGGTTGTGATATCAGGGACCACACACTGGGCAGATACGGGCCATGGTAAGTAAACTCAAGAATAATGTACCTGAATGCTCATGCCCATGAAGTGTGCCTTTAATCTCTGCTGTATGTTATATGTGTTTTACATCACTGTTGTCCTGCATCACAATATGCCTACATTTGGCATTTAACCACATACCAGATCACACCATGGTGGCTAGTGAAAGGCTGACAAAAGAAATGTATGACAAGTGAATGCAGAACGGACATAAAAATAGTATATAGTTTCATATGAAGTGTCCTAGACACAACTGGATTGTAATTCAATGATATGAAAACTCCCTATTCCAGTGGACAAATCATATTGAAACTGGTGTGGATGAGGCTCGAACTGATGCCAGTTGTGTACTTTTGTGATGGATGTATGGGCTGCTAAGGTGAATCTTCAGGAAGTGAAATTTTCAAATCTCTTGGTTGAAAAGCACAACGCAGATCCATTGAAGGCGGCAACCATCAAAGCGTCTCAACTTACCCACAATGTGGAATCCTCGTCCAATGTTGCATTATGCTTGCCTTCTCTAGTAATGTATTCACATTTATATGTGAGTGTATAATATATGAGGTTAGGATGTCTGCTGTACAAGACATCATCCGTTGTCAGATTAGTTCTACCATGATGCAGGAAATGGATTATGGGAACAGAGGACACTCAAAGGATGGACACAACAAATGTGTGATCTCTCATTCCAAAATTATCTTTCTGACTCCATTGGTAGGGAAGTACAAATGGGACACAAAATGTAACAGACTATTGCACATCTCACATATGAACTCCGCAATGCAATTTTTGATCTGATGTTTAACCCCTTCGGCGCTGATGACAAAGCCAGCTCGTCATGGGCGTTACCTGCGCTACGCGGATGACGAGCTGGCTTTGTCATAAACAAGCCATTTTTTTTTCAGCGCACAGCGGGAAAATGCGGTAGCGCGGTACGGGTTAAATGTGAAACTGGTCAGCCTGGTGATGTACACTCCTTTCAACTTCTCAACAGACAACATCATACTCATGAAGCATGTTAGTCTTAACGGTGAAGGTGTAATCAATACAATGCGGAGGCATCCTGGTTATTTATCCCCTTCCTTTAAATATCAGTAACCTTCTCATATTCGTTTGTCTGTTGATGTGTCATCGCATTGCTGTGTGAAGGTACCAGCTGGTAATTGCTGCATGTGAGCAGGGGCATGTAAAGTCCATGAGGTAAACATGCCTCACATTGGCCAGGAATATCCCATCAATGGTCATTGAGAATGACACATACATGTAAACTTATATCTACCATCTGGTGTGCTGAAATATGGACATGTGTGTCTCATCACAGCTTCTGACAGGATGACACCAGTGTAGCGTATAACACAATCCCGGGGAATGCAAGACATCCTGGCCGCAGTAGTGAAACCCTCACGCACAAGTCCATCAGGTAAATTTGACGTGAAGTGTTTCCTTATCAAAACCATGACAAAGATCAAAATCCCTTTCTGCATTGAACCTGCAGTTGCTGTTTGCAAAATTACATACATTTCATAAGTGTCACATGTGCCTGTTTGTAAATTAGTAATGCAGATCATTGAGAATGGTGTCACTTCCCTCTACAGCTGCTGCAGAAACCGTTTCGTCAACAAAACCTACGAGGAGCATGGTTCAGCAGTTGACATTAGGGGGGATTGCAAAGGGAGACAAAGCTGTGGCTGGAGATGGTGAGTTTGCTTGTGCAATGTACATCTACGTTTCACCCCGTAGTGCTATGGTGTGAGCTATCACTTGTAGGGGTTCCCAAACTTGATCACATGTGCATCATCTGTTGATGCAAAGTACAGTAGAACCAACCCTTGTGTTGCAACACATCTCATACTAGATCAATTACTTATCCTGTTGCAACCTCTGTGTTCCAGGTGATGATGATGAGGAGGAGGATGGACCTTCCACCAGTGTTGGGCGACGGGCAATCAAAGGGGAAATCCACTGCTTCTCCAGGCAGTAATGTTGGCTGCAAGTACAGCATAGAGGAGGAGGAGGAGGAAGTACCTGAGGAGGATGAAGGATTGGACGGTGATGGTGACTATCTGTTTATCCTCTGAGAGGATGAAGTTCCTGATGCCATGGACAGCAATTTTCCCAAATTATGCAAGGCCTCACACCCTCCGCCTAGCAAAGTGGCTCAGCCTCCTCCAAAACAAAAGATTGCCTGTCCCCAGCATAGAGCTAACCAGCCACAGCTCACACACACCCCAACACAGTCATCACTGCCTCACAGCCCTCACATCCAGGACAGACGTGGTGGTTCCCTTACACACTCCTTCTATACAGTGTATCAATTATTTATTTATTTATTTTCACATTTTTAGAGCGCAATGTTACTCGGAGGTGTCCTGGCGCTAAAATGATTGATCCAGTGTGTTTGGGCAAGGAGCTTAGTGTGTAAAGAGCCAGGTCTTTAGCGCTCTTCTGAAAGATAGAAGGTCCGACGACTGTCTAAGATTGAGTTGTAATCTGTTCCATGCTACTGCCGCGCCCAGGGAGAAGCTCCTGCCACCCCATCGCGCTTTCCTGATTCTAGGGACTGTTACCAGCGCCTGCTCACCAGATCTTAAGGTTCTTGCCAGTGGAAAAGCAGCTTCATACACTGGGGGCCAAGGTCATGCAGTGCCTTAAAGACCACGCAGAGTGCTTTGAAGACTATTCTTTTCCGAACTGGCAGCCAATGTAGCTTCACCAGGTCTTGTGCTACCGAAGCAAACTTGGGGGTGTCTGTGATCAGGCGAGCGGCTGCTCTCTGCAGGATCTGGAGCTTGTTTAGTAAGCCCTGTTGGGCGTTCAGCATAAGGCTGTTACAGTAATCTAGACGTGAGAGAACTAATCCAGTTACCACAGTTTTCCTATGTTCTACCTCCAAAAATGGCAGCACTTTCCTAATTGTTTTAAGGATGTAATACGTTGTTGAGGATAAGGCATTGACCTGTGGTTTAAAGGACAGTGATTCGTCTACAAGTATACCTAAGTTTTTAACCTTCGCCACTGGTGAAGGGAGGGTTCCCATTTCTTCTCGTCACCACCTTGGGGACCAGAAGTTGTCCTTGGAACCAAAGAGTAGCACTTCTGTCTTTGCTGAATTAAGCTTGAGACAGTTTTGTGCCATCCAGTTGCCTACCTCTCGCATACAGCCTCTAAACCTGTCTGCTGTATTGTCTATTTCACCCGGAAGCAGTGACACCACTATCTGCGTGTAATCTGCATATGCTGTGAGATTAAAGCCATAGGATTGAATAATCGGCGCTAGGGTGGAGACATACACATTAAAAAGGGTCGGACTCAGGGAAGACCCCTGGGGAACTCCACAAGAAAGTACAAATGGACGTGATTCAAAGTCCCCCAGGGCCACCGTCTGAGTCCTATTGGAAAGGAAGGCCTGTAAGATCGCCTGTGCCTTTCCTTGAATTCCGCAGGCCCCCAACCACTTGTGATGGACCGTGTCGAAGGCCGTGGAAAGATCCAACAGGATCAGGGCTGCTCTATCTCCTGCGTCCATCACTCTTCTAATGTCTTCCACAGTCTTAATCAAGGCGGATTCCGTGCTGTGTTCTGCACGAAAGCCATGTTGGGATGGATCAAGATGTTCTCCTATCCTTAAAAAAGCACTTAGCTGCATATTTAACGTGCTCTCCATGATTTTGGCTGGGAGGATTAATCTGGCTATAGGCCGATAGTTATTCATCTCGGTTATGTCCAAGTTGGACTTTTTCAGGAAGGGTAGGATGGATGCGTGTTTCCATTTTGAGGGGAATTCCCCACTATCCAACATAAGATTGAAGAGGGGGGGTGAGTCCTGCTGCAATAGTTGCTGGAGCTAATTTGGCGACTGAAGCAGGGCAGGGGTCATGAGGGGAGCACGACTTTATCTTCTGTAGTCGGCTCACTACCTCCTCCTCGGTGAGTTGGATGAATTGATTGAGTTTTTCCGAATTGCTATCCAACTCAGGACCAGCGGTAGGGGAAGGAGTCCTTACTTGACTGTCTAGAGAAAATAATTTTTTTTCTACTTTTTCCCGTAAAAAAGTGGCGAGATTATCACAGAGTTGGAGACTGGGGGGAATATCTGTAGTCTTGGGGACTGCCAGGGATGACACCGTCCGAAATAGTTCTTTCGGGGCATTACTGGCTTCTTTAATCCGTTTCGTGAAAAAGGCCCGTTTTGCCTGTTGTATGATCTCTTTATAGGCTCTTTGCTCAATATTGAGAAGTTTTTTATCTGCCTCTCTATATTTTGTCCGCCAAATTCTTTCCATTTTTTTACACAGCGTTTTATGGTCCCTGATCTGATTGGAGAACCAGGGGGCGGAAGGATTTGATCGCGCGGAGTAGAAAGTTTTAGGGGGAGCCAGTTGTAGGCAATCTAATTCAAGCCAATTAGTGTAGGCTGAGGCTGCTTCCTCAACATTTCCTGAGAGGGGCAAGAAGGATGTTTTTAATACACCCTCCAGCGTCTCACCATTTATGTTGTTCTATTTCCTAACCTGTCTTGGTATCATAGGCATTCTATGCACCATCTGAGGGAAATACCAACCCTCATGTGGTGCAGGTATCCACGGGCACCATTCTCCTATTCACAGGCTTCCACATGACACCCTCCCCCCTGCTGCTGGACCTGGTGGTCTCAGTCATGGCCGACCCCTGCAGAGAGGCCCTGCACATGGCCATGGTGGCCAGTGGGAGCAGGACTTCTTCAGACAGCAGTCAGATGTGAAACAGGACATTCGTGCCATAGGGGCTACCCTGTCAGACATTCTGAGGCCCTGAAGGACATGCACTAAATCCCTCAGGTGGTGGACAGACTGACCCATGTCTTGGATAAATCTTGGCAAAACATGTCCAAGAATATCAGAGACATGATATCTATTCAAAGGGAATAGAGTTTAAGACACTATGCCTCTGGCAATGATGATGATGGAGGGCATGATGAAGGTGATCCCTCCCTTCAAGGTCAGCACAGGGAGGGGAGCAATCACATCTGCCTGCAGCACATCACACCCATACAGCTGTACCATAAACTGCACAGGACCAGAGCAAGTGTACACACCCAACCCCGAACCCTGAACAGGCATTCATACCACCTGTACATCCACCACCACCCCCTGAACAGGCACAGCCTACACCTGCACAAACAGCCCCTGTCCATGCACAAATACCAAATGTACATACACCAAACGGTCCTGCACATGAACTTCACCCTGTACAGGCACATGCACAACACCCACCAGCACCTCGGTGACAACCCAGGCACAATCACCCACAGCAATCCTCACCTCCGAAATTGCAAGCACGATTCCCATTGATCACGTTCCAAAAACTTTTTGACCAGTGGGAATATGTGTAAATAAAAAGTAATTCTCTTCACAAGTCAAGACTCTGTTGCTTATCATTTCCTGATCGGCCTATTTCTGTGGCCTACAGATGTAAGGATGTATGTGTGTGTGTGTGACACATGTACAAGTGTAACCCATCATTGCAACAAGCCCATATGTGCAGAGCATATGACTCCCAAAATACGTGTCCATATTTTTTACAAGACATTCACAATGAAGTTAAACAAGATAAAGTATGATTTAAAATATGAATTTATGTAAAAAAAAGTGTGGGATTTGAAAAACAACAACAATCCTTTTTGAAGAGAGAAAGGAAAACAAATGATGTTCTTACTACAGAAGGAGAAGAGAACTTGGATTGGGGCGGGGCAACATGAAAAAACACATTAGGGGGTGTCAAGGGAACCAGTCCATTTACAAGGGTAAAAGTAAATAATTGTCCACAAAGGAAATTCTGTCCAACAGGTTGTGTCCTTCTGGCCATCCTCTTGTACCGCAATGTCCAGATCATCTGAGTCCGATGTGGGCTCCTGTCTGGCTGGTGCAGGAACAGGCACCACATGGGGACGGGACACATGAGGAGTACAGGGCAAACAGTATGGCGCAGCAGACAGGGGGAGACATTGACGGTGGTGTGGGAAGGAGGTTGGGATACAAAAGACAACATGGCTGCAGATAGGGAATTGACACTGGCAGTGAGGGTGACCAGAGCTCGGGCAGTTTCCTCTTGCATCATGCATATCTCCAGACACATCTGCAGAATGATGCGAGAAGACATGTCTGGCTGACCCTCACATGCCCACATCAAGTCCCCTGGTACAGCCACAGAAGGAACAACACAGGGAGGGGTTTGGAATATGAGGGGTGTGGTGCCTCTGGTTCGGAGCCAATGTTGGTGTCGACCTGGCAGCTATGATGAGGAGTACAGGTTGCAGGGGATGCAGCTGGGGACCCCGATGGACTGGGGCCTCTAGAGTTAGGGAGGGGCTGATGGTAGGCCCAGGTTGGGTAGTAGCCTGCCCCGGGGACACCTCACCAAAACTAACTGGTGAATGGTCCAGTGGAGAGTTGCTCTCCACTCCCCCATTCAGAGGTGTCCAGTTCTTCCCCCACACTTCAATGTCCAGCCTCCACCCGGTCCTAAGCATCAGAGTTGTCTTCCTGGTCAGTCCGGGTGGGCGCAATCCCCCTGCCTCCTGATGTTGAGGGTCCAGCCTCATCCTCTTCTTCCTCACTTGTTGAAAGAGGTTGTAGACGTCGGCGCACCAAAGATGTCCTGCTCTGAAACGTGTCCTTCTGTTGTTCCTTTTGGCCAGCTGAGCCCACTGAAAAATAAGAAAAATCATTATGTAATGGTTGTACACGTTAGGACAAGACACATACCTAAATGAGCCATGGTCAGACCTAGTTCTCCTCTGATCACACTATACAGTTGTCAGCGTTTATAAGCTTAAATTATGTGTATGTTCACTGTCATCTCATGTTTTTAGTCTAAATGGTCATCTCACAAGATTTTTGGTGGCTTACACATCTGTAATGGCCAACCCTCAACTTTGGCATTCTTGTGATCTGTGTGTCCTGTCACTGCACCATGGGCAGGTTCCACCCCAGTCTACAAAAGAGACTGTCGAGATGGTATTGAAAAGGGTCTGTGATATGGAGTCTCTGTACTTTTACGTCTGGACAAATGTTATCTGCTGTATAGCATTGTATGAGACAAGACAAATGGCAATTGGGGGTCACACATCTATATAAATTCTCAACTATTCGGTTTGCTAAGTTGTGAGTCTAGCTTTTCGATATTCGCTCACAAAAGCTGACGATCCATGACACATAAAGGAAGCCCTGCTGCTGTTCACTTGCCCTATGAAGGGGCCACAGACCGGAGGAGCACTAAGGGGGCTGGAGTGTGGGAGCAGGAGCTGGGGGAGTGTAGGACTACACTCCCAAGCATCCTTAGTGGCGTCCAGCGCAGCCGCCACCACCTGTCCTGCACCAGGAGGTGCCTTTAAAATCATCCAGGGGTTGCCGCAGCGCGGGGTGGGCGTGCCTGGGCCGCACCTGGGCAAAGCCTGAGCCAAGGGCGGGCCCTTCAGAGCCCGAAGGGCCACCCCACTGACATCGCCATCTGTAACAGATACCATGGGTAAGCGAAAAACCCCTTGTAGTCAGGATCAGGGGAGCGCAAGAATAAAAATGCCCAGGAACTCTGCTTCCATCATATCATACCTGACCTCAGCGGTGGGGCCCTGAATAAGGAAATTCAGAATTCAGAGGTCCAACTGGGTCTCACCCAAGATATACTGGGGAGTGCAAATGTAGCTGCTACTGATAATACACAGACAAAACCTGTCCCCCTGGAGCCAAGAGTACAGATCACGGATCAAGGGGGGGTTGCAGATCACTCTATAATTATAATGGTTAGAAGAGTAGGGTGGGTTGGCCCAAAAACCAAACAGATTGATGGCGACTGCATTGTCATTAAGTTTGACAGTGCAGATATGGTGGCGCAGCTATTTAAGGGTTCTCCCCATGAGGGGTATGGGGGCATTAGGGCAATGACACTGGGATTCTTTTACCCTCCTCCTAAGGTGGTACTTCTATTGGATGTCCTTTCCCATGGGGCTTGGACCCCCTCGTAAATTCGAAATCGCCCTATTTTCATTCCCAATATTAGAGAGGCAATCTGCCCTGATGAGGCCCATCGAAGTTCAGCAGGTTTCGCGAAGACGCCATTAGGGTGCCCCAAAAGGAACGTGGGAAAGAACAGCTTATACTGCCAAAATAGATTCCTCCAATTGTCTATCTTGGATGAAAATAAATGACTAGCACCCTCCGGCCAACAGAGTAACCGTAGTGAACATGAGGAAGGACAGGGCTTAGGAGAGAGTATCAGTCCTAATTGTACCATTATTAGTTGGAACATCGCGGGTCTAAGGAGCAAAAGAGATGACCCCAGGTGGCTGTGTCTGCTAAAAGAGTATGACATAGTTGGGCTTCAGGAGACATGGGACACGGTCAACAACTTCTAGGTGGATGGTTATAAAACCTATTGGTTACCTGTGCAACCATCCCCGTCAGGTAAGGCTAGAGGGGGTGTTCTTATGCTCTTTTTACTTAAACTAGTGGGGGCACATAGGATGGCGGATGTGGGCTCTTATAATTGTTTGGCAATTGAATTTATTGATTACTAGCCTACCCGTCGCGCGTTGCTGCGATCTCAGAAGAAAGGAAATTTAAGGAAACTTGTTAGGATAACATTCAATTTACATTGTGTTATTTTTATTGAAACTTATTCATTTTAATATGGAAAACATTTTAAAGTGTTGTTTTAATTCTGTTTATTTATTCGAGTGCTTGTGGATACACAGTATTTTTTGTTTTTCCGTCTGGTGCGTACACGAATAAATCAGAAGGTTTTCCGACGCGTGAGTTGGCCACATACAGTTGTCCATGTGAGAAGCATGGATTCTCCAAATCTAGTCCACACACTTGCAGAGATTGTCCTTGTGCTTTGTTGATGGTCATTGCAACAGCGAGTCGCACCGGAAACTGTAAACGTTCAGTATTGTAAAGATTATGAGGGCCCTGGGAGGCTGGGGGGCCGATATTTACCTTTCTTTTTTTTGCCAGAAACCTTCGCGGGAGTGCACTCAACAACTTCCCAAAGTTTCATGTCGATCGGATGAATGGTGTAGTAATGCATAAAGGACAAACGGAGTACATTTTTTATAATTCAGGCGAAACTAGTTTTTTAAATGAACATCTATATAAATTGAAATGTTTTTTAGAAATGTATCAAATGAAAGAAACCACGTATTTTTCAATCATAATTATGGGCGATTTTAACATTCATGCTTGTTATTTGAACTGTTTGGGGAAAGAACCTCTGGGGCCGGGTAATCTCCCAATGCCACACTTTGAACATACACAACAGGGGGAGAGTCCGTAGATCTTTTTGAACTGAGCTAATTTGACCGTGAGGAGAGGATTCCCACTCTTAAAGCACGGGGGAAGGACACTATTATTGATTTCATTTTTACTTCCTCAATCCTTTTATCTTATGTAATCACTTATAATGCAAAATGGTCTCTTTTTAGTGACCATAACCCCGTAACTTTGGTACTAGATAGGGGCTGTGGCTTAAAGGGGGAATTGGAAAAGCCAAGGGCTGAAACTTCTCTGAAAGGAACCTACAAAGGACTGAGATTAAAATGGGCCAAAGCACTCCCAGACCCCTTTTATCATGATCTTTGTGAGAAGGTGGGGGATATGCTTGCAACCTGTCTTGACAATGCCAGTCAGGGGACGGAAGTTATTATGGCCTTCGAGGGCATTTGTGCACAGGTAGCGTCAGACCTCAAAATCCTGACCATTGTTTTTAATGTGTCGCAGTGTCAGGGTTTCCCGTCATCATGGGCATCTTCCAGTATTATTCTGAATTTTAAGAAGGGTCAGAGAGGCTGCTATAGGCTGATTTTGCTAATAGACTCTGCCGTGAAAGTCTTAGGAAGAGTGATTTTAACAAAATGAACAGACTGGTTAGAAGTAAATGAGGTTTTATCTAATTTACAATATGATTTTAAAGTAATAGGGGCACAATGGATCAGTGTCTTAATCTATACTTAGTAGCCGGCAAATACACCACAGCTAAAGCAGGGACTGTACAGTTGGCTTTTATGGCCCTCACGTTGGCTTTCAACCTGGTAAACAGGTCCAATCTCAGGAATATTCTTCCAGATATGGGCATTGACCCTAGTTTAGTTTACTTCTTGGCTGACCTACACATGGACCTCACCGCTAGGGTGAGGGTTAACCAAGAAGGAAAATGCACAAGACACTTTACATCAGGTAGAGGGGTCCGTCAAGGTTGTATTTTAGCACCACTACTTTTTACTTTGTATATTAATAACTTGGGCAAGATTTTAGAAATGGCAAGTTTGGACATTCCACGGGTCGGGGATAGGCTTATTCCGGTGCTCCTTTATGCAGACAACGCCGTTTTATTAGCCCGAACAGCGGTAGGGCTCCAAAGGCTTCTAGACTCATTTGGGGCCGACATGAAATCCCTGGATGTGGTGGTAAACATTGGTAAATCTCACGTAATGACCATGGGCCAGAAATCTATAAAATCTAAAACCTTTATACGTGAAAGTGCAGAACTGACCAAAGTGACCGCTTTTACTTACTTAGAAGTACTTTTTGATGAGAGAGTTTCCTGGGTTCCTCAACAAAAAGTAAAAGTAAATGCGATGGCAAGGGCAACGGCCGCTGTGAATGGATTTGCGCAGCGACTGGGGATAAACCAATGGATGCAATGCTTAAGGGCAGATCTACAAGAAAGTGCCGCAGCGTGGCACCACAAGACCTTTGGCTGCGCCACGCTGCGGCACTTTCAGAGCACAGGAATGTGACATATTTACAAGAATATGTCGCATTCCTGTGCTCTCCCCTGCGCTGGCGCACAAACAGCTGCCAAGCGCCGGCGCAGGCACCCTTGCACCATGGAGCAAGGACGCCTGCGTCGTGGGGAGATTGTTTTTGTGCAGGAAGGGGGACCTTCCTGCACAAAAACAATCACTAAGGGCTTTTTCCGCTTTCAATGCGTGCTGTAGAGGTCAGCACGCATTGAAAGAAGAAAAATTCTGGAGAAATGGAAAATTTCTCCTCGTTGCGCCTCCCTATGCCACCCCTGTAGAATGCAGCACACATTGAAAGAGGAGGAAAATTTGAGGAGAAATAAAAACATTTCTCCTCATTGCGCCTCTAGGGTCGTGTAGCATTCAGACGCATCTCCAGATTTACGATTTCTCGTAAATCTGGAGATGTGTCTGTTCCATGGGTGTTGTGTGGGAACACCCACAGCAACACCCATGGAACGCCCCTTCAACGTAAAGTGCTGCGCGAAAGGGGCTGTATTTACAAGAAGAGGATAAATCACGCAGGGTGGCTTTTCCTGTCCGTGTAAATATGGAGGAGCCCCCTGCGCCACCAGTACATCGCGAAAAGTGACAGTCTGGTGGCGCAGGGACCTTGTAAATCTTCCCCTTAATATTTATAAATCCAAATGTATAGCGATTGCTCCGTATGGTGCGGCCATCTGGGGATATAAGCCAATGGAGGGGATACAGCTAGTTTAAAATAAATGTTTACGCGCCCTCCAGTCTGTACCCCAATCCACCCCTACTTTTTCAATTCTCGAGGAACTGGGGCTTGGCTATGTGGTAGATAGACTGAGGCAAGCTCCAGTGATTTGCTGGCTTAAAACCTGGCTTAACCCACAACTATCACTGAACCATAAGATAATCAGGGATTGCGTTACTTTAGACCATGCGAACAAAATTCCATGGTTAAATTATGTTAAGAACACTCTAACCAAGCTTGGTCGTCCAGAATTATTTAATTCCCCGGTCAAAGGATGATGTGGTTTGGGCAAAAAGTCACTTTTCGGACCAGATGATGGCAGAGCGGGAGGAGTTAGAATGAATGAAACAGACAGTGAAATTGAATTTTCTGTTAAAAACTACCCCTGGGATTGAACCTTACCTATGGATTGTTACGAAGCTGTTCCACCGCATGCTCCTAACCAGATTTCGTTTTAATCGTATTCATTTTATTCTGGGCAATGTGCAAGGATGGAGCAGGTTGTGTGATTCAGGTCCCTGCACCTGTGATCATTTTTCGGCACAGGATACAATGCACTTTATTATGCTTTGTGATCATTACAGTGCTATCCGCAGGTGGTTTTCAATCCCAATTTTAAAAGGGAGAGGTTTTAATCAGGTTAAACCCACTCTATTGTATTTACAAATGCTTAATGACCCATGGGAGATTTTTAATATTGTGAGCTTCCTTGTTGCAGCTGTAAGACTTAGACAAATGTGGCTCTCCTGTTAATATAAGACTCCTGTGAAGCTCAGGTTAGTGCGTTTCAATACTTTCCTGTTTTAGTAAATTTTTCTTGTAATATATTGATGAACTACTTTTATTTTATTGACTATATTTAAAGACTTCATGTACCTCATGAATTGTGTTTATCCCCACCCCAAAAAGATTTTTTTTTACCTCGCCCTATCTTTGATGATTTGGTTATGTCGTTTTTCGCTGTAAAGTATGTGTTTTTATTGTATTCTGTATGAGTTATAGGTATTGTATTGTGATTTATTGAATGGTACTTTTATGGTTTTTATTAACCAATTAAGGTGGTTTGACTGACTGACAGTGCCACATATTGGCTTCGGAGACTGATCAGGTAGTGCTGTGCACTGGTGAACAGTGGTGGATTGTTGTTGCAGCTACCTGTACATGAAGAACGGCATAACAGCCACTGAGGGTAGGATGTGTGTCTGTGGACACACTTGGCAACATTGGAAACACTTAAGAGGGAGGCAAGGATCTCAAAGTCTGTCTTGACTCCATGGCACATGATGATCTGTCTCGATCAGAACCCAAACTCACCGAATGCAATGCAAGTCACAGCATCCAATAGCCATTGGCCTCTCATACACACATTGGACAGTGTCTGTACCATTCTTCATCCAATACACACATTAGTTATGATTCCCTACGTTCACTGTTAGTGTTTCTGGCAGTGCAAATTTCTGTACAAATGCACTTGTGGCTAAATGCCCCAGTTGTCATGAAGAAACTACAACTCCCACAATACACTCTGCCCTGTACAGTCAATGTACTTCAGTGAGCCTTGTGCTTCATGACGATGCTGCATAGACACTGAATAGGTGAATGGAGGCTTGGGACACACAATGGTACAGCTATGTCGTCACTCACATCATACCTCCAGACGCATATTGCATAGAATGCACTTACCAGGTCTCTGTTGCTCATGCTCCTCCTGCTGAGCATGGAGGGTCGGCCAAGCTGCACACAGGACCCTCCTGTACAGCGGCGAGAGGCAGGAATGATGCACATGGTGCTGGGAAGACAGGCTGGGTAGCTCCTCTGCCGTGTGCCGTGCCCTGCGGTTTACTTCCTCCCTGCGCTTGCGGCATGCCCTCGTCTTCCTGGTGTAAACGCCCACTGCACTGCAGCACTCACCAATGTCTGCCCAAAGTCTGCCCCACGCTGCATTGCTCAGCTGGTCATCTGGCCCCTCATATTGTTGAGGAAATTTGGTCAGCACCCCCTCAGCTAAAATGTCTAATCCCCTTTCAGTTAAAGGGGATTAGACATCTCCGCATAACTCTCAGTCATTTTGAGGGAAATAATGTTCAAAAGAGCAGCCGGATGGCAAAGGATCTGTTCTGTGAGAGAGGATGACTCAAAATGAACACAAAATGGCTGTCCTGTAATATATTTCCTGTCTCCCACTTCCTGTATATCATTTCCTTTATGAAATAATGGGTTCCGGCTCAATTTTGGAGATTGCGGACCAAAAATGTAATTTTCGGTTCCGGAGCGTAGGGTCCGCATGGACAGTTTGTTTCTACCGATGCTGTCAGGATCAGAGGTTAGCCGCGCTGACTTAGGTGCTTTAGAGCCCTGCACCTGCCATCTCTGAGCTCTCGTCACCATACCCGGGCGCTGTCGATCATAGTAGGCATAGCTTGCGGAGATGCTACCATTGGCGCAGGCTTAGCTCCGATCCGGGCGCATCTTCCTGTTGTGGTGCAATTACAGGGGGTTCCATCTGAAATCCCCGTCCACGGAGATCGACCATCGTCAGGACAATGTTGGATTTTTGCCGTTATTTCACGGAGACAGGCCGGAACTTCGTTAAGCTGCGACCATCTTGGTGGGCTGCAGGCCACGCCCCTGCATCCTTCTTCCTACCCTTGGGTGCAGATGTAAGAAATGAAGAGGATGAAAGACATAGATTTGTGATTCAGTTTTTTCCCCACAAAATTATTATGACAGGCAAATGCAGTCCCATAATTCTACTTCTCTAAATCAGATCATATATAGTACTGGTTATCGACTATTGTTGAGCTGCACATACTAATCCTAAAATCCCTATTCCAAATTCCCTTAACAAAAACAACATTTGGGACTAATGCATTGCAATGAATAATCTTTGATTCTCCAGTATTAGGGGTGTCTTTCATAGATTCACATGCTTGAATATTCCCCGTCGTCGAAGTGGGAGTCCCACGGTACATAAAAATAGCAATAATGCTAATATATATATATATGTAATAACATAATACATGATAACCTAGAGATAATATACACTGAAAAAACCTCTACAATGGTTCCTCCATAGGAATGCATTATAAGAGAAAAAACTCATTTGTAACATATCAGTGTCATTATGTTAGTCCAAACTGCAGCCAATCAGGCTCAAGCACCCTCTAGAACCTTCTCCTCAGAAGCTCAAGCCCTCAGATTTTCTACCGCACGTCGTGTGAAGGGAGTCTCCCTGAGCTCTGCTCAGTTTTCTTCAAGTTTTATTACTTCAATTGTTCTTTCTACAAGATGTGTGGAAAAGTAAATTTTGCCATGTTCTGTGTCCCTACGTGTCCCCATCTTATGTTATATGTGCATGATTAATATGCATATGTATTCCCCATGATCGATTAAAGATGCAATTACAGTTGTGTCCATCTCTAGTATGCCAGTTTCCAGTTCTCGTGAATACTACGAATATCAAGCCTATGTAAAGCTACGTTGCCACGTTTCTCAGTGTGCACGTTATTTCATTGAAAAGTCCCCGTTTCTAGGCCTCAAAAGGGCCCGGACACCAGATTCAGCTCCAGCCTCCTGAGCCCTCGCTGAGGAGCGATACAACCCCCCACCTGTATCCTCGACCCTTCACTTACTTCCTGCCTCACAGTGCCCGGCTCGGCCTGGCTCTGCCTCTGAGTCTGCCAAGAGTATGTTATGATTCTAGTTATCAGTCCAGCCCTCCTTCTCTGCATTCCTAAGCTACTGAATCGCATCAATAGTTTCCGTCATCGTCTAGCCTTTACGTCTCCATGTAAGAGAAATACTGTATTAATGGTCATTTAATATTCTTCATCACGCACTACATGTAGAATAATGCATGCACCAGTCTTAGTGTCTGTTAGCCTTTACCCTGATAACTTTTGGATTCTATCAACATGTTCTCTAAACATCAGATACTAGATAGTGTTAGGTACATGTCGCCCTGACTCTCCAGACTTCAGTCTCTGCTCCTAGCACAGAGTTCGTAGCCCCCAGCTTCTCCTAGTAACACGTCATAGTCAGTTTGCGCGCACCATTAGGTTAGAGGTCTCGGCTCCTTAGGTAGCCCCCTCCATGTTTCCGCCCCATTTATGACATATTCTGTTACGTTTACATCACATGTCTATGTATACGCCTCTTGTTACACCTACTTTCAACCTTATCTTTCGCGACTGCTATTGACCACACCCACTGCTCCGCCTACTGTATTCATTGTAATGCAACTGTTTTAGTATATATGCTTGTGTACTGTTATTAAATGTTAGCGCGCTCATCCCAGATCCTGCCCGACAGCTGTCGGGGCCCCCCTGTCAGGCCCTGCCATCCTATTCCCATGCAGGTTGTCCTGTTCCTGTCCTTTATGCTGTATTAAACCTGCAAACTCCTACTACCTCGAATCTTGACTCTTATTTATTGAGCTATCTGTTATTACTATGTCCAGTAAAACCTAGATCCGGTATTATTTATTTATATACCACATAATGGCGCCCGAATAGGGACTTGCCCTTTCCCCACGCGCCGGTGAAGCCACGGGTGCCCCCTGATCCTCTGCAGCCGTGACGGAACCATACCGTGCACGTGCAGATATTTCTGCTTCAAGTATCCCTCAGGCCCACGGAGGAGACGGAGGTTGCGGTCCAGCATCCAGACGATGCGGTGGAGGAACGCGGCGAGTCCCGACCAGAGCCCAAGCCGAGAGTCCAAGGTCCGAGGTATCCGGAGGCCCACCCGTAACAGAAGTCCGAAGTTCGTCCGTCCGGCGTCGAAGCAGTCCCGTCCAGTCCGAGGCCTTCCGTTCTTGCTGCCCGGTGAGTACCGTTGCTAGGGTAGTATCTAGACAGGGTCAATCTAATTGTCTCTGGTCCGTGGGGTTTGGTGGTACACAGATCCCAAAACAAAGTGTCCACTCCGGTGGATGCGGGTCCTGACGTGTCTCTTTATGAGACCGGTAAGTTTCGTACTGTTTCAGCAGTGCATCTAGTTTCTGTTCTAGTCAGTTCTGTTCTCATGAAAATTCATGTATTCTGTTTTCCGTATTCCAGGTAGTATTCTGTCCGAACTGTTATTTTAAATGTTCTTCATGTATTTTAATGTCGTGGTATGAGAGTGGTGTAATTATCGTGTTCATTGTGTATTGTATTGTGTCCAGATTACAGTTCAGTCATGCCGTGGTTTTCCAAACTACGTCAGTTAAGAACTAGAAAAGGTCTGTTAGAAGAAGCAGTTCCTGTCCCGCCTAGGGACAGTCCAGGTCATTTTATGTATCAGAAGCATGGCATAAGTGCCATATTATATCTAGATTTATGGGTAGAGTATACCAAACAGTTAGAAGAAAAGTATAGATGGCCCGTATCAGGTACATGGGATGCTGAGTGCATCATGCGAGTAGAAGAAGCATTATGGAAAAAGAAAGCCAGACAGTCACAGAAAGATGCCATCGAGCTATGGCGCAAAGAATCTCATAAAAGAACCGAAAAAGAAATCAGAAAGTCAGAATTAAGTAGAGAATCCTTAGAACGAGCCCAAGAAAGGGAATTAATCGAGATAGGTGAACGAGTTAAAACCGAACAGTCAGACAGACAGAGAAATGCCCTCATTAAGGGTATGTATCCTCTTCTTGCCGAGGGCTTGCCAAAAGCGACCCCGGAGGCATCCAGTAATTTTCCGCCACCATTAGTTCCGACCAAGCTACGTCACAAACCGACCGCAGCTGATATTTTCATCTCGTCCTATTTGGACGACACAGTCCCAGAATATGCAAATCCTGTTCCGCCAGTCCCAGTAAATCAAGCAATTCCTGTTCCTCCAGACACCGGAGTACCTGCTACGGTACCCCCGGTCCAGCCTACATTACAATTGCCCGCCACTCTGCCAGCACGAAGAGTATCAGTCGACGATTCCAGTTTAGGGGCCGCAGGAGGAGGTCCTCCTGGTACCCCGCCACCACACCAACGTTTAACGTTAGTCGAGTTACATGAATGTGCGTTACAGCGTACGCCCAAATATAAGTCCGTTGCAGATATCCGACGAGCTCTTACTGAATGCCGCTATGATCCAGTCGCAGGTGATGATAGTACAGTTATATATTCCATCCGTGTAAGACGGGTGACCGGGTATTTGGACACCCTACCGAATATGAAAGAAGATCTAGACAGAATATATCGTTTCATCCGTACAGGACAAGATCCAGAAAGTATTGGCGAAGCCATGTCTCAAAGGAAAGCTGAGATCCAGCTCATGTTATTGAAGTTTCTGATTAATTGTTTAATAAGGGAACAAGATTATCCGACCAAGGATCCGGCCGAAATGAGAATCCTGACAAGGTGGAGTGATAATATAGCCGAGGGTAAACACAGAACTATCAGTAGTATAGAGAGTATGTACAAGAGAATTCGTAAGGAAATAATAAAGTTACACGAACAACGTAAAGCAGCACAAGTAAGCGAGAAAGAGAATGACTCTTCTACTGAAGAGGTAGAGGACGAGAATCCCGCCAGAATAGCGTATGTAGGTAAATCTAGATTTCCAGACCGCCATTTACGCCTAGAACACAAGTCAGTTTTTCATCATCCAGCACCAGAACAAGGTTCTCTGGAACAAGTATTTCAAGCTACCGATCAAATTCTGAAATCACGAATCGGTTATAGTGAGTTAAGTACTATGCATGAACAAGAACTAGTCCGATCAGCAGTCCGATGGATTACTGATTCTACCACTTGTCCAGACGAAATAGTGGCACAAATGTTTCTGAAATTGCCCCCAGCCGAGCAGCGACTGGTGGGTATGTATATGATCCAGCACCTCATTACACTGTATGAGGGTCAGCATTCCGATCCAGGTCCGTTACACGATGTCCTGAACGAGTTACTCCAGTATAGATGGAAAGGTTTAGGTACCGATTTAATTAGTGTCATTCTAGAACAGCGTCACAAATATAGTATGTTTTTGAACCCGCATTTTGTTCATGTCTCACCCCCAGAAAGTAAACCGTTTTACATAGATAGACAGAATCCGCTACGAGAAGTACACCCAGTCAGGACAGCAGATGGTGAAATGCAAAGAGTATTTGTTTACACCCCGATTACAAAGATGGAACTCTTAGAAATGAAGAAATTAATTCCCTGTCATGACAAAGATCCAGCAGGGTTCCACCGAGAATTAAAAGACATGCTCCGTATGGGAGAATACACTTATCCAGATATTATTAAAATGTTAAAGGTCCTGTTGCCCGCAGGGGTATACGAGAAACTCAAGGAAAAAGATTGGGAGGTGGGAGAGAAAAAGATCGATTGGGCAGTTCTAGAAGCCGAAGATAAGATACGAGTACCAGGTACCGGTCTTGGAGAGAAATGTAAAGAATTACCAGAACTGTTAATACAAGTTTTGCCCAGATTATTAGCCACGAAAAAGGAAGACTGGGATGCAATCTCAGCCTGTAAACAGAAACAAGACGAAGACACTAGTGATTTTTATTCTAGATTTGAAAAATGCTTTATTATAAACAGTGGCTTGAAGACAAGTAGCGAGTCGTACCCTCATCTTTTTGTTACCAAATTAGTTGAGAATTCAAGTCCACAAGTTAAGAATCGAGTTTTGAAAGTCGAAAGTACGTGGCAAGCTAGTACCCCGTCCCAGATGTTACAGATGCTCCAGTACCACCAGAATAGAATCAGAGAAGAGCAAGATCATGAGAGAAAACGTATGAAAGACACGAAAATGAAAGTACTAGTTGCACAATCTGTTCCTCAAGACAGTCAGAAGAGGGGTGCGATTCAAGCAAGTCATCCTGCAGCTCCCGTTAAAGGGACATGCAATTATTGTAAACAGCCAGGTCATTTCATAAACGAGTGTGCAGTTCTGAAACACAATATAGCTACTGGTAAGACTAAAGAAAGACCACGTCCGCCTAGACAAGAACAAGTTTCACAGACTTCTCAGCCACAGAATGCACAACAGACAGTTCCAGCACCGCAGCCTATTGCTGCAACACAGCATGTTACACAGCAGATGTACCAGTATGCACAGTCCGAGTATCCAGAGTATCAGCCATATTCATGAAACAGCCTAGAGAGGGAGGTAGGCTTGCCTCTCATCGAGATTCCTGTAGATCAAGAAGGTCCCTATGTTCATAGTCAGGTACTAGGGAAAGACAGAAAGTTTCTGATTGATACAGGGGCAAGTAGGACCACCATCAGTCACGCCGAAGTTCCAGGGGCTCCGCTCTCAGGCTCTAGAAATGTTTCCCTTGGATTTTCAGGAAAGCCTATTGTAAACGAGATATCAAAGCCAGTTACTCTAGAAGTAGGTCCATTGTCCCGCACTACTGACCTGTTACTTACTAAGTCATGTCCAGAAAATTTGTTAGGCATTAAGACACTGAAAGAATTAGGTGCAGTTATTTGCTGCTCCCCAGAGGGAATACGCTTGTTTTTACGTGACTTCAAGGGTCACTATGTATTACGAGATTTTGATCCGAGATTGTCTAATGTTCCGCAGCATCTATGGGCGCAAGGTCCAACTGATGTAGGTTTTATGCAAATCACACCCCATCGTGTGACTCTCAAGCCAGGTGTAGTCCTGCCACGAATCAGACAGTACAGATTGCCACCTGAGGCTGTAGCAGCCTTATCCAAAATTATTGACGAGCTCATGGCTCAAGGAGTAGTTGTAGAAACTGACTCCAATGTATGTAATTCTCCGATCATTCCAGTCATGAAACGTACTGATCCCAGTGCACCCCCAGTATATCGATTAGTGATTGACCTACGAGAACTCAATAAATGTATTATTCCCCAGTATCCAGTTGTCCCAGATATTTCTTCCCTATTGACAGCCATTGATTCTGAAGCCTCATTTTTTACAGTCATAGACCTCAAGAACGCGTTTTTCAGTGTCCCCATTCATCCAGACAGCCAGTTTCTTTTCGGATTTTGTTTAAATGGAAGAAGCTATATGTTCATACGAGCTCCTCAAGGTTTCACAGAAAGTCCTAGTATTTACAGTCAAGCACTTAAGAGACAACTAGACAACATTCACATGCCAACAGACACTGCCCTGCTCCAGTATGTCGATGATCTACTGATCACAGCCCGTTCTGAACGTGCTTGCGAGCGAGCATCACTTACAGTCTTGTATTTTCTCGCCGAGATGGGGCACAAGGTATCCCCTTCGAAGCTTCAATTCTGTGTCCAGCAAGTGATCTACTTAGGCCACTTACTGTCCAAGTGGGGTAGGCAGTTGACACCAGACCGTATCCAGTTAATAGCGAGTCTTCCTCAGCCCAAGACCCAGAAGGAGGTACGTGCTTTTATCGGCCTTACTTCTTATTGCAGACAATGGATTCCTCAGTATGCATTTCTAGCTAAACCACTGATACAGTTAACGACACAGGAGGCAGCCGTATCGACTGTCCTCCCTTGGTCATCTGAACATACACTTAGTTTCAATGAGTTAAAGAAAGCCTTATGCCAAGCTCCAGTTCTAGCTACACCGAACTACAGTAAGCCTTTTACACTTTTTGTCACAGAACGTGAAGGTACAGCATTATCTGTTCTCACACAAGATCAAGCAGGACAATACAAGCCCTGTGCTTATTTTTCGAGCACATTAGATCCTGTAGCCCAGGCTCTGCCTGCGTGCCTTAAGTCAGTTGCAGCCACAGCACTAGCTATCAGACAAAGTGATTCCATAGTATTAGGACATTCCTTGACAGTACAAGTTCCACACTCCGTGGAAGTTCTTTTAAACCGAACACAAACTTAGCACTTGACAATTGCACGTTTAACAGGTTATGAATTGACACTGTTCCAGCCACACATAGAAATCAGACGCTGCAACGTTCTAAATCCTGCTACACTGTTACCGTCAGTTAATTCGAATCCTGCCACACACGACTGTGTGGAAGTAGTTAACATTATGACTAAGCCAAGACAAGATCTGACAGATATTCCATTACCAGATCCCGACCTGACACTTTATGTGGATGGTTCATGTATGAGAACAAGTACAGGAGAACTAGTAGCCGCGTATGCAGTGACTACTGACACTGAAGTTATAGAAACACACCGTATTGACATCCTGTCTGCTCAAGCAGCAGAGCTAGTTGCTCTGACACAAGCCTGCATACACGCCAAGAACCTGAAAGTTAATGTTTATACAGATTCACGCTACGCATTAGGAGTTGTACACGACTTCGGAGTGCTCTGGCAGGAGAGAGGTTTCATGACATCTCATGGAACCAAGATTCAGCATGGTCTCCTTATTCAAGCTCTGTTAGATGCCATACATTTACCGACATCTATTGCTATCATGAAGTGCAAAGCACACACTAAAGTTACTGACATTATTTCTCAAGGTAATGATCTAGCAGATCGCACAGCCAAGCTTACAGCACAGACTCCAGACATTTCAGTTAACACAACACAGACACTTACTCCAGATCCGACTACATGTATGACAGTTAAAGACCCTACTCAAGATGTCATAGATATCCAGTTACATGCTACTCCCGAAGAAATCAAGAAATGGTCCGAACAAGGAGGGGTCCAGACAGATCAGGGATGGGTAACGAAGGGTAGAACCACATGGTTTCTCCCCGACTCTATGGTTCAAGTCATCATCAATACCGCACATAGTCCAGCACATTTAGGAGAAAAAGCTATGTTAGACAGTATCCAGAACATTTGGTTCAACAAGCATTTACGAGCTGCAGCCAAGCAGAAAGTCCGTACCTGTATGATATGTTGCCAGTTCAATCCAGGTAAAAGTGTCCCGGTGGAACAAGGTGGATTCCAGCCCCCTGACCACCCTTTTGAAGTCCTCCAGATGGATTATATTCAGATGGAGCGATGTCGAGGTTTCAAATATGTCCTTGTAGTTGTATGCGCTTTGTCCAGGTGGACAGAGGCATATCCAGTCCCAGATTACACAGCCGCGACCACTGCCAAACAGTTGGTTCGTGAGTTCTTCCCCCGCTACGGACTCCCTAGAGTCGTATATTCTGATAACGGCCAGCCATTCTCATCTGAATTGATGAAACACGTTTCCCTGTTGTTAGGGTACCAGTGGAAGTTCCATTGTGTACGCCATCCAGAAGCAGCCGGTCTCGTAGAGAGACATAACCAGACTCTGAAAATCCGCATTGCCAAAGTATGTAAAGAGAAAGGTGTGGACTGGTTAGTAGCTCTGCCAGTCGCTTTGTTTTATATGCGCATGGTCGCACATTCCAGATCAGGTCTGTCCCCGTATGAGGTCGTATTCGGCCGCCCCCCTAACATGTGGGGTACACCTAGACCCCGAAGTATTACCGATGTTTCAAGTAATATGCTGACAGATTACCTAGCTTCCTTGATGTCTGCCCTACACTCTTGTCGTTCACAGGTTGCCGCCGCATTTCCAGACAATACCGAGGTGGCACCGCATGAAATCGTTCCCGGATGTTTGGTTCTTGTGAGTAACTTTGATCGTTCAAGTCCGCTGGAGCCTCGCTGGAAGGAGCCACGACAGGTCCTCCTGGCCACCCGTACTGCCGTCAAGCTGGAAGGCAGGAAGGGCTGGGTCCATTTGTCTCATGTGAAGAAATTTTACGGACTAAAGCCTGTTTCTAAGAACATTTCCGAGGATTTTAAAGACTGCCAAAGTACTATTCTTAAGGACTGTCCCGCAAAAGACAATGATACTAAACCCTCCCTGTTAGAGAAAACTCCGCAACAGGAGTATAAGAAAAAATTAAGGTCTAGTAAAATAAGTCAGCCAGTTTGATTGTCTAAGTCCTCCCCTAGGTGAAACGGTTAGACCGGTTTCTGACATGTATAAAATAGACCCCCATAGTGAGAGAGTTAGTCAAAACCCAATCCGATGTATCGTTTTTCTAAGTTTCATATTGTTTTTCAGCCTTATGACTACCTGCACAAGTTATGCTTTTTATTTGTGTTTTCCAGTTTCTCATGTAAATAAGTCTTCTATTGTTACAGTAGAGCACACGTTTAGTGATCTGCCTCCTCATGAACTATCTTATCGTCTTGCTATGCGTAATAATTCCTTTATCCGCATGTTACATTATTCACACCAGACCAGCAATGCCACTAATTGTTGGGTGTGTGGTCGACTCCCCCCTTTCCAGACACCGAAGGGAGTTCTGCCACTCTTTCCTTATCCATTTTCACATAACGGTTCATGTGGAGCATGGTCCACGTTAACGTCATCATCAACAGATATGTCTTTTCTTAACAGTACATGTTTTCCAGACAAGCAAGGTCTTCCCCACAGAACAGGGTTAGATCTAGAGAATGAAGTTTATAATTTAGGTAATTATTCTTCGAATTTCATGGTCCTGAATGTTCAGTCTGATACTACTCCAGACTTACCTGCTATGTCAGTACTACCAGTAAAAGGTGAATTATGTGTCCGAAAGAATGGTTCCGTACATGTAGGACATAGTGATTGTACTACTATTGTCAAGTATAATGACAGTAGGAAATCTATTTTCAAAGCTTCACGTCATTCTTATTTTGTTTGTGGTCAGACCGCATATGTTCGTCTGCCCCTCGATTGGGAGGGAACCTGTTACATTGCCTTCCTACTGCCACCAGTTTTCCTAGCCCCACCCGACTACCATAGGAATTCCCACCTAGTACATACTAGACACAAGAGAGACCTCCCGATTGTCGATTATACTGAAACTGCTCTAGAACAATACATAGATATTAATAAAGGTGTATTTCCCTATTTAGGTACTGTTGTGAATAGTAAACTGATACGTAGATTAACTAGAACCCTTGAAGCAGTAGTGATTGAGACTACTTCTGCTCTAGGTAACTTAACCGAAGAACAATCCTTTATGAGAATTGTCGTGCTCCAGAATCGTCTCGTCCTTGACGTCATACTGGCCGATAGTTGCTGCATTTTCATTCCAAATAACGCGCCGTCTGTTTATTCAGCTATAACCAGACTCCATAAAATTGCCCATATGTTACACCAAGATCCAGGCACCTGGACATGGTCCGGTTGGTTCTGGAATATAATTTCCGCTTGGGGATGGAAAGTCTTGTCCTTTCTAGGTATTGCAGTAGCGATCATATTCAGTTGCTGCCTCTGTATACAATGTGGCCCTGCGATTTGTGGCATTTGTGCTACCTCTTGTATTCCTAGTCCCAAGTCCCGTTCTAAATCCCGTTCCAAGACAGTTCGAGACGAGCAAATGATACTGTATGAAATGATAGATGGTATCATGAATATTGATGTTTCCTGATGGAAACGTAGTGACAAGGAGGGAATGTGGAAAAGTAAATTTTGCCATGTTCTGTGTCCCTACGTGTCCCCCATCTTATGTTATATGTGCATGATTAATATGCATATGTATTCCCCATGATCGATTAAAGACGCAATTACAGTTGTGTCCATCTCTAGTATGCCAGTTTCCAGTTCTCGTGAATACTACGAATATCAAGCCTATGTAAAGCTACGTTGCCACGTTTCTCAGTGTGCACGTTATTTCATTGAAAAGTCCCCGTTTCTAGGCCTCAAAAGGGCCCGGACACCAGATTCAGCTCCTGCCTCCTGAGCCCTCGCTGAGGAGCGATACAGCCCCCACCTGTATCCTCGACCCTTCACTTACTTCCTGCCTCACAGTGCCCGGCTCGGCCTGGCTCTGCCTCTGAGTCTGCCAAGAGTTTGTTATGATTCTAGTTATCAGTCCAGCCCTCCTTCTCTGCATTCCTAAGCTACTGAATCGCATCAATAGTTTCCGTCATCGTCTAGCCTTTACGTCTCCATGTAAGAGAAATACTGTATTAATGGTCATTTAATATTCTTCATCACGCACTACATGTAGAATAATGCATGCACCAGTCTTAGTGTCTGTTAGCCTTTACCCTGATAACTTTTGGATTCTATCAACATGTTCTCTAAACATCAGATACTAGATAGTGTTAGGTACATGTCGCCCTGACTCTCCAGACTTCAGTCTCTGCTCCTAGCACAGAGTTCGTAGCCCCCAGCTTCTCCTAGTAACACGTCATAGTCAGTTTGCGCGCACCATTAGGTTAGAGGTCCCGGCTCCTTAGGTAGCCCCCTCCATGTTTCCGCCCCATTTATGACATATTCTGTTACGTTTACATCACATGTCTATGTATACGCCTCTTGTTACACCTACTTTCAACCTTATCTTTCGCGACTGCTATTGACCACACCCACTGCTCCGCCTACTGTATTCATTGTAATGCAACTGTTTTAGTATATATGCTTGTGTACTGTTATTAAATGTTAGCACGCTCATCCCAGATCCTGCCCGACAGCTGTCGGGGCCCCCCTGTCAGGCCCTGCCATCCTATTCCCATGCAGGTTGTCCTGTTCCTGTCCTTTATGCTGTATTAAACCTGCAAACTCCTACTACCTCGAATCTTGACTCTTATTTATTGAGCTATCTGTTATTACTATGTCCAGTAAAACCTAGATCCGGTATTATTTATTTATATACCACAGATGTCAAGTAAGAAGTCTTTGTTTAGACCTTGCTCTTCCTGTGGGAAGCTATGTTTGTTTGAAAAGGACCCCCACCAAAAGTGTATTTACTGCTTATATCCAGAACACAAGGTGGCTGACTGTAAATTCTGTAGAGCTTTTCCAGCCAAGACTCTCAGAGACAGGGAAGGTCGTCTTCTTCTGTGGTTGAAGCGCCTTCGGGACAAAGAGGATGTCTTATCAGACGCAGAAAGTTTCCAGTCAGGCTGTTCTATTGTCGCTTCCAAGCGTGGCAGTGTTCAGGAGTTACCTTCTCCTTTTTTGAAGAAGAAAAAGATGGCTTTGACAGTGGCACAAGTAACAGCTACTGCTCCTGTGGCTTCTGTGTCTACGCCCACGAGACCTGGCTCTCAGGCGTCATTTCCAGCCTCTATAAGTGTTGTTACACTTATAACACCGCGGTCGTCGACGGGCTCGTCGACGACCATTCCATCGACGAAGTTGGCTGCAGTGTCTTCGTCGACGACTTCAGTGACGACTACGTCTGCTTCCTCGTCGTCGACGATTGTTTCGTCGGCGTCTTGCACGTCGACGAGAGCTTCTGTCTCCTCTGTCTCGTCGATGATCCCAATTGTTTTGTCGGCGAAGAAACTGCCGTCGACGAAGAAATCATCGTCGACGTTGAAGGTTCCGATGTCGAGTTCCACGTCGACGAAGGTCCCGTCGACGCTGACAGCTCAGTCGACCAGCTCGTCGACGACTTCCGTACCGTCGACGAAGGCTTCGTCGACGAAGAAGATGACATCCAAGGATTCGTCGACGACGATTCCGTCGACGAAGATTCCGTCGACGAAGATTCCGTCGACGAAGATTCCGTCCACGACGGCACCGTCGACGGCTGAGCCAAAACGCTCGTCGACGACTATTTTAAAAAATGCATCGTCTCTGACTGCTCCATCGTCGATGACCGCTGTCGACACAACTGGCTCGTCGACGATGACGACTACGTCAACTGCAGTTTTGCCTTTACCTTCAGGATCACGGCCGGAACGTGCAGGATCCACGTCAGAGATGGGTTCTTTCGCCACTATGCCCCTAGTGCCTTTGCCTTCTACGACCAGTTGCAAGGAGTCTACTCTCCAATTGCCACCTCCTACTCTCCAGCCACCCTCACCAATGATGGCTACTGACCACGAAACAGAATCCATTGGGGATGATGATGATGTCCTTGGCGATGCACATAGTCCATCGGACTTAATCATTAAATGTCAGAACTCAAGTTCTGGGGACGATGAGGAGGAGGACGTTGACCAGCAAGAAGAACAATATGTTCAGGTTCCTATGGCAACATTTCCGGTGTCTTTGTTTTCCAACCTCCAGCATATGCTGGACGACTACAATAGAAGATTTCCTCCGACACCTCAGGGTACACCAGCCCATGCAACATCAGAGACACCTGGGCCTACTCACCTTCAACACTCTACAGATCAGACGGCTCAACCAGAACGACCCCGTCCTGCTGTTCCCACACTTTCGCATCATGTTGCTGCAGATGAGGCGGAGTCGGATAGAGAGGAAGGGGAAGTACCCTAGGATACTGATGAGGACCAGGACCCAAATATGGCGGAATTCGATGATTATCGAATACAGACGCCCTCTCCTCAGCAGGCAGACGCTGGTGATTCACCTCCGGTTGACATCGCTAGCTTCCATGTTTTGATGAATAAAGCGGCGGACCGCTTTAAACTACCGAGAGCACAGCGACAGGAAGACTGTTTTCTCTATGATTTCAAAAACCAACCTTACAAACAAATCCACACCATACCTATTATCGAATTTGTATGGAAAGAGGGCATAAAGATCATGCACGCTCCTAACTCCTTGCCTGCTCAACTCCCTCGCCTGGAGAAGAAATATAAAGATCCAGTTGGATCCCCCGCTTGTTTGCTTTCGCATCCTAAGCCAGATTCCGTGGTAACACAGGCGGCGCAACGACGATCACGTAACCCTGCGACTCCTATCACCACTCCACCTGATAGAGAGGGTCGACGTTTGGATGCAATTGGGAAAAAAATTTCATCCATGGCGTCTACGTCAGTCCGTGCCGCAAATGCTATGGCCATTTTGGGTCGTTTCGACCGGCAAATGTGGTCGGATTTTTCTGCCCTAGTATCACTAATTCCAGAGGCGTCCAGAGCGGAGGCGCAACAGATCCTTCAAGATGGCATGAGGGCATCAGAAGAGATGATCGACTGTGCAATTGATGTGGCAAGTACTGGTTTTCGTATCCTTGCCAGTGCTGCGGCGCTCCGCCGTCAGGGTTGGCTTAAATCCACGTCATTTCGACAGGAGGTACAGTCGAAGATACTCGACATGCCATATGACGGTGAATCTCTCTTCGGCTCTTACATCGATGAGGCACTTGAATCAATAAAGAAGGACACCGATACGGCGAAGTCGCTGGGATCCTTGCAATTCAAGAAGCAGCCCTTTCGTGGTGCACGTGGGCGAGACTCGTCTTCAACCACTTTTCGAGGAGGACAATCTCAGTACCGCCAGTACAATCAAGGAAATCAGCGTTACTCCAACCAGCAGTCTAATCGACAGCCACAGTCTAAACCCTATAGAGGAAAATCAAATTAAAGGGGCTCCACCAACAAGCGCCAATGACTTTCAGGTTGCACAAGGAGTTGGAGGGAGAATCTCGCAGTTTTATTCCCAATGGTCTCTGATAACATCGGACCAATGGGTATTAGACATTGTACGCAAGGGTCACGCCTTGGAGTTCACAGATTTTCCTCCAGATTCTCCTCCATCAGGCCCGCCACCTCCCCATTTCGAAGAATTGCAACATCAAGTTCGTCTTTTAATAGACAAGGGTGCAGTCGAAGTGGTTCCTATATCTCAACGAGGGAAAGGTTTCTACTCACGGTTTTTCCTCATTGTCAAGAAGACGGGGGAGTGGCGGCCCATTCTGGATTTAAGAGCACTCAATTTCTTTCTAAAACAACAATCTTTCCGCATGCTGACACTATCGGAAGTCTTGCGACTTCTCTGCAGCGGAGATTTCCTAACAACAATAGACCTGCAAGACGCCTATCTTCATGTGCCAATTCTCCATCAGCATCGCCAATTTCTAAGGTTCAAAGTGGGGCACATACACTACCAGTTCAAGGTGCTACCTTTTGGCCTACGATCGGCACCTCGTGTCTTCACGAAGGTTTTGGCCCCGGTCATGGCTCATCTCCGTCTTCAGGGAGTGCAAATCTTTCCTTATCTGGACGATTGCCTTCTAAAATCCCCATCCCCTCAACAGCTGGCTCACGACACATGTCTCTGCCTACAGACATTCGAGTCACTGGGGTTGACCATCAACATGGAAAAGTCACACCTTGCACCGTTGCAAAGAAGAAACTTCCTGGGAGCGATTCTAGACACAGACCTGTCAAAAGCCTTCATCTCCCAAGAACGACAGCAAAAGATAGTCCGTCTGGTCACCCTCATCCGTTCAAAGCAGTCAGTTTCTGTGCGGACGTTGAAGTCGTTTCTGGGGATGGCATCGTCCTGTATCGCCCTGATCCCAAATTGCAGGTTGCGCACTCGCCCTATACAGGAGGAATTGGACCTGCAATGGCGCCAAGTGTCAGGGTCTTTCAACGACCTAGTGCGAGTCTCATCCCGCATGAGGGACAGTCTCCTTTGGTGGAAACAACCATCCAATCTAGACAAAGGAACTTCATTTCTAGTTCAATCTCCGGATCTAACGCTGACCACAGATGCCTCCATGGAGGGTTGGGGCGCTCATCTCCTGGACCTTTCAATCAAGGGCAAGTGGACGACGGCACAACGAACCTGGCATATCAACAGGCTGGAGTTGATGGCGATCTTCCTAGCGCTCCGATCCTTTTTGACCGTAGTGCAGGGAGAGTCCGTGCTGGTGCAAACGGACAACACCACCAGCATGCACTACATGAACAAACAGGGCGGCACAAGATCTCAGCCACTGTCTCGACTAGCTCAAAGGATCTGGGATTGGGCTCTTCATCATCAAATTTCTTTAACGGCGGTCCATCTGCCGGGGGTATCAAACATCCTAGCGGATTCTCTGAGCAAGTCCACGTCATCCACTCACGAGTGGGAATTACATCAACCTACTCTGGACATGGTCTTCC
Organism: Lissotriton helveticus; assembly: GCF_964261635.1. Classification (NCBI taxonomy): domain Eukaryota; kingdom Metazoa; phylum Chordata; class Amphibia; order Caudata; family Salamandridae; genus Lissotriton; species Lissotriton helveticus. The sequence continues at coordinate 2,276,131 of NC_136069.1, read as the reverse complement.
GCCGTTGGGGTCATCCCATGATAGACCTTTTTGCAACCCCACTAAATCGGAAGTGCCCCGCCTTTGCGAGCTGGCATCCCCATCCAGAGTCCAGCGGAAATGCCCTTCTCATGGATTGGAGCGGCCTGTTTGCTTATGCATTTCCTCCAATCCCGTTGGTGCCGAGAACGTTGTGGAAGATGTGCAGGCAATCCTGCCACTTGATCCTGATCGCCCCTCGTTGGCCCAGACAGGCTTGGTTCTCAGAACTTCTTCTGTTATCCCTATGCGCTCCCATTCGTCTGCTTCCTCGTCCAGACCTCCTGACGATGGACGAAGGTCAAATTTGCCATCCAGACCCAACCACGCTTCAGTTATGGGCATGGAACCTGAATACATCGAATTCGCAAATTTAGATATGCCCCAGGAATGCAGAGACATTCTAGCTTCTGCTAGAGCTCCATCAACCATTAAAGCGTACAAGCTAAAGTGGAAGCGTTTTTGTCATTGGTGCGCTGCATCCGGTATCCATCCAGCCAACTCCACTCCGGAGCAACTTTTGCCTTTCTTTTTGAGCCTCGCTCAATCTGGTCTCTCTCATGCCACCTTGAGAGTCTTTCTAGCAGCTATTTCGCGTTTTCGACAGGATGGTTCAACGTCTCTCTGCTCATCCAGAATAATCAGACAGTTTTTTAAAGGTCTCTTCAGGAAGTTTCCTCCTATTAGGCGCCCTCCTCCGGCATGGCACCTCAATGTGGTCTTGTCACAGCTTATGAAGCCTCCTTTTGAGCCAATTCACAGGATAGACATCAAGTTTCTTACCTGGAAGGTTGCATTGCTTTTGGCCTTAACATCTTCTCGTCGTGTAAGCGATCTTCACGCTTTCACGATCAAGCCTCCGTATTTACAATTTAAACCCGATGGAGTGTCTCTTCGTACCAATCCCTCGTTTTTGCCAAAAGTACCTACTGATTTTCATTTGAACGAACCTGTCTTCTTGAAGACTTTTTTCCCGGATCCAAGATTACCGGCAGAACAACGACTACATTCCTTAGACATCAAACGTTGTCTAAAGTTTTACATTTCAAGGACTACCCCTTTCCGCAAATCCGATCAACTATTTGTAGCATATGGAAGGATGCGGAGGGGACACTCAGTGACAAAACAAACAATTGCAAGATGGCTCTCAGCAGCCATATCCTTCTGTCACCAACAAGCTGGCAAGCCTTTACAGTGTTCAGTAAAGGCACATTCGACGAGAGCGATGGCGTCATCCACCGCTTTGTTTGCTGGGGTGCCTGTTCACCAGATTTGCCGGGCGGCAACATGGTCCAGCAGGCACACCTTTACCAGACATTACTGTTTGGATTCCATCAACGAAGCGGATACCGCAGTGGGGCAAGCAGTGCTTCGTCATCTTTTTAAATAAGGTGAGCCTCTATTCCCTCCTCCATTTCTTTCTGTGATTGCTATATGCTTTTAAGCTGTATTTTCTTGTCTTCAAGTTTGGAGAATGTGTTAGCAATCCCAGCTCTAGGAGGTTACTGCTATCTATTCTATTCAAGCATGTGAATCTATGAAAGACACCCCTAATACTGGAGAAGAACAATTGTTACTTACCTGTAAACAGGTGGGTCTCCAGTATTGGTGTCTTTCATAGATTCACATGCGACCCTCCCATCCTCCCCTCAGAGGCTCTCTTCTCCTCATACGCTATTATTACTAGTGCTACGAAAATCTGAGGGCTTGAGCTTCTGAGGAGAAGGTTCTAGAGGGTGCTTGAGCCTGATTGGCTGCAGTTTGGACTAACATAATGACACTGATATGTTACAAATGAGTTTTTTCTCTTATAATGCATTCCTATGGAGGAACCATTGTAGAGGTTTTTTCAGTGTATATTATCTCTAAGTTATCATGTATTATGTTATTACATATATATATATTAGCATTATTGCTATTTTTATGTACCGTGGGACTCCCACTTCGACGACGGGGAATATTCAAGCATGTGAATCTATGAAAGACACCAATACTGGAGAACCACCTGTTTACAGGTAAGTAACAATTGTTCTTCTACTCTCATTTCCCAACCTCCTTGATAGACCAACTCAGTCTCCCTTTTAGGTAATGCATAGATGCATACTATGCATCACTGTGAAATAGCTTGGAACTGTACCAGCTACAAAAGCAAAGTCTCAGAGAGAATGCACTACTCACTGATATCACTGATTCACTATAATTAATCAGCCAATGCCATCATCAGTGATGAGTACGATTAGGTAAAGCAGAGCACCTGCCTAGCAGAAACTAGAAACTTGATCACATAATAATAATATTCCAATGGAAACTAAACATAACTTACCTCTGAGTGTACGCAGCATGCTATTCAGCAAAAAAAAATTGCATTGTAGAACAGAACAAATAATTAATACTCTCTGAGACTTGGAATCTTGACACCTAGCAGGTCAAGCAGGTCCTGTTCTTGGTCCAAGATATCCGCCCAGCAGTGCGTCAGCTGCTGCACAGTGTGCCGAACCTGGCAGGAGTATCGCTTGTTTGGCACACCCTCCTCCAGTGCAGTCAATGCTCCCACAGGGAGTATCTGCTGCCAGGCCTGCTGCCTGCTACCATTGTTGTCCAATGTTAGTGGTCCTAGAAGAAAGACTGTCCATTTCCCTAGAGCCGTCTCCTCATCGCGTCTCTTCCTCATGGCCATGTGAGCCTTAGCAACTTGTCAAAGATGGAAGTAGCGCTCCATCCTGAGGCTGTGTTCCCTCAGCTGCTCTGGGGTCACAATGTCTCTTTAAGAAAAAAGGAAAACTGTCAGTCAAAGGGTGACTAAGAACAGGTACAAACATCATGAAGCAATAATATTTTCTCAACATCAAAGGTAGCAGAACCAACAGACTACATTCATCTTGCAGCTTAGAGTGAGCACACACATGCCAATTATCTATGATCTCAGATCTACACAGGCCAGAGTAAGAAGGCAGAGCAATTGGTGCACAATGCAATTGCAACACCTTGGCACATCTAGGCATGCCATGTCAGTGCTTAGTATGCTTGGGAGCAATGTTCCTTCGTACCCATGGTATGGTAAACATGTTACCTTCACTGTACATTAGTGTGCCTTCGGCATCTTGCAATGGCTTTATGTCATTGGCATTCGCCACAGTAAGATGTGCAATGTCTGCAAAGTGCATGTATTGTCTCACAACGTAGTGTAACTGATACGGAAAGGACCCTACCAGGACACATTGCTAACAAGACTAAACACTTGGCAGGTATGACATAAAACAATGTAGGCTGGATAAGTACCTCACATCACACAGAGGCATATGAAACCTCTCCTATCTGAACTGTTGCAAGTCAAGGTGGACCATGCCACCGCTCATTACAAGCTCCCAATATCATAGCATGTGCCCGCTCAGCCCTCCACAGGGCTTGGTCGCCCCACTCACTGCTGCCGCTCCTGCCTGCCTTTGCCGCCTCCTGCCTGCAGATTCCTTCGCTCGCTGCCCGCTGCTCCTAGGAATTTCCCGCTGCTCCTGGGAATTTCCCGCTGCCCGCTGCTTCTTGGAATTTCCCGCCGCTGCCTCCCTGCGGCCCCCCCCTGTGATTTCATTCGCTGCCCCGCTCCCGCCACCCAGCTGCTCCTCCCTCCCGGCTCCTTACTTATGACGCACCCAGAGTGACCGTGCAGCGGAAGCGCGCAGCGGGAGCACCGATTGAGCGCCGAAGGTGCTCCAAAGGTTAGCCCGTCTGCGCCAGTCCGCGCCTGGACCGTGCCCAGCGCCAGGACCCCTGGCCCTCCCCGCCGAGGCAAGACGACCCGACTGACCTACGACGCCACCACTCTCAACACACTCAATGCCGGCCAAGCCACCCCGAGACGCACCCACGGACCCTTCACCTGCTGCACCTGCAAGTTCACCTGCCTCCGAACCTGCCCCGCACCCGCCAAGACAAACACCAGCAGCAACCACCTCAAGTGCATCCTGATCAACACCCGCTCCGTCCACAGACACGCCGTGGAACTCTGGAACCTCCTCGACGCTACATCACCGGACGTCGCCGGACGTCGCCTTCCTCACGGAAACCTGGATGAACGCCTCCTCTGCACCCGACATCGCCATCGCCATCCCGGACGGGTACAAGATCATCAGGAGGGACCGCATCAACCAGACCAGAGGTGGCATCGCCATCGTCCACAGGAACACCATCCGCATCACGACCGACACCAACGACTCCTTCGCCGCAGCCGAACATCTCCACTTCCAGATTCGCACCGACCCTAAGACGACCCTCAGAGGCACCCTCGTCTACAGACCCCCGGGACCATGCACACAATTCAGCGAAGACATCACAGACTTCATCAGCCCGCACGCCCTCCCCTCCACTGACTACATCCTCCTCGGGGACCTCAACTTCCACCTGGAGAACAACAAGGACCGCAACACCACCGCCCTGCTGGAAAACCTCGCCAGCCTCGGACTCAAGCAACTGGTCAACACCCCCACCCACTACGCCGGCCACACGCTTGATCCCGTCTTCTCTTCCAGCAAGTACATCACCTTCAGCCACGCCACCGGACTCCACTGGACCGACCACACTGCGTCCACTTCAGCTTCAAAAGATCCACGACCCACCATCACCCGCAACAGGTACCTCACAGGAATTGGAGCAAGATCACCGCAGACCAGCTCACCACCTCCCTCAGCCAGAGCCCACCCGCCAACACAACGGACCCCAACGAAGCAGCCCGCAACTTCACACAGTGGCTGACCACCTGCGCCGACGACCTCGCGCCACTAAAGAATCCTCCCAGCAGACCCAGAAGCAAGAAGGCATCCTGGTTCACCGACAACCTCAAGGACTCCAAGAAGACCTGCCGCACCCTCGAGAAAGCCTGGCTCCTCGACCGGACCACCGACAAAATGACCGCCCTCAAACACGCTACCCGCAAGCACCACTAGCTCATCCGCACCACCAAGAGGAAATCCCTGAAGGAACGACTGGACAACAACGCCCACGACAGCAAAGAGCTCTTCACCATCGTCAAGGAGTTCTCCAACCCCAGCACCGGCACCAACGACATCACTCCGTCACAAGACCTCTGCGACTCCCTCGCCTCGTTCTTCCACTGCAAGATCGCCGACATCCACAACAGCTTCGGCGCCCCACCCACGCATCCAACCGTCGAACCAACGCCCCCCACCGCCCCCCACCGCCACCCTTTGCACCTGGACCACGGTGACCACCGAAGACACAGCCTGCATGATGAACACCATCCACTCCGGATCACCGACCGACCCCTGCCCACACCACGTCTTCAACAAGGCCGACTCCACCATCGCACCCCAACTTCAGAACATCATCAACGCCTCCTTCAACACCGCCACCTTCCCGGAGAGCTGGAAGCACGCCGAGATCAGCGCCTTCCTGAAGAAACCTACAGCGGACCCCACCGATCTCAAAAACTTCTGCCCCATCTCGCCCCTCCCTTTTCCTGCTAAAGTCATCGAGAAGATCGTCAACAGACAGCTGACTGCCTTCCTCGAGACAAACGGATCCCTCGACCCCTCGCAGTCCGGCTTCAGAGCCAACCACAGCACCGAGACCGCCCTCATCGCAGCCACCGACGACATCCGGACCCTGCTCGACAAGGGGGAAACAGTGGCCCTCATCCTCCTGATCCTCTCCGCTGCGTTCGACACGGTCTGCCACCGCACCCTAGTCCAGCGCCTCAGCAACATCGGTATCCAAGAGAAGGCACTGGAGTGGATCATCTCGTTCCTCGCCGGAAGAACACAAAGAGTCCGCCTCCTCCCGTTTCGCTCCGAGGCCACCGAAGTCATCTGCGGCGTCCCGCAAGGATCTTCACTCAGCCCCACACTCTTCAACATCTACATGAAACCTCTCGCAGCCATCGCACGCCAGCACAACCTCAACATCATCTCTTACGCCGACGACACCCAGCTGATCCTCTCCCTCACCAGAGACCCGACACCGCCAGAACCTGCCTACACGAAGGGATGAAAGATGTCGCCGAGTGGATGAAGGACAGCCGCCTGAAACTGAACTCGGACAAGACGGAAGTCCTCATCCTGGGATCTTCGCCCTCCGCCTGGGACGACTCCTGGTGGCCCCCAGCCCTGGGCACCGCACCCAAGCCAACCGACCACGCACGCAACCTGGGCTTCATCCTGGACCCCTCCCTCTCGATGACCAGACAAGTCAACGCCGTCTCCTCATCGTGCTTCAACACCCTGCGTATGCTTCGCAAGATCTTCCGCTGGATCCCGACCGACACCAGGAAGACTGTCACCCAGGCACTCGTCACCAGCCGACTGGACTACGGAAACGCCCTCTACGCCGGAACCACAGCCAAGCTACAGAAAAGACCCCAGCGCATCCAGAAAGCCTCCGCCCGACTCATCCTGGATGTGCCCCGACGCAGCCACATCTCCAGCCACCTGAGGAACCTGCACTGGCTCCCCGTCGACAAGAGGATCACGTTCCGGCTCCTCACCCACGCACACAAGTCTCTCCACGACCTGGGCCCCAAGTACCTCAACGACCGCCTGACCTTCTACACGCCCACCCGCCAGCTACGGTCCACCAGCCTCGCCCTCGCAGCCGTACCACGCATCCGAAGAGCCACCGCCGGAGGAAGATCCTTCTCTTACCTGGCTGCCAAGACTTGGAACTCCCTCCCCATCCACCTTCGGCTGACCCAGGACCATCTCGCCTTCAGGAAACAACTCAAGACCTGGCTGTTCGAGCAGTAGCATACCCCTCCCCCCAAGCGCCTTGAGACCCTCCCGGGTGAGTAGTGCGCTATACAAATGGCATGATTGATTGATTGATTGATTGTGCAACTGAGATGCATTCGTAATTCATCTCAACGACATCCATGTTCAGATGTGTATCCACTACCACATATCTTCACATGATCTGCCAGTGTGATCATGGCGCCCCTGTCAAGCCTCTATCATGTGTTGGCTCCCAGATTGGAAATGTGTTCTCCTAGACATTAGTCAGAGCCTGACAGACATGCAACACTTAACATCCACTTTCCCTGACACATTATTCATCATACAAAAGTTTATCAATGTGCATCAATGTGGGCTTTTGCGATTCCTTAATTGCGATTATTAAGGATTCGCAATTAAGGAATTGCAAAAGCCTATGCATGTAGGAATCGCTAGAAAATGAGCCATTCCCAAACATTCCTTAATTGCGACTCCCAAATTTCGAGTCGCAATTAAGGAATACCTTCCCATTTCTTCCTAATGGCCTACAGGCCCATAGGAATGATATCAGTAAAAACATTTAAGGAGCATAGAGGAAAAGGAAAATGGAGTGAGAAGGGGAAGGGGGTAGGGGAGAAAGGGGTAGGGTATATATACAACAGAGAGACGAAGGGAAAGTCTGCCCAAGGTCCGGCTGGGTAGGTGATGGCCGAGGGGGAATCCGTAGCCTATCTCCTCTACAGCTATATGGTAGCTCCACCGGGCATTGGTCAAATAGATAGGTCTCAACAGAAAAACATTAAAGGGGTAGAAGGCAAGAAGAAGGGAGCGTAGAGGGGGAAGGTGGTAGGGTGAAGGGGTAGGAGGGAGATACGACAGAGAGACAAAGTAACGTCTTCCCAAAGTCCAGCTGGGTAGGTGACGGCCAAGGGGGATCCACAGCCCATCTCCTCTTCAGCTAACAGGTAGCTCCACCGGGCATCGGTCAAATGGCAGGGTCTCCACAGTCGAGGAAAAGTTTGAAGAGTACTTGTCCGATGCAGCCCACGGGACGGATGACTGGAACACCTCGTCTCGTCCTCCGGCAAAACTCGGCCTCCACTCCTCGCATCTTAGACCCGCAGCCTCTAGTCTCAATAGTGGATAATGCCGCCCTCCACCATCACCTGCTTAGCCCCAATTACAGCTGCACTCAGCCCCCCAGCAGGCGCTCAATCGGGCACTCGGCAGGCCCAGCCTGGTAGTGCAGTCTCACCTCAGCGTCTCTGGTGGCCGGAATACTTCCCCAGGCGCTCTCGAGACCCGGCCTTCAAGAATCCCTCATCCGGTGGAATAAGCCGCACAGTGTAGTTGTCTCCAGGGATCCGGGTCACAGACATTTACAAATCATTAACTCATGCTTGAACATCATGTCACGGGAACCCCACATTATGTTTATAGAATTACGGCAATGGAAAGTACAAACTTGCCTGCTCCTAATGCGTCACAGCCATCCTGTTGCTTGAAACTTTGCAGGGCATCCATTTGCAGGGAATTGTTTTCCCTGCGGTCACTCAAACATGAGAATCAGCTCGAAACTAAAAGCATATTTCCCCAGCCCACTTCTGAAGTACCTGAGCCTGGAACTTCATTACAGGAGAAAGGGAGGTAAGATTCTTGTTGGAACCAGTACCACAGGGTTGCCTAGTGATGTGATCATGGCCCTATAAAAGAAAAGGAAAATAAAAAATATAGACTTTGCCGTCCTCACACTTGATATTGTTAGGGAGGTTAAAACATATATGCAAAGTGATAAATAGTAGAACTTTGCACACCCCTCCACAGACCCATAATACACAGTTGCCCAATATTTGTCCTCTATATCTAGATATATTGGGCCCTCTCACAAAGGTAAACCGAGCTGTAAATATACGTTTATGACCAAATCTACCCTGTTCACAACAGTAAGGAAGTCACAATGAGATTCCTGGCAGACAGATACACAATTATTACTGAAGATGCTTGCATCAAGAGTGCGAAGAAATGCATTATAGAAAATCTCACTAGAGATGTAATCTGGGAGCGTTGCACAAGATTCTTTATCAGCCCCAACTCCTCCTGATATGTGCCCAGACTCTCACTAAATCAAGGAGCAACCTTGAAGTCTAAAGGGAGAGCCCCTCTCTCCCTTCTCCAGGGGGTCCCACCCAGCTCACAGGAATGCAGCAATACACAAATCTGTCTGGGGGGATTCTTCTACCTCTCACGTCTTCACCATGCAGACCTCGGCCTCCCAAAATGGACCCCAGGATCCTTCTTGTAATGTACCATTGCCGGCGCTCTTACACTCGGTGTATGTAAGACAGTGACTCTCTATAGAGTGCACTAAAAAGAAAGTACACCGTGCAGAGAGTCCAGTGGGTCCCTTATTGGTATACAGAGGCAAAAGTAGATAATACTAACGCTCTATTTGTGGTAGTGTGGGCGAGCATTTAGCTTATCAGAGGGTAGTGCTAAGCATCTGTTGTACTCACAGAGGCAATAAATGAGACACACACTCAAGAATAAATCCGAGACCAATTTATCTAAATAACACCAATTTTTATGCAATTTTTCAGACCAAGAACTTTTAAGTTATGAATTTTTCAAGTTCATAAAATAAATTACTTTTGTGTGCAATCAGGCACCATTGAAGTCAATGGGTAAAAGAGAAAATCGCACATAAAATCACACAGTTGGATTTCAAGGTTCGCCTTCAGGATGTAGGTAAGTAGCAAGGTCAGGCCCAACGTTCCACAAGCAGATTCTCTGGAGTGTTCTGGATTTGGCCGGGAGCAGGGTGCTGAGGTCCAGGGCAGCTGGTGTGCTATGAAGAAGGAGTCCACTTGAAAGCACACTGTCCAAGGGAACTTAAAGGTAAGTCTGAGGGGTCCCACCCAAGGGAGCAGGTCACAAGAGCCTCAGGACAACCGGAGCATAGCTGGATCATCGTTACCAAGGCAATGCTGGCCGTGTGCAGAGCAGGTAGGTCAGCTGGGCTCGGTAGGTTTAGATGTCCTAGCAGTCAGGAGCAGACAGCATGGGGAGGCGATTCTGGGACAACTGGGCCACTCACGAAGTGGGTCTCAAGGGTCTCGACATCCCTCAATGGGGGCTTGCTTCCTGTGAACTTGGACTCTTCATCACAGTGAAAGCTGTTGGGGGTATGGTACCCTGGGTATTGGTGCACCATGGCTCCAGTAGATCCTGGTATCTCCAAAGTCTGTGAGGAGACAGATTCTATCTTCCACAGTTGGTGCACCACTTTTGGTTTGAGTGATGCGTCGGAGTTGCCGTGGAGCAGCAAGTTGACAAACCGGACTTCATGGGTTCAGTGACTGTGGGCTGCAGGGGAGTAGCACCTCTACTCCAAGGGAGTTCTTTGGTGATTTTTTGAAGACTGGAGGTGCTCTGGGGTTTTTGGAGGCCTCAGAGTTGCAGGACGAGCCAGTAGGCCATGATTGTCGAGTCTTTGGGGCAGCAGGCAGGGTTTGGTGCCAATTGTCTGCAGTGGAGCTTCAGTCCTCGGTTCAGCAGCTCTTTTTTGTCTTTCTTTTCTGTGCATCCATTGAATCTGAGTTCTGGGTTGAGGGATGCCACTTAAATACTGAATTTAGGGGCATTAAAGGAGTATCAGGTTGTAGACCATGGGCTACCCACCGTTAGGGTGCCTACACTCTCTAAGTGTCAACCTCCTGTGAGAGGGGCACAACCGTGACCCTGATACCCTGATAGGCTGCTTCATCCCATCCTAAAATGGAAGAAATGGAAAAGTCGGGTCCTTATTGCCTGTTCTACCTTAGGGATGGTACTGGCCAAATCTGGACACACCTCCTCATCTTACCAATGTCCCTGCCTGTCTTGCCCCCAAAAGTGGGGTCAGGACAGGGGGAGTTGGCGCCCGCGTCTAACAGCAGAGGCCTGCGGCACACTTCAAAGGTGGCATGGTCTTCGAAGCTTTGCACTCTGAAATGTTCTTCCTGCCTTGGGGAGGTGTGAACAGCTCTGCCCAGAGCCGGCTCTGTTCCTGGTCTCTGAGAGCGCTGGCCCCCTATGGGGTCTGAACCATGTCTGGTGTTGGCATGCTGGCTCTGACTAGTCAGAGACCACACCAGTGCTGGTGGGGTTTCAGGGGACCCTCTTAAGGAACTCCTATGTGCATTTATTAATAAATCTAACATTGGCATCAGTGAGGATGTATTTAATACAAGATGTTTGGTACCAAACACCTTTCGGTAAAGTGAAGCTATCATGAAGCTTGGAAACTCATAATGACAAGTATCCAGCACATGCACGCTCTATGGCTCTTCTGTGCACTTACAATATTCAAGAATGGACTCAGACATTGTCAGCTCATATCTGCTCATACAGATATATCCACACATGGGATGCAGTGCACCCTGCCTTAGGACTGATAAGGCCTGCGTAGGAGTCACTTACCTATACCTCATTACTAAACAGGGCACAGATTTTGACTTCCTTTGCCAAATGTAGAAGCCTGAATGGCATCGGCACAAAAGATCTGAGGCAGGTGGGCTTCATAGAGAATAAAAATGGCAAGGAAATAACAAAAGTTTTACTTCACTCAGACCTGGTAAAAATGGCAATTATAAAAGCATCTAGTGAGATACCCCAAGCGGGAATAAGGATAATACCACAGAGAGAAGTGAATGGCCTCTCAGGAAGTAGTTTCCTAAAGTGCCATGCAGGTCTAGGGAGAAGACAAGTGAAGTTAATAAGAGATAATAAAGAAGATGCCAGCCTCCTGAACATAGTGGTAAATGATACAAGAAAGGATGACTCATGGGATAACTGGAGCCAAAGAAGTTACGTGGGAGAATCCTCAGAGAGAAACATAGAGGAAAGGGCTGAAGATGGTGGTCTAAGCGAGGTAGAATAGGATGGGGGGTGTCGCAGAGTCTAAGTCTCTTGACATGGAATGTAAACGGCTTTGGCAATGAGATAAAACAAGAGCATGTAAAGGAAGTAGTAAATAAAGTGGAAATTGCCTGCCTACAAGAGACTCGGATATGCGACGAGACCCCATTCATGGATGGTTACCTACAATTAAATCAACCAGCCAAGAGAAAAAGATTTGGTCGCCCATCGGGGGGGGGAATAATGCCCCTTGTTTCAACAAAAGTAATAAGAGAAGTAACACCGATAAAAACGAAATGTAAATGACTATTGGCTTGTAGACTAGAACTACTGACATTGGGAAAGAAACATAAAATGCTGATTGTTATAAATGTTTATCTGCAGTGGGACAATGCAGCAGAGTATGCTATCGAGGTGGAAAATTTTAAAAAGGATATTGACTCTTTATTAGAACAATATGTCTCAGATGTATTGATAATCATGGGGGATTTTAACCATAAGCTATACCCTAAGAAGGTTGATATCTAGAATAGAGAATTGTTGGATGTTTATGGAATAAATTATGCTAGTTTCCCAGTATGTGATCCCTCGAAACAGGATATGGAATTAGTAAAATTTCTAGGAGGAAGGGGTCTTCTCTGCCTAAATGGCAGAGTTAAAACAGACTGCCCGGCAGGGAAGACCTTCAAAATAGGCTCACAGAATTGCCCGATTGACTACATGTTTATGCTCGCCTGGAATTTCCGCCTAGTACGGGAATTCAAGATATATCAAAGTGAAATTAGTGACCACATTCCACTGCATCTAATGATACTGGGGGGAAGAAAGGTGCATAGAGATAAAGTGATCACACAAGAAGTTGAGTATCCCAAACGTGTGACGACAAGACTAACTGAGGAGTATCAGGAAAAATTAAAGGCCTTTCAACTTAAAATTGAACCAGAAGATTTTGGGAGTAGGGGCTAGGAATGGTTTATAGAGAAGATAGCCCAAGTAGTTCAGTGCTTAAGAATAGAACTACAAAGGATAAAAGAAATAGTACAAAAATCCCGGTTAGCCGAGTGAAATGTTTTTCTATTGACTGCCAATCTAAAAAAAGGGAGATACGGGCAGTGCAAAGAAGTCAAAGGAAAAAGTTCTCCCATGAGAGAGAAAAATACTTAAATAAGTTGAAAATTGAATTTAAAAAAATGGTTACTGATGCAAAAAGATCATACAAAGAGAAATGTTGGTTAAACTTGTTAGAATCAATTGAAGATAAAAACCTGAGGCAATTCTGGAAAATGGTAAAAGCAGCGTTTGGTCCAACAGACGGAGAAATGAAATGTGTCGTTAGCGAGGCGGCTTGGGAGGAGTATCTAAGGAAACTGTATGGGGCACGAGATTCCCAAGGGTACATAGAGCCCCAACCCTGGCAGGAAATATCGGAAGAACTTAAATTGGATTTCAAAGAACAGCAAGTAGAAAGCATAATGAAAGAACTGAAACTAACTCGTGCGGCAGGCCCCGATAATCTCCCCGCAATAATATTAAAGTCAGAGCTAAAGTGGTGGGCAAGACTCTTTGCCCAAATGTTCCGTTTAATACTTTCAGAAGGTATAACTCCACTGAATTGGAAGGGCGCTGTAATCAGGCCAATCCATAATAAAGGTAGCATGGACGCACCACAAAACTATAAACTGATTAACCTTCTAGATGTAGGAGAGAAGATCTTTTAAAAAATTGTGTTAAATCGACTAAACGCATGGGTCGAGGAGTTTTCAATCGTACCCATTGAACAGGGAGGATTCAGAGAGGGACACTCCACGATAGATCACTAATTTGCACTGTGGGCAATGGCAAGGAAGTCAACGGAACAAAACGGCAAGTTATGCTGCTGTTTCGTCGACTTCCGAGCAGCGTTCGACTCAGTAGACCAGGATTGCTTATGGGAAACTCTCATAAAGAAAAATATCCCCAAAGACCTATTTACTATTATAAAAGAACTACACCGAGTTAATTGGGCTCAAGTAATCAGGGACACTGAAGGGTCATTAACACAAAAAATACCCATTGCAAATGGCCTGAGACAGGGCTGCGTTTTGGCCCCACAGTTATTCTCCATATTCCTGTCAGATCTACCCGCCTGTCTAGAGGTCGAGGGTAGTGCAAGCCCCAGAATGGACGGAAAAAAGGTGCCCTGCCTTTTATTTGCAGACGACCTGGTAATAGTAGACCAGACAGAGACAGGCCTCCAAAGAAAGTTGAAATCTTTTAATGAATACTGTGCTAGGAAATTTTTAATAGTAAACAGACAAGACAAAAATGTTATGTTTTGGTAAAAAGGCAATTAAGTTTAATTGGTTCTTAGGTGATCTTAAACTGGAAACGGTTAACGGATATCATTACCTAGGTATATGGTTCGATAAGACATTAAACTGGCATACTCATTTGGAAGCCCAAAAAACAAAAGCACACACATCAATCGGTGGACTAAAAATGTTTAACCGGGAGTATGGGGATATGTCACACCGTCCATTACTTAAAACCTTTAATGCAATGATACCCCCCACAAGTACTCTATGGCGCGGAAATCCTTTATTTGAGCTGTAAGGGAGTCTGGGACCTGGAGGAAGGCAAATGCCTGAAAAGCCTACTATCCCTACCCCAATCATCAATGGATCAAGCAATAAGAACGGAAATAGGAACAAAGTCTTGGGGGGTACAAGTACAAGCTGCGTTAATCAGATTTTGGAAACAATTGGAAAATACAAAAGGCCAAAAAGTTGCACAATGGTGTAGGAAAGAGATCCAAATCAGTGACCTAAAATGGGCAAAAGCTTGTAGGGAAAGAATGGTGCAGGCTTGTGAAGGGCTAAAGGTGGAGCTGTGCCAAGAAACCCAACAAATAGTCTGTACTAAGAGTGATCTGAAAACTAACGGGCAAGAAGTATCCAGAAAGACTGACATGGGATACCTTGCAAAGAAAAAATCAGTAGAATTTATGATGCACTCTTGGTCAAAGGGAAACTGGTTCCCCTATTTAGATATCCTACCAAATCGCTGGTACAGACAGGAGATATTAAGGATGCGAATTGGGATTAATCTGTGGTTAATAAATAAAGATCATGAATTAAAAATGTTAGACCATAAAGGGTGTTGTAGGTACAATTTGGGCACCAAAGGAGACCTAGTGCACATCCTTCTTGACTGCCTAACAATATTAGAACAGCGTAAACTGTGGCTGAGCCCAATATTTCTAAAATATGATATAAGAACAAGGGCACAGGCGGTCAACCTTCTAACAGAAATGCCCTCTATCGAAATCGCTATTGCTCTAGGGAAGTACACAAAAGTATTCCAGAATTTCCAAAATAGCCATGAGTAATTTTTAGGAACTTTAAAATATTTGAACTATATAACTTGTCTAAGAGAAAAAAGGTTGTTTTTAATAATATTTCTTAAAGGGTAAGGATGTGCCTAAAAAAGTGATATCTTGTTTGTGTTTGCTTTTAAGATATGTATATAGTGTGTGTAAGTCTTTTTAAACTATAGTGGAATATTTTTATCTGTAATGATTTTTACTATCTCTTTGTAGAATATTTTAACCTTGTAGCTATGCCTTTACACCTGTTTAAAGATTTTGATCTAAATAAACATATTTTTGACAGTTACATTGACTATACCTCATGCAGGGCTGTGTGCCATATCGGCTCGTAGCTTTTCTCTCCACCAAGACACGCAGCCTGCAATGGCAGTTTGTAGGGATTTAGTGAGAGCTCCCTAGGGTGGAACCGTTTGTGCTGCAACCCCAGTGAACCCTCTTCAGTCCCAATGCCCTCGGTACCAGCGGTACCATTTGTTAAAAGAAGTTCTTTATTATATGCATTCAATACAGTACAAACAGAGTACTAGTAACAGTTACATAGAGGTGAGCCGACATCTTAGGCATATCATACAGCAGTATTCTAACGGCATCGAGGGACCAATGTACACAATAAGATATAAGATACAACAGAAATCATTACTTGCAAAATTCTTCCCCTGTGTAGCAAACCCGCCTGGCATGGCTATCACTGAACCTCAATCCTCGGGAAGCTGCTCATTCTCTCCCACAATTCTATCCATCTCCCTGAAACTATGAAGTATCCCCAGTCATCTATGAAGATCCACCTCAGCCCGTTCATCCCTTCTACTTTGTCAAAGTCATACCTCTTCAGCCGCTGCCCATTCTGTAGCATCCTTAATCCATCCCTGTTACATCAGGTCTCTGGTGCTTATCCACGTGATGGCCACCAGTGGCTTCGCTGGGAGGAGGGCCAACTGTATACACTTCCATTCAATTTTCCTTCCCTTACTCCTCTTGACATTCCCCAAGAGACAAGTTACCAGGCCCAATGTCACCGGCACCCCATCAATGGTACGCAATCTCTGCATCACAGATTCACAATAAACCTAGACCAGTGGACAGTGCCAAGCCACGTGAAGGAACCCAGCAGGACCACTCGGGTAACATGTGTACAATGTACATAATTAAAATGAACTAAATTGAACCGTGCATTAATTGACCCCTGTTTACCAGTGTGCATATACCTTTCCATTGTGGGGCTCTGAGATCCCCCTCCTACACTTCTCCGGCCCGAGACGCGGCTCTTGGCAGATCTGCAATTATGGCTTGGTACTTGTGTGACACTAAATGTCTGCACCCACCAAATCCCAGTATCATCCTGAATAGTTCTGAGGGCAGGACATCAGGGTATTTGGGCCAAATATCTTGCACTATGTCAACCATGCTTGTATACAATAAAAACTTTCCTGTACCCAGACCAAATGCCTCCTGTGCCTCCTCAAACATAAATGTCACTGGGTAGAGATCACACAGAGTCAGACACGTCCCATATTCCATGGATTAACATCCACCACCTCCGATACCAAGCGTAACGCCGGAAGGTCCCAAAACATAAACTCCTGTGCAAATGGGGCCCTCTTGATCATCAATTCCACTGCACGCTCCCCGAGAGAGGGTGTGTGCTTAATTAGGTAAGGCACCATCTGACCGCCCCTAGTCCCTCCATGTAGCATGTTTGGTAATGTGGCCACTCCTGAGTCATCTGTAAGTTAGTCTTTCTCCCAGTTGTCCCCGTCAGACAGCCAGCGCTCTGCATGTTCTAACTGAGAAGCCAGTTGATACAGTTCCAGATTAGCTAAACCTCCATCCACCAAGGGGAGATGAAGAATCTCCGTGCTACCCCGCTGCAACCTCCTGCCTATATTAGTGTTGTTAACAGGGAGTGTAAGTTCCTAATGACTGCCCTGGCAATGTTTCCAGAGAGTGCTGTACAGTATTGCAGGAAAGTAGGATCTGCTTTCATGGTCACCCCCACTTTTTGCTTGTGTCATACTGTTTTTCTGACTAGTCTGACTGGGATCCTGCTAATCAGGCCCCCCGCCACTGTGCTCTCTCCCTAAATTGGCTTTGGTGAGTACCTTGGTACATTCCTAACTGGCTGCTGGTGTACAATTGTAAGTCCTTAGTATATGGCACTCAGGTACCTAGGGCATGGAGTCCCCCATGAGCTGCAGCATATGTTATGCCAGCCATTGCAGCCTGTGTGAGTTGGTGCATGGACCCCTCACGAAAGATATGTTTCCTTATATCTAATATCACTGCACTTGAAACCTTTAGGTCACCCCTATAGCAGGCCTTTCTGTCCCAAAGGCAGGGTGCTCGGTTCCGAGAGTGAGGGTGGCCCTGCATGAGCAGACCACCCCTAGAAATCCAGTAGTCCATTCTCCAGACTTTGTCAGTGAATCAGCCTTTACGATATAGAGAGGCCATGCGTCATTACACGATAACCATCGCTAGTGCCAAGACGCCCAAGGGCATTCGCTGCGCTCTACAAATATACCTTTCAAATTAAATTAAACTGGCTGGACCGCACCTGTGCATGTTTGTTATCAAACATGTTGGAACCAACCCCAACACTGTATCCATCCAGGGTACGGCCCCTCCATGCTCCTGATCTTACAGAGTCTGACAGCAACCTAGGGCAGCTGCCGAACACAGACACAATCTGCCCTCCTGATGCTGGGCCAAGCACGAGCAGGGGAAGGTAGAACAATAGGTTCCCTGTCAGAGGGAGGTGTGACCAACTCCCAGACAGTACTTGGTGTATTCGGCGGGGTGGGGTTGCTTGCCATCACCACCGTTTCCGCTGGAAGGGCACATTTGGTTCCCTTCTTGTATACTTGAATTCAAACCCGCTCAGAGAGCCTTTGGCTCCTGCTCTGGCACAAAAACTAGATAAAGGACATGGGAGTATCCTCCCCACTGTCCAGCCCCTTCTCTGGAAGGGACCCCTCAATTATCCCAACCCTCCCCTTAGGGTGCCTAGGGTCTTACCTGTGTGTGGGTCCCTATATTTGTTGTGCGATTTGATTCAGGTCTTACTACGCTTCCTCTTCAAACTGGCGGGACAACCCGACCGCGTCGTGCTGACTGAGTTGGACTAACCACATTGAACTTCACTACAGGAACTGAGACTGTGACCGGGAAGAATATATCTGCTCCCGATCTCTGCGTTCTGCAAGTCACTGAACCATTAGTATCCATGCTCCATACATGTTGCATCCTGGGCCTTTGGACATCCAAAGACATCCAAACGAATCTCCCTTGGAGTGAAGCAGTCACTCCCCTGCATCTGCAGGCACCGCAACACAGCTGACCGACTTGCTGATCCTGGGGTCCTACGGGTTCCAACAGGTTCAGTACCATACGAGATGATTCTGCAATGTCTTCGAGGCCCGCACTGTCTTCAGACTTAGTCTGAGGCCAGGATCCCTCACCGATGCTGCCAGAACCGAGTCTCTGTGTATCACATCGGCTGGCCGTTGCTAAGGTCGGACAACTCTTATCCCCAGTGATCTTCAGACATGTTGAGGGTCTGCTTTTGATTCCCGTAGGTTCCCATGCTTTCTCAGGGCATATCCTGACTTACTTGAAAGTGGCAAGCCTCTTGGACCTTGCTGGTCCCGACACAGTACCTTTTTGTCTTCTTCCCCGAGTTGCCGTTGCCAAGGCCTGTTGGCGCTCTCACCGGACACCGACCCCCTGGATATTGGCATCCAACATGGGACAGCTTCTACACCATTCCTGGTCGTCCTCAGCATCACCTGGTCCACGTAGCTGCAGAGGACAAAGGCCCCGTCACCTCTTCTGTAACAGTTGACATGGTTGTGCACCTGACTTCCATGCCCCTGGTCACACCGAGGGACCTAGACGCTGTTCCCTCTGCTTATAGGAACTCCTCTTCCAACATACAACCTTGGATTCCATCGGACTCTTCCAGCTCTTCTTTATCCGCAGCATCCACTTTAAGTCCTCCATTGTGGTCAACGAGAGTTCCAGACTTCACTTCTTATCCATGCACCCGGCTTCCTGGGGCAGGTAACCTGATCTCCTTGGTATCCATGGGTGAGGTGACTCTCGTACCGACCATCTTCCACGGGGAGTCTTCCAAGGCCTTTGGAAAGGGTCCTTTTTCTTAAGAACTATAACCGTGACTACCCGCATTGACTTACCTTGAGCATGCAGCCTTGTATTCATTCAACACACAGCTTCCGTGGGGTTCCTGGGTCCTTACCTTGAGGGGTTCCTTGGTTCCCGGCACTTCTAAGTCATCTGGGTCAGCTCTCGACTTTGGATGATAGTCACATTCCCTTATCTTTGTATGTGATTTGGTCTCCCTTGGGAACCCACCTTATTTTTGTGATACTTACTGTCATAAGTATTGTCAGTGCTTAATTTGTAAAATATGAAGTTCAGGTGCTCAAATGTTTTTTTGAGGCCACACCCACTTTCCTCAGCTCCACCCACTTCCTCCACTGGCTCCACCCACTTCCTATATTGCCTCCACCAACATCCTCAACTGGTACTGCTGAAAGTCAGATGTAGTGCCCGATCTGCATTTCAGCAAGGGAGCCTTCCTCCAAGTAAGGTTTTGATAGGAGGTTCCCTTACCCTGTAAAAATGTTGAAAAAGAGTAAATCAAAAGTCCATTTAAAGCTCAATTTTGGAATAAAATAGCTAAAATGACTAATGCATTGAATAGGGACATGTGAAATATTCTAGTGCTTTATGTGCCAATTTGGGGAAAGGACAATACTGGGTTATGCCATTTTTAAGAGAGTCTCATTGTGTGTCATGAGTTCAAAGATACAACTTTTACATATCACTAAAGTCAGAGGATTTTGAAAAATCCAAACTTCACACCTAAGAACAAGAACAACCCATCTATGGCCAAAAGACCTGTCCACAATGCAAGGATCACAATGGAAGGACGCCGGACACAATTTATTTAACAAGTACTTACATAAAACATCTTGGTCTGTGATGTTTGTTGAGTTGTCTGAATAAAGCATAGACATGCAAACAAAGACACACACAAGGACAACTGTACATATGCATCCACATGCGCATACACAGATATATCACATTTGTGGATAGTACAGGACGCACGCAGCGTGCAAAAACATAACAATACAAAGGTGTTGCACATACTCAGTGGCAAATACCGAGGACCGAAATGAAAATGAACCAGAGCAACTGAGACTTACAGAGAATCAAAATATGTGCCCTTCACATACAAACACACAAAACCCTAAACCATTCCATACTGAGCATTACCCGTCCTCCACCCTCCCTGTCCCAAATACACACACACAGAAACACACTCTATGCTGAAGGCAGAGAGAACAGACTAGACATTAACATATGTAGAATATGCCAACACCCGTGTGGAGTACTATAGCAAAACACTGTACTTTGCTGACAAGAGAGTGCAGTGTCTCCCACCTTTTGCTAGATAGTGCAAATAGTGGCTTAGCACTTCTTCCCTGAATTCTCGCTCATATAATCTTTCTACAGAGCTACATAATCGTGGTGGGTGAGTGGATGTAGGTTGTAAGAGTGTTGATTGCGTGAAAATTGAAGTATTGATTTGAATGGTACTCCATAGTTCAATCTTTGGCAATGTAAAGGTTCCATGCTGCTGAAGTTGAGACAGCGCCCAGACATCAACTCCATCCCCACACATTAGTCCACCAGTTCCCTTTTCACCACAATAAAATCAAGACACCATCTTTGTGAGTGTGCGGGTTGGCTAAAGATATTTTTTTCAACAATAGTAATGCTGGCACCCATCATTTCCATGTCAAAATTGTATCTGACTTTAATGGATTCCTTTCATTCCTCTGACAAGAGAGAAGTACGTTTGCAGCAGTCAGTTGCTGCTAAATAAATAACTGCTTGCTGCAGTGGTGCTCTGCATTCCTGCCAGTGTAAGTAGTTGCTTAAATTGGGCAATAACTGGGCCAGAGATGCATGTGGCTGACACTGTAGCACTTGAATGTGCTTGTGGACACTTTCTAATGAGAGCTGTTAGCGGTGCCACACATCTTCTTATCTATGCTTTGCAAGCAGGGACATCTAACCATACATGTGTCTTTGTTGAATTGACATGTCTCATATAAACCTGCGGCACTGCTGGCAATGTGTGTTTGCAAGAAAGAGAGCAAGAGACAGAGCGAGAGAGACCGGGGCTTGTTTTCAGTTGCCCTTCTATCGCTCTTCTGCGTCCTTACCTGGGCTTCAAATGAGGGCATGGCCCGAACGCTGCCTGGATTAGATAGTCATGCTTGTTTGTTATCCTCTCATGTTGAGTGAGTTGAGTGCGGCCCAAAATTTGCCGCATCAAAGCTGTTCCACACTTGCTACAGTGTCAATGCTTCTGTGTGCCCTCACCTGTTTCTCTACAATCACAGCAGTGCTCACTGACCTCATATGCAAGCTTCAGTACTAATGATCACAAGCAAAGAAGGGGCAAGTGCTAATAGCTGATTAACTGTTTACGCATACTATGCCATGAGCTTCGAATGCGCAGCTATAACATACAAGACAATAACTACCCGAGGCACAAAGCCCCATTTTTCTTTTATACTCTAAACTTAACTGCATCAGGCATGACTGTAATCAGGTGATGCTTTCTACAAACTACATGAAACCAGTGCTAAATTTGAGGCAGTGGTTTCCAATGCTCAGCAATGGCACTTAATTCTCAACACTGACACTAATGACAGCCTACCACATGGCAGAGCGGTCTGTCTAATTTTGAGAAAAGCTCAATGACAGTGTTTAATATGTCAATATACATTAAAAATGAATAGCTGCTGCCCAAGCCATCCTTATTGCTTGGGATGGCCAGCAATAGTCTGAATTGTCACGCTTGTAGGAGTAAGATGGTAAGTATTTGCGTTGGTACTATCATTGGCAGCGCTGACAGGGGCAATGGGTGGTGCAGGCTGCAGTGGCCTCCTGAGATGGGCATTGGCACCTACATTTCTTCAAATTAAGCACTGCATGAAGAACAAGTTACTTACCTTCGGTAACGATATATCTGTAAGAAACAGTAGTTAGTATTAGATTCCTTACCTTAGAATATCCCCAGGCGTCAGTCTGGATCCGGAAACTTTTGCGTAGCAGTACCCCTGCGCGTCGGCAGGCGTCGTCTGCAGGCGTCCCCTGCGGCTCCGCGTCCGT
Source organism: Lissotriton helveticus (assembly GCF_964261635.1). Lineage (NCBI taxonomy): Eukaryota > Metazoa > Chordata > Amphibia > Caudata > Salamandridae > Lissotriton > Lissotriton helveticus. The sequence goes on along the minus strand of NC_136069.1, from coordinate 2,253,925 downwards.
CGTCGGCGTCGTGCGCCGTGATGACGTCGCTGGAGTATATAGACGCCGCCTCCGCGCGCTGACGTCAGTTCTTTGCACACAGCTTTTCCGCGCCAGAACACGCAGAGCCATGGAAGAACCAACACTGGTGCCATGCGAAACTAGGGCCCTGAAGGGGATGACCTTAACCCTATGTATCAGTTCGCAGAACGGGGAGGATGGGCGGGGCGGTAAGGAATCTAATACTAACTACTGTTTCTTACAGATATATCGTTACCGAAGGTAAGTAACTTGTTCATCTGAAAGAAACAGGTTAGTATTAGATTCCTTACCTTAGAATAGATACCCCAGCAATACCAACCCCGGTGGTGGGTATGCGAACCAATACAGCTTACACCAGAAAGTCCTGGAGGACAGAACGGCCAAAAAAGCCATCCCTCCGGACTTGACTGTCCAGGCAGTAGTGCCTTGCAAACGTGTGCAGCGAGGCCCACGTAGCTGCCTGACAAATGTCCTGCAAGGGGACTCCCCGGCCCAGGGCAGTAGTAGCCGCCGTGGCCCGAGTGGAATGGGCTCTCAGCCCAACAGGAGGCTCCTTCCGAGCCAAAGAGTAGCACGCTTTGATGCACAGGACGACCCACCGAGAGATGGTTCGTTTATGCACCGCCCTTCCCTTCTTCGCACCCACGTAGCCAACAAACAGTTGGTCATCCACCCGGAACTGGCGTGTGCGATCCATATAAAATGAAAGCGCACGTTTTGGGTCCAGACGATGGAGCCGCACTTCATCCTTTGAAGGATGCGGAGGCGGGAAGAAGGAGGGTAAGGTGCTGGACTGCCCGATGTGAAAAGCAGAAACTACTTTGGGCAGGAAAGAAGGTCTAGTTCTCAGAACCACCTTGTCTGGATGAATGGACATGAAAGGAGGTTTGACAGAAAGAGCCTGGAGCTCACTCACTCTCCTGGCAGAGGTGATGGCAACCAGGAACGCCGTCTTTAAAGTCAGGAGACGGAGAGGACAGGAATGAAGTGGCTCAAAGGGAGCGCACATCAAAAAGGTCAGAACCAGGTTCAAGTCCCACTGAGGCATCACGAACGGAACAGGTGGATACATGTGCGTGATGCCCTTCAAGAATCTCGTTACAATAGGGGATTTGAACAAAGAAGGTTGATCAGGCAGCCGTAGAAAGGCCGAAAGGGCAGAAAGGTAGCCCTTGATAGTGCCCAGAGCAGAGCCCTGCTGGGCAAGAGAGAGAAGGAAGAGGAGAACCTCGGAAAGAGGGGCAGAAAGAGGGTTCACAGCCTTTGCTGTGCACCATGCCACAAATCTGTTCCACCGGCAGGCGTATACCGACTTTGTGGAGGGACGCCTGGCTGCCAGAATCACATTACAAACTTCAGGAGGCAAGTCAAATGGCCTCAACTGTCGCCGCTCAATCTCCACGCATGGAGGTGGAGACTGGACAGGTTCGGGTGGAGGACCGTCCCCTGCTGCTGCGACAGAAGGTCCTCCTGAAGGGGCAGGCGGATCGAGGGACCGACTGACATGCTGAGTAGCTCGGGATACCAGTACCTTCGAGCCCAGTCCGGAGCCACAAGCATAACTTGGGCCCGGTCGCGCCTGATCTTCTTCAGCACTCTGGGCAGAAGTGGTATAGGCGGAAAGGCGTACAACAGACCGCAACTCCACTCGCGCCGAAAGGCGTCGCCGTGCGAGTGCCGTCTTGGAAACTCCAACGCGCAGAACTGATGACATTGCGCGTTCTCTTCTGTGGCGAATAGATCTAACCAAGGCTCTCCCCATTGCAGAAAGAGGCCTCTCGCCACGTCCGAGTTCAGACGCCATTCGTGATCCACCGAGCACCGACGGCTGAGTTCGTCCGCCCTGGCGTTCAGAGAACCTGCCAGGTGTTGAACCGTCAGAGTCACGCTCTGACGTTCCAGCCATTGCCAGAGACGCAGCGCCTCCTGGCAAAGGGTCCACGACCCCACTCCGCCCTGCTTGTTGCAGTACCACATGGCGGTGGTGTTGTCCGTGAACACCTGCACTACACTCCCGTTGACAAAGGGGAGGAATGCCTTCAGTGCTAGGCGAATCGCCCGCAGCTCCAACATGTTGATATGGAACCGGGACTCCGCCGGAGACCAGATGCCTCTGATCTCCGCCTCTCCCAAGTGGCCTCCCCAGCCCTGGAGCGACGCGTCCGTCACAACTACGTGCTCCGGTTGGGGAAGGGAGAGGGATCTGCCTCTGACCCAATCGCGGTCCGTAAGCCACCACTGCAGTTGTCTCGCAGTGCCCTCCGAGATCAAGACATGGTCGGACAAGTTGCCATGATGCTGGGCCCACTGAAACTTCAGGTCCCACTGCAGAGCCCGCATCCGCCACCGGGCGTGATGCACCAGAAGGATGCAGGAAGCCATCAGCCCCAGCAGCCGCAGCGTCAACCTGACCGAAACCCGGGATAGCGGCTGAAAGACGGGAATCAAGGCCTGTATATCCCGGACTCGCCGTTCCGGAGGATAAACCCGAAACTGCGCCGAGTCGAGAACCGCTCCGATGAAAAGGAACTTCTGAGAGGGACACAGGTGTGATTTCGGCACATTGATGGAGAACCCCAGCCCATGCAGGAGGTCTGCCCTCATCTGAAGGTGGTGGACGACTGTCTGGGGCGAGCCCGCCTTCAACAACCAGTCGTCTAGATAGGGGAAGACTGACACCCCTGATCTGCGCAGATGGGCTGCGACCACCGCCATCACCTTTGTGAACACCCGTGGGGCGCTGGTAAGGCCGAAGGGGAGCACGATAAACTGAAAATGCTCCTGGCCTACCGTGAACCGCAGGTAACGCCGGTGGGCCGGCAGGACGGAGATGTGAAAATACGCATCCTGCAAGTCCAACGCTACCATCCAGTCTTGCGGGTCCAGAGCAGCCAAGACCTGAGCCAATGTCAACATCTTGAACTTCTCCTTCCGGAGGAAGCCGTTGACGTCCCTTAGGTCCAAGATAGGACGTAGACCCCCTTTGTCCTTCTTGGGTACCAGAAAGTAGTGGGAATAGCAACCACATCCTACTTCTGGCCCAGGAACGCGCTCGATGGCCCCCTTGGCCAAGAGGGCCGTAACTTCCTCCTGCAGAAGTGTCAAGTGGTCCCCCGACACACCGTGGTTCTGCGGTGGCATGGCTGGAGGAGTGGTCTCGAAGGGGAGGGAGTAGCCCCTTCGGACGAGCTGCAGCACCCACCTGTCCGATGTGATAGTGCACCAGCGGGAGAGGTGATGGCGAACCCTGCCACCCACTGGCGTCACATGGGCCTGAAAGCACGGACTAGGAGGATTTAGAGGCCGATGCTGCGGGGGGAGGTGTGGTCTGACCTCGCCGTTGTCCCCGACCGCCTCCACGGCGGCCTCCACGGTTGCCACCGCGTTGAGAAGTGTTCTGCGGCACGTGGCTGGCAGCACATGTGGGACCGCCCCTTCCTTGGCCACGAAAGGAGCGAAACGAACCCGTTTGCTGGCGCTGGGTCGAGAGACCCAAGGACTTGGCCGTGACCCTGGAGTCCTTGAAGCGTTCCAGCGCGTGGTCCGCCTTGTCGCCAAACAGGCGACTGCCATCGAACGGCATGTCCATCAAGGTATTTTGGACATCTGCCGAAAAGTTGGCGGATCTCAGCCAGGCGTGGCGACGAATCGCCACCGTCGTGGACATCGCTCTGCCCAGCGAGTCGGTCGTATCAAGACCACACCTGATGGAGTATCTTGCTGCATCTCGGCCTTCAATCATAGCCTTGCCGAGCTTCGCCCGCACCTCCTGCGGGCATTCAGGCAGCAACTCCGCGACCGTATCCCACAGAGAGTGGGTGTAGCGGCCCAAGAGGCATGCGGTGTTGCAAGACCGCAGTCCCAAACTCAGGGACGAGAAGACCTTCTTGCCATACTGGTCGTACATCTTAGATTCCCGGTCGGGCGGGGCCGACGGGAATGCGGTCTGGGAAGTCGAGGCCTGGATCACCAGACTCTCAGGGGTGGGATGGGTGGACAGGAACTTGGGGTCGTCCGGACACGGACGGTGGCGTCTGGCCACGTTCCTATCAACAGGCGAACCTGTTGCGGGCCTGGACCACGTGCCCAAAAGAACGTCTGTCAAGGCTTCGTTGAACGGCAGCAGTGGCTCTTGTGGGCATGACTGTGGTGTGAAGACCTCAGTGAGGATGTTAGGCCTCACGACCGCGACGGGGAGCTCAAGGTGCAAGGCCTTGGCAGCCCTCATCAACACCACTGAATAAGCAGCCCCAGCCTCCGAAGCCACAGTAAGAGGCGAGACAAAACCAGGGTTAGGAGAGTCGTCCAGACCACTGGCGTCACCCAAATCACCTGTCCAGTCCACATTGTACTGACACTCGCGTGACAGAGGGTCCTCAGACCCCTCCCAACCCTCTCCGTATTCTAAATCTTCCCCATATTCGGAGTCAACAATGTAGACCGGCTCCTCGGGGTCCACAGGCCCCATCGGCGGCGGACTCGGCGTCGGACGACGCCGGTCCGACTCCGCGTCCGGAGTCGGAGAGGTAATGGGGACGGCGCCGCCCGGAGCCGGCGCCGGAGCACCGGCGCCGCGCGGGGGCGGCGTCAGGGGCAACCCCGATGGAATCGGCGCCGGAGAGGCCTGTAGACCAGTCGGCGTCGACCCTGAGGGTCCCAGCGGCGCCGGGGCCGGAGCCGCCGGCGGCGTCGGAGCCGGAGCACCCGACGGCGTCGAGGCAGGGGCACCCGAACCGCTAGGACCCCCGGACGGGAGCACAGGGCCCGAAGGCGCCGTAGGCCCCGTCGGAGGAAACAGTGCCCTCATGGCCATGAGGAACTCCTCTATCTCCTCACGCGACGCGCCTTGCCCAGGGACCGTAGGGTATGGAGCAGGCCGCGCTGGCGACCCACGCAGAGCCGCGGGGGTGGGGCCACCCGAACCCCCGGCCACATCGCGCGAGCGTCGGGGGGAGTCGGGGGTACGATGACGACGCCCCGACTTCTTATGTCTCCTACCTGAGGAACCAGAGGAATGGTGACGACTTCCGGAGCGCTCGTGATGGCTCCGCGACCGCTCCCTCGACCGCTCCCTCGACCTCCGGCTGGACCGGGACCGCTCTCGACGTGGGGCGACACCCTCAGCTCGAGTAGCTTGCGGGACCGCTCCCGCCTAGCTTTACTCGTCAGGGCCCGGCAATCGACACAGTCGTCCACGGCGTGGTCGGGGCCCAGACACCGAAGGCAGAGTCGGTGATGATCCGTGACCGACATCGTGCGGTCACAGTCGTCACAGTTCTTAAAACCGGGCATCCTACTGGCACCGTAACAAGAATCAAAGATTCACAAAAAACTTTGGTCAAAGACCGGAGTACTGCACTTCTCGGATCTGCGCTAACTGGCGCGGAAAAAAGAAGAACTGACGTCAGCGCGCGGAGGCGGCGTCTATATACTCCAGCGACGTCATCACGGCGCACGACACCGACGACGGACGCGGAGCCGCAGGGGACGCCTGCAGACGATGCCTTCCGACGCGCAGGGGTACTGCTACGCAAAAGTTTCCGGATCCAGACTGACGCCTGGGGATATTCTAAGGTAAGGAATCTAATACTAACCTGTTTCTTTCAGATACATATTTTCCTGAAATATATAAGAGGATCCCATTTGGCATTCTTATGGCAAAGCATATCATTGACCTGAAATCTTTTATCAGGGTGCTTTAATGCACAAAGAAAGTTTCTTTAAACAAGTGTTCTTTCCTGCAGTTTTAGGTAACTCCTGATTAGTTTGAGTGGAACTATCTAAGCACTCAACCAGCTAGAATAATCCTGTATATCTTACATTGGCTTCATATCATCATATTAGACTGATAAAAAAAAGACAAGGGTTGTGGCGCAAAGGTGATATATTCTATGAAACCATGCCAGTTTTTTTCTGTTCTCCAGATACAAGCTATTGATCGAACACATAATAAATATCATGTTTTTCAGTCTCATGTTCGACACCTTGGCTGAATTAATGATTGTGAAAGATTCCCTAATGCAGGAATCAGTTTTAGGGTTTTATATCATATTACACAAAATTGTTTTTGGATAGAGCATTCATCACCAACGCCTTAGGGTTTTGTGAGAATGTGCATGCCAGTTTGTTATTGCTTGCCCATAACAATGAGACTGTTGTCTGAAGATTGGTGCTTTCCCAATGACAGGCACCACCCAAGTTTTGGAATCTTCCGCTTACCTGCATGTTGTTGTGTTCCTGTTCTTTGGTATGTTTACAGTTTATTTTTGTTAAATGGTTGTGGTTTTTTTTCTCATGCGCTGTTTATGCAGAGTGTATTTTGTGTGACTTTCAAACAAACTCTGTACGTCTTGTTAGTTTCTGTGCGCATGCTACTGTCTTGTTGTCCAGGTGTGTCTGACGTCTAACTTTTGAGTTGAAGATTGCTGTCAGCTGTGGTGGGCCCTACCAATAATAGTCTCAACTAGGCAAAGAGCAGGCCCTCCAAAGTGGGGTTGTGGACTGAGGAACTAGATAATGTGAGTAACTGTAATATGCATAGTTACCTTATCTCTCTCTCTATCTATCTATCTATCTATCTATCTATCTATCTATCTATCTATCTATCTATCTATCTATAGATGTGTATATATATATATACTTATGTAAAAAATATGTGTAATGTAAAATGTTATCTCTTTGTAGTCAGATGTTAACCAGACCCCTCCAGCACCATACCTTTGGAACGCTTCTGCACACATAGAAATGTTTAATACCAAGTGACGCTGCATCTTGCTGTTAGATTAATGATACATCACCTACTCAACATAAAATCTCCTTTGGATGATCTATTCTGTACATATATATGTATAAACATAATCCCACTGGTTTCGCATCTGCACAGTGTGTGCAACTATCACTCAGAGATATTGAAAGTGAGTTGGGGCGATACTTTTCAGTACCATTACCTCCCTGCATTGTGCTCTCACAGACACACATACATCCAGCACACACATGCAGTCTGCACACAATGTTCAGTACTGTAGCCTTTCTGTTTTGTTCCGTGGTATTACAAACACACACACACACCCAGCGCAGAGTCGCCACTCCTGCGCTACGATGCACCTCACTTCTACCTGATGTAGGCCAAGGGTGAGTCAAGCACACAGCAGCGGAACTTTAAAAAGGTGAGTGAGCTGCAATGCCTGGCCTGGCACCGGGCCTGGTCTGGCAGGGTGGCCAGGACGCAGTGCCAAGAGTGATAGCCATAGGGCCTCTGTCTAGACAGGCCCAGTGGGCGAAGGAGGAGGCTTTTGAATGCAGCCCGGAGTGACTGGCAGAGGCTGAGGAGAATTCAAGCACTGCTACCTACAAGTTCCCCGTGGGCCGGCTGAGCCTGGCATTCATTCCAGAGGGAAGACCCAGCCTGATCTCCGCGGAGCCCCCTGACCCTCGCTACTCTGGGATCGGCTGAGGACGCCTCTGCCCCCCGGGTAAGAGCAATTCACGCTTTATATATGACTTGTGTTTTGTGTCTTTGTGTCCACTGCAAGCAACGCTATGTGTATACCTTAGACCAGGGGTCTTCAAACTTTTGGATGCCGAGACCCCCTTGTCAACATTTTGAGGCGTAAGGACCACCTCCTGACAAAAAATTCTAAACCTGTAGGCAGGGCTGCTAGAATTATGAGGCAGGTGAGGACCAAATTACGCGACAGGCTTGACTAAATTGTGTGGGAAGAAAATGTAAGTGATGTTATGTGATGCTGTGTATTTTGGGGTAGCATTGCTTCATTGTTTTGTAATTTTTTACACACAGTAACACTGAGGAAAGATTTCACCCCGTGCGTGTGCACACTTCTCTTCGGCAATTCACATTTCTCCTCATCCCTGACCTCTTCAATCGAATTCTCTCACTCCCTTGCTGTCCTCTCTCATCCTCTCATCTCTCCTCACCGAGCATACGGGCCGGACCCGTATGCTCCTCTCGGCCTGTGCCACTATGCTTATTGTTCCCTAATTCAAGAAGGCATGAGATGTCTTTCCCACTGTTTTGGTGCAGGCCGCGCAGTTATGGAACTTGCACCCTCCATTGCTTCGCTCCACCAAGAATCTATTATCCTTTAGGAAGATATAAAAACCTTTCTCTATGCTCTGTAGGTTACCCCATTTGGCTGGTTCTCCTTCCCCTTCTGTGTGTTTCTCATTTGCCTTCAGGCAGCAGATGGTTATTAGCCCCAGGACATCTTTTGGTAACAGTAGCATACTACAAATGTAAATAATAATAATAGCCAGAAGCAGGGGAGTCACTAGACCAGAACTTCTGGAGGGGGGCTAAGACTCCCAGCCAGGGCTGGTCCTGACACTGGTCGCACACTGTGCAACAGTCTTTTTTGTTGCCCCACCCCTGTTTCCTTCTTCTCCATGAATTCCTTCACTGCCACTCACCAACAATGCACCTCATCTCTCTATAGCACCTTTCTGACAAACATTTCATTTTTTTATAGCGCTACTCATAGTTTACTCAAACTCTCAGTTCTGTGATCTGCATGGTACACGTTCTTTGTAGCAGGTATATTAACCCTCTGCACACTGTGTGGGTGACAAGAGTGCCCAGGTGAGTGCACAGTGAGCGTTGCAACAGTGCGAGAGTAGGGTAGGAGGAGTGACTGCAGGATGAGTGAGGTGGCGTATGAATTTATGAATTTGGGTGCGAATGTAAGTTCAGAATGGGACGAATGAATGTATGATTACTGATGGGCTTGTTTGAGTGAGTTGCATATTGAGCAGTGAGGGGGACGGTGAATCAAGTGTCACATGAGTGCAGGATGAGTAGTGTACTCGTTTGTCTGCAGGGTGAGGTTTAGGGTGAACAGCGCAAGTGCATTGTGAGTGCAAAGTGATCACTGTGAGTGCAGGGTGAGTAGGTGAATGGTGTGAATGCATGGTGATCAGTGTGAGTGCATTGTGATTACTGTGAGTGCAGGGTGAATAGTGTTGAGTGCATGGTGATCACTGTGAGTGCATTGTGATTACTGTGAGTGCAGGGTGAATAGTGTGAGTGCATGGTGATCACTGTGAGTGCAGGGTGAGTGGGTGATCAGTGTGAGTGCAGGGTGAGCATTAAAGTGAAGGGCGAGAATAAGGAGCGAGTTGTCTGAATGCAGGGTGCATTCCAGACACTTGAAGTAACTCAGCATGTTATTGACGGCGGCGAAGGGTTTAAGATCTAAGTTAAAATATTGCGGCATTAATCGGGGATCGAGGGTGGAGGAAATAAATAATGTGCTGATCCTGCAACAAACTTCCAGTCCTATGGTAAGGGTCGCCAGCTCATTATTTTGATGGCCCAATCGGTACAAAAATAAGCAGTCACCTAAAGGTGTATTTTCAGCATTTATCTGTGCATACTTCGAACAGCAAATATAAATAGAAAGCACTTTTAGTTGTGTTCTAGGGAAGAGAAAAAAGACAGAAAAGTCACATACGGAATGCATACATACTTATGTATTTAAAAGTCTATTTAGTGTCAAGAGGAGGTCTTTCCAGGCTCTTTAAACAAAACAGGCAGGCATTTTTCTTTTGGCAACCCTACTTTATATTCCTTTTCATTAAATGCATTCTCACAGCACAACAGTAATTGTAAAATACAAATGTAAGGAACAGGCAGAGTGGGGGCCCAGGGGGCACTGGAACCAGGAAGAAAACTAAGCCTCTGTAACCAGTTTACGAAGGCATGTAAATATGCAAATAGTCTTTAACACCTTCAATGCTACATGAATTCCCCCTGGTGCTGAACTCCCCATTCTGCATGATGAGCTCAGCTCGTGATGAGCATGGAAGGTGTTAAAGACCTGTGAAAAATTCAGCGTGCCGGAGATGACTCCAGACACTGCCCAGTCGAGCCCATAGCAGCTCGAGTTGCACTGCAGCAGCAGCCGGGCTGAGAGACACGACGAGGGAGGAAGGGGGCTGAAGCCCTTGGGCCTGGGCAGAAGTGTGACTGTGAAGGCATGACCCCCTTTGCATCACTCCACGGCCCCCTTGGGGGTCGCGCCCCACAGTTTGAAGACCCCTGCCTTAGACGCTTCCAGCCCCCAGCCCCGCCCCCCAACCGTCCCTGCTGTGCTTGGAGGTGAGGGTGAGTGTGTCTTCTGTGTCTATTTAAACTTTCCCCTCAGTGTTCGTTGCACGAATTCAAAGCGCATTTATTTCAGGAGTTTATTTTCAGTCACTTTGAGAAGAGCCGCGAACTGTGAAGGAGAAACCACGGGAGAGAGGGGGGAGGAGGCAAGGAAAGGGTTAAACGAGCAGCAGGCACAAGGGGAGGGTGAGACGGTGCAGACAGATAGTGAGATGGGGCAGGTTGAGGGGAAAGGGAAGGGGTGCAAGCAGAGAGTAAATGATGCAGGCAGAGAGGAGATGGTGCAGGCAGAGGGGGAGATGGTGCAGGCAGAGGATGAGATGGTGCAGGCAGAGGGGAGATGGTGCAGGAAGAGGAGGAGAAGGTGCAGGCGGAGGGGAGAAATGGTGCAGGCAGAGGGGAGATGGTGCAGGCAGAGAGGAGATGATGCAGGCAGAGGGGAGATGGTGCAGGCAGAGGGTGGATGGTGCAGGCAGAGGGGGGATGGTACAGGCAGAGGGGAGAAGGTGCAGGCAGAGGGTGGATGGTGCAGGCAGAGGGGGGATGGTGGAGGCAGAGGGGGAGATGGTGCAGGCAGAGGAAGAGATGGTGCAGGCATAGGGGAGATGGTGCAGGCAGAGAGGAGATGATGCAGCCAGAGGGGAGATGGTGCAGGCAGAGAGCAGATGATGCAGGCAGAGGGTAGATGGTGCCGGCAGAGGGGAGATGGTACAGGCAGAGGGGAGATGGTGCAGGTAGAGGGCAAGATGGTGCAGGCAGAGGGGAGATGGTGCAGGCAGAGGGGGGGTGGTACAGGCAGAGGGGAGATGGTGCAGGCAGAGGGGGGGATGGTACAGGCAGAGGGGGAGATGGTGCAGGCAGAGGGGAGATGGTGCTGACAGAGGGGAGATGGTGGAGGCAGAGGGGGGGTGGTACAGGCAGAGGGGAGATGGTGCAGGCAGAGAGCAGATGATGCAGGCAGAGGGTAGATGGTACAGGCAGAGGGGAGATGGTGCAGGTAGAGGGCAAGATGGTGCAGGCAGAGGGGAGATGGTGCAGGCAGAGGGGGGGTGGTACAGGCAGAGGGGAGATGGTGCAGGCAGAGGGGGGGATGGTGCAGGCAGAGGGGAGATGGTGCTGACAGAGGGGAGATGGTGCAGGCAGAGGGGGGGTGGTACAGGCAGAGGGGAGATGGTGCAGGCAGAGGGGGGTGGTACAGGCAGAGGGTGAGATGGTGCAGGCAGAGGGGGAGATGGTACAGGCAGAGGGGAGATGGTGCAGGCAGAGGGGAGATGGTGCAGGCAGAGGGGAGATGGTGCAGGCAGAGGAGGAATGGTACAGGCAGAGGGGAGATGGTGCAGGCAGAAGGGAGATGGTGCAGGCAGAGGGGGAGATGGTGCAGGCAGAAGGGAGATGGTGCAGGCAGAGGGGGAGATGGTGCAGGCGGAGGGGGAGATGGTACAGGCAGAGGGAGAGATGGTGCAGGCATCAAGTGAAATGGTGCAGGCAAAGGGGGGGACAGGAGGGGAGATGGTGCAGGCAGAGGGGAGATGGTACAGGCAGAGGGGGAGATGTGCAGGCAGAGGGGAGATGATGCAGGCAGAGGGGAGATGATGCAGGCAGAGAGTGAGATGGTGCAGGCAGAGGGGAGAAGGTGCAGGCAAAGGGGAGATGGTACAGGCAGAGGGGGAGATGGTACAGGCAGAGGGGAGATGGTGCAGGCAGAGGGAGGGACAGGAGGGGGAGATGAAGACGGTGATGGCTGAGGGTGAGATGGTGCAGGAACAACCCTTAGCCGGAGGGGCTGGACATGAGTTTCGATCCCTTAAAATATCTTTTAATAAAAGACATAATAGAAAGAGATTTTAATGAATGTTGCATATTTTGAAGTGTTTTTTTTTTAAAGTGTTATTATTTTTCTATATGCAAAACTATTTGTAACAATAGATAGGAAATTGTACATTTTAAGGCGCAGTGAACAAGAGACACTATTTTTTCCGTAAATGTGAGTTAAATGCTGCTTTAAAACACTTCTGTCCAGTAAAATTGTGAAAACTAAACACACATGAATGTAATTAGGACTGGAATTGTGGGCTCTCCCTCAGCACTCCTTTGAGGATAGGAGTGACAAAGGCAGCGTTTATACGTACATTGTGTTAATAACCAATGATGGTAACTGAGTGTTTTTAATGAGTTCTAAGCGTATCTTCTGCGACACAGACCCAGCACTGGACCGGCCTGTCGGGTACTCGGGCACTGCCAGATGAGCCGCCTTGAAAGGCCCGTCTTTGGCCACTGTTTTGTCCTTGTTGGCAAGTTGTGCATTTTTACCTGAAGCAGCCTGCTCTTAGAGTGAGACTGGCACTGACGCCACAAGTGTCTGGGGAGTGGCTTGGCTCTACGAGCCAGAACACGAGCCGAGCCATGGGAATATATTTCATATATATATTTTTATATTTTTTAGAGTTTTATATAGCTCAAACTAGACTCGAGACATTGGGTATCAGAGCGCTTTACATGAACACCAGTTTTGTTACAGATGGACACATTCATTAGGTCTCGCCTAGCGTTGCAGCGCAAGAGCTGCTCACTTGTGAGGCATGTAGTATATACTTTAGTGGGGAAGCTTCGCGTTAGCTCCGCCCACTCTCCGCCCATCTTTTTGTTTTGGCTTACGGCCTAAATGCTGCCTTCTTGTTAGTCCCTCCTCCTGATGGCCATGGCGTAATTTGTAAACTTCCGAGGCTATCAGCCCCTTAACTTTAAAAACAATTTTGTCTGTGGCTCACCCCCTCCCCATTTGCAGTCCGTGATTTCTCGGGCCAACCCCCGCACTCCCATTTCTGACTTTGTGCCCGCCCGCACTCCAGTTTAAAATGCAATAGAACTCCCGTAAATGCGAGTTCTATTGCATTGCAAATGCTTGTTTTTAAAGTAGTGCGCATTAACATGTGCTGCCTTATATCATACGCATGCGCCAAAAGCCAGCGCGCTCGTGGATTCCCTGGCTGACCCGGAAGCGCAGTCAGGCTCTTCCGCCTCCTCCCCCCGCTCCCAAGGTCCGACTGGATCCTGGGCTCCAGCTCTACAGGAAGAGCAACGATTTCAGCAACAACTCGGACTCTTGTAGAAGCCGCTTCCTCTAACCGCAGTAACTAGAACGGCTGGAAGCAGCGGACATTCTTTAGTGAATATTAGTGACCCTCACGCTTGTCTTTACATGTATCAGCGTTGGATTCTTGCACTGCCGGCCTGTTCCAGTGTGTTACGGTAACCATGTTGTTCCTGCTTGCATTTCCCATGCTTTACTCTCCCTAATTATTCCTCTATGAATGCGCACATATGTATGTGCGCGTCCCATCCTAGGGGCAGATTTACGAGCCCCTTGTGCCACGTTTTGGTCACTTTTAACAAGGGATCTGCTTAAGCGAACCGTTTATGAAAGTATATTTTGGCATTTTAAAAGAATGACACCAGTGTAGACGAAGGAAATTGCTGCAGAGATGAAATCTGAGGAGCGCAACCCTTGCCTGGTCTTATCATGTTATTTATCTTTTACTCAATACTTTTGTGACCTTCATGGGTTTTTACTGGATAGTTTGTGATTTTAGAGTCTGTTTTTTTGCCGTCTCTTGGATGCAAGTTACAGAGAATAATTTACAAGGAAGTTTAATTTTCATTTTATGGTGCTCTGGCAAGTGTGATGCTGTGGATTCATGCAACAGTTATTGAGGCGAAAGTTCTGGTTGTAGTGCCTGGTGTGTTAGTGCAACTGGGTGATGTTTATTCTGTGCCAGAGTCAATTCAAATAAAGACTTGTAATGACAAAATAAATCTGTCGCTCTTTTAACGTCATTATGGCACTTTCCTGCATTCCTTCATGACTTCAGGACATGGTTCAGTCGTTGCAGTGCAGTTACAAATGCTGTTCGTGTGCTTGATGTGATTTCACATCACAATGACAAACGTGGCACTTGTCAGGAGCACACACACGCACTTAGCAATCCGAAACACTCTGCACTGCAAGTGGAGAACTGCTCTGAACTCTGCGAAATGACTTGCAGTGCTTGCATATTCATTTCATTGAAGGCTTTCTTTCAACAGCATATTATTCATATCTTCCGCCATCAATTTACCACAAACTTTGATTGGCTAATGTAATGTAATAGGTAATATACTGCATGGCTAAACACTTATGAGGTCCCGAAGGCGAGACCTATTGGCTCTGCCAATGCTTGTTTTTGTTAGGGACAGGGAGATGCAGTGATTAGGCCACAATCACAGGATGTTGCGCGTCGTTGTTGAGACTCGAACCCGGTTCTCCAGGTTTGAGGTGGAGCGCTCTAGCCGTTAGGCTACACCCTGTCCCCTATTTGTGAGTACATCATGGGTACCCACAAACTCTGTCCTGGGGGTCGTAAAGTGTGGTGTTTGGTGTGATGGGGGCCCTCTGATGCTGCTCAGATTGTGTCTGGTCTGCCCTGCTCTCACAGCAGTCCCCTCTCCCCGGGGTTCGGGAGCATCAGTCCAGGTGTGGCGCTGCGGCTGGAGCTTACAACGGGGAGGAGCTAGGGAACTGTATGGAGGGGGCACACTGCTGATCTGTAGTTATAGTCTCTTTAAGGGGTTTCTGTATGAGACGCTCTACTGCCCATGTGCTCATCTCTGCCCAGTCAAGCTTTGCCCATCCTTTGTTCCTTCAGCTCCATATCATTCCAGGCTCTATTGAGCATTTCTCGGATTTAACAGACTTCAAAAGCGCCTCACACACTCCACAACGCAGAGTGTGTCATAAGATGCGTGTATCCGCCTGTGGTGTGCTCCTTCAATCACCACACTGTTGTTTTCGGGCAGATTGCCACGTGCCTCAGTGATTTGTGTCCAAACCCACAGATGCGTCAGCGCTGCTTTTGTCTGGATACAGGGGGGTGTGACCCTTGGCAACGACAACACACCTGTGCAGGCACGTGTGACCCTTGGCAACGACAACACACCTGTGCAGGCATGTGTGACCCTTGGCAACGACACGCACCTGTGCAGGCATATGTGACCCTTGGCAACGACAACACACCTGTGCAGGGGGGTGTGACCCTTGGCAACGACACACACCTGTGCAGGCATGTGTGACCCTTGGCAACGACACATACCTGTGCAGGGGGGTGTGACCCTTGGCAACGACAACACACAGGCATGTGTGACCCTTGGCAACGACAACACACAGGCATGTGTGACCCTTGGCAACGACACATACCTGTGCAGGCATGTGTGACCCTTGGCAACGACACACACCTGTGCAGGCATGTGTGACCCTTGGCAACGACAACACACAGGCATGTGTGACCCTTGGCAACGACACACACCTGTGCAGGCATGTGTGACCCTTGGCAACGACAACACACAGGCATGTGTGACCCTTGGCAACGACACATACCTGTGCAGGCATGTGTGACCCTTGGCAACGACACACACCTGTGCAGGCATGTGTGACCCTTGGCAACGACAACACACAGGCATGTGTGACCCTTGGCAACGACACACACCTGTGCAGGCATGTGTGACCCTTGGCAACGACAACACACAGGCATGTGTGACCCTTGGCAATGACACACACCTGTGCAGGCATGTGTGAACCTTGGCAACGACAACACACAGGCACGTGTGACCCTTGGCAATGACACACACCTGTGCAGGCATGTGTGACCCTTGGCAAGGACACACACCTGTGCAGGCATGTGAGACCCTTGGCAACGACACACACCTGTGCAGGCATGTGTGACCCTTGGCAACGACAACACACAGGCACGTGTGACACTTGGCAATGACACACACCTGTGCAGGCATGTGTGACCCTTGGCAATGACACACACCTGTGCAGGCACGTGTGACCCTTGGCAACAACACACACCTGTGCAGGCATGTGTGACCCTTGGCAACGACACACACCTGTGCAGGCATGTGTGACCCTTGGCAACGATAACACACAGGCACGTGTGACCCTTGGCAATGACACACACCTGTGCAGGCATGTGTGACCCTTGGCAATGACACACACCTGTGCAGGCACGTGTGACACTTGGCAATGACACACACCTGTGCAGGCATGTGTGACCCTTGGCAACGACACACACCTGTGCAGGCATGTGTGACCCTTGGCAACGACAACACACAGGCACGTGTGACCCTTGGCAATGACACACACCTGTGCAGGCATGTGTGACCCTTGGCAAGGACACACACCTTGTAGTGTAGTTCCTATTATCCCAATAGGCTCTGCGCATTGGAATAATACCTTCAATAGTATAGGCCTAGACCAGACGTTAACTAGGTCTACTACTGTCGATATTAGACTTAAAGTTTTGGGTTTGCCAGCTAGCTCAGAGTTCACTAGAAACTTTCTCGAATGTTCAGGAAGGAATTAACTTCCCTGATTAGACAAGAAGGGATTTAGTTTCTGACAACCATAGAACATGACAACTTTGCTCTCCCCTAATCAAGAGTGTATCTCGAGAGTCGTGTGAACAAAAGGCAATTTATTTTACTCAGTCAGTACGTGCATTCTTAGTCTCATCAGATTGTAGAGAAAGGGAAGAGACGGGCGTGTTCAATCAAAGATGTTATTTATTGATCAGTCTCTTTTCTCGTACAAGAGAAATGGATCGATATTATTGCAATACTTATCGTTAAGTAAAGTGCATACATTAAAAGCAGAAGTATAAAATAATACTGTAAAAACATTGATATGGTTTCTAAGCCATATGAAGGTTTAAAATGAATAAAATATATTACATACACATATACATTTGACTAAACGTACTCAACTGGTGTTTCTAGATACGCCTACCCCGTGTACCTGACCTGAGCCTAATACGTGGGCGGGAATAGAAAGTTACAGTTTAAGTTAAGTTTGTTTTTGCCAAGTGACTGACTAAAGAATTCTCTGTGAGGGGTTATTCAGTTCTGTACCTGGAAGTTAGGATGAATGAGGGATGGTATCTCTCTCTCTGCTCTCGATATTCCAGGCTGCCTGCGAGGGCTACCCGGAAACGCCGGTGCTGGATTTCTTGGCAGGAGAAAGCAGCGCGTCTCGTTCTCAGCGCGTCAGGAAGGCGGGGCTGTGCCAGCGGGGTCTGCTCTGCTCTGGGCTTCGGCAAGTATGGCTGCTCCGTCTCGTCACCACCGCGTGTGTTTGCATAGGGCAATATCGGTAATATTTATACCTTTAAGGTGCCGAGATTGACGTAAGGATGGACATAGATACGTCAATAAGGATGTCATACGACCAGGTCGTTAGCACATTCTTTTGCTGAAGTTCTTGGTGAAATCAAAACAATGGCCGCAGGGGTTTTTCCCAGGTTGTCATAGGTTTGATTTGTTTTGAGAACTCCGTATGCCTTATCAGGGGCTGGAGGAATATCGCTTGTCTAATTAGATCGCAAGCGTTATGACCTAATCAGATAACACGTTCCTGTGCCGTAGTGTGGCTTCGTCAGATAACGGTATCTGCATCATGGGGGTTTGCTGCCTCATGGGCTGACTGCTAGTTAACTTGTTGGCTTGTTAACCAGAATAGGGTCAGGAATAGGGGGATCGATTCAGAACCTATAGGAATACATCACACCCACTCCACGCTAACTATGGTCATATTTACTAATCTATGCATAGTAAAGCATAGTACAATATATTTATAGAGTATTGTGTATACCTTACCACCCCAAAATACATATATGCATTTTGAAATTTTCAAATATACGGAAGAAATGCAGTCATATGTATAGTATTCACTCAAGCTGTAGAATAATGCTAAAGTAATAACGCATTTGTATACATTAATGCTATTTGGTATATGAGATTTACACATGAAATGGCTCTTAATACAGAAAAAAGTTCGAGACCACTTCATCACAGAATATAATACAATGAACATACCAGCGGGAAGCTAATGTCTATAAGCTGTTTAAAAATAGAAATCTTAGTTCTCTAGGAATAGTCTCTTACTTTAAGCAGAAGATAAGTGACCCGAAAAATTGTAAAAAATAATTTGGGGCTGCTGAAAAAATTGCTGTCCGTGAACTGGAGGGAAAGCTGTTCATGTGACTTTGTTATTAAAGTTGAAGGCCAAATTCAGGGAATGCCGTGTACGAGTTTGTTCAAAAGTCCCTATTTCTGTTCTGGTGCGCCATGTAGTGTAGTTCCTATTATCCCAATAGGCTCTGCGCATTGGAATAATACCTTCAATAGTATAGGCCTAGACCAGACGTTAACTAGGTCTACTACTGTCGATATTAGACTTAAAGTTTTGGGTTTGCCAGCTAGCTCAGAGTTCACTAGAAACTTTCTCGAATGTTCAGGAAGGAATTAACTTCCCTGATTAGACAAGAAGGGATTTAGTTTCTGACAACCATAGAACATGACAACTTTGCTCTCCCCTAATCAAGAGTGTATCTCGAGAGTCGTGTGAACAAAAGGCAATTTATTTTACTCAGTCAGTACGTGCATTCTTAGTCTCATCAGATTGTAGAGAAAGGGAAGAGACGGGCGTGTTCAATAAAAGATGTTATTTATTGATCAGTCTCTTTTCTCGTACAAGAGAAATGGATCGATATTATTGCAATACTTATCGTTAAGTAAAGTGCATACATTAAAAGCAGAAGTATAAAATAATACTGTAAAAACATTGATATGGTTTCTAAGCCATATGAAGGTTTAAAATGAATAAAATATATTACATACACATATACATTTGACTAAACGTACTCAACTGGTGTTTCTAACTACGCCTACCCCGTGTACCTGACCTGAGCCTAATACGTGGGCGGGAATAGAAAGTTACAGTTTAAGTTAAGTTTGTTTTTGCCAAGTGACTGACTAAAGAATTCTCTGTGAGGGGTTATTCAGTTCTGTACCTGGAAGTTAGGATGAATGAGGGATGGTATCTCTCTCTCTGCTCTCGATATTCCAGGCTGCCTGCGAGGGCTACCCGGAAGCGCCGGTGCTGGATTTCTCGGCTTGAGATAGCAGCGCGTCTCTCAGCGCGTCAGGAAGGCGGGGCTGTGCCAGCGGGGTCTGCTCTGCTCTGGGCTTCGGCAAGTATGGCTGCTCCGTCTCGTCACCACCGCGTGTGTTTGCATAGGGCAATATCGGTAATATTTATACCTTTAAGGTGCCGAGATTGACGTAAGGATGGACATAGATACGTCAATAAGGATGTCATACGACCAGGTCGTTAGCACATTCTTTTGCTGAAGTTCTTGGTGAAATCAAAACAATGGTCGCAGGGGTTTTTCCCAGGTTGTCATAGGTTTGATTTGTTATGAGAACTCCGTATGCCTTATCAGGGGCTGGAGGAATATCGCTTGTCTAATTAGATCGCAAGCGTTATGACCTAATCAGATAACACGTTCCTGTGCCGTAGTGTGGCTTCGTCAGATAACAGTATCTGCATCATGGGGGTTTGCTGCCTCATGGGCTGACTGCTAGTTAACTTGTTGGCTTGTTAACCAGAATAGGGTCAGGAATAGGGGGATCGATTCAGAACCTATAGGAATACATCACAACCTGTGCAGGCATGTGAGACCCTTGGCAACGACACACACCTGTGCAGGCATGTGTGACCCTTGGCAACGACAACACACAGGCACGTGTGACCCTTGGCAATGACACACACCTGTGCAGGCACGTGTGACCCTTGGCAACGACACACACCTGTGCAGGCATGTGTGACCCTTGGCAACGACACACACCTGTGCAGGCATGTGTGACCCTTGGCAACGACACACACCTGTGCAGCATTCATTCATGCCTGCACCCTCTGGCAGCACACACTTATTACACATACTTCTTGGGGGGGGGCACATGCGCGCTAAGTTTATTATACATTGAAAGTGTCTGCATTCAGGTCTGGAGACCTTTGGAAATACCAGAATCCGTTTCCAGGAGTTGCCGGGTGTGAGGCATGAGACAGGCTGTGATCTGGTGGCGCGTCTGTCCCTCCCTGTAAAACGCATCACTGTAGTTTATTTCACGGACCTTTCATCGTGTGGATAAGGGAGAAGGTCCCTGAATATTCTGCAGAATGATGGGGTATATAAACATGAACTGGGGCACCGCTGTTTTTCCGAAGCAGCACACCTCCCTAAAAAGGACCACTGGTACAACAGATTCAAACGCCATTTTGCGTGGTATTTACAATACGGCGCTCCATGGCATTAAGATGAGGCCGGCTTCAGAAAAACTGACGCTGCTGTGCGCCGTGTCATTAAGAAAAATTACGACAAATGGAGCAAAAGTGACGTTTGGCCAATTTGCGTTTGAAAACAAATACATTATATACCGCTTTCCAGACCCCCGTACCAGCCAGAGCTCCCCGTACCAGCCAGAGACAGGAGAAGTGCGAGTTCAGTGAGGAGGAGAATGAGGAGCATATTTACAACGGCCTGCGATAATTATCGCTGGCCGTGCTTACCGATAGTTATATTATCGCAGGCTATCTCTGTCATTTATCTGGCATGTGGAGTGGTGTGGCTCACTGGTTAGAGGCGGCAGACCCGTAAGCAGAGAATGACCCGGGACCAGGGTTCAATTCCCGACGCGGCAGGGTCGTGGACCAGGGTCAGCGGACTCGATAATTCTCGCCTCGGTGCCTACTCTAACCATGGGTCCCACTCGGCAACTCTGGGCATTAGCTTGCCTCATCTCTACAACGGCCCCCCACAGACGCCGGGGATGCCTGGTTTCACCTTGGAGATACCCAGTAGGGACCATCTCACAGGGAAAGCCAGGATGGGTTCCCCAGCGGTCTACAGCGCCATGATGCCTCAGGGCAGCAGTGCGCTTTACAAGACACATACATTTACATTTACATCGCCCTGGTAGCGCGTAATTAATAACGCGTTACTCCAGGGCAATAACAATTCCAGAGATAGCGAGGTTATCGCCATTTTTGCAGGGAACATCGCTGGTTTTCCACATGTAAATAAATGCACTTAGTGCTCTCTGTGTGATGTCTGTCTGTTGGGGTCTGGACCAAGTTGACCATTATGCATTCTGTGAGGCAAAGACACCAACTACCTGCCAAAGGGACATGTGTTATTTGGAGTCACGGACAATGCGAGGCAGTGCGAGTGAAACATATTTTCTAAACTTCAGTTGTGTGTTGACCAGCAACTGGTTACTCAAGGTTGCAAGCACGAAGTTCAACAGGTGTCATGCAGTCAATGTTAATGGCGAATGAAGTCACTCTGCAAGTTCTGGGTATACCCATGGATACTAGCAAGTAAACAACATTAGGCTGACAAGTAAACTCTGCAAGTGTGAGTGGGTACGGGGACGCCATCAGTGTGTGAGTCCAAAAATGTATCGTTTGGGCAAATATTTTGACAATAACATCCTTCCAAAGCTTGTTGCATGATGTACTACACAGGGGAATCATATGTGAACACGTTTTGCACTGTGTACCATTTGCATCATGATTGCCATGTACGCTGCTGTGAGAAGTTGGCCTGATAGGGGATGTTTCCAATTCTGGAACCACCTGTTATCAGACCAAACAATCCCTTATGGTGTCTGGTTGTAAGTCAACCTTATTAGACAAGCTATCCTAGGGGTAGCATGGACTAAGCAGCCTAAAGGCTTAACTTAAGAGGTCGTGTTAAGCGAGCTGTTTTACCACATACAATCCTGTAATATCAAATGAAAGGACACCACACAAGTATATATTATAAAAATATATGTATTTATTACTAAAAACAATCCCCAGTATTCTTTATGAATAAAGGGGCACAAGCGTTAAATCAAAAGCACAGTATAACATACAAAGTTGCACAAATATGGATGAGGGCGAGGGGCCACTCAGACCATATACTAAAAAAATGGTATAAGAGATACCAATCGATCAGTGGTTAGGCCTAGGGCCTAGAGAATCGCTGGGAGCAGTCGGGACAAGCAATGCTGAAGTCGGGAAAAGCCCGCGGGATTCGGGTGCAGTGCAGAAAGTGCACGCATGCATCAATGTTAACCAATGGTGCGTAAAAGTTACAAAGTTAAAGTTTAAGGACACTTCCGCTGAACCTAGAGGAACAAAACTTAAGACACAGACCCTAGAGGTGTGTACCAGTGTGGGAACACCGGCGTTGGAATGTTACCTCACCCACAGGAAGCGGGTGCACAGGGTCGAAGTTGAGTCGGGTTTCGTCACGCAGGCTCTTGGTGCTTGGAGCTGAAAGGGCTGCAGGCGGGGTGAAAGAGAAGTGTCCGGTGGAGTCCAAGGGTGGGCTCAAGTCGAAAAGTACCTGAAAGCAGAGGGGACAGAGTCTGGGTCACTCAGCAGTGACCAGGGTGGAACCAGGACGGAACCAGGCAATGTCGGGCGCAATCAGGTGGTCGTTGAGGAGCTTCTCTCCGCTGTCACGTGGGCTCTGGGGCATCTGCGACGTCCAGGAGCAGGTCACGATCTGTCCCACGCAGGCTCTCACCGTCGGTGCAGTCGGCTTCAAGATTGGAGCAAACAACACTTGGCAAGAGCAATCCACGCGGGATCGGAAGATTGCTTCTCACTCAAACCAGGAGGGTCAGAGTGGGGGCTCCTTTTCAGGGGAGCTGGTGCACATCTGGAGCAACCAGAATCGCAAGTCGATTTTCAAGTTTCGTCTGCACAGGGGCCACTAGCCGGCTGGCAAGTGACCGGGCCAACGCTTTGAGCCAAAAGAAGCAGAAGGGCCCCACACAGCACTCGTCGAGTGTGGAGGGCTGAACTTCGGTGCAAGAGTGGCTCAGGGTTGGGGCTTCTCAAACCCCGGTGTACAGCTGCGAGGGTCACTCGTGGGCTGCACAGTCAGCGTGTCGTGGTCTTTTCAAGATGGCGTGCCCCACGCTTCCGGTCGCCTCCACGGGTCTTAGCTCTGCAGGGACTGTTGATCGGGCTGTTGGAAGGCAGGCAAGCTTGATCTCGTTGATCTCTGTTGCTCGAGTTCCGGCGGGAACTGCAACAAAGCAGACTTCGATGGCTGGATGGTGCCTGTTTGCACAGGGTGGTCACTCCTTGACCACAAGGGAGATTCTTCAGTCTTCTACGTCGAGTAGGATGTCGAAGGGTCCAGAGTTTCGTTTCTTGTGTTTCATCAGGATAATCTTAAGTGCATTGGCACTGCTCCCATTCTTATACCAATCTAGGGGGCTGGATTACCTGCTAGGTCCCCTCCTATGGGTGAGACCCAGGAAGTGGGTGGATACACCCCCTTCCTTTGATCCAGGCCGTGCTGGCACGAGGGCTGGAGTGCCCCAGAACCGGTTTAGCCGGATTATGCAAGGGGCAGCCTTGTGCGCCCCCAGCACTGTCTGGTTTCTTTCAAACCTCCCTGCTACAATCCACCATCTCCTGTCTGGGGAGGTGGGACACCTCCCTGCGACAGGAAACCCTTTGTCCAGGCCCCCTTGGCTGAGTTTCGGTCAGCTTCAGGGGGTCAGACTTGTGTCTGTGGCAGAAGCATCCATTTTGTGGATCCAAGGTCCTTTTAGAAATTAACCGCATTTCAGTAAAGTAACATGTCTTCTCCCTCTAGAGGGGTGGAATGCTATCCCCGTCACCAGAACTGGCGAGGGGATAGTATTCCAAATCGTATGACACCTTACACGACATGTTTTGATAAAGCCAAACCACAGTTGCTATATAACCGCGAGGATTATAATGCACTTAAGAGTATATGGTATGGCATTATCCTGAAACAGCTTAGGGAGTTGTTCCCGACGGCTGCAGACAGGCTCAGCTCATGCTACAGCTCCATCTCACATTAAACCACGCACTCTGCCTCCAGGATTGATGAGGCCTTCCACAGGAGTGGCTCACAGGTTTATATGTGTCCAGATATAGGTTTAGATATAGGTATACTATATCTAAGTAATGGGTGATTACACCACCGTACCCCAGCTGAGTGATCAGCCAGTTGTGTCAATTTAAGAACCAGCCATGGGTGGCAAAAGATATGCTGCAGCCCCTGGTAGGCCTTGGTGGCTCCTATGCCCTGGGCACCTATAGTGCATTATACAGGGGCTGACAAGGAGTCCATTTCCAATTGTGGTATGTACCTATAGCACATGTATCATTAATTTAGTGAGAGAACAGCAGGCTGGGGGTCTGATCAGCAGGCCCACAGCCTCAGTAGTCGAAAACCAGTGAAGCAAAAAGCAAACATTTGGGGTGACCATAGGATAGCAGACCCTACTCTCCTACACAACCCCCCCCCCCAAACGCAGGGACATTAAACTAACCTTGACCAGATAAGTCTTCATGTTCTAAGTGGAAGTACCTGGAGAGACCATCTGCATTACCATGGTCAGTCCCTGGGCGGTGCTCCACTGTAAAGTCCATCCCCTGTAGGGAAATGGACCACCTGAGCAGTTTGGGATTTTCACCCTTCATCTGATTTAGCCACAAGAGGGGCTTATGGTCTGTCTGAACAAGGAAGTGAGTTCCAAACAAGTAGGACCTCAACTTCTTCATGGCCCAAACCACAGCAAAGGCCTCCCTCTCAATAGCTGACCAACGTTTCTCCCTGGGGGTCAGCCTTCTGCTAATAAAAGCAATGGGCTGGTCTTGACCATCTTGATTAAGTTGTGAAAGCACAGCTCCCACCCCCAACTCAGAAGCATCTGTCTGTACAATGAACTGTTTGGAGTAGTCAGGACTCTTCAGGATAGGTGCAGAGAACATGGCCTTCTTCAGGTCATCAAATGCCTTTTGACAGCTAACTATCCACTGAACCTTTTTTGGCATCTTCTTGGATGTCAAGTCATTTAATGGTGTCACAATAGACCCATAGTTTTTCACAAACTTTCTGTAATACCCAGTCAGGCCCAAGAAGGCTCTGACTTGTGTCTGGGTAACTGGAGGAGCCCAGTCCTGTATGGTCTGGATTTTGCTCTCCAGTGGTTGAACCTGACCCCCACCTACTAGGTGGCCCAGGTACACAACCTTACTCTGCCCTATCTGGCACTTGGTAGCCTTGATAGTCAGGCCTGCCTTTTGCAGGGCCTCCAGAACCTTCTTCAGGTGGATCAGGTGATCCTCCCAGGTGGAGCTAAAGACAGCAATATCATCTAGATATGCTGCACAAAAGTCATCCAGCCCAGCAAGGACTTGATTCACCAACCTTTGGAAGGTGGCAGGTGCATTATTCAAACCAAAGGGCATCACCACAAACTGATAATGTCCACTGGGGGTAGAGAATGCTGTCTTGGCTTTTGACTCCTCAGCTAGTCTGATTTGCCAGTAGCCAGCTGTCAAATCAAATGTGCTCAGAAACTTGGCAGAAGCCAATCTGTCAATGAGCTCATCTGCTCTTGGAATGGGATGTGCATCTGTCCTAGTGACAGCATTGAGACCTCTGTAATCCACACAAAACCTCATTTCTCTCTTTCCATCTTGGGTATGAGGTTTTGGCACAAGGACTACTGGGCTGGCCCATGGGCTCTCTGATGGCTCAATCACTCCAAGCTCCAACATATTTTGCACCTCAGCCTTGATGCAATCCCTGACATGATCAGGTTGCCTGTAGATCTTATTCTTGACAGTCAGACTGTCACCAGTGTCCACCTCATGGGTGCACCAGTTAGTCTGGCTGGGTGTGAGTGAAAACAAATGCCTGTGGGCCTGCAAAACTTGTCTGCAGTCCATCTGTTGCTGGTTAGTGAGGCTGCCTGCCAAGGCTACTCCATCGACTGAACCATCATCAGGGTTCTGAGAAAGCAGGTCTGGGAGAGGGTCACTCTCTTCCTCCTGTTCCCCATCTGTGGCCATGAGCAAGCTCATGTCCTCCCTGTCCACAAATGCTTTCAAACGATTCACATGGAGCACCCTGTGGGGGCTCCTAGGGGTTCCAAAGTCAACCAAGTAGG
Organism: Lissotriton helveticus; assembly: GCF_964261635.1. Classification (NCBI taxonomy): domain Eukaryota; kingdom Metazoa; phylum Chordata; class Amphibia; order Caudata; family Salamandridae; genus Lissotriton; species Lissotriton helveticus. The sequence goes on along the minus strand of NC_136069.1, from coordinate 2,227,914 downwards.
TGACTTCTCCCTTTTTCTCAATGATAGGGTAGGGTCCACTCCATTTGTCTTGGAGTGCTGCTGGGGCCACTGGCTCCAGCACCCACACCTTCTGCCCTGGCTGGAACTCAACCAGAACAGCCTTTTGGTCATGCCAAGCTTTCTGTAATTCTTGACTGGCCTCCAGGTTTTTGGATGCTCTTTCCATATACTCAGCCATCCTGGAGCGGAGACCAAGTACATAGTCCACTACATCTAGCTTAGGCTTTTTGAGAGGTAACTCCCATCCTTCCTTCACCAAACATAGTGGACCCCTCACAGGGTGGCCAAACAAAAGTTCAAAAGGGCTGTAGCCAACCCCCTTCTGTGGGACCTCCCTGTAAGCAAAGAGCAAGCAGGGTAAAAGAATGTCCCATTTCCGCCTAAGCTTCTCTGGTAATCCTTTTATCATTCCCTTGAGGGTCTTGTTGAATCTCTCCACAAGCCCATTACACTGTGGGTGATAGGGTGTGGTAAACTTGTAGTTTACTCCACATTCCTTCCACATTGCTTTCAGATAGCTAGACATAAAATTAGTGCCTCTATCTGACAATACTGTGCTATGGTGGTCCTCAGGGGAATTGCTTCTGGGTACCTGGTGGCATGATCCACTACCACCAGTATAAATTTGTGCCCAGATGCTGTTTGAGGATCCATGGGACCCACAATATCAATTCCAACTCTTTCAAAGGGTACCCCCACCACAGGTAGTGGTATGAGGGGGGCCTTTGTTGTGCCACCTGACTTACCACTGGCTTGGCAAGTGACACAGGAGCGACAAAACTCCTCGACATTTTCTGACATATGAGGCCAGTGAAAGTGTGAAACAAGCCTGTCCCACGTTTTGTTCTGGCCTAAGTGTCCTGCAAGGGGAATATCATGGGCCAAGGTAAGAAGGAAGCCCCTAAACGTCAGAGGTATAACCAACCTCCTGGCTGTACCAGGCTTGGGGTCTCTAGCCTCTGAGTAAAGGAGTCCATCATCCCAATACACAGTATGGGTACCTTGGGCATCCCCAGCAGCCTCAGCAGCAGCTTGCTGTCTGAGGGGTTCAAGTGAAGGGCAATCTAATTGAGCCTGCCTCAGGTCTGCCCTTGAGGGTCCCCCTGTCCCCAGAAACTCAACCTGGTCAGGTTCAAGTTCCTCAGAGACAGTCTCCTCTTGGACTGCAGAATCAGTTTCCTGTGAAACCTGATCCTCAACCTGGGGCAAGGTGGAAGGCTCAGCCTTTCCTCTCTTGCTCCTTCTCTTGGGTTGTTGTTGGTCTATTGTTCCAAGATCCACCACTGGTTCAGGAAGGCACTTCTTAGCCTGAGTCCTTGTCACTGCAAGGACATATGCTGAAATCCCTAGCATTTCTGCATGAGTCCTGTACTCCACTTCTGACCAAACTGAGCTTTCAAGATCATTGCCTAACAGACAGTCTACTGGGAGGTCTGCACTCACAACAACTTTCTTTAGGCCATCTACCCCTCCCCAGGAGAAGTTCACAACTGCCACACTATGGGAAGTAGTGGAGTTGCTTGCATTGGTCACTAGGTAACTTTCACCTAGTACAATCTGTCCAGGGTCCACAAAGTCAGGTGTCACCATTGTGACACTGGCACATGTGTCCCTGTAGGCCTGAGCCAGTTTCTCATTGATTAGAGGTGTCTGCCTATATTTGCCCAGATTACTGGGACTCACTGTAGTGGACAAAGTTAAGTCCACATCATATAGGAGAACTGCCTGAGTAGGGATTCTGACTGGGCCAGATCCTACCTCAGTACCCAGGGTTAACCCTACTACACCCTTTGGCTGTGTTCCACCACTGCTTACTGAACTAGGGGGTGCAGGTGCTTTAGGAGCTGCAGTGGTGGGGACTGGATTTGTCTTGGTGCATTCACTGCCCCAGTGTGAAACTGATTTGCAGGTATTACACCAAGGCTTCTTTGGGCCATTATTCTTCTTTTTCTTGTTTCCATTTTGGGAACCACCCTCCTTATTACTATTTTGGGGACCTGAAGACTTCTGGTCCTTTTCTTTATCTTTCTGATTTCCACCCTTCTGGTCTGTTTTCTTCTGGTCACCACCTTGGTTCTGGGGTTTCTGCTTAATCCTTGTTCTGACCCATTTGTCTGCCTTCTTTCTCAATTCTTGGGGAGAAGTCAGATCAGAGTCAATAAGGTATTGATGCAACAGCTGGTTTGTACAGTTATTAAGGATCTGTTCTCTCATGATAAGATTGTACAATCCTGTATAGTCTGAAACTTTACTTCCCTGCAACCAACCCTCCAGAGCCTTAGTGGCACAATCAACAAAATCAGTCCAGTCTTGAGTCTGTGCTTTTTGGGTGTCTCTGAACAACAACCTGTATTGCTCAGTGGTTAGGCCAAACCCTTCAATAGGAGCACTCTTCAAGACAGAGTGGTTTTTGGCATCCTCAGGTCTAACTGTGAGGAGCCTGTCCCTCCCTTTCTCTGAAAAGGAGTACCATAAAATTGCAGCCCACTGATCCTGAGGAACCTGCTGTACCATGCAGGCTCTCCCAAGAGCAGTCATCCATTTGTGGATGTCATCCCCTTCCTTGTAGGGGGCCACAATTTTTGTCAGGTTTCTATTATCATAGCTCCTGTCTTTTTCTCTAGGAATATTACTGCCACCAGTGGCATCTAAGCCACAAAACTTCTGTTCTCTTGCCAAGGCAAGTCTAGCTTGGGCCGGGCTACCTCCTCCCTCTCTATTTGGAGTTTGACAGCTCTCATCCTGGCCTTATGCTCTATCTTTTGAGAGGCAGTCATACCTCTCTGAGATTCTCTTGAGGCACTAGAAATATGAGAGCCCCCTGAGGGAGATCTCACTCTTCTGTTGCCTGGGAGAATGCTCTGGTGGGATCTGGGGAGGTGCTGGCCCTCTCCATTCCCAAGTAGGTTTAAGTTGACCTGGTTAAGCCTGGCAACTACAACCTGGTTAACCCCTAGTTCCTGATCTTCAGGTTCTTCTACGTCTGAACCTTCCTCCTCCTCTTCCTCCTCTTCTTCTTCCTCCTCTGGAGTGGTCTCAGTTACAGGGGGGTTCACTCCATCTCTTGACTCTAAGGAAACTGCATTCGCCTTTTCTAAGTCATCCTGTTCTAGAATGGCTATCAGGGAAGGACTGGTGGGACTTCTGCCCCTTTTTAACCCTCTTGAGATGCACAAGGCAATCAAGTCCTTTCGGGTTAATTTGTCATAGCTGGAAGTTGCCTTGGTAAGGTCAACTGTCACAGGAGCAGACCCTGAGGCTTTTCCTGTGTCAGACATGACTCTAGTGTGGTGTAAGTGATGCACCTACCTACACTAAGTGTTTCCCTACTGTACCTTGCTAGTGAGTTGTAGTCAGGGTGTGCTAATCCCTTTTCTCTACAACTACTAAGTTCAGTAGAACTTAAATATGCTAAGCTTTTGATTTATATGTACCTAGAGGTACTTGATGTGATCTTTCAATTTGATACAAGATTGCAATGGTAAAACAACAGCAAGCTCAAATCCCACCGCTGCCACAAATGTGAGAAGATGGCCTGATAGATGATGTTTCCAATTCTGGAACCACCTGTTATCAGACCAAACAATCCCTTATGGTGTCTGGTTGTAAGTCAACCTTATTAGACAAGCTATCCTAGGGGTAGCATGGACTAAGCAGCCTAAAGGCTTAACTTAAGAGGTCGTGTTAAGCGAGCTGTTTTACCACATACAATCCTGTAATATCAAATGAAAGGACACCACACAAGTATATATTATAAAAATATATGTATTTATTACTAAAAACAATCCCCAGTATTCTTTATGAATAAAGGGGCACAAGCGTTAAATCAAAAGCACAGTATAACATACAAAGTTGCACAAATATGGATGAGGGCGAGGGGCCACTCAGACCATATACTAAAAAAATGGTATAAGAGATACCAATCGATCAGTGGTTAGGCCTAGGGCCTAGGGAATTGCTGGGAGCAGTCGGGACAAGCAATGCTGAAGTCGGGAAAAGCCCGCGGGATTCGGGTGCAGTGCAGAAAGTGCACGCATGCATCAATGTTAACCAATGGTGCGTAAAAGTTACAAAGTTAAAGTTTAAGGACACTTCCGCTGAACCTAGAGGAACAAAACTTAAGACACAGACCCTAGAGGTGTGTACCAGTGTGGGAACACCGGCGTTGCAATATTACCTCACCCACAGGAAGCGGGTGCACAGGGTCGAAGTTGAGTCGGGTTTCATCACGCAGGCTCTTGGTGCTTGGAGCTGAAAGGGCTGAAGGCGGGGTGAAAGAGAAGTGTCCATTGGAGTCCAAGGGTGGACTCAAGTCGAAAAGTACCTGAAAGCAGAGGGGACAGAGTCTGGGTCACTCAGCAGTGACCAGGGTGGAACCAGGACAGAACCAGGCAATGTCGGGCGCAATCAGGTGGTTGTTGAGGAGCTTCTCTCCGCTGTCACGTGGGCTCTGGGGCATCTGCGACGTCCAGGAGCGGGTCACGATCTGTCCCACGCAGGCTCTCGCCGTCGGCGCTGTGAACTTCAAGATTGGAGCAAACAGCACTTGGCAAAAGCAATCCACGCGGAACCGGCAGATTGCTTCTCACTCAATTTTCAGGGGAGCTGGTGAATATCTGGAGCAATCAGAATCACAAGTCGATTTTCAAGTTTCGTCGGCACAGGGGCCACTAGCCGGCTGGCAAGTGACCGGGCCAACGCGTTGAGCCAAAAGAAGCAGAGTGTGGAGGGCTGACCTTTGGTGCAAAAGTGGCTCAGGGTTGGGTCTTCTCAAACCCCGGTGTACAGCTGCGAGGGTCACTCGTGGGCTGATCGGTCAGCGTCTCGTGGTCTTTTCAAGATGGCGTGCCCCACGCTTCCGGTCGCGTCCACGGGTCTCAGCTCTGCAGGGACTGTGGATCGGGCTGTTGCAAGGCAGGCAAGCTTGATCTCGTCGATCTCTGTCGCTTGAGTTCCGGCGGGAACTGCAACAAAGCAGACGTCGATGGCTGGATGGTGCCTGTTTGCACAGGGTGGTCACTCCTTGACCACAAGGGAGATTCTTCAGTCTTCTACGTCGAGTAGGATGTCGAAGGGTCCAGAGTTTCGTTTCTTGTGTTTCATCAGGATAATCTGAAGTGCATTGGCACTGCTCCCATTCTTATACCAATCTAGGGGGCTGGATTGCCTGCTAGGTCCCCTCCTATGGGTGGGACCCAGGAAGTGGGTGGATTCATCCCCTTCCTTTGATCCAGGCCGCGCTGGCACGAGGGCTGGAGTGCCCCAGAACCGGTTTAGCCGGATTATGCAAGGGGCAGCCTTGTGCGCCCCCAGCACTGTCCGTTTTCTTTCAAACCTCCCTGCTACAATCCACTATCTCCTGTCTGGGGAGGTGGGACACCCCCCTGCGACAGGAAACCCTTTGTCCAGGCCACCTTGGCTGAGTTTCGGTCAGCTTCACGGGGTCAGACTTGTGTCTGTGGCAGAAGCATCCATTTTGTGGATCCAAGGTCCTTTTAGAAATTAACCGCATTTCAGTAAAGTAACATGTCTTCTCCCTCTAGAGGGTTGGAATGCTATCCCCGTCACCAGAACTGGCGAGGGGATAGTATTCCAAATCGTATGACACCTTACACGACATGTTTTGATAAAGCCAAACCACAGTTGCTATATAACCGCGAGGATTATAATGCACTTAAGAGTATATGGTATGGCATTATCCTGAAACAGCTTAGGGAGTTGTTCCCGACGGCTGCAGACAGGCTCAGCTCATGCTACAGCTCCATCTCACATTAAACCACGCACTCTGCCTCCAGGATTGATGAGGCCTTCCACAGGAGTGGCTCACAGGTTTATATGTGTCCAGATATAGGTTTAGATATAGGTATACTATATCTAAGTAAGGGGTGATTACACCACCTTACCCCAGCTGAGTGATCAGCCAGTTGTGTCAATTTAAGAACCAGCCAGGGGTGGCAAAAGATATGCTGCAGCCCCTGGTAGGCCTTGGTGGCTCCTATGCCCTGGGCACCTATAGTGCATTATACAGGGGCTGACAAGGAGTCCATTTCCAATTGTGGTATGTACCTATAGCACATGTATCATTAATTTAGTGAGAGAACAGCAGGCTGGGTGTCTGATCAGCAGGCCCACAGCCTCAGTAGTCGAAAACCAGTGAAGCAAAAAGCAAAAATTTGGGGTGACCATAGGATAGCAGACCTTACTCTCCTACAGCTGCTCAACAATGTCTGTATATAGATAATGCAAAGCCATGGCCAACCTGACAGATCACTTTCCATGTGTACGACACCTACACAAACATGTAGCAAAACACTCCTAGCAAAGACAAATGCATATACATAATTTCACCTAAGCACTCCTGCTTACTCCCAAACAGTTAATTTTGATGTAGACCTGTATGTTTCAAACAATTAATCACTAGAAAAACTATAAATTATAAAACTATCTACCCTACACTAACTAAGTAATCTAACTTAACCTGCACAACTTTATCCTACATACTGTCTAATGCTACCTTAACTTAACCTAGCGTACGCTAAACAATTTGAATGACAGGATAAACATCAACCCCCCACAACCTTAAGACACATCTCTACACAATAACAACACAAACTACACCTAAACATCAACTAACTACATATAGAATCTTAAACATTAACATATTATTTTGTATTTAAAAAAAAGTAAAATATTTTTGGATAATTGTTTTTTTATACACATATAAAACACATCAACCATTCACCCCATTACAGCACAAAGTACCCCTATCCACAAATTTTGTAAACCACCCCTACAAAACCCATAAAACCAGTAACCTTACACTGCACTAAGTACCCTAAACTAAGCTATAAACATAATTGCCACCATTAAACCTATATACAGAGAGAAGGGCAGAAACGCTCCCTGTGGCTAATGTGGACTGGGTCTTCCCACTGCCTACTTCAGTTCGTGGAGGAGTGTCAGAGCCTGGTCCATTTTATTCTCTAACACAGCCACCCGCAGTTTCAAGTCAGAGAGGTACTTTCTCATGTTAAGCTCAAATGAGGTTATTATAAGAAGTTTAAGAGGTGCACACAATGAAGTCAGAGATATCAAAAAGTTCAAAGATTTTCAAAATCCTCTGTTTTTTCTTTAATGGATTCTTTATTTTCTCTTTTGAGATATGCAGGCACAGCCAACGCGTTTCATTCCCTATTACTGCCTTGGGAATTTCATCAGGGCATTGGAAAGGATCATCCAAATTCGATGGTCCAAGGTGTAGTCACACCCTCGATGTCAGTGCTGGAATGGTGTTTTGTCAATAATATTGACCCTCGTTTTCCGTTGTTAGGCAGTCCTTATTGCAAAGGAGATTTGATATGGAGATTGAATAGCCTCTGTCTGTAATGTCCGTCCTCCCCGCCAAGGTGAGACAATCTCAGGATTGGAACCATTAATAAAAAATGTCCATTCGGTAAACGAAATTCGGTGTAAGGAAGGGGATGGTCTTTATCGATTATTCGCCACCATCCATCAACGTTGCCGTAATAAACTCGGAATACGGAGCCTGTGATAAGGTCTTCTGCTCCTCTACTCGGATTAGTTGAATCCAAATGAGCTAGGTCCTCCTGTGACCTTGGATGTGGGGCCAGTTGGTTGGGATGGTCCGCGGTGGACGTGTTGAGCACTGCAGCCTGGAGGCACCTTGGTCAGCCTTGGAGGTACCTTAGTCAAAAGATGCCTTGCCTGAGCTCAAGGTTTCTCGTCTAGGTGGTCCTAGAGAAAGCTTGACCACTTGCCCCGAGCCTTCTCTTCGTCCTAGCGTTTCTCCATGGCCCTGTGTGTATTGGCTACTCTTCTAAGGTGGTGGTATTGCTCCTTTGTTATGTTATGCTTCCTCAGCTGCTCTGAGGTCAAGTAGCGTGTTTAAGAAATAAGGATAACTGTCAGCCAAAGGGGGAGTAGGAATAGGTACAAACATCATGAAACAGTATGATTATCACAACATCCAAGGTAGCACCCCCTACACCCTAAATTCATCTTGCAGCCGAGAGTGAGCATTCACATGCCTATTATCTATCACCTCAGATTTACTGAGGTCAAAGTACGAAGGCAGAGTAATTGTTACACACCCATGTCAGTATTCAGTATGCTTGGGAGCAATGCTCTTTTGTACCCATGATATGGTAAACGTGTCACCTTCACTGTACATTAGTGTGCCTTCGGCATCCTGCAATGGCCTTTGTGCCATTGGCATTTGTCACAGTAAGATGTGGAATGTCTACAAAGTACATGTATTGTCTCACAATGTAGTGTAACTGATACGGAAAGGACACCATCAGGACACATTGCTTACTAGACTGAACACTTGGTAGGTATCGAGAAACAATCAAAATTAGGGAGGAGGATTACGTGTCTAGTCGGTTCCCCAAGAAGTATGCGAAATCAAAGTAGACTAGGACACTTGTAACTACGTTATGCCAAGTAGTATAGAAAACCCTCATAAACGTTATGTTTGTTCGTAAAAATGCGGTGTATTATGTTCTCCGCCCCACATAAACGTTTGTGGCATGTATCATCGGGTGATCTATAGTGCGTTATGCCAGCCTCAAGCCTGAGGACTACTCTGGAACAACGTGGCAGTGTCCAGAGATGAGGTATAAATATCACCACACTGAAGGTTAATTATTAGAAAACAAACCTCACCTAAATTTATTTTTATTCTGAAAAGGTGCGATTTGTTATTAAAAACACCAATTGGGTATACTCTTTGATCACGTAACTCGATCTCAGTATATCATGCAAATAAATGCAATATTGAATGAATAACAATGCTGAGGTATATTACTTTTTGAGTACTAATCTGTGATTTTTTGCAGGTAATTTAAACCTCAAACTAACAAAGTGGTGGCTAAGAATGTAAATGTAAATGTATTTCGATTTATATAGCGCACGATTCACCCAGGGGTCTCAAGGCGCTTGCTTAGGGAACCCGTCCGGGTATTCCCCTGTGAGAGATACCCCGGCAGGGTATTCACAAGGTGAAAGCCAGGCATCCCGCCGCAAGGGGCCGTAGTGGAGATTAAGCAAGCTATTGCCCAGAGTCGCAGAGTGTGACCCCATGAGTCGAGTAGGCACCGGAGCGAGAATTGTCGAGTCTGTGGAATTTTTGAGCCCGAGACCCGCCGAGGCGGGGAATCGAACCCTGGTCCACAGCTGATCTCAGCTTTCGGGTCTGCCGCCTCTAACCACTGAGCCACACTTCTCCACTACTAAATACTACACAAGAGGTGTGAGTATATTTTAAATTGTTCTGTCCTGACGAAAGCCCCACAGACCCGGCTGGGCCATAGGGGGCTGAAACATGTTGACTGTATGTATGTTCTAAGTGATATACTGAGGTCGAGTTTCACCGGATGCCCAGGGGTCAGAATCCCTCTGACCCCCTTCCAGTTCTGCACCCTCCCATGTAGAACAGGGTCCTTCCACTTAAGGTGGGCCCCACCTGCTCTCAGGGCAGTACCGCAACACTCAGCCAAGAACCCTAAGGATCCCTGCTAGGCCCGTACCGCCCCTTCTGGGAAACACAGGGTCTCCTCCTTGGGAGAAGCCTCACCTGTGCCCCTAGGAGTACATCTAGAAGACAAACCGGCCAGGACGCTGGCTACAGTTGCCCTGCCGTCCAGATCCGGAAACACCGACTACTGGCTCCCCAACCGCGGGCAGTACCCTACCGGCCAGATGCCTGGCGCACCAGGACTTCTACAAGATGAAAATAAAATCTAAGACTTTCTCTCCTCCTTCAGCAGGCAGGCAACCACTGCAGGTCAATCCTCCATACATCTTACCCAGTTCCTCCTCTTCAGGCAGGAGTCCCTTCTTGTACTAGGATGAGCTGCGACAACGTCAGCAGGTCTCCAAGTTCAGCTCTCCCCAAGGCAAACCGCGACCCAGTCAGCAGGGCTTCCTTGTCCGGGATACAACTTAACATTCACTTCAGCACGATGAGCCGCGACAACGTCAGCAGGGCTCAAAGTTCAGCTCTCCCCAAGGCAAGCCGCGACTCAGTCAGCAGGGCTCCCTTGTCCGGGATACAACTTAACATTCACTTCAGCACGATGAGCCGCGACAACGTCAGCAGGGCTCCAAGTTCAGCTCTCCCCAAGGCAAGCCGCGACCCAGTCAGCAGGGCTTCCTTGTCCGGGATACAACTCAACATTCCTTCAGCACGCTCCCCATCCCAGAGAACGTACACCCATTATTCAGCACAACTCAACATTCATCCACACACCCTCCCCTGGACTGGTAAGACAGTTTCTACCGCCCCTGATTCCTCAACCTGACCCATGTGGCATGGTACCATTACTCTAGGGAAGGGACAGGGACCACACACATTGGACATAATTTCGCTGCCACCACTGGATCCCACCCTTCCGATGAATCCAGAAAACACATTGCACTTAGGGGGATGATCTACCCACCCGAGCTAGGGACACCTAACTCACAGTGCACCAGAACCACATTTTCCACAGACACAGATACTTCTAGCAACTTAAACAATAATCCCTTTTCTTTGCGACCATCTAAACTGCAGAGTTTTGTGGTGGGGCCGGCCATCGCTGTGGTACTGCGCAAACACAAATCCAAATCCCACCGCTAGCCAACAATGTTAGAAATGGGATCCCAGGTTGGCCAAGGCTTGCGCCAAGGCCAGGCAGAAATCACCATTCCTAGCTAGGGTAAGGAAGTCACCCGCCAAGACAACCCCTGCTCACCCCCTTGGTAGCTTGGCACGAGCAGTCAGGCCTATCTCGGAGGTCATGTGTAAAGCATTTGCGCATGTACCCCCAGCACCAACCTCCCGGGCCCCCCACAAAAGGAACTCCACGCAAGATATAAATGAAAAATATACTTTGTATTGAAAAACATACTTAGGGATAAATACACAAGATACAATGTGCCAGAGGCACGGGCAGGGTTTACAAGGGAATATATACAGGACAGGGCCATGGGACCACTGCCAGGAATATGCACATGATGGAGCTGGCATTTAAGACACATAACAACTGGGAGCTTCCTAGAACTAGTACTAGAACACATAACAACCAGGAGCCAGCATTAGAACACATGACAACCTGGAGCTTAATAGGACTAGCAGTAGAACTCACTCTAACCAGAAGCCATATACATGCGACCTAGGATATTTAGGAGGGAAGGCAGGACAAAGCACTTAACGTAACAGAAGCACCTTCAGAGATGCAACACAGAATAACTCACAAGAATCACATAAGAACATCAGGCAATAACTTCCAACAGGCCAGCGGCCTTTTCTGGGGCTAGGGCCCCCCAATGTATCAGAGTCAGGACAGGCTGCAGGGAGCCAAGAATAAACCTACACATGGCAGCTGCCCACGAAGTGCTGGGCAGCTGAGGGCCAAGGATGGGCCAACACGATGGAGCCTCGCAGGCTCTGAGGAACAATGGACAAAAGGTGGAGCCTCTCGGGGCCCATGAACAAAAGGGGGAGTCCCTCTCGGGGGACTCAATATCACAGGGGCCCCACGGGTCAGGACGGAGCCTCTCGGGGCTCAGGAGCAAAGCTGTGGGCAGGCGGAGTCCCTCTAGGGGGTCTCGATATCACAGGGGCCCCACGGGCCAGGACGGAGTCTCTCGGGGCTCAGGAGCAAAGCTGGGGGCAGGCGGAGTCCCTCTCGGGGGACTCGATATCACAGGGGCCCCACGGGCCAGGACGGAGCCTCTCGGGGCTCAGGAGCAAAGCTGGGGGCAGGCGGAGTCCCTCTCGGGGAACTCGATATCTCAGGGGCCCCACGGGCCATGACGGAGCCCCTCGGGGCTCAGGGACACAACAAAGGCTTCACTCGAGGGGAGGGGCGGGCACCGGCAATGTGCCCCGACGCCCCTCCTCTCCCTCGCGCACTGCAGCACTCACCGGTCGGTCTCCTCTGCTGCGCAGGCTTCCTCTTGCTCCCCGGGGCTCTCCCTCACTCTCGGGAGCCCCGGGGGGGTTTGGCAGCTTCTCGGGGGCAAGGCAGGAGCGCGGAGTAGGCTCCTGCCGCTCCTGCTTCGACGAACTCTCTGGGACGGCCTCTCTCCCCTCCTCGGGCCGGCAGCCAATCACGGCGCGGCCTAAGGGGATGACGCTACGGGGGAATCCCGGGCCGGAGACCAATACCAGCGCGGCCCGGGGATTGTCGTCATGAGGGTCCCGGGCGGCGGCGGTGAATTCAGGGGAAATAACGAGGAGTGAGCTCCCTCGGGAAATATAGCGATCACGGGGATGAGCGAGGTAGGCACTCGCTGGGGAGGCAGAACCTCCGAAGAACAGGGCAATTGCCGGGTGGGCACCGGCTGGTTGAATATAGCGCTCCCAGCGCTAGGGACACGAAGGATGCGCTCCAAAGCACTAGAGGGCAGGAACCAGCACTCCCAGGCGCTAGGTAGGAAGGACAGCGCTCCCAAGCGCTAGGGGTCAGAGGAAAGCGCTCCCAAGCGCTAGATGAAGAATCGAAAAGTCCATAGGAGAGTCCAGGACCTCAGGTGGAGCACAGCAGCTCCTAGCAGGGAAAGTCCATAGGAGTCCAGGAGCAGGGCAGGGCCCAGGGAGGCAAGCCAACCCTGGGCCCAAGCAGCAGCAGCCCCTGGTAGATTCAAGTTGGGAACAAGAACATTTGAGAAGAGGTCACAGCCTCTTTTTATACAAGAAATTCCTTTGTCTAAAGGTGCTGGGTGGGGGAGAAACCAGTCGCAGCTGGTTTTGGGAGTATCTTGTTTTCCCCAACCACCCCTTTCATTCATCAGGCAGGCCAGGTCATCGCACCGCAGGGGGGTGGAGCCAGCATTGTGGGGGAAAGCCCAGCCCCATACAGGATACAAGAACAGCTCCTCCCTCACATCAGCTTGTTAATCTCTCCATTCACCACCGGGGCAGACCCACACAGACTCCTGGAGCCAGGCTCCCCAGCCGGCTTCAGCCAATCACGCGCCAGCACACCTACTGCACACACACACCAATGTCTAGAAGTGGCACTTCCCTTCTAGTCACACACATGCTGCATACTACATCTTGTAGCATTCAATCCCACGAGTCCACACATACCAGACTCGAGCCTGTACCCCCCACGCATCAGGAACTACTAGGGACACATACATTCCCCATGCATTCCTATGGGAGGGCAGGCCTCTCTCATCTACACGCACTCAGATTGGGAATCACCATCCCCAGGTTACATATAACAGCAAAAACTTCAGGGGTGGACCTGCCAGAAGGGCCCAGTCCAACAGTCCCCGTCCCGCCGCCCTCCATAGCAGCTGTGTCCGGGAGCATCGCTGAGGCTGGACTCTGAGGCTGAGTGCCCTCTGGTCATACTCTCTCGGGTGACAATTCACCATGATCAGGGGATGCTGGGATGATCAAATGCATTGCACCATCTTCCCCTATGTGCACTCTTTCGGAACCCAAGGAGGACAAGTTTGATGGTTGTTTCTGCGATTTCCGCAGAGGGGATCACGGGGTTTCGTTCCCAGTTCCCAGGGTGGCCAGAACCACCAGTCTGAGTGGTGTCCACATCTCCAAGTTTGAGCCATTCCCAGACATCCTCGGGTTTGTCACGAAAGTGGGTTTCAGCGTTGTGTAGGACTTTCAGCTTAGCCCGGTATAATAACATGTATTTCACTCCCAGTGCTCTCAATTTCAGTTTGGCGGCTCTGACAGACTTGCGCTGTCCCTGAATCCACTTTGTGTAACCTGGTAAATTGCGAGGTTACAATTCTCTAACAAAAAAACCTCTTGCTTCCTTGCCGCCTCAAGATATAATCTCCTTCTCGGTAATTAAGTCTTTTGGCAATGATGGCCCTGGGAGGGGCTCCAGGGCGCGGTGGTAGACCCGGGACTCTGTCGACCCTTTCTATGACAAATCAATCGGAAAGGCCATTTGGCTTCAGAGACGACCAGATCTAATCATCCAGAAAAGCTTCAATAGATGCTCCGTCCGCCTTCTCAGGAAAACCAGGACTCAAATGCTATTGCGGCGGGAACGAGCCTGTGTCCTCTGCCCTTCTGCCCAATTCCATCACAGAGGTAGTCATTGAGGCCATTTGACATTTCAGGGTCGCAGCCTCACCCTGAGGGTACCAATATTAGTGTCAGCGTTGTGTACCTTATCAGATACCCTTTCAGGTCGGCTCTCTGTGAGTTTACATCTATTGGGACAGTATTTATCTTATTATTTAAGAATGGCCGCAAGAATATCTGCTCTAGAGGGTTCACTTATGTTATGTTATGTTAAATGGCACTTTTTGAGCGCACTAACACCCAAAGGTTTCTTGGCGCTTGCTGGAGGGACGTGTGAAAGAAAAACGAGGAGAAGATTACCCAGAAAGAGTAAACAGGAGAGTTTTAAGGAGTTTCCTAAACTGGAAAAGGGAGGCACTGGATTTAATGGCCTGAGGGAGGGGGTTCCAAAATTTAGGGGCGAGAGAAACAAAACGGCGCCCCCCCAAATGTATTGATTTTGAATTTGGGGGTGACAAGCAGGTGATGATGAGCTGAACGGAGGGAGCGTGCGGGTCGATACAGAGTGACCAAGGATTTCAAAAAAGCAGGACAAGGGCAGTGAAGGGATTTAAATACCATGCAGCCCATCTTGAAGGCTGCCCTCTCCTTCACTGGCAGCCAATGGAGCTTGCGGAGCAAGTGCTTCGCAGATTGCCACCTAGGGATCTTAAAGATGAGGCGGGCTGCCTGATTCTGCATGACCTGAAGACGGTGCAGAAGAAATCGTGGTAGTGCATGGTAAAGGGAATTGGAAAAATCAAGGCGCGATAGGACAAGGGACATGACGACCTGACACAGAGCCGCATGTGGGAGTAGGTCCCTGATCTTCCGGATCTTTCGGAGTTGGAACATGCATGAAGAGATCGTGGCACCCACTTGAGCTTTAAGTGACAGCTCCGCGTCGATCGTCACCCCCAAGCTCCTAACTGCCTTGAGTGGTGTAGGAGGGGGACCGAAGTCAAGGGGCCAGAACTGCGGGCCCCAATATGCAGCACTTGAGCCAGGGAGAAGCAGCTCAGTCTTTCCAGGGTTAAGTTGTAACTGGTTTAGATTCATCCATTGTTGGATGTAAGTCATAACGGCGTGAAAGTTGTTAACCGCCTGTGGAGAATCAAGTGGAAAGACGAGCTGCAAGTCATCTGCATAATTGAAGACTGTAACGTCCCAACTATGGAGAGAACGAATTAAAGGGCGGAGGTAAAGATTAAATAATCAAGGGGAAAGTGAAGAGCCTTGGGGGACTCCGCAAGTGGTGGAAGATTTTGACGCGGTGAAGGGACCTAGACGTACAGCTTGTAAACTGCCTGTGAGGAATGACTCGACCCACCTAAGAGCAGAACCCTGAATGCCGGCCTGTCCGACACGGTGGAGAAGGATGTCATGATCTACCGTGTCGAACGCGGCAGACAGGTCCAGAAGAACAAGGGCCTGTGGTCTCTTAGCATCTGCATTCCCTCTCAAAGTATCCATGACTGCTAAAATAACAGCTTCCGTTGAATGGGCCAGCCTAAAGCCGGCCTGATTAGACTCAAGGAAGCAAGAACTCTCGATGAAGTTGGAAAAACACCGGGTGACATGGGCTTCGAGGAGTTTTGACAGATAAGACAACAGGGATATTGGTCGATAGTTAGAGGGTTCAGCAGCATCCGCCCCTGGTTTTTTCAAGAGCGGCACGAGAATTGCTTCCTTAAAGGAACTGGGAACTGTGCCAGAGATGAGGGATGCATTCAGGAAAGGTAGTATGCATTCTGGCAGCTTAAGGCAGATGTCCCGCAGTACCGAGGGAGGACAGTGGTCATTCGGTGAACCCGATCTTACACGGGTGGCTAATTTCGCTAAGGTAGGGAAGTCTAGGATAGGGAGCAGAGTGAGGGATAGAGGGTTATCCAGGGAAGCGTCGAGGAGTGATGATGGCTGTGAGGCAGGGATAATGGAGTCTTTTATTTTAATAATCTTCTCGATAAAGAAAAGATTAAGGGCCTCACAGGCCTCCTTAGTTGGGGTTTGGGCTGGGAGAGTCCTGTCGTCAGTAGTCAACTCATTCATAATCCTGAACACCTCTCGAGATTTATTAGTAGCTGAGAGAATTCTATCGGAGATATGCTCCGATTTAGCTGAGAGAATAGCTAATTTATATTCTCTGCGAGCTGTTACATATCTCTGTCTAGATGAGTTGGAGTAATCCCGCCTCCATGTACATTCCAGTTGGCGAACCTCAAGTTTTAATTGCTTGAGGTTATCAGAGAACCACCGGTTGGCGTTAGGATGTCTGGTGCAGGGGAACTTGATTACTGGGGCAAATTGGTCACTGGCCCCTTCTAACCAGCCACCGATGTCAGTGTCCATCCTATTAACATCATCATGGGGGGAAGTAATCGGGCAGGTAGAGGCCAGGGTTGCTAAAAATCCCTTAGAGTCATATTTATTCCATTTACGTGAGGAACCGCCTGCCATCATAGGGGCCTTAGTCCGCCCACAAAGAGTGATGGTCGTGTCGACTATGTAGTGGTCCGACCACACACATGGAAGTGTAGAAGGTTGGGAGAGGGTTAAATTAGTGGTCCAAACCTGATCTAATATGTGACCTTTTACGTGAGTGGGTGAAGAGACATGCTGACTCATGTTCAAGCTTGTCAGGGACTCGGACAGTGCCGTGGCTTGTGCCCCTGCATTGGCGTCATTAAACCAATAATTAAAATCCCCGAAGAGGGCGAAACTGGAATATGATGGCAGAACAGCAGTCAATTGTTCGCATAGTTTCTCAGCGAAATCCGGCATGGGTCGAGGAGGGCGATATAAAAGGGCAAAAGAGAAAGCCCCGGCTTCCGTTCCCAGACTAATAATCAGGTTCTCTACTTGTAATAATGCGAATGAGGACGAGGAAATGAGATGAGATCGTTTTGAAATGATAGCCGCCACCCCGCCACCAGGGTGGTCAGCGATACGGTCAGCATGGAGGATGAAATAGTCTGGGGGAAGAGCAGCCAAGATGTCGGGGAGAGAATCCTCCGTGAGCCAAGACTCAGTCAACAGGAGTAGGTCAGGGTTTTCTTGTGTCAGCAAGGTAAAGATGTCTGCCTGATGTCTCACCATTGAACAGGTGTTTAAATATAATACCCGGATGGAAATATGGTTCTTTAAAGGGACAGTCGGGGGGGTACAGAGGTCGTAAAGGGAAGGGGATTTGCGTAGGATGCCGAGTGCAGTGAGTTTCCCCATGGTAGCTAAAGAGGGAGCATAACAGGGTAAATTAAGGTCCCACAATTGCCTAGCTGTATATGAAATGATATGGCTAGTATCCCCTGCCCCTGGGCCCGTCTGGACGCGGACGGGCGCAGACGGGCTAAACTCTGGCGCGACTCCGGCGCGCCTACGGCGCGCCCGCTGCGCTCGTCCGCTGCGCTGACACATAGTGGGCGTTTAAATAGGAGAATGACGAGGGGGGTGTGGCGAAGCTCCAACTCGCCGGCCAACCCAACCCAAGATGGTGCCCGCGGCCGCTGGGGAGCCCGTCTAAGCGGTCAGCCCGCAGCAGGCAGCTTGGCCTCTAAGAAGGTAAAGTGAAGTTAGCAGCCTGTTAATTTTCAGGGCAAAAGGTTAAAAACACAAATCACAATATTTAAAAAGTAAATGTCGCTACTCGTAGTCAGCAGGACAATAGTTAAAATGATTACAACAGCGCTCCAGCTATCGCGCACTAGCCCTCTGCCACCAGGCAGCTTTGCGATCACTTGGAAGGAGAAAGGTTCACTCCTAAATAGGAGAATGACGAGGGGGGGTGTGGCGAAGCTCCAACTCGCCGGCCAACCCAACCCAAGATGGCGCCCGTGGCCGCTGGGGAGCCCGTCTAAGCGGTCAGCCCGCAGCAGGCAGCTTGGCCTCTAAGAAGGTAAAGTGAAGTTAGTAGCCTGTTAATTTTCAGGGCAAAAGGTTAAAAACACAAATCACAATATTTAAAAAGTAAATGTCGCTACTCGTAGTCAGCAGGACTATAGTTAAAATGATTACAACAGCGCTCCAGCTATCGCGCACTAGCCCTCTGCCACCAGGCAGCTTTGCGATCCAGTGATATCCTCCCCTCAATCTCCCATAACCAGGACCCCGACAGTCCTGTCAGTCTACGATGAGCTTGTTTCGGGTGGTATACTTGTTAATAGTACTCGTTGGTTGTGAACGTACAGTTTTGTCCTCACCCACGATGAGTGATGCAGCGGCTCTCCGGAAATAATTTCTAAAACCCTCATCACTTTCTCTGAAGTCACCATCTACACATTTATTCATCAGTGGGGCCCATAGCACTGAAATCACTTACGCACTTTCTCTCTACTTCATGGTTGGATGAGATTCATTGGAGAGCGGCTGGATCATAGCGGAGCGTCTAGAATTTAAAATAACTATTTATATTATATACACCGGCAGTTGAAGTCCCTTACCATGGTTTATTTATTTAAAGAATGTTATTCAGACACACCACAAGAACAAGACCAGCTTAATTCTTCATTATATCTAATGTTTATTTAGCAGGAAAAATCTTTTGTCATGACTTTATTTTATTCTCAAGTTTATTAAACTACATTCAAAATTTTATTTCATTTAAAGTTTCAAAAACATTTATTCCTTGTTAAATCAAAGTTCAGAAAATGATGACATTTATCAATCCAAAGGACAGAGATATTAGCAAAAGACATGATAGTTCCCAAACACATCCTCCTAATTCTCTAACTAATCTCCTCACCTAAAGACTCCACTCTCGATCAGGCTGAGTCCTGATCCTAAAGGATATTTATTTCAGAGTTCTCTTACGTGTCAGGATTCAATCAGCAGTCCAACAGCATTTCAGGATACCAAGATGAAATCGGAAAGAAGAGTTTTTTCTATCATTTCAACCTGCTCTTTTATACCCTTTTTCACTAACTAAACTTTTACATTTTATCTCAATTTGGAGAATGTACTTGTCCCAAGGGGTGGCATTGTTGGATTTATAATTTGTCCATTGTCTATTTGACGTTTAGCTCATCCACGCCCTTTAATTTGCTGTTTTAGCGTTCTTTCCCACGTTTCCAACGCGGACTCTCATTTAGTCGGCAGTCCTTCAGCATCGCGTGGTGCTGCTGCCCTTGAACTCGCTAAAGCAGGCGCAGGCCATTCATTCTCAGCCACAGCATCCTGCTGTCTTGCGCATGCGCTCTTGGCATCAGTTACCAGGCCTCAGACTGCGGCCATCTTTTAACAGGCCTCAGAGGCCCACTCGGGAACTATCATAGAAACAAACACAAATAACTGTTAATTATTGAATTAAAGCCCGTTCTGTTTACCTCCCCCTTTACTAAAGTGTCCCTATTAGTAGTTACCTAGCGATTGAAGCACATTTATGCGTTTTATACTGACTTAGGTCCACATACGTGCCACAAATACACAGACAAAATCACAATTAAGCCACACTCAGTTAGCTTAATGGCTGCTTATTAATTCAAAGACATGACAATAATACAGAATTAATTAATTATTGTTGCAACATAAGCATAGTTAGTATCCCACGTGTACTGGTGTAGGTGAAATTTAATTCTTGGTTGATTCGTTTCACACTCCACTCAGTTAGCTTATATTATGGTTATAGGGTTATGACTTCGAGAGGGGCATACACATTTTTGTTTCTACCCTCGCTCCATCATGAGCAACAATGCAATGTTGAGATGGCCCAGCACTGTTGAGGAGAAGGGGACCAGGCCTCTCAGAGCGCCATCTTAGGAGGAAGGAGCACCGCCACCCCGTTTTTTTGCTTAAAGAGTAACACAGCTGCTGCAGACCAGCCTCAGCCCTTCGGGTCCCAAGAGGGAGGCCGCAGGTCACTGGGAAGAATACTCAGATCCAGTGTCCAATGAGCACCTGAGCTCTTCACCTGGGCCCTCACCGACTCCGCTTCCGTGGCGAGGGCCTAGCACCGGTCATCCTTCAAATGGTCACTGCCCTTTTCTGGTCTGCTGCACCACTTCCGAGGCCCCCACCAGTGCCTCCTGAGAGGAACGCAGGCATCTGCAGGGAGTCCCCCCTCTAGCGCCACGCAGACCCCCGCAGTCCGGAGGACCGCCACCTCCCGGGGATTTTTAATTTTGATAAAGCGTGGCTTCAATGTTTAAATGTGGGGGCATCATGCCCCCGCAGCCCCGTGGACCACTACCTTCCCGGGGCAACAGCAAATAAAATGAAACTCCCCATTGAGTAATTAAAATACGGGGGTCTGTAGCGGAACCCTGGCCCCGGGGACCACCACTATGGCCATTCAGCCCCCTTTCAGGAGCCTTTTATGGCCTGGGGACTGCCACCCCCAGGGCTAGCTCCAGCAATGTCCCGGGGTGCTCATCCCCGGTACATTGAACCTTTGCTATGGCGAGGCGGGAGCAGAATTACTTTTGGGTGAAGGAAGCTGCATTTTAGCAGCTCTCCTTTCCCAAAAGCAATGCCGGCTCCTGCAGGAGGCGGACAGCTGGCAGGGACCACAGGAGCATCAAGGATTCCCCTGCGGTCCCCAACACGGAGGCCATGACCCTGGGAATGGGATCCCCCCGGCCGGAAATTGCCCATGAGGTGGAAATGCTGCCCCCTCCCTCAAAATAAAATATGATTTTATTAAAAAAAGAGGCAAAATCAATGGCCTCAGGAGGGGGGCTACTTGGCCCTCCTCCTTTAAATGTAGTTTAAAAAAATAGAAGTGTGGAGAAGTGTGGCTTACTGGTTAGAGGAGGCAGACCTGGGAGCAGAGGTCAGCCCGAGACCAGGGTTCAATTCCTGGCTCGGTGGGGTCTTGAGTCCTAAAAAAATGTCCATGGACTCAACAATTCTCGCTCCGGTGCCTACTCGATTCAAGGGTTCACACTCTGCGACTCTGGGCAATAGCTTGCTGAATCTCCACAACAGCCCCTCGCGGCGGGATGCCTGGCTTTCACCTTGCGGATACCCTGCCGGGGTTATCTCACAGGGGAATACCAGGACGGGTTCCCTAAGCAAGCGCTTAGAAACCGCTTGGTGATTTGCGCTATATAAATTCCTGTACATTTACATTTACACATTTACAAGTGGCCATACCACCCGGATGTGGTCCCCGGGGCCAAAATCAGTCTCTAGAGGAGGACCACCTTCCCATTAAATTAATTAAAATAGGGTCAGGGGTCCGCAGGGCCCAAAAAGTATTAAGGGAAGGGGGGCCATATAGCCCCCTTCCTAAAAGAAGGCAGAAAAAAAAGATGCCATGTCACCAGAGGCCCGCCCCCTCTTTGCAGACTCTGCAAATGTTCCTAATGGGGCAATCTTGGTCGGGGACTGAAGTCCCCATCACTACTGAGGGTCCTCCTTAGGGGCCAACAAGCTCCCTGGCACATACTGTAGGTACCTGGTGGGCTAGTTCGCCCCCAGGAACCCTCAGGCTTGAAGGGGACTTAATCCCCTAATTTACAATGTGCCAGGGGCTGCGTTTGCACACGTGCTATGTCAGGCCCGCCCCCTCCCTGCACCACTTTGCAAACGCGCCCCCTGGCGTGATGTACATTAGGGGATTAATTCCCATTGAGTGCTGACGGTCCTTGAGGGCCAACTATTCCACCAGCTACCTCCAGTAAGCACCACAGAGCTGCGTTGCAGAGAGGTGTAAAAAGGGGCGTGGCCTCTGAACACCTCTCTGCAACACAGCTCCCTGGCGCATACTGGAGGTACCTTGTGGGCTAGTTTGCCCCCAGGGACCCTCAGGATTGAAGGGGACTTAATTAATTCCCCTGCTTACAACGTGCCACGGGCGCGTTTGCCGAGTTCTGCAGGCAGGTGGCGGGACCTTACAACGACGCTGGGTTTTTTGATTTATTTTTTAATTTTGCAAGGGGGCTGTGTGGCCCCCCTTCTTTTACATTAAGTATGGCCCTGGCGACCCCATCCCCCAGGGCCTACTCTTTTTTTCCCTATTAAAAAAAAATCAGGAATGGGGCCATGCAGCACCTCTCCCAAGGTCAATTTAGGCCCCGTGGTCCCCATCCCCCGGGGCATGGCCGTGTGCCCCGCAAAATACTTAATAAAAGCCCCAGGGATTGGCGGTTTCTGGGGGCTTGGGGGGGCCACACATTAAAAAAGAAGCCTCGGGCGATCCTCTATCCAGATATTTTTATATCCACTCATTCTTCAATGCAGATTGCTATATATATATAATACATATTTAAATAACAAACCAATCCACATTCACTGGAAGATGTCATCTGTGATGTCATCAGTGATGTCATTTGGGATGTCATCAGTAATGTCATCAGTGATGTCACTGACCATGTCATGAATGATGTAATATGTGACATCATCAGCAGTAGATTGTGGGCGCGCGAGTTATAGTTAGTACAATTAACTATAACGGAGGAATTTCAATGGTTTTGTACGAGTGAAATGTCCAACTAACTATAACACCCCTAAAACCTATGGTTTTTTCAGTGAATTTCTAAGGTTTTTTAAATACTAATTCCTAACTATAACATATCTAAAACCTATGCTTTTTTCAGTGAATTTCAAAGGTTTTGTAAATTACAATTTTTAAATGTATAAATGTTTATATTTATTTTTTATGATAATGATTTACTAAATTTTTTAAAACTATTTATTTTTAGATATTTTATTTTTTAAATTACATTATAATTACATTTATACATTACATTACAAAATATACTTTCTCAGAATTAATTACTGTAGTTTTTAAATACTTTGCAAATAGGCAATAAAGTTTTAAGTACAGTAGTTACAGTTGTTGCAATGGGCAACACAATTTCAAACACAATGCAACATTGAGCCGAATGTGAATTTATAGTTAAATGCAATTAGTTATTTTATGGATTACTTTTCTAACCACAGGCCTGGATCCTAGATTCAGTTCTGGGACATCTCCTGTAAACAGTTGAGTTAAAGCGTTTTGGTTACAGTAGTGATTTTTAAGGAATATTATTGAATTTTAAAAGTTGACAGAACAATTTTCACATAGAATCACCAATGTTATCCTATGGGAGGAAATTCACTTAGCAAGTAAGTAGTGGTAGCGTTACTTTTTCTTACTCAGTGGTGGATCCTGGATCCAGCACTGGTGCATCTCCTTTAAACAGTTGAAAGAATGCGTTTAAGTCATATAGGCGATTTTTAAGGAATATTTGTAGTTTGTAAAAATAGACACTTAGAAACTTTTCGGGTGAAAACCAGACAATGGATTCCTATGGAAGGAAATACAAGTTACTTGTAAGTATGGTTACAATTACTTTTCAGGGTCAGTGCTGGGCTAAAAGATACAGCACTGAGTTCTCTCCCGATAGCAGGTGAGTAAATCGGAATTCGTTGGTCAGATGATTTTAGGTGAATATTTAAATGTTCCAAAACTCCACACTTAGAAGAATTTCCAAGTGAAACCAGTCAATGTTACCCTATGAAAGGAAATTCACTTAGCAGGTAAGTAGTGTTTCATTACTTTTTCTTACTCAATGGTGGATCCTGGATCCAGCACTGCTGCATGTCCTGTAAAGTAAACAGTTGAAAGAATGTGCTTAAGTTATACAGGTGATTTTTAAGGAATATTTGTAGTTTGTGAAACAACACTTAGAAACTTTTCTGGTGAAAACCAGATAATGGATTCCTATGGAAGGAAATACAAGTTACAGGTAAGTATGGTTAGAATTACTTTTCAGGGTCAGTGCTGGGCTAAAAGATGCAGCACTGGGTTCTCTCCTGATAACAGGTGAGTAAATCGGAATAAGTTCGGATGATTTTAGGTGAATATTTAAAAGTTCCAAAACTCCACACTTAGAAGAATTTCCAAGTGAAACCAGTCAATGTTAGCCTATTGAAGGAAATTCAAGTAACTGGTAAGTATGGTTAGAATTACTTTTCAGGGTCAATACTGGGCTCAAAGATGCAGCACTTATGTCTCTCCTGATAACAGGTGAGTAAATCGGAATTCGTAGTACATCCAGGAAGTGCCACAGAGCTTCGTAGCAGAAAGATGTCAAAAGGGACACGGCCTGCACCACCTCTCTGCAACGCAGCGTAGTGGCACTTCCTGGAAGCACCTGGTGGGCTACTTGGCCCCCATAGTCCCTCAAGTTTGAAGTGGAATTTTTTACCCAATTTAAAACGTGCCACAGGGCGTGTTTGCACACATCACGTCAGGCCCCATCCCCTCCCTTCACCAGTGTGTAAACGCACCCCATGGCACGTTTTAAGTTGGGAGATTAAGTCCACTTGAATTCTGAGAGTCCCGAGGGTCCAACTAGCCAACTAGGTACCTCCGGGAAGCACCACAGAGCTGTGTTGCAGAGAGGTGTAAAAAGGGACGTGGCCTCTGAACACCTGTCTGCAACACAGCTCCCTGGCGCATACTGGAGATACCTGTTGGGCTATTTGGCCCTCCGGGACCCTCAGTATTGAAAGATACAGGGCGTCTTTGCACAGTGCTGAAGGAAGGAGGTGTGGCCTAAGGTGATATGTCTGCAAGCACACCCTGTGGCACGTTTTGAGTTAGAGAATTAATTCCTCCACAATCTTGTGGGTCCCTGGGGGCCAACTAGCCCACCAGGTCCTTCCAGTATGTGCCTGGAGGCTGTGTTCCAGAGAGGTGTTAAGAGGCCACTCCCCTTTTTACAGCACTCTGCAACGCAGCTCCGTGGCGCTTACTAGAGGTACCTGGTGGGCTAGTTGCCCCCCAGGGACCCCCAGGATTCAAAGGGACTTTGAGCTTATACACGAGCTTAAGGCATGGAGATGGGTTAAATGCGTTAAAACACTACCTAGGCACAAGAGACACAAAACTCTACCAAAATATAATGATGCTTCTACACATGACAGAGTGGTGGTTAGAAATCAACACTTTTACATTTGACAAACTTCTGTACATTCAGACACAGGGGACAGCCATGGGTACTTGCTTCGCCCCCAGCAAGAGTAGTACCTCCATGGCATCAGTAGGTAAACAGGGGTCTGGGGTAGTCTACCTTATGAACTGGTCTTTTTAGCACCATTTTGTAGACCAGCTATTCAATGGTCTTAAAAACCAGTCGCTAACGGGCCTTAGCGGGGGTTTTTAGAAGGTATCGCCGGACCGGGAATTCATTGTAAATATCGAAAGTGGGGTTAGCGTCTGTTTTCGCACGGGAACGCCTACCTTGCATCTCATTTTCATTAGCTATCGCTAACAAAAGTGGCGATCATAGAAATTGACGTTATCGCCAAGAAACTGTTGCTAACTGCGGTTAGCAGAAACTTATTCATATAGCGATAAAAAAAGCAGCTTTAACATTAAAATGTTAACGTTACGGTGGTGTCATATCCTTGTACATATGCCCCTGTGTTTTGCTTAAAGTGCTGGATAAACCAATACCGCACTTTAGGCATGCTCTCAGTTTTTTATATTGTTACGATAATTTTATATTTAAAGCAATCTGATTTGCCGTGCTTAAATTTCGTTTCAATGGAGTAGTGAGGATAACTGTAATTTTGAAATGATGTACCTTGTCAATATATCTATATGTAACTAACTCCCTGCACTTTGAGTCGGTACTGAGTAGTCCTGAAAGCTAAACAGTAATGGACATAAAAACATGCTAAATATGCACATAATTAAAACATCACCTCAAGCTGTGCCACTTTACACTCATAGGTGGAGGCAAATATAGGGGCATATTATCATGAACGGCGTTAAAATTATCGCCGCTTTAGTGGCAGGAAACTGCCGATAATGGGCTTGATAATATGCCCTTCAGAATTCCCATAGAAGCCCAGGTTCACACCAGAACATGGGCGTCTATGGGAATTCTCCAGGGCATATTATCAAGCCCATTATCGCCGCTTTATCGACAGTTTCCTCCTGCTAAAGCAGCGATAATTTTAACGCTGTTGCTTGATAATACGCCACATAGTTCCTCCTTGACTGCTGTGAACTGAAAGAATAAGAAAATCACTGAACTCCTCGGATGCTGTACGCTTTGTAATATACGCACACAATGCAATTCCTATAACTTGTGTACTCTCAAGCATTAATGTTGATACGCGTATTGAATGTCCTTTTAGATTTAAGTTCTAATCCGTCACAAGACCTTTATCAGAGCATGTGACCTCAATTTTTAGATTTAAAAAATAGTTCAAAATACTTTGGAGTTCATTTTTACATGATATTGGGCTTTGCAATACTTCTTAGAAAACCAACATTTCCATAATGCAATTCTATGGGAACTAGAGGCCTTGACGGGTGAAAAGAAATGGAGCGTTTTGCATGGTCATCCTCGTGTTTTTCAACTGGTGCTGCTGGTTTTTCGACCCTCAGAGAGTGCGCTGAGTTCTACTAACCACACCTCGGTCCCAGGGCCCTGACCCCGAAGTGTCTTAGGATTGGCTACGTCCCATTGGAAATGGCTAACTTCCCTGTAAGTCCCTTGTAAATGTTACTTTGATTCCCAGGCCATGTATGTTAGAGGCGACCCCAGGGCTTGCAGCACTGATTGTGCCACCGTAGAGGCCCTCTAAGTAAAACAAATCCTCCAGTCCGTCACTGCAGACTAGTTTAGCAGTTGTGCATTGCTAGCCCAACTATGTCATTGACGCAAAGCCACCACTTCGTCTGCACGTGTGTAATTCATCCCTATGGCAGACCTACAGAGCCCTAAAGACAGGGCACAACATATGACACAGAAATGATATGATACTTTACATGTCCTGACAGTAAAACACATAAAACAAATGTTTTATTGTGGAAAGACTTGTTCGTGAAATGGCGAGCACAGGTTTACACGCTGAACCCTCAGCTGTGGTAACGCCAGAACAGTGTGACCAAAGTGGGCACTCCGAGGTATCAAACAACTCATTATATTAATCCCAACTTGTATCTCAGGATGAAATTAATGTAACTTGTTGCAGAGTGCAACGTCATCCTCGGTGCAAGCCTTGCTGCTCAAGTGCCACAGCTACCAAGGGTGGAGGTGAGCGCTGGACCCCTAAAGGGGTTGGTAAGTGAATTACACGGTGAGGTTGCACAACCACACCATATAACACACCCCATTTCCACACAACGGGTAAAAAACAGCTTCCATGTAGTCAGGTTGGGCTGCAGTAACGCTTGAGCGCACATTGCCCGTGAAGGACACCGGGCACTAGAAGTGAAGTTATACCTGAAGCGCTCAGATGTCGGCTGTCTCTGTTGATGCGCAAGAATCCGTGGCTGCTACGAAATATAGTTCACTTTCTGCTGCCCCGCACTGCGTGTTCCCAGTGGGCGCATCACTTGAATCCACTCAGCGCTCCCTCTCTACTGACAGAAGCCTCTCTTATACTGTCGGTAAGTGCTCTCCGCCAGCAGTACCTAAACTGTCTACGTATGAATGAATATTGAGGTTTCTTGGCTGCCTCCCGTCCTCAGACACATCTTACAAAGATCTCTGCTATTTTCCTGAGGGTCAGGTAATTAGCAGAGATAATTCCGCGTTACCCCAGTGACCAGCAGAGATAGTCCCACGTTACCCCAGTGACCAGCAGAGATAGTCCCATGTTACCCCAGTGACCAGCAGAGATAGTCCCATGTTACCCCAGTGACCAGCAGAGATAGTCCCATGTTACCCCAGTGACCAGCAGAGATAGTCTCATGTTACCTCAGTGACCAGCAGAGATAGTCTCATGTTACCCCAGTGACCAGCAGAGATAGTTCCATGTTACCCCAGTGACCAGCAGGTATAGTCCCATGTTACCCCAGTGACCAGCAGAGATAGTCCCACGTTACCCCAGTGACCAGCAGAGATAGTCCCATGTTACCTCAGTGACCAGCAGAGATAGTCCCACGTTACCCCAGTGACCAGCAGAGATAGTCCCACGTTACCCCAGTGACCAGCAGAGATAGTCCCACGTTACCCCAGTGACCAGCAGAGATAGTCCCACGTTACCCCAGTGACCAGCAGAGATAGTCCCACGTTACCCCAGTGACCAGCAGAGATAGTCCCATGTTACCCCAGTGACCAGCAGAGATAGTCCCATGTTACCCCAGTGACCAGCAGAGATAGTCCCATGTTACCCCAGTGACCAGCAGAGATAGTTCCATGTTACCCCAGTGACCAGCAGAGATAGTCCCATGTTACCCCAGTGACCAGCAGAGATAGTCTCATGTTACCCCAGTGACCAGCAGAGATAGTCCCATGTTACCCCAGTGACCAGCAGAGATAGTCCCATATTACCCCAGTGACCAGCAGAGATAGTCCCAGGTTATCCCAGTGACCAGCAGAGATAGTCCCATGTTATCCCAGTGACCAGCAGAGATAGTCCCATGTTACCCCAGTGACCAGCAGAGATAGTCCCATGTTATCCCAGTGACCAGCAGAGATAGACCCATGTTATCCCAATGACCAGCATAGATAGTCCCATGTTGTCCAAGTGACCAGCAGAGATAGTCCCATGTTACCCCAGTGACCAGCAGAGATAGTTCCATGTTACCCCAGTGACCCGCAGAGATAGTCCCATGTTACCCCAGTGACCAGCAGAGATAGTCCCATGTTACCCCAGTGACCAGCAGAGATAGTCCCAGGTTATCCCAGTGACCAGCAGAGATAGTCCCATATTACCCCAGTGACCAGCAGAGATAGTCCCATGTTATCCCAGTGACCAGCAGAGATAGACCCATGTTATCCCAGTGACCAGCAGAGATAGTCCCATGTTACCCCAGTGACCAGCAGAGATAGTCCCATGTTACTCCAGTGACTAGCAGAGATAGTCCCATGTTACCCCAGTGACCAGCAGAGATAGTCTCATGTTACCCCAGTGACCAGCAGAGATAGTCCCATGTTATCCCAGTGACCAGCAGAGATAGTCCCATGTTACCCCAGTGACCAGCAGAGATAGTCCCATATTACCCCAGTGACCAGCAGAGATAGTCCCAGGTTATCCCAGTGACCAGCAGAGATAGACCCACGTTACCCCAGTGACCAGCAGAGATAGTCCCAGGTTACCCCAGTGACCAGCAGAGATAGTCCTGTGTTACCCCAGTGACCAGCAGAGATAGTCCCATGTTACCCCAGTGACCAGCAGAGATAGTCCCATGTTATCCCAGTGACCATCAGAGATAGTCCCATGTTACCCCAGTGACCAGCAGAGATAGTCCCATATTACCCCAGTGACCAGCAGAGATAGTCCCAGGTTATCCCAGTGACCAGCAGAGATAGACCCACGTTACCCCAGTGACCAGCAGAGATAGTCCCAGGTTACCCCAGTGACCAGCAGAGATAGTCCCATGTTATCCCAGTGACCAGCAGAGATAGTCTCCTGTTACCCCAGTGACCAGCAGAGATAGTCCCATGTTACCCCAGTGACCAGCAGAGATAGTCCCATGTTACCCCAGTGACCAGCAGAGATAGTCCCAGGTTACCCCAGTGACCAGCAGAGATAGTCCCATGTTACCCCAGTGACCAGCAGAGATAATCCCATGTTACCCCAGTGACCAGCAGAGATAGTCCCATGTTACCCCAGTGACCAGCAGAGATAGTCCCAGGTTACCCCAGTGACCAGCAGAGATAGTCCCATGTTACCCCAGTGACCAGCAGAGATAATCCCATGTTACCCCAGTGACCAGCAGAGATAGTCCCATGTTACCCCAGTGACCCGCTGAGGGGCCGCTGCCTCCAGGTACCCGAGTCTCCTTGTCTTTTCCTCTTGTGGTTCATCTAAAGATGGTTCAAGCTCTCTCTCTGTTTTGTGTTTTATTGCAGCTCACCTGTCCCAGCTCAGGATGGCGGAGGCAAAGAAGGCCGGGTCTGCCTCAGGTAAGGATGAATGTTCAGGTAATTATGGATTTGCCAAATCTGGTGGATAATCTTAAAGAGTTTAACGAATCAAAAGTGAATTAAAAAGTGTCTACCCGTGCAGCCGACAGTGGAAGGCTCTGTGACCAGGCCCCCCTCTGTTGTTCATTACTGTATTTGGGTGTTAAAGTGATACTGATGGGGTCAAACCAGGCATATATAAACATGCCTTTTGTTGCTGCATAAATCAGTGAACCCCGCCCCATAATGTGGGTGTCTCTTACCACATAATGTCCCATTTAGGTATGTCACACGCTGTTTCATATTTTGTTTGTGCTTAAGTGCTATTTGAAACTCATCCCCACTGCTCAATGAGTGAGTGAATGTGGGTGGATGCAGAAATGAATGCACAGGTGGGGGTGAAGAGATAAATAAATGCATGTTAAGAACTGGACACGAGATGGTGGAGTGACAGGAATGAATCTGATTGAGGGAGTGAAGGTGTAAGTAAAGCAGGGGGGTGAAAGGATGAAGGAAGAATGAATGGGTGTCACAGCAGAGGTGAATTGGTGATGGATGCAGTGATGAGACGTGAGGAGTGATGATGAGAGGTGGAGCAGTGATGAGACGTGAGCAGTGATGATGAGAGGTGGAGCAGTGATGATGAGAGGTGGGGCAGTGATGATGAGAGGTGGAGCAGTGATGATGAGAGGTGGAGCAGTGATGATGAAAGGTGGGGCAGTGATGATGAGAGGTGGGCAGTGATGATGGGAGGTGAGGCAGTGATGATGAGAGGTGGAGCAGTGATGATGAAAGGTGGAGCAGTGATGATGAGAGGTGAGGAGTGATGATGAGAGGTGGGCAGTGATGATGAGAGGTGGGCAGTGATGATGGGAGGTGAGGCAGTGATGATGAGAGGTGGAGCAGTGATGATGAGAGGTGGAGCAGTGATGAGACGTGAGGAGTGATGATGAGAGGTGGGCAGTGATGATGAGAGGTGGAGCAGTGATGATGAGAGGTGGAGCAGTGATGATGAGAGGTGGAGCAGTGATGATGAGAGGTGAGGAGTGATGATGAGAGGTGGGGAGTGATGATGAGAGGTGGGCAGTGATGATGAGAGGTGGAGCAGTGATGATGAGAGGTGGAACAGTGATGATGAGAGGTGGGGCGGTGATGATGAGAGGTGGGGAGTGATGATGAGAGGTGGGGCAGTGATGATGAGAGGTGGGGCAGAGATGATGAGAGGTGGGGCGGTGATGATGAGAGGTGGGGCAGTGATGATGAGAGGTGGAGCAGTGATGATGAGAGGTGGGGAGTGATGATGATAGGTGGGACAGTGATGATGAGAGGTGGAGCAGTGATGATGAGAGGTGGAGCAGTGATGATGAGAGGTGGAGCAGTGATGATGAGAGGTGGAGCAGTGATGATGAGAGGTGAGGAGTGATGATGAGAGGTGGGCAGTGATGATGAGAGGTGGGGCAGTGATGATGAGAGGTGAGGAGTGATGATGAGAGGTGGAGCAGTGATGATGAGAGTGGGAGCAGTGATGATGAGAGGTGAGGAGTGATGATGAGAGGTGGAGCAGTGATGATGAGAGGTGAGGAGTGATGATGAGAGGTGGAGCAGTGATGATGAGAGTGGGAGCAGTGATGATGAGAGGTGGGGCGGTGATGATGAGAGGTGGGGAGAGATGATGAGAGGTGGAGCAGTGATGATGAGAGTGGGAGCAGTGATGATGAGAGGTGGAGCAGGGATGATAAGAGGTGGAGCAGTGATGATGAGAGGTGAGGAGTGATGATGAGAGGTGGGCAGTGATGATGAGAGGTGGAGCAGTGATGATGAGAGGTGGAGCAGTGATGATGAGAGGTGAGGAGTGATGATGAGAGGTGGAGCAGTGATGATGAGAGGTGAGGAGTGATGATGAGAGGTGGAGCAGTGATGATGAGAGGTGGGAAGTGATGATGAGAGGTGGAGCAGTGATGATGAGAGGTGAGGAGTGATGATGAGAGGTGGAGCAGTGATGATGAGAGTGGGAGCAGTGATGATGAGAGGTGGGGCGGTGATGATGAGAGGTGGGGAGTGATGATGAGAGGTGGGGAGAGATGATGAGAGGTGGGCAGTGATGATGAGAGGTGGGGAGTGATGATGATAGGTGGATCAGTGATGATGAGAGTGGGAGCAGTGATGATGAGAGGTGGGGCGGTGATGATGAGAGGTGGAGCAGGGATGATAAGAGGTGGAGCAGTGATGATGAGATGTGAGGAGTGATGATGAGAGGTGGGGCAGTGATGATGAGAGGTGAGGAGTGATGATGAGAGGTGGAGCAGTGATGATGAGAGGTGGAGCAGTGATGATGGGAGGTGGGGCAGTGATGATGAGAGGTGGAGCAGTGATGATGAGAGGTGGGAAGTGATGATGAGAGGTGGGGCAGTGATGATGAGAGGTGGAGCAGGGATGATGAGAGGTGGGGCAGTGATGATGAGAGGTGGGCAGTGATGATGAGAGGTGGAGCAGTGATGATGGGAGGTGGGGCAGTGATGATGAGAGGTGGAGCAGTGATGATGAGAGGTGGGAAGTGATGATGAGAGGTGGAGCACTGATGATGAGAGGTGGAGCAGTGATGGCGAGAGGTGGAGCAGTGATGATGAGAGGTGGAGCAGTGATGATGGGAGGTGGGGCAGTGATGATGAGAGGTGGAGCAGTGATGATGAGAGGTGGGAAGTGATGATGAGAGGTGGAGCACTGATGATGAGAGGTGGAGCAGTGATGGCGAGAGGTGGGGCAGTGATGATGAGAGGTGGGAAGTGATGATGAGAGGTGGAGCAGGGATGATGAGAGGTGGGCAGTGATTGTAAGAGGTGGGGCAGTGATGATGAGAGGTGGAGCAGTGATGATGAGAGGTGGGCAGTGATGATGGGAGGTGGGGCGTGATGATGAGAGGTGGAGCAGTGATGATGAGAGGTGGGGAGTGATGATGAGAGGTGGAGCAGTGATGATGAGAGGTGGGGCAGTGATGATGAGAGGTGGAGCAGTTATGATGAGAGGTGGGGCAGTGATGATGAGAGGTGGGCAGTGATGATGAGAGGTGGAGCACTGATGATGAGAGGTGGGGCAGTGATGATGAGAGGTGGAGCACTGATGATGAGAGGTGGAGCAGTGATGATGAGAGGTGGATCAGTGATGATGAGAGGTGGGGAGTGATGATGAGAGGTGGGGAGTGATGATGAGAGGTGGAGCAGTGATGATGAGAGGTGGGGAGTGATGATGAGAGGTGGGGAGTGATGATGAGAGGTGGGGAGTGATGATGAGAGGTGGGGAGTGATGATGAGAGGTGGGGAGTGATGATGAGAGGTGGGCAGTGATGATGGGAGGTGGATCAGTGATGATGAGAGGTGGGGCAGGGATGATGAGAGGTGGGGCAGTGATGATGAGAGGTGGGCAGTGATGATGGGAGGTGAGGCAGTGATGATGAGAGGTGGGAAGTGATGATGAGAGGTGGAGCAGTGATGATGAGAGGTGGGGCAGTGATGATGAGAGGTGGAGCAGTGATGATGAGAGGTGGAGCAGTGATGATGAGACGTGAGGAGTGATGATGAGAGATGAGGCAGTGATGATGAGAGGTGGATCAGTGATGATGAGAGGTGGGGCAGTGAGGATGAGAGGTGGAGCAGTGATTGTAAGAGGTGGAGCAGTGATGATGAGAGGTGGAGCAGTGATTGTAAGAGGTGGGGCGTGATGATGAGAGGTGGGGCAGTGATGATGAGAGGTTGGCAGTGATGATGAGAGGTGGGGAGTGGTGATGAGAGGTGGGGAGTGATGATGAGAGGTGGAGCAGTGATGATGAGAGGTGGAGCAGTGATGATGAGAGGTTGGCAGTGATGATGAGAGGTGGGGAGTGGTGATGAGAGGTGGGGAGTGATGATGAGAGGTGGAGCAGTGATGATGAGAGGTGGAGCAGTGATGATGAGAGGTGGGGACCATCAGAGTCAGGAGGGAGTTCATGACAATCCCCGCATTCTGATGGACCATGAGGGCGGCCGCAGCGGTCGCCCGTAGGCATCCTGGGAGAGCCCTTGCAACAGGATCTCAGGTGGCTTAAAAATAAGCACATGGCCGATGGTGACCTCTGAACACCTGGGTCAAGATAGCGCATGCACATCCGTCTGCCTCATGCACCAAAAGAAAATATTGTTTGATATAATCAGGAGTACCGAAGAATGGAGCAGTACACAGAGCCCTTATCAAATCTTGGAAGGCCTGCGCATGCTAGTCTCTAGTCCATGGAAAGGAACTGTCTGATATGTCTTTAGTGGTGAGGGCAAGAAGAGGATTGACCATGGGCGAAAAATTGTAAATCCACTGTCTACAGTATGAGGTTAGTCCTATGAAGGCTTGCACCTGCTTTTGTGTTCGTGGGGCCGTCATAGCATTGATAATGGCTACACGATCAGCGGTGAGCTGCCTTCCCTCCTTCGAGAGGAGATTACCTAAATAGGGCACCTTCTCTTGACAAAACTGAAGCTTTTTCAAAGAGACTATGGGGCATATTATCAAGGGGGTTTATCTCCGCTTTTTTGGCTTTAAAAGCCAAGAAAGCTGAGATAAAATTATCTCCCTATTACCAAGCTGTCGCTAACACCAGTTAGCGACAGCTAGTAGGAGATAGCGACCATCTTGGGCCCCGCTTTGCATGTCAGTGATATTTATCACTAATGACATGCAAAGTGGGCGTGCCAAGATGTTAGCGACTGGAAACAGTCGCTAACATCGCTATCTCCTATTACCAACTTTTGGAGATATTCGCGCTAAGCGCGAATATCTCCAAAAGCTAACACCTGCCCTGAGCAGTTCTTCACCATGTTATCCAATGGGAGGTGGATAACATGGCTAAGAGCATTTGCTCGATAATGCATGAATATCGCTGACTTTTTAGCGATATTCATGCATTGCGGCCGTTTTTTATCGCATTTGCGATAAACCTTGCTAATAGCAAGGTTTATCTGCGATAAAAATCGCCGATGTGCGGCGATAATTTTTGTCTCTAAACAAGTTAGAGACAAAAATTATCGCTAGTTGTTGGTAATATGCCCCTATGTGATTTTGGAGGGCAAGGTGGCGTAACAAACAGAGAGTAGCTTCTTTACATGCTGGGGCAGAATTTGCAGCAATGAGGAGGTCATCAACATATTGTAATAGTGTGGAATTATCAGGGAGTTCCAAGGAATCTAGTTGACTTTTGAGAGCTTGACTATAGATACTGGGGCTCTTGGTAAAACCTTGAGGGGCGTGGCAGAATCTAAAGCTCCGCCCACCAAGGGAG
Source organism: Lissotriton helveticus (assembly GCF_964261635.1). Taxonomy (NCBI): domain Eukaryota; kingdom Metazoa; phylum Chordata; class Amphibia; order Caudata; family Salamandridae; genus Lissotriton; species Lissotriton helveticus. Next base: position 2,192,747 of record NC_136069.1, on the reverse strand, counting down.
AAACTAAAAAAATGTCTGCTGTCAGGATGTATAGGAATGCTGAAAAAAGCATTCTTCAGGTCTATGACAGAGAAGTACGTGGCGTCAGAAGGGACCATCGTCAAGAGGGCTGTAAAGTCGGGGACAACAGGGTATTGGGATATTGTTATTTTGTTAAGGTCAATCACGAATCGATATATTTTAGGGGAGAGAGCATTTCCATTGGTCTTTTTAAGAACCAAAAAAATGGGACTGTTACAGATATTGCCACGTGTCTCTTCCACTACACCCTTGTCCATCAATTCGGATATTATTGTCAACAGGGCCATTTCTTCTTTCGCGGGCAGTCGATACTGCCAGAGGCGGGGAAGAAGTGCACCTGGCTGGATGCGTACCACATGAGGGGGTATGTTGAGACACCCCACATCAGTGTCTGATGATGCCCAGAGGAAGGAAGGTAAAGACAGCAACTCTGGTGGGAGGGGACTGGACAGATACGTGTAGGAAGCTGCGGTGGGGTAAATTGTTAAGGACACACCTTGGGAACTACATGATATGGTTGCATAGAGATCTTTCAGTAAATACATTCCTAATACGTTTTCACTGCAACCTGTAGTAAGGACCAAGGGAGCGTCAACATGTGCAGGGCAAATATCGAGAGGAAGGGGTTCAGAGACAGGGCTGGTCACGGGAGTCCCTGCAAAACCCACGGAGACATGCATATTGCCAGAAAGGGGTGCCTCTGGGATTGACAGACGTGCAATAGAAGACCTGGTGGCCTCAGTATCCAAAAGAAAATTCTGATAGTTCCCCACAACTGACATTTTAACATACAGGCCCCTTTGATCCACTGGAATTTGCACTCTGGTAATACCCCTTTCCTGTCTGGCCTATGCTTGGTAGGACCCTGTCTCATCAACTTCGTCATAATCATCATTGTAATAAGTAACCTATTAGCCAGGCGTTGTCCGATGGGAGCGTCCTCCCTGGGCCTACGTTCTTTATCCAGCGGATGGGGCGGGCCATTGTCCCTAGTCGGCCTTGCTTCCCTAGGAGCACGAGGCCGAGTCTTCCCTGTTCGGATGTTTTCAGCCAATACGGGACACTCATCTATCCAATGGCCGTTCCCCTTACAATAAGCACACTGATCTGTTTGGAGGGCTCCCGCACATTGAGGGTCTGAGGGGGTAGACTGGCGAGCCCTCGGAGGGGGTTGGGGTTGTGGTCTAAAATTCCTGTGGGGATCGGGACCTCGGGGAGGGTAAGCCTGCTGCAGAAGGGCCTTAGTCTTAAGATCCCTAACCTTCTTACTTTGCTTGTCTCTATCTTCATTCTCCCTATTCTCGTGATATTGTGCCATAGCCCAGATACCAGTCATAGTTTGGGCAGACCACGTACTTTCAACTTTCTTAAGCCTGGCGGAGATCTCAGGAAGCAAGTTACTGACAAACTTATCGATAAACACTGTGCCAGAACCTGGGGTCCGGGGATCCAAACCACTATGTCCCTTATATTCTGTCTCAAAACGGTAAAAAAAAGTCAGCCACATTCTCATTTTTTCGCTGCCAACAGGCGATTATTTTATCTCAGTTAATGACAGTTTCTGGCAAAAGTGTTTTCATAAACGTCATTATTTTACCGGGCAAAGTCAGGATGGCAGCTTCTGGTTTAGTCCCTCCTACCCTTGATTCTTACATAGCCTCTAGGTCAGCCCATTTACCTCCCAATGCCACTTCATGGTCAGTATGTCAAATCTTGTCCCAAATTTCAGTGGGGACAACCGTACCAAAAAGTAAATCTATATCCTCAAGAACAAGAGTACCTGCAGATATAATCTGACCTAATTCTCTGTAAAAGACAGGCGGGTTCTTCAGGGGATCTGGTAATTGTCCCTTTAACTGCATTACTGCTGACCTTTTCCAAAGGAACATGAATCCCAAAGCCTGCGCCAGTGTGCTTCAACAGCCCCAAAGCCATTATTTTGGGCATCGGTAAGTGCGTTAACAAAGACAGGGGCCGCCTCTCTCATTGGCATAGCTGCCTCTAGAGGGGTGTTGGGAAAAGCGGTCATATCACGGTAAGCCATTAAAGCAGACATAGCGCCAAACATCCCCTCTCCCTGAACATCGCCTCTTTTTATTTGTGACCTGAGGTCCACTAATCCGGCGGGTATCTGCATGAGCGCATTCTCGAATCTTTGCATTACCAAGGTACACATGTACTCAGCCCAGGTGGTCTGTTCCATAATAGTCCACTGGGAAAAGGTCGACCGCATTTCTTTGAAGGTATAAATATTCCTGTTATTAATCCAACATTCACACTGTATCTTCTATATGTCTTTTTCTTGAAGGGACGAAAAACTGACTTCAGAGGGTAAGGAAGCCAGTCGTGGGGAATTCAACAATCTATATAAATCCTGCTTAACTGTAGACCACAGGGAAGTAGGAAAAGGGCGTGTAGGGGTTAGGCCGCTGGGATTGGGCGGATGGGGACTTGTTGCCATTCCCGCAGTGAGGACAGGGTTAGCGTGCGTGGTCGGTGTCATAGGAAAGATGGGGAGGGTCGGTGTGACAGGGAGAACAGTAAGAGGGGCACTGGGGGCAGGAGTGGGCTGTGGCAGGCATCAGGGCAGGGTACATTGGGGCATATGCAGGAGGGCTCTTTAGCATGGTATCAAGCAAGGAATCACCTTCCTCTCCCCCTTCCATATGGCCCTTTCCTTTCTCCTCAACAGCTGGATAACATTTTTGTACCCGGGCCCCATGCTCCCTTTCGGCTATTTCTACCGATTTTGTCATTTGATTTTGTAAATTTTCTCTGGCGTGGTCGGCCATTGACATTCGTTCCTCTTATCTTTCTTGAGCCTTCTGCTTTCTAGCTCTCTGCTCTAGCTCTTTCCTCCAAAATTGGACAGATTTAAACATAGACGGGCGCGTTTTTCTTTTCATTAATTATTCCTCTAAGTTGGCGAGAACTTGGTAACCGAAGGAGCCATGAAGTGGCAATTGTAATTCCGCGTTACTTTGTTTAGTATATTTTACCCAGAATGAGGAAAACTTTATGGCAGAAGGGCCAAGTTTAACATACATCATATGACATGGGGTCCCTCCTGGAGGAAGCAGACAAGCCGCCTCCAGCTGGGAGCCCTGCGTACACATACAACAACATAATTTCTTGAACTTACTACTGACTGGCATGCTTGAAAACAGGTAACAGACACCAGCGGATTTTAAAACTCACCTCGCTTGCTTGACTTTTGTAAAAGTCAATAACAGCAGAATCATACAAAACAGACACCAGCGGGTTTTTAAAAGTTCACCTCGCTTGCTTGGCTTTTGCAAAAGTCAATAACAGAATCACACAGACTTGGTGGACGATCAGTCCACCCTTACCTTCCAGGGGTAGTTCTCTTCTGCAGACGTAGTGCTGTGTCCTGCTCCAGAAATTATTTGCTAGGGGACTCCAGCGAGAACGCGGTCATGTGGCCCAAGTCGGGTGGGAGGAACAGCGGGCGCATAGTTCGGGTTACCGGATTGCAAGAATCCCTCGGGTAGTGCGCCTCCACCAGAGTCTCTCTGTGCACCTCCTCACATCCACCTGGTCTGACCTTCGTGCTCGTGGAGTCCCTATTCGGGCGCCATTTGAAGAACCGGTTAAACCCACTTGCTGGGTCTCGGCGACAGGGGAACCACCCAAGTCTTCCATACCCGCCATACTTTGTAAAAGGAGACACAGGAGCATTTGTCTGCAGGAGGAACCCAGATTCATTCAATAGCCCGGGCTATGGAACAGAGTCCCAAGCTAGTCAGAGACAAAACCCAGGAGGCTGCTGCTTCACTCTGCAGCTTACAAGCCTTTTATATATTTTTTCTCCAGTCTTTTGGCTGTTAGTCCATTGTTCAATCAGAGCAGTGTTTGCAGTTGATAACCAGATCCAGACGATGTTTGTAGATGGCGACCTGGTCAAGGCTTGGTACACAAATCATTGTTCACTCGGTGTGATCAAAGCATGGTCTTTCAGGTCATTGTTTAATCACCCTGATCAAGGCCCAGCAGTCAGACTATTGTACAGATACCCTGATCACGGGGTCAAGGATGTTTACCGGGCTGGGAGCAGGAGATGGAAAACAAATCATTTACAGGGTGTGAGTGTCTCATGGCTTTCTGTTTAACTGCAAAGAACAGAGGGGGTTGAGTATGCGACAGTTCTTGGGTAAAAATGCAGGCTGCAAGATGGTTTTTTGTCATGTCAGTTAGAATTTTCCCAGGCATCAGCAGAAACGAGCAGATGGGTTGTGTGGAAGTGTTTGACACGAGATGGCAATGAAAAAAACAATGGAGTCCCGGTACAAATGATGCCGATCAGTAGAACACTTTTCCTCAAATTGTTCCGTAGTGTGAGGATAACTGACAAAACAGTCTGAAGTCCACATAAACATGAATACAGACACCACACAATAACACACACTTTTGACTCTTAACACCCACTCGCCTAAACTCATGGTGATAGGGTCATGTGTTGAAATTCTATAGTTCCAAACATTTCTCGCATCCTTACAGAACACGTTCGCATCCGTGGCCCAAAGAATGCACCTGTGTTTGTCTTGCGGATGCTATAAAAACAAACAACTTTTATTCTGTGTTTCTCATTCACATTGCAGTGCCAGAACCTGTCCTCCGTGAGGAACATAAGGAGAACTACAAGGAAAGGATTATTAAAGGAGTCAGTCGGATGAACCCTAAAACCCGGCGGGATGATGAGTACAGAGCAATAAAACAAAGGTACCAGAGCCTGGTCATTGTAAAGAAGCCTCAGGACCTGGAAGAGAGACACCATGAAACCATTTCATATGGAATGCAAAGACTGGCTGGAGTGGATGAGTGGTCCAAACTCTCCTCCTTCAGCATCAACGCTTTCTTTGAGCCGGATGAGGATGGACGCACCCCTCGTACCGTGGTGCTCGTTGGCGCCGCAGGGTTTGGAAAGACAAGAATAGCCCGGAAGATCCTACTGGACTGGGCGATGGGGAAACTCTTCCAGGATAGATTTGAGTATGTGTTTAACATCCCATGCAGGAATCCTTACCAGGATATGGCAGAGCAGACCATAGAGACCCTTGCACTATATAATGAACCGATATATGAATTAACATCTAAATATCAAACACTCATCTCAAGGAGTGAGATAGAAGCGGAGCCCCACAAAGTGCTCTTTATCATAGACTTCTTCTATGATCTTGGACGCGGCAACGATCCAATGGCAACTGATCCTAAAAAACCATCCCCAAAGGACAACACATTGCTCCGTTTAATAAGGAAAGAGTATCTTCCAGAGTCATATATTCTAATAACCACAAGACCTGCTGTTTTGGGGTCCCTGACACAGCGCCTCACGCAGTGTGAGGAGGAAAAGCGCTTTGTGGAAATCCTGAGGTTTTCTAAAATTTATCCGAATGAATATTTTCGTCATTTTTTTGAAAATATAAGACATTCTGAACTAGCTTTAAATATTGTAAAAAAAAATGATCTTCTCTTTACTCTGTGTTTTGAGCCCGTTGTTTCCTGGATTGTCTGCAAGGCCTTCAAAAACCAGATCAGGGAGAAAAAAGAAAGTGTATCTGATTTAAGAACAACCACCTCGGTTTACCTGCTCTTTCTCTCCAGTTTATTAACACCACAGAGCAGCGACGCCGCACAGAGCATCTTTAATCTGAACCTGAGGAGGCTGTGTGCTTTAGCCAAAGAAGGAATCTATAAGGATAAAACATTTTTTAAGGACTGTGACGTCACTAGACATGGTCTAGATATACCCTCCATCCAGTCTCTCTTCCTAACCGATGACATGTTTCACAAAGTCGACGGAACCGACAACTCTTACAGCTTCCTGCACTTGAGCGTTCAGGAGCTTTTTGCTGCTTTGTTTTATGTCCTGAAAGACAATGAAACAACAGAGCACACAGGGAGTCCGGGGCCAGACGTGATCCAAATATTAGAATACTATTCAGGACAGAGATATCAGTGGATGACGACAGCACAGAGACATCACTGGATGCTGACAGGACAGAGACATCAGTGGATGCTGACAGTTCGCTTCCTCTTCGGCCTCCTCAGTAAGGAGAGACTGGATCAGATGGAGAAAGGATTCTACTGGTCAGTGTCGTCAGATGTAAAACCTGCCGTAGAGAAGTGGATTAAGGAGGAAATCCGTAGAGAGTACTTTTGGACTGATGAGTATTATGAGCTAGATAAGCTAGATTGGTTTCACTGCTTGTACGAGACTCAAGATGAAGAGTTTGTGAAAAGTGCAACAGAGCATCTGAAAGAGATCAAATTACATGAACCTAATCAGGAAACACGATGGAATAGATGGGATGACACACGATGGAATATCACACGAAGGAATGTCTCAGACTGCAGGGCGCTTGCTTTCTGTCTACAGAATTCACTTGGAGTTCATCAAATCAACTTCTCTGTTAAAATTGAGCCCGAAGGTCTCCAAGAGCTGATGCCAGGGCTAATGAAATGCTGCACTCTCAGGTACGTCTCCAAAATGTTTTTATTTTATATGTATGCTTATGGGTTTTGCGTGAGGAGTCAAAAACAGAAATGATATGTTATAATCAATTTATATGTTATGTTATATGTTATAATCAATGTATATAGCACGCAAATACCCGTAGGTGTCTTGGCGCTTCCGGTGCTCCTTACTCAGCTTCGGACTCCAAAAAGAGCTAGAAGAGCCATGTCTTCAGTTGCTTCCTAAACTCCAAGAGCGTAGGAATTTCCCTCAAGTATCGTGGGAGAGAGTTCCATTCCTTTGAGGTGTTATAGCTGAAACTCAGTCCTCCCTAGTTCACCTTTCTTATTCTGGCCATAGGCATCAGATGTGTGTTAGAAGATCTCAAGGGTCCATTTGGGGTACACCATTTAAAGAGATCCCATAAAAATGTGGGACCTTCTTTGTGGAGAGCTTTGTGAGCAATGCACAAGGCTTTAAATGTTACCCTCTGGGCAACTGGCAACCAATGGAAGTCCTGAATTCCAATTCTGACGACTGATATTTAGGCATATCCAGTACAAGTCTTGCAGCAGCGTTTTGTACTTTTTGTAGATTTTTAGTAGAGTTGCTTGAATATTAATATATACCCATTACAATAGTCTATTTTGGGTAAAACCAGCGAAGTCACCACCGTATTTCTTGATTTAAGCGGAATAAAAGGACACATTTTCCTTAGGATTTTTATCCTGAAGTAAGATGAGGACACCACTTTAGATATTTGAGATTTGAGACTCAATTTGTCGTCTATAATAACTTCCAGGTTTTTAGCTTTAGTCACAGGTGTGGGGGGGGGGGCAAAGTTGTCCGGCCACCAGTCAGGGGACCAGGGCGGGAAGAGATTCCCGAACATGATCACTTCCGTCTTGGTGGAGTTTAATTTCAGGCAGTGTTCACTCATCCATGAACTAAGTTTAGTCATACAGTCATGGAGCTTAGTAAAGAAGTTGATATCCTTGTCCACTGTCGAGATAACCAATTGGGTATCATCGGCATAGGAGGTAGGAATAAGATCAAAATTCCTAATTAGTGGGGCCAATTCTGCTACATAAATATTAAAGAGTGTGGGGCTCAGCGAAGAGCCCTGCGGGACCCCGTTACCCCAGTGATAGGTAGGGTTATCTTCTGATGTATTTGTAGGCAGCGGTAGGGTTATCTTCTGATGTATTTGCAGGCAGCAATAGTGTTAATGTTTGATGTATTTGTAGGCATCTGTAGGGTTATCTTCCTATGTAATTGTAGGTAGCAGTAGGGTTGTCTTTGTATTTATTAAGGAAGTTGTAGGGCTGTCTTCTGATGTATTTGTAGGCAGCTATAGGGTTAACTTCTGCTGTATTTGTAGGCAGTGGTAGGGTTATCTTCTGATGTGAAAAAGCCTTTTATTGTTCGATTACTTAAAATCATTACAATATACTAGCAATATAAAAGAAATTTTAAAAAAGTTAAAATTCCCTGCATGTTACTACGACCTAGTAAGGCATAAAACCTTAAACACAGTATCTATTTCTAGGTATACAGTTTGAGTGCACAGTGCATTCGTTTTAATGGGTAGATATGTCCATGGCTCCCGTACTTCTGAGCCGACTGTTTTCTTTATGAGGCTCTATTTTCGGGGACAGTGCGGCTCGATTTAATTCTATGAATTTCCCCAGTCGTGCAAGTTTTTGAGTTGAGTTTGAAGAAAAACACAAGTCTAAGACTTCGCTACATCGTTTAAGGCCCTGAGCTCTGCAGATTGGAATGACCAAACGATGCCTCTCACTGGCTAACTTTGGACAGCAGCACAGCAGATGGAGCCAGGATTCCTGATGGTAATTGCAGAGTCTACATGCAGCTAAATTATCCAGATGGGCCCAGCTTTGGTTAAAATCCACGATGGGCAATGCGAGCAGCCTCATGTAAGTGATATTTTTTGGGGTTTGGACAATTAGTGCTTGTTCGAGATAAGGCTGTGGTTTTCCCACTATGTAGGAAGCGTCCAGTGAAGAGAGATTTAGTTGATAATGTAAGCTTTCCAGGTCTCCTGCATGTGATATATTCTTGACCCCTCTATTCACAGCTCTTTGCCATGCAGGTAATGGAATGTTTGAATTGTCCAGGTTTTGCACCTCAATTTCTAACAATTTATTTTGTAGCCACTGTCAATTGCATATGCCATGGTGATCCACTTTCTTCAAAAATTGTTTTAATTTGCGCTTTCAAGGCTATTGCTGGAGCTCGCAGGGTGCTAATATAGTATTTTAGAGTATCCCAAGACAGGTAATGTCTGGGCGAGTTAGACCCAGCTCCAGCCTTACTCTAGCTCTCCTGGCCTGTCGTGAGATGTCTAATACTTTCTTGTATGCCGAGATTTGGTGACTCATGAAAAAGTCAGTAAGGGCGCCAGGAATGGTAGTGTGACAGTAGTTGACTGAGGGCACTACTTTTGCCTTTAGGACTTTCAGGATGGGTACAGTGGACGGACTGTGTAGTCTTCGGTTAAGACTTCTTAAGCTGCAGATGATTCAGGCCCCCTTACTTCTTAATTATTTCAAATTAGCTGATGGTTCTGCCCCTTCCATTAGCCTGAGACCCAAATAGTTATAGCTTTTACAAGATCTGATTTGCAGGTCACCTAGGCACCATTGAGCTGTCTTTGTTGTTATCGATGATTGGCTGGTTTTAATACGCACCCAGGTCCCTTCGTATAGAGCAGTTATAGCCTTTAACAACTTTTGAGGAATGCCCCAGTTGGTAAGATTTCTCCATAACTTGCCACGATCCGCTCGGTCAAAAGCTGCGCTATAATCTACGAAGCAGCAAAACAAAGGTGGTTGAGAGGGCTGAGTCGTGCGTAGGGACAGATGACCCAGTGCTAGGATGTTATCTATAGTGGAGCATTGAGGTCTAAATCCAGTTTGGAAGAATAGTAGAATGTTGTGATCCTTTGCCCAAGTTTCTAGTTCCTTCAGCAACACTCTGGCGTATGGCTTTCGCTTCTATATCTAGAAGAGCCACAAGCTGATAATTTTCAGGTTTTGTGCGGTCCCCTTTTTTATGAATCGGGAAAAGTATTGAGCCTTTCCACGATGATGGAATGGTGGAAGTTTCAAAGGCATACTTAAAGAGTGGGGTTAGCTGATCTACCCAGAAAACATGTGACACTTTGAACACTGCCGCTGGCACTCCAGTAGGACACGGCGCGCCGTCTGCCCTCATTTTCTTAATCAGGGTGGTTATCTCTACAGTGGTAATAACTGGTGTTTTGTCCTCTTCATCGATTGCTAGAGGGATTTGTTGTTCTTGGGTATCCGTCTTATATTATATTATATATTATATATATTATATGTTGTATACAGCAGCTTTACATATTTAACCCGCTCAGAGGCTGCCACCCCGTTTTCCTTGCTCTGACCGGTGTGGCTCAGTTTTCTGATATTTCTCCAAAGTCAGATGTGACCCTTTTCTTTGAGAAGGTTAAATATTTTCAGCCACTCTTCCTCGATTTTATTTGTTTGAATTTCCCATATTTTCTTCCTGTGTTCCCTGCGAAGCGCTATTATTTCCAATGTGTGGTGATTTGTGGCTCCGCTTGGTTTGCTCTAAGGCCCTAGAGTTTGATTGTAATGAGAGGTTTTGTGGATGGAAGACCTGAGCTTTGGGGTTGCCTGTGACCTGTCCTAGCGCATTTTTTAGATCCTCAAGTAGTTTCTTCCAGAGCTCCAAGGGGGATGCCGACCTTCTATCTGTTTGGCACTGCTCTTTGTGAGTGACCCACTCCAAGAGTACTGGACTTAATTTTGTGGACCATTTCATTCTATTCAGTACTTCATGGTGCTCGTCATCTGTTGAGGTACCCAGTGTTTCGAGGTGTTTTGCGGATTTCCCATTTAGATCAAGGGTGACACTCAGAGGCCTGTGGTCACTCTCGTGTGTTCGCAATTTTTCGGAGATAAAGATGTAATCGATTGTTGACTTGTCCCTGAAGGTGGGCAAGGGAAGCCAAAGAGGGTTCACTGTTTTCATGGAGGAGTGGGCGGAAACCATGTTATGCTCGAAAAGAAGCTGTTGTAGAGGTGCTGATTCTGTAGTGTTTGGAGGTTACCTTGTACCATATCCCAAGTCCCTGGTATTCATATCCCCTACGATGATTGGAAGATGTGAGGCATAATTATTTATAAGGTGGTCCATTTTTACAGTTAATGCTTTTAGTGCTTGCTTTTTTTGCTGTGTGGCCGGGTTATATAAAAATTAATTATCAACAGTCGGATTGAGGTATTGTTGCTTTAAAATCCGCCGATCAGTGCTGCATGCAGGTTGGGGGAATTAGTTGCTAGTGATTTTACCTCTATTTTACGGGCATGATTGATAAAAATTGAGAGCCCGCCTGCTGCTCTCCCGAAGATGTTGCTTTTTACTGCTGCGGTGTGAATCTCATAAAAGCCTGGGAGAATTAGGGGTTCGGTGGCCCATGTCTCTTGAAGGCACAGAATTTCATTTGCTCGGAGATACGTGCATGCTGCTTTGCAGCTAATCAGACTTTTTAACCCTGCAACTTTCGACGATATGACGGACAGATGAGTGTTGTTTCCCGCTCTTCTGTTCATGTTCGGGTAGCTGGCTGCATTTTTACTATTAGAAGTGCTGTCGAGGGAACAAGCCACCGGGACCGTTCAGCATGCTTTGCGTTGCGCTGTGCTTTGATTCAGCGTAGTAGACTGCCCTTTGCTCATGTGAGCTTATTATCTTGTAGGCGTTGTGAAGTCTTCGTTCCATGACTGTGCTTTTCCCTGGTCGATTGCTTGCAGTCCCCTGTAACACCGAATAAACCTTCTTTGTTGGCGAATTTACTGCTAATACATGTGGGTATTTCTCGGGTGTGGGGAATGTTTTTTCTGATCTTTTGCAAAACAAAAAACTACTGCCCCTCAAAGAAAGAAAAATATAAAGAAAGTCTTACTCTCTACAAGCAAAGGTTTGTGGAGGCAAAAAAGGCCTATTTTGCTGAGCAAATTGAGGGGGCCAGTTCCTCCTCTAGAGAACTCTTTAGAACCATTACCAGACTGACAACTCCAACAAAACCATGCACGCAGAGTAGCGCAGCTTTGTTTGAGTCTCTAGCCTTATCCTTTAAGAATAAGGTTGAAGGGATTTTCTCCTCCTTCTCGAAATTGCAAGGAGAGGTGGGGATTGTGGGAACCAGTATTGGTAAAAAAATTATGAAGGGCCAGGATAGTTTGGAGTGGTTCAATCCTTTACAATACTCAGAGGTTTTGAACCTAGTGCGGACGGTTCAGTCAGGCTCTCCCAAAGATCCTTGTCCTCCCGCAGTTCTTAAAACCTGCCCAGAGGTCATTGCTTCCACTCTCACTCCCATGCTCAATAAGATCATGGATTTGAGTGAATACCCCAAGAAGTGGAAAACCGCATCCATACTCCCTCTTTTTTTTTAAAACCAGCCTTGATGTTAAACATCCTATTAACGATAGACCAATATCCCACCTTCCTTTTTCGGCTAAGATACTAGAGAAGGCCATCAACCAACAACTTAGCTCGTTCTTTCAGAAGACCAATGCCCTAGACCCGACACAATTTGGGTTTCGTGCAGGCCACAGCACGGAGCTTGCCCTTATCAAGGCCACGGAAGAGGTGAGAGCGGCGGTAGACCAGGGAGGGGTTACTGTTCTGATTCTGTTAGATCTCTCGGCAGCCTTCGACACGGTCCATAACAGAGTGTTGATGGACCGTTTGGCGGGGGCAGGGCTAGAGGGCTCAGCCTGGAGTCTCCTTAAGTCCTTTTTGACCGACAGAATTCAGACAGTCGACCTGGGGATGGAAAAATCAAAGCCTTTTGCCCTTCCCTGCGGTGTGCTGCAGGGATCCTCCTTGAGCCCCACGCTCTCTAATATCTATGTCAGCCCTCTGGCGGACTTGATAATGTCTTTCGGTCTGCAACTCACATCATATGCAGACGATACTCAAATTGTGTTATCATTACAACGAGGGTCGCCAATGGATATGACAGCGATTTGTCATGACTGTTTAAAGAGCGTAGCAGATTGGATGGCCTCCAATTGTCTCAAATTAAACGCCAGGAAGACCGAGGTTATTCTGTTTGGAAATAACCCCAATATCTGGACTCCAGATATGTGGACAGAGGCACTGGGAAACCCACCTATCCCTAGCGAGAAGGCCAGAAATCTGGGTGTGATTGTTGATCAAAACCTAGATTATGGGGACCAGGTTAGTGGAGTAGTATCATCCTGTTTCCATATCCTTAGGATATTAAGGAAAATAAAATGCTTTCTACCAGAGGAGGCATTTAGGACGGCTGTCACTGCCCTTACACTGTTGCGTTTGGACTACTGCAATAGTCTGTACCTCAATTTGAAAAAGAAGCATGAATACAGACTGCAGTTGGTTCAAAACGCGGCAGCAAGACTTTTGCTCGGGATTCCTAGGTTTGTGTCTGTACATAAGGGGCTAAGACAACTACACTGGCTGCTGGTACCAAGGCATGCTCAGTTCAAGGCTCTGTGCACAGTTGTTAAAGCCCTGAAGGGCATAGGCCTAGAGTTTTTGAACACTGGGATAAAATGGTATGTAGTTAATCAAAAAGGGCCACCTCACATTGGGTGGGTGTATATCCGGATGTCATTGGAATACACCTTCTTTGTTAAAATACCCCTCACACACCAAAAGGGCCCTTGGTGTCATGCTTCATCATCGGGGTCTTACCGTCCCGCTGCGGGGCGGGGCAGTGCTACGACAAGCGACTACGCTGGAGCACCTTTAGGTGGAGGTGCTATGTGTTGGGAGTGAGTGTCAGTGGGGTCAGGAGTGATATAAAGTGTGAGTCGTTAAAAAATACCTGGCCTAGTGGAAAAAAGAAATTTTATTAAACACTGGCTGGTATTATTAAAAAGAAAAGTGAAGCGGAGAGATGGAGCAGATTAATGGGCTCTCTCTCCTATGTGGGTCAACATGTTTCGAGGCGTGAGGCCTCTTCGTCAGGACCTAGGGGAAGATCCCTCTGTCACTCACTAGTGTTTCTCCACAGAGGTAGAAAAAAGTGTATATACAAGAAAAGTGAAATACAATTAACTATGTGTGTAACTACAATTAATAATTACGGAATAATACGGAAGCCGCAGACGAAGGAGGAAGCACGAGTGTGCGAGGGGCTCATTGGGACCCCATTTTACCCTTCTGTCTTAAGCTGGCTCATGAGGCATTGACTCCTCCAATGATAAGCATACTACATTATTAGTGTGAAAGCAAAAATGTGTCGTAATTATTAATTGTAGTTACACACATAGTTAATTGTATTTCACTTTTCTTGTATATACACTTTTTTCTACCTCTGTGGAGAAACACTAGTGAGTGACAGGGGGATCTTCCCCTAGGTCCTGACGAAGAGGCCTCACGCCTCGAAACATGTTGACCCACATAGGAGAGAGAGCCCATTAATCTGCTCCATCTCTCCGCTTCACTTTTCTTTTTAATAATACCAGCCAGTGTTTAATAAAATTTCTTTTTTCCACTAGGCCAGGTATTTTTTAACGACTCACACTTTATATCACTCCTGACCCCACTGACACTCACTCCCAACCCATAGCACCTCCACCTGAAGGTGCTCCAGCGTAGTCGCTTGTCGTAGCACTGCCCCGCCCCGCAGCGGGACGGGAAGACCCCGATGATGAAGCATGACACCAAGGGCCCTTTTGGTGTGTGAGGGGTATTTTAACAAAGAAGGTATATTCCAATGACATCCGGATATACACCCACCCAATGTGAGGTGGCCCTTTTTGATTAACTATAATCCCTGATAAGAGGAGGACGTGCCCACCTCGGTGCCCATCGGCACCACCTCTTCACTCCCCCCTTTTTGATTTCCTTAATAAAATGGTATGTGCCTGGCAGAGCGCTTCGATCATCACCAGACTAGTTTTGGTACCTCGTGTAAAGAAGGCCAGATGCGATGGTTCCTATAACAATTTATCCTGCCACCTGCAAGGTTCACCTGCTGCGGTGATTGATCCAATTTTTGGACAACTTTCAAATGGACATTACCTCATGTTGAACGATCACAGCTGCTGTGGCATGTTGCCAGGGATACCATATCTAGTAACTGTGTCATCCAGGGTCACTTGCTGTATGCAAGTATTGTTTCCAAAAACCAAGTTAGTCAGGGAGTCGCCACTTTGGCCTTCACTGAGCATCTCTTCTATACGAATTGATACTCTAAGCAGAATGAAAGCCATTCTTTTGCAAAAAACTGTGCCACTGACCTCGGTCAAAGAGACCTATGATCTACAATTGCAAGGACTTATGCAGAGATACATGCCCTTTTAAATACAAACTGCCCTATACATTTCTCAGAAATGTTGAGTCATATCTTAAATGTCTGATACGAGCGATATTCTAAGTGTATTTCAGACCATATTTTCAGGACTGTTAGCACTTTTTCAAGCAGTCCTCGGAATCCTTCCAAACTTCATGCACTCTGTGTTTGGCGGACTGCCCCTACTTTTGGGACTCATTGCAGGGATACTATTTTTGCTCCTACTGCTGCGATATGACAAGTCTAACCACCAGTGACACCCAGTTCTCCATGGAGATAACTCTACTGGTGATGAAGTGTCGTGAGCGCATATTCCAAATTTTGGGACTACCTCGTCTAAGAGAATTAAATACCGCATCGTTTCTGTCATTCAGACCAATTTGGAAAGATTGCATCTTACTTGTTCTACGCTGCCTGCTATGCGGAGAAAAATGCATGCTAGACACCTTTCTGACACTCCTATCAGTCATGCCAACAGATGTTGATGCTTTGCTGGACCCGGTAACGGCACATGCTTTGTGTTGTCCCCTGCGGCTACCAATCCTGATGACGGCATTCATTGAGATCTCACGCAAATTGCAACTGCTGAGGTACGAGTGGAAACAACAGGCACGCAGGTACCATCCAATACGAACATTGCTGATGCGACCAACGCTGAATGTGATGCTTCACATCTATGTGTGGTTAATCTTCTAAACGAGGTAATCCAACTTTCACCTACAATGGTAGATTACTTTTTGTCAACAGACACAGAAGATTTCATGTTTTCTCCAGGCCCTAACACTGACTTTTGATTTTGGCACATAGTGTTCTGAGAGACTTTGAATTTGACCTTCATTTTTAAAAACAAGGTACTAACTTTGGAACCCTTTTTCCTATGATTAATTTTTTTGATTTCTTGATAATATCCCCCCTACTCACTCGTCTGTTCCTCTGTGGTAAGGACGAGGTGAGTGATACATTGTCCTTCGGCAGTGTTCGTGCTTCCACTCTTGTTAATTTATTCATTTTGTAATCAGTGCTGCAAGTATGCACAGCTCATTTTGGTAGCAGCAGATTTCTATGTGTGTGGTGTGAATAGAATCCTTTATACCAGCGCCGGTCAGTTTTAGCATGCTTATATGTGCAGTGGTGTTTTATCTTTACAAGTCTTTAATAATTCTGCTCAAGTTTCCTTCTTAATGTCCACTCATTCAGTTCGCTGATTTCATCATAAAAAATGCGGTGAGTAATGACCTTAACTTGGACCTTGCTTTTGGTTTAGGTTGGGACTACCTATGCTGTAGCTTTTTCTCTCTCTGGGAACGGGTTACGAGTGATATATTGTAGGGTTTGATGCACCTGAACACCACTGATGCTGAAATGAATTCACCCCCAGTCAGGAGGAGCTGGAATAGAGTATCTAGGGTGAACTGTAGCAGGTACGCAATAAGTGTAGGGTTGGAAGTTTACCTGCACTAGCATCGTTATTGATTATGGTAACAGTTTTGTGCAGCACATAGCTCAGTCTTACCGTTTTGCCTGCAGGTAGATGTTTTAGATTGTAAAGGTACAGTTTAAAGAGTACATTTTAGGAGCTTCAGATATTTTTTATTTATTTCGTTTTTGCAGTTTCTTGCTTTTCCAGGAGAACACCATCTGGGAATCTCAGCTGAATGCTGTGATCCCGGAAAACATGACGAATCCCCTATCACATTACTGGATCTCCTCATCGCACAACACATAAGGTGCATCTTTTCACCTCGCTAAAAACAAAATAGGAAATGGACTGTCTATTGACATGGCTGAACTCTCACACAAGGATATGTGTGTGCATTCTTTTTGTGTCTGTTTATATTCTGATACCTGTATGTTTAAAATTTCGTGGCCAAGGATTGCATTATCTCCGTTACACCTGCTTCTCTGCTTGGGTTTCAGAGGGGCATTGTAGATTCTGTTACGTTAGTGTTGCTCACAACACAGTCTAGAACAGTGCTTAATAAAAAAACAGCAAAGCTAGCATTATGAAGCCTTTCAGGTCGGATTGATGATTGCCTTTTTTAAAGATGACCATACTGTGAAATGCATAGCACTCACCCAAGCCCAGCCCACCTGCTCCTGCTAGGCAGGATCTTTGAGGGTGTTTAGAGCCAAGTGGAGAAACATGGCAGACTCCAGGGGACAGATTTACAAGCCCCATGCGCCGCCGGTTTGTCACGTTGCGTGACTTAACCTGTGCTTGTAACTTTCGCCCCTGTTCACGCAACATTTTGAGTTTTAGGGGTGGGACATGGGTGTTGCTGTGGTTGTTCCCATGCAAAACCCATGTCCACTGATGCGTTTCCAGATTTGCGAGAAATAGTAAACCTGGAAATGTGTCAGTTTGCTACGCGACCCTAGGGGTGGCGTAGCCAAGCAAAACCAGGAGAAATCTTAAAATGTCTCCTCGTTTTTTCCTCTTTCAGTGCGTGCTGCATTTTACAGCACTCATTGAAAGAGGAAAATGCCTGCAGTGATTGCTTTTGTGTAGCAAGGAGCCCCTTCCTTCACAAGAGCAATCTCCTCATGGCGCAGGCATCCTCGCACCATGGTGCAAGGGTCCCTGCGCCGGCACTTGGCAGCTGTTTCGGCGCCAGCGCAGGGGAAAGCCGCAGCGTGGTGCAGCCAAAGGGCTCGCGGTGCCGAGCTGCGGCACTTTCTTGTAGATCTGCCCCTCTGTGTCTGCGTGAACCACCTAAGCAGCCCGCTCAGGCCAATACCCAGTGCTACTCTCATAGTACTAGAGCAGTGTCTGGAGTGGTGTGGGAGTCTGTCTCAGGGACTGTCAGGAGCAGTAGGAGAAATGCAAAGCGGATGCATGACCAGGTACATTTGTTGTTGTTTTTTTTTTAACTAAAACCTTCCCACCCCGCCACCGCTGTGATGCAGCCATGCTGCCCCTGCTGTATATTAGCAGCAGCCGTGACTGCTTTCACTGCTTCATTCCCATTTTTAATTCAGGTCTCATGTATCCCAAATTAATTCTTACAGGCACTCTCGTCTCCCCCAGCTTCCTTCTAAAGGGGCCACAGACGCCGGAGCTCCCAGCTGATGTGGGTGAGAGAATATAATCCAGGTTCCTGCTCATCCTTCTGGACCACTCCCTGTTTGGTTATTTTCAAGAAGAATCTGCAGATGTGGCTGTTTAAGTGGCACTTTGTCCCTCAGCTTCTATTCCTTAGTGCCTGGATGCCCTCTCTGGCATTTGCAGCACATTAAAAATTATGAGATAAAATATTAGAAACCTCTTCACTGACTCCCTGTGTTGTGTGACATCACCTGCTGTGCTCTGATGTATTCCTCTGTGTCTTTCTTCTGCAGGTTGCGTAGCTGCTCTCTTACTGCCGCACACTGCAGAGATCTCTCTTATGTTCCCAGGAGGAACACATCCCTCACAGAGCTGGACCTGAGCGAGAATGAACTGGGAGACCCTGGAGTGAGAGAGCTGTGTGAAGGACTGAAACACCCAGGCTGCAAAATACAGAAACTTGTGTAAGGAGCTAACTGCGCATGTCTTTGTTAACGTGTCTATGGTTACAGTTGTGGAGATGCTTGTCCAGTCCATGACCACTCATCGAGTGGCCAGTCAGGACCCGGGGCAGCTGGAGAGACATTGACATAGAAAGAGCCTGGCTGCATGTGGTGTGATCTTGTGCACGTTTAGTACTGAGTTATTGGTGGAGGTCTCCTTTGAATGTGCTGAGACAGGGCTTTTAGGCGTGCCCACCTGCCAGAGGCTCAGATTGCCCTATTGAGTCAACACAAAAGTCAACAGCTAACCGCCTCCGCAGTAGAGAGCACCAGGCATTGTTTGGGGCGAAGAGGCTGGCACAGACCGCATAGTGCGGCAGCTGAGTGAGCCAGGGCGCTATTTCATTTCAAGTTTGTTGCAGTAAGCCATGCTATAATTAAATTAGATTTTTGTCACCTTACCATGCTCTAGCGGCGCACTGTGATGGAAACTGTAGTGTTGACATTTAACTTACCTAAATTGGTAGGCGAGCAGCGGACGAGCCATTCGGTTAATGGCCGGGCTGCCCGGCTCCACAGAATGAGTCCTCCAGGTCGAAACGAACGACTGGACTCCCCCTGCAAACGTGCTGCCCGGACTGCATTTAAGACTCAGCTGCAGGTGCACTGTAATGTGTGCCTGGGCTCCAGCGGCTGTCGTGGGGATTACTGTGCGGTAAGCAGTAATAGCCATCGGGCACAACATCTACCGACACAGATCACAACCCTATCAAGTTTCCCAGGTCCATGTGAGATGCGCTGCTCTAGCCCGGGCTTTTATTTGAATTCTGCGATTTGTAGTCTTGACTAATGCATCATAAAAAGGACAAGTCCCACAATTCAAAGGAAAAAAAACTGTACTGGAGCAGCACATCACAAATGGACCTGGTAAACGAGGCCACTATGAGATCAGTCTCAGTCTGAAGGTAATGCCACCCCGAAGGAATACTATTGCCTCATTTTAGCCAAGATCCCTTAAGCCGGCCCCCAAAGCCTGCTGGGGGAAGCTTGTTTGTCACAGCACCTGTCCACCTACTAGTTTTACAACCAGCATAGATAGAACACCAGGGGCGGCTCTCCCACTAGGGCGGAGGAGCGTTGCCCTACTGCTTTCTTCCAGTGGTCCAAGCAGAAATAATAATAATAACCCGGTATTTGTAAAGCACAAACTAATCACCCCTAAGGGTCTCAAGGCAAAGATCAAGCAAGCTATTGCCCAGAGTCACATGGTGCTGGGCTAACCTGCCGCCAGCGATCGAACTGTGAGCCCTGTGTGCCACAGGCAGACACCCTGTCTGCTGCACCACACCTCTTCCTAACAGAAACAGAAAATAGTAAAAACTACCATCTTTTGTTTCTTCTTCTCGCACTGTGAGTAAGCAGAATGGTTTGGTTGCAGGTGGCTGCTCTTCGAGCAGGGCTGGGCAGGGGAGGAGTGGTGTGCCCACTCCTGAGGGTGCAATGACTGTTTGGTCGGCCCTCTGGGGCCGTCCAAACCAGTCATGCACACACTGCCCTTTTTCCATGCAGGCTGCAATCCAGCCTACATGGAGAAAATGACCTTCCCCGTAAGCCCCTGGCTGGCCGGCGTTCCAACCAATTACAATGCTGCCACTCCAGCGTAGTGGAGGCGAGGGAGGCAGCCTGCTTCCTGTTCCTGCTGGAGAGCAGGAGCAAGAGCTAAAAAATGGTGTACCCGGCCGGCGGACAAGTATCAGTTTTTATTTGTTACTAAACTCTAAATTTACCCCCTCTCCCCGTGCGACCCCCCCTTGCGGTTCATGACGGTTGCAACTGAGAAGCACGGTTCTGCTTGATACCCAAGGCAGGCGCTATGCCTATTATGTGTGACTTTGCATTTCAGTTCGGTGATGCGAATCAAGACACTGAAATGCATTAGTCTAACATTTGATGCATGGTACTTGGCAGGACTAAGGAGGGAGGTGTAAGCTGAGGGGACCTGTGCTGCAGGCGAGATTACAGATGGGAAGAGAGACCACCTCAAGGCGGTGACAGTCATCTCAGTGCTCAGCTTCAGGGCCGCATCTTCTCAGAAGAAGCACACCTCTCTGATCTACACAAATGATAGTAAATAGGAGTTGGAAGGGATCTTTTGAAATAAAAAATACCTGTTGGGTAGGAAAACTGCTTTTTTTCTGTCTTCCAGATGATATCATTAAAAAGGGAAATATCAGTAAAAAGTATCTGGGGAGCCTGGAGGAGGGTTGACGCATGCAGACTGCACACTACACACACAGATAGAGAGTTCTGTACTTTGTCATGTTTAATTCTGAGGCACCGAGACCTCAGTGGAGAGCTTGTGTGAGAGCTGTGCAGGGCTCTTAAAGAGAGATCTGGTGCTTTTCAGGTTATTTCAGAAGGTGAATGGAAAGGATTAACTCACTGAAAGAACAATCCTACCTTTGAAAGTCATAGGCCCTGGTATCCTGCAGGTAATCTGACCAAAGCCTGCTCTGGTTCATACCTTTATCTCTTCTTTCTGCAGGATGGAGAAATGCTCTCTCACTGGCTCATGCTGCACAGATCTCTCCTCTGTTCTCACAACAAACCCCTCTCTCACTGATGTTGTCCTGAGCAGGAATGAACTGGGAGACTCTGGAGTCGGAGAGCTGTGTGAAGGACTGAAACATCCAGGCTGCAAGATACAGAGACTGAGGTAAGGGACTTCTCATTTCTTTTTTAAGTCTTGCAGTGAGTAGTATAGCATACTGGCTGACCTCATGTTACCAAAACAGAACATAAACATGTATAAAAAGTACATGAAGAGTGAATGTTGTGTCAGCCCCTCTGCTGCCAACACAGAGGACAATTATTTGTGCCGGCGTTTCATCTGTGATACCGACAAGACTTGTGTAAAAGGGATTAAACAATCACTGGCCTCGACGTAATCCTTGACTGATGGTGTGAGCACCTTCAATATACACCAACATTGTATGCCAGCCACCTTTTCTGTGAAGATAACTATTAAAAATTCTAATCAAGTTTTTAAGATGAATGAACGCCATTACTTAGAAGTATTACTGAATAGTCTCCAGGAGGCATAAATCACACCTATATCCAATATTTGAAATTCAACAGTCTTCAGTAATCAGAAATCACAGAATCTGTGTGATGTCTTTTTCAACAAAGGATTAACAACCTTTGCTGGTCCGAATCGCTGACCATTGTCCTGACCTAGGTTTATAGAGAAAGTGAGACCGTTTCCCTGACGAAATCCTATATGCCGAAACGCGCGTTGTGTTTTCATCGACCGCCAGCCTTTGAATTATTTGTCAACTTACAACACCTACTTCTATTTTTTTTTAAATATATTGAAATTCTTTTTGAACAGTACTGTAAATTTATTGTTTGTGGAAAATATCTTTTGTGATTTCTGTACATATGTGTTTGTATATGAAATGTAAACATTGCATTATTTGTGTGTAAAAATAGTTATCAAAAACATCAAAATACAAAAAAGCAAAAGGAATAAGGTACAATCGAAAAATATTAATATAAAAAATAAAGAAAGATCATTTTGCATAAAAAAGCATTGTTTTTAGTCATATGTCCACGTTTACACCACGTGTCTTACTTTTGCTTAGATTTTGGCCTGATTTTCTGTAGCAATATCATAGATCTTGTGTTTAGCTTTTTCCTTACCTCAATTGGTATCTTTCTCTACAGCTAGCAAGATTCATTGTTTTCAGTGGGGGTCCCCTTCTTACCAAATTGTTGTGTGATCCCCTTCATCTGTTGGCTTTTCCTTTGCATCAATGGTCTGTCCGTGAGGTTCATGACGTCGTTATTCTTACATTCTCTCGTTGGAGTTTTCATTGTGGTTTGCTGATGGGTCATGAAGTGTTTCCATTATAGAAAATCTCCTGTTGCGCCTAGAAGCCACATCATAATGTGATTGCCTGAGAAGAGAACACAACTTCACCCCCCCAACTCCCAAACCAAAGCCGCTTCTTTTCATAGTTTGGCGTGATCCAAGTTTCATCATTGTGTCCCTTTTGTTGGCACAGATCCAAGGAGGGAGATTGTATCCCAAGCTGAAGCAATAGAAGGCTCTGGTCTACTTCATAGTGTCCCCTCCTTCCTGAAGCTGCTACATTGCAGTCTACAAAGGCAAGGTGAAAGGCAGGTGAAAATTCTCGGAGGTGGGACTCCGAACAGTCCCTCCCTCCCCCCACCAATACAGGCACAAAAGAGGCAGCCCAAACATCACCTCCAGCAGCAAACACACAACCTGCCCAGTCCACCCCCACGGACCCCTCCCCCAGCACCGATGAGCAGTTGGAAACACATGCCTCTTTGCACTTTGAGTCTGAGAGGAGACACCTCCTTCTCGTCCCAGTCGTCACTGATTAAGATAAACTCTCCTCCTGCAGAGCGCATAAACTGCACACATGTCTTCCTTCTGCTTCCTGAGGATCTAATAAAGATCACTTCCTGTTGTTACTTTCCACAAGCAGGGCTCTGCTGCCTTTCCAAGCAGGCAGGTGCGTTTTGATATTCAAGCTGTATTGTATGTTTTGTCTTGCTCTCATATATTGTTAGGCCTTCCGATTTTCTGAACTTGTTCTTGCTGGTTTTAGGACTTTGTATACTTTACTACTGCTAAGCAGCGCTAAAGTGCTTAACATTGGCTTAACATCAAGCGGCATATTTAAATTACTTGTAAGTCCCTAGGATAGTGCACTACAAGTGCCCAGGGCCTGTACATTTAATGCTACTAGTGGGCCTGCAGCACTCCTTGTGCCACCCACTTAAGTCGCCCTCCAACCATGCCTCAGGTATGCCATTGCTCCTAAAGTAGGCCCTATCTAACCCACAGGGCAGGGTGCCATGTATTTAAAAGACAGGTCATGTAATTTAAAGTTTTGCTTGTCCCGCTAGTGAAAAACTCCCAATTTCGATATTCACATTACTGCAAGGCCTAGCTCTCCCACAGGATAACATTGGTATTACCTAATTACCTCATTTATGTGTAATTTTCAATTGTGGAGAGATGGACATTTCACGTTTGGTGTCACTGAACTCACAATTTAAAATCACAACTTCTGGTGAGGTTGGATTTTAAGTTCCAGTTTAGCAAATGCCACTTTTAGAAAGTTAAATGAAAAAAGAAGAAATTTCCTGAACCTAAGTTTATGCTTTATGGCCAAACACATTTCTTTTTGTTTGTACCGGTATTTTATTTATACCTTTCACTTCATACGTTTATATCTTCATTAAATATTTCTGTATGAAAAGGGAAATGTTCCACACTTTTAAACAATACATAAATAAATAATTACAAAAAGAATTACAAAACACATTTGAAATCCACATATACATTAGGACATACTCAACATACTACATCACAGTACACAATTTTACACAAAAAACTATATAGACAAATACTCATAACCTTGTTCACAGGTTGCAGTGAATAAATCAGTATCCCAGACTTTTTATAACAAAATGTCTATATATCCATAGGAGCACAAGGGCATTGATCACTTGCTACATCAAATAGAAATGAATTCTAAGTTAGTAAATTGCAAGATTTGTAATCCTTATTCTTCTGTGCTCCTTTATTGTGCTGACTAAGCATGGGTGGATTTTGCGAATTGGCAATCCGCGAAATTGCGTATTTACGGATTCGCAATCCGCAAAATCCGCGAACTCTCGCGAATTTGCGGATTTTTTTGTTTTGTGTTCGCAAGGATTTCTGCCAGTTCGCAAGGATTTCTGCCAGTTCGCGAGGATTTTGTACCAGTTCGCAAACGCGAACTTACTTTTCGGGTCGCAACGGTCGCGAACATGTTGTTTCTACATCTGGTTCATCACAGCACCCTCTGTTTCACCACTGCCACCCTCTGTTTCACCACTGCCACCCTCTGGCTCACCCATGCCACCCTCTGGCTCACCCATGCCACCCTCTAGTTCATCACTGTAGATTATGGGTGGAAAAGCACACCTGCCCTGCCTCAACTGACATAAATGAATTAGGGGCTGATTAATGTGTTACTGAATTTGAACTTCCTGGCAGGAACCTGCTTCCTTATCTGTAATTGCTTTCTCTGAGCCTGCTGTGAGGGTCAGAGCAGGGTCATAGAATAGTTGCAAGTAGGCAACTGAACTCTGAAGGGGCCCCTCGGGAAGCACTACAGGGAATGGTTACTAATGATAAGATTGAACTTTTGCACCTGCTGAGTGCTTTCAGTTTTGCAAAAATCCAAATATCCAGCAGCATCCACAAAAAGTAATCCTTCCAGGCACTACAGGGAATGGTTACTAATGATAAGATTGAACTTTTGCACCTGCTGAGTGCTTTGTGGTAAATAAATAATTAATTACCGGATCTATTTTTCGGGATATAATAATAACAGATAGCTCAATAAATAAGAGTCAAGATTCGAGGTAGCTGGAGTTTACAGGCTTTAATCAGGCATAAAGGACAGGAACAGGACAGCCTGCATGGGAATAGGATGGCAGCTGCCGGGGGCAGGATCTGGGAATAAGGCTAACTTTTAATAACAGTGCACAAGTATATATATCTAAAACAATTACATTGTATTCAATACAGTAGGCGTAGCAGTAGGCGTGGTTTGTAGCAGTCGCGAAAGATAAGAGAAGAGTGGGTGTAAGAAGAGGCGTGTACAGGGCGTATACATAGACATGTGATGTAAACGTAACAGAAGTGTCATGAAATGGGCGGAAACATGGAGGGGGCTACCTGAGGAGCCGGGACCTCTGACCTAGTGGTGCGCGCAAACGGGCTATGACATGTGACTAGGGAGAACTGGGGGCTATGACTCCTGCTCTAGAAGAGGAGACATAAGTCTGGAGTGTCAGAGCGACATGTACCTAGGCATATCTGATATCTCGTGTTTGGAGAACATGTTGATAGAAACTAAAAGTTATCAGGGCAAGGGCTACTTGACTCTAAGACTGGTGCATGCATTATTCTACATATAATGTGTGTGCGAGGAATATTCTATGAATATTAATACAGTAATTCTCTTACATGGAGACAGAAAGGCTAGACCATGACGGAAACTATTGATGCGATTCAGTAGCTTAGGAATGCAGAGAAGGAGAGCTGGACTGATAACTAGAAGCATAACATACTCTTGGCAGACTGGGAGGCAGAGCAGGCCGAGCCGGGCACTGCGAGGCTGGAAGTAAGCGAAGGGTCAGGGATACAGGTG
Organism: Lissotriton helveticus; assembly: GCF_964261635.1. Taxonomy (NCBI): domain Eukaryota; kingdom Metazoa; phylum Chordata; class Amphibia; order Caudata; family Salamandridae; genus Lissotriton; species Lissotriton helveticus. Next base: position 2,167,159 of record NC_136069.1, on the reverse strand, counting down.
GGGGCTGCATCGCTCCTCGGAGAGGGTTCAGGAGACAAGAGCTGAATCTGAGTCCGGGCCCTTTTGAGGCCTAGAAACGGGGACAATTCAATGCATTAATGTGTACACTGTAAAACGTGGCAACATAGGCCAATGCTCGTTGCATTCACGAGAACTGGAAGCTGGCATACTAGAGTTGGACACAACTGTAATTGCGTCTTTAATCGATCATAGGGAATACATATGCATATTAATCATGCACATATAACTTAGGATGGGGAACACGTAGGGACACAGAACATGGCAAAATTTACTTTTCCACATTCCCTCCTTGTCACTACGTTTTCCATCAGGATGCGTCAATATTCATGATACCATCTATCATTTCATACAGTATCATTTGCTCGTCTCGAATTGTCTTGGAACGGGACTTAGGACTAGGAATACAAGAGGTAGCACAAATGCCGCAAATCGCAGGGCCACATTGTATACAGAGGCAGCAACTGAATATGATCATTACTGCTATACCTAGGAATGACAATACTTTCCATCCCCAGGCAGATATAATACTCCAGAGCCAACCGGACCATGTCCAGGTGCCTGGATCTTGGTGTAACTGATGGGCAATTTTATGAAGTCTGGTTATAGCTGAATAAACAGACGGTGCGTTATTAGGAATGAAAATGCAGCAACTAGATCCGATGACTCTACATGCTCCTCCTCTATCGGCCAGTATGACGTCAAGAACGAGACGATTTTGGAGCACGACAAATCTCATAGCAGATTGTTCTTCAGTTAAGTTACCTAGAGCGGAAGTAGTCTCATTCACTACTGCTTCGAGGGTTCTGGTTAACCTACGGATTAGCTTACTATTCTGGACAGGGCCTATAAAGAAGAAGAAACCTTTATTGAAATCTTGATATTGTTCTAGAGCAGTTTCAGTTTGATCGACAATTGGGGACTCGATCTCCCTTCTATGTCTAACGTGTACTAGATGTGTGTTCCTGTGATAATCAGATGGGGCTAGAAAAACTGGTGGCAGTAGGAAGGAAATATAACATGTACCATCCCAATCAAGGGGCAGACGAACATATACGGTCTGACCACAAACAAAATAAGAATGACGTGAGGCTTTGAAAATAGATTTCCCACTGTCACTATACTCGACAGTAGTAGTACAATCACTATGTCCTACATGTGCGGAACCATTCTTTCTGACACATAATTCGCCTTTGACTGGTAGTACTGAAATAGCAGGCAAGTCTGGAGTAGTATCGGACTGAACATTCAGGACCATAAAGTTCGAAGAGTAATTACCTAAATCATACACTTCATTTTCTAGATCTAACCCTGTTCTATGGGTGAGACCTTGCTTGTCTGGGAAACATGTTCTATTCAGAAGGGACATATCAGTTGAGGATGACGTTAACGTGGACCATGCTCCACACGAACCATTATGTGAAAACGGATAAGGAAAAAGTGGCAGAACTCCCTTCGGTGTCTGGAAAGGGGGGAGTCGACCACACACCCAACAATTAGTGGCATTGCTGGTCTGGTGTGAATAGTGTAACATACGGATGAATGTATTATTGCGCATAGCAAGACGATAGGATAGCTCGTGAGGAGGCAGATCACTAAATGTGTGCTCTACCGTAGAATTAGAAAACATATGTACATGTGAAATCGGAAAACATAAATAAAAAGCATAACTTGTGCAGGTTACCATAAGGCTTAAATATAACAAAAAACATAAAATAATGATATATCGTTTAGAGTTCTGACTAACTCTCTCACTGTGGGGGTCTATCTCATACATGTCAGAAACCTGTCTAACCGTTTCACCCGAGAGGGACTTAGACAATTAAACTGGCTGACTTATTTTACTAGACCTTAACTTGGATTTATACTCCTGTTGCGGAGTTTCCTCTAACAGGGGAGGCTTGAATTCAAAGTTTGTAGCGGGAAAGTCCTTGAGAATAGGGCAGTCTTTAGAAATTACACAGTCCTTTGTAAATGTCTTTTTCCGGAGTCCATGAAATTTCTTGATGTGGGACAGATGGACCCATCCCTTGCGGCCCTCCAACTTCACGGCCGTGCGGGTGGTCAGAAGGACAAGTCGCGGCTCCTTCCAACGGGGCTCCAGCGGACTTGAACGATCAAAGTTCCTAACAAGAACAAGGTCCCCTGGTATGACCTCGTGCGGTTTCACCTCAGTGTTGTCTGGAAATGCAGCGGCAACCTGTGAACGACAAGAGTGTAGGGCAGACATCAAGGAAGCTAGGTAATCTATCAGCATATTACTGGAAACGTCTGTAATACTGCGGGGTCTAGGTGTACCCCACATATTTGGGGGGCGGCCGAATACGACTTCGTACGGGGACAGACCTGATCTGGAATGTGCAACCATCCGCATATAAAATAAAGCAACTGGCAGAGCTACTAGCCAGTCTACACCTTTCTCTTTACAAACTTTTGCAATTCGGATTTTCAACGTCTGATTATGTCTCTCTACGAGACCGGCTGCTTCAGGATGGCGCACACAATGGAACTTCCACTGGTATCCTAACAGAAGGGAAACATGCTTCATAAGCTCGGATGAGAATGGCTGGCCGTTATCTGAATACACGACCCTAGGGAGTCCATAGCGGGGAAAGAATTCACGAACCAACTGCTTGGCAGTGGTCGCGGCTGTGTAATCTGGGACTGGATAGGCTTCTGTCCACCTGGACAAAGCGCATACAACTACGAGGACATACTTGAAACCTCGGCATCTCTCCATCTGAATATAATCCATCTGGAGGACTTCAAAAGGGTGGTCAGGAGGTTGGAATCCACCTTGTTCCACCGGGACACTTTTACCTGGATTGAACTGACAACATATCATACAGGTACGGACTTTCTGCTTAGCTGCAGCTCGTAAATGCTTGTTGAACCAAATGTTCTGGATGCTGTCTAACATGGCTTTTTCTCCTAAATGGGCTGGACTATGTGCGGTGTTAATAATGACTTGAACCATAGAGTCGGGGAGAAACCATGTGGCTTTTCCCTTCGTCACCCATCCCTGACCTGTCTGGACCCCTCCTTGTTCGGACCATTTCTTGATTTCTTCGGGAGTAGCATGTAACTGTATGTCTATGACATCTTGTGTAGGGTCCTTAACTGTCATACAAGTAGTCTGGTCTGGAGTGCATGTCAGTGTCTTGTTAACTGGAATGTCTGGGGTCTGAGCTGTGAGCTTGGCTGTTCGATCTGCTAGATCGTTACCTTGGGAAATAATATCAGTGACTTTCGTATGTGCTTTGCACTTCATGATAGCGATAGCTGTCGGTAAATGTATTGCATCTAACAGAGCTTGAATGAGGAGACCATGCTGAATCTTGGTCCCATGAGAAGTCATGAAACCTCTCTCCTGCCAGAGTACTCCGAAGTCGTGTACGACTCCGAATGCATAACGTGAATCTGTATAAATGTTTACTTTCAGGTTCTTGGCACGTATGCAGGCTTGGGTCAGAGCGACTAGCTCTGCTGCTTGAGCGGACAGGGTGTCAATACGATGTGTTTCTATAACTTCAGTGTCAGTAGTCACTGCATACGCGGCTACTAGTTCTCCTGTACTTGTTCTCATACATGAACCGTCCACATAAAGTGTCAGGTCGGGATCAGGTAATGCAATATCTGTCAGGTCTTGTCTTGGCTTGGTCATAGTGTTAACTACTTCCACACAGTCATGTGTGGCAGGATTTGAAGTAACAGACGGTAACAATGTAGCAGGATTTAAAATGTTGCAGCGTCTGATTTCTATGTGTGGCTGGAACAGTGTCAGTTCATAACCTGTTAAACGTGCAATAGTCAAGTGCTGAGTCTGTGTTCGGTTTAAAAGAACTTCCACGGAGTGTGGAACTTGTACTGTCAGAGAGTGTCCTAATACTATGGAATCACTTTGTCTGATAGCTAGAGCTGTGGCTGCAACTGACTTGAGGCACGCAGGCAGCGCCTGGGCTACTGGATCTAATGTGCTTGAAAAATAAGCACAGGGCTTGTATTGTCCTGCTTGATCTTGTGTGAGAACAGATAATGCGGTACCATCAAGTTCTGTAACAAAAAGTGTAAAAGGCTTACTGTAGTTCGGTGTTGCTAGAACAGGAGCTTGGCATAAGGCTTTCTTTAATTCATTAAAAGCGAGTGTATGTTCGGATGTCCAAGGGAGGACAGTCGATACGGCTGCCTCCTGTGTCGTTAACTGTATCAGTGGCTTGGCTAGAAATGCATACTGAGGAATCCATTGCCTGCAATAAGAAGTGAGGCCGATAAAAGCTCGTACCTCCTTCTGAGTCTTGGGCTGGGGAAGATGTGCTATTAACTGGATACGGTCAGGTGTCAACTGCCTACCCCTCTTGGACAGTAAGTGTCCTAAGTAGACCACTTGCTGGACACAGAATTGAAGCTTTGAAGGGGACACCTTGTGCCCCATCTCGGCTAGGAAATACAGGACTGTAAGTGACGCTCGCTCGCAGTCACGTTCAGAAGGGGCTGTGATCAGTAGATCATCGACATATTGGAGCAGGGCAGTGTCAGTTGGCATGTGAATATTGTCTAGTTGTCTCTTAAGTGCTTGACTGTAAATGCTAGGACTTTCTGTGAAACCTTGAGGAGCTCGTGTGAATTTATAGCTCCTTCCATTTAAACAGAAACCAAAAAGGTACTGGCTGTCTGGATGAATGGGGACACTGAAAAATGCATTCTTGAGGTCGATGACTGTGAAGAATGTAGCTTCAGAATCAATGGCTGTCAAGAGGGATGAAATATCTGGGACCACTGGGTACTGAGGTATGATACATTTATTAAGTTCTCGAAGGTCAATCACTAATCGGTAAACTGGAGGTGCATTTGGATCAGTACGTTTCATGACTGGAATGATAGGAGAATTACATACATTGGAGTCAGTTTCTACAACCACTCCTTGAGCTATGAGCTCGTCAATAATTTTGGATAAGGCTGCTACAGCCTCGGGTGGCAATCTGTACTGTCTGATTCGTGGCAAAACTATACCTTGCTTCAGAGTCACACGATGGGGTGTGATGTGCATACATCCTACATCAGTTGGACCTTGCGCCCATAAATGCTGCGGTACATTTAACAATCTTGGATCAAAATCACGTAATACATAGTGACCCTTAAAGTCACGTAAAAACAAACGAACTCCCTCTGGGGAGCAACATATTACTGCACCTAATTCTTTTAATGTCTTGATATCTAGTAAATTTTCTGGACATGACTTTGTGAGTAACAGATCAGTAGTTGGGGACAATGGACCTACTTCTAGAGTAACTGGTTTTGAAATCTCGTTAACAATCGGCTTTCCTGAAAATCCAAGGGAAACATTTTTAGAGCCTGAGAGCGGAGCCCCTGGAACCTCGTCATGACTGATGGTAGTCCTACTTGCCCCTGTATCAATCAGAAACTTTCTGTCTTTCCCTAATACTTGACTATGTACATAAGGACCCTCTTGATCTACAGGTATCTCGATGAGAGGCAAGCCTACCTCCCTCGCTAGGCTGTTTCATGAATATGGCTGATAATCTGGGTACTCGGACTGTGCATACTGGTACATCTGCTGTGTAACATGCTGTGTTGCAGCGATAGGCTGCAGTGCTGGAACGGTCTGTTGTGCATTCTGTGGTGACTGAGAAGTCTGTGAAACTTGTTCTTGTCTAGGCGGACGCGGTCTTTCTTTAGTCTTACCAGTAGCTATGTTGTGTTTCAGAACTGCACACTCGTTTATAAAATGACCTGGCTGTTTACAGTAATTGCAAGTCCCTTTAACGGGAGCTGCAGGATGACTGGCTTGATTCGGACCTCTTTTCTGACTGTCTTGTGGAACAGATTGTGCAACTAATACTTTCATTTTCGTGTCTTTCATACGTCTTCTTTCATGTTCTTGCTCTTCCCTCATTCTGTTCTGGTGATACTGGAGCATCTGGAGCATTTGTGACGGAGTATTTGCTTGCCAAGAACTCTCGACTTTCAAAACTCGATTTTTAACTTGTGGACTGGAATTCTCGACTAGTTTAGTAACAAAAAGATGAGGATATGACTCACTACTCGTCTTGAGACCACTATTAATAATAAAACATTTTTCGAATCTAGAATAAAAATCACTAGTATCTTCGTCTTGTTTCTGTTTGCAGGCTGAGATGGCATCCCAGTCTTCCTTTTTCGTGGCTAGTAGTCTTGGCAAGACTTGTATTAACAGTTCGGGCAAAGCTTTAGCTTTATCCCCTAGACCGGTACCTGGTACTCGTGTATTATCTTCTGTTTCTAATGCAGACCAATCTATCTTTTTCTCTCCCACCTCCCATTCTTTTTCCTTGAGTTTTTCATATACCCCTGCGGGCAACAGGACCTTTAACATTTTAATTATATCTCGATACGTGTATTCTCCCATACGGAGCATGTCTTTTAATTCTTGGTGGAACCCTGCTGGATCTTTGTCGTGACAGGGAATTAACTTCTTCATCTCTAAGAGTTCCATCTTTGTAATGGGGGTGTAAACAAATACTCGTTCTAGTTCACCACCCGCTGTCCTAACTGGGTGTACTTCTCGTAACGGATTCTGTCTGTCTTTGTAGAATGGTTTACTTTCTGGAGGTGAGACATGAACAAAATGTGGATTCAGAAACGTTCGGTATTTGTGGCGCTGTTCTAGAATGACACTAATTAAATCGGTACCTAGACCTTTCCATCTATACTGGAGTAACTCGTTTAGAACATCATGTAACGGACCTGGATCAGAATGCTGACCCTCATACAATGTAATGAGGTGCTGGATCATATACATACCCACCAGTCGCTGCTCGGCTGGGGGCAGTTTCAGAAACATTTGTGCCACGATTTCGTCTGGAAACGTGGTAGAATCAGTAGTCCATCGGACTGCTGATCGGGCTAGTTCTTGTTCATGCATGGTACTAAGCTGACTATAACCGATTCGTGATTTCAGAATGTGATCGGTAACTTGAAATACTTGTTCAAGATTTTCTTGTTCTGGTGCTGGAGGAGAGAAAACTTTCTTGTGTTCTAGGCGTGAATGTCGGTCGGGAAGTCTAGTTCTACCTACATACGCTATTCTGTCGGGATTCTCGTTGTCTACCTCTTCAGTAGAAGAGTCACTTTCTTTCTCGGACACTTGTCTTGCTTCTCGTTTCTCGTGTAACCTTATTATTTCCTTACGAATTTTCTTGCACATACTCTCTATACAGTTCTGTGTCTTGTGTCTTCCCTCGGCTATATTGTCACTCCACCTGGTCAGGACTTTCATTTCTTCTCGATCTTTTTCTGGATAATCTTGTTCTCTTATTAAACAATTAATTATGAATTTTAACAGCATGAGCTGAATCTCGACTTTTCTTTTGTTCATAGCATCGCCAATACTTTCTGGATCTTCTCCTGTACGGATAAAACGATATATTCTGTCTAGATATTCCTTCATATTTGGCAGGGTGTCCAAATATTCGGTCACCTTTCTTATACGCAATGAATACAGGACCATACCATCATCACCTGGGACTGGATCATAACGGCATTCGGTAAGTGCTTTCTTGATATCTGCAACTGACTGTAATTTTGGCGAACGCTGTACCGCTCGTTTATGTAACTCGAGTGACGTTAGACGTCTGTGTTGAGGCGGGGTTCCAGGAGGACTTCCCCCCGAGGCCCCTAAACTAGAATCGTCGACGGTATGGTACGGGCTGGCATAGTGACTGATGTAGTGGGTACGTGTATTGTGGGCTGGACCGGGGGTACCGTAACAGGTGCTGCTACAGGTGCCCCGGTGGCTGGAGGAACAGGAATTACATTATTTACAGGAGCAGGCGGGACAGGATTTGCATATTCAGGAACAGTGTTGTCCAAATAGGACGAAAGAAAAATATCAGCTGCGGTCGGGTTGTGACGTAGTTTAGTCGGAACTAGTGATGGCGGAAAATTACTAGATGCTTCCGGGGTTGCTTTTGGCAAGCCCTCGGCAAGAAGAGGATACATACCCTTAATAAGGGCATTTCTCTGTCTGTCTGACTGTTCTGCTTTAACTCGTTCACCTATTTCGATTAATTCTCTTTCTTGGGCTTTTTCTGAAGATTCCCTACTTAATTCTGCTTTTCTGATTTCTTTTTCGGTTCTTTTATGAGATTCTTTGCGCCATAACTCGATGGCATCTTTCTGGGACTGTCTGGATTTCTTTTTCCATAATGCTTCTTCTACTCGCATGATGCACTCGGCATCCCATGTACCCGATACGGGCCATCTATATTTCTCTTCGAGGTGTCTGGTATAATCAGACCATAAGTCTAGATATATTATGGCACTTAAGCCATGCTTGTGATACATAAAATGACCTGGACTGTCCCTAGGAGGGACAGGGACTGCTTCCTCGAGCAGCCCTTTTCTAGTTTTTACCTGACGTAATTTGGAGAACAGAGGCATGATTTCTGGAATCTAGACACAATACAATACACAATAAACACGATGATAACTTGAATAACAAATCATTCATACCACGACATAAAAATACATGAATAACATTAGAATAACAGTTCGGACAGAATATTACCTAGAATACTGAGAACAGAACACATGAATTTCTCGAGAACAGAACTTACTAGAATTACTAGATGTACTGCTAAAACAGTACAGAACTTACCGGTCTCTTAAAGAGACACGTCAGGACCCGCATCCACCTAGGTGGATACTTCGTGTTGGATTTGCGTACCCAAACCCACGGACCAGAGACAATTAGATTGACCCTGTCTAGATACTACCCCAGCAACGGTACTCACCGGGCAGCAAGAACGGAAGGCCTCGGACTGGACTGGACTGCTACGACGACGGACGACGAACTTCGGACTTCAGTTACAGGTGGGCCTCCGGATACCTCGGACCTTGGACTCTCGGCTTGGGCTCTGGTCGGGACTCGCCGCGTTCCTCCACCGCCTCGTCTGGATGCTGGACCGCAACCTCCGTCTCCTCCGTGGGCCTGAGGGATACTTGAAGCAGAAATATCTGCCGGTGCGCAGGATGGTTCCGTCACGGCTGCAGAGGGTCAGGGGGCTTGCGTGGCTTTGCCGGCGCGTGGGGAAAGGGCAAGTCCCTGTTCGGGCGCCATTATGTGGTAAATAAATAATTAATTACCGGATCTATTTTTCGGGATATAATAATAACAGATAGCTCAATAAATAAGAGTCAAGATTCGAGGTAGCTGGAGTTTACAGGCTTTAATCAGGCATAAAGGACAGGAACAGGACAGCCTGCATGGGAATAGGATGGCAGCTGCCGGGGGTAGGATCTGGGAATAAGGCTAACTTTTAATAACAGTGCACAAGTATATATATCTAAAACAATTACATTGTATTCAATACAGTAGGCGTAGCAGTAGGCGTGGTTTGTAGCAGTCGCGAAAGATAAGAGAAGAGTGGGTGTAACAAGAGGCGTGTACAGGGCGTATACATTGACATGTGATGTAAACGTAACAGAATTGTCATGAAATGGGCGGAAACATGGAGGGGGCTACCTGAGGAGCCGGGACCTCTGACCTAGTGGTGCGCGCAAACGGGCTATGACATGTGACTAGGGAGAACTGGGGGCTATGACTCCTGCTCTAGAGGAGGAGACATAAGTCTGGAGTGTCAGAGCGACATGTACCTAGGCATATCTGATATCTCGTGTTTGGAGAACATGTTGATAGAAACTAAAAGTTATCAGGGCAAGGGCTACTTGACTCTAAGACTGGTGCATGCATTATTCTACATATAATGTGTGTGCGAGGAATATTCTATGAATATTAATACAGTAATTCTCTTACATGGAGACAGAAAGGCTAGACCATGACGGAAACTATTGATGCGATTCAGTAGCTTAGGAATGCAGAGAAGGAGAGCTGGACTGATAACTAGAAGCATAACATACTCTTGGCAGACTGGGAGGCAGAGCCAGGCCGAGCCGGGCACTGCGAGGCTGGAAGTAAGCGAAGGGTCAGGGATACAGGTGGGGGCTGCATCGCTCCTCGGAGAGGGTTCAGGAGACAAGAGCTGAATCTGAGTCCGGGCCCTTTTGAGGCCTAGAAACGGGGACAATTCAATGCATTAATGTGTACACTGTAAAACGTGGCAACATAGGCCAATGCTCGTTGCATTCACGAGAACTGGAAGCTGGCATACTAGAGTTGGACACAACTGTAATTGCGTCTTTAATCGCTCATAGGGAATACATATGCATATTAATCATGCACATATAACTTAGGATGGGGAACACGTAGGGACACAGAACATGGCAAAATTTACTTTTCCACAGCTTCCAGGTCAAGATCCAAATCAAAGTGACCAGCACATGAAGAAAGCACTGAGAGGAGCCTGCTGGACAGGAACAGGAAGTTGGAGACTGTGGGGCACTTCCTTCCTCCCACCCCCCCGGCCCCCCAAAATGGACTCCTTGTAAAAAAAAGTGCAGGAAAATGTCAACCTGAGGAGTTATTCTGATAAAAATCATAATTTTCAAGGTTTATGCTGCCTGCTGGTGGATTTATTGTGCGAAATTGCAAATTTTGCAATCTCGCAATTGCAAGATTGTCGCTGCCCGCCGCATCTACGTTTTCGCAAGTGTTTACTCCTGCGAAATTGTATAGCATTCTAGTTGGCAAGTGCGACCAAGCAAAAAAATCCGCTTCGCACGGATTTACGAATTTTCAGTAAGTTCGCGAGAGTTCGCGGATTGCGAATTTACCGAAAATCCGCAAAATCCGCGAGCGGAACGGATGTTACGCCCATGCTTAGTGCTGACGCGTTTCGAATCATAGGGAATCAATGCCTGGATTCTCATCAGGGCTTTCTGATTTTCTGAAGAGGTGCAATTATTTCTTCCTCAAAGGTTTAATCTAAGGCTATGTTCTGGATTTTATTTTAATCAAAGATTCTCTTTTCTAAAAACATCGTGACCATCGTATGCCGGTTTTAAGAGAGGAAAGATCACTTTTGCTGCACAGCTCCATGCCATGAGGAACGAGGTTCTGAGTAAATGTGCACATGTTATGTTGCCAGACATTAATCCACAATGTACTAACAGTAGATTTCATTTTCAAAGCTCCTTCTCCACTTCATCTGCCACTTTTAACGACTGATTTTGATGTTGTTCATTCGCTTCCATCTAATTATGCTATTTAAAGGCTTGATTGCAAGTCAGGTCGGGAGGAGGCTCGGCCCTAATTTATAGGGCCAATTTTGTTTGCAAAATAAATGAGAACCCAGTCCCTGATTGCGAAAGCTTTTCTTTTGTGATTGATTTAACACCCACATTCACTTTCTCAGGTATCTTGATATATCGCCCACAAGGCCATCTTGGGCTTTTTAAGAAAGACCTTCCAGAGGTGGCAGCTAATCTAGCTAGCTCCTCCCCTAATTTCACAATCCTGGGCAATTTTAATTTGCATTTTGAGGATGATTCATCAGTCTCTACACAAGAACTGGTGGACGAACTGGCTATGTTCCAATTCCTATTGAAAGTGAATAGCGCTACTCATTCTAAAGGTCACCTGTTGGACCCTATATTTTCCAACATTAGTTATCTCTCTGTAGAACATGATGTAGGTATCACATGGTCGGACCATTTTATACTCCCTTTTACTCTGATGCTACCATTGGCGATTATACGTACGGTCATAGCCACAAAAATTGCTCGTTGATGGTCTAGCCTCCCATCAGAAACCTTAATTAGCAATCTGACCAGTACTGTTCCCATATCCCACCCTAATCCCACTTAATCCCACCACATCTTCAACAGAGCCGCCGACACCATTGCACCCATGCTCCGCCACACCATCAAACGCTCCATGGCGACCGCCTCGTTCCCCGACGACTGGAAACACGCCGAGGTCAACCCCCTCCTAAAGAAACCCTCAGCGGACCCCACCGACCTCAAAAACTACAGACCCATCTCCCTGCTCCCGTTCCCAGCGAAAGTCATTGAGAAAGCCATCAACAGCCAACTTGCCACATTCATTGAAGAACACAACATCCTCGACTCCTCCCAATCCGGCTTCAGAAAAAACCACAGTACGGAAACCGCCCTCCTCGCCGCAACAGACGACATCCGCACCCTACTGGACAAAGGAGAAACAGTAGCCCTCATCCTCCTAGACCTATCAGCGGCGTTCGACACAGTCTCCCACTGCACCCTAATACGCAGACTTTACAACGCTGGAATCCAGGACAAGGCCCTCAACTGGATCTCCTCCTTCCTCTCCGGCAGGACGCAACGGGTCAGACTCCCCCCTTTCCTCTCAGACCCCACACCTACCACCTGCGGAGTCCCCCAGGGCTTCTCCACCAGCGCGACGCTCTTCAACGTCTACATGGCTCCACTTGCCCACATCGTCAGAACCTACGGACTCAACATCGTGTCATACGCAGACCACACCCAGCTCAACCTCTCCCTATCCAACGAGCCCAACACCGCCAGACGCAACTTTCGAGAAGGCATGGAAGCCGTCGCCAAATGGATGAAAAACAGCTGCCTACAACTAAACACCAACAAAACAGAAGTACTCATCATGGGCCCAAACCCCGACGCCTGGAGCGACACCTGGTGGCCCACCGCCCTCGTAAACCCGCCAACCCCCACAGACCACGCACGCAACCTGGGAATCATCCTGGACTCCGAGCTCAAAATGGACCGCCAGATCAACTCTGTCTCATCTTCCTGCTTCCACACCCTCCGCCCCCTTCGTAAGACCTTCAAATGGATCCCACTCGAACACCGAAAGACAGTCACTCACGCCCTGGTCACCAGCAGACTCGACTACGGCAACGCACTCTATGCCGGAATAAACAAAAACCTCATCCGCAAGCTACAGAACATCCAGAACGCCGCCGCAAGACTGGTCCTCAACCTGCCAAAACACTGCCACATCTCCCAGCACCTGCGCACACTCCACTGGCTCCCCGTCGAGTCGAGAATCACCTTTAAGATGCTCACCCACGCACACAAGGCCCTCCACGGCACCGGACCAGCATACCTGAACAGCCGACTCAAATTCCACGCACCCCAAAGGACCCTACGATCAGCCCAGCTCTCCTACGCCGTTGTCCCCGGCATCAGAAAGACCAGATCGGGAGGCTGCTCCTTCTCCTTCCTCGCTGCCAAAGCATGGAACGCCCTTCCGCTCCACCTCAGACAGACAACATCGCTCCCCATCTTCGAAAGAAACCTCAAAACCTGGCTCTTTGACAGACCCCCCTCCTTGATGGAATGGAACCTGCACCCCCCCCACCCCTAGCGCCTTGAGACCCTTACGGGTGAGTAGTAGCGCTTTAACAAACTCCTGATTGATTGATTGATTGATAATCCTATTGTGGCTAATGATAATTTTAATAATTGGATTGAGCAAGCACTTAATTCTGTTCTTCCCAAAACAGAATTGTAAAAAATTTGAGAGATATTGGAGGAAAGATTTCTCTGCACTGAGTAGAATTAAATATCGAGAAGCCATTAAAGTCTAAAAAAAGGAAATAAAAAATGCGCAAGCTCTCTACTATCAGGGAAAGATCCTTGGGGCGAATTCTTCGCATGAGATATTTAAAATTGCTAATAATCGTCTCATTCCTGCTACTTCTCTTGCTGGCACTGAGAATGGGCAATTGCGATGAGACCAACTTGCCGATTCTTTCGCTGAAAAAATACAAAACATCTACAATTCTTTCCCCCTGTTCGTGCCGCATAAATGATTGTATCAAGTGGTGGAGTTAACTCCCTTTCCCCAGTCCACGGCTGGTAGGAATTCCCCTTTCTGGATGTCAAGACCCTGCTAAGGTTGCATAAAGAACTCAAATCGGGTTTTCCTTCGGATGTTGGCCTCCCAAGTGTTCTTCAAAAAGTCTCTGAATTAGTGGCACCTGTTATACTTGATTGTATAAATTCATCATTTAAAACTGGGATTGTGCCACCCCAATGTAGGCATTCCAGAGTTAAAGCTCTTTTAAAAAAAAAACCTTGATCCAGATTATTGGGGTAACTACAGCCCAATCGCTTTGCTGCCAGAGGTTAGTAAATTAGCGGTAATATACAATAACTCATTTTTATCAGCATTCTTGGAAAATAATAATCGTTTACATGTTACACAGACTGACTTTAGACCCGAAAAAGGAACAGAAACAGCCATGTTGGCTGCAGTAGAAGAAATCAGGAAGACCCTTGACGGTGCAGGCTGCGGTGTTCTTATCCTGTTAGATGTCAGCTCAGCCTTCGATACTGTCAACCATCAACTCATGATACAAAGACTGAGGGATGCTGGAATGACAGGGCTGGCTACAGTCCTTCCTCCAGGATAGGGTATACTCGGTTTTTGAAGGAGAATGTTCTTCAAAATCTATTTCGTTGACTTGTGGGGTGCATCAGGGATCCTTCCTGAGCCCCATGATGTTCAATGTTTATATGAGTTTGTTGACAGATATAGTACTCTCATTTGGGGTACAGATTGTTTCTTATGCTGATGATAATCAATTCATTGTCTCCCTAAAACAATCTAACTGATTTTTATTTATTTATTTTTATTTTTGGTGTTTTCTATAGAGCGAAAGGTTAACACTACTAATCCCTTGGGGGCAGTACTACCACTTGTACTGGAGCTAAGGGGCAATGATAGTAGCTTCCTTGGCTTTAGGACAATCAGCATCCTTTGTCCAGTGAGTCTTCATCTTACAAATGTTGCACCAAGGTTTCTTCTTACGCAATTTGTAGGTTTGGAATCCACCCTGAGATGCAGGTTTTGGGGGCCCTGCGAAGACTCTTTCTTGTCTTTGTTTTTATCCACACCCTTATCTTGAGATTTAGAAGAATCCTTCTTCTTCTGGGCACCTCCACCACCTTGATTTTTCTGCTTGACCCTGTTGCTAATCCATTTTTCCGCTTTATTTCCCAATTCCTGAGGAGAGGTCAGATCAGAGTCAGCCATGTACCGGTGCAAAAGTTGATTCTGACAGTTATTATTTATTTATCATTTATTTAAGCAATTTGTAGAGCGCGCAAATACCCTTGGTATCTTGGTGCTAAAGGATTATTAAGGATGTGCTATTATTATTATTATATTATCATTGCTCAAGACAGTGTAGTTATCAGCATCCTCTTCTCTAACAGTGAGGAACTTGTCTCTTCCTTTGTTTACAAAGGAGAGCCACATGATAGCTGCTCACTGCCCTTGAGGTACCGTCTGTATTTTACAAGCCCTCTTCAAAGCAGTGATCCATTTGTGGATGTCATCCCCCTCCTGGTAAGGTGGAACTATCCTGCTCAGGTTCCTAAGTGTCAAAGGAGGGTTCCATGATTCTAGGGACACTGGGACTGCCATCATGGGACTCTAATTACACATTGTTTCTGGCCTTCTGTACTTTTAAGGCCTCCTTTTCAAGGGCCAATTAATCCTTCCTGAGGCCGAGTCTCAGTTTCTCAAGTCGGATCCTTTGGTACTCCCTATCTATGGAGTCAACCCTCTTATTAGAGATGGATGTTCCTACAGAAGTTTCGGAGGGAATGGACTCTGCAGAGGAAGACCTGGTCCTCCTTTACCTACCCTGTACCCTCCAAGGTGGAATAAAGGGGGTCCTTCTTCTAGGGAGTCCCATGCACTATTCCCTGGGGGATCAGAGTTCATCAGGGTGGAGTCATTGGACTCCTCCTGATCAGAGACAGCATTGGGGGCCCTGTAATGAAGGTAAATGAATCCAGTAGCCGAGGTGTAGAGGAATGAAGAAGGTTTATTGATGCAGTTCTTAGATGGCATTGAAGTTAGATGTAGAACCAATAAGTGAGCCCCACCAGGAGCTGCGTCCTTGCTGCTCAGCCCATACTCTCAACTGACTAGGCATCCCAACATTCCATTACCTCACCCTGCACACTAACATTCCACAGCACATCCTCACTGGTTGAGCATCAAGGGTAAGGAAGAAGGAAAGATGCATTGCACTGGAAACCAGATACCACACACCTTCCCTCTTTACAAATCAGCAACAATAGAAGGAAAAGAAGAAGGTGCTGTTGCTGGTATGATCTCTAAAAACACTGCAGAACGTCATCAATGGTTTGCAGTTATGTGTGATTATTTGATTGATCTGGATGACGACGAAAATAGGTTAAAAGATGAACATCTCTATTTGGAGCACATCAATATTGCGATTGAACTGTCACCCAATGATCACGTACCATACAGCATGTTGGGAAGATGGCTGGATAAAAGATTTGTGAAAGTGCGGTGTGAATCAGATGCTGGGGCTTCTGTTGTCGCCATTTTGCCACATTTTGTTGGAAGAGCTTTGATAAATGTATTAAAAGTGGAGAACTTACAACCTGGAAACTCCAAATTAAATACATTCTACATTGCAAAGTGTAACTGGATGCTAGAAAAAGATGATGAGCCGTTAAAGTGGGTGACCGAGGCAGTGTATATGCCAGGAATCTCCGAAGAGGAGAATATACCAATGGATGCACTTAAAGACCTCCTTGCAGATATGGCAAGTGCTATCACGGGGTCCAGGGAAGGTAGTGGAAGTAAGAATATGGAACTAGAATGTTATGGCTTGAAATGAAGGAGTCCGTTACTCTAGCAGGCATCTATCTCACCGGCAGATACCACAGGCCCCTCCAGACTCCTCTTCTAGCTATTGCCCACCCACCTTCTCCTGCTCATCTGACCCACCAGCCTACTGGAGATCATCCTGTAGTAACACCTCCAAGAGGTGATAGGTGCTAGGGCTTTTCCCTGTCTTAAGTTTTCTAGAGGAACACAGAGTCCTCAGTTCCTGGAACGTGAGGTACTTTATCTAGAGGGCAGAAACCCACTGGCCTCTTCAACTAAAGACACACTAGGTGTAGTGTGGTGTTGCACCTACCTGACCTGGTGGGAACTAAACTTCCTACGATTGGGGAGAGAAAGTATGTTTTAAGCCCTTAACAACCAATCTGTAAATTCAGTAGAACTTACTTGTCTATAAAAAAAAGTTTTATATGATCCTGATGTTAGTGTTGGGTTTTCAAATAATCCATACTTCGATTAGCTGGTAAAACAGGCAAGCGTTATTCCCAACCACTGCAGACCAATGTAGGAGACTGGCTTGGTATATGGTGCTCACTTATTCAAGTGTAGCACACTGCACCAATCCAGACAACCCTTATGTTTTTTTATAGAGTTTTAGACTACATTAGCAAGCTCTCTAAGTGGTAGCTGTGAAGAGCAGCCTTCAGCCTTAGTCTAGAAGGAGTGTAAAGCAGCTTGTTTCACCAGTATCTAATATTATAGTGTAGATTAAGTGAAACAGACGCACACAGTGTAGTTATAAAAATATTTATTTATTACAGACATTCCCTAACTCAATGCAATATCTCCTACCCGGAGATATAATTACAATACACACAATATTTTGATAACATGACAGGTAAATAGCACAAACTACAGATGGCTTCCGGGGGGAGACATTATCCAAAAATAGCGGAATGCAACTCGGCACCGAAGTTGTGAGTTAACCCAGAAGACTTAGATATGCGGGGGACCAAGGGACTATTCAAGGTAAAGACCCCATAACCCCACAGTGGCTGTGAGCTAAAGGAATACACAACCGCGTGCTCAAGGTAAATCAATGGGCAAGTCACGATTGTAGCTCTTAAGAAAATGGGCCCTTTCCAAAAGAACTTGGAAGACACCCTGTGGAAGATGGATGGTTCGAGAATCACCCCACCCGTGGATGCCCAAGAGACCAGGTTACCAGCCCCAGGGAAGCCATGTGCATTGGTAAGAAGTGACTTTTGGAACTGCAGTTGACCACAATGGCGGACTTCATGTAGATGCTGCTGATGAAGAAGCTGGGAGAGTCCGTTGGAACCCAAGATTGGATGTGGGATGAAAAGAACCTGTTAGCAGAGGGGATGGAGTCTAGGTCACTTACGGGTGACCCAGGGCACAGGAGTCGAGTGTCCACCAATGTTGTCTGTTTTACAGAAAAGGTGATGATGCCCTTGTCTGTGCAGCTGCATGGACCAGGTGATGCTGACGGTGACCAGGAACTGTGAATGAGCTGTCCCACATCTGAATTTGATATCCAGGGAGTCGGTATCCAGTGGGAGCACCAGCAAGCCTTGGCAACACGTGGGGGAAGATGAAAGGATGCACTGTGGGGACCAGCAAGGTTCAGAAGAATCACCACGTTCAAGTAAGTCAGGATAGGCACCGAGCAAGCAGGGGCGCCTACTGTAATGAAAGGAGACCCTCGACTGGGCCCGAAGATCTCTGGAGACAAGAGTTGTCCATCAACGCCTCAGCAACATCGGGATCCAACAGAAGGCTCTGGAGTGGATCAGCTCGTTCCTCGCCGGAAGAACGCAGAGAGTCCGCCTCCCCCCGTTCCGTTCCGAGGCCACCGAAGTCATCTGCGGCGTACCACAAGGATCATCACTCAGCCCCACCCTCTTCAACGTCTACATGAGACCTCTTGCAACCATCGCACGCCAACATAACCTCAACATCATCTCCTATGCCAACGACACCCAACTGATCCTCTCCCTCACCAGAGACCCCACCACCGCCAGAACGAGCCTGCACGAAGGGTTAAAAAGCGTCGCCGAATGGATGAAGAACAGCCGCCTGAAACTGAACTCAGACAAGACGGAAGTCCTCATCCTGGGACCATCGCCCTCCGCCTGGGACGACTCCTGGTGGCCCCCCGCCCTGGGCACCGCTCCCAAGCCAACCGACCACGCACGTAACCTGGGCTTCATCCCGGACTCTTCCCTCTCGATGACCAGACAAGTCAACACCGTCTCCTCATCGTGCTTCAACACCCTGCGTATGCTCCGGAAGATCTTCCGATGGATCCCGACCGAAACCAGGAAGACGGTCACCCAGGCCCTCGTCACCAGCCGACTGGACTACGGGAACACCCTCTACGCGGGAACCACAGCCAAACTACAGAAAAGACTCCAGCGCATACAGAACGCCTCCGCCCGACTCATCCTGGACATCCCCCGATGCAGCCACATCTCCGGCCACCTGAGGGACCTGCACTGGCTCCCCGTCAGCAAAAGGATCACTTTCAGGCTCCTTACCCACGACACAAATCTCTCCACGGCCTGGGCCCCAAGTACCTCAACGACCGCCTGACCTTCTACACGCCCACCCGTCAGCTACGTTCTACAAGCCTCGCCCTCGCCGCCGTTCCACGCATCCGAAGAGCCACCGCCGGAGGAAGATCCTTCTCTTACCTGGCAGCCAAGACATGGAACTCCCTCCCCATCCACCTCCGGCTGACACAGGACCATCTCGCCTTCAGGAAACAACTCAAGACCTGGCTGTTCGAGCGGTAGCGGACTCCTCCCCTAAGCGCCTTAAGACCCTTCCGGGGAGTAGAGCGCTATACAAATGGTATGATTGAGCAACGGCCAGCTGACGCAACGCACAGAGTCGGTTCCAGCAGACTCGATGAGGGATCCTGGCCTCAGAGTCAGTCTTTCACTCCAAGGGAGATTCCTTCGGATCTCTTTGGATGTCCACATACCCTGGATGGAACCTGCATGGAACCCGGACTCTGATGATGCAGCGGACTTGCGGAAAGACGAGGTCAGGAGCAGACAGAGTCTTCCCAGTTACAGTCTTGAGGATACTCCCACGTCCTTTGTCGAGTTTCACGCCAGAGTGGGAGCTAACTGCTCCTTGAGCTGTTTTGGACTAGACTGTGCAAGGAGGGCACTAAATTTGCCCTTCTATCAGAATATGTGGTACTTGCAAGCTCCTACATCCCGGCCTAATACACTAAATCCTGTCTGGGGGGGTTGTTACACCTCCCTGTGATAGGAAGCCTATTGTCATACCTTCCCCAGCTCAGGCTTGGCCCAGCAGCAGGAGGGCAAAATTGTGTCTGTGATCGGCAGCAGTCCTAGGTTGCTTTACAGGCTCTGTAAGATTGGTCCCAGGAGCATGGATTGGCTCCCTAGAGGGGCCCTACCGTGGAAGGTATCATACCTCTAACACTGGATACGCTGTTGGGGTATGATTCCAACATGCTCGATACCAAACATGGTCAGGTTCGTTCCAGCCATTTTAGAGATGGTCATCGCGTAATGCCCCAGTAGCCAAATAGGAATGTACCAAGGTACTCACCATTGCTAATTTAGGGAGGAAGCACAGTGACTGGGGTCCTGTTTAGCACGATCCCGGTCAGATGAGTCAGAAACAGTTATGACATCAGTAAAAATTGGGGGTAATCATGAAAGCAGATCCAGCTT
This sequence comes from Lissotriton helveticus, assembly GCF_964261635.1. Lineage (NCBI taxonomy): Eukaryota > Metazoa > Chordata > Amphibia > Caudata > Salamandridae > Lissotriton > Lissotriton helveticus. The sequence goes on along the minus strand of NC_136069.1, from coordinate 2,146,876 downwards.
TCCTACACCTACCTCCTCCGTGAACTCACATACCACTCCTTTACAGATCACATCCACCTACTGCATTCAATCAAATACCACTCCACTGTAGACCACTCATACCCCTGCATGAACTCACATACCACTCCACTACCGACCACACCTACCCCCTGCATGAACTCACATACCACTCCACTACCGATCACACCGACTTCTGTCATGAACTCACATACCACTCCACTACAGACCATACTTACCTCCTGCATGAACTCACATACAACTCTATTACAGACCACACCGACCTCCTTAATGAACTCACATACCACTCCACTACAGACCATACTTACCTCCTGCATGAACTCACAAATCACTCCACTACTGACCACACCTCCTGCATGAACTCACATACCACTCCACTGTAGACCACTCATACCCCTGCATGAACTCACATACCACTTCACTACAGACCACACCTACCTCCTGCATGAACTCACATACCACTCCACTGCAGACCACACCTACCTCCTGCATGGACTCACATACCACTCTACTACAGACCACACCTACCTCCTTTATGAACTCACATACCACTCCACTACAGACCACACCTACCTCCTGCATGGACTCACATACCACTCTACTACAGACCACACCTACCTCCTTTATGAACTCACATACCACTCCACTACAGACCACACCTACCTCCTGCATGAACTCACATACCACTCCACTACAGACCACACCTACCTCCTGCATGAACTCACATACCACTCCACTACAGAACACACCTACCTCCTGCATGGACTCACATACCACTCCACTACAGACCACACCTACCTCCTGCATGGACTCACATACCACTCCACTACAGACCACACCTACCTCCTGCATGAACTCACATACCACTCCACTGCAGACCACACCTACCTCCTGCATGGACTCACATACCACTCTACTACAGACCACACCTACCTCCTTTATGAACTCACATACCACTCCACTACAGACCACACCTACCTCCTGCATGAACTCACATACCACTCCACTACAGACCACACCTACCTCCTGCATGAACTCACATATCACTCCACTGCAGACCACACCTACCTCCTGCATGGACTCACATACCACTCTACTACAGACCACACCAACCTCCTTTATGAACTCACATACCACTCTACTACAGACCACAGCTACCTCCTGCATGAACTCACATACCACTCTACTACAGACCACAGCTGCCTCCTGCATGGACTTACATACCACTCCACTACAGACCACACCTACCTCCTGCATGAACTCACATACCACTCCACTACAGACCACACCTACCTCCTGCATGGACTCACATACCACTCCACTACAGACCACACCTACCCCCTGCATGGACTCACATACCACTCCACTACAGACCACACCTACCTCCTACAGTAAAGTGGAGAAAATGCATAGACTGGTCTCCTTGAGACCACAAACCTAACATATACTTAAGTAGCAGGTGCTGGTGGGCATTTGAACATGAAAGATACAGCGTCTTCTTCGCTGTCCTGGAGGCAAGCTTGGAGGGATAGGCCGAGCATGCGTATTTCGACATGAGTGACATTTTTTAGACTTGCCCTTAACCACTTCCTTGGGCACGTGCTCCCTGGCAGCAGGGATTAGCCACTTCCAGTGTGTTTGCCAGCCTGAGGGTCACCAGGGAGTGCCAGAGCCCCCCTCTACCAGAGCAAAAAGGTTCCGAATTGATCTAACAAACCTGTAAGCAGGAGCATGCAGACTAAATATGGCAACTGACAAATATGCACTCAGATTCACATGACTATGCCAAAGGCAGACTGAAGGTTTTCACACAAAACATCTTTCAGGCTACAGTAAATGATATTTGTTTATGTAATGCAAGATTACGAATATCTTAGACAAAGTGTAGTATCGCAGCTGGTGAAGATCACACAAGGTGTCCGTGTAAAATAAAAACATTAGCGAAGTGATCTTGCCACTTCTTGCCCTCAGTCCTTGAGCAGCACCTGTTCTGAGAGCAGCTACTGCCCCCACCCCTCTCCCTGCTGTCATTCTGTAGGTAAATGGGATCTGGTGCAGGGGATCAAGATTTTGGGTTTGATAGAAATGAAGATGCAGTAAAGCTGCGCTCTCTCTTGCTCTGCTCTGCCTGATGACTGTATCTCTTTCTCCCACAGGTTGGAGGGCTGCTCTCTCACTGGTTCATGCTGTGCAGACCTCGCCTCTGTTCTCGGAACAAACACATCTCTCACAGAGCTCAACCTGAGTAGGAATAAACTGGGGGGCTCTGGAGTGAGAGAGCTGTGTGAAGGACTGAAACACCCCCTATGCACATTAAAGACCCTGAGGTAAGGAGCAGCTTTCTCCTGGTTATCACATGGAGAAGTCATAGGTTCATGTCAGATGAAGTCAGAGGTATTCATTTAAATGTTTTGTCTCAGTGCATGTGGTGGACATACAGTGATGATGCAGCCCTTGTGCTCTTCATCAGCAGAGGACGGCCATGTCTGGCCCTGTTGAGCGGCTCCCTGCAGAGGACATCTGATAGTTGCAGCGGTTGAACATGGCCATGGCTGCCTCTGGGCCAGGAGTTAGGGTCAGTTTGAAACAGCTTGAGGCAAAGGTTGTGACAGGAACAAGACTAGTCTAAGGATGAGAATCCTTCCAGTGGATAGTCAGCTGTACCCAACCATGTACACGTGTGCTGGTTCACTCTCTGTGAACAGTGATTGGAGTGAAGGACTCTTGTCCTCCGCTTATTGAAGAGTAGGCCCCATCTCTAGGGTCCTTCTGCAGCCCCCCTCATATGTGAGATGTTACAAAGTGTTTGTGTATAAAGTACAAATGATGGACACAGTGAACGGGAAGAAACAATATGATGGTTTCCCACATGACCTGCTTTAACCCGCCCCTGAAGTTTGCAAATTAGACTCCATACTTATTGTTACCAAACTGTCTGAGTTTGAGTACGCTTGCGGCCAAACCTGTACCCAGCAAACACCCCTAGACATTTTGGGGCTTATTTACAAGCCCCTTGCACTGCTGGGACATCTGTTTTTCCCATGCTACAAGTGACGCACTGGGGAGGCAAGAAGCTTGTAAATAAGCCCCTCTGTCTGGAAGTCTCCTCGTTTTTTTGCAGTGGGGTGGGCTGGGATATCAAATACATATCTGATAGACATCTGTGTCTTCCCTGTTCTGACTGCAGAGGTCAGTAAACTGATGAGAAGTGGTCACCTGTCTGGACCACCAGATGATATCTCCCCCATGTCATCTTCATGGCAGTATCCGTGAGAAGGAGGATGGCAGACTTAGGTCTAGATTCATGATTAATAACGCCTTACTTTGAGGGGAGATCCCTAGGCCAAGGCCAAGGCCAAAGGTACTTTAAGTTGGTGGTGTTCCTCCCTTGCTGAAAACCACCTCTCTGAACTCTCCAGAACTAACATCCCTCCTCTAAAAAAACTAGCGTTATGCATCACCCGAATATGGTTACATTTCAGTCGATAGAGGATCCTAGGTCTCTGTGAATCCCTCAGTTAGTGGGTTTGTGACGGCTAAAATGTTTTCTTTCATAAATATGTAATGAACACCTGGTCCTGGCCTGTTCTGCTTCATGGACTGAATCCCTTGACCACAGTGGGGCCAAAGCCTATGTCTGTCCCTTTCCTACTCTGAGAAGTAAGTTGTGTCTTCACTTTTACACATCAGCAGGTGACGCTTAGATTCCTTTCGGTCTCCTCGAAGGGACCTGGGCCGCCCGGTACCCTAAATAATTACAGGATACAACCTGCCTGTAGTGTGCACTGTTCCTAATGAACACTAGGTTCCACTCTAAATATTGTTTATCACTAGTATTTACCTTAAATGATTAAACCAAATGAAATCATAGATATACACATTACATTTGTATATCTTAGTTTCTTTCAATAGATCATAAATCATAAATTCACTTCATTGTTCACGTGTTACTTAATATCAATACACATGTATAAATTCACTGCTGATGTCCTCTTTGATACATCAAATCATTAATAACAGAATTCAGATATAATAAGGTCACATGAATGTATTAAAAAGCATTGCTATAAACCCATGCATCACAGTTTGCCATTTCGAACATCAAAGGTCCACTCACTCCCCTTTCAGTTGATGGCCATTAATCAACCCGAGGTGTGCACGTCAATGGTTTCCAAACATTGTGCGTATAAAAGAATATCTGAAAACAAACGCGAAAACTGCTATGAATCCTGTATGCAAATAGCATTTAGACTCCCCTACTGTGACATAAAAAGCCTTGTGCCACATACCTTGATATTAGGTGCTCGGGACGCTCTGACTAACTCATGAAAAGGAGAGTGGAGTTGCCGGGTTTCGCTACCGCGGAAGGATACCATTACCCTCACCGGGGACGCGCAATTTTAAGCCTCAGGTATGCTGCACAGTGCATGCTGGGAGATGTAGGTTGTGTCAGTATTCTTAATGATACAACGAGATCATAACAGACCTATTCAGTTGAAACTAAAGGATCAAACTTAAACGCACTAATTGCATCACGATCATTCCGTAAACCCGACAAAAAATGAGGAGGGTGCACCAGAACCATAGACCGGAAAAACTGCGTTATTGACACACTATGACCCGAACACCCAAGTAAATGTGAAAGTGATGTACCACATATTACAGCCATGAAATATACTATCTTACGAGTTACGCTTCATACTGTACGTAAAGAACTATTCTGAAGCCTCAATGGAATGGATGCTGCTGATAACACACCTAGGCACGCGGAACCAATAAAAACGGGCGAGTTGGAACGTGCAAGTGTGCAGTGTGGCAGAATACTGAGTGAATATTGCACATGGTGACAGAGAGATTAGTGTGGTACAGCGCCCTAACCTCTACATTTACAGGTGGTAAGTCGTAACATTGGTGACATAGTTTAAACATCAAAACTCAAACATAAATACATAATACATGTGCAACCAATAAATCAAAATTTCTTCCAGGAATCATGTTAATAAAACTTGCATTTCTGGTGTAAAAATGCTAAGTAAAGGTCCAAATATCCGGAACAAACACAAATGACTCAGAACATCATTGATAAAATTAACCATACTTAAACTGTCTTCCCTTGATTAGTATAAATCACTTATTTGGTTATAGATAACAACTCAAATCGATCCTGTCATTCAAACCCTTCGGGGCTAATGTCTGCAAGTGATCAATCCAGAATACCTCTCTTTGTAAGAGTTTTTTGCTATTATCCTGACCGTAAAGTTTTGGCAGAACTACAACAATTGGGCTCTAAGTTGTGCAATGTTGTGTTGTGCTTCTATCCAATGGGTACAAAAAACACAATTGATGGACAGAATGTAGAACAATGTCATACATTCACCCCAGTACAAGGATCTGATAGCCAGAAACCGGTCCTTGGATGCTTGATTCAGGTTTGGGAAGGACATGGCTTGGTAGTTCGGACTGGACTGTTCCCATGAGGCACAGGGTCAGAGCTGATTTGCATATAGCCAGTGTCTAACCCAGGGTGGTGTGGAGTGCAAAAAAACGATGGATTTAGGCCCAGATCTCTGTACTGGGGTGAATGTATGACATTGTTCTACATTCTGTCCATCAACTGTGTTTTTTGCAATTTTCACCCCGAGTGGGCTGGGTATGCTCAGACGTGAGTCCCAGGCTCTCCACACCACTGGAGTCAAGCTATCCAGGCTGGAGAAGGCTGATAGCCAGAAACCGGTCCTTGAATGCTTGATTCCGGTCTGGGAAAGACATGGCTTGGTAGTTCGGACTGGACTGTTCCCATGAGGCACAGGATCAGAGCTGATTTGCATATAGCCAGCGTCTAACCCAGGGTGGTGTGGAGTGCAAAAAAACGATGGATTTAGGCCCAGATCTCTGTACTGGGGTGAATGTATGACATTGTTCTACATTCTGTCCATCAACTGTGTTTTTTGCAATTTTCACCCCGAGTGGGCTGGGTATGCTCAGACGTGAGTCCCAGGCTCTCCACACCACTGGAGTCAAGCTATCCAGGCTGAAGAAGGCTGATAGCCAGAAACCGGTCCTTGGATGCTTGATTCCGGTCTGGGAAAGACATGGCTTGGTAGTTCGGACTGGACTGTTCCCATGAGGCACAGGATCAGAGCTGATTTGCATATAGCCAGTGTCTAACCCAGGGTGGTGTGGAGTGCAAAAAAACGATGGATTTAGGCCCAGATCTCAGTACTGGGGTGAATGTATGACATTGTTCTACATTCTGTCCATCAACTGTGTTTTTTGCTCTATCCAATGGGTAGCCACGGATGATGCTCTATTCTGTGTGCGTATTGTACTTGTATGTTCAGATAACCGTGTCTTGAATTTACCCTCCATTGTTGGGTTCAGCCGAACATCTTAGAGTCTAATATAACCACATTACGTCTAACCTCAACAACCTTCAATGGTGTGGAAAATTTACTGTCTCCCTTTATCACCACTCCACAATTTCTTGTAACAACCTAATCACCCACCACAATGTTTGGATCCTTTACACTTTTTTTTACATTGTAATACTCTTCTGCACACTTCTGTTTCATTGTGACAACAGCTTTTATGGCTTCATGATCTACCCACACACGATCTTTGGCAACCAACCAAACAGGATTCTGCTTCCTCCCAGGTTCTCTACCCTTCAAAGAAACGAAAGGAGAAACACCAGTTACAGCGTGAGTAGTAGTTCTGTGTGCCCACAACAACTTCTTCAATTCCTCTTTCCAGAATAAATCATTGGCAAACGACAATTGTATGTTGTCCATAATTAAGCAATTGATCCTTTCAACCAATCCATTAGCCTTTGGTCTAAACAAAGCCACACTTTCATGAACAATTACCCACTTCTCCATAAATTCCTTCATTACTCGTGAAACAAACTGTACACCATTATCTGATACCATGGCTTTTGTCACACCTTCTTCCAAAAAAACTTCTTCCAGGAAATCCATCACACCTTTAGATTTGATTATACACGTGGGTTTGAACACAAACCACTTGGTATGGTAATCAGCAAATACCATAATAAACAAATCTTCAGTACACAATTTATTCATGGGACCAAGAAAATTCATAGCCAACCTCTCCCAAGGTCTTGCAGGTATCTTAATAAATTTCAATGGAGGTTGCCTCAACATTTTAACTTTATCGCTATTAGCACATGCACAACAATGTTTCACAGCATCCTCTACCATACTATCCAACTTTGGCCACCAATAATTCTGTCTTATCCTTCTCTTGGTCATGTTCCTCCCAGGATGGCCATCATGTGCTAACTGAACAATCCGATCACAAAGTGCCATAGGGGGAATAATACGACTCCTCCTTATCACCTTGTTGCACAAGATGCTCAACTCGTCCCTGACTCCCCAATATTCTTCCATCTGATTATCATCATGTACATCACGATGCAAACCTTCCCTAATGTTCTTCTTCACTTTTCCTAACACCAAATCGTTCTCCGTAGCTATGTCCCATTCTTCTTTTCTTAGAACCATGCATTCACGAGTTCTACATCCGTCGTTCACATTGATCTCTACATCAACCATCTCAACTGCTACCCTCTTAGTTGGTAGATGAGAAAGGCAATCTGCCACCACATTCTTTAATCTTTTCAAGTATTCCAATTCAAAATTGTATTCTAGGAGGGATAATATCCTCCTTGAACTTCTAGGAGTAACTCCACCTTCCAACCCTCTGCCACCCTTGAACAAATGCACCAGGGGCTTATTGTCAGTTCTAACTGTAAAAGCCAGACCCCAGAGAAAATATTTGAAATGTTTAATGCCCACAGCAACACGCCAGAGCCTCTCATTCAATCCCTGAGTAGGACCGTTCAGCACCTTGCTACCTCCTGGAAGTAAACCTATAATTTTCTCGTGATCAATTCTACTATTTCAGTAAAGTTCTTCACAACTTTTGAACAGTACTCGGCGAGCCCAAGGAAGGATTTAAGGCAGTCCTTACTTTCAGGACATGGTGCATCACTGATCCCCTGGACAATACTCTGTTTAGGTTATATTCCTTCACCTGATATCTCATGTCACAGATAAGTAAAAAAAGAATCTTCCTGAATTGATATTTTTCTCGCATACCAGTCAACCCAAAATGATCCACACGTCTCATCACTTTTCAAGCAACTCATCATTCTGCGATTCATCCTTGCCAGCTTTCATGATATCATCTTGGAAATATCACACGTTCTCCAAACCATCAAAAATGTGCTTCATCACTCTTTGAAAAACTGCCGAGAAAAACTGCCGATGCAGATGCTAGCCCAAAAGGCATCCGTAAAAACGAAATGCACCTAATGGAGTGACAAAGGACGTTAGATGCATGGAATCTTCGTGCAAATTAATTTGGTGGTATGTCGCTGACATATCAACAACAGTGAATACTTTCCCCCTAGACATTGCTGACAACATTTCAGAAATATTAGGAAGCGGTTGTCTGTCAACCCAAATATACTTATTGAGGTCTCTTAAATCAATACATAATCTGATCTTACCACCCTCCTTGAGAGCCACAACCATTGGAGCTAACCATTCCGATGACTCTATGGCCTCAATTATTCCTTGACTGAACAACTTATTTAATTCTCCTTGAAAAGATTCCTTCATAAGAAGAGGAACATTCTGCACCTTATGTACCACTGGATCTGCTCCCTTCTAAAGAATTATTTTATGAGAAAATCACTTCAATAGACCCAGGTCATCCTTGAACATACGAGGAAATATCTTTACTACCCACTCATTTAACGTATCCACAGAATTCACTCTTTGCATTTCAGGCATTGATAACATGACTGGGTTTTCAGCATTTGGATTTAAAATAATTCCCAAGTCTTTTTGGTGGCGCCAACCCAAAAGGTTAGAATCACATTATTTAAATACACCCGACCATGCACTACTTGTCCTTTAAATTAAATATTCAACCACCTCATAGCGGAAATTTAATTTTTTTTCCCACCATACCCTACCCCTCTTGCTGCACATTTAAAACTAGTAGCAATATGTCCAGGAACTCCACATCTAAAGCATTTTATTTCCCATTTCACAGGTTCCTTCCTGCCTCCAGTTTTGCAAATATCTTTTTTCATCTCTACAGTAGCATTCTTTATTATGTTCCCACTAGGTGGTCTTTGTACTTTAAGAATAGGAGCACACTCCCCCTCAAATTTGTGACCAACCTTTGAAGAAGTGTCTATTTCCTTAAACAATTTGAAAGCTTGTTCCATGCATTTGACAACTTGAATAGCTTCCTGAAGATTGAGATCCTTTGTCAACAGTTTTTCCCTTAGTCTTTTGTCATGTGTACATCTTACAATTTGGTCTCTAATTATAGAATCACTTAAGTTTTCAAATTTACAAGTTAAGGACAATCAACGTAGTGCTGCTATATATGTGTCAATATCTTCTCCTAACAATTGAGTGCTCCAAAAGAACTTATGTCGTTCCATTACCACATTAATTTTAGTAATACATTGTGCATCTAACATGAGTATGGACATTTCATAAACGTTATTCGGTTGTCTATCTCCCATCCCTAAAGAAACTTCTGGGAAATGTTCTTCTAATGTTCTTTTTTCAACCCCCAAAGTATGCAATAAAATAGCTTGGCGTCTAACAGGGCCATATCTATCAATACCTATAGCCAACATGTAAGTGGAAAATATTTTTTTCCATCGTTCCCACGGAATAGGTGGTGAATCAGGCATGGCTAAAAAGGGTGGGGTTGATGCCATTGCTTGATCAGACATGTAGAGATGTTCAATGGCTGCAATAAAAATAAAAACAATAGACTAAAATAAATAATTAAAACAAAGAAGCAAACAACAAATTAATATTCTAGACTAAGAAAATAAACTAAAATAATAAATTATTTCAATCCCATGTGCAAGTCTATCTTCTCCATAGTTCTTCCTTCATTTAACTTCCTAGTCATTCCTCTTTGTTTTTGAATAGATTTGTCCTATTTCTAGTTGTGTGACTTCCTTTCCTTTTTTTTCCTTTATCATCTGTTTGCTTATTGTTTATTGCTTAAAAACGACACAAGAACAGGAGCAGGAAGGAAGCAGGCTTGGTAAGCGCAGTTTTTATTTCTTTTTTATAGAACACACATAATGGTGTGCCCGACGCGCATCCGTCATCCATCTAAAAATGTGTGAAGACACTGGCACTCGATGTTGGGCCCGAGGTGCATACACTATCAATTAGTGTTTAAAGAAACTTACTCATAAATACTTGAAATGCATAGAATTGCTACTTCAGCGAAAAATTGATGAGTATAGATTTGATACGCAGCCTTCGTGTTCAGACGCCTGCGGCGTGTCCCCATTCAGACTTTTCAAACGCTCACGCTGCTCTCATGCTCCGGCTCTTCAGACGCTTTTCATTCAAACTTTTCAAACACTAGCGACGCTCTCGTGCTCCGGCTTTTCAAATTCGTGCAGAGCTTCTCGAGTGCTAAACTTTTCCAACGTTTACTTTACAGAAAGGCTATATGCTTGATTTTTACTTTAAAGAAAGGGTATATACTTGATTATTAGGTAAATCCCTCCCAATTTTAAGAAACTTCTTCAGTAACGCAATATTTCTACGAGTTGAAAACAATCTTACAGGAGCGTAGATCTCTTGTTTCACAATGTTGTTTGAACCAGGGTTGAGGACAACATCAAGTCTGCTCCCGTGCAGACAGAGCTCGTCGCCAGAAAATCACACAACTGCAGGTGTTCGTCCAGTAGTACTGATTTCAAGTAGATATCCTCAGCAGAACAGCTGCATACACAACGCTGTCTCCACAGTAATGAGGCTCTCCCCAGAACCATAAGAATCAAGACAATACAAGTTCCACCTAGACATTCCAACCCAGATGATTAACACTACACTGGCCTACGCATTTAGCACTGGCTTGTGCCCATAAGACTTTGGATTTGCCCGGAGATCTTTTATGAAACTACAATACATGCGAGGGAGTTTTTATTGTCATTTCCGACACCACGATCTCAATTAAACGGCACGGTAATGAGCCATGATGTTTTTTTAAACTCACTACTTTGGAACTCTTTTTTTTCTTAACTGTTAAACTTTTCTTGCTGATTCACACTCTAGTGGTGGTGTTGGCTGATACTTATTATTCCTTTAGATAAAACAACTACAGTTTGAGTTGGTTTAAAAATAACAAACCATTGGATCTTTTCCAATCATGTAATTAGTAAATACTGTGTTTTTTGTAATGGGGCGTCTCTTAGTTATGTTTCCACTTTGAAATGTCAGATACCCCAACCGCTTGCCTTCATTTTATTGTATTGGTGCTCTTGAAGAAGGTGGTCTAAAAAGGATAATAGCCACCGAAACGTGCGTTGATCTGGACGTGAGATACCCGACCCACAACACTATCACAGAGACTGTATTATAGTGGTCCCCTTGGTGACCCTATTGGTGTTTGCAATCTTGGGAGGGTATGATATGGTTTGTTGAATAAATGAGTATGTGTGTTGGTGTGAGAGTCTATTATGGTTGTGTGGTCCATTTGTAGGGGTCATACATATGTATATGAATGACGCAGAAAGCATTGTCCATGTCAAAAAAGCAATATGGTGATCTTTTGAAAAAATTAAATTGGTGAGTATCCATATATAAAAGAAATGTGGAAGGAAATTATAGAGACAATGAAGGCTTCTTTCCCTTTTTTGCTATAAATGATGAAATAATGATTTTTTAACAAAATAGTGTATGCTTGCTATGTATTCATTGTGGATAGCCCCATAGAGCTATTGTTAGCCTATGTAAAAGCAATATAGGTTCAGTGAGAGGTTTTTGTATTGATTCTTGATTGTTGTTCCCCTTAGCTCCCAGATCTCACAAATAACCCACAGAGGGGTTCCCTTGATAGTGTGTTGTCCCCATAAGACTTCCAGGCCTTCTTTATCAATCAATCAATCAATGACACTTATAGAGCGCGCTACATACCCGTAGGGTCTCAAGGCGCTTAGGGGGGGGGGGTGCCGCTACTGCTCGAACAGCCAGGTCTTCAGCTTCTTCCTGAAGGAGAGGTGGTCTTGGGTCAGGCGCAGGTCGGTCGGGAGGGAGTTCCAGGTCTTGGCGGCCAGGTAGGAGAAGGACCTTCCTCCTGTAGTTGCTCTTCGGATGCGGGGGACGGCGGCGAGGGCGTGGTTGGCTGAACGGAGGTGGCGTTTGGGAGCGTAGAAGTTGATCCGGCTGTTGAGGTAGCTCGGGCCTTGGTCGTGTAGGGCTTTGTGTGCGTGGGTGAGGAGGCGGAAGGTGATTCTTTTGTTGACGGGGAGCCAGTGAAGGTCTCTCAGATGTCCGGAGATGTGGCTGTGTCGTGGGATGTCGAGGATGAGTCTGGCTGAGGCGTTCTGGATCCGCTGGAGTCTCTTCTGGAGCTTGGCGGTGGTACCGGCGTAGAGGGCGTTGCCGTAGTCCAGTCGGCTAGTGACGAGGGCCTGGGTGACGGTCTTCCTGGTCTCGGTGGGGATCCACCAGAAGATCTTCCGGAGCATGCGTAGGATGTTGAAGCACGCCGAGGAGACGTTGTTGACTTGCCTGGTCATGGAGAGGGAGGAGTCCAGGATGAAGCCCAGGTTGCGTGCATGGTCTGTCGGTTTGGGTGCGGTGCCCAGGGCGGGAGGCCACCAGGAGTCGTCCCAGGCGGAGGGTGAAGAGCCCAGGATGAGGACCTCCGTCTTGTCCGAGTTCAGTTTCAGGCGGCTGGTCGTCATCCACTCGGCTACCTCTTTCATCCCTTCGTGTAGGTTGGCTCTGGCGGTGGCGGGGTCGTTGGTCAGGGAGAGGATCAGCTGGGTGTCGTCGGCGTAGGAGATTATGCTGAGGTTGTGTTGGCGTGCGATGGCCGCGAGGGGGCTCATGTAGACGTTGAATAGGGTGGGGCTCAGAGAGGATCCTTGAGGGACGCCGCAGATGACTTCGGAGGCCTCTGACTTGTACGGTGGTAGGCGGACTCTCTGTGTTCTTCCGTCGAGGAAGGAGATGATCCATTCCAGCGCCTTGTCCTGGATTCCGACGTTGCTGAGGCGCTGTACTAGGGTGCGGTGGCAGACAGTGTCGAATGCCGCGGAGAGGTCTAGGAGGATGAGGGCCGCTGTTTCTCCGTTGTTCATCAGGGCTCGGATGTCATCGGTGGCGGCGATGAGGGCGGTCTCGGTGCTGTGATTGGCTCGGAAGCCGGACTGTGAGGGGTCGAGGGATCCATTCGTCTCGAGGAAGGCGGCCATCTGCTTGTTGACGGTCTTCTCGATGACTTTGGCTGGAAACGGGAGGAGCGAGATGGGGCGGTAGTTCTTGAGTTCGGTGGGGTCCGCTGTTGGTTTCTTGAGTAGAGCGCTGAGTTCGGCGTGCTTCCAGCTCTCAGGGAAGGTGGCGGTGTTGAAGGATGTGTTGATGATGTCTCGCAGGTGGGGTGCGATGACAGCGTCGGCCTTGTTGAAGACGTGGTGAGGGCAGGGGTCGGTCGGTGATCCGGAGTGGATGGAGTTCATCGTGCGGATGGTGTCTTCAGTGCTGATCGGGGTCCAGGCGTGGAGGGTGGTGGTGGGGGGTGGTTGTTCGGTCATGGTGTGCGTTGGTTGTTTGTTGAAGCTGTTGTGTATGTCCGCGATCTTGTTGTGGAAGTAAGAAGCGAGGGAGTCGCAGAGGTCTTGCGATGGGGTGATGTCGTTGTTTCCTGCGCTGGGGTTGGATAGCTCTTTCACGATGTTGAAGAGTTCCTTGCTGTTGTGTGCGTTGTTGTCCAGCCGGTCCTTGAATGCAGTTTTCTTGGCGGCACGGATCAGCTGGTGGTGCTTCCGAGTGGCCAGTTTGAGGGTGGTCCTGTTGTCCGGTGTAGGTTCCCTTCTCCAGACTTTCTCGAGGGCTCGGCAGTTCTTCTTGGAGCTCTTGAGTTCGTCGGAGAACCACGGGGCTTTCTTGCTGCCGGGTCTGCTGGGCGGGGTCCTCAGCAGGGCGAGCTCGTCCGCGCAGGTGCTGATCCACTTCGTGAGGTTGTCGGCGGCCTGGCTGGGGTTCGCTGAGCTGGCAGGAGGGTGCTGGCTCAGGGAGGTGGCGAGCTGGTCTGCTGTGATCTTGTTCCAGCTTCTGCGGGCTGCCTGTTGTTGGTGGTGGTGGGTCGTCGTTCTCTTGAAGGTGAAGTGGACGCAGCTGTGGTCCGTCCAGTGGAGTTCTGTGGCGTGGCTGAAGGCGACGTCTTTGCTGGATGAGAAGACGGCGTCGAGTGTGTGTCCGGCGAGGTGGGTGGGGGTGGTCACCAGCTGCTTGAGTCCAAGATTGGCGAGGTTGTCGAGCAGGGTGCTGGTGTTGCGGTCGTTGTTGTTCTCCAGATGGAAGTTGAGGTCCCCCAGGAGGATGTAGTCAGCGGAGGGGAGGGCATGCGGGCTGACGAAGTCGGCGATGTCCTCGCTGAATTGTGTGCGTGGTCCCGGAGGTCGGTAGATCAGGGTGCCTCTAAGGGTGGTGTTCGGGTTGGTGTGGATCTGGAAATGCAGGTGTTCGGCGCTGGTCAGGGTGTTGTCGGTGTTGGTCGTGAGACGGATGGTGTTCCTGTGGATGATGGCGATGCCTCCTCCCATCTGGTTGGCGTTGCGGTCCCTCCGGATGATCTTGTAGCCCTCTGGGATGGCGATGGCGGTGTCGGGCGCTGAGGAGGCGTTCATCCAGGTCTCCGTGAGGAAGGCAACGTCAGGGGCTGTGGCGTCTAGGAGGTTCCAGAGTTCGATGGCGTGTCTGTGGACGGAGCGGGTGTTGAGCAGGATGCACTTGAGGTGGGTGCTGCTGGTGTTCGACTTGGCGGGTGCTGGTGTGAGGCAGGTCCGGATGCAGGAGAACTTGCAGGCGTGGCAGCTGAAAGGTCCGTGGGTGCGTCGTGGGGTGGCTTGGTGGCAATCTGGGAGTCGGCCGGTGTTGAGTGCGATGAGGGAGGCGGCGGAGTACGTCAGGCGGGTCGGTCGGGGTCTTCGTGGGCCAGGGGTCCTGGCGCTGGTCGCGATCCGGTCGCGGACGGGCGCAGACGGGCTTACCTTTGGCGCGCCTTTGGCGCACAAACGGCGCGCCCGCTGCGCGTGACCGCTGCGCGTGACCGCTGCGCGTTCGCACGGTCGCCATATAAGGCGAAGTGCGCGGGTGGGCGGAGCAGCTGGGAGGCGGGAGCGGGGAGGGAACAGAAGGAAAAAAGGGGCGGGGTCTGCGGTGGAGGCGGAAGCGGGGAGCGGGGGGCGTCAACAGGCGGGAAAAAAGACAGTAGATACGGCGGTACAACAGCAAAGATCACAAAAAACACAAATAAACAGGTCAACAGGCAATACGGCGGACAAACAATTATGAGCACAGAAGAGTACTAGAACGAGTCTGCCCAGTGCCCCGGGGGCACAGGGAGAGGAGCGCTGAACACCGACCACGCCGCTCGAAGGAGGGGGCGTGGTCACGAGCCGGCAGTCGGGCAGCGAGGCACAAGGAAGGGGGCACACGCAGCAGCTGGTGGCCGTGCGGCGCGGGGGTGTCCCAAGACTAGGACTTTATGAAGCACACATTTCCCCAGGAAGCAACCACAAGGCAGAGTCATAAAACTAAACATTGCAGAACCCCTCCTTAGAGGGTTGACAATGATTAGCCTAAGACAGATGAGTCACCAAGGTTTCTCAGAGTGATTATAACACCATCAACCTTTCCCACTACATAATTGAACACAATATAGTAACAATCCCCCTTTAAAGGCTGTGTGGTTTTAACCCATGCTTTTCAAAATGGAAAAATCAGCCCTGCAGACTTTATCATAACTTATCATAACACACAAATCAGAACTACAGCAGCTTACACAATACTTCACGATGAACCAGTGAGGCTTCCTGTCCCGAGGATGAGATTTGCAATACAAGCACTTTTCCATTGAAAGCTGTTGTCAAATACTGTTCACAACATCTGGGTTTAGCCAATGTCCGACTCTCAGTAGGACTTCTTGGAAGTATTTTTCTCCTGATCACATTAGGTCTGGAAACTGCTGGACTGTAAAGCCAGACACAAAAAGCATATGTGACGAAGTCATCCCTGAACTCCATAATACAAAGAAATGGCTGCCTCACTGATCTTAAATATAGATCATAAGAAAGATGTTTTCATGGAATCATTTATGAGTTCAAATCATGAAAGGTTTCTACAGGATGTCAGACAGAATCCACATTATCCAAAAAAGTTGTCCTTTATTGCTCCCTCGGTCTTGGTTTTTGGAAACAATACTTGCATACAGCAAGTGACCCTGGTTGACACAGTTACTAGATATGGAATTCCTGGCAACAGCAGCTATGATTATTCAACGTAGGATTTCTTGATGTATTCCTTACCCAACTTTTCATATATGCCTGCTGGTATGTGTTTTAAGCAATACTGAAAATGGAAAATTGTAAAGGCAGAGTGATTGTTCCATGTATAATCCATTCCATTACTGGCTTTTCAGCGACAGTTAAATGACAATTTTTCCAGTTTTTCAATGCTCAGCACCGTATAGTCTGCTCCCCTTTGTGCGATTTTGATCTATTTATCAGTGAGATTGAATTCTGAAAACAGTGAGGTAGTATTGATTAAACGCCAAGGCACATAGCCTGAACAAAGGTTTTGCAACGTCCAGCCTAGTAGCATGATAGAACGTAATTGTGACTGACCATTTTGCAACATGACCAAGTCCTATTCCATGATGTCTATGACAGAAGACACTATGCTGTCCAATGAATAAATCCTGGGCGACAGAGTTGTTAACCCATTGTGACCGTCCTGAGCCTCTCAGAAGCGGTCGCTCCCCTCGCTGCTCCCTGCTCAATCAATCTCCTGGTATCGTAGCGCTTACTGCCAGACTGCCAGCTACCACGCATTGCTTGCCTGAATACTGTATTATTGTAGCGCTTACTGCCAGAGTAACATATATCTCGCATTGCTCGCACTGCTGATTATTGGGTTATCGTAGCGCTTGACTGCTAGACCGTGTTGTGAGATTTACTGTACCATTGTGTTTCACTCGCTTTGCCTGCTTAGAATATTGTTGCCTAACTGTGCTGCCTGTTCATAGCGCTTAACAAGGTCGTGCCCCAATCTCGTCCGATTTTGCTTTTGGCTCGCTGCCATTTTGTTTGTTTGTTGTGGTGCCTCCCAGCCCGGCTCTCCACCCCGCTCCCGCCTCCCAGCTGCTCCTCCCTCCCACAGAAAGTGTAGGCTCCGCTCTTCCACGACTAGCGCTGTGACCGTCCTGAGCCTCTCAGAAGCGGTCGCTCCCCTCGCTGCTCCCTGCTCAATCAATCTCCTGGTATCGTAGCGCTTACTGCCAGACTGCCAGCTACCACGCATTGCTTGCCTGAATACTGTATTATTGTAGCGCTTACTGCCAGAGTAACATATATCTCGCATTGCTCGCACTGCTGATTATTGGGTTATCGTAGCGCTTGACTGCTAGACCGTGTTGTGAGATTTACTGTACCATTGTGTTTCACTCTCTTTGCCTGCTTAGAATATTGTTGCCTAACTGTGCTGCCTGTTCATAGCGCTTAACAAGGTCGTGCCCCAATCTCGTCCGATTTTGCTTTTGGCTCGCTGCCATTTTGTTTGTTTGTTGTGGTGCCTCCCAGCCCGGCTCTCCACCCCGCTCCCGCCTCCCAGCTGCTCCTCCCTCCCACAGAAAGTGTAGGCTCCGCTCTTCCACGACTAGCGCTGTGACCGTCCTGAGCCTCTCAGAAGCAGTCGCTCCCCTCGCTGCTCCCTGCTCAATCAATCTCCTGGTATCGTAGCGCTTACTGCCAGACTGCCAGCTACCATGCATTGCTTGCCTGAATTCTGTATTATTGTAGCGCTTACTGCCAGAGTGCCATATATCTCGCATTGCTCGCACTGCTGAGTATTGGGTTATCGTAGCGCTTGACTGCTAGACCGTGTTGTGAGATTTACTGTACCATTTTGTTTCACTCGCTTTGCCTGCTTAGAATATTGTTGCCTAACTGTGCTGCCTGTTCATAGAGCTTAACAAGGTCGTGCCCCAATCTCGTCCGATTTTGCTTTTGGCTCGCTGCCATTTTGTTTGTTTGTTGTGGTGCCTCCCAGCCTGGCTCTCCACCCCGCTCCCGCCTCCCAGCTGCTCCTCCCTCTCCCCCGCCCCCCACCATCCACATATGACAGCTGCTTTTGCGCGCAGCGTTAACGCGCAGCGGACGCACCCCATGCGCGTCGAAGGTGCGCCAAAGGTAAGCCCGTCTACGCCCGTCCGCGCCAGGACCGCGCCCAGTGCCAGACCCCCTGGCCCACGCAAAACCCACTCCACCCGCATAACGTACGACGCCGCATCCCTCTCAGCACTTAACCCCGGCCGACTTCCAAACTGCTACCAAGCTGCCCCAGGACACACCCATGGACCCTTCACCTGCCACTCCTGCAAGTTCGACTGCATCAGGACCCACACCAAATCCACAGACTCCAATAAGAGCTCCGACACTAACCACCTAAACTGCATCCTGCTCAATACCCGCTCGGTCCACAGACACGCCATTGAACTCTGGAACCTACTCGACACTACATCACCGGATGTCGCCTTTCTTACAGAAACATGGATGAATGCCTCATCAGCACCCAAAATCGCCATAGCCATCCCGGACGGCTACAAGATCATCCGGAAGGACCGCACCAATCAAACAGGAAGAGGCATCACCATCGTCCATAAAAACACCATCCGCATCACGACCAGTTCCGACGACAACCTCACATCCGCCGAACACCTTCACTTCCAGAGCCACACCGACCCCAAGACCACACTCAGAGGCACCCTCATCTACAGACCACCAGGACCCCGCACACACTTCAACGATGACATCACTGACTTCATCAGCCCACACGCCCTCCCCTCCGAGGATTATATTCTACTGGGAGACCTCAACTACCACCTGGAAAAGAAAAACGACTCCAACACCACCACCCTTCTAGACAACCTGGCCAACCTCGGACTCGAACAACTTGTCAATACCCCCACCCACTATGCCGGACACACGCTTGACCCAATCTTCACCTCCAGCAAGCACATCTCCTTCAATCACACCACAGCTCTCCACTGGACGGACCACAGCTGCGTTCACTTCAACTACAATAAGACCAAGACCCACAACCCCCCACAACCTATTCCCCGAAGAAACTGGAACAAAATTACTACCAACCAGCTCTTCACATCGCTTCACCGAAACGCTCCTGCTAAATCATCGGACCCAAACCAAGCAGCCACCAACCTCACACAAAGGATCACCCACAGCGCAGACGAACTAGCACCCTTAAAAAACCATAAAATCAAGCAAGGTAACAAAAAATCCCCCTGGTTCAACGACGACCTTAAGAAATCCAAGAAGCTATGTCGCACCCTCGAGAAAGCCTGGAGAAAAAAACCCAACCACTGACAACCTGACCACCTTCAAGAACGCAACCCGCAAACACCACCAACTGATTCGATCCACCAAGAAATCAGCATTCAAGGATCGACTTGACAACAATGCCCACAACAGCAAGGAACTATTCAACATCGTCAAAGAATTTACCAACCCCACCTCCGACACCAACGACATCACTCCCTCCCAACACCTCTGCGACTCCCTAGCCTCTTTCTTCTACAACAAAATCGCCGACATACATAACAGCTTTGAAAACCAACCCGGGGACCAGTCCACTCCACCCACCTCCGAACCAACACCCCCCTCTAACAACCTTCTCGCCTGGAACCCAATCTCCACTGAAGACACCATCTGCCTGATGAACTCCATCCACTCAGGATCGCCAACCGACCCATGTCCCCACCACATTTTCAACAAAGCAGACTCCATCATCGCACTCCATCTCTGAGACGTCATCAACTGCTCCCTCAACTCCGCTACCTTCCCGGAAAGCTGGAAACATGCGGAACTCAGCGCCCTTCTGAAGAAACCCACAGCAGACTGTGGAAAAGTAAATTTTGCCATGTTCTGTGTCCCTACGTGTCCCCCATCTTATGCTATGTGTGCATGATTAATATGCATACGTATTCCCCATGTTCGATTAAAGACGCAATTACAGTTGTGTCCATCTCTAGTATGTCAGTTTCCAGTTCTCGTGAAAGCTACGAGTATTAGGCCTATGTAAAGCTACGATGCCACGTTTCCCAGTGTGCACGTTATTTCATTGAAAAGTCCCCGTTTCTAGGCCTCAAAAGGGCCCGGACACCAGATTCAGCTCCTGTCTCCTGAACCCTCGCTGAGGAGCGATACAGCCCCCACCTGTATCCTCGACCCTTCACTTACTTCCTGCCTCACAGTGCCCGGCTCGGCCTGGCTCTGCCTACGAGTCTGCCAAGAATATGTTATGATTCTAGTTATCAGTCCAGCCCTCCTTCTCTGCATTCCTAAGCTACTGAATCGCATCAATAGTTTCCGTCATTGTCTAGCCTTTACGTCTCCATGTAGGAGAAATACTGCATTTAATGGTCATTTAATATTCTTCATCACGCACTACATGTAGAATAATGCATGCTCCAGTCTTAGAGTCTGTTAGCCTCTCCCCTCCTGACTCTTAGTTTATATCAACATGTCCTCTAAACATTAGATACTAGATAGGGTTTAGGTACATGTCGCCCTTACTCTCCAGACTTCAGTCTCTGCTCCTAGCACAGAGTTCATAGCCCCCAGCTTCTCCTAGTAACACGTCATTGTCAGTTTGCGCGCACCATTAGGTCAGAGGTCCCGGCTCCTTAGGTAGCCCCCTCCATGTTTCCGCCCCATTTATGACATATTCTGTTACGTTTACATCACATGTCTATGTATACGCCTCCTGTTACACCTACTTTCACCCTTATCTTTCGCGACTGCTATTGACCACACCCACTGCTCCGCCTACTGTATTCATTGTAATGCAACTGTTTTAGTATATATGCTTGTGTATTGTTATTAAATGTTAGCGCGCTCATTCCAGATCCTGCCCGACAGCTGTCGGGGCCCCCCTGTCAGGCCCTGTCATTCTATTCCCGTGCAGGTTGTCTTGTTCCTGTCCTTTATGCTGTATTAAACCTGCAAACTCCTACTACCTTGAATCTTGACTCTTATTTATTGAGCTATCTGTTATTACTATGTCCAGTAAAACCTAGATCCGGTATTATTTATTTATATACCACATAATGGCGCCCGAATAGGGACTTGCCCTTTCCCCACGCGCCGGTGAAGCCACGCCGGCCCCCTGACCCTCTGCAGCCGTGACGGAACCATACCGTGCACGTGCAGATATTTCTGCTTCAAGTATCCCTCAGGCCCACGGAGGAGACGGAGGTGGCGGTCCAGCATCCAGACGAGGCGGTGGAGGAACGCGGCGAGTCCCGACCAGAGCCCAAGCCGAGAGTCCAAGGTCCGAGGTATCCGGAGGCCCACCCGTAACAGAAGTCCGAAGTTCGTCCGTCCGGCGTCGAAGCAGTCCAGTCCAGTCCGAGGCCTTCCGTTCTTGCTGCCCGGTGAGTACCGTTGCTGGGGTAGTATCTAGACAGGGTCAATTTAATTGACTCTGGTCCGTGGGGTTTGGTGGTACACAGATCCCAAAAGGAAGTGTCCACTTCGGTGGATGCGGGTCCTGACGTGTCTCTTTATGAGACCGGTAAGTTTCGTACTGTTTTAGCAGTGCATCTAGTTTCTGTTCTAGTCAGTTCTGTTCTCGAGAAAATTCATGTATTCTGTTTTCCGTATTCCAGGTAGTATTCTGTTCGAACTGTTATTTTTAAACGTTCTTCATGTATTTTAATGTCGTGGTATGAATGTGGAGTAATTATCGTGTTCATTGTGTATTGTAATTACGTATTGTGTCTAGGTTACAGTTCAGTCATGCCCTTATTTTCTAAACTACGTCAGTTAAAAACCAGAAAAGGTCTGTTAGAAGCAGCAGTTCCTGTCCCGCCTAGGGACAGTCCAGGTCATTTTATGTATCAGAAGCATGGCATAAGTGCCATATTATATCTAGATTTATGGGTAGAGTACACCAAACAGTTAGAAGAAAAGTATAGATGGCCTGTATCAGGCACATGGGATGCCGAGTGCATCATGCGAGTAGAAGAAGCATTATGGAAAAAGAAAGCCAGACAGTCACAGAAAGATGCCATCGAGTTATGGCGCAAAGAATCTCATAAAAGAACCGAAAAAGAAATCAGAAAGTCAGAATTAAGTAGAGAATCCTTAGAACGAGCCCAAGAAAGGGAACTAATCGAGATAGGTGAACGAGTCAAAACCGAACAGTCAGACAGACAGAGGCATGCCCTTATTAAGGGTATGTATCCTCTCCTTGCCGAGGGCTTGCCAAAAGCGACCCCGGAGGCATCCAGTAATTTTCCGCCACCCTTAGTTCCGACCAAGCTACGTCACAAACCGACCGCAGCTGATATTTTTATTTCGTCCTATTTGGACGACACAGTCCCAGAATATGCAAATCCGCCAGCTCCTGTAAATAATGTAAATCCTGCTCCTCCAGTCACCGGAGTACCTGCCACGGTACCCCCGGTCCAGCCTACACTACAATTTCCCACTCTGCCAGCACGAAGAGTATCAGTCGATGATACCGGTTTAGGGGCCGCAGGAGGAGGTCCTCCTGGTACCCCGCCGCCACACCAACGTTTAACGTTAGTCGAGTTACATGAATGTGCGTTACAGCGTACGCCCAAATATAAGTCCGTTGCAGATATCCGACGAGCTCTTACTGAATGCCGCTATGATCCAGTTGCAGGTGATGATAGTACAGTTATATATTCCATCCGTGTAAGACGGGTGACCGGGTATTTGGATACCCTACCGAATATGAAAGAAGATCTAGACAGAATATATCGTTTCATCCGTACAGGGGATGATCCAGAAAGTATTGGCGAAGCCATGTCTCAAAGGAAAGCTGAGATCCAGCTCATGTTATTAAAGTTTCTGATTAATTGTTTAATAAGGGAACAAGATTATCCGACCAAAGATCCGGCTGAAATGAGAATCCTGACAAGGTGGAGTGATAATATAGCCGAGGGTAAACACAGAACTATCAGTAGTATAGAGAGTATGTACAAGAGAATCCGTAAAGAAATAATAAAGTTACACGAACAACGTAAAGCAGCACAAGTAAGCGAGAAAGAAAATGACTCTTCTACTGAAGAGGTAGAGGACGAGAATACCGCCAGAATAGCGTATGTAGGAAAGTCTAGATTTCCAGACCGCCATTTACGTCTAGACTACAAGAAAACTGTTCCTCCTCCAGCACCAGAACAAGGTTCTCTAGAACAAGTATTTCAAGCTACCGATCATATTCTGAAATCACGAATTGGTTATAGTGAGTTAAGTACTATGCATGAACAAGAACTAGTCCGATCAGCAGTCCGATGGATTACTGATTCTACCACTTTTCCAGACGAAATAGTGGCACAAATGTTTCTGAAACTGCCCCCAGCCGAGCAGCGACTGGTGGGTATGTATATGATCCAGCACCTCATTACTCTGTATGAGGGTCAACATTCTGATCCAGGTCCGTTACATGATGTCCTGAACGAGTTACTCCAGTATAGATGGAAAGGTCTAGGTACCGATTTAATTAGTGTCATCCTAGAACAGCGCCACAAATATAGAACGTTCCTGAACCCGCATTTTGTTCATGTCTCACCTCCAGAAAGTAAACCGTTTTACATAGATAGACAGAATCCGTTACGAGAAGTACACCCAGTTAGGACAACAGATGGTGAAATGCAAAGAGTATTTGTTTACACTCCGATTACAAAGATGGAACTCTTAGAGATGAAGAAATTAATTCCCTGTCATGACAAAGATCCAGCAGGGTTCCACCGAGAATTAAAAGACATGCTCCGTATGGGAGAATACACGTATCCAGATATTATTAAAATGTTAAAGGTCCTGTTGCCCGCAGGGGTATATGAGAAACTCAAGGAAAAAGATTGGGAGGTGGGAGAGAAAAAGATCGATTGGGCAGTTCTAGAAGCTGAAGATAAGATACGAGTACCAGGTACCGGTCTTGGAGAGAAATGTAAAGAATTACCAGAACTATTAATACAAGTTTTGCCTAGATTATTAGCCACTAAAAAGGAAGACTGGGATGCAATCTCAGCCTGTAAACAGAAACAAGACGAAGACACTAGTGATTTTTATTCTAGATTTGAGAAATGTTTTATTATAAACAGTGGCTTGAAGACGAGTAGCGAGTCATACCCTCATCTTTTTGTTACTAAACTAGTAGAGAATTCAAGTCCACAAGTTAAGAATCGAGTTTTGAAAGTCGAAAGTACGTGGCAAGCTAGTACCCCGTCCCAGATGTTACAGATGCTTCAGTACCACCAGAATAGAATCAGAGAAGAGCAAGATCATGAAAGAAAACGTATGAAAGACACGAAAATGAAAGTACTAGTTGCACAATCTGTTCCTCAAGACAGTCAGAAGAGGGGTCCGACTCAAGCCAGTCATCCTGCAGCTCCCGTTAAAGGGACCTGTAATTATTGTAAACAGCCAGGTCATTTTATAAACGAGTGTGCAGTTCTGAAACACAATATAGCTACTGGTAAGACTAAAGAAAGACCACGTCCGCCTAGACAAGAACAAGTTTCACAGACTTCTCAGCCACAGAATGCACAACAGACAGTTCCAGCACCGCAGCCTATTGCTGCAACACAGCATGTTACACAGCAGATGTACCAGTATGCTCAGTCTGAGTATCCAGAGTATCAGCCATATTCATGAAACAGCCTAGAGAGGGAGGTAGGCTTGCCTCTCATCGAGATTCCTGTAGATCAAGAAGGTCCCTATGTTCACAGTCAAGTATTAGGGAAAGACAGAAAGTTTCTGATTGATACAGGGGCAAGTAGGACCACCATCAGTCACGCCGAGGTTCCAGGGGCTCCGCTCTCAGGCTCTAGAAATGTTTCCCTTGGATTTTCAGGAAAGCCTATTGTAAACGAGATATCTAAGCCAGTTACTCTAGAAGTAGGTCCATTGTTCCGCACTACTGATCTGTTACTTACGAAGTCGTGTCCAGAAAATCTGTTAGGCATTAAAACACTGAAAGAATTAGGTGCAGTTATTTGCTGCTCCCCAGAGGGAATACGACTGTTTTTACGTGACTTCAAGGGTCACTATGTATTACGAGATTTTGATCCGAGATTGTCTAAATGTTCCGCAGCATCTATGGGCGTAAGGTCCAACTGATGTTGGTTATATGCAAATCACACCCCATCGTGTGACTCTCAAACCAGGTGTAGTGTTACCACGAATCAGACAGTACAGATTGCCACCTGAGGCTGTAGCAGCCTTATCCAAAATTATTGACGAGCTCATGGCTCAAGGAGTAGTTGTAGAAACTGACTCCAATGTATGTAATTCTCCGATCATTCCAGTCATGAAACGTACTGATCCAAATGCACCCCCAGTATATCGATTAGTGATTGACCTTCGAGAACTCAATAAATGTATTATTCCCCAGTACCCAGTTGTCCCAGATATTTCTTCCCTATTGACAGCCATTGATTCCGAAGCCTCATTTTTTACAGTCATAGACCTCAAGAACGCGTTTTTCAGTGTCCCCATTCATCCAGACAGCCAGTTTCTTTTCGGATTTTGTTTAAATGGAAGGAGCTATAAATTCACACGAGCTCCTCAAGGTTTCACAGAAAGTCCTAGTATTTACAGTCAAGCACTTAAGAGACAACTAGACAACATTCACATGCCAACTGACACTGCCCTGCTCCAGTATGTTGATGATCTACTGATCACAGCCCGTTCTGAACGTGCTTGCGAGCGAGCATCACTTACAGTCTTGTATTTCCTTGCCGAGATGGGGCACAAGGTGTCCCCTTCGAAGCTTCAATTCTGTGTCCAGCAAGTGATCTATTTAGGCCACTTGCTGTCCAAGAGGGGTAGGCAGTTGACACCAGACCGTATCCAGTTAATAGCGAGTCTTCCTCAGCCCAAGACCCAGAAGGAGGTACGTGCTTTTATCGGCCTTACTTCTTACTGCAGACAATGGATTCCTCAGTATGCATTTCTAGCTAAGCCACTGATACAGTTAACGACACAGGAGGCAGCCCTATCGACTGTCCTCCCTTGGACATCTGAACATACACTTAGTTTCAATGAGTTAAAGAAAGCTTTATGCCAAGCTCCAGTTCTAGCTACACCGAACTACAGTAAGCCTTTTACACTTTTCGTCACAGAACGCGAAGGTACAGCATTATCTGTTCTCACACAAGATCAAGCAGGACAATACAAGCCCTGTGCTTATTTTTCGAGCACACTAGATCCTGTAGCCCAGGCTCTGCCTGCGTGCCTCAAGTCAGTTGCAGCCACAGCACTAGCTATCAGACAAAGTGATTCCATAGTATTAGGACATTCTTTGACAGTACAAGTTCCACACTCTGTGGAAGTTCTTTTAAACCGAACACAAACTCAGCACTTGACAATTGCACGTTTAACAGGTTATGAACTGACACTGTTCCAGCCACACATAGAAATCAGACGCTGCAACGTTCTAAATCCTGCTACACTGTTACCGTCAGTTAATTCGAATCCTGCCACACACGACTGTGTGGAAGTAGTTAATATTATGACAAAGCCAAGACAAGATCTGACAGATATTCCATTACCAGATCCCGACCTGACACTTTATGTGGATGGTTCATGTATGAGAACAAGTACAGGAGAACTAGTAGCCGCGTATGCAGTGACTACTGACACTGAAGTTATAGAAACACATCGTATTGACACCCTGTCTGCTCAAGCAGCAGAGCTAGTTGCTCTGACACAAGCCTGCATACACGCTAAGAACCTGAAAGTTAATGTTTACACAGATTCACGCTACGCATTTGGAGTTGTACACGACTTCGGAGTGCTCTGGCAGGAGAGAGGTTTCATGACTTCTCATGGAACCAAGATTCAGCATGGTCTCCTTATTCAGGCTCTGTTAGATGCCATACATTTACCGACATCTATTGCTATCATGAAGTGCAAAGCACATACGAAAGTTACTGATACTATTTCTCAAGGTAATGATCTAGCAGATCGCACAGCCAAGCTTACAGCACAGACTCCAGACATTTCAGTTAATCCGACACAGACACGTACTCCAGATCCGACTACCTGTATGACAGTTAAGGACCCCACTCAAGATGTCATAGATATCCAGTCACATGCTACTCCCGATGAAATCAAGAAATGGTCCGAACAAGGAGGGGTCCAGACAGATCAGGGATGGGTAACGAAGGGTAGAGCCACATGGTTTCTCCCGACTCTATGGTTCAAGTCATTATCAATACCGCACATAGTCCAGCACATTTAGGAGAAAAAGCTATGTTAGACAGTATCCAGAACATTTGGTTCAACAAGCATTTACGGGCTGCAGCCAAGCAGAAAGTCCGTACCTGTATGATATGTTGCCAGTTCAATCCAGGTAAAAGTGTCCCGGTGGAACAAGGTGGATTCCAGCCCCCTGACCACCCTTTTGAAGTCCTCCAGATGGATTATATTCAGATGGAGCGATGTCGAGGTTTCAAGTATGTCCTTGTAGTTGTATGCGCTTTGTCCAGGTGGACAGAGGCATATCCAGTCCCAGATTACACAGCCACGACCACTGCCAAGCAGTTGGTTCGTGAATTCTTCCCCCGTTATGGACTCCCTAGAGTCGTATATTCTGACAACGGCCAGCCATTCTCATCTGAGCTTATGAAACATGTTTCCCTTTTGTTAGGGTACCAGTGGAAGTTCCATTGTGTACGCCATCCAGAAGCAGCCGGTCTAGTAGAGAGACATAATCAGACCCTGAAAATCCGCATTGCCAAAGTATGTAAAGAGAAAGGTGTGGACTGGCTAGTAGCTCTGCCAGTCGCTTTATTTTATATGCGCATGGTCGCACATTCCAGATCAGGTCTGTCCCCGTATGAGGTCGTATTCGGCCGCCCCCCTAACATGTGGGGTACACCTAGACCTCGAAGTATTACAGATGTTTCAAGTAATATGCTGACAGATTACCTAGCTTCCTTGATGTCTGCCCTCAACTCTTGTCGTTCACAGGTTGCTGCCGCATTTCCAGACAATACCGAGGTGGCACCGCATGAAATCGTTCCCGGATGCATGGTTCTCGTGAGGAACTTTGATCGTTCAAGTCCGCTGGAGCCTCGCTGGAAGGAACCCCGACAGGTCCTCCTGGCCACCCGTACTGCCGTCAAGCTGGAAGGCAGGAAGGGCTGGGTCCACCTGTCTCATGTGAAAAGATTTTACGGACTAAAGCCTGTTTCTAAGAACATTTCCGAGGATCTTAAAGACTGCCAAAGTACTATTCTTAAGGACTGTCCCGCAAAAGACAATGATACTGAACCCTCCCTGTTAGAGAAAACTCCGCAACAGGAGTATAAGAAAAAACTAAGGTCTAGTAAAATAAGTCAGCCAGTTTGATTGTCTAAGTCCTCCCCTAGGTGAAACGGTTAGACCGGTTTCTGACATGTATAAAATAGACCCCCATAGTGAGAGAGTTAGTCAAAACTCAATCCGATGTATCGTTTTTCTAAGCTTCATATTGTTTTTCAGCCTTATGTTTACCTGCACCAGTTATGCTTTTTATTTGTATTTTCCAGTTTCTCATGTAAATAAGTCTTCTATTGCTACAGTAGAGCACACGTTTAGTGATCTGCCTCCTCATGAACTCTCATATCGTCTCGCTATGCGAAATAATTCCTTTATCCGCATGTTACATTATTCACACCAGACCAGCAATGCCACTAATTGTTGGGTATGTGGTCGACTCCCCCCTTTCCAGACACCGAAGGGAGTTCTGCCACTATTTCCTTATCCATTTTCACATAATGGTTCGTGTGGAGCATGGTCCACGTTAACGTCATCCTCAACAGATATGTCTTTTCTTAACAGTACATGTTTCCCAGACAAGCAAGGTCTTCCCCACAGAACAGGGTTAGATCTAGAAAATGAAGTTTATAATTTGGGTAATTATTCTTCGAATTTTATGGTCCTGAATGTTCAGTCTGATACTACTCCAGACTTACCTGCTATATCAGTATTACCAGTCAAAGGTGAATTATGTGTCCGAAAGAATGGTTCCGTACATGTAGGACATAGTGATTGTACTACTATTGTCAAGTATAGTGACAGTAGGAAATCTATTTTTAAAGCTTCACGTCATTCTTATTTTGTTTGTGGTCAGACCGCATATGTTCGTCTGCCCCTCGATTGGGAGGGAACCTGTTACATTGCCTTCCTACTGCCACCAGTTTTTCTAGCCCCACCTGACTACCATAGGAATTCCCACCTAGTACATACTAGACACAAGAGAGACCTCCCGATTGTCGATTATACTGAAACTGCTCTAGAACAATACATAGATATCAATAAAGGTGTCTTCCCCTATTTAGGTACTGTTGTGAATAGTAAACTGATACGTAGATTAACGAGAACCCTTGAAGCAGTAGTGATTGAGACTACCTCTGCTCTAGGTAACTTAACCGAAGAGCAATCCTTTATGAGAATTGTCGTGCTCCAGAATCGTCTCGTCCTTGACGTCATACTGGCCGATAGGGGCGGGGCATGTAGAGTCATCGGATCTAGTTGCTGCATTTTCATTCCAAATAACGCGCCGTCTGTTTATTCAGCTATAACCAGACTCCATAATATTGCCCATATGTTACACCAAAATCCAGGCACCTGGACATGGTCCGGTTGGTTCTGGAATATAATTTCCGCCTGGGGATGGAAAGTATTGTCCTTTCTAGGTATTGCAGTAGCGATCATATTCAGTTGCTGCCTCTGTATACAATGTGGCCCTGCGATTTGCGGCATTTGTGCTACCTCTTGTATTCCTAGTCCCAAGTCCCGTTCTAAATCCCGTTCCAAGAAAATTCGAGACGAGCAAATGATACTGTATGAAATGATAGATGGTATCATGAATATTGATGTTTCCTGATGGAAACGTAGTGACAAGGAGGGAATGTGGAAAAGTAAATTTTGCCATGTTCTGTGTCCCTACGTGTCCCCCATCTTATGCTATGTGTGCATGATTAATATGCATACGTATTCCCCATGTTCGATTAAAGACGCAATTACAGTTGTGTCCATCTCTAGTATTTCAGTTTCCAGTTCTCGTGAAAGCTACGAGTATTAGGCCTATGTAAAGCTACGTTGCCACGTTTCCCAGTGTGCACGTTATTTCATTGAAAAGTCCCCGTTTCTAGGCCTCAAAAGGGCCCGGACACCAGATTCAGCTCCTGTCTCCTGAACCCTCGCTGAGGAGTGATACAGCCCCCACCTGTATCCTCGACCCTTCACTTACTTCCTGCCTCACAGTGCCCGGCTCGGCCTGGCTCTGCCTACGAGTCTGCCAAGAATATGTTATGATTCTAGTTATCAGTCCAGCCCTCCTTCTCTGCATTCCTAAGCTACTGAATCGCATCATTGTCTAGCCTTTACGTCTCCATGTAGGAGAAATACTGCATTTAATGGTCATTTAATATTCTTCATCACGCACTACATGTAGAGTAATGCATGCTCCAGTCTTAGAGTCTGTTAGCCTCTCCCCTCCTGACTCTTAGTTTATATCAACATGTCCTCTAAACATTAGATACTAGATAGGGTTTAGGTACATGTCGCCCTGACTCTCCAGACTTCAGTCTCTGCTCCTAGCACAGAGTTCATAGCCCCCAGCTTCTCCTAGTAACACGTCATTGTCAGTTTGCGCGCACCATTAGGTCAGAGGTCCCGGCTCCTTAGGTAGCCCCCTCCATGTTTCCGCCCCATTTATGACATATTCTGTTACGTTTACATCACATGTCTATGTATACGCCTCCTGTTACACCTACTTTCACCCTTATCTTTCGCGACTGCTATTGACCATACCCACTGCTCCGCCTACTGTATTCATTGTAATGCAACTGTTTTAGTATATATGCTTGTGTATTGTTATTAAATGTTAGCGCGCTCATTCCAGATCCTGCCCGACAGCTGTCGGGGCCCCCCTGTCAGGCCCTGTCATTCTATTCCCGTGCAGGTTGTCTTGTTCCTGTCCTTTATGCTGTATTAAACCTGCAAACTCCTACTACCTCGAATCTTGACTCTTATTTATTGAGCTATCTGTTATTACTATGTCCAGTAAAACCTAGATCCGGTATTATTTATTTATATACCACAAGACCCCAATGAACTTAAGAACTACCACCCCATATCGCTCCTCCCATTCCCTGCCAAAGTGATTGAGAAAGCCGTCAACAGTCAGCTCGCCGCCTTCCTCGAAACCAACAAATCCCTCGACCCTTCAGAGTCCGGCTTCCGAGCCAAACACAGCACCGAAACCGCACTCATCGCAGCAACAGACGACATCCGAACTCTACTGGAAAACGGAGAAACAGCTGCCCTCATCCTACTTGACCTCCCTGCAGCCTTCGACACAGTCTGTCATAGCACCCTAATACAACGCCTCAGCAACATCGGAATACAAGGAAAAGCATTGGACTGGATCATCTCGTTCCTCGCCGGAAGAACCCAGAGAGTCCGCCTCCCCCCTTTTAGATCAGAGGCCACCAAAGTCATCTGTGGCGTACCACAAGGATCATCATTCAGTCCCACCCTCTTCAACGTATACATGAGTCCCCTCGCATCCATCGCACGCCAACACAACCTCAACATCATCTCCTACGCAGACGACACCCAGCTGATCCTCTCCCTCACCAAAGACCCTAATACCGCCAAAACCAACTTACACGAAGGAATGAAAGAAGTAGCCGAGTGGATGAAGAACAGCCGCCTAAAACTGAACTCGGACAAAACAGAAGTTCTCATCTTAGGATCACCCCCCTCCGCCTGGGACGACACATGGTGGCCACCAGCCCTGGGAACCGCACCCATAGCTACGGACCATGCACGTAACCTGGGCTTCATCCTGGACTCCTCCCTCTCGATGACCAAACAAGTCAACGCCGTCTCATCCTCATGCTTCAACATCCTACGCATGCTAAAAATAATCTTCCGCTGGATCTCCACCGAAACAAGAAAGACAGTCACCCACGCACTGGTCACAAGCCGACTGGACTACGGAAACACCCTCTACGCCGGAACCACAGCCAAACTACAGAAAAAACTCCAACGCATCCAAAACACCTCAGCCAGACTCATACTGGACATCCCCCGTCAAGCTCACATTTCCGGTCACCTGAAAGACCTCCACTGGCTACCCGTCAACAAGAGAATAACGTTCCGTCTCCTCACCCACGCACACAAAGCCCTCTACGACCTAGGACCCGAATGGCTCAATACACGACTGTCCTTCTACACCCCCACCCGCCAACTACGTTCATCCAATCAAGCCCTCGCCGCAATTCCGCGCATCCATAGATCCACCATGGGGGGAAGAACCTTCTCCTACTTAGCGGCCAAAACCTGGAATTCTCTCCCCACCCACCTCCGCCTTGTACAGAACCACCTCTCCTTCAGAAATCAACTTAAAAATTGGATCTTCGATAAGTAAAGTACCCCCCCTCCTCCTCCACCCCCCCAAGCGCCTTGAGACCCTCTGGGTGAGTAGTGCGCTATACAAATTTCCGAACTTGAACTTGAACTTGAACTACAGAGAGAGTTTTCTCTAAGTTAATAGGATCCATTTTTTGTATTCTTTCTGCAGTCTGCTTGCGTAATCTTTCATGCTTCATTATACATAGCATTGATACACGCGTATATAAAACGTTTATGACGCGTTGTTCTTAGTCTTAGCAAGAATACTCTAAGATCAGCGCCATCTTTAAGTAAAGATAAGTGTTGCTTTACATCCTTAAGTGTAGATCTATGCAGCCATTCAAGGCACAGTTTCCCTACATTGTAAGTTGTTACTATTCCTGGATGCTGTTTTTGAACATATCTTGGGTCTGGCCTATTGAATTTGAAACCCTGTGTTTTGTTTAGGAATCTATCTTGACAGTTGCTTTTGTCTGTGGGCCAGATCAACCATTTTTTCCAATCTGGATCTGTTGTGTTGTGATGCAAAATATTATGTACGTCGACCTCCCCCTCTGAAGTGTTATCACTATCAGGTGTAGTTGTAGGTAAGGACGGATTGTTCAAGTCTTTTATCTTGGCTAACCCTAGACAAGACGTCTGTTGGACAGTGTCATTCAAAAACATAAGTTGCTCCGGGATGATGAAGGCTCTAAATAAAGCTTCTATCCCCTGCACTTGCCAATCTTTCGTGCTCCAGACAGTTTTTGTCTCAATGTTGTCTTTCCAAAAGTTGAAACCTAATGTAGACACCTGAGCATAAATGGCCGCAGAATAAATGTGCTTGGTATTTGTCAACATACTTTTCATTCCAGTCTTATTAACATTTTTAAAGTAAAAGATTCTGGGTTGGATACATTGAAACCAGAAAAGTATGGACATTTCCCCAAAAATGTTTTTGAACTACCATTTGGTGGTGTAGGACAATGTTCCCATTGGATATACATTAATACATTTCGAGGATTTGCAGATGTGTGCAAGAAATGATGACCATAAAGATTATAACAATTCATTTGTTCATAGTCAGATGAACCTTCGGAATATTCATGATTAGCAAATACTGCAACCAAATTTTTTATAACAGTTTGAGCATCAGCCGAGTGCTAAGGCCACATCCAAATGAATCTTGAACACGAAGCCACTGCGACCAGGATATATTTATAGTTACCATCCCTTTCCAAGGGACCGCAGTGTTCCAGGTAAACACACGCTAATGGTTTATCTGAAATTAACAGGGGTGTCTGAGCAGGACGTTTCACAGTAGAGACTTTCATCTCTTGGCATATCTCCCAATCCAGAATGTAGTCTCTGGTTTGTTTCCTCATGCGTGGCCACCAGTATCTCTGTTTTAATAATGATACTGTGGCGGAAACACCTGCATGTGCAGAGGCGAGCCCTTCACGTGCTGCTAAGATTAGTACTAATCTATGTTCCAAGTTTGGAATTACTCTGTCCCCCACTCCAAGGATTCAAGCAAACTGAACATTATTTGCATCAGTTATATATGAGTATTTGAATGGAAAGCCTTTTGGTACTGTCTTTGCTTGAAGCATTGACAGCTTGCATTATTTTGCCGTCTATTTTAGTTTTGAATGAGTGATTACAGCTACGGAAGCCGTTTGCACAGCTGCCTCCGCGGCTTCATCAGCCAAGGAATTCCCTGCAACGTGAACGCCATCACGTTGATGACTCAGCGTATGTATCACATGAGTGTTTTTAGTGCTTGTCGTAACTAAACTACTTGTTCCCAAAGCAAATTATGCTTGATTGTGCCACATTTTTCATCTTTGTAACCGTTTTAAATCCAGTTCTGCAAGTATTCATTGTAAGATTCAACACAATAATACGAATGGCACACTATGAGTGTGGGGAATTCGCTGTCTCTATCTTCAAGCGCCATCTTGAATGCTTGTAGTTCTCGCTGAGCTGTACAATCTCCTAGAGATTGAGTTTTAGTGACCATTGCTCGGAATTTGTCATCGCGCCAACGACCTTTAACGATCGAGGACGCAGAACTATAGGCTTGTTTACCCTACGTAGCGGGTTGAGCTTTTCCGTCAGTATAAATTATACATTCATACTGTGCTAGAGGCAGAATTTCAGTAGACAGAGGATATTCTTGTTCGTATTGTAAAAATGCTTGTTTTTTCAAATAAGGATCAAAAACATATTCAACGTCTGTCGCAGCAAGAGAATGAACCCATTGTATCCATCTCGGATGTTAAGCCTTAGCATTAGGGATGCTCGCTTTCGTTACTGCCTCTAAGGCGGGTACAGGTGTAACAACCATAATGCGTTTTCCCTGCACGAGGGCTCTCTCTTTTCCGACCGCAGTTTGAACAGCTGTCAAAAAAATTTCTGTAGAAGTGAATTTCATTTCAACTTGCGTATACAAATGTGATTTGTAAGCTATTCGTACTTTTTCACCTTCATTAAAAGTTGAGCACGTGAATCCGCATTGTCCTGGAATGATTCTGATCACTAAGTTGCGTTCGTTTATGCAAGTTGGTACATGTTTTGTTGCTAATATGCCTGTTTGCAATGAACGCAAAATTTCAGTGTGTTTTTGTGTCCAATTAACTGTTTTAAAATCAGGTTTGATTAATTTATAGAGAGGTTTAACCCTTTTTGCGTAATTTAGAATGTAAGTTCTTCTGAAATTCAGGAAACATAGAATCGACTGTAAGTTCTTCAGTGCTTTTGAAGGTTGGAGCAGCACACACTTTTCTAAAAAGTTGGCTGCCAGGCTTTTGCCTTCACTTGATAACTTGTATCCTAGAAACAGGATGTTGAGGTGGGCATTCTTTGATTTCTTAAAATTGAATTTGTTCCCTTCAGAGGCGAAGCCCAGTATAATGGTGTTCACCGTGTTCAAGTGCCTATCCAAGTCATTGTCTGTTAAATAGATGTCATCGATGTATGACAATGCTTCGTCATCATACATTTGTAGCAACTCTGTTACCCTTGCTGAACATAACCCAGGACTATGCTTGAATCCCTGAGGGAGACGACAGAAGTGATGATGTGTCCCCATAATTGAGAAAGCGGTCAAATACCTACTTTCTGGTGCAATGTTTTAACAGATGAAACCGTTAGAAATATCAAATGTGGTTTTATATTTTTTACACACAATGTTATTCATTACTGTTGCACTGTGCGCATTTCGTACTGCAATCGTTTTGCAACAAGGGTTTCAATGTCTGTAATCCAAAACTAGACAATATGTATGGTCTGGTTTGAAGACAGGAAACAAAGGATTGTTCATTGATGAGGTGCATGTTTCAGTTACCCCTTGGCATTCAAGTTGATCTAAGATCTCCCTGACCTGATTTTTTGATTCTTACTTAACTGGATACTGCTTTTGTGCAGCAGGTTGATTTTTTAACTGGATTTTAAGGTGAGGAGAATCCTCATCCCATCCTACATGATTTTTGTATAAATCTGGAGCTCGGGCTACTGCCCATTTTCTGGCATTAGTATATTTTAAACTAATTGGAATGTGGTTGGAAAAGGCTGGCATAATGATGTCTTGTATATAAACAACAAAGGAGTGACTGTGATACAAAAGATAATAAAACTGGTGGCAGTTAAAAAAATGTAACTCCGCGGTGTGCTGCACGCGTGATCAATGCTCACACCAATGCATACACGCAGCGGGGCAATCTCTAAGTCCCTGTATGAGCCCAATGGACTATCTTCAATAGAAGAAAGTCAGGGCGCTTGGTGGTCACCCTATAATAGGCGGAGGGAAAAGAACTTCACTTGTTTGAAGGACCCTCACTCAACACTAGTTGGTAACATGCTTCATCATTGGGTCCCCGCTGGGGTGACCGAATGTCTCCCCAGCGTGCTACGACGCCTGGCTACAGCGGAGCAGGAT
The DNA here is from genome assembly GCF_964261635.1 of Lissotriton helveticus. Taxonomy (NCBI): domain Eukaryota; kingdom Metazoa; phylum Chordata; class Amphibia; order Caudata; family Salamandridae; genus Lissotriton; species Lissotriton helveticus. The sequence goes on along the minus strand of NC_136069.1, from coordinate 2,110,391 downwards.
GTGGTGAGTGCAACAGTGCCCAAATTAGGAAGTGACTAAATGTGATTGTGCAAATGTGTTCAATGTTAAAAAATGCAAAGGTTGTGCCTTCAAAATTATTTTTTAATAATGGCCAGCCTGCATTGGTTAAAAACAAAGTGAGTGGACTCCCCAGGTTCTTAATTAAGCAACCGGAATCCTAATCCAAGACAGAGGTTGGTCGACATGTTTCAGCTGTTTGGTTGCATTTTGCTCAGCTTTCTTCAGGACCTACAGTAAAGTCCTCCGGTGGTGTGCGCGCGCTAAGGCGTACCCTCCCGGGAGGCTCAAAATGTGAAAAATATATATACAGTGAAAATGCTCGGAAATTTTCTGTCAATTACCCACTACACAGTTGGTGGGGATGTAAAAAAAAGACTTCCTAAGGGACATGATTAAGCCCTTACAGAGACGACAGCGTGGGATATCTTCACGCGGTGTTTTTTTTAACGACCGCGGCTCCCCTCGGTGTACCTATGCAGTCAGCGGCTGTCTTCGCATGTTGTATTGTGCCTTTTATTACTCTATTGAAGCGTTCAACCGCATCGTTTCCTGCGGGATGGTACACAGAAATGATGTCTTGGCCATGTGGGCACTCCCTGACAAATTCTGGTGGCCAGTCTTCAGCGAGAAGAATGTCATAACCCTGAGAGAGTCACTCCCAAAAGAGTGCTCTCACTTTTCTTGTTATATCTCCCGCCATCCGGTGTGTTACTTCACTGCTACTAACATATGTGGAGAACTAACCCTGGTATCTGCAGTTTCAACTTGAATGTACTCATTTAAGTCCACTGTCTCCAGATGATCCTTCAAGTTCTTGCGAACTATGCTGCGCTGTCCAACATTGTCTGAGCCTATTTCCCGTTCTTGAGTTGTGTCCTCAAGATCCTTGGCATGTCTGATTTTTAGACCTACTACCTTTTTTGGTGAATTGAGTTTTCTTGTTTTTCTGAACGTGCTGATCGTCTTTCGACTTCACGCGTTCTTCCTTGTGTTCTGACTGTCCTCTTCTTTCGGATTTCTGTGACGAAGACTGAAAGGTATGAGAGGAACGTTTATCAGTATCCTGATATCTATTAGGTTTTCTCAAAGTATCCTTGTTCCTGAGGTTATACCTCCTTTCAGAGGCCTCCTTTTGAGGAGACCTACCTCTGAAAGGAGAACGCTTCTCTTTAGAAGTTTGTTTAGTGTTCTCCCTCTTCTTTTTAGGAGGAGTAGGAGTGTTTTTAGTAAAGACCTTCACAGGACCTTCAGACATATACATCTATTAGATTTTGTAAGTTACTAAGTAAGTCTTCATCCGACATTGATTCAATGTCATGGTCAGGTGTGTAGTTGGCCATGTTGCTCCTGGTCTACCTAGTGGACCAAGCCTGTTAATGTGATTTAAATGTTTTAGGCTGCCTTTAAACCAGAGCACATGCTCTTGGTATGTTAGTGGAATTGCAATATACTCAAAAGGAATGTATTCCATCGGTGGATCATCTTCCTTGCAGAAGTGAAACACGTGTGTTCTTGGATTTGCTTCAGGGAAGACTATCCATGAATAGAATACCTCTGTCTGGTGATATTCATGTGCTTCTATCCCAAAAACTACCCTACCACCTCTCGATGTTAGGCCATTTTTTATAAGTTTTATAATGATGGCATTCCTTAAATTTAGAGGTATGACTATAGCAACCTTGTCGATTTCTTGGAAACCTGAAAAGTTTAAAGCTTGTATGGCGTCATCGCTTGTAGCTCCACCGGTTTTGGTGGTATTGCCATTATTCGACATTGTTTAATGAAACCTGCAAAGCAAGTTTCAAGGAAACAAAGATAAGGTACACAATATTTTGGAACACTGTATCCTTCAACGTTGAACAAACCAAAAACTAATACATAGAATTTTTTCGTCCTACTCAGTTATGGCGGATATTTACCCTTTTACCCACTCCAGACGTCTATTGGAGTCTATACGGAAAAAGGGGTCTCTGAGAAAAGCAAGACTGAGTTACTTTAGTATCTAGCGTTAAATTAGTGCCTTACCAAACGTTGGGCGCCATGTAGTGTAGTTTCTATATTCCCAAAAGGCTCTGCGCATTGGATTAATATTAACCCTGGGCGGGCAACTTCGCTATGCCCACGAAGTGGGCGTAGTGTTGCCTACTTCGCCCTTTGCAAAGTAGGCGTAGCAGGCAACACTACGTAGTGAAGTTGCCCGCCACCCGCCTCCCTCCCGCCCTCCCTAAATGCTTAAATTGACTTAAAAATAAATTATAAAACCACTTACCTTGTCCGCTGCGTCCCCGGGGCTCCCTCTCGTCATCGCGCCGCCGGCGCCGCCGTCTTGGATACTAATGCGCAAGAGCGGCGGCCCGCGCATGCGCATTTCTCTTGAGAAATGCGCATGCGCGGGCGGCCGCACATGCGCATTAGTATCCAAGACAGCGCCGGCGGCGGCGCGATGATGAGAGGCAGCCCCAGGGATGCAGCAGACAAGGTAAGTGGTTTTATATAATTCATTTTTAAGCTAATTTAAGCTTTTAGGGAGGGCGGGAGGGGGGCGGGAGGGAGGCAGGTGGCGCGTAGTGGGGCTACGCGAAGTGCGTGGGTGGGTGTAGTTTTTTGCCCATTTCGCGTAGCTTCGCGAAGCCTCACTACGCCCACTACGCCCAGGGTTAATTAATATATCCTACAGATTTGAAGTAGGACTTAGGTCTGTAGGTCTCTATCGAACATACTAAACTTAATTGGGAGTGCCAGCTAGCTCAGAGGTCACTAGAAACTTTCTCAAATTCAAAAGAAGGGATTAGTTTCTGATAACTGCATAAATATGACAACTTTGTTTCCCTAGGACTGGAATAACTATCTTCAGAGTCGTGGAAACAATAGATAATTATTTCACTCAATCAATCGTGCATGCTTCTTTTCTGCCGTGCATTGATGGGAACTTTTCCCGTATGGAGTTCCCCACAGAGGCGGTCTCCGACTGGGGTACAAACTTCATATCTAAGTTGATGACGTCCTTGTGGCAGAAGTGTGGGGTTACCTATAAGTTCACCACTCCTTCCCACCCCTAAGGTAATGGGCGGGTTGAGAGATTAGACCGGACCTTCAAGGGCATGATTAAGGGTCCGGCATAATCCATGAGGCGTAAGTGGGATGTCCTCTTGCCATTCATGTTGTTTGCTTTCAGAGAGGTACAGCAGAAGTCCTTAGGGTTCAGTCCTTTTGAGCTCCTGTAGGGACATCCTGTAAGGGGACCTCTGAATTTGGTCAAAGAAGGCTGGGAGAAATCTCCCAGTAAACCTCCCCAGAATGTATATAGCTGCATGCTGGCATTCAGAATCCAGACTAAGTGGAGAAGTGTGGCTCAAATGGTTAGAGTGGCAGACCCTGATGCAGAGGTCTGGCCCGGGACCAGGGTTCAATACCCGCCTTGGCGGGCCTTGGGCTCAATTTCCTCGGACCTGATAATTCTCGCCTCGGTGCCTATTCTAATCATGGGTCCCACTCTGCGACTCTGGGAAATAGCTTGCTTAATCTCCACAACGGGCCCCAAAAGCGCTGGGATGCCTGGTTTCACCCTGGGGGTGCCCAGGAGAGGACACTCACAGGGAAAACCAGGAAGGGTTCCTAAGCGGTATACGTACAGCGCCGGGACACTACCTCAGGGAAGTAGCTGTGCGCTCTATAAATGCCGGTACATTTACATTTACATCTAAGCTCTTCAGTCAAGTGGCTGAGGTGAAACTGGAAGCCAGCCAGGAGGAGATGAAACGTTGGTATGATCAGAATCACGCTCTGATTGAGTTCCAACCTTGGTAAAAAGTGTTGGTCATGGCCCCAGTGGAGCCTTGTGCTCTCCAGGACAAGTGGCAGTATTCAGCTCTATTTGGGAAGAACATCTACAACACCTCAGGTTGTCGTCAGTCAGTACAATCCCTAGCTCCCCATCCCATTTCTTACACGACAGCGGAGATTCAGGCGCCATTTGTGTGTGTACCACTCTGTATATTAATGAGACCAATCGTGTAGGCTTGTCTTCCTCTAATATAAGCTGTAGTGGGGCTAGCACTGGGGGCTCCGCTGGGAACTCAAGAGTAATGGATTTTATCCTGATTCTCAGTCTGAGATATATGAAAGTGTCAAGTGGCGTCCTCTGTACTGTTTGGAACATGTGGTCGACGCTAAGGAATTGGCCCTCATGATACAGTTCCCCCCAAGTATACACCAGGGTACACTGTTGAAAATTCCGAAAGATCCCCTCTTGTAACAACGGCATAGCGGGGTGGTAAGTGAGTGGCAGTAAGGGCGAATACAGCATAGTTGCCTCCAGTTTTAGTTGTATGCGCTGCCATGCCGCTATGGTACCTGTGAGGGCATTGGCAGTCCTGTCTGCCTTTGGCACTCTTACATACAGTGCTCCCTCTTTTGGCGTGGGATGCGCAAACCAATGTTCTGCTTCCACTTGTGGAATGCATGTCGGCTGTTTCACCCAAAACCAGGCAAAGTGGGCCAGTGCACTCAGGAAATAAAGCTCAAAGTTCGGTATACCAAACCCTCCTTGCGAATATGGCCGTATCATCACCTCCCATTGTATTCTGGGCTGATTTCCTCCCCACACCAGCCTCCGCATTTCTGTTCTCAGTGATCTAAAAAAATGTGCCCCCGGATGAAAGGGGATGTTCATAAATAGATACAGGAGCCGGGGGAGCACCACCATTTTAATCAAAGATGCCCGGCCAGCCACAATTTACCCCAATTTATTTGTATACCCGAAAGCTGTCCAAAAACAATAAATTCCCTTAATAACTCATTTAAATTTTGCTGCGGGTCTCAGATATATAGAGTGACATCATCAGCGTACATTGAGACCAATATCTGGCGCAAATTGCATTGTAAGGCTTTGTCATTGTGGTGTTTCCGTAGTTTTGCCGCCAGCGGTTCCGTTGCTATTGCAAAAAGCAATGGGGAAAGGGGACAGCCTTGCCGTGTCCCTCTAGTTATTTAAAAAGTTTGTGACGTTTGCCCATTTACAAGGACCTTTGCCACTGGTAAGCAGTAGAGCAGTTGGATCCAGGACAAGAAAAGCGGGGGGAAACACATGCGCCTCAATACCCCAAGAATATAATCCCATTCAATGGAATCGAACGCTATGGTGGCGTCCAAATAAATTGCTGCCATAGGCAACTCAGGCACAACATTGTTTAATATGGCAAACAGCGTCCTCAGGTTACGGGAAGTGGCCCTACCAGGTACAAACCCTGATTGATCTGGTAATATCAAGTGCTCCATTAATAGGCTCAGGCGCATCGCTATCAACTTAGTCGGAATTTTTGCATCACAATTTAAAAGCGATAGCGGCCTGCATGAATCGCAGTAGTTTGGTACTTTTCCCGGCTTTAGCAATGATAATATGAGCGCTTCCCTCATGGAAGGCGGCAGCTGCCAGACTTCCAGTGCATCCTCGTACACTTCTCTGAGAATAGGGGCCAGTAGGTCAACATACATTTTATAAAATTCTGCTGGGATGCCATCTGTCCCTGTGGCCTTCCCAGACTGCAGACCCATAATTGCCTCACGCACATCATCCAGTTCAAATGGGGCGCGTAGAAATGTCCTCTGTACGTCACTGAGCCAGCCCAGCTCTGCGTCACCCAGGAATATATCCAAATCTAGGTCATTCTGTCTGGTCGTGGTGTATAGTGCTTTGTAATGGCACAGGAATGCGTTAAGTATACCCGCCGTATCTCTATGCATCTTCCCCTCTTGGTCCCCCACTTACATCACTTGGTTGCTGCAGGGGAGCCGTCTTATTTTCTGTGCCAGCGCCTTCCCAGACCTATCCCCCTCCCCATATTGTTGGGCCACCCAGTATCTACCCCTAAACTGCGCCTCCCTCCGGGCCTCCTCCATATATTCTGTCAGCTTATCCCTGAAGGATGCTTGCGCGGAACCACAGGGATCCCTAGTGAGGTCCGTCTCCATTCGCTTTAGGTCATTTTCTAGGGTGTGCAGGGTGTTTAGTATATCTTTAAGAACTCCAGCCCCTTTAGCTATGCAGTATCCCCTGATTGTGACCTTAAAGGCCTCCCATACAATTTCAACGCTATCCACCGAATCCTTATTGCGCTCAAAAAAGTGACTTATCTCTTCTCGTAACTCCTCCTGAAACACTGCGTCGAGCAAGATAGGGGCATGCAAACACCAGGGCCTTCGCGGTGTGTTAAAGTCTGCTGAAGAGGGTGCCATCACTACTGGCGCATGATCCGAGTAGGACCTTGCCAAATGTTTCACTGTAACTATTGCCGGAGCTATCCCTCTAGACACCAAGAAATAATCTAGGCGATCCCATGAGCGCGCCTGCGCAGTAAAATGTGTACCTTCTTTTGCCTTTAGATGTACATGTCTACACGCATCAGTCAACTGATAAATATCAACAACTTGCTTCAGGGTCGCTTGCGCTTTAGTGTAATGATGTGGAGCGGGATGGGATCTGTCCAGGCCAGGACAGTAAGTCACGTTGAAGTCCCCCCCCAAATAATATACGTGGAGTCTATCTCAAATATCTTAGCCCACAGTGTATCAAAGAAGCCTGGATCATCCGTATTCAGCCCGTAACAACATGCCAGCGTCACTGTCGTGGTACCCAACCTGCCTCATGCAATATAATACCTGCCCTCCGAATCCCATAGATTTCCCAACAATAGGAAGGGGACCTGGTTCTTAATCAGGATTGCTGTACCCGCGCATATGTAGAGTAAGAGGAAAAGATCCTATGCTCCGCCCATCTGTCGGCAAAAGAGTGTTGTGTCTGACGTGCAAAATGGGTTTCCTGCAGCATAGCAATATGCACATGGTTTCTGTCAAGATAAGATAATATATTCCTTCTTTTCCTGTGGTCCCCCAGCCCTCTCACATTCCATGTAAGAATATTCAATGTACCCATATTTGTGTCAGCCACGTTGATGCATCTCTATCTGTGTCACTATGGCTATCCAGGTAGCACTCTCCCCTTTCTGCGTCTGCTCGCATACACTCAAAATAACTCTGCTCTGATGCTTGACTACACCCTTTTCTCCCACCATTTCTCCCCTAGTGGGGGAAGCCTCGCCCACAATTACTGTTGCAAACCAAACACCGCAACTTTGTTTCTTCCCACACCCCTCCCACTGAAGCAACCCAATTTTGCCAGAATTCAACATCCCCCCCCCAGTCCCCACCTTTCCAAACCTCTAGTTAACCCCCTTCACATAGTGTGCGATGTACATTTGTGGGGGAATACCCTTTTGGGGGCATATCCAGACAGCTACGCAGTCTCTCCGCTTCCCTCGAGCCTCTCTGTGGTGGCATGCCGGGCTCTATGGGGGGAAAGTGGACCCTGGAACTTTAATAACTAAACGGAAAATGAGTCAATGTAGAACTGACTTATCTTCATCTGGACGGTCTGACCGCTGCAACTTATCCGACCACCAACTCTTGCTACCGGCATCATGACTTTTTTTCTGGCAAGTGTTCATTACAAATCTTCATTGTCATTATTGTGGTCCTGTTGCTGCAATGCACCTTGGCCTCCCTCTCACCTTGCAGGTTGTTTCGCCGATTGTAGAAAGTCTTCCACCTGTTGCGGGTTTGTGAAAAATCTCTGCTTCCCATGATGCGTCACTCTGAGTCTCGCTGGGTACAGAAGCCCTGTAAAGGAGTAGATATAGGGAGAGAGATTCACCTACCTATTCCCGCCGATCAGCCCGATCCCAGCAGTGAGGAAAAGACGAACAGCCAAGACTTAACTTTTCCGCCTCCCTACATCCTACAGGAAGTTACATGGGAGTAGAGGAAAACAGACGAATGGGAAATGAGAAAGAAAAAGGAGGAGGAGGGACAACCGGCATTTAGTCACCAGACTCGTGAGGACGGGGCGGCTGAAAAGAGAAACCCGGAAGATGCCAGAGACCACGAGGAACAGAAGGAGTATCGGGAGAAGACGGCGCTTCAGGCGAAGGAGACGGGGAGGACGTGGGCCGCTGTTGCGAGGACTGGTGGATGCCCCCGGAGGTCGCTAGAAGGCCGCCGCAACTCTGGAGAGTTGCGGCAGACGCAACCCTCCGGGAAGGCAATCCAGATCCTTAACATTGGAAGAAGACGAGCAGAAGACCGAAAACCTTTTTGTGCAACAACTACTGGACCACTGCAACTATTCTTACACCTAAACTCATCCTGACCACTTTGTCTCTCTACTAATCAAAAATTAACCATTCAACCACCAATCCGGCCTCCGAGTTTCTATTTCCGCCCATCCCTCCGTCAAGCGCATAATCTATTTGCGCCACGCGCAGCTTTTTCTTGATATCTAGGAACTTGCGTCTCTCCTCCTGTACCATGGGCGTAAAGTCTGGGTATATGGAAAAGGTATTGCTGTCGTACGTTACTGTCTGCCTATTTCTGGCTGCTCGGAGGGCCACGTCGCGGTCTCTATAATTCAGTAATCTCGTAATAATGGGTCGCAGAGTGCTACCAGGCGGCGGCCAGGGACCAAGTGCTCTGTGTGCCCCCTCGACTATGAACTGCAAGGAGAATGCTTCCGATCCGACAGCTGTTAGCAGCATTTTCTCAATGTAATCCTCCATTCTACCAGTATTGGTCGATTCCGGTATTCAAACAACGCAGATGTTATTTCGTCTACTCTGGGCCTCCAAATCCTCCTTCTTAGCCGCTATCATTCGCAAGAGTCTGTCCATTCTTGTTTGCTGCGTTGTATGACTGGCTGCAACATCGTCGGCATCGGATATGCATCGCTCTGCCTCCTTAATGTGATGTTCATGGCCTTCAAGTTTATGCGCAATGGCATCCATCCTGGATGACATGCAATCCACCTTATCCACCACTGTCGCAAATCCCTGACTCATTTCCTGCAATATATTGTTCATATCCGATGTCTGTGACGCAGTTCCTCTGCTGGTATGTGCCTCATTCTCTGGCACACGATCGTCGTGCACTTGCTCCCCTTGCCGCGTCAAAGCTCAGTTTGGGTTGTCTGGTTTCAGTTTTCCCCATTGTTCTGATAGGGCACAGGCACAAATATACACTGTAGGGTGTTTATGCCGGGTGCCGCCGCACTGTTCCAGTGCGGTGGGGCCTCAGGTTTGTGTGGGCTACCTGGTAGCTTGTCTCTCCGTCCTGCAAAGATGCAGAAGGGGGCACCAGCGTTCTTTCCTGCACGTTCTTCCTAATTTGTGGCACCGTATAGTATGCCCTTTCCTGTGGGGTCCTGCAATCTGCCACTCTCTGGGGCCGCCTCCTCCCACTCAGCCAAGTGATTCGCTGGCGCTTGGTAGGCCCACCAATGCAGCGAGGCAGGGGTTCAGACTCTTTCTTCAGTGCACTGCTACGGCATGCACGCTGGCAACAACATAATTCCAAATTCCACAGCAGATGCAGATTTCAGGTCAGGGGTATTTTAGCACCAATCAATGTTAATGTCCTGCCCTGTAGGAGTACCCCCCATGTCCAGCACTTCCGTGGGCTCCTATGACTGTCCCTCACTATTGCACATGCGGTAGGGGCACTGGCCCTCATCCCTGACGTTCACCACAATGCCCTGCAAACCTCTCTTCCTACTCACTGTTGCCCCGTGCCTATCACCGTCTAGAGTTCTGTGGAAGCGTGCCTTTCTCCGTGCCCTCTTGACTGCCTCCCCGGTGTTGCCATCATACTCCCTCGTCACCGACCAAGTATGAGAGGGTTGGGAGGTGCGGTTTCAGTCCAGGCCTCTGCGAAGCAGTCTCCGCTTTCTGGCGGCGCCCGCAGCCCTGCCTGAGCTCGCTCGAGCACCCAAACGCTGCCGCTGTGTCACAGAGCTCTGTATACACACTCCTCACACAGTGGGTCCTGTCAGCTCTTCCGTACCTGTCTCAGGTGCTTATGGCTATGTCCCGTCTCCTACGCCGTCAGCCCAGCCTCTCTGCGCCGCTCTCCCACACTCTTCACTCCGCTGTGCCCCTTACCTCCTCTCACGGTCTCCGCTTACAGGGCTCAGTCCGCACCCGCAGCACAGGTGATCTCTGGTGCTGTGGCTCCGCCCTTCAGTGCCTGCCCACCGCGCAGCCCAGTAGCATTGTGCGAGACCATGGTCTCTCCTGCCTGCCGCTGCCAATCCTCGGCTCCTCCCCGTTCCAGCAGCCTGCCCGGTCACAACTTCAGATGTCTGTCGCGTCGGTTGGGGATCACCAAGCTCTTCCTCCTTCACAACGAGTAGAGAGGGGGGCCAGATCTCCCGTCCACCGCACTACGCGAACTGCACATAGCACAGTGACACTTGTAGCCAAGCAAGGAGGTGGCCAGGTAGGTGAGGAAACAGACACTAGTCGGCTAACATCGACGATTCCTCCCCAAGATGGCGGACACAACTCCCACCCTTGCCCCAAGCAGCGTTCCCCAAGAGCAGCAGTGAAATACTGTTTTAAAAACACGGCGAAAATGAGGTGCGGGAATTGTCCTAGAAATAATACACAGTTAAAACCTGGATGACAAAGTACTGTGAAATAACCACAAAGCGCTAAATAAAGCTTCCGGCTCACGCCTCAGGAGTCTGGTGGCTGCGCGGGCGCCTAAGCGTCATTATTTGTAGCCAAGCAAGAAGGAGGTGGCCATGCAGGCGAGGAAACAGACACTAGTCCGCTGACCTCTTCGATTCCTCCCCAAGATGGCAGAAACAACTCCCACCCTTGCCCCAAGCAGCGTTCCCCAAGAGCAGCAGCGAAATACTGTTTTAAAAACACGGCAAAAATGAGGTGAGAGAATTGTCCTAGAAATAATACACAGTTAAAACCTGGATGACAAAGTACTGTGAAATTACCACAAAGTGCTAAATAAAGCTCCCGGCTCACGCCTCAGGAGTCTGGAGTAGTGTAGAGTAGAGTTCACTGTGTGTGTCCTAGGCCTGTATGTCAAATGCTGCTAGTGGGCCTGCAGCACTGATTATGCCACCCACACAAGAGGCCTTTCAAAGGGGTCTCAGCCCTGCCACTGCAGTGCCTGCATGCAGTTTCTACTACCATGTCCACCTGGTAAGTGCCTCCATTTGCCAGGCCCTAACCATCCCTTTTCTTACATGTAAGACACCTCTAAGGAAGGCCCGAGGTACCCCCGTGGGCTGGTTGCAGTGCATGTGAAATATAGGATATGTACTGGTTCATGTGAGACATGTCCTGATAGTGAAATACAGTGTATTTCATTTTTCAATTTTTTTTTTTTTATTCTTTTCCATCTTGAGTCTGTCATGTACATAAAAAAAACCTTATAGCACCACATTACAGCAATACACAGTTCTGCAAATAGCACGATTACATTGTTCTGCCAATTGTCCGCAGTTGTTGTCAAGCCCTGTCCCCCCATCCACCACTTCTCACCCTTCATCCAGCCCTGAGTCATCTCTCTCGTTATCCGACGGTGGATCACAAATACCCCCCCTGTATTCATTCCATGTTCCCCAGATTTTAGTCCATTTTTTGGGGCATCCTCTACTACTAAACACCGCCCTTTCAGTTATCATAGTCTCATCCATGTCTCTGCCCCATGCTGCAAGAGAAGGCACCTCCAATCGCCCCCCACTTTTGTGCTATATTCCTCTTAGCTATCACCATTCCTAATGTAAGCCAATTCTGCCCATGGCGTGTGAGATCATTTGGCTCCCATACATTTAGCAGACATCTGCGTGGTTCTGGTGTGAGCGACCCCCCCTGTGATTGTGACATTGTACGCAACACTTGTGTCCAGTACGCTACTATTCTGGGGCATTCCCATATAGTATGGAAAAAGGTCCCCTCCTCTCCGCAGCCTCAGAGACAAAAGGGGTGGTCTATTCTTCCCATCGTGTGCAGAACAAGTCTGGTATAGTATGATCGGTGCATGATTCGGAGTTGTACAAGTCTAAGGCGCGAGGGTATGCCCACCTCCCTCGGAGACGCCAATGCTTCCTGCCATTCTGAATCGTCCATCTTCCTTATATCTTGCGACCACTTGAGTTTCAGAGGGCCTGTGGGATCGGGTAAGTTGTTTACTATCATTTTTCAATTTTGAAAGGCTATCTGTCCCATAGGATAGATTGGGGGACACTTTGTGAATATTACAAGTATAACTTCCCATCTGGACAAGATGAAAAGATGGAGTTAAAAATGCATGAACTCATAATATAAAAATGCATCTGTTAGTAAATCTGATTATTATATTGTATGTTTCAAAATACCACTACTAGAAAGTGGCTTTTGCTTAGCCATCCTGTGTGCCTCTGCAGGTTTGTGACAGGGGCTGGGGATGTGTCCTTCCTTTCTTTGATGAGTCAGGGCTGGGCTGAGTAGACCGGGGCTGCATTTAGAGTAGTGGGAGGAGATTTCCTTGCACCCGAATGGGCCTGGTCTGCCTTGGACAATGCTGTCAACATCTTCTGCTGGGAAGCTAGGCCGGAGAGGACAGAACTGGTTTGGACTGAACGCAGATCCTCTCTACCACAAGAGAACAAAGGGAAATTGAGTATAGATATAGGGGCCAAGACCCCAACACTTAAGATTACTTCTGGACTCAGTTGGAACCTCTGCCAAGGAGAAGACCTGAGAAAACTGAAGGAGAAGTACTGCCCCTTTGCTGTGTGCTGACTGGGGTCGGCCTGCAGTTGCTGCTTCTGCCAACGAGAGGGCCTAGACTTTGCTGTGTACTGTGTATCCTGCTTGAAGAAGATCTCCAAGGGCTTGGGGCCCAATTCACAGAACTAACTTAAGACAAAATCCTAAAATTACTACCATTTTGGTATTCACAGAAGGCACTTACTCATTTTGGTATCCACAGAAGGCACTTACTCATTTCGGTATTCACAGAAGTTAGGGGTCCTAACTTTAGGACTCCTAAATGCCTTCTGTGAATACCAAAAGTCTTAAATGTAGGATGTTTCTCAGTTTCTGAGTCCTAAAGTTAGGAGTCCTAACTTTACTACTCCTAAACTGAGAAAAATCCTAACTTTAAGCCTTTCGGTATTCACAGAAGGCATTTAGGAGTACTAAAGTTAGGAGGCCTAACTTTACTACTCCTAAACTGAAAAAAATCTTAACTTTAAGACTTTCGGTATTCATAGAAGGCATTTAGGAGTCCTAAAGTTAGGACTCCTGACTTTTGTAAATACTGTAATGAGTAAGTTTAGGATTTTGATTTAAGTTAGCTCTGTGAATCGGGCCCTTGGTGTGGTAGTGAGGATAAGGGGTTAACTGCAGACATTGCTACGTGCATAAGTGAAATATATACTTAGACACCATTTTGCCGCTTTTGCACACAACACTGCATGGCTCTTTTTTCGTAAATAACACTGTTCGCTTTTCTTCATATGAGAACTGTCTGTTTTCACATATCTAGGCACACACTGTGCGCTCTGTCTGCTTAGTGTGTCGAGGGTCGAATAACAATGTATGTTCTTAATTCACGTTGATCAGTCCCACACACATAGACATAACAGAAGGCACAGCTGTCCAAACTGAAACTCGGGTGCTTTTAATATGGCATTTCATGCATGAGGAAGCACTTGGAGAAAACCTTTCCAACTACGAAGAGCTCTTTTTGTCCTGGGATGTGGTTCACTGCATCTAATCTTGGAGGTATGGGGTCCCCCTGTCAAAGCCTAGAGGTCTTCTTCTATTATTACTTAAAACTAGCTACCAGCGCGGGGAGGGTGGTAAAGGCGCTAGAGTCCTGTTTCCACTGTCATTATAATATGATTTACCGTTTTGTGCTTTATGCGACCCTGGCCACGCTGTGCAGACAGAGACCCCAGTGTATGCCTAGATATGTGAAAAACAGACAGTTCTCATGTGAAGAAGAGCAAGCAGTGTTATTTACAAGAACAGAACCATGTAGTGCTGTTTGCAAAAGTGGCAAAATGGTGTCTAAGTATATATTTCACTTATGTTAACATACCAATGTCTGCGGTTAACCCCTTATCCTCACTACAGTGTAGCACATGCCCCCTGTTCCGAAGTCTCAGGGACACAAAGACTTCATTTTCTCTGTCCTCTTGCATCTGGAACTGCTGTTTTAGCTGCCACAGAGGGAAATTGCAACATTGGTACCAACAAATAATGCCGCAACCTGCAACAAAGCCGTGGACACCGCTTGTGAAGAGCACAGTGCACTGCCCAACTTGCACCACATCCTCACACCTGCTGAAGTGACACCGAGGTCACTGCTCGTGACACTAATCACACACTGCCTCGACTCGCACCGCAGCCCCGACCACACCAACATCAGTGCTTTATCATAGCAGAGGCGATACCTGACATATGTAACCTCCCGAATCCATCAACCCTGCATCTTAGTAAGGAACCAACACCTCAACACCACTGCAACATCACCTAACTGACAACAGTAAGGAACTAATATCTCACCTCCCCTGTGGCCTGTTGCAATCGAAGCATCACCTCCCCAACACCATCTTTGTTTTTATCGTTTGCTAAGGTACTGTTCTTTGGGGTCCGTGTGACTCCATGCCCAACGACGTACCCCACGTGGTCAGCGTCGTACTTTATTATTTTCATCTGCCACAGCATCGTAATAGCCTCAGGTGGAGCTATTTGTTGCTACAAGCTTTATTTTTGACAATAGCCTATTTTTGGTGATATCTTGACATATGTATGGTGGTCTTTTGTTATTTTGGTCTTGTTGTTAGTTTAGATAAAGATTTCCTATTTTTCTAAACAGGTGTTGTATCTATTTGGAGTGTTTTCACTTTAAAAATAAATAAATAAATAAATAAATTTGTTACTGAATGGGTGCGCAAATGTTTTACACATTGCCTCTGAGCTAAGCCTTTCTGCTCATGCAAAGCCACCAAGGACGTGAGCAGGGGTTGTCTAAGGCCGTAATTCCCTTACCCTGACTAGAAGTAAGGGCCCCTACTTGGACAAAGGTGCAAACCAGTGCCAACTAGAGACCCCCTTTTCCAACAGTTGTAAATCTGTAAATTGTGTATAATTCAGATTTAGTTATAATTGGCAACCCCAACAACCTTGCTTACCCTAATGCTTTATTTCCATCCAAACTTGCTCGAACTGTAATGTAATTTATAATGGAAGGTTTATATTTTGATTATATGTTAATTAAACTTTATTAACATCCTACTTGTGTTGTGACCTCTGTCATAACACTCACACTGTCCTGATGTTGTTGTCTGTCTTCACCCTACAGTCTGGCTGTCACCGGTCTGGCGGATGATGTCACCAGGCCCCTGTGCTTGGCGCTGAGAAGAAGCCAGTCCCTGCAGGAGCTGAATCTGCAGGAGAATGACTTCACCGGGAGATCAGTCGCGTCATTCATCAAACTGAAGGAGTCCGTCCCTGGGATCGAAGCTCAGGTATGAATATTATAAGGAGTTAACATTCCACCAATCACTGCGGACATTATTCCACCAGAAGATAGTAATGTACATTCTTTCTATGTAACACTTCTATCTTTTTATTGTGGGGACAGTAAAGGGGAACTAGAGCTCCAGGCGGCTTTCCATTTTATTTGTAGAAAAAAACACCCCCATCCCATCACAAGACCGGAGACTCGGTTGGATAGGAACAGCGGAGGGAACCCCATTCGATGCAGGACCCCAAAAAGATAATCCCACTAGACAGAGTCAAACGCCTAGTGAAGTCTAAAAAACTGCTGCCAGTGGCAGATCGGGATCTACATTCTTCAGAATGGAGAATAGAGTTCAGAGATGATGTGTAGTTGCTCGCCCTGGGACAAAACCCACCTGATCAGGGAGGAACAGTTTTTCCATTAGTAGGGTTAATCGATTGGCAACCTCCTTGGCTAGGACTTTTGTGTCACAATTAATGAGGAACAATGACCTATAAGAATCACAGTGGAGCGTTGACTTTCCAGGTTTAAGAAGGGAGGTAATGAGTGCCTCTCTCATGGAGGGGGGAGCGCGCCAGCCTCTAGTGAGTCCTCATATATCTCTTTTAGAATCGCGGCCATCTGATCTATTAAGGTTTATAAAATTCAGTGGGTATCCTGTCCAGGCCAGACTTCATTTGCATTATGGCTTCCAGAATCTCATCAAGTTCAAAGGGAGCACATGAGAATTCCCTTTGTGAGTCACCCAACCAATCAAGCGCCATGTCTCCCAGAAAGCTATCTAACTCAAAATGGTCCCTTCTTTGTGAAGTGCATAATAAAGAACAGTGTGCAGTAAAGGTGGTACGAATGTCAGCGGTGTCTCAGTACACTACTTCCCCAGGGCCAGAAATCACCAATACATAGTTAGAAAATTGGGTACACGTATCGTCTCAACCAACGCCTTCCCGGGCCTTTCACCTCTCCATATCTCCTGGCCACTCAGTATTTACCCCTAAATTTCGTCTTGGGAGCCACAGTTGTAGTGTCGTCCGAAATCTTTCCTCAGAATTCATGTTGAGTGCGACTGTCTCCTCCCACGGAGAGCTGCGTTTCTAGTATCTTAAGCTCTGTTTCGAATCGTCGAAGCATTTCTCGAAATACTCCTGAACTTTTTGAGATGCAAAACCCCCCAATTGTGACCTTAAATGCCTCCCAAATTATTGTGATGCTGTCCACAGAGCCCCTATTCCTTTGAAAGAAATCCTGGATTTCTTCTCCCAGTTCGCTATGGAATACTGAATCTAACAGTGCAAAAGGTTGCAATCTCCAGCTGCTCTGTGGTATACTATATCCTGGAGGGGTAAGTGTAAGTTTTACAGGGGAGTGATCGGAATATGTTCTAGCCAAATGTGTGACATCTTTTATCGAAGTGCCTAGACCACGTGAAAATAAGCAGTAATCTAATTGTGCCCATGACGCAGCGTGCGCTGTGAAATGTGTACCTTCCAGTACAAGAGAGTGGCTGTGATGCCAAGTGTCTAGTAGTCTGTTTTCCGCCATGATGCCCAGGGGGGCTTCTTGTGATCTATTGTAAGGGTGCGATGAAGTATTGGACCTATCTACTGCAGGATTGAGGGCTACTTTAAAATTCCCTCCCCATATTATGTGGGTAGAGCCAATCTCTATGATCTTGCCCCACAGCACAGTAAAAAAGTTAGGAGTATCAATATTAGGACCATAGCAACATACCAAGGTGACTGATTCCATACCCAGTCATCCCCATGCGAGGCAGTATCTCCCTTGATGATCTATTAATGTGCCAGCAAAAGGAGTCCGTTTTTTAATATGTATGACCGTACCTCTGGTATACGAGGAGTACAATAAAAACATCCTGAATTCTGCCCACTTATGGGCGTCAGTGGTGGTGTGTAGAGTATTAATATGTGTTTCTTGGAGCAGGGCAATATTGATCTGAGAGTGATCTAAGTACGCCTGTATCAGGCAGCATTTCCGTGGGTTACCCAACTCCTAAACATTCCAAGTGATGATCTGTAAGTGCTGATGAGGTGTCAAGTTAGCCATTTTCCCTGTCAATGTGTAGAATATAACAGTGTAGACCTGTGCCATTTATAGCGAGAACAGGAAAGCAACCATAGTTATGTCTGTTTGGTGTCCCATATATATGATAAGTAACACAAAAAAGAAAACCTCCCTCCTCCCCCACCCACTAAAGCATCCCAAATATGCCAGACATATCTACCCCACCCCCTGCCCAAACATTAAAAGATTCCCAAAACAACCAGCATATAACAATGAGTCAGTGGGATGGTAACTGCAACCTCTAAGAGGGCTGAGGGTGCTCGGCTCAGATTAACTCATTTACCCAGTTTTTCACTTATCTGATTTGCAGGGGTGAGTGCCCCGCAACGGTAGGTGCTTAGTTCAACAGTCCAGAGACAGCAGGTCGTTACACCGGCACAAGTATCCTGGGGTACTCATTCCATCCGCTAGAGTGTGCAGGTCAATCAGCAGTCACTGATTCTGATCTGGGTGATGCCTCTGGTGAGGTAGGAGATGCATTCCGGTGTTTGAGGCGCTTCAAGAAATCATCCACCTGTTGTGGTTTACTTAAGAATGACTGCTTGCCTTGGTAAGTAATTCTCAGATGAGCCGGATATAAGAGCACATTTTCTATTTGGGATTGTCTTAACTTTTGTTTAGCAGGGAGAAATTTGCGCCGCTCTTCCTGCGCGGTTGCTGTGAAGTCTGGGTACATGGCGAACGAATTGCCCTCAAAATTAAGCTGATGTTTTTCCCAGGCCACTTTAAGAGCAACATCTTGGTCCCTATAATTTAGAAGCCGGGTAATGATGGGTCTGGGCGTGCTCCCTGGCGAAGGTCGAGGACCTAAAGATCGATGTGCCCGTTTAACAATAAGCTGGGAAGAGAGGGAGTCAGCCCCGATTGTGGGCAGAAATAGTCTCTCCACATATTCTTCAATTTTTCCAGTATTTGTACTTTCTGGGATGCCAAGAACGCGTATATAATTGCGCCTGCTTCTCGCTTCAATATCTTCATTTTGTGCTGCAATGATCTTCAGGAGTTTGTCCATTTGTGCCACATTTGCCTGGATATAGGATGTGGTATCCTCAGTGTGAGAAGTTGGCATGGTATATGATGTTCACTATTCTAGTGAGCACCATGCACCAGTCCAAACAACCCTTATGGTGATGGTTGTAAAGTCAACCTTATAGACCAGCTATCCTAGTGGTAGCATGGACAAAAGCAGTCTTACGCTAAACTCAAGAGGGCATGTGAAGCCAGCTGTTTTACCATATGCAAACCTTTTAATACCAAATGAAAGGACACCACACAGGTTATATATACAAAATATATATGTATTTATTTCTAAATAGATCCCCTTAACTCTTTATCAGCACAGGAGCACAAATATGGATAGGCCCTGGTGGCCCGTAAAACCATATACTAAAATAGTGGTATAAGAACCATGTCACGTACAATGGTAAGGCCTAGGGCCTTGGGAATCGCTGGGGCTACACTGGACTAACAGCAGATAGGACGTGGGACCCCCACAGGATGCGGGTGGAGTGTCTAAATGCACACACGTGCACCAATAGAAGTCAATGGGTGCATAAAGTTAGAAAGTTGCAGATTTGGAAGTCTCCCGACTGGACTAGAACGTAACCACTTAAAACTAGGACACTAGGGATGTAAATCTCTACAGGAGCACTGCAGTACTCACGTTACCTCACCCACAGGCAGCGGGTGCATAGGTGTCAAAGTGTGTCGGGTTTCGTCATGCAGTTGGAGAAAAGATGCTGCAGGCGACCAGGAGAGAAGAGTCTGGTTGGATCCAAGGGTGGATCGAAGATGTAGAGTACCTGGAAGCAGAGGGGACAGAGTCTGGGTCACTAGCCAGTGACCAGGAAGGAACCAGGAAGGAACCAGGAAGGAACCAGGCGATGTTGGGTTGCAATCAGGTGATGTTGTGAAGCTTGTCTCCACTGCCACGTGGACCAGGAGGTGTCGACGATGACCGGGCGCTGGGCACGAACTGTCCCACAAAAGTTCTCGCTGTCGGCGGTATCGGATCTTGATTCGGAGTCAACAGGCCTTGGCAAATGCAACCCACGCAGGAATCAAAGATGGCTTCTGTATCAGACCATTAAGGTCGGATGGGCTGCTCCTTTTCAGGGGAGCAAGGGCCAGTCTGAAGCAACCAGACCAGCATTGAAAATTCAAAGATTCGTTTTCATCGAGGCCACTAGCCAATGGGCAAGTGACCGGACAGATGCGTCAAGCAGGAAAATGCAAAAGGGCCCCACGCAGCACTCGGTGAGTGTGGAGAGGTGATCTTCGGTGCAAAGGATGCTCGGGGCTGGGGCTTTTGAATCCCCAATGCACAGCTTCGAGGGTGCCTCAGGAGCTGCACGGGAAGCACTTTGCTGGCTTTCCAAGATGGCTGGTCCCACGTCTCTCGTCACCTCGCCACTTTGCTGTGGCTGTGGATCGGGCTGTTGGATTTCTGGAAGTCTAGTTCTTGTTGGTCTCTGTCATTCGAGCTCCGGCGGGAGCAACCACAAAGCAAACAGTTGAGCGCTTGATGGTGCCTGCTTGCACAGGGTGGTCCCTCCTTGACTACAAGGGAGATTCTTCAGTCTTCTACGTCGAGTAGGATGTCGAAGGGTCCAGAGTTTCATATCAGAGTTTCATTCAGAATTATCTAAAGTCTAAGGACACAGCTCCTACCTTTATTCCTAATCAAGGGGCTGGATTACCTGCTAGGTCCCTCCTATGGGTGGGACCCAGGAAGGGGGTGGTTACACCCCTTTCCCTTTGTCCAGTTTCGTGCCAGAGCTAGGGGTGGAGTGCCCCAGCACCGGTTTGAACTGGAATATGCATGGGACACCTTGTGTGCCCCAGGCAGTGTCTCGTTTCATTCAACCCTCCCTGCCCCAATCCACTATCTCCTGGCTGGGGTGGTGCTAGCACCTCCCTGTGACAGGAAACCTATTGTCCAAGCCTCCCTCGCTGGAAGGGCTCCCAGCAGCAGGAGGTCAGACTTGTGTCTGTGGCAGCAGCATCCATTTTGTGATGCTGAGGCTCTGGTTAACTTTAACTGGGTTTCAGGAAAGTAACATGTCTTCTCCCTCTAGAAGGGTGGAATGCTACCCCCGTTGCCAGAACTGGCGAGGGGGTAGCATTCCAAAGCGTATGACAACTTACACGACATGTTTGGATAAAGCCAAACCAAAGATAGCATTTAACCGCGAGGTTCATAATGCACTTAAGAGTATATGCTATGGCAATATCCTAGAAAAGCTATAAGGATATGGTTCCGAAAGCTTCAGACAGGCTCAGCTCATGCTAGAGCACCATCTCACATAAAACCAAGCACTCTGCCTCCAGGATTATTAAGGCCTGCCATAGGAGTGACTTATAGGTGTATATGTGTCCAGATATAGGTTTAGACATAGGTATATAATATCTAAGCAAGGGGTGATTACACGACCTTGCCCCAGCTGAGTGATCAGCCAGTTGTGTCAGTTTGGGTGGCCAGCCAGGGGTGCCAAAAGATATGCTGCAGCCCCTGGTAGGTCTTGGATGCACCTATGCCCTGGGTACCTATAGTACACTGTACAGGGGCTCATAAGGTGACCCAATCCCAATTGGTGATGTACCTAAAGTACATGGTTGTGAATTTAGAGAGAGAACAGCAGGGCTGTGGGTCTGATTAGCAGGCCCACAGCCACATTAAGTCGAAAACCAGTGAAGCAAAAAGCAAAAAATGGGGTGACCATAGGATAGCAGACCCTACTCTCCTACACTCAGCATCAGTGATATGGCGTACTGTCTCTTTAATGCGCTCTTCATGGCCATCCAGTTTGTGAACTATGGCATCCATGCGTGTAGTCATGGCATCAATTTTGTCCACAATAGTAGTGAGTCCTTGCATAACCTCTATAAGTATGGCTTTCATATCTTCATCTGGAGATGTAGGCGGCCCTTGAACTAGTATATTGTTGTGCCCTTCAGATTCTTCCTGTTGTAATGAAGCACTGTTCTTTGTGTCAAATGTCAGCCTTGTTTGCCCAGTTTCCCCATTGTCAGTACTTTGCAGCTGTGTAAACAGCGTTCAATAGTGGATTCACTTGCCCTTGTCCTCCCAGATAGGGATCAAGGAGCTCAATTCCTCAACAGCTGTCACCTGCGTTAAGGGGAGAGGATGGTATCAGGGTCACTGGTGCAGTTACAGGAGTTACAGGAGTTTATCCAGCATGAAAACCCTGGACACGCGGCACCTACTGTGCAGCAGGCCACTGCCATGTGTGCCGCAGGAGTTCGGTGTCCCAGATATCAAGTTATCCAGGAAGGTTTGAAGCAGCACACTAACCCAGCATCACAAAGAGCAGTAGGTGGACAGTGCTTCCATGTATAGGAATGGATGATTAAACCATACCCACCACAAAGAACTATGTTGAGAGCTAATACCAAATAGGAGAAGTCCTATATCACTATGATGTGAGGAACAGGCCATCAGCGCCAGCTCGCTTCACAGCCGCAGCCACCTGTACCAGGAGCTCCCATGTAGTGAATACCGCTATGCACCCCGTAGGAGGGTAGGTGGGGCCTTTAGGGCCTATCCGTTATCAGCAGCGCAACAGCAACTGTCGGGCCCCTTACGCCGTGTTTTTGGGGGGGTAATCGCTGCAGCAGTAGTTCAAGAGTGCCGCGGTATGTAGGACCGTAGCGCTGCATGGTGCCGCTTGTGGCCAAACCACCGCCCGAGCGGAAAAGACAATTATGGCGCTCAGCACCGTAGGGCCAATCAGGAGCGGTACAGACACACAGGCAAACACCTCCACTTCCCTGGTCTCACTCTAGGGACAGACTGATGTGGTAGCCGATCCACCCCCCGTGCGGGCAGAACAAGTAAAGCGCTCCGCACCACAGAGCCAGTGAAGAGCGATATAGCCTCACAGATATCCACTGCCACCCCATGAACTCACTTGGGTGGCAGACAGAGGTATTGGCCTGTTCGCACTGATGGGGTATGGCTAGCACTCACTGCATATCTTCATCCGCTGATATTTAAAAAATCACGCCAATTAGGCCCAGCCGCCTTGTGGCCGCCATGGCGCTTGCGTAGCGCACCGTGCCCATCAGCGGCTCTGACAGAGCAGGGGCCTCCCAGCAGTGATAACAGGTGATAATAGGATCTGCCAATAACAGTAGATTAAAGCCAGCTGTGAGCTTCAATTTTACAGCTTCAGTTCCCGGGACCATTGACTCCAACTAGCCATGATTAGTTCGCGGTTATGTCTATCTGGGCAGGATAAATCAGAGGATAAATGCGCCAAGCTGCAGGAGCCTTACTACCTAGAATGGTGTGAAGACCAATCCTGGCCACGGACTGGGATAAAGACAGGACTTCTAGTAGTTCGGATGCCAGTAAACCAGCACAGGTGTAGATCAGGATAAGTGAAGACCAAATTAGGATGAATTCAGGTTGGAAACAGGTACCCTCAGCTAAGTACAACACCAGCGTCACACCCCTCTCTGCGGCTAACCGTCAGACAATGATTGGGTTAACGATTCTTCTCCAAACCCCGAATGGGTTATCAATCTCTTCCTGAACCCCGATTGGGTTAGCAATCCTGCTTCCTCAGAACCCCGATTGGGTTAGTGATTCTTCTGACAGAGTGCTCCGCCGCACCTCTGCTCTATATCGCCTATTGAGTACGATGGGTCAGTGACAGGTCAGCTATCCGGACAATATAACTAGCTAAGCCTTCTCTAGTTATACCATTTTCCAGGACAGTGTACCACCCCCCAATGTTGCAAATGTCTGTATCCCCAATATTGATTGGACATAAGACGAGGAGAGGTCATCACATCATATTAATATGAGGTCACTTTCCATTAAGAAATGTAACATCCCCGCCCATAGCTTTATTTTCCCATTCACTTTTATTCCACCCAACAATGAATGTTCCAATAGTAAATACAATGTTATAATAAATTTGCAATCCGTCTTCCTCTTGGAAGTTCATCAGGTCAGGTTCCCAGGCGTATCTCAGTCAAGACTGTCCCTGGCACCCGTTCAATGCCACGACTCGAGGATTCTTGGACTCTTGTGCACAGACTCAAGTCTTTTAAAATGGTGTGCAGCAAGGTTGTGTCAGGCCCAAATATGAGCTGATAGCAAAGTAGAAAACAACAGTTTTAGAACAAAGAATAAATGAATGCACTGTATACCACCTATCTCTACTCTATTCCCATTACTCTATTTTAACTATAGCGTTAACCATTATGCAGAACGAACATGGTTTAGTTAAAGCAGCCATACAAGCATTAGCATGTGAAACATAGAGGAGCCATCTTTAGCTCTTGGTGTGCAGAAGCAAAAGTTTCCCACCAAGGCGAAAGGGACGTCATGTCACGCGAGTGTGACTGACGCATGCGAATTTTAATTAATTTGCGTTACTGTTAATAAAAGCACATAGTTAAGCTTCCCCTAGATACTAGAAATGTAATGTGGTGTATTATTAGTAAGACAAAACATGTTTATTAATTCATTACTTGTTATTTCGAGAGGATTGAATACAATCAAATCTCTTTACGTGCGAAACCTTGCTCCATCAGTACACCGGCTTAAAGTGTCTTCTGGAACACGTGTGCTAGTAAACATCTCTGAGGGCTTGTCAGGAGTAGGCTCGTGGGTGATATTTGATGGTTGCTGTGTAGGCCGGATGAACATGCTATTATTATCTCCAGGGCCCAATGTCCTTCTCTGTCATTAAGATGTCAGGGTGGAATCTTGATCTCAGCTGATCACATCTAGGTGTAAACGAAGATGCTTCTCGCATATTTCTACTGCTTAAGTGCTGTGAGCGGCCGCTGTCAATGAGTCTTCAGGAGCAGTCAGCGCTCAACACACCACATTTGCGTTCTCATTCCCAGCACTCAAAAAGAGCTCTTGCTGGCCACCAGAACCTGGGAGGGGCTGTTAGCATCAGAATTATTGATCAATATCATTGGTATTTTACGTATATAGGACCTCAATCCACACGTCTGCCAGTTGTAAGAGCTGTTACTCTGACCCAATTTAAAGCTACTCAACTTACCAGCATTGGAAGGATGGAAGGCTGATTCCACCTTGTCAGAGTATGATTTGTACTTCAAGAACGGACAAGTCTCTTAGATCGGTTCTTTTCTTGTATTGAGTCTTTCATAGATTTACAAGCGTGAATAATCACCGCCGCAGATCTGGGAGTCCCACAGTCCTTTTACAATAGTAATATATTGATAAACATAGCCTACAGGTCATTGACTTTGTCACTCGAATAGCCTACTCACATCTTTAAACAAGCATTGGCAAAGCCAAGAACTCTGGTGCTGGCTAACAGCTTTCAACTTTGGCAATTTTTGTTCTGTCAGGATTTTAACAAAACATTTCTATTGGCCAAGCTACTGGGTCCTCATCAATCTAAAAAACTAAAAAATGTTAAAGGCAAATATATTTTTAAAGCACACATTACCATAAGAGTCCCTGGCACTGAAAATAACTGCTTTGTGTGTGGACGTGCTCCTTGTGAAAGAGCAAAAATTAGAAAAATGTACCCACACCTCAATTAGTTTGAATCATATTTCTAATACAAGAATAAGATAAACAAAAATTAATATGTTTATTTTGGCAGTGACTTTTGCCTCTTTATTTTAAATCATTTTGTAGAAAAGGTTGTGTATTTAACCACAAAAAGAACACATCATCTACCAAACAAAATATCACATTAATCAAAGGACAATCTAACAACAACTCAATTATATCATATTATGCATATGACTATACATATATTTACAATGCATTTAGACACACAATGAAGTTCAATACATAAATACATTACATAACATTAAACATGTCAAAAAAACAGTTTATATATACATATATTCAATCTCATGAAATTGCAAAAAAAATCAGACTACTCAGAAAAGCTTTTTACACCTAGAAAGTAACTAATCCTAATACTCTAAGTATTCCAAAGATTTATCGAAGACTTAAATCCCACATAGCCGACGCGTTTCGAGTTCTGGGTTTATGAGTTACCGAACTCTCATCAGGGCTGGATTAATCTTTTATTTGACAACTGTTTATGACAAAAAAAAACAAAAAAAAGAAACTCTTTTTAGAAACGCTTCCCAACTAACCTTGACAGCTAATTTCATCATTAATTCAATCCAAGGCCACATACCTGTGCGGTGCCAAAGTAGATTGAAGGCCTTAAAGTTATGCTTCTACGCAGTGGTTGCCTGTCTGCAACAAAATATCAGATCCTTAATGGTTCTGTGTACCAACAAACCTTTTTTATTTCATCTAACAACCGTTTTGAAAACACGAAAAAGAGGGGATATCCGAAAAAATTGTTAAAACATTCAAAGAAAAGAGCGAGATTTACCCCTAGAGAAAACCTACTACAGAAAAAAGATAAGGTTGAGTTGAATGAACTTGTTTGTGTGACAACTTACGGGTCTCACACCAACAAGTTTAGACAAATCATCTTGCAAGTTTGGCATTTATTGGAGAATCTGGAATAGCCAATGCCGAAACCTATCTTCGCAATGAAAAAAAAAACCCTAGCATAGGACAACAGCTAATAAGAGCAGATAGCTACATTCCTAAACCCAAGAGTGATCTAATCACACAATGGGATTTGAAACCAGTGTGTGGGCACCACAAATGTGGTAACTGTGTGGCCTGCCCCGCGACATTGGAGGGGAATGTTTTTGATCATAATGGAATTAAATGGAGGCATGATAGCTTCACAAATTGTAAAACAAATTTTTTTATTTACGCAGTGGTGTGCCGATGCGGCAAAATATACATTGGCAAAACATGTCAACAAATCAATATGAGAATAACACAAACAGATCACAGATAAGGCGAAAAGTGTTGACTGCCCCCATGGTCGAACATTTTTTGTCCGCCAATCATACTGAAAACGACTTTCAATGGACTGTCTTGGCTGGGATTGATCCAAAACATCGGTCTCTGAACATTGAGAGCGCACTGTTATGCAAAGAAGCCTATCTAATTATGAAATTTGATAGCATCAATAGGAGACTTAATTGTATGAGCGAGCTAAATAGAATTTAATTCCCATCTCAGTAATGCAACCCATCTATCTTGTTCCACAATACGGGCATTAAATATAAGGCTTGTGCAACCTTTTTTGTTAAATTTTGGTCCCAGCAATACATTTCACATAATGCACCACGAGGGATACCGGCTGGTAAATAGAATTTAACTCCTATTTCAGTAAAGCAACCCATCTTTTCTGTTCCGCATTACGGGCATTAATATAAGGCTTGTGCAACATTTTTGTTAAATTTTCGACCCAGCAATACAGTTCCTACAATGCATCACGAGGGATACCGGCAGGCTCCCTCTTACAATTGGTGGCAATAGCGGTCACGTGGCGTTATGACCCGGTAATGCACCAAAGAGTTGGACGAAGTTGTTTGTTTCCAAACACAGAGTGAGAAACAAGTTTAAATAACCGCTCAAGCCAAACTAGGTGAGTGGGCTTCGATAATTCTTTGCCATTTCAACATAGCACCATAGCTTTGGGAATCGGGGACTCAATATTGTTCGTGTCTTCCACAGCTGCCTGACATGGACAAAATAACCTACTGAAACAGAAACATGATAAATCTTTCCTCGGTACGTAGTTTTTAACCGGCTAACGAGTAAGTAGCCTCTGTGTTTGTTTGTATCAAAAAGTTCCCGCATAGTAATGGGTCAGATAGTTAAAACCGTTACCACTCACTTTTTCAGAAATATAGACCTGAGAGTGCCTGGATTCGCATTTCATTGGAAATTTTATTGGATTGAACATGAACGCCGCCCTTAAGGTAATTCCCTTCCCCTGTGTTTTCAAAACGGTTGTTAGATGAAATAAAAAAGGTTTGTTGGTACACAGAACCATTAACCGCATGCGTGCGGGCGGAATTCCGCTCGTACGCTGAGATTTTGTAAAGCGCATGTTACGTGACGAGCTGGGCTCGTCGTGAGCGTGCGAGGAGGCTACCTCATGACGAGCCCAGCTCGTCATCAGCGTCGAAGGGGTTAAGGATCTGATATTTTGTTGCAGACTAACAACCACTGCATAGAAGCATAACTTTAAGGCCTTCAATCTACTTTGGCACCGCACAGGTATGTGGCCTTGGATTGAATTAATGATGAAATTAGCTGTCAAAGTTAGTTGGGAAGCGTTTCTAAAAAGAGTTTTTTTTTCCGTTTTTTTTGTCATAAACAGTTGTCAAAGAAAAGATTAATCCAGCCCTGATGAGAGTTCGGTAACTCATAAACCCAGAACTCGAAACGCGTCGGCAATGTGGGATTTAAGTCTTCGATAAATCTTTGGAATACTTAGAGTATTAGGATTAGTTACTTTCTAGGTGTAAAAAGCTTTTCTCAGTTGTCTGATTTTTTTTTCGCAACTTCATGAGATTAAATATATGTACATATAAACTGTTTTTTGACATGTTTAATGTTATGTAATGTATTTATGTATTGAACTTCATTGTGTGTCTAAATGTATTGTAAATATATGTGTAGTCATATGCATAATATGATATAATTGAGTTGTTGTTAGATTGTCCTTTGATTAATGTGATATTTTGTTTGGTAGATGATGTGTTCTTTTTGTGGTTAAATACACAACCTTTTCTACAAAATGATTTAAAATAAAGAGGCAAAAGTCACTGCCAAGATAAACATATTCATTTTTGTTTATCTTATTCTTGTATTAGAAATATGATTCAAACTAATTGAGGTGTGGGTACATTTTTCTAATTTTTGATATTGAGGCCCTACCTACCCTCTATCCCTTAGGGCCAAACCCCATTTATTTTTTTATAAAAAACCTTGTGAAAGAGCAGCATGCAGTAACTGACTGTGAAGTCAGCCAATGGTTGAAAGGGACTGGCTCCTTGCCCCATGATACAGGGTGAAGTGGGTGAAAAATGTGAATGACACAACAGCAGAATGATGGGCAGAGCCTGGCTGAAAAACTCTACTACTAACTATGTTGCAGCCATAATTATAGTAAAATCAAAGGGTGTTGAATACCACCAGACCTAAAAAAGCCAATTGATCTGCTGTTGGGTAGCAGCCCCTTTGTACTGCTTTATTTATAATGTTTTTGTAATTCTTTACTACAAATAGATAAGAAGCCTTGAAAAGATAGGTAGCAAGGGAGGCTTGCAAAAAAAAGACAGAAAGATGTAGAGATAAAGATAGGCAGTTAGCTAGATAGTTAGATAGATAGATAGATAGTTAGATAGATATATAGATAGATAGATAGATAGATAGATAGATAGATAGATAGATAGATAGATAGATAGATAGATAGATAGATAGATAGATAGATAGATAGATAGATAGATAGATAGATAGATAGATAGATAGATAGATAGATAGATAGATAGATAGATAGATAGATAGATAGATAGATAGATAGATAGATAGATAGATAGATAGATAGATAGATAGATAGATAGATAGATAGATAGATAGATAGATAGATAGATAGATAGATCGATAGATAGATAGATAGATAGATCGATAGAACAGCAAATTGGAATAAATGGCAGAGCCAGAATTGGTTATCTAAAAGTTGAATGTATATATAGCACGAAATACAAGAGCGCTGAAAGCAATCTAGAAAGTCATATATCAAGACATACAAACTACATTGGTTTACAAATATAGCCACATAAAAAAGCACAGAAAGCGAACTAGAAGGCCACACAAGATTGACCTACAGACTAAATTGGTTTACAAATTTTACCAGAGTCATCAATTAAAATAGATACAAGCGTGACATGCAGGAGGAAATACATCTCATTGCATGCATACTAAAAAAACAAAAATGAAAATGACAACTTCATGAAAAACAGTTTCAAATGGACACAATAGGCATGTTGTGAAATAGCAGCAGTCAGAAAATACCACAAAGGCCACTCATAAAGGAATCTACAACACCATGATTAATAGACAGGATAGGATAACGCTGAACTGTGCCCATCGCTTGACATGGAGAGCTGGTAGAAAGCTTCCTTCTCTCCGCTCAGACTCTAAACACAAAGGCAACACCAAAGACATTAAGTAAAAATAACCACTGGCACTGAAGAGGACTACATTGTGTGCAGGGGTGCTCCTTGTGAAAGAGCAAAATGCAGTCACTCAAAGTGAAGTTATCCAGCGGTTGAAGTGGAATGACCCTGCCCCTTGCTGTATCCTGGGGTGGGCGGTAGGAAAATGTGAATGACACACCCACAGGCCAATGGATGAAGAGACATGGCTGATGGCCCCTTAACATAAGTATATTATACATATATTTGTATTAAAAAATTAAAAAGGTTTTGGCTACTGCCAGAACTTAAATGAGCCAAACTTCAGTCAATTAGGCTCAAGCTCTCCGAAGACCGCAGAGCTCTACCGCACATTGTGTGTGAAGAGAGTCCTCTCGAGCTCTGCTCAGTCTGCCTGAGAGAGGTGCATTTCTGCTTTAATTCTGACAATTGCATTGCATCGTATAGACGGAATATTCGCTGTTTTTCCTCTGGAAGATTTGCTTCAGATTGATTTCCAGCAATAATAGATTATACAAAAAGTATTTTCTGAACTTGTGATTCCTGTGGAAAAAATATACTTTTTTTCTGGTGATCACCACAAGGAACTGCTCTATTGCTTTTATCCTGAACATAAAACAAAGAACTGTAAGATCTGCAGAGAATGTAACTCAAAAACCCTGAGGGACACAGAAAGAAAACTTCTGTTCAAAGACCTATTGCATCAGATGAAATCAATTCTTCTTCAAAACCTCAGACAAGGGCCTACGGGCCTCATTCAAAAACATCTCTAATGTGGTTTCAAATGAAGAAGATCCATCAACCTCCAACTAACCACCTAAAAACTAACCAAGGAAAGTGGAGACGCATTCTGCCAGGCAGTGCAATTCATATCCTGAGGAAGTAGTGGTTTTCAAGAAAAACTTCAGGTAAATATTGGTGCATTTACTAAGACTTACTTTGGGCAACCAACTACGGCAGGGAGGCAGTTAGGAGGACCAGCAAGAAATGGTTAGCTCAAAGGTAGGAGCAATCCTCAGTGAGTAACCGGGCACTTTGAACCCTTTGCTGTAGGTTCCTAAGGAGTGGTCCTGGTGCAAGGGATGCTGAATATGCTCAAGGATGCTGTAGATGAGATGCAGTCATTGGGGACCTTCCTGTGTCTACTCCTTGGTCAATGGACTTGGTAGGGCAATACTGACCACCAGTCCCTTGAAGTCCTCTTGGTCCTGGCAGAAGTCCAGTCAACACTGGGCAACCAGTTAACCGGTATCGCGATTATAGCAGAATCCATCCGTGCAGGATAACTCTTTTTCTGGGGAACCAAAGTAGGCGACCCTCCTAGGTTCAGCGAACTCAAGTGCAACTGCAAGTGTTGGATTGTGGTCCCTGATGCTGCACAGCAATTTGAAACGGCAGATGGAAGATTTGGACTACCAACTCACTCTAGCGGGCTTCTTCAGCTGTTGTTACTCTGTGCTGCTAAAAGGACGTCAGCCAACTGACCCATTGAATCTCTTGCTTCAGCTGTGCTCCGGAGACGACATCTTCACAATCAGGACACAACTTGCACAGTCCCTCTCCTTTGCTAGCCACTAGGTTTAGCAGGTGCAGTCCGTGCCACAGGGCAGCAGGGCAGGCTTCTTCAAGTCCAGACGAGATCTGGATTTAGGGGTGCCCTTATTTATGCCCAGAAAATACCCTCAGTGTGGACGAGGTCAGTAGCCAATGGGCTACTAGGTTCCTTGCCTACTGATGACCACTTACTGCGAAGTGTGACATCTGGCTATCCCAAGATGCACCATTCTGCCCACTTCCAATATGGCAGGCCCCCTCTCTCAGCCTGTGGAGCTCCCTAGCCCAACCCAGAGGTGTGGCTAGCGAGGGGGCTACATGCCTCTGAAAAAACTGTTTGACAACAGGTTTCCACACTCCATCCTGTGTGGCAGCTAGTTTTCCTAAACCTTGGGGCTACCCTTCTCCAAAGTGTTCCCCATTTGCTCTTTTAAAGAGGACTTCAGTTTTGAAGCTTGCCTTTTGAGCCAACACCCCCTGTGACTTCTTTCCAGTGCAGACCCCCATTGTCTCCTTTACTGGGAGTCGCTAGTATGTCTCCCTAGGAGCGCAGAAAGCTGTCTTGGCCTGAAGCTGTTTGTGTATCTGTGAAAAAGTGTAAATTTCGACTAGAGAATCAAGTCAATTCTAATATAATGAGTTGTTTGATACCTTGGAGTATCAACTTTGGTCGCTCAGTTCAGGAGTTAGCACTACTGAGAGGTCAGTGTGCAATTCTGTACTCACCAACGGGGCAACCAAGTCTTTCCACAGCAACTAGATTCTCATCTTGCCTATTTTAAATCACCAATGGACTGTTGGAACTAGTGAAGAAACTGCTTTCTATCACATGCTTCATTCATTAGGCGCAAAAACAACAGTTGATGGACAGAATGCAGAACAATGTCATACATTCACCCCAGTACAGAGATCTGGGCCTAAATCCATCGTTTTCTTGCTCACCATGCCATTCCAGTTTGAACCCAGCTATATGCAAATCAGCCTTGACCCTGTGCCCCATGGGAACAGTCCAGCCCGAACTGCCAGGCCAGGTCCTCCATGGACTGGAAACAAGCATCCTAGGACCGGTTTCGGGCTTTTAGCCCTCTTCAGCCAGGATAGCTTTTTCTCATTCATTAAGGGCACATCACATAGACACGCATGAGTCTCACTAGACATAGGTCTGGTGTATTGGACACACATAGTGCGTCATGTGTCTGACACCCTTTTCACTGAGTATATTCACATTTCTGGTCTTTAATTCCTAACAAAGTTTTTATTTGAATTGCTGTCTTTATGTACCATATCAATCAACCTTGAAAAAGGTCTATAAGGGCGAAACATGTGTCGGCTGAGATCATCCATGAGGAACCAACAGTAATGAATCCACAAAGGGTCACTACAACAGCTGACCTGTGAATAAGGGAAAGAACAGCAGTCCATACATAATTTGTTATTAAATCATTATATGTATAATTAAGTGACTATCAAACCATGGAATTTTGAGTGAGAATATGATGTGTAACACTTTTGTGCTACTTGTTTCAAGGAAAAAGGAAATATCACATACCTGAATGTCTGAAGTTAATTTATGAGACAGTATCTCTACACTTCTCGAGCAATATAAATGCTATGCATACCATGATGTACTAATGGATATGCACAACTGATGTGGATTATTGTGACAGCAGCTACTTACCAATGAGGAGCATGCCGCTATTTTGTATTTTCAACAATAATAATAGTAACTTCCTTCGGAATGAGATAACAGGTTTGACATTTCAGGTGGAAGAAAGGTCAGTACTACTGGGATATGCCAAACCTGTGTCAAAGCACAATAGAAGGTTTGTGGGCTCTACACTATTGTTTGGTTGAAAAGGAGAGTAGCCGTGGCCTGGGGCTGGAGTGTGGCTGCTACAACGTGTGTGGATGAAGGACCTGGGGGTATATCATCAAGGCCCCCGCGATAAAATTATCGCATCTTTAGCGTCCATTTTCGGACGAAAAGCGGTGGTAATTTTATCGCACTATCATCAAGCAAGCGCTAACCTGCTTTAGGGCTTGCCTCCTAGCGTTAGCGGCTGTTTTCCATTACACCTTGCATGTCAGCGATAGAAATCACTAATGACATGCAAGGTGGGTATTCCTCACCCAAACGTAATGAAAACGGTCGCTAACACAACATCGCCCTATTAGTATTGTGGCCCAGGACCAGCGAAGCTACAAAAAACGAGCTCTAAGCGTGCTTAACGCAATTACTTAACACCTAGAAAAAAGTTTACCTAGGCATACTTTCAATGGGAGGTGGATTGTTGGGATAAAAACACACATGCATATTAGCAAGCTTTTTCTTATCGCTATTTTGTTCTGCAGGATTTCTCCCGCTACCACCCCTATCGCTGGATTTTACATTGCCTGCTAGCGGCATGTTGATAATAGGCCGCTAACAGGGCAATGTACTCCAGCAATAGAAGGCAATAAAAAAAATGCGGTAAGGGCATTTTGCGATAATTATTGCATTTGCTTGCTAATATGACCCCAAGTGAGGCGCAGCACAAACTCTGAAATCTATAGCACGCTACTGCTTGATCCACCTTGACCCAAAGATATTTGGATACCCTTGCCAAGAGATACTAGATGGTGGTTACTTTGAAAAATGCTGCACTCTTGACTTGTGTCTATTTTGTGAAAAAGGAAAGAACGAATAAAGCTGCATTTTTAAAGTCACAGGTAGTTATAGGCTGATGCTGATAGTATTCATGAATCTCCCTTAAGACTTCTGAGTCCCTGTGTCGTTGTGCCTAGATGATGATAATTTATTGTTTATTAGTGATTATTTTGAGTGGTTTGAGATCACTATCATATGTGTGTACAGTTCATATCACTGTTTGGGTCTAAGTCCTGGATGAAGTGTAGTGTACCATTTATTGTGCCCAATTATTAACTCATTATGTAGCTGTGATATCAACTCTCCCTGAAGTTTCGGTGACCAGGGAAAGTGTTCTGATGCATAGTTCGGCTGTTGTCAAGCTGTAGAATAACGAGAGATAGAAAGCTATTTCATACATAATCCCCAATGAACACTTTATCAGCTCATGATTATTGAACTCTTACTCCACAGATCCTATCTACGTGCTGTCCAGCTGTAGCTGAAACATACAGTGAGGAGGAGAATGCATACTACTACAGGTAAGAGGACCAAGACAGACACAGTGACGAGGGAACACAAACTGGGGCATATTCTCAAGGAGCTATCGCTGAGTTATCAGCACTTTACCTCAGCCAAAGTCGCAATAAATGTATCACCCCATTCACAAGCCTTTGCAAACAGTTGATATCACCAGTTTTCTGGCGATAGCATCCTCAAAAAGCATCGCCACGGATGACCCTGTCAACTATCGCTAATGAGATGCAGAGGAGGCGTTCACGAGGAAAAATCAGCGACAACACGACTCCACAACATTCTCAACGACCAGCCAGATCTGTGATAAGACCACAAAACAGGCGATAAGGCGTGTTAGCAGCAGGAAACTAACACCTGCTCTGACCTCGTGCAAAGTCGAATACAACCCGCACCAGAAGGGGGAGCCCAGACTACAGCAACACATGAAGAACAACAGATTTATTTATTTATTTATTTTTGGTATTTGTAGAGCGCAACACTCATCCCGGGGGATATCAAGGCGCTTATACCAAAACTGAAACTCCTACGGACTGACATTAATGCGAGCATTAGAATTTAGGAAAAAGGTAAGTCTTTAGTTTTTTTCGAAACAGGAGGTAGTTAGTGGTAAACCTTAGGTCAGGGGGAAGCTCATTCCATTTTTTTGCTGCCAGGTGGGAGAATGAGCAACCACCAGCCCTTACTCTATATATGCGTTTAGTTCTAGCGAGGGCAGACTGGAGTGAACGTAAGTTCCTTGTAGGGACGTAGAATTCTATCTTCCCCTGGAGGATGGTAGGACCTGTCTTATGGAGGGCCCTATGGGCGTGGCCAAGCAGCTTGAAGACCGCCCTCTGGCCCAAAGGCAGCCAGTGCAGTTTGTTCAGGCAATCCGAGGCAAATTCAAGCTTGCCTTTATTGCAGATGAGTTTAGCCGCCGAATTCTGCAGTATTTGTAGACATGTGAACAGATGCTCGTTCATACCCACAAGTAGCGCATTACCGTAGTCCAGGCGACTAACCAGCAAGGCCTGTGTGACGGAACCTCTGCAATCCAAGGGGATCTAGGGGAATAATCTGGCGAGCAGTTTCAGGATGGCAAAGCCTTTACCGCAAAGGACTCGCACATGATCCTTCATGGACAGCGCGTCATCCATAATGACACCCAGGTTCCTTGCGTGTTGTTTAGGGATGGGGGCCATGCCTAACGAGGGTGGCCACCACATGGCATCCCACACACGTTTGGCGCCGCCAAACAGAAGGATCTCGGATTTTCCGGCGTTCAGCTTAAGGCAGTGTGAGTGCATCCACTGGGCCATTTCTGAGAGACAGTTGTGCAATTTGGATTTAATAATATCCGGTTTTTCGTCCATGGCCACCATCAGTTGCGTGTCATCCGCGTAGGAGCAGATGCCAATGCCCCACTTCTTTCCTATACCAGCAAGAGATGACATATAGACATTGAAAAGGGTGGGGCTTAATGAAGCTCCCTGGGGGACTCCGCAACCGATGGCGCTCGATTTAGAATGGAATTGTCCCATGTGTACTGCCAGGGTCCAGTTGCTCAAAAAAGAGTGCAGCCAGCTTAGTGCAGTGGATTGGACTCCCTTGCTATGAAGGATGTCCAACAGACAGTTATGGGAGACCGTATCAAACGCCGCTGACAGGTCAAGCAGTATCAGTGCCACCGCCCCACCTTGGTCGGTGGAAGATCTGATACTGTCCGACACTGCCAGCAGCGTAGTCTCCGTACTGTTATTAACTCTGAAGGCGTCTGAGCAGGATCTAAGAGAAGATTTGTTTCCAGATATCAGCTGTCCATTGACCAGCTTCTCCAAAACCTTGGAAAGGTAGGGGAGCTGGGAAATGGGGCGATAGTTTTCAGGGTTAAAAATGTCTGATCCAGCTTTCTTTAGAAGGGGGATCACGGACGCGTGCTTCCAAGTATCCGGAAAGGTTGCGGTTCTTAGAGATTTGTTAAAAAGTTGTGTAATCAGGGGACAGAGTGTAGAGGCAATTTTTGAGAACACAAAGTGGGGACAGGGATCCGATGGGGAGCCAGATTTTACTGTGCTCATTACTCTTAGAACTTCATCCGTTGGAATGGTTCAAAGCCTTTTAAAGTCGGTGTAGGTTCTGAATCTAGCGAGTCTGTCGCAGTTTTGGTTGCGGTCTCTGTATCGGGGAGTTTTCCTGAATTATTGGGGGGGTGTTGGGGAGTAAAGGTAGAATAGATTTTCCCTATTTTTTCGGTGAAGAAGGTGTTTATTCGTTCACACGCCTCGACCGAGGGAGCAAGTGTTTGGGAGATGCTTGATGGTTTACTGAGCTCCTTCACTATTTTAAAGAGCTCTTTAGCTGAATTACAGTTGTCGTGGATGCGCTGGGAAAAATGGTTCTTTTTTGCATTTTTTAAAGTGAGATTATACAATTTCCGTTTGAGCACATAGC
This sequence comes from Lissotriton helveticus, assembly GCF_964261635.1. Taxonomy (NCBI): domain Eukaryota; kingdom Metazoa; phylum Chordata; class Amphibia; order Caudata; family Salamandridae; genus Lissotriton; species Lissotriton helveticus. The sequence continues at coordinate 2,073,697 of NC_136069.1, read as the reverse complement.
TTAGCTTGGATGCACTGTCTTTGGACTGCCTCCATAGGTGTTCTAGTTTTTGACACTCCCTCTTGAGGTTTTTTAATTGAGGGGTGTACCATTTTTCCATATGGGATCGTTTCCTGGATATACGCATGGGGCTAGTTTATTTAGAATTTGAAGTATTCCAGAGTCTAATGTAGTTACATCTGAACATACAGAGGAGTCATCCAGGAACTTGATGTTGGCCTCTTGGAAATGAGTATCAAAATTTTCCTCATTGACTAGCCTCCAGGCTCGGTTGGAGATCTGGTGAGCTGCCCTAGGTTTCTGTGATTTAGTTGGTAAATGTAGTGTAAGGTTATAAGAGAGTGATCTGACCAGTGTAATGGCATGACCTCACAAATTGTAGTAGCTTCAATATCGGTGAACAGTAGGTCCAAAGTGTGGCCTGCTATGTGAGTAGGGCCCGTCACCCATTGTTTGAGATTGAGGATCTCCATGTCAGACTCCAGTTGGGAAACCACTGGGGCATCCTTTTTCTCATAATGGATGTTAAAGTCACCAACTATTAGATCATTTTTATCTTTTAAGCAGGGTGGCAAAAGTTGGGTGAACAATTTAGCACCAAAGTTAACTTGTTGTCCAGGAGGGTTATATATTACCGCTCCAGCTAGGATAATAAAACCATCATACAGTACTTGAAACGGTAAAGTTTGATGTTCATTATACACAATTACAGACTCAGAAAGGCAGGTTAAGTGATCTCTGAATATGACAGCGACCCCCCCTCCCCTGCTTCCAGATCTATCCTGTCTAATGATTTTGTAATTAATGGGAAGCGCGTTAGCTAAGTCAGGGGCATTGTTGTCGGACAGCCAAGTCTCGGTAATAAAGACCAGATCAGGGCTCTTAGTTTTGAGTAGGTCCCAGATGTCCATAGAGTGCCTGGGTAGGGATCTTGCATTAAGATATAGGCAAAGGAGATTGGTCTGGTCGTGCGTGGTCTGGCGAACTAATTGCAAGTGACCCATGCTGGACCATTTACAAGAAAAACAGGAAATAGTTCAGTGAGTCAGGCCTGGGCCAGCCCGAATGCATGACCCATCATTATAGTCCCTTTTGTCAGCGTGAGATAACAGCTCATTGCGGGAGTAGCGAATGGGGGCAAGCGAGTTTAGAGTGGCGCCAGCAGGGGTATGGCCCCTGGTCCCGGCTGATCGCGGACGGCGCAGACGGGCTTACCTTAGGCGCACCTTCGGCGCGCCATTGTCGCGCCCGCTGGGCCCGTCTGCTGCGCCTTGGCCAGCACATTGGTTTAAGTAGAGGGGTAGCGGGAAGCGCGGACTCCTGGCTCCGCCCTCCGGCTTGCAGGGATCACACTGATTGGTCCGCCTACCTCAAAATGGCTCTCCACACAATCGGCACACAGATGCGGTGGAACAGAGCGTGGGATTCGCGACCGAACAACTAGGGGTGAGAGGAGTAGCCTAACTCGCTGTCGTCCTCAGGGTATGTGCAAAGTGCGTTGAACAGCTAATAAAATCCAATATCGTTACATTTAAAACAAGTGAGGAGCAGCCTAACTCGCTGTTGTCCTAGGGGTATAGTATGTGCAAATACGCAGAACAGTTGATAAATCAGATTATTCGGTATGTGCAAATACGCAGGGCAGCAAATAAAACAAGATTTTACAAATTGTGCAGATACGAAATATAGCAGCTCGTAAAGCAGCAGCAGCAGCTTAGTTCGTGGTATATACTGATTATGCAGCTCGGAGCCCCAACAGGGCCACAACACCCTCAGCTACGACCCCCAGGACCCCTCCACATTCTCCCGGCCCCCCTCCCAGACCAACACTGAGGCAGTGCAGACAAAGACAGCAACCTCCTGAAAAGGCACCAACCTCACAGACCCAACACCAGGGAATGTCATTGGCTCCAAAGGACAACCATCCTCCGCATCCTGACCACCATTGTCCACAGGCTGACAGTACCAACACAGTGAACAACCAACATCAATCTGCAGAAAAAGCTGCTGGCTGTGCTGCACATGTTGGCCTCTGGGACCTTCCAACCAACAAATGCCAGAGTCTGGGGAGTCCCACACCCAGCACAATCCAGTCTATGACAACTGTCTTGGATGCCATCATCTGATTGGTACCCCAGTACCCATACTCCCTCCACAAAGCGCAGGAACAACTGGAGCCCAAGCAAGGCGTCTACACCATAGCTGCCTTCCCGCACATGTCAGGGGGCAATTGACTGCACACTTGTCCTACTTGTGCCCCCTGGAGACACTGCACACAATTACCTCTACAGAAAGCACACGCATTCCATCAATGTGCAGGCAACAGTGGACCACCTGGGACTATTCACCAATGTCGTCACCAACTACCCAGACAGTGTGCATGATTCCTACCCCTACCCACAGTCCATCATCAACCAGCACTAACAGGACAGCACCCATGGAAATGCATTGCTCGTTGGCACGTACCAAATAAACACGCCACACCCCCAAACTCCACAATCATGCAAATCACAACTCTGGGAATGCACACGTCACAGACTCACATCCAACATGCCAAACAACATGCCCACCCACCAGACATGACAGTACAACGTACTGTGGCAACATGGGCTAGCCATGTACATGAGCCATAAACTACATGGCACCTCAGCAACACAAAAGCGGAATGTGGGGAGAGGTGGGACGGAGGCAAGTGACCCATGAATGAGAAGGTACACAATGCCAAGTGCGGCGGAATGTGCTGGACAGACTTCAGTATGCAGTCCACAGACATATCTATGTCTGCATACACTGCTGGTGTATGGAGTGTAGTGGACAGTGGATGTAACCATGTCATCCCAGCCAGTGGGGAAGATCTCGGAAATGTAGCTTGTGAAGTCCCCCCCTATAGGCATGTGTGGAGAGGACTGGCCCGGCATATGCCAGGCCTGCGTAAGGGTGTGAATGAAAAGCACATAGCTCTGGGCGTGCTTCTCTTCCGGAATGCCCAACGTCTCTGCCAGGGCGGCACCTCCCAGCCCGCCACGAGGTTGATGCCGTTGCCATGAGCGGTGCTGCCTGCGATCCTGTGCACCTGCTGTACCACAGACCGCTTGTCCCCAAGCCCCAAGCCCGAGGCCTGCAAGCTTAGCAGCCTCCTCAGACCATCATGGCCTCTGTGACACAGGCCCGCTATACTCCTTTCCTGTTTACATACTCCACCGGCCTACACAGCAGCCAGGTCAGTCACACATTTGGAACTGAGTCTTGATTGGCTGAGTTTAAGTCTCTATACTCCCTTCAATGTGGTGTCACCAACTCTGTCCATAGCATCCTGCACGACACCTGTCTGTGGTCCCCTTCTGACTATTGCCTTCGGCCTACACTGCGGTCGAGTAGGTCACACAGTTGGAACTGAGTCTTGATATGTGAATGGCTGAGTTCATATCACTGAACACATGGAGAGGAATAAGAGGAAGACGTGGTGCAGTCTGGAGGAGAAAAGGATCCTCGATACGGAGGTGATCTAACACTGCCAACAACTGCCCTGGTGTCACTAACTCTGTGCATCGCGAACCAATGACATATGGTTGTGGGCCCCTGCTGATCGCTGCCTCAGGCGAACACTGCGGTTGAGTAGGACACACATTGGGAACTCAGTCTTGATTTCTTCATGGCAGATTTTATATCATTGTACTGGCCTCATCGCAGACTGAACACCCTTACAGCTCCGGTGCCATTAAGTCTGTTCCCCGACAACCATGGACACTTACTGGTTGAACTTTGTTGGTGACTGAGTCTATGGACTGGGGGTTGTCTTCATCATCATGTCGGTGATACAGATTATTTGGATAAAAAGGAGGCTGTGGCATTCCACTCCTCAATTTGCTGCTTCTGGATCGCTTCTACCCTCTGCATCATGCCCTGAAGGACACCTTCCCATGGCGGTGTGCCTGTGCCGGCGGCAGTGCATCCGGGACCACTAATTCTGTACAGCTCGAGTCATGGACCCTGTCTGATAGAATATTGGAAGGCCTCTGGGTCGATGGCCTCGGGGGTCCTCAACGCCATGTGTCTATGGCCCTGTGCTGTCCGCTGCCTCTGGACTCAACTGCGGCCCACCAGTGCGCACTCATCAACTTGAGTTCTGACCGGCCCGGACATCGCATCACCACAGGAGGCACACGCCACCACCGCAAGCAGCACCTCCAAACGCCAACTGCCAGAGTCTAAACAGCCGCACTGGCAGACCAAAGAGTTGATCACACCTGTCGTGAATACCATCATCTGCCTGATACCCTGCTCAGCACTCCAGGTGCCACTAACTCAGTGCACCACGACGCATCGACCATTTCTGAATGAGTTGTGTGCTCAGAAAGCAATGTCACCTCAGGCAGTGTGGGAGACCTGGGACAATGATGTGGAAGATGATGAATGTGTAACACACACCACATCAGCTGCATCAGGAATAAACTGAAGGTACACAATCCTCAACATTTTTTTTACATGAGCATGCTCATCTCTATTGCCCCAACCTCAGTGCACTGCAACTCACGGACACTCCGGTAGGCATGTAGGGTGACCTCCGTACTTGCTCCGGCTACCACCATGATGCTCCGGAGTTGTCTCTGTAATGCTGGTGTTTTCTGATTCCGTTGAAATGGCGTTCACTGTATACGTTTTTGCCAGCACCAACCACTCTGTGTGGGTTTGCCTACACTCACCCCACACCCAACCAGCGTCACTGTACATGTAACCCTGCCAATAAAGGGGCCAGGAGCACGTGCCCGTAGCCAGTTTCACGAACTGTCTGCATGTGGTTATGATGTATGGATGAGTGTCCCGGGCCGCCAACATCACATTGTGCTGTGTACAACGGACGCAAACATGTCCCCGCTGGCAGCGGGTGAGTCCTTGGACATGTAGCTTTGATGTCAGCCACTCAATATTTAAGGGGATTGGCCTGGGCTGTCGTACGGAGGTCCGGTGTGGGGGCGTGGCAAATGATTCCATGGCTCTGGGCGTGGTTCATTGCAGGTAATGTGCACATGCATGTGTATCTGTCGTGGTGTGGGTCTCCTATGTGGGGTGTAGGTGGTCACTGATGGGACTTGAACACCCACGTATGTGATCTAGTTCGGCTTCCATGAGCTCTGAGCCCAACCGCGTTAGGCCAGCTCAACTTAGCATTCTGACATCTGGCATTGGGATGCAATGTGTGCCTAGGTGAAGTGTTGGGAGCCAGCCGTGGTGGTGGGTACTTCCTGCTGTGTAGTCTGTGCAGGGGCTGGGGTCTGTGTGGCTTGGCTGCCCTGCTCCTGGGGGTGGGTTGCCAAAGTTGTCCATGGGCTGTTGTAGGGCATCAGTGTTGATGGTGTGGTGGTCCCCTCCAGCATCACTGATAAGTGGTCTGGTCGGCTCTGCAGGAGGAATTGTTTGTCCATCTACAATATGAAGGGGAGATGCATGTTGACATTGTGTTGAAATGGCACATTGTTCTAGTTTACATGCAGACCCTATGACTGTGTGCATTGTGCTCATCTCCCCGTCCCCCAGTCCCTGGTCGTTACCTACCCTGTTGATGTTGTATCAGGTCCTCTTGAGCTGTGTCCCGACTCCCACCTCCTTCCAGCGTATACATACTGATGACTGTGGCCCCCATTTCCTCCTGCTCCTCCTCTGGCGCGGGACTCCCACCTCCTGTCGCCCTTGCTGCCTTCTTGTTGGCAGTGGGTTTGTGCTTTGTTTGGCTTTTCACATCATGCCAGCACCTCGTGACCTACTTCATTGCCCTCCTTGACACTCCGACTGCATTTACGTTGCATTCACGTTGGTCTAATTGTGTGTCAGTTGATGGTGGTGTTCTGTCACCTCTGTGACGCTGATCTGCTTTTCCTGAGGACTTCACCCCGTCTTCCTCTCACTCTTCTCCTTGGCCTTCCCCAACTCCGTTGTTCCTTGCTGGTGGTCTGTGGGGCTACGAAGTTACTTTTTTTTCTCCCTTTTTTTTCTGTTGCTTTATAGTGCAGTTTCCCTTATGCAGGCCTGTGGTTGGTTTTCGCTGGTTTTTGTATCGTGATTGGACTCATCGCAACTTTTTGGGCATTCGTGTTTTGCATTTTTGCAGCGTGTCATTGACTTTATCACAGACATTTGATGCACTATTGTGGGCCTATCGCATGGTGCCACCAGGTTGAGAATACTACGTTGACACTGCATGTATTTCCGCGATACACTGCGGTATGCAACGTTGCGCTAGGATACATTTGTGATGGTTATCAGACATTCTTGAGAATATCCCCCAGTGTTACAAGAAGGAAGCAACAACTTCTGTGGAAGAATAGGTTTTCTAAGACACGGGTGTAGTCAGAAAAATAAAATATCCACCACTTTCAGCCATATCGCCCCCATACGAGTGAGAGAAACAAGTGATCCCAGCCCTTTAATGGATGGTCCACTGGAATTCTATTACAAGACTGGAGGCTCAATTGTGACGTAACCACTTTTAACATTACCAGAGTCCCCAGGCAGGGGACAGAAACCAGAGAGAGGAGCAGCAGCTGGGGGAGACCACCAATCCCCTCACCCCCTGCACCACGAAGCTCTCATAAGTGCGACGCCATACAGCAGCGAGAGACACGCCCAGGGACGGTGGGCCCCTCCTGGTTCATAGATGGGGAAATGTAAATCCACCATATCAATGGTAGGAGGTGAGTCCACTAACACCTTAGACTCCTTCCTACTAAGAACCTCCAATGCCCTGGATAAGGAGAACCAACTCATTGAGTGCTGGCTATCCATGGAGGATATGGCAGCACCCCCCCATTTGACAGAGCCATTAATCACTGAGCCCCTCACAGTGGGTGTGCTGGATAACCTACACTCAATCGCAGAGCCAGCCACTACTCGGTCCAAATGCTTGATTCCCTGCACAGCTATCATGCCACTCCCCACCCCCCAGTACTATGTAGGAAAAAGGGGGTGAAAAAGACTAGTACCCTAGACTGGCCCTCCCCCCAGCAGCTTGCCCATATGTTGTAATACTGGCAAACCTTCCTAAATTACACAGTACCCAAAAGGAGACCACAGATCAATTGATGTCAAAAACATGTAATTGGATCAGCAAACATATGGGAGAGGGGGAAGATGTGGTTGCAAATTTTAATGGCTAGAAGAGTGGGATGAGTGGGAGTCTTGAAGAAATCCATTGAGGGTGATTGTGTGGTGGTCAGTTTTAATTCACACCAATTGATTCAGCAACTACTTCACTGGCTTCTGACTGTACTGTCACCACTCACACAAATATTCGCACTACTGCTGGGATTTTTTTATGAACCTGCTAGACCTACATTCCGGGGGCAAGAATTCCCGTTCCCCTTCACTTGCCCTCCATTTGAGACCCATTCATTCCCCTTGGGACAACCCTTTATCTCCCATTCCACACACAACCAATTTGACATGCTAACAGATTTAGAGGGTTGTGATTGACAGAGGATGCACAGGAGAACCTCCACTCCTGGGAGGGAAGTTGTGTCATATCATAATGTTTCCCCCTTTTATCACTTATGATTCCTTAAAGGCCCAGGTGGTGGCACAGTCCTTCTAGCCAACTTTTATAACAACAATTTTGCAGGTGAAATGAAAAAGATCGTAGATCAGCTGGAAGAAGATACTAACAATCTTTTTAGTACTTTAAAACATATTCTGAATATTTTATGGATGGGTGATTTTAATGTGCTGTCATCTTTCAAATTTTGAAGCATGTGGCATAACTGATGGAGCAGGCAAGCCCTTCTTTAATTTTAATCATAATTCCCTACGGAGAACCCTGAACGGACTCCTAGTGATCAATGACCTAGAGATTTAGAATTCTATTGAGATAAGCTCAGGTGTGTTGCAGGATATATGTGGCACACCTACTCAGGGTTCAACAATTGATTACATAATCATTGCGGAACCCCTCAAAAAATCAATTTCCAATATCGAAATAATGTAAACGTAAATGTAAATGTAATGTAAATGTGTTGGACTTGTAAAGCGCACAGCTGCCCGTGAGCGTCCCGGCGCTGAAGACCGCTGGGGAACCCGTCCTGGCTTTCCCTGTGAGATGGTCCCTTCTGGGTATCTCCAAGGTGAAGCCAGGCATCCCCGGCGTATGTGGGGGGCCGTTGTGGAGATGAGGCAAGCTAATGCCCAGAGTTGCCGAGTGTGATCCCTGGTTAGAGTAGGCACCGAGGCGAGAATTGTCGAGTCCGCTGACCCTGGTCCACGACCCTGCCGTGTCGGGAATTGAACCCTTGTCCCGGGCCGTTCTCTGCTTCCGGGTCTGACGCCTCTAACCAGTGAGCCACACCACTCCACTATAAAGTATCTTAATTTTAGTAATCACGCTGCCATCATTGGAAAACTGGATTGGGCAGGAATCTACTCTTGGAGCAGTCAAGGCTTGTTAAATCCATAATAGCAAGGAAAAATGGGATTATTCTTAAATGGACCACAATAGACAAAATATTCCTTGTTCTGACCAGGGTTGCAAACAGGCAAAACAATAATATATTCTGCCAAGAAGCAGGCCCTGCACCGATCCCGGTACCCACGGCATTTGAACCAATAGTAGAGGAGATCAGGAATCACTTAACTAGAGAAAACCCCATTGCCAAAACATCAGGCCCCAGATGGTTTGAACGAGCTTGTATCAAGTCCCTATCAGCTTTACATCAGGCCCTTAGAGCTACACACAGAGACACGGCTTTAGTCAAGCTCCTTTTTTTCCAATATAAAGAGGCCAGGAAGATCAGAATCAACATTCTAAAGGAAGAAGCATGGGGACAACTGTATCCAGCTGCCATCTCAAAAAATGCTAGGGACTTTTGGAGTACCATTACTGGTACCATTAATGCCCCTTCTCTCAAACCAACAACAGTCCCAAGCTTGGATTATCATGTAGATGAGAAATCCTGGCTTGCATACTTCACTGTAATATTTCATCCAAAAGCTGAGGCGATAACACAGCAGGCACCCATTCCCCCTTCTGACTTTTAATCACAATGAGATTAGAGAGGCTCCTATGCAATAAAGCCCCTGGCCCGTATGGCACTCCAATAGATTTTTTCATTGACCAGCCGAATTTATGTGGACCGGTGCTGACAAATGTTTTTAACGCAGTCGCCAAGTTGGGTCTACCAGTTTCATGGAAGAAATATATTTTAATCCCAATCCATAAGAAAGGAGACAAATCCGAGGCAATAGCTATAGGGCAATTTCATTTCTGGATAGCACAGCTAAACTCAAGGGCAGGGCCTTACTAAACAGACTTGAGGTATGGGCTTCTAATAGCAATGTTTTGATCCTGGTCCAATATGGCTTCAAAAATGGAAAGGGCACCCAGGATCAGTGTCTTAATTTAAGTCTCCTAATTGCCAAGTATACACAGGCCAAGCCTGGTAAGTAAAACTTGGCATTTATGGATCTATCGGCAGCATTTCCTTGCGTTGCACACCAACAGCTATGGAGGATAATGCAAGAAATGGGTATTGATGAGGCAAATATACTCTTCATCAGGCAGCTTTATTCCTTGGCTTCGGCCAGCGTCCAAAACGGGAGGCTGGGGGAGTGCACCAGGGTGTTTCCAATCCACTGGGGTGTCCGACAGGATTGCGTACTCTAAATGATTTGGGATGATTATACCCTGGGACTTAATGGCGTTCACCGATTGCGGTTAGTATTATATGTCTAAGTATCTTTCACTTTTGGGTGCTTAGGGTGGAAGCAATCTTCCAACACCTCCACATTAAGATCAGCCGATCCTATAACTTTGTTTCAGACCCTAGCACACCAACATACAGATTTTGACAAGTTAATGACTTCAAAGTTTACTACAAAAACATTGACATCATGTATGTTTTTTAATGTCTATTTCTTGTGCAGGTTCCAGCCAACGCATGTTTTGTCATTCGGGACAAGACACCCGCGACTTCCTAAGGGCTTTCAGTTATCCAAACAGGGCTGAGAGCCTTCTGGCTGGTTATATTTCCATCCCAGCCTAAATATGGCTGGGAAAATTGCTGGTAGTTCTCGAACGAGTCTTGTAGAGATAGTTATATTTAGAAAGCACGGTCCGGGACGTGTTCGTGCTCCGGACGTACCCGTATCATGTCAGCCAATTGTGCTTTATCTAGCTGCAATATTTCGCGAGAGCATTAGTCAGCACCTCTGTATGGCCGTTGTGTGACATTAAAAAACATATATGAGGTCAATGTTTTTGTCGTAAAATTTAAGTCATTAACTTGTCAACATCTGTATGTTGGTGTGCTGGGGTCTGAAACAAAGGGTTGTGTACTCGCCCATTTCTTTTTTCCATCTACACCAATGGGGTGGAAGCTCCCCTGTCCGATTCAATACCAGACGTCCCTAAGATTAATAATGTATGTACCCCAATCTCCTTATACGCAGGTGATGCGGTGTTAATTACCCGCATGGGCCTAGCCCTGCAAAAGTTACTAGATATTTATATGAACTTTACACATAAACTAGAGCTAAAAACAAATGAGGCCAAGTCCTTCATCTTACTTACTGGCCGTAAAGATTGGAAGCTCCCAAGCTTTTATATAGCTAGTCAGAAAATAGCCCATACTGACGCCTTTTCCTGCCTAGGTGTGACTTTAGACAGGCAACTAACATGGTCCAAAATTATCACCACAAGGGTGTTACTATTCGAAAAAAGCATTATCGCTTTATACTCTTTCATTAAAAAACTGGGTGCAAAACCTTTTGATATGGCTTAAAATGTTTACACCGCCAAATCTGTCTCTGTAGCAAGGTGGCAGGCATCTGGGTTTATTGCAACTCCTCAGATCTCCTGACCATAAAAGGACACTTTCTGGAAACATTAGTAAGCCTCACTGTAAGTTGCTCCAATTTTACTTGCCATGCAGAAATAATTGTTCATACCTTACTGATATAATTAGCAGGGTTCCAATAATCCTACGGCATTCTATCTGGAGAAGGGAATCTATTCCCGTCACCCAAAAGCTAATTGAAGATTGCCTATCTCTGCAACATGTTCATGGGATCCCATGGATTACCTATATTAAAAAGACTCTCTCTTCTATTGGTTTAGAGTATCTATTTGATTCCCCCAGTGATTGCTCTAATATCTCAAAACGGGATATAAAATCCTGTTTCCTAAAACAAAGGGCAAACTAAAGACTTAAAATCAACCACACAAAAGTGTCAGTTAAATTTTATTTAGACGGACGGATGGTACAGGAAGGGGCATCGTCATACCTCTTCACAGTGACACATTTGCGGCACTGATTCTTTTTAATCAGATTTTGGTTGAATTGTATCCCCTGTATGTTGGCCCATCCAGCAGGAATTTTTCTATACATGATTTACCGTTCTGTCCTTATGATGGTGTCTGCACAATCCAATTTGCACATCTTTTTCTTTTGCAAATTTTACATGGAACACCTCAAAAGATTTATATTGTCATTGATGCGTAAATACAATATTAAACAATGCCGTGTAGGAATGTTTTTTTTACAATCAGTACCCGATCCTCTAGTTTGTTATTCTATGGCGAATTTTTTAATTCTATCATTTAAGACTAGGCGATTGTATAACACCAAAGAATGAACTGTAACCCTTGTTTTTGTCAGCTGGGTTTTACTGAAAGCCTTTGTAATCGTGATGGTACTGAAATCTTTTAATGGATGTTTTTTAATTGATTTTTCAAATTTTGAATATGGATGGCTGTTTCTATTGTGTTTATCTGTACCTTTATGATCATATAATATTAATATCGAATAAAGTGAATTGACTGACTGACTGACTGACTTAACTTCTTTACTTATAGCTCTAGCAGCAAAGTGAAACCTGGGCTTCTATGGGAATTCACAAGGGCGTATTATCAAGCCCATTATCGCCACTTTAGCTGCAGTTTCCTGCCGATAAAAGCGGCGATAATGTATCGCCCTTTCTTGATAATATGGCCCTTGATTCTGAAGCAGAAGGTCATCTCTTTGGTGATCACTTTGTCTAGGACATATCTGCCTACATACAAACCTTTCCCTCTCTGGACCAGGCACAACAAAATCTCAAGCAATTCTTAACCCCTCGTGTTTTCGACAGAGCTGGAGGAAGAAGAGCTTGTTCCTCTGGCAATTCTCAATGGTACTCAAACAGATCATCCTTGTATGTGCCCAGAGGTGTCCACACACGCGGATTCAGTGAAAAAACAGGATATACTCTGTCTTATCCACAAACACAAAAAGAAAATAAATACAGAGGCCATTTCCAATTGGGTAGAGGAAGATCACATGTAAATACAGGTAGGCTATGTTGTTTTAAATCTTTTTTTCCTGAGAAAGCTGGGTGGCAGACTCGCTCTCTTTCTCAACAACTAGAGACAAATTACTTCAGACCAGTGGGTTTTACAAACAATTCAGGTGTATCAGATAGAATTTTATTCCACTCTGATTCAACGGGTCCCTCCTCGTCCAATGAAGTTAAGTTCCCAAGTAAACGATTTAATATCCCAGGAGGTTCTAGATTTGTTAACCAAGGGAGCAATTCAAGACGTCCTATCCCCCTACCAGGGGTTCCTCAACAATCTCTTCCTAGTAAAGAAAGCAGGCAAAGGGTTTTGACCAGTAATAAACCTCAGATCCCTGAACAGTGTTGTTCTGTACAGACATTTCAAGATGGAGGGGATACATTGCCAAAGAGACTCTCTTCCGCAGAACAACTGGAGGATCATAATAGAACTCAAGGACGCTTACCTATCCGATCCCATTCATCATTTACATTTTAGTTACCTACAATTCATCTGGCAAGGCACAAGTTTTAATTCCTCTCATTACCTGTCGGCCTGTCTTCAGCCCCCTACTGATTCTCCAAACTCCTGAAGCCAGTGGTAGCCTTCTTACGCCTTCATGGAGTACGATTAATGATATAACTGGATGATATGTTAATAATGGCCAACTCCAGAAAATTACTACAAACACAGACAGTGTGGGCAGTATCTCTTCTCTAGAGTTCAGGATTTGTAAGAATCAAAAGAATTCAATTATAATTCCGTGTCAGACAATGCAGTTCTTAAGTTTCTTAATTGATTCTGAGAAATCAGCTCTCTTTCTCCCTCTGAAGAAGATCAGTCATTAAAAAAGAGATTTCTTCTGTTCTAAAATGAAACAAACTTTCCCTCTGCAGACTGGCAAGAATTGTGGGCCTTTTTCAGCACCCATTCAAGCAATTTTTCCTGCTCCTCTTCATTATCGAGCGCTCCAACGCCTCAAGGTTCATCATTTTCAATGGGGCCGCCCTTACTCAGCGTGAGTTTCTCTTTCCACAGAGTCAGAAGAGGATTTGTGGTGGTAGCTCTCCCAAGTGGAGGCCTGGAATGGAAGAACCATTTTTGGCCAGGCCCCAGATATCACTTTAGAATCCGACACCAGCAGATCAGGCTGGGGAGCCCGATGTGGAAATGTTGTAACAGGAGGAAAATGGTCCCCAGAAGAAATGCAATATAATATAAACTGTTTGGAGCTGCTTGCCGGTTCCTTTACTATAAAAAGCCTAGCTCTGTCAAAAGTACATTCAATCAATCAATCGGGGATTTTTGAAGTGCGCTACTCACCCGTGAGGGTCTCAAGGCATTGGGGGGGGAGGGCGCGAGGGGGGTGCAGCTCCAGATCAGTCAAAGAGCCAGGTCTTGAGGCTTTTCCTGAATGTGCAAAAACCGCAGTTGATGGACAGAATGCAGAACAATGTCTTACATTCACCCCAGTACAAGGATCTGGGCCTAAATCCATCGTTTTTTTGCTCTCCACATCACCCTAGGTCAGACAATGGCTATATGCAAATCAGCCTTGACCCTGTGCCTCATGGGAACAGTCCAGCCCAAACTACCAAGCCATGTATTTCCTAGACCGGAATCATTTGCATATAGCCAGTGTCAGATTGAGGTTCCAGATTCCTATTAGACATCACTGATTGGTTCCTTCACTCTCAGGTTTTCCACAAGATTCTCCATCTTTGGAGCCCCCTACAAGTACATCTATTTGCATCCCGCCTAAACCACAAGCTTCCTCGATTCTACAGCTGGAGACCAGATCCGGCAGTAAAAGCGGTGGATGCTTTTCTCCAACCCTAGCACTCTCTCCAAGCATAAGCCTATCCTCCTTTTTCAATGATTCTTCTAACGCTCCTGTATGTCAGAAGGGACAGGGCCACAATCATAATAGTAAAACTCACAAGTGTGGTTCCTTCAGCTTCTAGAACTCTCAGTGGACTTTCTAAGAATAATTCCCATATTTCCCAAATTATTCTTCAACTCTCAAGGTCATCTATATGATTTGATCCTCAAAGGACAATTGCATCAAATGACCTGGAAGTTTCAGGCCAGCCTGGCATATCTCAGGACTTACCTCAGACACATAGTCAGTTATCAATGATTTCTGGGCTCCTTCTACTCAATCAAGTTATAAATACCCCTGGTCTTCCTGGGTTAGCGGGTGTATGAAGAGAGAGATGAATCCCATTTGTGCATCTCCTGTAGACGTAGTAAATTTTCTTGTTAACCTTTTTTTGGCTGGACAACCCTACGGAACAATCAATTCTTACGACTCGGCTATTTCTGCTGGACATGTCCTAGTGAAAGGAGAGCCAGTAGGTAAACATTTTTTAGTATGTAGCGCTCTATAATCAATCAGACTCAAAATGTCCCTGAAACCAAAGCATTAATCTCTTTGAGATGTAAAGGTGGTATTGGATCACTTTCTTTCTTGCCCTCATAATGAATTCCTTTCTTTGAAATATTTTTCTACAAAACTAACAATGCTCCTGTGTTTGTTATCTTTTAGAAGAGTTTCTGATGTTAAAGCACTTGATGTTGATAATAAATCAATTTCTCCTCAAGGTGTAACATTTTATCTTACTAGACGTACAAAGACAAATTCATCCTCAATGTTTTACCCTGCTTTCCATGTATGTAGGCATGTTTGTGTGGCCTCTTGCCTTCGTTGTTATGAATCCCAAACTGCTGCTTTTCACCTTCAGTAGTATCCAAACTGCTGATATCTTTCAAGACATCTTACGCTCCGTGTATCTTGCTACTTTGGCCAGGTGGGCACAGACGTTACCTTGTTCAGCGCCCACTCACTCAGAGGAGCTGTGGCCTCTAAAGCCTCTCTTTCAGCCGCCTGGAAGATATCCTTAACGCAGCACATTGGTTGAGAGTCCACTTCCCGAACATTACATTTTAAACCAAATGATCATGTTTCTTCAAATGTTATTGCACAGCTTAAAACTTGTCATAATCGAGCCTGCAGTCTTGTAATAGAATGTAAATCTCCCCCACTAACACAACAGGAGGTGTGGGCTCTATTAACCCCTTGCGTGCTTCTGTCGGCCGTTGGCTACCTCGCTAGTGCTGCCGTTGGCCAACGGCCGACGCGGCCCTGCCCATTTTGCGGAAGTGCCGCAAAATCGCGGCCGCAGGAAAGGGGATAAAGACACAAAGGTGAATATTTTCCCACCCTAATCCTGAATAGTTACAAATACTTTTATCTTCCAGCTTGAATGCAGTTGGTGTGTTCCATGTTGTCGTAGATGGTGGCCTTTTCAGATGGATACTTTCTACTTTGGAATGTTTGAAGTTTATCGTTTATTTTACAAGTCGAGGCATGTCTACAATGGACTGTTTGGATTTCTCTGCTTTTATGGCAAAAAATAGAATGGTTGCTGCTCAGCAGGGTTAATTATACCAGAGACTGTTGACTGATTGGTGGATATGATATGAGGTCACAGGTGATCTACACAGCTGACCTCTTTCATACTTCTGCTTATAATTTTCTTCCATGTTATGTTGTGTTTCACTTTGCTGCTAGAGCTATAAGTAAAGAAGTTCAGTCATAATCTTCGCCTCCGTGTCTTTAATAGAATCCAAACCTCCTGTCACGTTAGTGGGGGAGATTTACATTACCACCCAGATTCTTCTCTTTCCTGCTTTTCATCTTTCCTTATTTCCTTCCTTTTGCATTCTAAGGGTCAGATGTTAAAATACTTTTTGCAGGCACAAAAAGCCAGATTTTCATAATCGAGTTGTTTGCGACCTCAAAAAGGCATTTTGGGTTTGCGACCAAACTCTCAAATTGGTATTTCAAAGGGGCATGTTTATGGTGTCCCTTCCAGATACCAGTTCAGAGTGGTATCTATTAATGTTCTGCCACTGAATACTGGTTGCAAATCATAAATTTTTTACTGCCTGCTGGTGTTAGTTGTAAGAGATTCACAAACAGAAAGGGGTCCCCGGGAGACCCTTCTCCCTTTAAGAATGTTGAAAAAAATATTAAAAGTTTGGTTCACCCCCAAAAGGGGCTGAATTTATAGAAAAAATACAGTGCAGCTTCACACACAGCACAATTCTAGAAGAGTCGAGGGGTTGAGACCAATCCTACTAAACCAAGAAGGGTTCAGCTTCCAGTTCATCTCTCACAGATTCATATATTGCAGTCTCGCCGTGGTCTGCTGACAGGACAATCACTTGTTGAAATGTTGCTCGAAAATGAACAATCACCCACTGGGTGAAACCTGGAAACTAAGGGGCAGATTTACAAGGAACTGACGCATCTGCATAGATGTGTCGGTTTCCTTGCGCCAGTGCCAAATGTCCTTGCAAGGGCTTTATTTACAATACGGCGCTCCATGGCGCAAAGGATTAACAGATGCATCAGAAATTCTGACGCATCTGTTGGCACAAAAGTGACACATTGCTGGAGTTACTCATGAAGGTGACGTAACTCCAGTAATGTGCCACAATAGATGGGTGAGTCCCATACAAAAAGGCCTTCGTCATTCCTTACGTCTGGTCTGAGCAGGCATGGGATTTTTTATGCAGTGAAGATGTAGAGTGACACAACGAAATGTAAAATTCAATGCGTCAGTTCTAAATGGCTTTTTGCATGGGAACACCCACCCTGCATACATTATTTCTGACGCAGGTATTATGTGGTACAGGGCTTTACAACATCATGTTGTAAGATGCGTCACGTTGTAAATTGGCTGCATTGTTTGCACCACTGTTGCGTCAAAAAAAAGTGACGCAATGGTGGTGCAAGGAGGCACAACGGGCTTGTAAACCTGCCCCTAACATTTTTGAAGAAACAACGTTTTACAGTCTCCAGTGACACTGCAGCTCTCAGTGCCTGGGGAGAGACATCTGCTACGAGAGAGTGTTTACGTGTGTGTGAGGCGTCTGTGCCAGAGGGACAGAGAGGCAAAGAAACAGCAGCTTTCAGTGCCGCGGAGAGACGTCTGCTACAAGAGATAGTTTACATGTGTGTGAGGCTTCTGCGCCAGAGGGACAGAGAGGCAAAGAAACAGCAGCTTTCAGTACCTGGGGAGAGACATCTGCTACAAGAGATTGTTTACATGTGTGTGAGGCTTCTGTGCGTGAGGGACAGAGAGGCAAAGAAACAGCAGCTTTCAGTACCTGGGGAGAGACATCTGCTACAAGAGATTGTTTACATGTATGTGAGGCTTCTGTGCCAGAGGGACAGAGAGGCAAAGAAGCAGCAGCTTTCAGTGCCTGGGGAGAGACATCTGCTACAAGAGATTGTTTACATGTGTGTGAGGCTTCAGTGCCAGAGGGACAGAGAGGCAAAGAAACAGCAGCTTTTAGTGCCTCGGAGAGACATCTGCTACAAGAGATTGTTTACATGTGTGTAAGAGGCTTCAGTGCCAGAGGGACAGAGAGGCAAAGAAACAGCAGCTTTCAGTGCCTGGGGAGAGACGTCTGCTCTACAAGAGATAGTTTACATGTGTGTGAGGCTTCTGCGCCAGAGGGACAGAGAGGCAAAGAAACAGCAGCTTTCAGTGCCTGGGGAGAGACATCTGCTACAAGAGATTGTTTACATGTGTGTGAGGCTTCAGTGCCAGAGGGACAGAGAGGCAAAGAAACAACAGCTTTCAGTGCCTGGGGAGAGACATCTGCTACACAAGATTATTTACATGTGTGTGAGGCTTCTGTGCCAGAGGGACAGAGAGGCAAAGAAGCAGCAGCTTTCAGTGCCTGGGGAGAGACATCTGCTACAAGAGATTGTTTACATGTGTGTGAGGCTTCAGTGCCAGAGGGACAGAGAGGCAAAGAAACAGCAGCTTTAAGTACCAGCAGAGAGACATCTGCTACACGAGATTATTTACATGTGTGTGAGGCTTCTGTGCCAGAGGGACAGAGAGGCAAAGGAACAGCAGCTTTCATACCAGGGGAGAGACATCTGCTACACGAGATTGTTTACATGTGTGAGGCTTCTGTGCCAGAGGGACAGAGAGGCAAAGGAACAGCAGCTTTCATACCAGGGGAGAGACATCTGCTACAAGAGATTGTTTACATGTGTGTGAGGCCTCTCTGCCAGAGGGACACAGATGCAAAGATGGTTGCTGCTGGAGTGATGGCAGCATGCATCTGTAGACATGTTAAAACTGAGGCTTATGTTAGTTTATATTAGCAAAAGCGCAAAGACAAATTCCTACATTCTCACATCACGTCATCCAAGTTATACTGGGCACTGAAAACTTTTCCAGATATATTATCTCTTTTTAACTATTTTATATCTCTAAAAACTCCTGTGTGAGTGGAATGCTCCACTCAAACCCTTCTGTGCATTTGTATGTTCTGATACCAATCCCTTCAGACACAGGCAGTCAATAGAATGAATGTAAATCACCATTAGTGACAGACAATGAATATTTACTAATATTGAAATGTGTGCCCAATGAAGTCCTGAATTTGTGCTGAAATGTCTTTGAAGTGTGTTTCTGTTTTTATCTTTAAAAGGGCCACATTTGATGGACCAGGCACCTTTCCATGTGAGAAGACAGGTCTGTGCTTCGAGGTGGGAGAAGCAGGAATTGTTGACTATAAATTACTTCCTTGGAGTAACAACCTGGTGCAATGTGGAGATCAGTTCTTGAAAGCCGTTGGGTCCTTGTTTGACGTCACAGCTCAGCCAGGCTTGGTGCGAGCCGTCTACCTCCCCCACTTCATCTGCCTCAGAGGTACAGTATCAAACAGGAGTATTCCTTTAGTGGCCCCAGTTAGACCTCAGCCAATGGCTGGACAAGGGCTGTGAGCCCAGGACCAGGACTCATGTTTGTTACAAGAGGCAGGTTACAGGCACAGTTCACTTGTGTGCAGGCATTAAGTGCCCTTGGGAGGGAGGCCTGCAGTTTATTTCAGCGTAATGTCCTTTTTCATTGAATATATACACATATACATGTATATATATAGTGGCATACTACTAACGTGGAAGGGGACGGGACCAAATGGGTGGAGCTTGTAGGTGTTTTGGCGCCTTTGCATACTCAGCAGCAATTGAAAGGGAGAACTCTTTATTTATTTATTTTAAAGCGAGGGGGGCGCATGGCCCTCCTCCCCAAGCCTTGTTAGGCCCTGAGAAACCCTTCCTCCCGGGCTCTTTTTTAAAGTGGAGATGTGTTCGATTTTAGATTCCGAATGAATTTCCCAAATCATACCCTTATATAGGTACAGTTCGCATTGCCCTTATATAGGCATAGAAATCCAGTCCTTATTTAGGCATAGCCCATGCTGCCCAAATACAGGCATGGCTGCTTGCATCCGTTCATCTACGTCACAACGATTTCTTGGAAAACCAAACTCTTAAGCCTTTAGGACTTCCCCTTGCTTGAATATTGATTTCTCCAAGAACTCAGTTATTATACATGAACATCTATTCCCCAGGGGTTCATTCATGACGTTCATATGCCCGACTGTACGTCAAAGCTGACATTCCCAAACACCTTCAAGGTATAAATATACCTTGACTTGCTATGGCAAAGCACGGTGTGGTTTGGTGCAGTTCGACTACCTACTTGCATGACGCAGTTCACCACAGCAAGTGCCAAAGGAAGACAACACTCCAGCTGATGCACTGACCAGAAGCTGTCATCCTCCTGCCGAGAAATCCAGCTCCAGTGTTTCTGACTCCCCTTAAGGGGTGTTGGGAAATCGAGACCTGAGGCAGAGATACCAACCTCTCTCATTCTAAGGTATGGAGCTGATTCTTGGCAGAACTAAAACCTATGCTAAAAGACAAACACCTACTTCCTCCCTCGTACTAGACCTAGGTTAGGTACATTGGGGTAGGCATATTTTAGAAGCACCAGTTGAGTATTTTAGCTTTTTGTTATTTATCTATGTATTTTTACATGTCAAAGCAACAGACAGTGCTATTACAGTATTATTTTATATTACTGTTTACGCTGTATGCATTATAGTTCGCATTCTGTCTAACGATTATAGCAGTTCACCCCTCCTGCATGAGAAAGAAGACTGTTAAATAAAACCCTTTTATTGAAAGGCCCGTCTCTCTATTGCTGTGCAAAACTTTGTAGAAACGAAGCATGCACGATTGACTGAGTGAAATGGTTATCTATTGTTTCCAAGACTCTGAAGATAATTTTAAATTCTTGGGGAAACAAAGTTGTCATGTTTATGTGGTTGTCAGAAACTAATACCTTCTTGTTTGTTCGGGAAAGTTTATAGTGACCTCTGAGCTAGCTGGCAAACACAATTAAGTTTAGTATACTCGAAAGAGACATATAGACCTCAGTCATATGTCAAATTTATAGTGTATATGTTATTCCAATGCCCTGAGCCTATTGGGAATATAGGAACTACGCTACATGGCGCCCAACATTTTGGTAAAGCACTAATTTAACGCTAGATACTGGAGTAACTCAGTCGTGCTTTTCTCAGAGACCCCTTTTCCGTAATACTCCAATAGACATCTGGAGTGGGTAAAAGGATAATATCCACCATAGCTGAGTAGGACAAAAAAAATCCTATGTATTAGCTTTTTGGTTTGCTCAACATGGAAAGATACAGTATTCTAAAATATTGTACACCTTATCTTTGTTTTCTTGAAACTTGCTCTGCAAATTTCATTAAACAATGTCGAATAACGGCAACAACACCGAAACCAGTGGAGCTGCGGCTGATCCACCCGATGCAGTTTTTAATTTTACAGGTTTTCAAGAAACAGAGGATGTTATATCCATTCCTCTGAATTTAAGGAAAGCCATCACTGTAAAACTTATAAAAAATGGCCTAACATCAAGAGGTGGTAGGGCAGTTTTTGTGATAGAGGCACCTGAATACCTCCAGACAGAGGTATTCTATTCATTGATAGTCTTCCCAGAAGCCAATTCAATAACACATGTGTTTCACTTCTACAAAGAAGATGATTCACCAGAGGAATATATTCCATTCAAGGATATTGAAATTCCGCTCATATATACCAGGAGCATTTTTTGAGCTATCCAGAATGGAATTTGTTCATGTTTTGTGTGTAGAGTCTGTGGTGTCATTTTTAGTGTATTCCCCTGGTGAGTAGTATGTCGTGGATTAACTATTGCAGGTTATGGGTCACTAGAGGACTGCAAGGGGAGTGACAGGGTGTTTCCTGGAAGTGTATGGGTACTGACTTGGGAATTGAAGGTGTGAAAGACAAGTGTGTAGTTGGTTAGGGGACTTCATCCATAGTGGATAGGCGTTTGAAGCAGTCCATGTGCTAAGGCCTGGATCACTGCAAGAGTACTTGTGTAGTGACTGAATGATTAGAGTACTGCAAGGAGAGTGCCTTGGGGAATTTCTAAGTGGTTGGGTTTTGGTGCAGTGGACGGATTAGTACATGGTGCTGAATGGGTCAATAGAGGAGTGCAAGGGGAGTAACTGGGTGTTTCCTGGAAGTGTATGGATACTGACTGGGGAATTGAAGGTGTTAAAGACAAGTGGGTAGGTGGTTAGAGGACTGCATGCATAGTGGATAGGGGTTTGAAGCAGTCCTTGTGCTAAGGCCTGGCTCATTGCATGAGTACTTCGGTACTGACTGAATGATTAGAGTACTGCAAGGAGAGTGCCTGGTGGAATTTATAAGTGCTTGGATTTTGGCGCAGTGAATAGATTAGTACATGGTACTGAATGGGTCACTAGAGGAGTTCAGGGGGAGTGACAGGTGATTGCTGGAAGTGTATGGATACTGACTGGGGAATTGACGTGTGAAAGACAAGTGTTTAGGTGGTTAGAGGACTGCATGCATAGTGGATAGGGTTTGAAGCAGCCCATGTGCTAAGGCCTGGCTCTCTGCATGAGTACCTGGCTACTGACTAAATGATTGGAGGACTGCAAGGAGAGTGCCTGGGTGAATTTATAAGTGTTTGCGTTTTGGCCCAGTGAATGGATTAGTACATGGTACTTAATGGGTCACAAGAGGAGTGCAAGAGGAGTGACAATGTATGGATACTGACTGGGGATTTGAAGGTGTGAAAGACAAGTGTGTAGGTGGTTAGAGGACTGCATGCATAGTGGATAGGCGTTTGAAGCAGTCCTTGTGCTAAGGCTAGGCTCATTGCATGAGTACTTGAGTAGTGACTGAATGATTAGAATTCTGCAAGGAGAATGCCTGGGTGAATTTATAGGTTTTTGGGTTTTGGTGCAGGTTTTACAATTTTTTCAGATGGGTACTGGTGGTAACTGACTCGGACTAACCAGTCCTAGAGCCAGTGCTATGTCAAAAGACATTTAGAACAGTTAAAACACCTACATACACTAGGGAGCACTATGTGTTGGGGTATCCCTGTGATTAGAATGATCTCCTCTGTAAGCCCCTTGTACATAATAGGGCAGAGGGATTAGAACTACCTCTTAAAATGCACCGCAGGGTGCGTTTGCACACTGGTGAAGGGAGGGGGTGCTGAGCTGACGTTCGCAAACACACCCTGTGGCCATTTTAATTTGGGGGATAAAGTCCCTTTGAATTCTTAAAGTCCCCTTGGATCCTGAGGGTCCCTGGGGTGCAACTAACCCACCAGCTACCTCCATTAATCGCCACAGAGCTGCATTGCAGAGAGGTGTAAAAAAGGGTGTGGCCTCAGAACACCTCTCTGCAATGCAGCACCCTGGTGCATACTGGAGGTTCCTGGTGGGCTAGGTGGCCCCCAGGGACCCCCAGTATTCAAGGGGAATTCATTCCCCATCTGCAAACGTGCCAAGGGGAACGTTTGCAGAGTACTGAAAGGAGGGGTCCTGCCCCACAACTTTTCTTTTAAATCCATAAATTGGGAAGGGGGCCTTGTGGCCCCCCTCCTGGCCTTAATCGGCCCCGGGGACCCCATCCCCCGGGGCATGGCCTTTTTTTCTTCTTTTTTAAATTTTGTGGAAGGGGGCCACGTGGCCCCCCTCCCACAATTTACAAAGCCCCGGGGTGGTGGTCCCTGGCGCTGGAGGATCCGTCATGGACCCCCTCATGGACTCCCCAATTTGAACATTTAGAGGACCGGGGAGGTGGCAGTCCCTGGGGCGTGAAGGGGGGGCTTGAGCCCCCCACACAGTTTTTTTTTTTTTAAAACACAAGCCCCGGGGGTTGGTCCTTGGGGCTCCGGGGGGCCATGAGCCCTCCGCATATATTGACATAAAGCCCTAGGGCTATGGGGGGCCTTTGAGCCCCCACCAATGTTTTTTTAAGCCCCGGGGGGTGGCGGTCCCCAGGGTTGGGGGGGCTGAGAGCACCCCCAAATATTTCAGAAAAGCCCCAGGGGTGGTGGTCCCCGGGGCTGGGGGGCCCCTCTGGGCCCCCATTACATTATGTATATTGCCCCTGGATTTGGCTACCCAGAGGGTAATTACCAACGAAGCGCGTGAGCCCGCGCTTTGTTCTTTTTTCCCGCAGTGGGTTGCGTGGATCCTACGCGCATCCCGCAATTTAAAAAAAAAATGTTGGGGGCCTTGGGGGTCCTTGTGGGACTCCCTGAGCAGGCCTAGGGGTCAGGATGTTTCTACCCTGCCCCCTTTGCGTGTTTTGCGCGTTTGTTTCACTGCTTTCCTGTGTTATGTTAAATGAATTCATTACACGCTCGGCTACTCGTGAGTGTCCCGACGCGGAACCATAGGGAATGGCAGAGGGCTTCACATAAACAGATGCGTCTTCAGTTTTTTCTTGAATACACTTAGGTCCTGGATGGTGCACAGAACGAGAGGAAGGGCATTCCAAGCAGCTGCAGCTTTGACTGAGACGAAACAACCCCCTAACCTCTGATGCTTAAAACGCAGGACCTGGGACAAAAATAGGGACGAGGAGCATAAAAATAAATGCGCT
Source organism: Lissotriton helveticus (assembly GCF_964261635.1). NCBI lineage: Eukaryota > Metazoa > Chordata > Amphibia > Caudata > Salamandridae > Lissotriton > Lissotriton helveticus. The sequence continues at coordinate 2,049,542 of NC_136069.1, read as the reverse complement.
TCTGTAGAAAGAGAGTGACATGCCCGTAGAGCGCACGGTGTGCCATGACCAATGTCTTAAATTTCACCCTGGCAGCTAGGGGCAGCCAATGATACATTCACAGCTGGAGATGAGCACTGTCCCTGGATGACAGACCTGATAATAGTCTGAATGCAGTATTCTGTACCACCTGAAGCCTCTTCAGCCGGTAGCCAGGAATAACGGCAAAAAGGGCATTCGCGTAATCCAGCCGCGACAAGATCAATGCGAAAATATTTGTTTGCCTTGTCGCCGGAGGCAGGAGGGGAAAAAAGCATCTGAAAGATTTCAATAAAGCGAAACAACCACCGTCCAGCTTCTTGATATGGTCCGCAAAAGAGAGATCTTTGTTGAACCAAACCCCAAGATTGTTTGCTGGCTGCCCAGTGGAGGTAGGACACGGGAACTCAGGGGGCCAGAGCTGTTCTCTGAAATATGCAGGGAATGAACCAAACAGTAATAGCTCTGTTTTCCCCTCATTACATTTAAACTGTGCCTCTGCCATCCACTTAAAAATACATGACAGGCAATGTTGGGCCCTGAGCACCGAATCTTCCCCCTTTGCCCAGCTGAAAAGCAACTGGGTGTCATCTGCATAGTCCAGCACCTTAGCCCCCCTCGTCTCTGCTAAATATAGCAGAGGAGTCATATAGATATTAAATAAAAGGGGACTAAGGGAAGAGCCCTGTGGGACACCCGTTGTAACTGACTGAGAAGCAGAGGAACAAGGACGTATCCATACCTGCTCTGACCGCCCCATCAAAAAAGAGCGCAGCCAGCACCACACAACACCCGATAACCCTATCCTAGCCAAGCGTGACATAAGCAAAGAGCGTGGGACCGTATCGAACACGGCTGAGAGGACAAGCAAAATGAGTCTCGCCCTCCCGCCTGCGTCCAAACAGTCCCGTATGGCCTCTGATGGCTGCCAACACTTCCCGGTTTGGAGTGTTGACAACCAATTAGCATAAAGTTTGTACTCGGGAGGATCCGCTGCCCTTGATATATGTGTTTTTACTTTTGAATTTCTTAGCAACTACTGAACGGATTTACACCATTTAACAAAAAGGCACCTTTCTGAACCAAGGGCTACCTCTTTGCCAAATTTGGTGTAATTCCGTTCAGCAGTTCGGGCTGTAGCCACAGCTAAAGTTTCCTATGGGAAATTGCATGGGGAAAACACGTTTGGGACCCCCCTTTTTTCTCGGCCGCCACTTGACAAATCACCATGAAACTTTCAGTACAGGAGCGGTCCAGAGCTGGCCATACGTTTTAAAAAATATGCGAAGATTCGTCAATCGGCGCTAAAGTTATTGGGAATAGAATGTTGCGGATTTCCTATGGAAAATAGGTCCTAACTATAACGACCTACTGGCCACCGCCAGTAGCTAAAAAATATATAAATATATATGTATATTTATTCTATATTCTATCTATTTTTATACACATATATATTTATTTGTTGAGAATTTATCCTTCAAGTTTCAAGTTAGAACTGTAACGGTATAAGTATGTTGAATAATGTATTCGTCTCTTTGGTCCTTTATAAGATGCTTTGATAATTGCATCCGCACTCTCATTTATTTTAACTTATCATTTATGTAAGGTTGTAATCAACTACATTTTTATTATTCACACATATGGGTTTTACTATGATCAATTGTTATCAGAATCGTGCAATACTAGTAGTCCTGCTTATGGATTAGGACTTGGGCACTTGCCCTGGATTTCTATAAATATAACAAATAATATTTTTTCAAATATTCTGCTTTTAATTAAGTAGTAATATTTAAATCATGTTGAACAATGTATGAAATGAATTGTTGAACCTTTGTCACAGGATTTGTTTTTGCACGATTGCACTATGCACTTTACAAGTGATTATTAGTCTGTTTACCCTTTTCATGTAAAGAATGGGAGGGTTTTACATTGATTCATAGTATTTAAGGGTGGAGTTTTTTCCTGACACGTCATGTGATCAAGGCCGGGGCAACCCGGCTGAAACGCGTCATGTTGTGAGAAGGCATAATAAATCGCACTGAAATTTTGAACCTTTGTGGTGGTCCGTTCCTGGTGAAGGAGTTCGCTTTTATTACTTCAGGAGTTGTTTTCCATTGATTTCAACACGCGGTGGCTGTCAGCGTGTTCAACGGACCCTCTTCACGTTTGTGGCTGGTTTTGTGGCGGCTGTTATCGTTCACGATATTTGGACTTGACCCGGAAGTGGTACAGTACTCCAGCCCCCCACTAGGCGGAAACAAGGAAGCTCCGAGCGTAACGAGGGTTAAGCAGCAAGCCTGCTACGAGCGAAGGTCTGGACTACGGCGTCGGAGGACTCCAGGTCCGGATTGTGTTGCCGAGCAGGTGAGACGCTTGCTTTTGTACGCGAGAGGAGCCCGTTTGCCAGATAATTGTGGGTGTGAAGATTCAAAGGACTTTTGCGACTTGGTATTTCCCGATCTCATATACCAAATACCTTTTTGTACATTAGGTTGCCGGTTGGATGGGGAGAGAGCTATAAAAGCAAGTCGCTATATCATTGAACTGTGCATATCTATATAATTGCCTAAATACTAGCGCTATGGCGTCCACAACCGACGTGCTCAGGAGCCGTGATGAGCGTGCGGATGCAATGTTTGCCAATATGCCGGCAACTTCTGGGGCCGGACAACAGCATAACGTGCAAGCCACGGAGGTGAAAGACATTAAAAACTTACTAAAAAAACTTGAAAAACTACAAAAAAATGAACTAGCGAAGTGGTGGGAACGAAAATCCTTGGAAAAGTATAGAGAGGCAGGAAGGGTGCCTAGAGGATTGCGTGTTTTAATTGCACCTTCGTTTGATAAACCAAATCCTTTAATGCTGAAAGAGTGGGCTACGAACAATCTAGAATGTTCCATGAATATGGTTATAATGCTTGTCAAATACGCTGAGATTGACAGAGTGGAAATAGCGGCAGAAATTGAGTTGTTAATTGCAGAACTTGATGCATTAGATCAAAAAGATGCGGTTAAGAAAGGAAGAGAAGAGATACAAAGACGCCTTGATAAACATGAGAGTACTATAATGAATCGCAAAATAACTAAATTTGCGCGTGACAAACGCGATTACGAGACTGGACGTATTTTTACATTTGCCAAGCGTTTCGATAATGTAAAAAAAACTGGCAATCAATAAGGTCCAACCACCGTTAATCTCTGTGAACCAAGGAACTATCTCTCATATTGCATCAAGCTCGGGATCAAGTTTATTATCTAGTAATGCGGAATCAATCTCAGGAGAAAACGAGCAACATTTAAACCTGTCAGAACCCCAAAGCTTCACTCCCTCGGAAGAATTGGGGTTTATGATAGAGGATCGGCGTCAAACTCTCAGATCATGGGCACCCCAAACGCAACCACAAAATGCTGCAGACGGAACAAGCAGCGTAAAGAGAGGAGGAAAGCACGGAGGCTTCAGGAAAAGAAACTGAGCACGCATGAGAGCCAGTCAAAAGATGTGGACTTTTCATCTGTCAACACTGTTTTAAATATGACAGAGCTTGAATTAAATACTGCAGAATTACAGTTGCTGTCTTTGGGACTTTCTTTCTGTCCAAAAAACAATTTTAAATATGTACAATCTCGTATTGACATTTTCAAATTTATCAGAAAGTTAAAACTTGTAAAGTTCCATAAACTAAAGAAAGCAAATGTTAAAGCAACAGTGAGTAATGCTAATAACCAACCCAGTACTCGTTTTCAAGTAGCTGATGTATCTGCACTACGTACAGTGAGTGGTTTGGCAGACGATAATGATGAGAGTGGATTAAATACACAGGAAGATCTTCTGGGTATGGGTATTTCGACTTCTAATGCTGCCCTCACTCCTTTTCGCCCACCATCTACATTCATGCCAGTCATGGCAAGAGATGCCATTGATATTTTTGGTGACTGCGTGATTAGTGAGCTTAAAGTTCTTCATAAAAAATGCATTTCCATGAATAAAAAGAGTCACTATAGAGAACAACAATATTTCCGCCTTATGGATAAACTTATTAAAGAAAAAAATATCATAATCAATAAAGCAGACAAAGGCGGTAATATTGTTTTATGGCCTAGAGATGCTTACTTGGAAGAGGCTAAAAAACAACTGAGTGATGTTCAATGTTACAAGCAGGTAGCCTTTCCAATTCTTTTGAAAGTAAAGGATCAAACTTTTAAAGAACTATCTAAGTGGAAGAGGGAAAGTTTAATTGACAAGGATGAGTAAAATGTTTTAAGAACAGAGCATCCTATTACTCCAACCTTGTACCTACTCCCTAAAATTCATAAACAGATAACCCCAGTACCAGGACGTCCCATTATATCAGCTCAAGGTAGTTTACTTGAATCAATGTCTAAGTACGTTGATTTTTTTCTTCACGACTATGTAGCTGCTTTGCCTTCTTTTATTCGTGATACAGGACATTTTTTGGATAAACTTAAAGATGTTGTTTGGGAGGATGGTTATCACTTGTTAGTGATGGACATCTGTTCCTTATACACAAGTATCAATCATCAAGATGGCTTGAATGCTATTAAATTCTTCCTGTCTAACAGAAATATCTGTTACAATGAGCACAACAAAATGTTACTCCAGATGACGGAAATGTGTCTAACTAATAATTTCTTTATTTTTAATAAGGAGTTGTTTCATCAGCTAAGGGGTGTTGCTATGGGGGCGTGCTTCTCTCCTAGCTATGCGTGCTTGCACGTTGGCTGGTGGGAGAAGCACGTCCTCATGCAGACCCATGGAGATGACTATTCAGAACACGTCATCAGATGGTGGCGTTTTATTGATGACGTGTTCGTCATATGGAGAGGTACAAAAGAATCAGCCATGGATTTTGTCAGGAAGATCAATAGCAATTCTCTTAATTTGGAATTTACGGCACAGGTCAGTGACTCAAGGGTAGAATTCTTAGATGTAGAGGTATTTATTGATCAAATGAATATTTGCACTAAATTACACCTCAAAGCCACAGCTGGAAATTCCATTGTTCATGCCAGCAGTGCTCACCCTAGGCACCTCATAAAAAGCATTCCCTATGGTGAGTTTTTACGTATAAAAAGGATCTGTAACAGAAAGGAGGATTTAGACATTTGTCTATATGAAGCCAAGGAAAGATTTTTGAACAGAGGATATAGTGCCAAAGATCTACAGTGGGCCCTTGATAAATTGAACACATTCACTGTAACAGAGGTCAGTGAGGTAACTGATGAGACTCAGGTTGAAATAACCGCTCCTTCACCAGTAAGGTTAATTACTACCTATAGTCGCCAAGAACACGACATCAGTAAAATTGTGAGTAGGCATTGGCCTATCCTTCACACTGACATTATTTTGTCGCCAGAACTACTTAATCAGCCCACTGTCACTTTCAGAAGAGCACCATCCATGCGAGATGCTCTAGTTAAAACTAGTCCTGAAGTGATAGATAAAAGGAATTGGTTGACCGACAAGAGAGGTTTTGTAAAATGTTTCTCTTGCCGTGCTTGTAAGTTCGGTACCAACAAACAATCCTTTGTTGACCCCTTTTCAGGAATACCCAGTAAGATCAATGGTTATTTTACTTGCAAAACCGACTGTGCGGTATATGTTTTAGAATGTACATGTCATCTATCCTATATCGGTAGTACCAAACTCCCTGTGTTTAATAGGATCCTCCAACATTTGCGGGCAATCGTAAATTCTGATCCATCTTATCCGGTTGCTCGCCACTTTAAACTTGTACACCAAAACAAATTGGATGACCTGAAATACTATGTAATTGACTCCGTCCCAAAATCAATACGTGGTGGAGATAGGGAGAAGAAACTCCGCCAGTTAGAGAGTAAATACATAGTGAGATTAAATACCATGATACCTAATGGTTTGAACACAGGAGAAGATATGGTTAATTTTCTATGAATATACAAGTTTATATTGGTTTTGTATTAAGAATGTGTTAGATGTATACTTGATATTGGGCTCAATATCAGGTTAGTCCACTTGTACTAAATCGATACATATGATATGTCCATTTCGTGATGACCTAAGCTCCTTGAATACAGATGGTATATATGTGTATATATATGAATTTAGATTTTATATTTATGGGTAAACGTACTATTTTTTTAATATAATGGATTTTTTAACGCAACCTTTTATTGTATATTACCTTATTGGTCTTCTAGTTTGTTCTAGTTTGACTATGGGGTTTTCTGAGAGAGGGTTATCTTTCTATTATGAAACTTTGATACACATAAGCACTTTATTATGATCCCACTAAATTGCCTAATTTTATGTAATTTCATGTATATTTATTCTATATTCTATCTATTTTTATACACATATATATTTATTTGTTGAGAATTGATCCTTCTTAAACTTTCAAGTTTCAAGTTAGAACTGTAACTGTATAAGTATGTTGAATAATGTATTCGTCTCTTTGGTCCTTTATAAGATGCTTTGATAATTGCATCCGCACACTCATTTATTTTAACTTATCATTTATGTAAGGTTGTAATCAACTAAATTTTTATTATTCACACATATGGGTTTTACTATGATCAATTGTTATCAGAATCGTGCAATACTAGTAGTCCTGCTTATGGATTAGGACTTGGGCACTTGCCCTGGATTTCTATAAATATAACAAATAATATTTTTTCAAATATTCTGCTTTTAATTAAGTAGTAATATTTAAATCATGTTGAACAATGTATGAAATGAATTGTTGAACCTTTGTCACAGGATTTGTTTTTGCACGATTGCACTATGCACTTTACAAGTGATTATTAGTCTGTTTACCCTTTTCATGTAAAGAATCGGAGGGTTTTACATTGATTCATAGGGCCTTATTTATGAAGGCCTTGCGCCGCCGGTGCGTCCCTTTTAAAATGGGAAAAAGTGACGCACCGGCGGCGCAAGGCCTTCATAAATAAGGCCCATAGTATTTAAGGGTGGAGTTTTTTCCTGACACGTCATGTGATCAAGGCCGGGGCAACCCGGCTGAAACGCGTCATGTTGTGAGAAGGCATAATGAATCGCACTGAAATTTTGAAACCTTTGTGGTGGTCCGTTCCTGGTGAAGGAGTTCGCTTTTTCTACTTCAGGAGTTGTTTTCCATATATATCTATCTATATATATATATATATATATTCACTGAAAAAACCATAGGTTTTACACACGTTATAGTTAGGAAGTAGCATTTACAAAACCTATGAAATTCACTGAAAAAACCATAGGTTTGACACCAGTTATAGTTAGCTGGAAATTCTACTGATATAAAACCAATAAAATTCCACGTTATAGTTAGTTGGACTCACTATAACTTGCGCGTGTAATGCACTGCTGATGACGTCACATATTACATCACTCATGACATCACTGATGACACCATCCAGTGAATGTGTGTCTTTCTGAAAAATAAATATGTGTTATATATGTATATATTATTGAATATCTTAGTGAATACATATATTACTGAGTAATGCTTAAATATTTAAATATATGTATTAGTGTTTCACTTTGTGTATAAGTGGCTGCATGGGTTAATGAGTAGGTACATGTGTATGTATATAGGTTATTAGATGTTTTTTTTAGTATCAGTATGAGTGTCTGTATGGTTTGGTGGGGGTATTACTTAACACATAGATGCATGAATGACTGAGTCTCTGTTTGTATGTGTTTTGAAGACAGCATATGTGCAGGACTGTATGGGTGGATTAGTGTGCATATGTCTGTGTTAGTGAGTGATTGACTGTCTTATTAGTGTCTTTATCAGTAACTACATATGTTTTAATGTAGTATATGTGAATATTGATGTATATAAGTGACTATATGTGAGAGTGAGGGATTGTAAGAGTTCCTGTTTAAATTAGTATGTGTTTCTATAAGTGATTTTTTAAGATAGTAAGTATGTATAAGTTTCCTTAGAAGTAAAGTGGTAGTGTGTGTATAGCTGTTTATGCAAATAAATGGATGTTCAATAGTTTATTTGCATGTGTGAGTATGTGTGTGAATAACTTTTGGATGACTGTCGGTGTGTAACAGGATGTGTTGGTGTATCACTACATATGATTAGTGAATATATGTATGAGTGACTATATAGAACTGTTGGTGAATTAGTGCATGTGTATATAGATGGTGGAATTATTGAATTGGTTGTTGTAACTGGTATGGGTATCTCCATTTTTTTGAACATTTTAGTTTCTATTTTTGAATATGCGGTTCAAGGGTTAGATTACAGTGAAAGGAGGTCTGTCACTGTGTCACAAGGATGGTGTCATCAGTGATGTCATGAGTGATGTAATATGTGACGTCATCAGCAGTGCATTACACGCGCAAGTTATAGTGAGTCCAACTAACTATAACGTGGAATTTCATTGGTTTTATATCAGTAAAATTTCCAGCTAACTATAACTGGTGTCAAACCTATGGTTTTTTCAGTGAATTTCATAGGTTTTGTAAATGCTACTTCCTAACTATAACGTGTGTAAAACCTATGGTTTTTTCAGTGAATTTCATTGGTTTTTAAAATGCTAATTCAGAAATATCTTGTGTACACAACCTATACTTTTGTCAATAAAGTTCTGGCAATATTTTTTTCGGAAACAAGCCGTTTTCTTCACTGTTCAAGTTGCATAGAGACTCCTTGTAAAGCGATACAGAATTAGAAAGTCTGTACCTTGCCTTTTTTTCAACGCATTAAAATTTGTCTGTAAATAAAAATAGCCTTTCTAAACTTTCGTGCGCGACCCGTTGTGCGCACTCTCGGCAACAGTTCTCAATAAAATGGATATCGCATTTCCAGGCTTTCGTGCACGACCATGTGCGCGCGACCGTGTGCGCGCACCCGCCTATATATTTCGTGAAAACTTTGCAATGTGAACTTATTTAATTTGTGGAAAATGGAACCGAATGTCTTTTTAAACTTTCGTGTGTGACCGAATGTACACACCTTGGTATTTTAAAAAAAAATATAAAAGGTGTTATACTTTAACAATTGTATGCTTGAATCGAGCTCAGAAGATATACTAAATCCGGATGTGTTTGGATTTACTCCTTTTCACGTTTTGAAACTTCGCTGAATTAGACCGCTACTTCCAAATGGCGTACGTGACCAGATACTATCACCGCGTACACGTCCTGAGACGCACATGTGAAGTCATGTGACTTGAAAACAACACTTCCAATTGGTTCTTAGTAGTTTCTATGCTGCGTCAATACCTACGCCTGCTTCAAGCACATGCACAGTTTTGAATCAGCATGGGCCTGAAAGTCACTGAGTGAAATATCATACATTACAGTCAGCCACTTTCAAGATGCATTCCTTCAGAGGAACACTTACCGTTTATTAGAGGTAGATCGTCCGACTCCACCGGAGGACACCCCTAATAAAAAAGACATATATATAAAATGCGGACTAGCCGCTGTATTGTGCTAGCAAACTTTAACTTAAAAATCGTTAGAGAAAACAAAAGGAATCGAGCAAAATCAGTAGGCCACTGATAGGATCTCTTTTTGACCTCGCTAAAATAGAAACATTAGGAACAACCCCTCATGAGAAATATGAAACTAGTGAGAGAAACCGAGCTCGACGCCATGATGGCTGCAACAAAGCTCGGCGCCGCCGCCCACCCCACCCAAAATAACGACAAACCCTATGCAAATATTATAAATAAATATAACACACCAGCAAAGTAACAGGGTAAAACGTTTTATTAAATAACTATTTACATGGCAGCCTGCTGCAACATGAAAACAACACTTCCAATTGGTTCTTACTAGTTTCTATTCTGGAATTTACACGCAGCACTCCACCCACTTCTCTCATTATCTTTTCTACTCTCAAGAGAGAACAACGTCCTACATTTTTCAGAAGACTTTGGTGAAATGGCTACCGTATCTCATTCATCTTCCGAATCTGAACAAAATGATCGACTACCTTTAAGAAGAAAAAAAGAATCTTTCATCTGGCAATTTTTCACTTATCCTGAAGATCAAAAGAAAGTAAATGCACCAAAAGTAACCTGCACGATATGTGACTCGTTTCTCTCAAGAGGAAATCCAACAAAAAAATATTCCTTTTCCATACATACCATGGTGCGGCATGTCAAACAAATGCACCCTGTGCAATTTGCAGAGGCATCGACAAAAGCCCTGGCCACGCTATTACCATTAGAGGTGGCCAGCACATCTTCTGGTGGACGACCTGTATCTCCATCGAGTGCACAGAAGGACTTGAGATATTTAACTATATATGGTCTATAACCTATGTTTTTTTCAGTGAATTTCGTTTTATTAAATAACTATTTACATGGCAGCCTGCTGCAACATCGATCCAAATGCATGACACTGTTCCTGTCAAGGTAGCATAGCTGGCGGCCTAGGGGTGGAGGACCGTTGTGCAAATACCCCGGGGAGGACTCTGGATATGCTTGATCCCTGAGATTCTTCGATGTCACTGCCTTCCACAAATGGCATAAGTCCTGGATGTTCGGTGCCATACTTCAGAGTTTGACCTAAAGACACGTCCTGCGGTGCCCTGGTCCAACCATCACATATACCTGCGCCAGGAGACGGCGTGGGGTGCACTGGAAGGGAGAGGCGGCGCGAACGAGCCTCCCCCACCTCCCCAGGTGGAGGTTTCTCAGCTGCACCCCAGCACTTCACTCGACATAGGTGGCCGGCTCCCGGGGTCTGGCGGAACTTTTAGCCTTTTGGTGACTTTTCCATTCTGGACCTTGTCCTACAATCTGTTTGACCTGAAGACACGTCCTGCGATGCCCTCGTCCAACCATCACATATACCTGCGCCAGGAGACGGCGTGGGGTGCACTGGAAGGGAGAGCCGGTGCGAACGAGCCTCCCCCACCTCCCCAGGTGGAGGTTTCTCAGCTGCACCCCATCGCCTCACTCGACAAGATGTCACAGTGCCTCGCTCGGCCAGCTCAATTACGCCTGCTCTTGCTATTACAGCGTCTCACCCGCCATCCGGCTGAATTGCACCCACTCTTGCGGTACAGCGACAGGCGGCTGCCACGGAGCTCAGGAAATGGCGGTCGGCTCCACAGACTTGGGCCTGGCCTGCAAGGATGGCTCTGGACAACCCTGGAACTCGGACGCTTCACTGCTACGGCATGGGCTCCATTCCCAAAAGCGTCCCATCAGCCTTGAAGATTCTACAAGAGTCACCGGGGCCCCTGACTCCCGCAGAGTTCCGGTGGGGAGCTTCTGCCATGATTGCTCACAGAATGGCCACGACGTAGCCACGGGGTGCTCTCATGCTAACGCCAGCTTCAGTCTGAAACTTCCAGAAACACTGTAGACTACCAATTCAATCAGTTCCGGTGGAGCCCCAACGACGTATCGCGTTGTTGCATAATGCGTCATATGACACGCCGCGTTAGCGCACCCGGAAGTCCTCAGGTGCGCGAGGCGCGAAGCACAGCTTCCCGGAAGCAATCCGGGGCGCGGCGCGGAGCGCGTAACGTAAGCATAACAGGTCATGTGACTTGTTAATAAAACTTTTCATTGGTTTAGAAATATTTTTATGAGCATATTTGACTATTTTATTAAAGACACTACACATAACCTGTTTTTCAAGTTATGTTTAATTTTAAATGAAACGGTTTACATTTTCACTTTTTATTTCCAGTAAATTTTAAAAATAAATATTTATAGTTCCATATGCTGAAGCACGTCAGCTTCCCACCCTATGTCATACAATTCTGACAAATCGGCATCCTCATCATGTTCTTCATCATCCTCAGGATTTAAATCATCTAAGGGATCCACTTCCACTGACGTTTCAATGACAAGTTCAACGATAAGATCGAGATCAACGGATTGCTCATTATCGCTCATGGTTAATGTTGTCGTTCTCTTTAAAGAAAGAGAACAACAATGAGATGTTGCAGAGTAAGAGACAAATCTCAGAGACTATAATAGTAAAATTGTTTAACAAGAGTAACATTTTGCAGCTATTATTTAGCCATCTCCAGCGATGCTGAGGAGGTGAGTCCTATGTCCAAGTTTTCAGTGAACAGGACTCATGTATTTTTAACCTTGGATAAGCCTCACCAACTGTGTCCATTGCTCATACTTAAATGTAAAGGGGCAGATTTATGTTAACTGGCGCATCCCCAGAGAATGTGTTCCGCTGCTCTGCCACCCATGGTGTGCCGCATTTACAATGTGCAGCACCATTGAGCAAAAACAACACAGATGCGTCACGCATCTGTGCCGCAAAAGCAGCACATTGCAGGAATCACGTCGTAAGCGCGACATGTCTACTGCAATGCACAGGAGCAAGCCACACATTGCATGGTGCATCACTCCTTATGCCTGTTTCAAACAGACGTAAGGATTTGATTCAGCAATGCTATAAAGCTGACTCAGTGAAATCTTCTAAATTCCACTGTGTTAGTTTTACAGGGCTTTCATGCAAATGAATGCCCACCCTGCAACAAAACGCCTATATGAAACCTGACGCAGGTTTCATGTGGTGTGGAAAATGAAAATGTATATGTACATAAGCGGCGTTCATTTGTGTTCACCCTCACCACTGTTGGAGTTAAAGCGAAAGTCACGGCACAGTGGCCCCGCCATCTTGCCCCCTTTTAGGACCCATCACGAACATAGATAGCCCCACATAGCAAAACGTGATCTTATCGCCTGCCCAACTTCAGATCTGACCCCCCCCCCCTTTTGCTCTCATGTCCTGTCGGAATGTCAGGCTGTAGATTACAATCACATGTTACATTTGGGAGGGGAAACGACATCAGAGTGACAAATATTAGAAATATACCACACGACAGCAAAATAACAGGTTAAAACGTTTTTATTCTTGAACAAAAATATATTAAAACAACTATTTACATGACAAACGGCTGCAGCAACAAACCCACAATGCATTTCGCCGTCTACTTGACGCCGTCCCTGTCCCTCCTTCCCCAAAGTAATGTTGGGCTACTTTTGGGCTGCTTTCTAGTAGGGTTTTTGAGCATCAGAAAGTCTACAAAAGCCGTCGGCAACGGCCTGGAGTGGAGAACCATTACGCGAATAGTCCGGAGGCGACACCACGCGCCAAGGCCTGTCCCCAGGATGAACCAAGGGATCCGTTCCTGGGGCCGTGGCAAAGAGCGGCCGGCCGCCATCGGCCGGAGAAGGCATGGGCCCGACCCGAGATGTATTCCTCTTCCCATTCCCTTCCTCTTTCGGCGCCGGATAGGGGGTCGTCTCCAACGCTAAGATTGCCATTAGCGTTCCACACGACGAGCCCGCGGTTGGCTGACCGGGGGACCCGCTCATGTGGCTGGAGAAGTCGTGGGGCGAAGGGCCCAGCCCGGGAATGTACTGGTCTTCCCATTCCCTTCCTCCTCTGACGCCTTGCAGGCCACGGGGGGGGATGTCTTGCTCATGCCTCCGACCCCCCCTCTTCTTTCATCGCCTGGTCCGGCCATAACAAATGTCAGCAAGACGCTGTGGGGTGCACTGGGAGGGAGAGGCGGCGCGGACGAGCCTCTCCCGCCTCCCCAGGTGGAGGCCCCTCAGCTGCACCCCCAACGATCCACGCACCCGGCAAAGGGTTCGTCCACTCTTGCGGTGCAGCGACGCTCCACGCACCCAACAAAGGCTTCGTCCAAGGTGGCGATATAGGGACGCTCCATGAGCCCAGCAAAGGACTCGTCCACTGTTGCGGTACAGCGACGCTCCACTCACCCAGCAGGGTCTCGTCCACTGTGGCGGTGCAGCGACGCTTCGCCCGACAGGCTTGAGTCCATCTGCTCCTGCAACCCAGTGACTGCCGGTGGTTGCAGATCTCCTAAAAATGGCGGTCGACTTTGCAGGAATGGGCCTGGCGTGAAAAGTTGGCCTGGTCGCCTGTTAACCAGAAAATGGGCCCCTGTCCAGAGGCGTTCTCCTCAACTTTGAAGATTCTACAAGAGCTGCGGAGGGCCCTCGGCCTCCGCGGGCCTCGGACCGCCCCCGATGGAAAAGGACTGCCATGATTGCCCGCAGAACGACCAAAGCGTAGCCACGAGACGTTGCGCTCTCATGCTGACGCCAGCCTCAGTTTGAATGACCAAAAATCCTGCAGACTACTGATTCGATCGGTTCCAGTGGAACATCAGTATGACCCGGTAGGAAAGATTGTTGCCCCTCCCTTTTCTTTGATTGATGGTTCATGTCACCGGTCCCTTCTGTTGCCCATTAACAGAACTTCTGGACTACCGAAAGAGATTCTGGTCCAACCCCGAGTTGGTGAAGACATTTTGACTATACTTGGGCTCGCCTGACCCCATCCAAAATGGCGCCGGTATAAACGAAACTCGCAATTCCCCATTGTGTTCCGTTTGCTCAGACTTCAGATCATGAAATATGGATGCAGTTCTTGAAGCACATGGCGGGAGGGGATGAGTATTGCTTGAACATTCGGACAATGAATTGATATTAAGTTCTGACGCATCATTAATTACAGTATTATTGAAAGGTCGATTTTTCAACACTGATGGTAATTTTCGATATGATTCTCTTGCACTTATCGTACCTTGATGAAATAAAATGACCACCGACTCAGTTATGTTTTCCTCAGATAAATATGCCCTCATGTACAGCCCCAGTCTGCTCCGTGGCTGGCCCACGTGGTTTTAGGCCTGCATTTGTGCGTCATCACTTACGTGTTTGTATGCCTGCATTTGTACGTCATCATTTTTTAATAAAGATTTTGTGAAAACCAAATATAATAGTAGCTCTTGGATTAGTAAGTTCGAATACATAGCCATTGTTTCCGATCTACGTAAAATACAGGCGAAATAAAGCAAGTCGGTTACTGAAAGGTCAAAAAGCAAAGTGCCCAGAAATAGTGAAAATGTAAATGATCCAAGTCTGTTACGTGTATTTTTTTCTTTTGTGCAACATAAGGCAATCGATAAAGGTCCCGGTGTTCTGTTTTACCTTGTATGCCACATATCTCAGGGAAATTGTTTCAGGTGTACACAAAAGAAAAACTCGAATTACTAACAATTTTTTGGGCAGATTTACAAGCCCCTATCTCCATGGGAACGTCACTTTTTGCGATATTCTCGTGGCGATATGGGCTTCGCCCTATGTACAAGGCACCGTTGAGCCACTTACTGTGGCTTAACGCTGCTTTGCAAATAAGACCCACTTTCATACAATACTTAACGTGAAAGAGGTGGGCAGTGGGTGTTGCGATGGGCGTTCCACTGCCACAGCCATTGATTTTTTTAACGCTGCCTCCTATTTACAAGGGCAGCGTAAATAGGAGACTGCGCCATAATTAAAACCAGGAAACACCTGGACTTAACTTGACGAAACGAGGATAAATGCTTTATTTCTCCTCGATTTTGCTTTTTTCATGTGTGCTGCCTTATGCAGTACACATGGAAAAAGCAAAACGCCTTGGATTTTTTATGTTCAGGAAGGAGGATCTTCCTGTACATAAACAATCTTCCCCTGCACGCAGTCACACTTGCACTATGGTGCAAGGGTGCCTGCATTGGCGCTACCCTGCTAAGTGTAGCGCAAGCGCAGGGGGAAACACAGGGCTGCACCATATTCTTGTAAATATGGCGCAGCCCCTCGTTTCCGAAGTGGTGGACCGTGTCATTAAGCCAAGGAGGATAACGACACGCTCCTCCACTTCTGTGAATTTACAAAAAACTAAATAATTTAATGGGAAGATTGGTGCTGCATCCCAGTGACAAACCTTTACATGGCTGGTTTTATTTTGCTGTTCGAGGCTCCTGCTCCTGCAAGGGCCAGTCTGGAAACCAAAAGCAGCCCTAGAAAATGTTTTCAGACCAGTCCCCATACGGTGCATACCAAGTGCAATGAGTGAGCCTGACCACTACAGAGGGGGCTTTGGAATGCTATCCCCCAAAGGTTTTTGGGAAACAATGGTGCAGTCTACAACACAGTTATCATTACAGATTGAATTTTATTAGCTTTCAAAGAATAGTAAATGAAGACCTTATTATGTACAAGGATACGACAATCTGGGAAGAAAAATAAGTTACTTACAAAAGCAGTAAGTAACCCACTGACCTATGCATATAAATTTTTTTTAAATTAAATACATGGTACATGTTCTTTGCAGTAACCCTCTGTGCTACATTAGATAAGTTGAAGTTGCCACTGGACAAAACTCTCCTCTCTCTCTCTCTCCAGCAGGTACATTAATCACTGGTGTTATCTTGACACTTTTATTGTTGCTCCAAAACTGATAATTCTGCAAGGAACTTTGAAGTGCTTTTAAAACTGCTGCCTGCGGACCCCCTGAGAATGGGTCAAGGACCCCTGGGGGTCCGCGGACCACAGTTTGGGAAACACTGGTCTAACCACTAGCATTTTCATGTATCGTTCCTAAACTGAAAGGCCAGAGACCTTCATCCATTTATTAACATATAATGAGCCTTATTTATGTTAAAAGTAACGCACCGGCGGCGCAAGGCCTTCATAAATCTGCCCCAATATACTTCCTCATAAGAGTGTATAATTAATTTTGCTAAACCATATTCATTTTTCATCAACTATACCGTTTGTATTTTATGTACTAGTGGCTATACCGATTACTTTGTTTTTTACAATGTCTGCACTCGTATAAGATAAGAAACTTGCCTAGAAATCAGTGCATTTCTGAATAAACATTTCAAATATACACATTCTCTCTTTTAATCCATAATCTCAACTAAAATTATTGTATATTGAAACAGTATTCATGAGTTCCACGTAACTTCAGCTGTACTAACTTAATATTTTCTTTTGTCGACCTGATTTACTCATACTAGAACCCACAGGCCTCTAACAGCCCGTGAACCCTTTCTTTTACGGTACATGACAAAACAAACAGTTACAGACTTACCTTTACCAATGCTTTGTACGATGTACAACAGTGACAGTCACAAAATAGATATTCGTTTGACGGAAGTCTCAATTATGCTGCTATCACTGCAACCAAAATTCAATGGCACAGATATCCAGTCAATACAGACTCATATATGTCTCTTCAGCCAATCATATTTCCTCACGCAAAATTTTGTATTCAAATTTACATTTCAGTTGGTTGTCCCTCACAATATTTTCAATGTCACATAAAAGTCACCCATCACCCACTGCCATCTCTGGCTGTTTACATGGTAACACCTCATTCTGCACCTGGCTGAAGGCACAGGTCAAAAGTTCATATCTCAACGTTCTACAGCAAACTAACAACACTGTTTTCCCTCCAAAAACACCTGCCTATCCACAGCTCTGTTACATGTCATTTTTTTCACACCCAATACTACTTTTTCTTTTACATAACATTAACATGCAACGTAGTCTTCAATCTTCACGTATTAGAATCAACCAATCATCTTTTGTTTTTCAACCACACCAAGCCTCATCCATTTTTTTATCCTGAATTTCAGCTTCTAACTGCCATTCCACTTCCAGAACCCATCGGAGCACGAGTGCATCTGCCTTGAAAATGAAGGTTTGGCTTTTAGGACACAGCTATATTCACTGGAGTGGAAAATATGCAGCAAGCAGACGAATTTCCAACCTTGATTTAGCAAATGTGCAGATAACGTGGATTGGGCAAAGAGGATTAAGATGGCACCAATTAATACCATTGGTGAAAACTTTTATGCATCTCCCAGAACCAGACCTTATAATTGTGCACTGTGGTGGGAACGATCTAGGCACATTGACTGGGGTAGGTCTGGAAATGCTTCTAAAAGACACCTTTAGACAATTGATGACACTTTTTCCTCGAACTGCCTTGGTATATTCCAATATATGCCAAAGACAGAAATGGAATTGGTCCAATCAACATTGTGCACAAATTGAGAAAGCAAGGAGACATGTTAATAAATCTGTTTCTGCTTTCCTAAGAGATTATAGCATGGGTTCTATTTACCACAACAACTTGCGTTACCACATGCAAGACATCTATAGGACAGATGGTGTTCATTTCACGGATGAGGGAAACAAAATCTTCCTCTGCAACATCAGACTCTGCATCGGTACTTACTTATAAATGCAGAAACAACTCAATAAACACAAGGGCTCTTTTCAGAGCCACCTTATATCAAAGCACTCAAACTTCTGATTTATCTCCATTTTCACACTCTTGTAAATAGGTGTGCGCGCCCGAGTGCGCGCACCCGGCAACTTTTTTCGAAAAAAAGAAAATATATATATTTTCGCCTTTAAGGACCTTACTGCACACCCTGAGAAAACCTACGCAGCAAAACAATCTCTACCTTCTCCCCTTTCCATGTTCCAACGCTTTGAAATGACAATATATTTACTCGCAGTGACAAAATGGCGGTCAACACTTCCTGATTTCCTTCGAATCGAACGTTAACAGACGTCACGCAGCAAAAAAAAATTCCGCTCGAGTGCGCGCACCCGTCCGCGCTTATAGATATATAATTGAATTTAACTTTAATTTTCTCAGCAACTACTGAACGGATTTACACCATTCCAAAAAAATCGTAATCTGCGGACCGGACTCTACAGTTTTGCCAAATTTCTTATAAATCCATTCAGCCGTTCGACCTGTAGCCGTGTCTAAACGTCCTATGGAAAATAACATGGAGAAAACACGTTTTGGGACCCCCCTTTATCTCAGCCCCCACTTCACCAATCCCCCCCAAATTTTCAGGGAAGGAGCGCAGCGGACCGAGCCATCTTCTTTGAGAAATTCGCAAAGATTCATCCACCAGGGCCAAAGTTAATCCAAATAGAATGTTGCGGATTTCCTATGGAAACTAGGTCCTAACTATAACTACCTACTGGCGACCGCCAGTAGGTAATATATATATATATATATATATATATATATATATATATATATATATATATATATATATTATATATATATATATATTCACTGAAATAACCATAGGTTAGAGACCATATATAGTTAGGAATTAGCATTTAAAAAACCTTGAAAATTCACTGAAAAAACCATAGGTTATAGACCATATATAGTTAGGAATTAGCATTTAAAAAACCTTATTTTACTCACACAAAACCATTGAAATTCCATATATAGTTAGTTGCACTAACTATATATATCGCGCACCCGCAATCCACTGCTGATGATGTCACATATTACATCATTCATGACATGGTCAGTGACATCACTGATGACATCACTGATGACATCTCAAATGACATCACTGATGACATCACTGATGACATCTCATTTGACATCATTCTTGTGCTAATACGATAAACCTCTTCAGACTCTAATATAACCTTAGATACACTCAGTGAATACAGACACTCACACACTGTCACTCATCCATGGAGTTACTCACACACCTAGTCAGTCATGCAAAGAAACAATCTCACCTCCATTTCCTCAACTATACAGTTATACACACCTTACTTATTCAAACATATACTAACACATATTTACTCTCTTATACAATCCCTGATACAAGTTCACAATGATCCATACAGCCACTCACACATTCAGTGGCTCTCATGCACAGTTATTTATATATGCCAACTCTCACATGTACTGTGTTTTACATATGTACTTACTATGACATGTAGCATTGAGATATCCATTCACTCATCAATACACTCATGCACACAGTCAACCGCCCATGTAGCTGTTTCCACATGCACTCTTGAACTCATACACCTAGTGAATCAACTGCTCACACATCTATGCACAGAGTCACACACCTCCCAGCCACCCCCACACAAACTCAATCTCCCATACAAATACTTGGGCAACCAATCAACACATATAGCCTCTCGTATAGCTAATGATCAACACATGCAGCAGTTTACATCACAACAGACATACTGATGCACACATTCAGACAGTTTAGTCACTAACCCATGCATTTAGTACGACACATTTATTCACTCACTCATACAGTCAGTCACGCACCTACTATATCCTTATACATCCACTCATTCTTCAATATATCAAACATATTTAAACTTTACAGAAACACACAGTCACTGGATGATGTCATCAGTGATGTCATCAGTGATGTCATTTGAGATGTCATCAGTGATGTCATCAGTGATGTCACTGACCATGTCATGAATGATGTAATATGTGACATCATCAGCAGTGGATTGCGGGTGCGCGATATATAGTTAGTGCAACTAACTATATATGGAATTTCAATGGTTTTGTGTGAGTAAAATAAGGTTTTTTAAATGCTAATTCCTAACTATACATGGTCTATAACCTATGGTTTTTTCAGTGAATTTTCAAGGTTTTTTAAATGCTAATTCCTAACTATATATGGTCTCTAACCTATGGTTTTTTCAGTGAATTTCAATGGTTTTTTAATAGCACATATCATAAGCTGTCGAATGTCAAGTACGTGGTAAGTAAAAACATTTTCGTGTTTATGCACACTGATCTGCTTTGAATGCTGCCCCCCCCCCTCATTTCTATTAGGAGTACTCTCTCTTTGCAGATAGTGAAGGGTAGTTAACGCAGGCCTTTGCCCCCGTTGTAATCCGTCGTGCCTGCTTCTCTCTCCATTTGATTGATTGTTATCCAAGCATTTACTGTTTTAGAATTGGTTCTCTTTGGTTCATTCTCTATTTACAAACAAGCACAGAGTCGCAATACTCTGTTTAGTCTTTGCAGATAGTGAAAAATCGTGTAAAAAAACAAAAGGAATCGAGCAAAATCAGTAGGCCACTAATGGGATCTCTTTTTGACCTCACTAAAATAGAAACATTAGGAACAACCCCTCATGAGAAATACGAAACTAGTGAGATGAACTGAGCTCCACACCATGATGGCTGCAAGACAGCTCGGCTCCGCCACCCACCCCGCCCAAAATACCGATAAACTCTATGCAAATATTACAAATATATACAACACACCAGCAAAGTAACAGGGTAAAACATTTTATTAAATAACTATTTACATAACTATTTTATACTTTTTTTTGCCCGATCCGGCTAGCTCAATCGATCGAGCATGAAACTCATGCACTCTGATAGTTCAAAGTTTTGAGGAGTGCTTGTTAGACTGTCTGAAGCTTATTTGCACCTGCTACAGCTTCACTATTCTCAATGTAATGCCACGACGGAGCTACGAGATGGTGGTGCTCTCATGCTGACGCCAGCTTCAGTCTGAAACATCCAGAAACACTGTAGACTACCAATTCGATCAGTTCCGGTAGCGCCCCAACGTGACCCGGTAGAGAAGAACTTGCCCTCCCCTCTTTGACTGATGGTTCTTGTTGCCTGTCCCTTCTGTTGTCATTTAACAGAACTATTTAGCCTGCTGAAAGCGGTTGTGTTCCGACCGCTGGTTGGTGGAGACATTTTGACTATATTCTGGTCCTGCGTTGTCGCGTAATGCGTCATATGACGTGCCGCGTTAGCGCATCCGGAAGTGCTCCGGTGCGCGAAGCGCAGCTTCCCGGAAGCGATCCGGGGCGCGGCGCGCAGCGCGTAACGTAAGCATAACCGGTCATGTGACTTGTTAATAAAACTTTTCATTGGTTTTCATTTTACTTTTCTTATTCTAATGATGAAAGGCTTGGTCATATGACCTAAAAATTACGCTTTTTATTGCTTTCGAACATTATTTTTTCTTAAACATATATGTTATAATGTTCCAGGCTAATGTACTTTCCCGGAAAATTTACAACTGTCCTGCAAGTAAAATATATTCCTTTTTCGAGAAAAAGGGCGTTTCTTCGTCCCATGACGGAGCCGTTGATCAAGAGAGGCTCGGCCTGCTGTCTTAGTCGCCGATACGCCTGAATATCAGATTCTTATCGATCACTTTATGTTGCAGGAGTAGAAAACACAACAGCCCTTGACCATTTATCTTTACTGCGTTCCTGCGTATTATACCTTTTACCCTTCATGTAATTGGACTGCTTTATTTCACTTGCCTTTTACTGATTCGAAAACAGTGACTATTATTAAAAACTTTACCAATGTAAATACTACTACCATGTTTTCTTTTAAAAACCTTTATTGTGAAAATGTCAGTATACAAATACGGGCCTATAACCACGTGGGCCGGCCACGGAGCAAACTGTAATCGTATATGATGAGGAGACATTTACACTGTAGAGGAACGTAACGGGCGGGCCATTAGGTTGCAAGAACTAAGGTGTCTAACAGTTGCGGAATCGGTGGACGTACATTTTAAAATTAAAATACGACAGGGCCAGTTACAATAAAATTATCTAGATATACATTTGCGGGCAAGTACCATGGGTGACGTTAATTCGAACTTTCAATAGTACAGTAATCAATAACACATCAGAACTTAATATCAATAGGGATGTCGAAATATTCAATCAATTCTCGTCCCCGCCCGCCATGTGCTTCAAAACTGCATACGTATCTCATGATATCAAGGTTGTTCAACCAGTACACAACAAGGAGTTACGAGTCCCATTTATTCCGGCGCCATTTTGGGCGAGGACGGGCAGGTCCAGGATATAGTCAAAATGTCTCCACCAACCATCGACTATGATGATGTTCATATGCTGTATTTATTAGAGTAACACTCATCTGTCCACATGAAATTAATTTGCCACAATTACCATAACTATATTTTTTTTCGGTTCCTCTGGAGAGTACATCGTGGCAGATGAGGCAGGTAACGTACCGGGCATTTACCTTTTTTGCATGTAGAGGAAAGGAAAAAAAATTCGAGCGTCCGAGTTCTAAGGTGTCCCAGGGCCATTTTAGTGGACCAGGCCCAAATCCAAAGAACAGGCCGCCATTTTGAGAGTCCTGTTGCAGCCGCCTGCCGCTGTAGCAGCAAGAGCGGGCGAAACTCAGCTAGACGGCGCTCCACTGAAGGAACATAGACTTGCTGTGGACCTTCCATCTTTTCAACACACACCAGTGCGGCAACTTGCTAGACACCACCTCGGTGCCATCCGGATCTCGGCGCCCCACTGCAGATGAAGTGCCTCCACATGGAGGGAGAGACTCGTTTGCGCCGCCTCCCCCCCGCTGCTCAGAACTCTCAACTATGACACCACCTCGGTGCCATCCGGATCTTGGCGCCTTGTGCTGGTTCCGACCTATTCACACATCGGTCCGCTACTGACGCCACCTCACAGGCCAACGGGGCAGTCGGTCGCCAGTAGGTAGTTATAGTTAGGACCTAGTTTCCATAGGAAATCCGCAACATTCTATTGGGAATAACTTTGGCGCCGGTTGAGGAATTTGCGTGTAATTTTCCAAAATTTAGGCCAGCTCCGCTCCGCTCCTTCCCTGGAAGTTTCGTGGGGATTCGTTATGCGGGGGCAGAGAAAAAAGGGGGGTCCCAAAACGTGTTTTCCCCATGTTAATTTCCATAGGACGTTCAGACACGGCTACAGCCCGAACCGCTGAATGGAATTACACCAAACTTTGCAAAATTGTAGGGACTGGTATGCAGAAGTGCCTTTACTATATTTGGTGAAAATTGCTCCAGTGGTTTTTACGAAAATTAACTTCGAAAACACATATATATCTATAGGCGCGCTCGGAGCGCTTTGGGGTACGCGTACCGGTAAGCGCACCCGGCGCACCACAGAAGTGCGCGAGCGGAAAGCTTATTGGCTCTCGGGTGTCTGTCAACATTCCAAACAGTCCGGAGAGTCCGCCATCTTGTGTCTCGGTAGAATCGAGACACAAGAGGTGAAAAAAAAGGGGGAAATGATTAAAAGGGGCAGGGTAGACACCCCCTGACCCCCCAGGTTTTCTGAGGGGGGCCTAGAAGGACCCTGAAGGGCAAAAAAACTTTTATTTTTTTAGAAATTTTCACAGGGTAAGCGCTGGGTGCGTTCCCTTGTACGCTTCTAGGTACGCGTACCCTGAGCGTAGCACAGGGAAAAACAGTAAAAGAAAATAGTGTAAAATAAGAATTTGGAGTGCTTAGAGGTAGGTTAGCTCTAAAAAGAGCTGTTGTGTTATGTGGGTGATTTAAGTGCCTACAAGTAGGTACCGATGCAGAGTCTAAAATTCAAGAGAAAGACTCTGTTCCCCTCATCTGAGAAATGTACACTGTCTACTCTGTAGATATCTTGCATGTTGTAACTCAAGTTATTGTGGTATATGGAACCCATACCATAGTCTCTCAGGAAAGCAGAAACATATCCTTTTTGGACCCCCTGAGAAGGCCTAAGGGGTCAAGGGCACTCTACCCTGCCCCCTTTTCACATTCTCAACTCTTACATTTCACTCTCTTCTGAAACTACACAAAATGGCGGCGGTAGGGTGCATCAGAGACAGACAGTGAGAGAAAGGTGGCAGGAGATGAAGAAGAGATATCAAATACACATTGGAGAAAATATAGTGGGAGAAGGGAAGTAACTATGAGTAAACTTACTATGTAACATAAAAATGTTGCACTCTATACTATAAGTCTCACTTTATACTACAATCACTTCGCTACTACCTCATAAATTACAAATAAAAATGAATAATATCTCAAACAATTTTTAATTTCTAAATATACATTTATTCTTCTGAATTTTCATAATTTAAAAGAACTAGTAACATGTCCTCATCAGGAATTTCCTCTTCAATCACATCATCAGGAATCTCCTCATGAAAAGTCTGCAAAGATGATTCCTGGAACTCTATGGTCTCCAAACATTCGATAAATTCGCCGTCAAGAGACTGATCAAAAAAATCCCTCATGTCATCTCCTCCAACACAAACTTCTTCATTACGGGTGCTGTCAACATCCGGGACATTTAAAATCTCAATAAATGTAGTGGTAAATTCAAAAGAAATTTCAACGGTCTTTTCATTGTGATCCATTTTATTTAGAAATTTCTTGCTGTAAATTGCAGAAAAAATAATCACTTTCATTTATCGTTTTTAGTAATACATATTATAAAACTAGCTTTATCAAGTATTTAGTTCTTTAAAATTAATATGCACAATTTTTTTCAAATACTTTATATAACTATATCAGTAGAGTTAGGGCACTGTAGAGGTCAAGTTGACAAAGGTACTTCTGAGTTTTTAACAGTGAAGTTTTCTTTGGGCAGTGTATAGTATCAGGCAGGAACTAGAAATATAAAGCACTGCATGTGATGAAGCCTATCTCAATCAATAACTATAACAGAGGGACAGTAAATAACTAACAGAAAACATTTTTCCTATTAACTTAAAGTGTACAATATAGTTCCCCCTAGAAATTAACAACTTACCTTTTAGAAAGCAGGAGAAAAGTTAGTACTGTGTAATTCTCACACCAGAAATTGAACACCCAAAATTCCTCACAAATGTACCTCTAACAGTACTATCACAAAATGGCCGTGTTTTCCTCTCATTTTTGATATATACATAACCAATCAAACTTCATCCCACACAAATTCAAAACCAAAGTAACATTTTGATTGGTTCTAAATTTCAACACTTTCAAATGTGTTTTCCCCATGGAATTTTCCATAGGACATTTAGACACGGCTACAGCCCGAATGGCTGAACGGAATTACACCAAACTTGGCAAAATGGTAGGGACTGGTACGTAGTAGGGCGTTTTCCATATTTGTTTGAAATTGCTCCAGTGGTTTTTATGGAAAGTTACTTCAAAAGCACTTATATATCTATTTGCGCGCTTTGAGCGCTTACCGGTACGCGTACCGGTAAGCGCACCCGGCGCGCCACGGAAGTGCGCGAGCGGAAAGCTTATTGGCTCTCGCGTGTCTGTCAACATTCCAAACAGTCCGTAGAGTCCACCATCTTGTGTCTCGGTAGAATCGAGACACAAGAGGTGAAAATAAAAAGGGGTAAATGATTAAAAGGGGGCAGGGTAGACACCCCCTGAACCCCTAGGTTTTCTGAGGGGGGGCCTAGAAGGACCCTGAAGGGCAAAAAAAATCTTTTTTTTTGTAATTTTCACGGGGTAAGCGCTGGGTGCGTTCTCATGTACGCTTCCAGGTACGCGTATCCCTGAGCGCACCACGGAGGAAAACAGTGTAAAAAATTAGAGTAAAAAAATAATTTAGAGTGCTTAGAGGTAGGGTAGCTCTGAAAAGAGCTGTTGTGTTATGTGGGTGTTTTTTGTACCTACAAGTAGGTACAGATGCAGAGTCTAAAATTCAAGAGGAAGACTCTATTCCCCTCATCTGTAAAATGTAACCATCTCTCTTATAGATGCCTTGCATGTTGTAACGCAAGTTGTTGTGGTATATGGAACCCATACCATAGTCTCGGAGGAAAGCAGAAACAGATGTATTCACATGTTTCCTTGCTTTCCCAATCTGTGGACAAAATTGGTTGGACCAGTTCCATTTTTGCCTTTTGCATATATTAGAATATACCAAGGCAGTTTTTGGAAAAAGTTACATCAATTGCCCAAAGATGTTCTTTAAAAGCATTTCCAGACCTACCCCAGTCAAAGTGCCCAGGTCATTTCCACCACAGTGCACAATTATGAGGTCAGGGTGTGGTAGATGCATAAAGGATTTTACCAATAGTATCAATTGGTGACATCTCAATCCTCTCTGGCCAATCCACATAATATCCACATTTGGTAAATCAAGGTTGTAAATACCTCTGTTTGCTGCATATCTTTCACTCCAGTGAACAAAGCTATGACCCACAATCCAGACTTTAGGCATCTTGAAGGTAGATGTGGTTGTATTCAGATGAGTTGTGGAAATGAAATGGCAGTTTGAAAAAGTGGTTGAGATTCAGTGCACTTGAAAAAGAAGAAATGATTGGTGGGTTTTTATCACCTTGGCTGCTAAGGCTTTTCCCCTCCTGTGCTGATTTATTGAAAACGCCATTGTTCATGACAAGGTCAGCTCGTCATTAGCACAGGATCAGTGCACTGCATGACGAGCTGACCTTGTCATGAGCATGGAACAGGTTAAAATACACAGACCACAGACCAACAGACCAACCCACAAATACACATATAGAGATACACTGGCCGTAACTTCCCTACCAGTATCTCGCCATTGCTTTTTAACATTGTCCAGTTACTTTAAAATAAAATTTCTGTTTTGAGTTAAACCAGGACAATTTTTAACACTCTTTTTTTGCACCTACAGTCACAACCCGCTCCACTGTATTACAGGTGTCGAAGCACATCCTGGTGACGCTAGGTCACCAGGGTGGACCCCGATGATGAAGCATGTCACCACTAGGTTGGTGAGTGAGGGGTTTTATACAAAAGGATGAATTCTTTCCTTTTTGCCAACAAACCCACCCTGCAGAAAACCTTCAATTTCTCCTTTGGTGGTACTCCTCTTTTTGTTTGACTCAGTCACAGGTTAAAATTCTCCACTGAAAATTAGGGTGCATGCTTTTGTTTTTTGAGAGAAGTAACTCTAATGGTTGAGAAAAAGTCATTGAAAGAAACATTGCACATGATTAGCTGGTACATTGAGAGCTCAAACACTCTTGCTGGATTCAAGTTGCAACATAGTATGATGAACTTTTCACCTGTGTGCTGGGTTAGGTGGGAGTTACCATGGTAACAGGCTGAATGAGCACTGGGGGATGGGTGAATATTATGTGAGTTTGAAAGTGTTGAAATGTAGAACCAATTAAAATGTCAGTTTGGTTTTGAAATAGTGTGGGAAGAATTTTGATTGGTTAAGTCCAGGGATATGTGTGAAGAATTACAGGGAATCAGGGCCATTTGTGGTTGCAGTGTTTGAGGTGCATTTCAGAGATTCTGCTTAAGAAAATCTGGTGTGTATGACTGACACTGTTCTAAATCGATTCAGAGAAGGGGGTGGTGATGGACAGAGTATCTGAATTAATCTAGACACTCATACCCAGTCAATAGATCAGGGCTTGATCCATCACCGTTTTTTAGCTCACTGCATCACCCCAGTTCAGAACCTGGCTATATGCAAATTAGTCTGACCCCATGCCTCATGGGAACAGGGCAGACCAAACTACCAAGCCAATTCTTCACTGGAAAGGAGACAAGCTTCCGGGGACCGGTTTCTGGCATTTCAGCCGTCGTCGGCCCGGCTTGCTTGAATCCTGGTGATGCAGTGAGCAAGGGACTCATGTCTGAGCATACCCTGCCACACCTGTAGTGGCCAAAAACGATTCAGAGAAGGGGGTGGTGATGGACATCACCACCCCCTTTTTGAATCGTTTTGGCCACCACAAGCGTGGAAGGGTATGCTCAGATGTGAGTCCCTTGCTCACTGCACCATCAGGATTCAAGCAAGCCGGGCCGAAGACGGCTGTAATACCAGAAACAGGTCCCCGGAAGCTTGTTTCCTTTCCAGTAAAGAATTGGCTTGGTAGTTTGGTCTGCCCTGTTCCCATGATGCACTGGGCCAGGGACAGACTAATTTGCATATAGCCAGGTTCTGAACTGGGATGGTGCAGTGAGCTAAAAAACGGTGATGGATCAAGCCCTGATCTGTTGACTGGGTATGAGTGTTCTGATTAACTCAGATGCTCTGTCCATCACCACCCCCTTTTTGAACTGTTCTAAATCTTCAAAATCATTTTTAAAGGTGAGTAATGATTAATTTAATATAGGTAGAGTGCTGTATGCACTATGGGGAAGATTAAGAAGCATCTTGGGCTTGTTTATTCTTGCATTGTTTCTCATGTGTCTATGTAATGCTGGCAAAAAAATGAATGGTGCATATTGGAAATGTATTTTGGAAATGAGTCAGGTTTCTTTCTATGTAGTGATCATTTAAATGGGCTGTGCTCTGTGTGTAAAACGATTTACTATGCTACATGTTTTTTGGTAAAATGTAAGATGGTGAGAGATGGTGAGATGATATGAGCACAGACACTCATAGTGGAGGCAGAGACAGACATGGTAGATTACATGTAACATCCTGGTCATGTGCCTAAGATCACACTGTGAGTCAAGCTTGATTTTAAATGAATCTGGGTGAATATTTTGCTTAGTTGATGTGATTAAAAATATGGGAATACATGTATTCTTGAAGTTAGTTAGGCTTTAGGATATGTACTAGTAGAGAATCTTAGGCAGCATGTCTGTCTGGCCTCTTAGTTCCCAAATAGGCTCTAAGCTGTGCAATAAAGATCAAGGGTGTGGTGTTGAAATGAAAAGGGAATGTTATGTCTTGCTTGTATATTTATATATGGTCTGTTTTTTGCCAGTAGAGACAGTGAGATAGTATGAGTAGAGAAACACATATTGCATGCACAGACAGACATGGTAGATTACATGTAACATCCTGGTCATGTGCCTAAGATCACACGGTGAGTCAAGCTTGATTTTAAATTAATCTGGGTGAATATTTTGCTTAGTTGATGTGATTAAAAATATGGGAATACATGTATTCTTGAAGTCAGTTAGGCTTTAGGATATGTACTAGTAG
Source organism: Lissotriton helveticus (assembly GCF_964261635.1). Classification (NCBI taxonomy): domain Eukaryota; kingdom Metazoa; phylum Chordata; class Amphibia; order Caudata; family Salamandridae; genus Lissotriton; species Lissotriton helveticus. Next base: position 2,020,197 of record NC_136069.1, on the reverse strand, counting down.
AGAATCTTAGGCAGCATGTCTGTCTGGCCTCTTAGTTCCCAAATAGGCTCTAAGCTGTGCAATAAAGATCAAGGGTGTGCTGTTGAAATGAAAAAGGAATGTTATGTCTTGCTTATATATATGGTCTGTTTTTTGCCAGTAGAGACAGTGAGATAGTATGAGCAGAGAAACACATATTGCATGCAGAGACAGACATGGTAGATTACATGTAACATACTGGTCATGTGCCTAAGATCACACGGTGAGTCAAGCTCGATTTTAAATTAATCTGGGTGAATAATTTGCTTAGTTGATGTGTTTAAAAATATGGGAATACATGTATTCTTGAAGTCAGTTAGGCTTTAGGCTTTAGGCTCTAGTAGAGAATCTTAGGTAGCATGTCTGTCTGGCCTCTTAGTTCCCAAATAGGCTCTAAGTTGTGTAATAAAGATCCAGGGTGTGCTGTTGAAATGAATAAGGAATGTTATGTCTTGCTTGTATATTTATATAAGGTCTGTTTTTTGCCAGTAGAGACAGTGAGATAGTATGAGCAGAGACACACATAGTGGAGGCAGAGACAGACATGGTAGATTACATGTAACATACTGGTCATGTGCCTAAGATCACACGGTGAGTCAAGCTTGATTTTAAATTAATCTGGGTGAATAATTTGCTTAGTTGATGTGTTTCAAAATATGGGAATACATGTATTCTTGAAGTCAGTTAGGCTTTAGGCTTTAGGCTCTAGTAGAGAATCTTAGGCAGCATGTCTGTGTGGCCTCTTAGTTCCCAAATAGGCTCTAAGCTGTGCAATAAAGATCCAGGGTGTGCTGTTGAAATGAAAAGGGAATGTTATGTCTTGCTTATATATATGTGGTCTGTTTTTTGGCAGTAGAGTCAGTGAGATAGTATGAGCAGAGACACACATAGTGGAGGCAGAGACAGACATGGTAGATTACATGTAACATCCTGGTCATGTGTCTAAGATCACACTGTGAGTCAAGCTTGATTTTAAATGAATCTGGGTAAATAATTTGCTTAGTTGATGTGTTTAAAAATATGGGAATACATGCATTCTTGAAGTCAGTTAGGCTTTAGGATATGTACTAGTAGAGAATCTTAGGCAGCATGTCTATCTGGCCACTTAGTTCACAAATAGGCTCTAAGCTGTGCTATAAAGATCCAGGGTGTGCTGTTGAAATGAAAAAGGAATGTTATGTCTTGCTTATATATATGGTCTGTTTTTTGCCAATAGAGACAGTGAGATAGTATGAGTACAAACACACATAGTGGAGGCAGATACATACAGCAGATTGTGCTCTTGAGGCGGAAAGCCGAGAGCTTTTTTAATTGTTTGTTACTTCTTTTAAAAACAAAAACTTATTGTCACTTTGAACCTGTGTGCACTTGCCTTTGGTTTCACTGCTTCCCTGCGCAGCCGAGTGATCGCTGCTGAAGCCCTCCCAAGCTTTTCCCGCCGCCAGCTCGGCGAAGACCGAGGCCACGCCCCCTTGCGAGGCCACGCCCCCACACCACCCTTCAAAAGCGCTGACTGCTAGCGCTTGCCCCCAGACAGATTGTGCTCTTGAGGCAGAAAGCCAAGAGCTTTTTTAATTGTTTGTTACTTCTTTTAAAAACAAAAACTTATTGTCACTTTGAACCTGTGTGCACTTGCCTTTGGTTTCACTGCTTCCCTGCGCAGCCGAGTGATCGCTGTCGAAGCCCCCCCAAGCTTTTCCCGCCGCCAGCTCGGCGAAGACCGAGGCCATGCCCTCTTGCGAGGCCACGCCCCCACGCCACCCCTCCACGCCCTATAAATAATGTGTATCTTTCGGACGCGCAGCGGACGAGCGCAGCGGGCGCGCCGCCTGCGCGCCAAAGGCGCGCCAAAGGCAAGCCCGTCTGCGCCCGTCCGCGCCAGTACGGGCCCTAGGGCACGCCACGCCGACTGCCCTATCTCGTATTCCCCTCAATCGCTCAGAGACCTGCAAAACCCTATCATCTCCCTACCCCCATCGGCTATTCGCCGGATACGCACTGCCGGTATCTCGCACCCCGACCGACCCCACCTAAGCGTTAGCACCCCACCAGCTACGCCAAATACGCCGACCACGACCATCAGAATGTTATACTTAAACACTCGCTCTCTGGTCAAACACTCCGAGGATATCTTTATTCTGCTTTCTAACACCAACCCGGACATGCTTCTACTCACGGAAACATGGATAAACTCTGAGTCTCTCCCGGATATTTTGGCCGCCCTCCCCCCTGATTATTACATCCTGCATGCCGACCGCCTCGGCGATCGCCCCGGGGGGGGGTGGCAGCCATCATATCCAAACGCCTGAACTGTGTCTCTTCCTATTCCCTCCCCATCCCGAAGGTGTGCAAACTGATACTGGTACCCTCACCCTTCTACTTCTGTACCGGCCCCCCCACCCTATGCCATCTTTCTCCTCCACTCTTAGCGAACAGCTATCTAGCCTTCTAACATTGCACTCCAGTTTCGCCCTTCTCGGCGACCTCAACTACTGGTTTAGCGATGTCAATGCCGGCTCCCATGCCACAGAGCTCTTCGAAACTCTCAACAGCCTGAATCTCACCCAACAGGTTACCCAACCCACCCACAACAAGGGCCACATCTTGGACCAGATCTGGACCTGCAATCTGGCCATTTCTACACCAGACTATACCACTATTTTAGTATATGGTTTGTGAGGCCCCTAGGGCAAAACGTATACTGTACAATTTATTGTATGCTAATTAAGTTACTTGTATTGTGCTTGGACCACTAGCCTCATAAAGAGACTAGAGGGGTTGTGTTTAGCATAAATACATATATTTTATATATATACCATGTGTAGTGTACTTTTATTTGGTCATTCAAGAGATTATATACTGGTAAAACAACTTGCTTAACTCGCCGCTAAGTCTTAGCCTGAAGGCTGCTCTCCACATCTACCACTAGGATAGCTTTCTGTAAGGCTGACTTTAAACCTACCATCAATGAAGGTCGTTTGGACTGGTGCAAGGAGCCCACTAGAATAGTGGACATCATAAGCCAGGCCAACTTCTCACAGATATGGAACAACTGCTATGTGAAAAAAGAGACATTCTCTATTTTTGAAGGCAACTGGGAGACTTTGGGAGATTTCTGTGTAAAATGTGTTTGATTGGCATTTAAATTACTAGTTTTACATCTATAATATATCCTCTCTCTCGCTCTATTCAGCTCTCTCCTGTTTCTTCTTACTTCATATGTATAAAATGCCTCTTTCCAAATGTGTTTCTTTAAAATAAGTGTTTTGTTAAACCCGGGCACCCAATCAAGAGGGCACATTCATTGACATGCTTTATCAAGTACAAAGGGTTCGTAAATGAGTGCAGATGACGACAGATTGGCCCTACAGCTGATGTTGATGTGCTTCCTGATTCCTGCTTTCCTATGGGGTTCAACGCAGAATACATGAACCAGGTGGTGTCCTACTGATCCTCTGCCACTGGTAAGCCTCATACAACCCCCTAATCACTTTCTTCGTGCCACTTGGGTCTAAAAGGTGGCGACGTAGATTCATCTCAGCTGCTGAATTTAGAGTGAGAAAAGCATCAGAGGATCCATCTTGATCAGGTCTCTGCTATTCGCACATAAATACTGTCTTTCACGAGGGCCCGCATAAACGCCAGAATTGATATTGGGACAATGGATTCCAAAGAGCAAAACTCTCTGAAGAGAGTCAAATCCAACGACTCAAACCCAGGATCTCCTATCAAGACCAAAAACGTCACGCCAGACGCGATAGACATGATCCTAAGCAAGCTGGATGAGGTGAAAGACCTAGCCAGATCCACCAAAGAAGAAGTTGTGGCAATCAGACAGGACATAAGGGACACCAACGCTCGCCTGACGGAGACGGAATCAAGGATTAGTCGACTCGAGGACATCGAAGTTAATACGTCTGCGGCACTGAAACAACTGTGCATATCCTCGGATTCCACTACAAGGAAGCTGGCTAAATTGGAGGACAGGAATAGAAGGGGAAACCTGCGCATTTTCGGGGTTCCGGAGGGATCCGAAGATTCGGAAGGCTCATGCATCCAATGCCTGGAATCTTGGTTCGCACAAGCTACAAACCTGACCTTTGCTCACCCTCTAGAATTTGACAGGGCCCATAGAGAGTACCGGGAAGGATCACTAAAACGCAAAAAGGCCCAAGACCTATAGTGTGTAAACCGCTGCGCTACCAGCACGTAGAGCAAATCCTTGCCTTTGTCCGGAAACACAATCACATCTTGTGGAAGGATGCGAAGATCTACATCTCACAAGACTACAGCAAGGAAACGGTGGAGGTGAGGAAAGCGTTTCTGGCTCTTCGACCACAGTTGAAATCAAGGGGCTATCAGTTTGGCTTTGTGGGTCCAGCAAAATACAGGGTGATCGTACGGGGGTCTCCACACATCTTCTCAGACCCCTTGAAACTCAGACGTATGCTAACTGATCTGGATGAGCGTGACATGGACACCAACAACATGGAAAATGGAACGGCTTCGGCCTCGGGCTACAAATTAGTATCCTTTTGCCTTTACTACGAGACAATTCCACTGTGCTCTTACAATCTACAATGCCTGTCAGTACATATGTTCTGCATACAATCTTTGCAAGTTTGAGTCTCTCGACTACTGACAGTTAGTTATTCTTTCTCTTTGCCCAGGACTACCGCAACGCTGATAATTTGGGAATGGACTATTTACTATATACTAACTCAGTACTCAGCTTGCTCACTATTGCTCTACATCAGTAGCCTGATAGTGTGTTAGATCCTGATGGTGTGTTGGACCTGATAGGAGCTGATAGGAGCTCTTTACCTTAAATCGAGTATGCCCTTCCAATTCTACTTTCTTAGAGTTTAGGGAGCGCAATCTCAGCGCAATCTCAGAAATATTGATGACTACAGCTGGCTTATGTGTGGGGCCGTTTGCTCCATCTGTTCCTTTTGCAGTATAAAAACTGTTTTCTCATTGTTATGCATAAATGTTCGAGTGTTGGAAGGGGGTTGCCTTGAAGTTAAACCTGTATCATTTCTCACATGGCAATACTTGACCTATCGCTAAGTTGAATGTTCATAAAATTGTTCCGATGTTACTACTATATTAACGTATACGGGAGGGAGTACTGCGGTTTTCCTCAAGTCACCATGCTTCTGTTTGCGGTTGGGGAGGGGAGGGTGGGCGGGGGTGGGGGGATTGGGAGGGGTGTGTGTTGTATGTATTGGTTTTCATTTTCTTGCTTTTTCCTTTTCCGTACTTATGCCGACAAGATTTGGCGTTTGCATGTCATCCTTATAATCTTGCTCGATTACTCGACATTTCTATGGATCGGGTGTTTCAATGAACGGGTCATTGTGTCTACACCACCCCATGATTTCACTGTGCCTCATAAAGCGACTTTCTCTAAGAATCATGCTATCATATATCATATCTGTGATTCTTTGGAATGACGCGCTCTACTATTGATACGCCACTTGGGGTGGCCTCAACAGACAAACTAAAAATCCTGTCTTTAAATGTAAAGGGTCTAAATCAACCCGTCAAAAGACAGAAGATATTGGACTATCTGCGCAGACAGAAAGGGGATATTGTGATGCTACAAGAAACCAGATTAGACAGCAAACAATTCTACACGTTAAGAAATACATATTATGCTGAAGTAGTGGGCTCTGAGGCGGTGGGGAAGAAAAATGGAGTGTTGATATTGATAGCTAAACGCTCAAAAGTTGAGTTGCTCTCTTCATCAGCAGACGAGAAGGGTAGATGGGTTACAACCAAACTAAGTAGATACAACACAGAGTTCTATGTCACCAACATCTATGCTCCAAACACTAGTGACCTAACTTTCTGGGAGGGGTTGGCAAAACAGGTCGAGACTATTCCAGACGCTGCTATACACATACTAGGAGGTGATTTCAACTTTCCAATGGACCCACTCCTGGATAGGGACTCACGATGCACTTTCAAGTCTAACAAGTCTCACAAGGCTCTCCTTAACATGTGCCAGCGTTTCCATCTGGTTGACACATGGAGATTACAAAATCCCACAGAAAGGGATTATACGTTTTACTCCTCACCACATGATTCTTACTCGCGTATAGACTACATCCTAATCACACAGAATGGGGTTCCGAGAATAGAGGATTCTTCTATTGAACCAAGGGTTATGTCCGACCATTCGTGTATCTCCCTCTCCATAACCAACGCCAAGCCTTCTTCACGACACACATCATGGCGTTTAAATGACGAAATACTGAATAAGGATAATCATCGCCTCGCTATTCAATCTGCCATTCTATCGTATCTGGAGTTGAATGAAAGAGGGGATACATCTGACTTGGTTCGATGGGAAGCACTAAAAAGCACGATCAGGGGGGCCTGTTAGAGCTCTCCCTAGAGGGAGGACTAGGGCTGCGAGCTACCAGACGAGCAGCATAGACCCTGTGCTGTATCAGCGATAGTACTGTGATTTTTAGATCGTTTTGTGATTGCTACAATTTTTAATCTGAGGGGGGCTTTTTATTCCTAGAATAACGTGGGAATTGTTTTCTGAGGCACTCTGACACCCCTACACACGCTACTATCATCGCTGTCAGCCTCGCCCAGCCGTTTTAATCCCGGTTGAGGCGGCGGCGGGCGCCATCTTGGGTGTGGGCAGGGGCTGCGCTCTAGTCGCGCCGGCCTCCCGCCCTCCCAGTCTATTTCTACAGGGTTTCCTCAGCTGCTCGCTGCCTGTTAGAGCTCTCCCTAGAGGGAGGACTAGGGCTGCGAGCTACCAGACGAGCAGCATAGACCCTGTGCTGTATCAGCGATAGTACTGTGATTTTTAGATCGTTTTGTGATTGCTACAATTTTTAATCTGAGGGGGGCTTTTTATTCCTAGAATAACGTGGGAATTGTTTTCTGAGGCACTCTGACACCCCTACACACGCTACTATCATCGCTGTCAGCCTCGCCCAGCCGTTTTAAACCCGGTTGAGGCGGCGGCGGGCGCCATCTTGGGTGTGGGCAGGGGCTGCGCTCTAGTCGCGCCGGCCTCCCACCCTCCTCAGCATCCTATAAAATGTGCGTAGGGTTCAGACGGCGCAGCGGGATGGCGCAGCGGGCGCGCCGGATGCGCGCCGAAGCCGCGCCTAAGCCAAGCCCGTCTGCGCCCGTCTGCGCCCGTCCGCGACCGAACGGGGCCAGGGGCCCAGACCCCTACATCTCGTGCGAGCCGCAATCAGTCCTACACAAGTAAGAGGCTGAGAGACCTCTGCCCCGTTTCATTCACCTTATGTCACCACACGATGGAGCCACTGGACCTAGGTCCGTGTCCTCACTATTCATTTAGAGGAAGATGTGTAGTGCCAGACGTCCCTGACCCGGAAGCGATTACTGCTAAAGGGGGTCTTTTAAACTGTAGATCCATCAGCAAACATGCCCTCCAGCTGTGGGATCTCCTACAGGATGAGGACATGCATATATTATTCCTAACCGAAACTTGGTTAGGAGAACACTCGGACCCAGATATAGTGGCGACTATTCCGCCAGGATACACACTTCACAGACTTGATAGAGGAAAAGGAAGGGGAGGTGGCATTGCCATCATTGTTAAACACCCTTTTGAGTGTGTTCTAAAACCAGTAAAAATTGAAGACTGCGAAGCAGGTGAATTTACTATCAAACTGACTCAACATGAGGCAATCTCGGGCATCCTGATATATCAACCTCCTGGCTCTCTGGGCAACTTCCGTAGTAGTCTACTAGAAGGGGTTGCTCAGACTGCGATTAAACACAACAAAGTTTTAGTGTTGGGTGATCTGAACCTCCACCTAGAGGATCCCCTACAGAAGGAGGCAGAGGATGTTCGCCTTGTCCTACAAGAACTACAGCTCAGCCTGCTAAGTGTTGCAGCTACACATCAAAGGGGTCATTGTCTGGACCCGATTTTTGCTAGCTGGGACATGATAAAAGCACTTACCCCTTGTCAGCTCCCTTGGACCGACCACTTCTTGGTCCCTTTCCAATGTTTTTATCAGCCTGGTAGGGCTATTGAGAAGGGGAAGGGAAATATTATGAGACGTAAATGGAGACAGTACTCTCAGGAAAAATTCATAGGCGCCATCCGGAAAGCACAACTACTGTGTGCTACGGATAGTGATCAGGCGAACAAGGAATTTAACCTACTTGTGACTGCCACCTTGGATGAGATAGCTCCCATGAGTAAGGGTAAAGCTAGAGAAGGCAGACAACGTACTGCCCCGTGGTTCACTCCTGAACTCCAGCTAATCAAGTCCAACTGCAAAAAACTTGAAAGGAGCTGGAGAAAGAACCCGACTGAACACGCTAAGAACAGCTACAGGTCATCTCACCGAAGCTATCAGTATGCGGTACGTAGAGCCAAAGCCAAATACTTTCATACACGCATTGAGGCGGCCGAGAGCTCCTCGCGTGAATTGTTCAAAATATATAAAGAAATATCCTCAGTCTCTTGCTCTAATACCCCCACAAAGGTCTCTAAGGAGGGATGTAATAAAGTCGCGGACTTTTTTTCCAATAAAGTGAAAGCGATCTATGCCTCCTTCTCTCAATCTCCAGATAAGGGCATAGATTTTAAAGCAGGCAGTTCGCAGGCAGCCACTGAGTCCTTACTACAAACTTTCGAGGTTCCCGTAGCTGACAAGCTAATAAAGATATGTCGAAGTGTGAAGTCCGGTTCCCCCAACGATCCGGCTCCGGCCTGGGTCATCTCAGAGGGCTTGTCAGCCCTGGAACCCCACATTAGACATGTCCTACAAACCTCCTTTCGCACTCAACAAGTCCCCATGGAGTGGAAGAAGGCCATAGTACTGCCAATAAGGAAAAAAACCAATGTCAGCTTGGAGGTGCTGGAAAACCTCAGGCCTATTTCCTTATTGCCGTACGTGGCGAAGGTGGCTGAGAAAGTGGTCAATGCTCAGCTTACGGAACACCTGGAGAGATGGAAGTTACTTCATCCCTCTCAGTCAGGGTTTAGGGCGGGCTATTCCACGGAGACAGCTCTCCTTCGAGCCACTGAGACTTTAAGAGCTGGGGCTGATGCAGGTCAAACAATGGCCCTGATCATGCTCGACCTAAGTGCAGCTTTTGACACCGAAGCACATTCCATCCTGCTACGGTGTCTGAACGAAGCCGGGGTCGTTGGTCACGCGCTGTGCTGGCTACAGTCGTTCCTCACGGAGAGATGTTTCCAGGTACAGCAAGGGACATGTCGCTCAGCTGAGATGCCTTTAGATCAGGGAGTGCCTCAGGGCTCTGCCTTGAGCCCCACTCTTTTTAATCTTTATATGGCCTCTCTGGCGAAAGTTGTACAATCATTCGGGGTGGAATTGGTGTCGTACGCCGACGACACCCAGCTGCTGATCTCCCTATCGCAGAACACCTCCAACACCCCTACCAACTTTAAATCCTGCATGCAGGCACTGGGAGAGTGGATGGACTCCCATTGCTTAAAACTCAATGGCTCTAAAACAGAGGTGCTGGTGGTGGGGGGAAAAAGCGAAAATTGGTCAGCTGAGTGGTGGCCTTCATGCCTGGGTCCTACTCCTACTCCCTGTGAGGAGGCTAAGAACTTGGGAATCTGGATGAATCCCTCCCTCTCGTATGATGGCCACATAAGGCGTCTTGTGGGCAAATGTTTTGGAATACTAAAGACCCTAAATAAAACCTTAGACCTACTACCCCTAGCGGCCAGAAGGACACTAACACAGGCATTGGTGACCTCGCGGTTGGACTATGGAAACATTCTGTTCCTAGGGGCAACCGAGGGCAGCTTGGGTCGCCTACAAGTCATCCAGAACTCCACCGCCAGGCTGGTGTTGAGAAGACCTAGGAGAGCTAACTCGCAAAAGGCGCTGGATGCGCTTCATTGGCTGCTTGTGAAGAAACGGGTGCGGTTCAAGTGCCTCCTCTTCTGTCATCGAATTGTCTGGGACAGGTCGCCCGCATACTTAAAGGATTTAGTCAGCCGATATGAACCAACTAGGACCCTCCGCTCGGAGGGTGCCGGACTGTTGACAGTCCCCAGGATAAGGAAGGCCAGATTAGCTGGACGATCATTTGCGCTCCAAGCAGCTCAACAATGGAATAAACTTCCCCTTGCTATGAGACTGGAGAGCAGTGAAGCGCGGTTTAGGGCCTTGCTCAAAACACATCTATACACTGCATAGATCATAGGTTCTCTTATCATGCTGTTTCACTGATAGCTCAGCGCGCGGACATGCCGTGATGGCGTTACTGAGCGCTCTACATGCTAAAAAAAAAAAAAAAAGGGTATGTATCAAAATCCGTTCAGCAATGAACAAAGAACACAATGCTAAACTGGAAACACTAGAGCAAGAGATATCGGATTTGGAAAACAAACATCTAATAGATAGAGACAGGGTACTTCTCGACACAATGACAGCTAAGAAGTATGAATACAACAAACTTGTTAGCGAAAGAGCAGGCGTATGGTTAGACAGGAGACGTAGAATCAAAATTTGCGAATCCAACAAAGCGGGTAAGAGCTTGGCCGCTTATCTAAAGTTTAAAGTCCAACGGAACTCAATTAACATCATAAAAGACTCGTCGGGGGTGGACCACTCTGAACCAGACGAAATAGTAGAGGTTTTCAAAGACTTCTACGAAACCCTCTATGCAAAAAATCCATCTGTAGAGGAGGACAAGATTCAGGACTACCTGAACGAATGTGATCTACCGAAACTCTCCCTAGATGATCAATTAGGGCTCAACGTTCCAATTACGGCAATTGAAATAGAAAAAGCTATTAGGGCTCTAAAATGTGGTAAAGCTCCCGGCCCTGATGGCTTCACTGCCAAATTTTACAAAAACTTCACCTCCTTCTTGGTGGAACCCCTACTCCATTTGTTCCATGAAATAAGCGACACAGGGGCGGTAAGAGGAACTCTGGCGGAAGCTACTATTGCTGTCCTCCCAAAAAACGGCAAGGACCCCTCTCTTCCAAAAAATTACAGACCTATTTCCCTAATTAATCTTGACTGCAAGATCTTAGCCATGATTCTCTCGGCACGCCTCCAACGTGTCCTCCCTAACCTGATCCACCCCTCTCAAGCAGGGTTTCTTAAAAACAGATTATCCAGTGACAACACCAGAGTACTTGCGCACGTTCTGGAGAAAGCTAAACTCTTAGATACTCCAACGGCAGCAATAATACTGGATGCCGAGAAGGCTTTTGATAAAGTAGACTGGGCCTTTCTCGAAGCAGTGTTAAATAAATTCAATCTAGGGGCGACATTTACGAAACTTGTCATGTCACTTTACGCCTGCCCCACTGCAAAGGTTAGGGTGGGTGGTTCTTTCTCCTCTTCCCTGCCCCTGAAGCAGGGTACGAGACAGGGATGCCCCCTTTCCCCATCCTTGTTTTTGTTGGCGATTGAACCGTTCCTGTTTCATATAAGGCATAATGATGCAATTGCTGGTATTCCGTTCCAGGATTGCAACATAAAACTGACCGCGTACGCGGATGATGTGTTAATTTTGTCTGAAAGAGCGGACGAGGCTATCCCGGCACTCATGCAAACCATCGATGAATTCTCCAAGGTATCGGGCTACAAGCTTAATAAGGACAAAACGGAGGTCAAACTCCTAAACAATATTGGAAGTAGCGAGATCCTTGGAGACTCCGGCCTCACCTGGCAGCCACACTGTTTCAAATACCTAGGTCTTGACTTTGGGAAGGATTTAATTTCAACACTGAGAGTCAATGAGGAACTGACCCTGAAAAAGATCTCGACATTATTAGATGGTTGGTCACCCAAGTTCCTCTCCTGGTGGGGCAGAGCAGAGACCCTCAAAATGATGTCCACCCCCCTGGTGAACTACCTTGCTAGCATGCTTCCTATGACTTTTACGGACGACTTTATTAAAAAAGTGGACAGGCTGTTTGGTGAGTTTCTGTGGCGGGGGAAGAAAGCCAGGATATCTATGAAAAAGCTGCAGATGGCAAAAGAAAAAGGCAGCCTGGGTCTCCCCTCGTTCCGGAACTACCAGACAGCTTTTCTTTGCAAGCAGGGATCCTTATGGTTAATGGACTCCCCACCATATGTTCCAGTGTGGTTGACTATTGAGAAGGCTATTATAGCACATGCTCCTTTACCGACTCTCCTTAGTATGAACTTGTCACATCTACCTCACTCTAAATATATCCTACTGAATACCAGACGGGCCTTACTACGGCTCGATCAAGTCCACAAAACTAACCTCACTATCAAAATAACCACTAGTTTGTCACTATGGAGGAACCCTATGTTCAAAATAGACGGAGAAACCCTTTTCTGGGAATCATGGTCTAGAAGGGGCATTAACATGGTTAAAGATCTTTACGAGGGAACGCAGCCCATTCCCTTCTCGACATTACAGACGACATATGACTTGTCTCCCATAGACTTTTACCACTTCCTAAAATTTAAAGCTATCATCTCCAAACGTAATCTCACTACTGACACTCCTTGGCTTATGACGCATCTTCCACACTTTACTCATGTTTGCCACTTTGTATCTAGAGTCTATAAATTGCTCCTACCACTACCAAGGAAATCCCACAAAAAAGCGGAAGGTAAATGGGAATCTGAACCCAACACGACAGGGATAGTGTTGGATTGGGACATGATTTACAAATACGCCTTGACTAACAAAGTGTCCCCAATTCTCTGTCAGACAAAATATATGTTACTGAATAGGGCGTTCTGGACCCCACAGAGATTGTTTAAATGTCATCTGAGAGACACGCCTAAATGCTGGAACTGCCAAAAAGGGGTAGGGGACTTCGCACACATGCTTTTTCTCTGCCCTATACTACAGACATTCTGGGGGAAGATTTTCGATTATATCCGCAAAACCTTTCACATCAATCCCGCTAGGGAATTTGTTTATGTCATCTTAGGAACACTAGATCCACAGCTTCGGGACATTCAAGACCGCCAACTTCTTGATTTAATGCTAACACTGGCTTGCAAGGTCATCTTGTGTAAGTGGAAAAGCTCGTCAGAAGTTACCTTTGCATTATGGCGGGAATGGCTCTTCTTTTTGAGAGGGGCTGACAACCCAGCGCTGCAATCCACTACTTCGCATCCTTCAAGTGCAAAACTATGGAAATCCCTCGATGCTAAGCATGTTCAATATGACCCCCCGTGAAGCGACGGGTGTAACTGAGTTCTACTTTTGCATGTTTCCCTACTGATTCAGCTTACGTCTGGCCGACTGATCGACCCTATTGCTGCTAGCTTGGATACCATGTATTTGGTTCTCTTAATTTAAGTTTCTTTTCCTTAAGTGTAAGTGTCATTTAATCAACATGTATCAATCCATCTTTGTATTTGAAGATTTTTTGTAATGTCTTTCCTTTGTTTTACCCTAAACTTTCAATAAAAATGATTTGAAATAAAAAAAAAAAGCTAATTTCAAACATTTTTCTGATTTGAAAAAAAATGCAGTTCAATTTAATATCCACATTCTAATCATGCTGTGTAAGAACAAGAAAGATTGCATCATACGTTGTAGCATTTAAATAATAAAACATGTTCCACTGAATGGTGTTGCCCTATGCTGTGTACCTGAGAGATGCACTAAATAATTCTGTATTCATTATCTAAAGGTGACCTCTGGTGAATGTGTCGTTTCAGATGGAGATCTGGATGAGTCTAAATTACAGATCGTCCATTTTGGTGCCAATGGGGAGATGTCTCTAGAAGACCCAAGTGAAGTGCAGGCATTCCATGTTGTCCTGAGAAACCCTACATTTTCTCCAATCAGCATTGTTTTGAGATTTATCCCATCCTTGCGGAGACAGTTCCCATTCTATGGCCAAGCGATGCTGTATCGGGCAGTCGGTAATGCCGATATAACTCTTCATCTGTATCTGATCCTCGACGAGGCGCACATGGAAAGGGTAAGGGCAAGCTCCGACCTCAGGAGTGTATTTAAATGACTCATCTTAGACACTTGGGGCCTTTTTATGATGTCCCTGCGTCACATTTGCACCACGTTAAGTGGTACATGCATGACACGGGCTCTCATTTCAATTTATGAAGTCACACAAAGTGACCCTGCGTGGCTTAGTGTGGCTGCATCAATCATAAGTAAGGAGACGCAGCGCGAATCACTGCAGTGCCTCACTCTGTCTCCGTGAGGCGTCCCATGGGCGTTGAGGTGGGATTTCCCACGCAACACCCGTGGAATTTGACACTGTCCCTGATTTACAAAGTGATGTAAACCTGTGAAGCGCCAGTTCCAAACGCCTCCTGAGTCTTTCCCTCTTTCTGTGTGTGTTGCATTCTACAGCGCACATAGAAAAGGGAAAACACCTGCATGGATTGTTTGTGTGCAGGAAGGCATCCCTTCCTGCATGCAACGGAGGCCCCTCGCAGCATGATAAATAAGCCCCTAATGGGATTTTGACGTAGGGCAGCGCATCAAGGCACCTTACTGCGCTGCTCGATGCCAAAGAGAAAGGGCAGGAATGCTGTGCATTCCTGTCCTTTCTCCCTGAGCTGCATCGTTACGGCAGCGTAGCACCACCATAGACATGCCTGCATTATGGTGCAAGGGTGCCTCTGTTGCAGGCAGGATTGTTTTCATCCTCTACTCACTTTGGAGTTTGACTACTGTTCTCCATCTGCCTCTGACTCCCTGATTGAAACCAGACCCATCAGGCTCACAGTCTCCCCTGAGTTTTGTACAATCTCTTTATCCTATACATAACCCTGTAGGAGGCCACATCCTCTTTACCTAGAGCAGACAGTACCCAAAGGACGACTGTCCACCTCTCGCAGTGCAATGTTTATCCTTGCTCTGAGTCTCCTCTAGCACAGGCAGGGCTGTGACGCAGACCCCTGAACCATCCTGTGGTGCACGGAGCCCCCACCTTTCCAGGCCCCCTCCCCCATCAGTGCCATGCCTATACATATCTGTGAGATAATGATACCTCCAGCAATGCTTAATTTGTAAAATGAAAGTGCCAGGGTTCTTGTCAGGAGGCCACTGCAGCTTGCACCACACATTGCCCCTGCCAGGCTGCCAATGATAGTAACAACACAACTACTAACCATCACTCTCCTTCAAGTGTGACAATTCAAGCTATTCCAGACCCCCAAAGCTATAGTAATGGCTTAGGCGGCTGGTAGTAGTAATTTTTTTTATTGTATATTGATTTAATAATTGACAGTTGCTGTGGTCATCTCTAAATTAGCCAGACAGCGCCACTTTGTGGTAGACTGCCACAAACGCCGATGTTGACAATTAAGTGCCGGTGCCGAGCACCACAAACCACCGTCTCAAATTAAGCACTGGAAGGCTCCTGTGCGAGGGGGAGGGGGAAGTTTGTGTTACATCATTGGACACGTTTCTGATTCTATACACCCTGTAGTTCCTCTACAACATTTGATGCAACTGTGCAGCATTTCTGTATGAATATTTTAGAGATTAAACACTAATGCATTTTTATTATTTCAGACTTTGGAGAGATATACAAGCGGCAAACAGAAGATTGACAAACCTTTTCTAACAGAGCCTGTGTACTTTGGTTGTTCGTATGAAGTAGAGAGTAAATCGGATTCAAACATTAATCCAAAGGTGAGTCTGTTTTTTTGCTGGTATTAGGCATTAACATGGAATTAATTCTTACCAAAAGAACTTCATTCAAGTGCTCCTGCAAGGAAAGGGTCTCTTCAAGGCACTTGAGGAATGTCACAAAACAGAGCTAGTTCTATACAAGAAATGGTGATGGAGTCATTGTTATTCAAAATATATTTTGAACCTTCACCTTTCCTGAGCGGCTTAACCAGCTACAGTATCACAGGAGTGATCAGACACTACGGCCCCTCGCGGCGGGATGCCTGGCTTTCACCTTGTGAATACCCTGCCGGGGTATCTCACAGGGGATTACCAGGACGGGTTCCCTAAGCAAGCGCCTTGAGACCCCTGGGTGATTCGTGCGCTATATAAATTGAAATACATTTACATTTACATACAGTGTGGTGAATTACACCTGTGCAGGTTCTAATAATCTTTGAGGTGTCTGAAATTCTCATGCCAATATCAAGGATGATGTTTTGGAGAACACTTGATTCAGGTGCAGGACTCAATACTCAGTTCCCGGGCGGCTCAGGAAGCCCCTACAAAGGCTCATTGAAAGCGCCCCTCCTGGCCTGGACTCTGGCAGCTCAGACATGTTTTCTCAAATGTACCCTCTGTCACCCACTGCACCAAGATAGTTATTGTAAGGGTAGAGATGGACTTTTGCACCAACAAGAACCTTTCTAAGGTCAAGAGAGTGTAACAGATATTACGTTCGGTTCATGGGGACATCCAGGTTCACCTCCTTGCTACAGGCATCTTCCATACTCTCGACTGGGATGAATAGGGCTGGGAAGAGATGGCCAGATTCTGCATGGCTGAAAGCTCTGTCTGATCTGAATCAGAGCTGGGGCAGACCTGGGTGTTGAACAAGGGCTCCAGGCACTGAATATTGGTGTCCCAGTCTAGTCAGCATGCGCTTCAACTAGCCAGGGTAGGGTTCCCCTCCTTGAACAAAATGGAAAGCTCTGACCACCACGCTGGTCAGAGCTCCGGCAGTTCCGGGGAGAAGTCCTCTGGGTCTGGGCTCCATTTGCTAACCTGTTATCATAAAGTTACCAGAATGGGGCTTCGTAGGCCATGGGGTGGCTCCCTTACTCCAACAGGGTGGGGAACACTGAACAAGTCCATAGTCAGAGCTGAGGTGGGCTTGAGGGTGGGCCGCAGGTTTGGGTGCTGGGCACCAACCTTTGGTCTTCCAAACTACCCATAATGCACTTCTACTGGCCCAGGGAGGCTTTCCCTCTTTGGGTAGGTGGAAATCTCTGACCAGTTCCCAGTCAGACTTCCAGGAGGCCTAGGGTGTGGGCCTCAGTCCCATTTGGCAGCCTATGGTATAGCAAAGTGTCCCTTACAGGGTGGAATTCTCAGTTCTGGCAGGGTAGAACGCTCTGATATCGCCCAGGAAGAGCTCTGCAGTCCTGGGGTGCATTTTCTTGAGCCTGTAATCCATTTAGTAGCCCACAGCATAATAAGGTGCCAGGGATGGGGTTCAGTGGGCACGGGGTGGGCTCCCTGGCTTCCGCAGGTAGTGAGACTTTTACCAGGCCCCAGTCAGAGCTTTCTGAGGCCCTAGGATTGCACTCTATGCGATGGCCTTCAAGGAGCCTGGTATGAACCCCAGACCTAGCTCCAGCTGGCTGCTTGGGCCTTGCCAACAGAGCCCATCCACTGGACTGGGGAGGGCCTTCTTGTCTCCTTGGTGCAGGCAGAAGATCCTTTCAACTCCCACTGGAGTGCGTGGTACAACCAGATGTGCAGACGTATGTAGTATCCTGATGTTATGGATTGCCTCTCCCATGCCATGTTTCCATGTCCCTGGCTGCTCAGCCTGTGTGAGTGTTCTGCATGGACTATTTGGTATGTGGGCTGTGAGTGGAATGCTTCGGTGACTGAATGAGGGATGACAGTTGATGGATGGGGTGAGCAGCTAGCAGACTGCTCCTGGTGGGGCTGTTGTGGCATTATACTTGGATTTGTTCTACCGGTTTACCTGCCTACCTGCTACCTGAATAAACTTACGTTGACTTCATCTCTCCAGCATGGTCCCTCTTACTACAGTTATTTTGGCGACGAGGATGGGATACGAACCAACGAGTTATGGATTGCCTTACGCTGAACGTTTGTTTGTTACAGAGGCTGGTCCCTACGTGCATAAGATGCCTAGCGTTGCACGGGGTTTTGTTGCAGGGGTGGATCCCTGCATGCATAAGACGCCTTGCACTGCACATGTTATTGTTGCAGGGGTTGGTCCCTGTGTGCATAAGATGCCTTGTGCTGCACAGGATTTTATTGCAGGGGTGGATCCCTGCATGCATAAGACGCCTTGCGCTGCACATGTTTTTGTTGCTGGGGTGGGTCCCAGCGTGCATAAGATGCCTTGCACTGCACTAAGGTTTTTTTCACAGTTTTTTAAACAGGGCTTTCACGTTTTTCTTCACAGGTTGCCCCTTGTAATTTGTGGGGGCAGGACATTGGGTTGAAGTCCATTTTGTCCTTATGACATTATTCTTTACATAGTGAAAATGTTCTAACTTACTGGTTGTCCCTATTGGTCAGCGGGGCAGGACATTGGGTGTTAGTCCCTCTAGTCCTCATTCACGTACACATTGTCCTTTGCTTAGGGTAGGGGCAGGACGTTGGGTACTAGTCCCTTCTGTCCACATTGACTGTACTCTTTACATGGAGTTGTTACATTTGTACGTTTTCTAATTTTTTCTTCATAAGAGGAGGCGGATGGGTATTATTATTAGGGGTGGGCGGACATCTCCGTTACTCCCACGGAATGTGTGGAGATTTGCCCCTTTCGCAATTTAGGTGGAGAAACGGGGCAAATCTCCGCACACTCGGGGGCATAACGGAAGTTGGCCACCCGCCTCCCGCCCGCCTTCCGACCACAGTATTAAATTATATTAAAAAGCCTAAAATAAGATTTAAATAAAACTTACCTTAGCGCGGGCGCATCCTTGTCCATCGCGCCTTCTTCTTGGAACTGCGCATGCACGGGAGCCTGCGCATGTGCATTCCTGCTTCATTGCTTGCTCAAATATGACCTTGGCTTGTTTGAAGGAGAAGTGACGCCCTTCAGTAGCCTCTTCATCCCACTCATTGCTGGAATGTGAAGGGTGCTGTGCCTGTAAGAAGGGATGCCAGTAAGGGAAAGTCAACACAGGACAAGGATAAGAAACAGTACAGCGTAGAACAGGAAGGAACTCAGGAAGAGCAGCTGACCAATCTCCATCTCCAGAGGAACACTGGAAATCAGGAAGAAGGTGAGCAAACTGCAAAGGACCAGAGTACGCCTGCATTGTGGTGCAGGAAGAGTCGTTTCTGAGGTCTTTATATAGCGCTGAAAGGAAACAGGAAAGCTACAGAACTATCTGGACAGATTGTAAAGAAATGTTCTGAAACTTCATGGAAGGTGTTTTAGAATGATTTTGTACAGAACATACCTCCCCTGTGGTCAATTGAATGTAATTGTTGCTATAATATGTAGTCTTCTGGCCTTCTTACAGCTCCCCAGTATTTGACTGGCCCTTGGGTATCTGGACCACAACGCAACTTAACTAGGTTATTGAAGCAATCCTGTAACAGCGGGGGGATGCCCCCCAGGGAACGTGGTCTTGATGCAGGCCAGCTGCAGGACCTACCTGTTGAGTGAGAGAAGGAAAGGACATCTCCGCCATAGGCACTGTAGGTAAGACTCCAGCGACCTCCTTTTGACAAGCGGATGCAGCTGCCAGAGTTTCCAATGCGTGCTCAGTGTTGTTGCAGCTGGCCTCTCTGCGCCTGGTCTGAGCACCTCAACAACCACGGGACAAAAACTGCCATCTGCTCGGCCATCACTCGGATGGGTGGCAACGCTTTAGAGGGTCTCCTTGAGGCACTCGCTCGATTGTTCCAGGTGGGATGTTAGCTCTTTGCTTGAACGAAGCAAAGCAGCCTGTCCCTAAATTAATACACTATGCCCAATCCTGTAGTTGGACAGGACTGGAGCCCCTCACACCACCTGGAGAAAGCAACCAGATGAAAAACAGGCCCAGAGCACATTCTCCCTCCAAATCCAGAGGAAGGCACTAGGTTTTCCTGCAGTTTATGTACTCTGGGTGGCTGAGGGATGCTGGAGCAAAGGTACCCAGCCTCCTGGAGCCCTGGCAGGGACAGAAGCTCAAATGAGCATCAGGACTTCGAAAGCAGCTCGGCCGTCTGTTTATTTTTTTTATATACTATTTATTTGGTTTTCATTGCATGCATGCAATAGGACAACATCATTATCAGTTAAGATTTACAGAAGGGCTTGTACATGCATTTGGATACATTATTGTGTTGGCTGTGGACATTGTTATAGTCCTATATTCTGCTCTAATGTGCAGCTCTTGTTTTATTCCATGATAAAGGATGTAGCTTCACTTTATATATTGCAGCTGTGTTTGATGTCAGTGCTTGGCATTGATGAGTGTAAGATTCAGTTATGCATTGTGGAATATAACTACAACTAAACTGGGGAGTGGAACAGGACTGGGGTTACACTCTGTATGGAGAGGTGTAAGGTACTAGATGTAGATGAGCATGGCTGAGAGTTTTATAGTTACTTTGAAAAGGGCCTCAAGGGAGTGTGCATCGGTAAGGTTTCAGCCCTGGTGCCTATATATGCCTATATATGCCCTATATCAGCGCCCTGTGCGTTATGTGCGGTGAGGGGATCATCCTGACCGCACTCTGGATGAGATTCCTCCAGAGGGGTCTGCAGGGACTCTGGTGCTGACTGCGGGGACTCGGCATGTACCGTTGTATGCTTGAAGGAGTGTAAAAGTGTCGTCCATTGTATGGAGATGCGTCGTTTACGAATGCCTCGAGCTTCCTCGTATCGTGACGCATCTTCCCCCGATGCTCCCCATTTTATACCTGCTCCTTTCCAGGTGGCTAGAGGGGGTCCCGCCGGAATTCTCCAGTGCATGGCGATGCTCCGTTTGGCTAGCAGGATAGCCAAAGACCAAAATCGCATTTCAACTTTGTGTTGTTTGCGGCACTTGAATATGCCTAATGCCTGGCTTCACATGTTGCAGTATCTGTGAGCCCTGTCACCTCACGCAGTGTGTTGTGTATTATGTTCCAATAAGAATGCAGCGTTGGGCAGCACCAGAACATGTGGAGAAAGGACGTACAAGGTTCTTGGCATCTGGGGCTTAAGAAAGGTGTAGTAGGGTAATATCGCTGAAGATTTTCTTGCACCCGATGTAAAATAAAGTATTGTTTACTTTTCAATCGGTAATTTTGGGATCCTTTTTTGCGCATGGTCTGGGACTGCCGGCCACCTCCCCCCTTAACACACTGACTGAGTTACCTGATTCAACCAGTCAACACATGGGGTCTTTGGAAGTCAGGGGGTACAGGGCCCCCCCCTGGCCGTATTTATTAAAATATAAAAACAAATCAAAATTTTAATAAAATAAACATTTCTGACAATTATTAAAAGATGCATATTTCAGAACATTAGATTGACATCCGTTTCGACATGGTATGATAGGCTAACCTTAACAAATATCTAGTACAGCGTGTTTCCTAACCGAATCTAACATCCTGAAAATTAAAAATGCATTCTAATAATTAAGTCGTACGGCAAGGTCGCCAACCGGTGTCAGATCCTTTTACAGCTGCGCTTTCACGTTCGAAATGCGCATGCGCAACCCAGGGCACGTTTCACCCACGTGCGCTCCCTGAACTCCATTTAACCATAACAGGAGGGCCCAGACACTCGCGCACCTTAGTGACGTCATAATGTTGTGAGGGGTGGCTACCAGCCTGAGGAAAGCGTAGACTCCCTCCCCCGCACCCTTTAAAATACTGGATATCATATCCTGCCCCTGAAGTTCTGAGAGAGGCCAATGGCCCCTCCCGACGGGCGGCCCCTTTCGTGAATGGGCCCGCCCCCCCGTAAGGACCTTAAAATGCTGCTCACCGATTAATGACCTTACCGCCAGACACACATAATAAATACGACATTGCTATACTAAGAGGGAAAAAGGCCTAAGGAGAAAATTGGTTAATACACAGCAAAGCACAAAACATATACATAATATAGATATTCCTGTAAGCGGGAAAAAAGGCCTAAGGAGAAAATTAGTTAAAATTATCACAGCAACGCACAAAACATTTACATCTGTTCATTCCTCCAGTAAACGGGAAAAAAGGCCTACTGGATCGAGCATATTATTCCTATAATCCGACACATTGCTAAACATTATACCTACCATTGGCTGGCCCCAAGGTCTGCTAAAAAAGGGGATGGAGGGCGGGGAAAATTAACAGCCCCACGGTGGGGCGAGGAGCGAGCCTGGGAGCGCGGGCACAAAGAGGCCGCTTCCCGCGCTCCCCAGGCTCTTAACCCTTTCGCCACCGCGGCCCCGCCCCCTCACCCCAGAAGTGCACAACTACTTCCGGGGCGAGGGCGGGGGCAAGCGACCACGAAAGGAACGGGGTGTGGGAGGGGCCGGGCCCCGCCATGCCTGCGTGGGGGCCGATTGGCCCCCCCTTCTCTCATGGTCTGGGACTGCCGGCCACCTCCCCCCTTAACACACTGACTGAGTTACCTGATTCAACCAGTCAACACATGGGGTCTTTGGAAGTCAGGGGGTACAGGCCCCCCCCCTGGCCGTATTTATTAAAATATAAAAACAAATCAAAATTTTAATAAAATAAACATTTCTGACAATTATTAAAAGATGCATATTTCAGAACATTAGATTGACATCCGTTTCGACATGGTATGATGGGCTAACCTTAACAAATATCTAGTACAGCGTGTTTCCTAACCGAATCTAACATCCTGAAAATTAAAAATGCATTCTAATAATTAAGTCGTACGGCAAGGTCGCCAACCGGTGTCAGATCCTTTTACAGCTGCGCTTTCACGTTCGAAATGCGCATGCGCAACCCAGGGCACGTTTCACCCACGTGCGCTCCCTGAACTCCATTTAACCATAACAGGAGGGCCCAGACATTCGCGCACCTTAGTGACGTCATAGTGTTGTGAGGGGTGGCTACCAGCCTGAGGAAAGCTTAGACTCCCTCCCCCGCACCCTTTAAAATACTGGATATCATATCCTGCCCCTGAAGTTCTGAGAGAGGCCAATGGCCCCTCCCGACGGGCGGCCCCTTTCGTGAATGGGCCCGCCCCCCGTAAGGACCTTAAAATGCTGCTCACCGATTAATGACCTTACCGCCACAGGCCAGGTAGTTGACCGACTATCTGGCCCCCCCCAAACCGCCTACACTGAAAGGTCATATCTTCCTAATCCAAAAACCCTCTACCCCTGCTATTTTGTTCCCTATCCATAGGGCATTCCCTTACTCTGTCCCCTGGACCCCCCACCCTGTGAGTAGAGCCTCTAATAAACGTCAACTCCTCATTATCAGCCGACTGTTAATCTACTTGGTCCCTCTCAGATGACCCCCTGTGGGATATTCTGCAATTAATGTGTATGAAATAATTTCTCAATCCAAGTGTTCATCCTCTTTACCGAGTGATTCTTCACCGAGTGACTCTGCGCACTCCCCAAGTCCACCCCCCCATTTCCTGCAGTCTGGGAAACAACTGAGCCCCCCTATGGTGCAGTCTGTGTTTTATATTTTGCTAACTAGCTAGCTAGTGCAATTATCCCTTCCACCAGAACCCCCTTTGCCCAATTTAAAAAACCCCAATTGTTGTTACCCGCTGTCAGATATTAACTGAGGGTGTTTGGGCGTGCCTATCGGGTACTTCACCTTCCCGCTCTGACGGACAGACCCCATCTTTGGTGTCTCTGTAGTTGCTGTGACCGGGGGTATCCTGGTACTTTACCAATTGGTAACCTTATGCATATGCCATGCTGACACTGGTGGCCCTGCGAGCACAGGCGCCGTTACTGTAGAAATACAATTTCCTGTTTCAGGAAAATTTACCGCCATTTTGTGTGAGGCAACATCCCGCCCCATTACTGCGGCCAGCCCAATCAAGGGTTTACACACCATAAACAATCCACTCTGTGCTGGCACCTCCTGCGTCTTTTGAACGCTCGCCCATCACACTTGCGTTGTTGCTTGCCATCCTCTACCTGACGTAAGCATCCCTTGGGCTGTCCACCTGTAGCAGCTGTTGTGATGTGGAGCACTCCAGATATCCACCATGGACCCGGCCATACATAAATGGAAATGATAAACACAAACCATTAGTGTTTCCGGCGATAACTGCTGTACACGTGCTAGTCTTACATTGCCATCACTTGGTAAGTTTGAGATACGATTAGCCTTAGATGCATACTCATAAACACTTCCGACTAAGTGTTAAGCATAGCCTCAGTTTGTGTCCCCTGTAGCGTGACTGGATTAGTGTTACGAAGAGTGCCCTGTAAAATGGCCTTCATTAACGAATACTACCCAGTGTGCAGTGCAGTGACACAAAGCATGGAGTCCCCAGTGAATACCATAGCGCCCTCATGACTCCTTAAGGATGATTAGGATATCAGTTTAAAAGGAACAGTCTGTTTGCCAATGCCGCATCCAAGTCTTTAAGCATAGGATTAGCACCCACCCGACCACAACTTGATGAGATATACGTATTCTAAGTATCGAACCCCTCGCGCCTAGCCCTTAACCCCGGCCGACTCCCCCACTGCGTCCAAGCCACTCCTGGACACATCCATGGTCCCTTTTCCTGCAAATCCTGCAAGTTCGACGGAAGCAAGATCAACTCCACATCCACGGACACAAAACAGATATCTGACCCCAACCACCTAAAATGCATCCTGCTCAACACCCGCTCAGTCCACAGACACGCCATCGAACTTTGGAATCTTCTAGACACCATCTCTCCTGACGTCGCCTTCTTGACAGAAACATGGATGAACGCCTCCTCAGCCCCTGACATCACCATTGCCATCCCGGAAGGATACAAGATCATCCGTAAGGACCGCACCGACCAAACAGGAGGAGGCATCGCTATCGTCCATAAGAACTCCATCCGCATCTCTACCAGCTCAGACGTCAACCTCGCTAGCGCCGAACACCTTCACTTCCAGATCCACACCGACCCCAAGACCACACTCAGAGGCACTCTCCTCTACAGACCTCCAGGACCCCGAGCAAAATTCAGCGACGTTATCACTGACTTCATCACCCCACACGCCCTCCCCTCCGAGGAATACATCCTACTGGGAGACCTCAACTTTCATTTGGAAAAGAGCAACGACAGCAACACCACCTCCCTTCGGGACAATCTCGCCAACCTCGGACTCAAACAACTTGTCTCTACGCCTACCCACATCGCAGGTCACACACTCGACCCCATCTTCACCTCCAGCAAACATGTCTCCTTCAGTCACACCACTACCCTCCAGTGGACGGACCACAGCTGCGTCCACTTTACCTACAACAAGACCCCTACCAACAACCATCCTCAACCCACTCTGCGTAGAAACTGGAACAAAATCACCATCGACCACATCTCCTCATAGCTTCTTCAAAACCCCCCTGCCCACTCCTCACACCCCGACCAAGCAGCGATTAACCTCACCCAATGGCTATCCAACAGCGCCAACATCCTAGCACCGCCGAAAAAACGCCACATCAAACTTGGCAGCAAAAACGCTTCATGGTTCAACGATGATCTTAAGAAATCGAAGAAACTCTGTCGCTCCCTCGAGAAGGCCTGGAAAAAAGACCCAAACACCAGCACCAGGGACGCCTTCAAAAACGCCACCCGCATACACCACCAACTAATCCGATCTGCTAAGAAAGCCGCTTTCCAAGACCGACTAGACAACAATGCCCACAACAGCAAGGAACTATTCAACATCATCAAAGAATTCACCAACCCCTCAGCCAACTCCAATGATATCACCCCCTCTCAAGCTCTCTGCGACTCCCTAGCCTCGTTCTTCCACAACAAAATCGCAGACATCCACAACAGCTTCGACAACCAATCCGGAGACCATCCCACCCAATCTTCTGCCGTACCTTCACCCCCCTTGAACATCCTTAACGACTGGAACCCAATCTCCACCGAGGACACCATCCGCCTGATGAACTCCATCCACTCAGGATCCCCCACAGACCCGTGCCCTCACCACATCTTCAACAAAGCTGACTCCATCATAGCACCACACCTCCGAGATGTCATCAACTGCTCCCTCAACTCCGCCACCTTCCCGGAAAGCTGGAAACACGCCGAACTCAGCGCCCTTCTGAAAAAACCCACAGCGGACCCCACCAAACTCAAAAACTACCGCCCCATCTCGCTCCTTCCATACCCGGCCAAAGTCATCGAGAAAGCCGTCAACAGCCAGCTCGCCGCCTTCCTCGAAACCAACAAATCCCTCGACTCCTCACAGTCCGGCTTCCGAGCCAAACACAGCACGGAGACCGCCCTCATCGCAGCAACAGACGACATTCGTACTCTACTGGACAATGGAGACACAGTCGCCCTCATCCTCCTAGACCTATCAGCAGCCTTCGACACAGTCTGCCATAGCACTCTTCTACAGCGCCTCAAAAACATCGGGATCCAAGGAAAAGCACTGGAATGGATCACCTCATTCCTCACCGGAAGAACCCAGAGAGTCCGCCTCCCACCATTCAAATCCGAGGCTACTGAAGTCATCTGCGGCGTACCCCAAGGTTCCTCACTCAGCCCCACCCTCTTCAACATATACATGAGCCCCCTCGCGACCATCGCTCGCCAACACAACCTCAACATCATCTCCTACGCAGATGACACCCAACTGATCCTCTCACTCACCAAAGACCCAAACACCGCCAAAACCAACCTACATGAAGGTATGAAAGAAGTAGCAGAGTGGATGAAGCACAGCCGTCTGAAACTGAACTCAGACAAAACAGAAGTCCTTATCTTAGGCACCTCCCCCTCCGCTTGGGACGACTCTTGGTGGCCAGAGGCCCTTGGAAAAGCACCCATCCCGACGGACCACGCACGGAACCTGGGCATCATCCTGGACTCCTCACTCTCTATGAACAGACAAGTCAACGCAGTCTCATCTTCATGCTTCAACATCCTCCGCATGCTCAAAAAAACATTTCGCTGGATCCCCACCGAAACCAGAAAAACAGTCACCCATGCACTGGTTACAAGTCGCCTGGACTACGGAAACACCCTGTACGCCGGTATCACTGTAAAACTCCAGAAAAAACTCCAACGCATCCAGAACGCATCAGCCAGACTCATACTAGACATCCCACGTAAAGACCATATCTCTAGCCACCTGAAAAACCTCCACTGGCTCCCCGTCAATAAGAGGATTACTTTCCGCCTCCTAACCCACGCTCACAAAGCACTCTACGAACTCGGACCCGAATGCCTCAACACACGACTTTCCTTCTACACCCCCCCTCGCCAGCTACGATCTTCCAACCAAGCCCTTGCGACCATTCCTCGCATCAATAAAACCACCATGGGAGGTAGATCCTTCTCCTACCTCGCAGCTAAAACATGGAACTCACTCCCCACTCACCTACGTCTCACTCAGAACCACCTAGCATTCAGAAAGCAACTTAAAACCTGGATATTCGACAAGTAATTCCCATCCCTTCCTCAAGCGCCTTGAGACCCTCTGGGTATGTAGCGCGCTATATAAATTTTTGACTTGACTTGACTTGACTTGACTGTTGGCTTCGACCGTGGCTGACAATGGTAATGCGTAATATAACTAAGGGGCAACCATAACCTATATATATTAGTGTTATGATACCAAACTGAGCATCATTCCCTTAACAAGTTGCACGTAACAGGTGGCCCTCCAGCTGGCACACATGATTTTCCAATCAATTCATAGTATACCGCCACCTCTCGTAAATCATGATGCAACATTAGTTTCAACAGATCAGGGTTTAATGTGTTACCGTTCATTAACCCATTCTGCCTCCCCCAGTTCAGCCCTGGTCATATGCAAATCTGTCCGACCCTCCTGCCCATATAAGAGCACCAGCAGTATCAGAGATGGGATTTAGGCATGGTCACGACCTTCCTCTTTAGATCCACTCTACTATAGTGAGTCCTTTGCGTGCTATATGTCCTCTGAGAAAATTAACTGAAACTAACAGGCATACTATGGAATGGCAATTTCCTGGCTGACATTTGGTACGGCTGACTTACTTAGGCAATAAAACAGGGGGGGGGAGAATTTAGTGCCAAATGCTGTTAAGTAGACACGCAAGTGCACACAGGTGACCCAGAACTAGTATTGTCAATATTCCCGATAGATATATCCCTTACGTAGCCACTTTACCATGTTACCGTTGGTAAGTAGCATTACCTTGGTCCGGGGGCGTCAAAGGTTTTTTACCACTGTAACCAGGCTTAAATCGCACTGTGCCTGGTAACTTGTGCTACACATTTCATAGCTTTGTCCTGTCATCGAATCGAGGCCTACCACCTAGGCAAGTACGCACGCAAGTGTAACTTGAATCAGCAAGCCCACCGGTCACCCCGAACTAGTATTGTCGATTACGTAGACCACTCTGCCATGTTACCGTTGTAGGTAGCATTAGCTTGGTCTGGGGGCGGATACCCAGGTGAAGCGGACACACAATATTGTTTACTGAGATCACTCCTGTTGAACCAGACAGGATCTATTATTTTATGAACAGTGAGGACGTTCTGAAACAACAAAAATCCCCGCACCCAGAAAGAAATTTTTTGGGGTGGCGGGGTCAGTGCAAGGAGGGTGTTAAACAGGGATCAGATTACAGTGCCCGCCCAGCAATTATGGTTACATTGTCTAATTACCACATAAATAGCAACCACGACTGTCTTGTCGCTGAGTCAGAAAGGAAAAAACAAGGGCACAGTAATTGTCATCCTAATGTCACAGCATTTAACCCCATGTGGGCAGCTTTTCATGCTCCTTGCACTCAACCAATCTGACAAATGATCGTTTAAAGTGTTCTTGCCCCCATGTAGGTATACAATGGGCAGCATCTCTGAGATTAGAATTAACATATTAAATGTATTTAGATACCGTGCATCTAAATCTAACATATTTTAAAGTGTGTTGATTATCCTGTAAATCTGTCATGGGTACAGCCCTCCTGTGCCTACATTGGACATTCTTGATTTAAAGAAAGAGATAAAGATCTTCCAATTTCAGCAGGTAATTATTTGTGGCCCTGACCCATCCTTTTGATTAACTTGTGCGCTAAAAGTCCCACTGCCATATTGCTATACCCAGTAGCAGGTGGTCACCCTGGCCAACTATTTACTGAACCAACTTGTTTGTAAACAGGTGTGATAGGATGTGGGATAGTACTTTACCTACCCACACTATTCTACTTAAAAGTCCCACTGCCTTATTGCTATCCCCAGTAGCAGGTGGTCACCCTGGTCAACAATTTACTGGACCAACTTGTTTGTAAACAGGTGTGATAGGATGTGGGATAGTACTTTTCCTACCCCACTATTCTACTTAAATGAAAATTCGTGAACATCAGAGGCTGGCATATATCTGCCCAACCTCCTTACAACCGCATGAGGAAGGCGGGGAACTTAACATTTAAATGGTCTCCTTGACTCAATTTAATATAATCACGGTGATATCACATACTAAAGCGCTACAGGATCTCAATAGTTAAAGGGTAAGAATCCTGGCAATGTAAGGATACTGATAGAAGAAGAGGACATTAACATCGCACTGTGCATTTCTCATCAGGTCTATAAGCAGTGCTTTATGCATCACACTCCTTGAGCATTAAGTGTATGCAATCTGGCTATCCTTGGCCTACCTCTAAAGGCTACACTTAACCGTTGCTTTACTTTATATAACCCACTGTGGTAGCCAGTGAAGTTGTGCCGCAGCAGAAGACTACATTATGTGTCCTTTGGATACATTACTATGCAATATGCGCCGCAGCACGTTCCGTAAATTTATCCAAAAGGAATAGCTACGCTCGCAGAAAGAACACACTCGTCGGATTAATTTAAATTGTGTATTTAGTACAGATCTGTTTTTAACTTATACAAGACGCATAGGAACCCCACTACCTATGTAATAGCAACATTAAATGTTTAGAGGAATTGTGACCACTTTTTACTTGGCGCCACTGCACCTACTGCACCATTCAACTCATGCCCTGCTGTCCGCAAGCTAACAGTACTCGTAACTGCCTGTTCAGTAGCAAAACATAGTAATATTCGGTGTTTAAACAGGGTTTTTTAGAACTTTTGGGCCCCTGTGTCACTGCACCTGTTGCACCATTGAAATCATGAAGCTCAGTACTGTAAAGAAACTGTATTTCGTTCACCTCTGCCCGACAGTTCTGCCTGCGCATGGAAATGATGTTTGTGAGGCGCACCTGGCCCTTGCAGAGACAATTCGGTTTAAACAATCATAAACGCAGTGTAATGAGCCACAAATCCAGACTGGCATCATTAACGCCAGGGACAGTTTCCAGAGTGAGTAATATTATAGACAAATTAGGAGTTCATATCCCAGACTCCTGCCAGGGACTAACATCACGCATATGAAAAGATGATATGCATGCATAACAGCGCAAAGAACCATCTATGATGAACAGGCTGCAACACAGAATGGGGCCGATTCACACAGCTTTTATGGGTACAAGAGCAGGGTGCTACTGGAGTACTCTTTTACATACTCCTGCATGCCCCTTTTACTTGCCTCCCAAATACCCAACTCCTTATTGCTAAATGTGCAAATGGCACTGTAATTTCTATTTCCACTTCTTATGAATATTCCCTGAATATTCCTGTTCCAATTTTAGATGTTAGCAGGTCAATTTATTAACCCATTTTAGAGTACTACAGCTACAACTTTACATACCACAGAATGCCTTTGTGAAGTGACCACATCCTCTCATTGGAGACAGACTGATGTTTGTTGTTCCTCATTGAAATAAGCAGGGATTTCTAGCTCCCACTTTGCTGGTCATATGCGCTATAATTCTCTTAAGTGGACGCTCTAAGACTGACAAAGGTGCTTGATTGCTGAACGATAACGGAGCGCCTGGGAAAGGGCTCGATTTAACAGTGTTTACTGTGTTTTAAAAATTGTACTGAACTTTGCTTTTAATGCGCTAGAGAGCACCTGTGAAATGGCTCTTAATCTACTGTTCCGATCTGCTTTGAACACTTGCATCTGTTGCACATATTATTTAAAAAACCTGCACACTGTACTCTAAATACTTCTTCTTACCTCGCAATTGGCGTCCTCCAGGGCGGACTGGGAGCCAAAACCGGCCCAGGCAAAGTGCTCGGCCGGGCCACCTGGCGTAAGTAGCACCCCGCTCTTACAACTGAGTTAACCAGCCTTAGCGAACACGATGCAAAGCTATCTGGTATCAGAGGCTTTACTTGAGCACCAGCTGCTTACACAAAGAGCACACACCCCAGCTGCTTACACAAAGAGCACACACCCCAGCTGCTTACACAGAGAGCACACACCCCAGCTGCTTACACAAAGAGCACACACCCCAGCTGCTTACACAGAGAGCACACACCCCAGCTGCTTACACAAAGAGCACACACCCCAGCTGCTTACACAAAGAGCACACACCCCAGCTGCTTACACAAAGAGCACACACCCCAGCTGCTTACACAGAGAGCACACAGCCACCCCAGCTGCTTACACAAAGAGCACACACCCCAGCTGCTTACACAAAGAGCACACACCCCAGCTGCTTACACAGAGAGCACACAGCCACCCCAGCTGCTTACACAAAGAGCACACACCCCAGCTCGCTTACACAAAGAGCACACACCCCAGCTGCTTACACAAAGAGCACACACCCCAGCTCACTTACACAAAGAGCACACACCCCAGCTGCTTACACAAAGAGCACACACCCCAGCTGCTTACACAAAGAGCACACACCCCAGCTGCTTACACAGAGAGCACACACCCCAGCTGCTTACACAAAGAGCACACACCCCAGCTGCTTACACAAAGAGCACACACCCCAGCTGCTTACACAAAGAGCACACACCCCAGCTGCTTACACAGAGAGCACACAGCCACCCCAGCTGCTTACACAAAGAGCACACACCCCAGCTGCTTACACAAAGAGCACACACCCCAGCTGCTTACACAGAGAGCACACAGCCACCCCAGCTGCTTACACAAAGAGCACACACCCCAGCTCGCTTACACAAAGAGCACACACCCCAGCTGCTTACACAAAGAGCACACACCCCAGCTCGCTTACACAAAGAGCACACACCCCAGCTGCTTACACAAAGAGCACACACCCCAGCTGCTTACACAAAGAGCACACACCCCAGCTGCTTACACAAAGAGCACACACCCCAGCTGC
Source organism: Lissotriton helveticus (assembly GCF_964261635.1). Classification (NCBI taxonomy): domain Eukaryota; kingdom Metazoa; phylum Chordata; class Amphibia; order Caudata; family Salamandridae; genus Lissotriton; species Lissotriton helveticus. The sequence continues at coordinate 1,988,241 of NC_136069.1, read as the reverse complement.
TTACACAAAGAGCACACACCCCAGCTGCTTACACAAAGAGCACACACCCCAGCTGCTTACACAGAGAGCACACAGCCACCCCAGCTGCTTACACAAAGAGCACACACCCCAGCTGCTTACACAAAGAGCACACACCCCAGCTGCTTACACAGAGAGCACACAGCCACCCCAGCTGCTTACACAAAGAGCACACACCCCAGCTCGCTTACACAAAGAGCACACACCCCAGCTGCTTACACAAAGAGCACACACCCCAGCTCGCTTACACAAAGAGCACACACCCCAGCTGCTTACACAAAGAGCACACAGCCAAGCTCTTAAAATTGATCTGCATCGGATCAGTGCCAATTAATTTGCACTTGCGGGGGTCGTACTTAAACGGTGTTAAGCCCCCGACTACCACAACGGTCACACCACTTTAATTCAGGTGACTCGAGCAGAGCACCACCAGCCTACCTATGAGACAGCAGAGTGCTCCTACGCACGTTCCTCAGCCTCGCTCCGCAGCTTCTCTGTCCTCATTGTCCTCCCGACAGCCGATGACCCTCGCCTCCGAGCACCACCAGGCCTCTCCTGCTTCCGTGTATCCCCGGGCGCTATCGCGACCTCCTTAACCCCGTCTTGGCTCGATGTCTGCACCACCTGTAGCAGGAAGATAAAAAAGAAAATTAACAGCCCCACGGTGGGGCGAGGAGCGAGCCTGGGAGCGCGGGCACAAAGAGGCCGCTTCCCGCGCTCCCCAGGCTCTTAACCCTTTCGCCGCCGCGGCCCCGCCCCCTCACCCCGGAAGTGCACAACTACTTCCGGGGCGAGGGCAGGGGCAAGCGACCACGAAAGAAACGGGGTGTGGGAGGGGCCGGGCCCCGCCATGCCTGCGTGGGGGCCGATTGGCCCCCCCTTCTCTATAATCTAGTGCCTGTTGCCGTTCTTTGTCATAAAGTGGCCTCTGGAACTCCCGCAGGGGGGCAACTGTTATTGCATTGGGTTCTCAGATCGCCTTATATATCCAAGTCACTATGTGACATCCTAGGCCCATTTGCAAGATAGCATGGAGGACTGGGTGTGTAGCGGCTTCGCTATTGGTCACATGCCAGGTTTGGCAACAATCTGCCACCAACCGTCCGTGCATAAGAAATTGTCCTCTAGGAAGTTCGGTGTCAGCCGTCAGCTCTGCGAAGCAAAGCAGGTGTCCATTTGTGAACAGCAAACCTGCCTCCGTGAGTGAGTGTTCTGTCCAAGTTTGTAGGGTCCGTGCTGTGTAGTGATTGCGATCTATGGGAAGGCCTACTAGTGGCAGAAGGGGGGAATAAGGTGGGATTGACTGTGACATCCGATGTATGTGTTTCATGCAGGTGAGCACTACTGTCACTTGCAATTGATAAGTTGACCTGGGCTTGGCCCCTGGTACAGCATGCGTCAGATCGCTGAGGCAGATATTGGCCCTGTGCTTGTGTGAGCCTCCGCTAATGCCCCGGTTACTTACCGGTAATCTTCATTACTCCAAGTTAGTCTTCCTCACCACATGACTAACAAAGTGAGCTTCAGCTCCACACCAGAACCCTTCAAAGCAAAAAGTTAGCCTCCCATCCCTTCCCAATATGGCCGACCCAGTTCACCCATGACCTCTATAAGAGACGGGCCAGCCCAACCATTTAGCCTGTTTTTTTAGTTCTGCGCTGCAGATCCTCCAGAGTATCAGGTAAGTTGCGGCGAGGTCCTGCTCCAGCAGGTCCCCCACCTTCTGCCCTCCCACTGCCATTTGGGTTGCCGCTCTGACCAGGTGGTTGTGGATTTTTGGGCTGCCCTGCGCCCCATCCCCAGCTCCCCCCAACCCACCCTTTTGTGCCTTGATGCCCTGCTATAGTGGGCTCTGGGGTTTGGGCTTTGCCGTTTGGCAGCCCGTCTCTGTGGGCTCGGGCGGGGTGGATGTGGCCTTCACTTGGGATGTTGGGGCGGACCCGGTCCGGCTTCAGGGCCTAGAGCCTAGGGCCCGAGTCAAACACTTGCTGCTGCCTTTACCATTTTGCATGCTCCCGCAACTGAAGGGTTCAGGTGTGGAGCTGAAGCTCACTTTGTTAGTCATGTGGCGAGGAAGACTAATGAGGAGGTAATGAGCATTCCGTGTTCCATTGCGACATCCACTGTGATTGAGCAGCTAGGAGGTATGCTTCAAATGAGGGGGCTCACAGTTTTGTCTCGGTTCACTGGTAGCTGCAGTTTGGCAAGGGCTACTCGTCTACAACTCTCACCCTATATGAGGGTGCTGAGAACAGTAACTAGTTCCTGGCAGAAGGAACGGGGAGGAACTATCGGGAGCTCTGCAAAATAGTAGCGCAGTCGCGGGACAAGGACTATTTTGCCTACTGATACTTTTCCGATAGGGGCTAAGGGGAGGGTTTTCCAGAAATTGACTGAGGAGTGAATGCCTGTTAGTACTTTTTGGTGGTTACCCTCGCAGATATCTTGTGGGGAATGATGCAAGCATACAGCTAAATACCATGGCACTCGGGTACTCCATACAAGGTCGACTCTTCCAACGTGACCCGTTGTGGAGAGAGGTGCGCCAACAACAGATATATTGTAGATTTAGCCCAGCTGACCTTTAGACCAGCTACTGTCTCAAAGTCCGCCAGGGTGGCAAAGATCAGAGTGAGGTTTGAGGTGACATCTTGTATATAGAGGAGCAGATCGTCTGCATTCATTGATATGCTATGTGTGGTCCCTGCCAGTGGGATGCCCCATTGCTCGCCTTCTTTTCTAAGACGGACCGCCATTGGTTCCATTGCCAGGACAAAGAGCAGTGGGGAGAGCGGGCAGCCCTGCCTTGTGCCTCTTGACACCGGAAATGAGGATGACACATGTCCCCTTAGCCTATTCCTGAAAGCTGGTCGCGTGTATATTAGTTTAGTGTTTGCTCGTAATTGAGGCCCCACTCTCATCTTACGGAGCACTGCAAATAGGTATGACCATGACAACATATCAAAGGCCTTTTCCAGGTCCAAGACCAGTCATGCAGCACGAGGGAAACGGCCCTGAACCTGATCCTATACATGGAACAGCTGCCGAATGTTGTGGGAGGTATTTCTTCCCAGAACAAATCCACACTGGTCTGGGTGTATTAGTGTTGGAAGAATTGAGGTGTACCACTTTGCTAGTATTTTGCCATAGATTTTGTAGTCTGTGGACAGCAGGGCAATGGGCCGGTGCAAGCCCAGGTGGTGGGGGTCTTGTTCCGGTTTTAGAAATGAGACAATTAATGATTCCTGCATGGATGTTGGGAGTGCACCTTCCTCTAGTGCTGGTTTATAAATTTCTACCAGTCATGGAACCAACAGGGTGGAGAATGTGGGGAAGAATTCTAATAGTAGGCTATCCAGACCTGGGGCTTTATTTGTGGCCAGGGTTTGTATAGCTTGCATCCCTTCCGTTAAGGTAGTGTGTTTGTCTAGGGTGCTTTTATCAGTTGACGCTATACAAGACAGTGGGAGTGCATCTAAGAATCTATCCACTACCTCTGGGTTTACCTGACCGTGGGCTGTATATAAGGCTACATAGTACTTGCGGAATGCTTGCATTATGTCTGTCTGGGAGCGAACTGGTTTGCCTACAAGGGTATGCAGTTCAGTTATCGGGTGTGTGGCAGTGTCTTGTTTTACGAGCCAAGCTAGCAGTGTGCCTGCTCTATTCCCTCCCCTGTGTACTCTGGCAGCGTGAGCTCTAAAGTTATATCTCCTGAGGTCTACAAGTACCTCCGTATGTGCGGTTTTGGTGTCTGCTACTTGCACCAGTGTTACTACATTTTTAAGGTCATATTTAAGCAGGTAATTCAAGCTTGTCCTGGGTGTCACAGCACATTTCCGCACACCAACCTACACAAGGTGTGTAATCTCTGTTTGTCCCCGGAACACGATGAAAAAGACTCCAAATCATGCTGATCATTTCGATCAAAGAAGACCCTTTGTGCCCGTCGGCAAGAAATGCAACACCAAGGCAGCTCCGCACCGGACATCTTTGGTGAAGATTCCGACGAGAAGATAACCCTCAAGGAGCGGAGGAGGAAGAGTACGTCTCTGTTTCTGAGGTCGATTCTGACATGGAAGAAGAAGAGCAAGTGACTCCGGGTCAGCGTACCATGAGTACAGAAACCTCCTTGCCCCAACAACCAAAGACCAAAAGGCTCCGGTCTTTACTCTGACTCAGGGCCAAGGTTATCACCGTGAAAAAGTTTTGAGCAACATGCCCAAGGGCTGGGTGCCAAAACACAAAGAAAAGCTTTCCGGCTCGGGCCCGAGTTGACCCCATGCAGACGTCGAGCCAAAATTTTCAGCGATGAAACCCAAACACGCCTTGGTCCATCTTCCATCTGGGTCAAAGCCCAAATATTTGGTACCGAAGCCTTCGGAGCAAAAACTTTCAAAGCTGAAACCAGCAACAAAAGAGAAAAAGACTCCAGATCCTCGGTTCGATGTTCCAACTTCAGACCTGAAGCAAAAAAGAACTCATTATCAACCCAGATACTGGCCATATTCAGACTAAATTGAAAAAAGGAAATTAGGCCAACAGGATGAATACGACATACCCCTGAAGAAAAGTAATGTGGGTACAAACCCTTCACCACCTTAAGTGGTACCTCCTTCACCTACTAATCCTCAATTACTAATCACACCTACTAATTCACCAACACTATCACCTGCCCCACAGGAAGACCGGGTTAGGGATCCAGATGAGGATATGCCACAAAATATTGACCCCGGCACAATTATAATACTGATCCACACACAGATACTGACTGTGACTTATACCCACCCAGACTATCAACCCCGACGACAATATAGGCTACATTGAGCTTCTTAATAGAGCCGCTAATTATCATGGGGTGGAATTATATAAGGAGACTTTAGAGAAGGACTTCTTGTTTTAGATCTTAAGTTCTACTAAAAAAAGTACACATACACTACCACTGCTCAAGGGGATGATTAAGCATGCAGATGAGGTTTTTAAAGATCCGGTAAGAGCAAGAGTCATCACATCCAAGGTTGAAATGAAATATAAACTGGCACCTACTGACCCTACATACGTTAAAGGTCAGCCACCCTTAGACTCTCTTGTTGTTTCTAATGCCCACAAGAGAGCCAATTCACAAACTACAGGTGAGGCCCCTTCTCCTGATAAGGAGTCTAAGTTAATTGATGCCTCTGGCAAAAGGGTAGCCTCACACGCATCTAACCACTGATGCATTGCTAATGCGCAGTGCATCCTTCACTTTAACGAGCACAATCCCTGTGCAGTTCCTGTGACCAGGAGTGTATTTCTCCTCATCTGCTGCTCTGATCGGTCTCTGACCTTTTATACACATAAGAGGCATGTGAACTCGCATAGAAGCCTCCCCCGTTTGGCCCTGCCCCACACACTAGCGGTGTGCACCGTCTTCCCACCATTTACCCACTATGATGGACAGCTCACTCAAGGGACCCCTGCGCCCTTCGGCGTGATGGCATAGTAACACACACATGGTCACTGGAGACAACTCTTCTGGCACTTTACGCAGCTGTAGTGTAGAAAAGCACTATACATTTACCCAACGAGGTAACTCTTACTGGTTTAGCCAGTAGAAAGTACTCCAGTGCAAATCGCCCAAAAATCCGTGACAGTTGCAGCAAACAAAATTGAGGCCTGAATGTTGAGTCCCATATTCCCTCTAATATTCACCCGCTGCTACTTTTAGTAATCACTAATCAGATTGTCCTGATTGAAAATTGCAAGCCAAGGAGCTTTTGACCTAGGTGGTTGGGATTTCTTTTCATTTTTTCTATTATTTGCAAGATTAAATGAGGGGCTTATCCCTGATGACTCTGAGAATGACATTCTAATTCCCCTGCGACTAAGGCTTTCCTTAAATTATTTACAGCGACCAATTGTAGTTATGTTAAAGATAAATTCTGAAAATAAGAGTCATGGTCCTCGGATTTCGTACGTACTTGGATGTCTGCTTTGCCCCATTAAGTCAGACAGGAAGTGTTCATGGCAGTGTGTAAATGCGTGCACTTATAGACTTAAACAGGGTGAACATTTACTGTGCACCTTTCCAGAATGCTCTACACTGTGGCACGTGCTGTGAAAGGGAGGGATGTTTCAGTCTATGCTGGAGCCTCTCTTAAAGTGCATAGGTGTTTTTCTTTGACTCAGGTCAGCTTCCCCTCGTGGTACTGAAGGCCAGCATTTGCTGCCGATGCTCAGGCTCACCTTTTCCTGCCAGCGATAAGACCGCTCTTCATCTATCAGTGTTCTACCTTCAACCTTCTTTCCCTCTGTGGTAAACCGTGCTCTCCCGGGCAGTGACATCGGCCAGCCAGCCATCGGCCGCCATCACTGGTGCAGGCCCGAGCCTCAGCTCGCAGCAGGCCGCAGACAGTGTATTGGCATACTCCTGTCATCTCTGCATCAGGAACGTAATTAAATGAGAATCTGGATATCAAACCAGCCTTACACAGGAGAAGGTTTTCCTAGAAACGGGTGTCGCTTCATCACAGCCAGCTGCAAGGTGACGCATTATCACAGAGCACTGCCTGATCATGGCAGGGACACCCCGTCACAACAGCTATGCACGTATGTTGCGTTATAGCATGGATACAAACTTTCTCTCGGGCCACATTTACAGTGTGGTTTGTGGTCTAGGGCCGCACCGGTAAGGTTGGGGTCAGTGGGGATGGTGGTGGGGCTAGAGCAAAAAAAACTGTGACCGTGAGGTTGAACACAGGCCCCTGCAGTGGACCCCTTTGTCCACTGAGCCACCAGGCCTGGCATACACACATCTTTCTCTCTCTCTCTCTGTCTCCCTCCCACTCTCTCTCTCTCCCTCACTCCCTCTCTCCCTCCCTCTCTCTATCTCTCTCTCTGTCTCTCCCTCTGTCTCTTTCTGTCTCCCTATGTCTCCCTCACTCTTGTCATATAGATATGCTTTGCCTTCACACTGTGTTAAGTTAGCATGAGCTTCTTAGGAGTTTAAATGCCATTTTACCTTTCTGCTGCTTCTGCACACGGCACATATTGTTATTAGAGCGTTGAGCCTAGTAGAATGTTTTTCTTCACACGAGAATAATATGTTTTGCTATAGTATCAGCTTTGCTTGGTAAGCTATGTCTGTACAGTAAGTGCCGATGCCTTCTAGGTTATTTCAACACAGTGGTTGTTGTGAGGTCTGATCTTCGCACGTTCTAGACATAACATACAGGCAGCTGCGGCCAACTTTGGCTTTAGGCGCGTTTTAATATTACACTGCACAGAGCACACACACTCACTTGATGGTGCTTCGCATGCAGAGAGCTGGTGGAAGATGATGTGATCCCTTACCACTAGGATCAGAGGTATGGGACCGCCCTGCTAAAACCCAAAGAGACCTTCTTTAGATATAATATAATACACTAGCAAGGGAGGGTAAGATTTAGGTGCTATTTAGCCTTCTTCCCTCTAGCATTTTAACGTGCTTTCTCCTTTTGTATTCTATGGACTAGTAACTATGCTGATTACTTTATTTCTTATAATATGTTTACTTGTATTAGCTAAGATACTGCGCTTGAGAACACTGCATTAGAAATAAACATTTCAAACGTGCACGTGTCTTCATTGACTCCTCGTTCTGAATTGATATTGTAGTGTGTTTATCTAGGTACCTGAATCGATATTTCTATTCTTTGCCATTGTCCGGTTATAAATCAATAATATCTCTACAACGGCATAGAAACCCTATTCATAATTCAGTCATAGCGCATGCTTTCACATTAAGCAAACCTACTCCTCCAGCCCCCTAGAAAGCACACTGAGTTCTTAAACAAATCCAAGCCTCCAGCAAACTGGGAAATCCCCGCTGCCTTTGTTTTGATTTCATCCAAGAACTCCTGTCAAGCACTGTAAGAACGACCAGTTCTTAGTGTCATCTTTATTGACGTCTTATGTCCAGCCTTACGTCAAACCCGGCACCTTTCAGGTATAAATATACCAACGCTGCCTTAAGCACACACAGTGGTGATGAATCTGGAGCAGCTACTACTTGCCCAAGAGCCCAGCTGATGCGAGAGCCCACGGATGCTGCCTCTCCCTTTTGACGCGCTGAGAAAGACGCTGTCTTTTCTCCTGCCGAGAAATCCAGCCTCCGGCGTTTCCAGCTTACCCTTGATGGTGACTGGGATATCGAGTCCTGAGAGAGAGATACCAGCCCTCCTGCCTTCTTATACCCAGTTACTGAACTGACTAAACCCTTACAGAGAATTCTTGAGTCAGATTCTTGGCAAAACAAACTTAACTTAAACTGCTACTTACTTACTCCTTCCCAAGTATTAGGCTTAGGTCAGGTACACCGGGGTAGGCGTAGTTAAAAGCACCAGTTGAGTACGATTAGTCAGTTCAGTTTCAGTTTCAAAATGCTTTATTCGGTTTGTATAGATACAACCATATAGCAACATTCATAAATACAATTGAAGTCACTTTTATAAAGAATGATGAAACTACTAAAACAATTGCATTAATACAGGCAGAAATAAAATCTAAAAGAGAAAATAATCACTAAATATAGCGTCAGTTTACACGTTTTATGCAAGGCATGCCGGGGGGGATAATACTAAATAAGAGACCTACACAGGGCGAAAAGTGCAGTAATGTGTGCAAAATAAGCAAGGATTGGACATAGCGCTTAACGACAATCAGCAAATTAATGCAAAACATATCACATCAATATACCATAGAGTAATCACTTGTAAATAGCAGCCCTTTTTTTACATTTAGTACAACATGCAGATAGGTGGTACTTTAAACAAGAGACCTATTCCAGGCCTAAAGTGCAATAACATGTGCAAAATATGCAAAGAAAAGGGGGACGTTTATATTTAGCAGCAATTATTAAAGTGTAGTGCAAAACTTGCTGGATAAGGTAGTACCAGTCAGGAGAAGGCTTAGACTGATCATAAAGTGCAGTAGTGTGTGCAAATTGTGCAAGGGATAACTAAAGTGCAATGTCTACAACTTTTCTCACGTATTTAAGCAGCAATTGTATACAAACAAAGAAGGACCTGAACTGGGCATAAAGTGCAATAGTATGTGCAAAAATATGCCAGAGTAACTAAAGTGCATTAACTGTAAAAGTCTATTACATATTCATCAACAATTATATACAAAAAAAAAAAAAAAAAATTTAAAAGGTATGAGTCCAGGGGGGTACAGGCCAGAAGAGCAGTCAATACAAGGTCTAAAATCATGATAAAAACCAGAGGTCACGTATAAGAGAAATGCATAAGGTTTGACAGTAGCTCACAATTGATCATAGGTGTCTTTTCCAACGGAGATCATATGATAATTGATTTCCTGTGCCTAATACATTTAAGAACATAAGTGGCTACACGATAACATATGTTAGGGGACGACAGGTCAAACAATAATTGCATTGCAGCTCTTATATCATACGTACTGTATTCTAAAAATAATTGTTTTAGATAAAATTTTCTAAAACCAGTATAAAAATTGCAAAAAAGTAAAAAGTGGCAGATACTCTGTTTCGATTTTCCATCGCATGGGCACGGGCAGGACCCCGGCTTCTTTATAGTAGGGAAGGCCACCAAATGGTGGACTATACCCAGCCTCAGGCGTGCCAAAACAAAACGATGGGAGTTAATACTGACAAATGTAAGGTATAATGGGAATCCTGTATTTAAATTGTATTCCAGGTACAGTTTGAGGGTACTTTGTGTAGCGCACCCCTTCATTCTAATCCCTTCAGCATGATCCATATAGGTGGTTTTAAGGTCACGCTTCGTTAAAACTAATTCTGTTGGGGTATCCTTAAAAATATCCTGGCCAAAAAGGGAATTATACCAGTGAAAAATATGTTTTAGCCAGGGGATTTTTAAGTGCTGGTCCAGTTTAAAACAGTCTAGAATTAATTCCTGGGTAAACTTGGTTTCATCTTTGGCCCAGATAGAACGCCAAAGGGAGAGGGGACGTAGTGCAATCAAGTCTGTAGCATGGTGTATGCCCAGCTCCCTATGTGTAATTTCGTTGGAAGCTGAAGCAGGAAGACATAATAGGCGTTTAAGATACCTATTTTCTTCCTGCTGAATGGAGAGGGCAATCTGGGAATTATATCCCCATATCCCTGCTCCATAAAGGGCAGAGGACATGCACCTGGAGTTATAAATGGTAATCATCTCCCTTATTCTACGCCCCCCTAATTTGGAGGCGAATCTGAAGATGCAGTTTGTGTTTCTAATCATCTTCATACCTATACAAGATTGCTCGTTTGCCCATCTCCCGTCCCCAGAGAATGTAATGCCTAAATAACAGAAATGTTGCACAGCCTCAAGTTTATCCCCATCAAGGAAAAATGACTTACTTTTCTTCAATTTCTTCCCACAGGTCATAGTCATAGTCTTACCCTTATTAATTTTAAGCATTCTGCCTTTAATAAAAACATTAAATTTGTCAATTAACTTTTGGAGCCCATTCGCGGTCCTGGAAATCAGGACCGCGTCGTCCGCGTATAAGAGGACGGGTACTTGTTTGCCATTTATCATAGGGGCATCTGCATGGGACTCTTGTAGGGACTGATCGACCTGGTTTATAAAAAGGGAAAACAGCAAGGGTGCGAGAACGCACCCTTGCCTAATCCCTCTACCTATTTTAAAAAAGGGGGTACACTCTCCATTTGGTCCAAATCTAACTTTGCTTGATAGGCTACTGTACATTCTAGCCAGCAGGTGAATTATTTCGGGGGGTGCGCCCATAGCGAGTAGTGTTGGCCAGAGCAGTGTGTGTTCCACAAGGTCGAACGCCGAGCTTAGATCGGCAAAACACATGAACAAATGCCCTTCCTTTGCTCTCGTGTACTTGCCGATAATAAGCTCAAGGTTCACACACTGCTCCATGGTTCCTATACCCCTACGGAACCCGTACTGGATGGGTGATAGGACCTTATTGTCCTCAACCCAGGACTCTAATCTTCCCAGAAGCACGCGACTCAATATTTTTAATGACGAGTCCAAAAGAGAAATTGGACGATAATTACGTGCTTCAGCCCTTGAACCTTTTTTAAAAAGAGGCACCAAAATGGATTGACCCCATGAGGTAGGTAGTTCATTCACAATAGCAGCATTGAAGTAACGTGTTAAAATAGGCGCCCAAATGTCAATCTTAAATTTAAAAAAGTCCACAGGGACCCCATCTGGGCCCGGGGCTTTCCCCCCCTTACTTTTCTCTATAGCATCCTGCACCTCATTTAAAGATACTGTAAACAATAATTTCTCCCATTTAAAATTAATTGGCATTCCAGTTAAAACATTAGGATCTGAACAATCAGAGTTAAAAATCCCAGTAAAATGTATAATCCAATCTTGACAGCTGACATGCGAGGTAAGTTCGGGGATGTTGTCATTCTTTAAGTACGGACTGTTTACAGTGTCCCAGAAGAGTTTGTGATCTTTTGTTTCCGCTGCCCGATCTAATTTAACCCATGCCTCATCCTGTAGTTCACTCTTCCGAGTAGCCAGGGCGATTTTGTAGTTATGACGGTCTTCCCTTATCTTGCAGTGGTCTCTCGGTTTTATATCTAATGAGGTTTTTAGCCTTTTTAGTGACTGGGCACAGTTATCATCAAACCACGCCGTCTTAACTTTTCTGCGCTCCCTTGATTTGCTTGTCAATAATTTCTCAACAGTTTGTGTGATGATTAGAAATTTAGACAGCAAGATTTCTGGGCATGGTGTTGGGGATAAACAGTATTCCAATTCTCCGTAGCAATTAGTGATTATGTTGGTGACAATTTTGGTAGGGTCGACTTTTATCCATTTCACCCTCATCCCATTTGGTCTTCCTACGGAAATGTCCTGGATAGGTTGGCCGTGAGAGTTCCTTTTTGACGGCCAGTCCAGTAATTCGACAGATACACTGTTGTGGTCACTGACCGTTTGTTCGATTACCCACACATTTATATACATTGCAGAGCTGGAGACAATAATGTGATCTATAAATGAATGGCTATTCCTTCCGTGGAATGTCGGGCATCTAACATTGTTGGCATTCGTATTGCATTCAAGAAGTTCTAAATCATATTTGGCCAGTAGGTTATTCAAGGCACTTCCTAGGATGTTATGCGGGAAGTGGTTGAAGATGCTGGTAGTTTCCCTTCCAGAATATTCTTCCCTGTGGCCACAAGCCCCCTTGAGTGCATAAGAGCACGTTTTGATATTAAAATCTCCGGCCCACAAGATTACCGCTGGTTTAGGGGAGCTTGATAACATTGCATCGACAGCCTGGTCGATGTCAGAGATGAACAACCCCTGGCTGTGGCTAGCGATGTTATTGTAAAAGTTCACAATTATTAGATCTTTAGAACCACTGTGGGTCACGCGCAAAACGGATGCATAATCTCCCAAGACTACATGGCTACTGACCCAAAACTCAGTCAATGTTGTAGATAGCAGGGTCACTAACCCCCCCTTGGCGCGGCCAGCCTGCGAAGCCACGGCCAGCACGCTAAAGGAGGAATATCCCTCAACATGGACTTCTGCTCTATCCCACGTTTCTTGGAGGCATATGATGTCATAGCCTTGCTTAAGAAAGCCATCCCATACAGGTGTATTTACCTTGGAAGCTAGGCCCGCTACATTCCATGTGATAACCCTCAGTGAACTTTCCCTGGATACATGGGATGGAATCATTTCTGTTGTTGCTATAGATGGCATTTGATCGCCTAGATGGTTTACCACCGTGCAGGTGCTGTTATCTATCGTTGCCATGTCGTTAGGGATGATTGTCGGGTTCTCTATGGAGGGTTCATTTGCAGGGGGGATTTTAGGCGGGCATGTACGGTTGTGGTCGGCTATCGTGGTTGGATTATTTAAACTTAGAGCAGAGGTGTTTGTATGTATTACACTTTCTCCAGTAGGTATATCTGGCAGTCAATCGTTTTCATCAAGAGAATTGAACATCTCGAATCTATTAGATTAGTCAATGTATATATGTATGTATCTATTTTATCCATTTTAAAGTATCATATGGCTAAGAAACCATATCAATGCTTTTACAGTATTATTTTACAATCCTGCTTTTACTATATGCACTTTACTTTACTATAAGTATTGCAATTGTAGCGATTCATTTCTCTTGTATGAGGAAGGAGACTGCTCAATAAATAATACCTTTTATTGAAAGCGCCCGTCTCTCTTTTTCTCTGCAATCTGGTGAAACTAAGTACGCACCTATTGACTGAGTGAAATAGCTGTCTTTTGTTTTCACACGACTCTAGAGATATACTCCTAATCAAGGAGAGCAAAGTTGTCATGTTATATGGTTGTCAGAAACTAAATCCCTTCTTGTCTATCCAGGGAGGTTAAACTCCTCCTCGCTTATTCGAGAAAGTTTCTAGTGAACTCTGAGCTAGCTGGCAAAAACTTAAGTCTAATATAGTCAGTAGAGACCTAGTTAACCTCAGTCCTACGTCTACACTACTGAAGATATTATTCCAATGCGCAGAGCCTATTGGGACTATGGGAACTACACTACATGGCGCCCAACGTTTGGTAAGGCGATAAATCTAACGCAAGACGTTAGAGTAACTCAGTCGTGCTTTTTCACACAGATCCTTTCTCCCGTAAATACTCCAAAGACGTCTGGAGTGGGTCAAAGGTTAAAATCCGCCGGAACTTAGTAGGAAGAGATTTCTATGTATAGTTTTTGGTTTATTCAACGTTGAAGGATACAGTGTTCCAAAATATTGTGCACCTAATCTTTGTTTCCTTGAAACTTGATCTGCAACAAAAACCTTTCTGTTAGTAAAAATGACAGAAAGTGATGACGAAAGGGAGGCAGCTAGAATAGCAGCTCAACTCCTAGCGGATGACAATAGTCTCCTGCAGACTGACCCGGATGCTATACTCATTCCGGCCAACATAAGAAAAACTATAACTCTAAAACTTATAGAAAATGGACTGACATCGAGAGGTGGTACAGTCATATTCGTAATTGAGGCACACGAATATCGGCAGACAGAGGTATTCTATTCATGGATAAACTTTCCAGCAGCAAACGCTGTCACACATGACTTCCACTATAACAAAATAGAGGAACCTCCGGAAGAGTATACTCCTTTCGAGGAGGTGGAAATCCCATTAAAATACCAAGAGCACCTGCTCTGGTTTAAAGGCGCCCTAAAACATAATAATCACATCACCAGGCTCGGTCCACTAGGTAGACCAGGAGCAACGTGGCCGGTTCTAACCAGCCGCATACCACATCCTGACATTAGTAAAATGTCAAGCGAAGAACTCTTGGTTAAAATAAAAGAATTAACACAGGCATATAGAGAGTTGGTTCAATTGGCAATGGAGGATATAACTTTCCTCCAGAAATTGAAAGAAACGGATATAGCAGAACAACCATTTGAACTTGCCAGAATCATCGAAAAATCCTATGAAGATCTAGGAAGAGATAGTTTGGGTGGGAAACCGGTAAAACCCCAACTAACTGAAATTTCTGAAAAAATATTTATTAAAAATAATCTAAACACTCCAAAAAAGAGCTGGGATGGAAATAAACAATCCACTCCCAAAGAAAAAAGATTCCAGTCCAGAGGAAGGTCTCCTCGGCGGAGAGAAAGATCTCCAGACCAAAGACAAAAGTCTCCCCAGAGGGAGCACTCTGAGAAAAGATACAACCTTAGAAATAGGGATAATTTGAAGAAACCTGATAGATATCAAGATATTGATACACGTCCCTCTTGATCTTTTCAGAATTCCTCGCAGAAATTGGAAAGAAGAGGACGGTCAGAACACAGGGAAGAGCACGTCAAGTCCAGAGACAAGGAACCTGCTCATCAAAGTGAAAAGTTACAATTTCCAAAAAAGAAGGTAGCCAGTATTAAAGTAATCAAACATGCCGAGGATCCTGAGGACACAGCTGAAAAACGGAGAGTGGGCTCAGACAATGCTAGACAGCGCAGCAGAAGTGAGCATAGCTCGCAAGATCCTGATGAATCATCTGGAGACAGTGGACACGAATGAATACATTCAGGTGGAAACTGCAGATACCAGAGTTAGCAAACCTCATAAAATATACGAAATAACATTACTTATAGAGGGAGATAAGAATAGGAAAATAAGGGGTCTATTTTGGGATAACCTTTCAAAAGGCTATGACATCCTTTTAGCTGAAAATGACTGGCCACCAGAGTTTGTCAGGGAGTGCCCTCATGGCGAAGAAATGATTATGCCTGCCTTCTCAAATCACATTCCAATTCATAAAAAATATACGCTTGCAAGAAAATGGGCAGTAGCCCAAGCTCCTGCATTATATAAAAACCATGTTGGATGGGATGAGGACTCTCCTCCTCACAAAATCCAGTTAAAATGTCAACCAACTGCACAGAGGCCATACCCAATTAAGCAAGAAGCTAAAAAACAGGTCAGGGAGATCTTAGATCAACTTGAATACCAGGGGGTGATTGAAACATGCACCTCACAAATGAACAATCCTTTGTTTCCTGTCTCCAAACCAGACGATTTATATCGTCTAGTTTTGGACTACAGACACCTAAACTCATGTTGCAAAACTTTTGCAGTACAAAACTCACACAGTGCAGCACTAATGAATAATATCGTGCGCAAAAAATACAAAACAACATTAGACACCTCTAATGGATTCTTTTGTCAAAACATAGCACCTGAAAGCAGATATTTGTCCGCTTTCTCAATAATGGGCTCGCAGAAAAAAATTCTGTCGACTCCCACAGGGGTTCAAGAACAGCCCAGGCTTATTCTCAGCAAGAGTAATAGAGTTACTACAAATGTATGATGATGAGGCATTATCTTATGTCGATGACATCTATCTAACAGATGATGACTTGGATACTCACTTGAAAAGAGTGAACACCATAATACTTGGGTTCGCATCAGAGGGTTACAAATTCAACTTTAAAAAGTCAAGAATTGCCCATCTAACTGTCCTATTTTTAGGATATGAATTATCAAGTGAAGGCAAAAGCCTGGCGGACAATTTCTTAGAGAAATGCGCTGTAATCCAAGCACCAAGAACGCTGAAAAACTTGCAATCAATTCTAGGTTTCCTGAATTTCGGAAGAACTTACATTCTAAATTATGCAGAGAGGGTTAAACCTCTCTATGAACTAATAAAACCAGATTTTAAACCAATCAATTGGACTCAAAAACACACAGAAATTTTGAGATCATTGCAAACAGACATGTTAGCTAAAACAAAATTGCAAACACGCGATAACACACGCAACCTTGTGATCCGAGTCATCCCAGGAAGATGCGGATTCACATACCTAACCTCTAATTAGGGAGAAACGGTACCAATAGCATACAAATCACATTTGTACACAGAAGCTGAAAAAACATTCAATATTACGGAAAACATTGTACATGCGGTTCAAACAGCTGTAGCAAAAGAAAGAGCCCAAGCCCAAGGCAGACGGATTACTGTAATAACAGCAGAATCAGCCTTTGAGGCATTAACAAGCCCATGTAATTTAACTACCGTGGCATTAAATCCAAAATGGATACAATAGGAAAATTCTCTTGCTACAGACAACGTGAAATACTATTTGGGCCCGAACATGAAAAAATTAAAAAAATTAGAATATGAAAAAGAATATCCTCTGCCAATCAACATTCTGCCCATACAACAGTACGCCTGTGTAATATATACAGACGGATATGCACAACCCTCAGTTTGGGGAAAACAAGCCTATAACGCCACGTGCGAGGTTGTCAAATACCGGTGGCGCGGAGGTAAATTGAGACCTCTGGTAACAATGTCACAATCTGTGAAAATTAAATAAAGGTGGGTGACCCAATAAACCCTTGCGAGCTTGGGCTGTGATAAATTATAAAGAGAGGTGCTTGCTAGGGAATTATGCTTTGTTTAAATTTTTCAACAGGGGGTTGGTATATGAAAAATCAGTACCACCTTAATTATTTCTAAACCTGTTTGCATCTGAATGGAAACTGACAATTTGAGCAAAAAAGTAATCACTCCGAATAACAATAATCAATATAGAAACTGGTGATCGCTCAAAATAGAACAAGCTAAAGGGAAAGTAGAGTTTAAAAATTGTCTCTTTATATCAAAAATCATTTCAAAGGGTACAATTTCTTAAAAAACTGTGCAAATGCATCAAAGGAAAACAAGTGAACAAGACATAGACTAGTTAATTCTTGAGGATCACTTGCGTTGCAGATCACTCTTTACTAAACAAACACAGCTGATCTTGAACATTCACAATGATGTTGCTGTGACGATTTGATCAAAAGAAGTAAAAGATGTGGACTCATATGTCGACGTTTCGGCCTTATACTGGAAGAATCCTTAAGGCCATCCTCAGGACTTACAATCTTATAAAAAGTAACCCCTTCCTGTAAAGGATGCAATAATCATATTGTTACCTTATATAATTAAAAAAATTTTTCAACAATTCATAACCCGTGTGCTCACAAAACCAGAAAAAGCAAAACATCTGGTACATACTGTTATTCACGTTTAAAATAAAAATAAACATTTCATAAGTATACCTAAGAAACTTTTTCTTGAATGAATGCTTAACAAAAGAGTGCTATGCTCCCATACCTACATTGTAGATTTCTAAGTTCAATAACCTTATCAAAATATCCAGAAGTTTCACATAGGGATATATTACTACCCGAGTGTAAAGGGTTAAAGACCATGATATCACATTTTTCGTCTATCATCCATTTCAAACCACTAAGAGTGATGTTGGTATGTTTCAAGAGTACTTGCCAAAGAATATGTTCTAAATTACTTATTAATATTGTTCAAACTGTTAATTTAGAACATATTCTTTGGCAAGTGAAATCTAATGAAATCTAATGAAACAAAGAAAATTCAAAAAGCAAGTGAAAATCCGGATGCAATTCTTACAATTGACAGAACTGCATCAGGCTACTTCATCAATTTCGATGACTTTTCTGAGGATCCTAGCGAACCTGAAGAACAGCCAACCACAAAGACTTTTAAAGACAAAGCAAAAGAACTCTTTCATCAACTCCAAAAAACCTATCTAATTTCTCCATGGATTGAATTTTGGGTGGTGCTAGGTGTACTTTTCCTCCTACTTTGGCTCATCATGGTACTATGCTTGCGACATTTCATTGAGGGAAAATATAGCAGAATGGACACAGCAAGTCAGAACATCAACTTGGTCCTGAAGCCACACAAGTCTTCACACATCGAGAAAAGAGAACTATCATCAGTGAATTTCACAGTAAATCCAATACCCGGTGGGGTAGCATGGGACAAAACAGATTACGAAATCTATGGCCCGGTCGAGCTCTTGAAGTATCCACATCAATTTAAGGTTTCATTAAGTGACTTTGTAAAACCGAGCACATTCTCTGATGATTGGGACCTTGAAAGTATTAATGATATGATGTCAGACTTAGTTATGTCAGCAAAATGTCCAGAACATGATTATTTACAGGGTTCATCAAATTATGAACAGATGTACTGCTACAATCACTATGCTAACCATTATTTGCATACATCTGCTCAGCCTAGAAATATTTTTAATTATAATCAATGGGAACATTGTGCAACTCCACCAAAAGACAGTTCAAAAACATTTTATGAAAAATTCCCATATTTCTCGGGGTTTAATACAAGTGATGCAGAAACGTTTTATTTCAAACTGTTAAATAAGACAGGAATGAAAACCATGCTGACAAACACTAAATTAATATATTCAGAATCATTTTTTGAAAAAATTAATACATTTGGTTTTGATTTTTGGAAAAATAACATTGAAACAAAAACCATCTGGGGTACCAGAGATTGGCAGGTCCAAGGTATAGAATCATTATTCAGAGCCTGCATGATCCCAGAACAAATTATATTCTTGAATGACACAATTCAACAGACAACCTGTCTTGGCCTAGCCAAAATTAAAGACTTAAATAAACCGTCTATTCCAAAGCCAACACCTGACATTAATAGCACTACAGATGTTGAGATAGACGTATCCCATATTTTTAACCAGAACAGAACACATCCTGATTGGCAAAAATGGTTGATCTGGCCCACAGACACAAATAACTGTCAAGATAGATTCCTGAACAAAATACAGGGGTTCAAATTGACCAGGCCAGACCCTAGATCCAGGGATAATTACTACATACCGTGTAGGAAAACTCTGCCTCGAATGGCTACAGACATCCACACTGGCAAAAATTAAGCAACACCTGACTTTACTTAAAGAAGGTGCTGACTTGCGTGATTTCATACTGGGACCACGCAAACAGCGTCAAAAACGTTTCATAGCGGCCTCTATATATCCGGCATACAATGAAGCTTGGAAAGAAACACAAATTGAAACAGCAGAAAAAATACGGGAAATTGACCGTATAAATTTGGAAAAATCACTTTCTGTTGTGGACAATGGGTTAATGACTCTGTCTTCCAGAATATATTCACTGGACAGTATTGTATCATCTGCAATTGATATAATAGAACAGGACTTACTAATGCTACAACATGGTCAGTCCCAATTACGTTCTATTGTACAGCTTGGCTGGACGTTACAAAATCTGCGTTCAGGCTACGTGCCTTGGCGTTTAATCTTAAACTTACTGATACACAAATCAGCTTGGCACAAAAAGGAGCGGAATATACAATTCTGAGCATTGAAAAACTCGAGAGATTACCATTGACAATGTCAGAACGACCTGTCATTGAATGGATAATACACGGAATCATAACTATTCCGATAACGACTTTCCAATTTCGATACTGCCAAAAGTATATACAGGCAGGCCAGTATTAAAGGTTGGGTAAAGGATATTTAAGTCATCGTGGAAATTACCTTACACACACACATGTTATAGTGAAAAAGGACAGAGTGTATTTCTTAGTGGTAATAATTGTAAAAGATCCCTAAGTGGTACACTTCTGTGTCAGGGTATAAACCTACATGGGGCCTGTGAGGGGACTTCAAATAACCTTTCATACCACCAGCTTGGCACACCTGCAACTCGAATAGAGCCATTTTTTAGACGACTTTCCAACGGGAGTTACATTCTAATAGTGGACCACAGATGTTGTGGCTTGGTGCCAGGAAAAGCTTATCTGGTAAGCGTCTCTTCCATGGTCACTTGTTGTATGCAACTATTGTATCCGAACAACA
Source organism: Lissotriton helveticus (assembly GCF_964261635.1). Lineage (NCBI taxonomy): Eukaryota > Metazoa > Chordata > Amphibia > Caudata > Salamandridae > Lissotriton > Lissotriton helveticus. The sequence goes on along the minus strand of NC_136069.1, from coordinate 1,968,047 downwards.
CTTCAGACAGGGAGGGAAAAATTTGGCCCATAGTGAATACCTCTTCTATTCGAATTGATACTTTAAGCAAAATGAAGTCTGTTCTTCTACAGACGCCTGTGCCCTTGACGTCATCAAAAGAAACGTATGATCTCCAAGTTGCAAGGACAACGGCAGAGATACATAACCTTTTATCAACTAATTGCCCCTTACATTTCACGGAAATGCTAAGCCAAATCTTAAATATGTCAGATACGGATGGTATCCCACATGTATTTAAGACAATTCTTTCGGGACTGTTGACACCCTTCAAAGCAGTCCTGGGCATCTTTCCTAATTTTGTCCATTCAATCTTTGGTGGCCTTCCACTCCAGTTGAGACTCGTAGCAGGCATTTTTTTTTTGGTTCTCCTGCTTCGTTATGGCAATCCATGTCACAGACAAGACTCCGGCAACAATGGAAAAAACTATCCTAGCTATACGCTATCGGGACCGCATAACTAAAGTCCTTGGATTAGCTCGGCTAAGAAATCTGAATATGACCTGGTTTCTTTCATTCAGACCCATCAGGCAGAATTGTATCTTACCTGTGTTAAGATGTATGCTGTGCAGAGAAGAATGAGTGTTGGACATCTGTCTCACACTACTATCAGAAGTACCATTGGATACAGATACCTTGCTAAGTCCTGTAACGGCTCATGCATCGTGTTGTCCCCAGCGGTTACCTATCCTGATGACGGCATTCGTGGAAACTTCACCACTGCGATTAAAGGGTAGTGAAGTACAAGATGAGAGCAGCATCAACCAGGTATGACCTTCTGTAAGCAATGTTGATCAATACATCGATGAAAGCAATCATGCTCAAGACTGCATGGTAGCGACATTTTCCAACTTGATCGAACTTTCACCTGATCGAACTGCTTTTTTGAAAGTCTGTCTGAAATGATGTTCTCCCCTGAACAGAAAGAATAACTTTAAAGCAAACAAGCACACAGCATTCCCTGAACTCTGAATTCGGTCTTCGGCTTTGATAAACAAAAGCTACTGAAAATATTTGGAACTGTTTTCTTCTTCCCCTGAACAACGAAATTAATTTTTTTCCCGGTAATCGAAAATATTTACTTTTTTTTTGGCACATTGAACTATTGTTGAAACTGAGTCGGGTCGGGGACAATCGATATTTGCCCGGCGGTATTGCCTCTGTGACCCTCTAGTTATTTAATCAATGAAGAGGCAGGCGCTGGAGACTGGAAAGCAGGAAACAAGGTTTTTATTCTCTCCGGAGGAGAACACAACAAAACCGGCAGAAGGTATCGTTCTGAAGTGCTCTAGATACATTTCTGAGGCCTGGCCTCTTATACACTGTTTTATGACTTTATTGTAGATTACACATTCATGTTAAAGCTTTGATGTATGGAAAAGACATTCCCGGAACTCCCTTTGAGCCCGTTCCCACACACATTTACAGTTGAAGTCCCCACCCTAGTCACAACAGGTGATGAGTATCACGCAGCTGGATATTCCGCCGATTCACGGAATGTGGGGGGTTTGATCGGATCTCATGGAGTGGGGGCTTTGATCAACCCGGGGATCCTTTGATGGGGGAAGCTTTCTATTGTACGGGGAGGGGCAAGGAATGGTCTCGGCAGAGCTGGGTGTCGGCCTGGGAACGGGGAAGACAAAACGGGCACACGGGGAAAAAGGGGGTTTGCATCTAAGGGCCGGAGATCATGAAAGGGAAGCAGGGAGGTGTCGCGCTGGGAACAGGATGAGGGCCTGGGGCAGAGCAGCGCCGAAGAGGGGTTTATGACTCAAGGCAGGTGCAAGCAGGGGGTGGTCAGCGTGCAGGCTTAGTGAAGGCGAAGGGCTATGTCAGGGGCCAGCGGCATGCAATAGGGTTCGTTCTGATCGGGGCATCTTAAAAAAATGGCGGGCGCGCACGACAAAAGTGTGGCATCAGGGGAAGAGGCAAGATGGCGCAGATAATGTTCACCAAAACGTACTAATTTTCAACAGTCCTCCCTTTAACATATTCAAGACATCTTGCTGGTTCATTTTCTACTCGGTTCTATTGTGGTGGGCATGAGAAAGAAAACGGTAGGAACCCTAGATGAAAAGAGTCGTAAACAATACATTTTAACATTTCTAGTTTTTAGGAGGTGGGCCTATTTGATAAACTTTGATCAATTTGTTTAGCAGGAAAGTCATAGGAATGCAATACAAAAACGATTCTGTAGCGAGAGCAGCGAGTATATTTCATACTGGCAGGTTATTACATATATATCAGGTTCGGATTGGAGCATGATCAATACAATGGCGGCTGGGAGAGAAATGAGGTCTAGCAGAAACGGCGATTGGGGATGTCAAATGTTCGAAGTTTAACGAGTTCTCATCATTCTTTGTTGCCTTTCGTTGGCGCTGTTGAGCACCGGCGGTGGAGCTACAAGTCCAGCTCTGTTCTAAGTTCTGCGTTGCAGGGCACGACCCTTTCCTCGCGTTTCTGGTCGGAAAGGTCCTTTTCGCCCTGTGTCCTTTGAGGTGATTGTCAGAAAGTTCAGATGGAAGAAGAGCGTACAAAACAGTCCATAGGGTAGGTCAGAGGAAAAGGGGGATGGAGCAAGGCCAAATTAGGAACAAACTAGGGGAACGAGAGACTTCAAATAGGCGGGCGTGTGACCAAATTCAGAGAGCGGGGACTTGTCGACAAACACTGGACATCGAGCAGGGGCATCAGGTCGACCCTTTCTTCTCATGTTGTCGAAAACAGTGCCTCGTCCTGCAGCTCTTTTCTGTCGTGGTCTCGCCTTGGCTAATGTCGCAGGTGTTCCTTAGTCTGCAGTCAGGCCTCGTGCTCCCACATCCGGTCCTTCTCTCCTCCAATCAGCAGTACCCTTAAACAAGTTTGAAAAGACAGTCTTTAGAGAATTTGCAGATGAAGATAATCAAAAAGTCTATTTCTCTCCCAGCTCCAGGCAAAGAATGAAAATGCCCGTTATATTAGTGTTCACAACTGGCATATGAATGACCGGTGACGGGCCTGTTGGATTTACTATGACTTTCCTTTACAATTATTTATTACAGTCACGACAGTTCATCTGATAGTGACCCACCTTCGTGAGACGAACCTGGCAAAGATATGCCGTTCTCTAGAGTTTTACATTTACAAAGGGTACTGTGAGTCGTCAACATGGTACTACACAGGTATTTTGCTGAGAGACGAACATGGCTAAACATTTCCTTTCTATCGATGCATCCTGCTTTTCAACTACTACGGGGTTCATTTCGATGATTTCTTTACCTTGGACTAGTCTGTTAACCTTGTAAAACATCATTCTGGATCCTACGTAACCTTTTACAGCCCGATTACTTAATTAGGAAGGACAGGGGTTTTATGGGGAACAACCAGGGACATAGGAATACTTGTGGTAAGGGCATAAATCGACCCATCTCTCACAACCGGAAATGAGGGGTAGTTTCATAATTCCAGTTTTTGGGCGGCTGATACAGGGGAGGTAACAGGGGTGATCATTTTTCCGGTTTGGGTATTGCGACAATTCGGGGAGGGGAGGGTCGCGTATTCTGAGGTCCTTGTTTTATACCATAGGAGCCGTTGACAGGTAGTTCCCTTATTTCGGGTCAGATTAGGGAACCTCTGTCGTCTTACCTGTCCTTTCCCTTACGGCCCAACCTCGGTTCATTGACTTCTAGCGGAAAAGGAGAGGTAATGACGCGGCCTCAGGGTGATTGTATTAAAGACAAGTTTTTGTTGCAAATACTGACGGTATTTGAAGCCAATTAGGTGGTGTGCTAGGGGTGGCAATCTGCCAATTTCGGGGCTAATCACTCGGAAGAGTGGGAGTGCAAAAATAGAGGGAGAGAGAGAGAGAGAGAGAGAGAGAGAGAGAGAGAGAGAGAGAGAGAGAGAGAGAGAGAGAGAGAGAGAGAGAGAGAGAGAGTGCAACGGCAGGCTAAATAGTACACGTGCAACAGAGAGGGTGGCGGTGTATTCAAGAAAGGCTATTTAGTGCATTACACAGTAAAGGGCATTCACGGGTCTGCGTTAGAATCTTGTAATCATGCAGTTTGAGCATTAGACAGGGTAGAGGGGACGTGCCTTGAGAAAAAGGAAAGAAGATAGGAGGTACCATTTTGTCGCCCATCTCGCATTCTCGGTCCTTCGACCAGTTGGGTCGACGCCTCAGTCACACACACACATTCCCTCATAGTTTCGCATCATACGTGACATGGGTTCATTCGTCCGGTCTGGTTTAAGGGTGATCACTTTTTATCAGGTTGTGCTAATTTTTTCGGGTTTGTTCGATACGTGAGTAGTTTGCAGGCGTGCTTAGACACCACCTTGCGGCGCTAGTCCGCTTCGTGTATTAGACATGGCAAGACTTCAGATCTTCGCCACACCTCGGCTGTAATCTCTGATGTAACCTGCAGAGGGAGGAAAAAAGGGGGGTGGGGGAGACAGCATTCGCGCATATTCAAATACATGGATTCATAAGTCCTTTACTTACCTCTTACTCGTCTTTCCTCCTCGGGGCAGGGTCCCCGGGGATATGGTTTCTGGAGTCGAGGGGGGTAGTGTGTCCATATAGGTCGTGTGCGGGGAAACGTAAAAAGGAAACCAGAGGTGCTTAGTGCGAGGTATCTAGTCAAAGGATGTATCTCACTATCGGGATCCTTAAACCTCTTTCAACGCTGTGGCGTTCTAAGGTTCTTCGGTTCTTGGGTCAGCTCCGTTCCCTGATACTTTGGAACGTTGTACTTTATAACATTTACATTATTTCATTTCACCCTCCTTTTACATTCCTTTATTTACACCGTTCGTTTTACCCATCCTTGGAAGTCAAGGTCTTCCTCTACGCGAGAGTTCATGGGTCAGTCGCGTACGTTGAAGGCGGGGTGTCGTGTTGTCGATCCGATCCGTCCTCCAGGGCTGGGCAACCATCTTCTTTTAACCTTAAAGAGAGAGCAGAGTAGGGTGCACAGAAAAGAACTTTCCCACCGATCCCACATTCTTAAAATAAAGCATGCAATACCCGTCCATAGTTTCAAAAAAACTTTATTCTGCAAAATCATTTCAGCATGTGGATTATGAGGGTGCGGTCGTATTTGGCCGGTCGTGGTAATGGCTAAAGTGCGTACAGTGGGGGGTGTCGTTTGCAGCAATAAAAACATCGGAAAGTTTTACTCATTCATTTGTAAGAAACTAAAACGTCTATTAATTGGCTGGGGGGTTCGGGGGCATTTTTAGAAGCATAATCATAATAGTTGTAATCAGATTTCCTATATGCATACCGTACGTGTGCGTCGTAAATGAGGTTTACATCAGTTATAAAAATATAATACATTTTACATTTGTAATCAACATTTGTAACGGGGATCCTTTCATACTGTTCGTCGAGTGAGTTCTCCTTGTCTTTTCTAGCCAAGTGTACAAAGGATCATATAAAATCTCAGAACATCAAGTTTATATTAGTGCGAAGGAACACCACGAGGTGTTCGTAAGTTCCGATTGATACCAGCGCCATTTTGGGCGGGGCCGGCTCAGTCCGGAAGCAGCATCAGGGGGAAATGTTTCCCATTACTGGCAGTTTGGACCAGAGTCCTTTTCGGCAGTTCTAGAATTCATGCTAACAGAAGGAGTGGCAATGTCATGTTTGTTTCGTTGGCGATCAAGGCAGCCGTCCCTTACCGGAAGCCTGCAAAGGCCGAAGGTTCCGCCGGGGACCTTTGTAGGATCTTCAAGGCTGCGGAGATGCTGTCGGAGATGGGGGCTCGAGCTCCAGGGGGCAAATGTTCGAGTTATATTGCTGGTCAAAGTTACTCTAGTGGCCGGGGCCCGCCTTCCAGCGGACCCAGACGCCATTTTGAGGCCCTACAGGGGCCACTCTCGTCGAGTTTGCAAGAGTGGGAGAGATCCTTCGGAGTGAACGGAAGAGGTCCCTGTTGTGTGAAAGCGGGACGTTCAGCTGGGGTGCAGCTGTGATGCCCCCACCTGGGGGGGGGGGCGAGGGAGACTCGTTCGCATCGTCTCCTTCTCCCGGTGCACTCCATGCCGCTCCTTTTCATCGCCCCGCATGAAGGTCTCTCCACATCCGGTGTTTCCCAAGTCCTGTGCTCAGTGCTGTGGGAGTATGGCCACCTGTGGCGCGCATTCGGCGCGGCACGAGTATCAGTGCAGTCATTGCAGGTTCGGTGTTCCGAAAATATGGCCACCATTGCACGTTCGGTGCTGCGCAAGTACTGGGGTGCCACCATGGTGTGTTCGGTGCTGTGGAAGTATTGGCACCATCGCCTGACTGGGGGTGTTCGGCGTCGGGCCGGGGGCTGGGAGACCTCCTATCGGTGGAGGTGGGAGAGGCTCGTCCGCGTCGCCTCTCCCTCCCAGCCCAACTTGGACAAATTGTTGTGGAGGTACGGGCAGGACATCCCGCCGTCCAGAGCTGCTGCGGCTGTTACGGAAGGGAAAAGAAAGAGGTGCCTCGTTCTTCTCTGGACATGTGGCGGGACTACTTAAGTCTATCCAGGCCCGTTGCGGCTGGCTGAGGAGACATGTGGCGGGACTACCTACAACTGCCCGGGCTGCTGGCTCCTGCCTCTCCTCCGGCTCCCCCATACGTTAAGATTTCCTGACCAAGAGTTGGCGGCCGGGCCCGCCTTATATGGGTTGCCGTTGGTTGGGCGTAGCCGTAACCCTGCCCTACTTTGGAAGGTTCCAGAATGGGGGGGGGGCGAATGTCCTGTTTGACTTTCATTTTCTACAGTTTACCGTTATTATTCCTTGTTTGTTGTGCTAAATTAAAAGTTCAAGTTCATTAATGGTCTACGGATTTTGTTTTACCATTTCTTTCTTTCCAGGTTGCTTTTATGCTAAGTTTCTGCTAACAGAGGTTGAGTAACACGGAAACACGTGTAGAGGGATGACGCAGATTTGTACATTACATACACACAAACTCAGACGGGGGACAGTACAAGTACGACATACAAAGACCCAAGACGAATATAAAACAGTTATTGGTCATAATTATCTCTTTCCGTCTGTGAATTTGAAACGAGGCTGGGTTCCCGTCTTGACGTTGCCCGACCTAGGAGAACTTGAGCATGCTGCTGAAATTGTCCTGGCGAAATCTGTGCCATCGGGCATAATCAAACGTGGTGGTTCTGTCTGGTCTGTCTACGTAAGTCGGGTTCTTCTTTGTCTCGCGCTTTTTCTCGTACTGCCGGTCTGTCGTTCCTGTCGGCCCTTTGCCCTTACTCACGCTCAGTAGAGTCGGGCATTGGGCTTTCCAGTGTCCGACATACCTACAAAAAGCGCATTGGTCTGGCCCTAAGTCTGGTCGTCTTTTGCATAGTGTCGGGGGATAAGTTGTGGGTAGCGATGTCCTGGGGTTGTCCTGTTGGTATATTTCTCTACTTGGTTTGTCCTCGTCTTTTCTCTGTCGTTGCATAGCCTCTCTGCGCCACATACCGAGACTGTCGAGCATAATTGGCGTTGTCTTATTATTTCGAAGGGCTATTTCTAACGTTTCTATTTTATCAAGGTCAAAGGATCCTGCCAGTGGCCACTGTTTGTCTTGACTCTCTTCGGTATACCTGTGCCACAATTTATTATAGGCTATGGTGACTAATCCATAGTTTATGAACATGTCCTTATTAGGGGTGCCTTCTAGTGGAGCTATATGGTCCACCTCTAATACACGGTCCGGGCTAAACAGGCTATTAATCAGTGGGGAGAAGACAGACATGACGGCTCGTAACGAGGGACTAAAAAGTCAGCACTGCCTATCTTATCACTAGGTGCAAAGACTGGACAGAATATTTCTATTCAACGTTGTTTGCAGGCAGTGAATACCTCATGGATCAAAAAATAACAAAAAGACCAATAAATAACAATGGGGAGAATGAGTAGGTCCGCAAAGATCTGCGTTACCTACCCTTTTCACTATCTGCAAAAAGGGTGGTCTCTTCCCTGTTTGCAGACAGGGAATCTCCAGGAAACAATAGTTTTGCGAACAACAGTTCAGTTTCAAGTAATTATTGAGTGGGGGAGAAAAAAATAAGCACGGCTGCCGCCCTACCTATCCTCCACTGCTTGCAAAGAGAGAGCCCGTTGTTTCTCCGTTTGTAGACAGTGAATCTCCAAATAAATAAAGAGCAATACTAGTATTTTTAAACAATCAAGCAATCATTTCGCAACTTGTCGTGATTACACGACCTTACCCGGACCATGTGGACAGTTTCTTGTCTTCCGAATCCAGCGCCCGATCGTCCTCTTTTTCTCGTATTTCTCACGGCACTCCTGATGGTCCCCAGTCAGGACCGTAGATCACTCGAGAGAGGTCTGTTCGGAACTAGTGAAGTTCGGATGATCGGCTGCCAGACGAGGGTCTATTGGGCAAGAGCTCTCCCGATCGTTGCAGTCGTTCACTCTGTCGTCGGGACCTCTCCCACTGGATCCACGAGTCGCTGATGGGCCCCACGCTTGGGACGCCAATTGTTGAAACTGAGTCGGGTCGGGGACAATCGATATTTGCCCGGCGGTATTGCCTCTGTGACCCTCTAGTTATTTAATCAATGAAGAGGCAGGCGCTGGAGACTGGAAAGCAGGAAACAAGGTTTTTATTCTCTCCGGAGGAGAACACAACAAAACCGGCAGAAGGTATCGTTCTGAAGTGCTCTAGATACATTTCTGAGGCCTGGCCTCTTATACACTGTTTTATGACTTTATTGTAGATTACACATTCATGTTAAAGCTTTGATGTATGGAAAAGACATTCCCGGAACTCCCTTTGAGCCCGTTCCCACACACATTTACAGTTGAAGTCCCCACCCTAGTCACAACAGGTGATGAGTATCACGCAGCTGGATATTCCGCCGATTCACGGAATGTGGGGGGTTTGATCGGATCTCATGGAGTGGGGGCTTTGATCAACCCGGGGATCCTTTGATGGGGGAAGCTTTCTATTGTACGGGGAGGGGCAAGGAATGGTCTCGGCAGAGCTGGGTGTCGGCCTGGGAACGGGGAAGACAAAACGGGCACACGGGGAAAAAGGGGGTTTGCATCTAAGGGCCGGAGATCATGAAAGGGAAGCAGGGAGGTGTCGCGCTGGGAACAGGATGAGGGCCTGGGGCAGAGCAGCGCCGAAGAGGGGTTTATGACTCAAGGCAGGTGCAAGCAGGGGGTGGTCAGCGTGCAGGCTTAGTGAAGGCGAAGGGCTATGTCAGGGGCCAGCGGCATGCAATAGGGTTCGTTCTGATCGGGGCATCTTAAAAAAATGGCGGGCGCGCACGACAAAAGTGTGGCATCAGGGGAAGAGGCAAGATGGCGCAGATAATGTTCACCAAAACTTACTAATTTTCAACACTCTGCTTAAGGTAGAACTATTCTTAGAGAACAGCGCTTCTATTTTTAGGACCTCTAGAAACAATATATTATCTCAGCCTCTAGCGTATTTACAAATATCTGTATTTATATGTGATGAAGTGGTCTTGCACTTTTTTTCTGTAATTAAGATCCATTTCATGCGTAATTTTCGCAAAATCATTCCATTGCCTATTTTATGAATGAGTACTCTGCTTGAAAAACGTACAGTATTTATACTCATTTTTCTTATATTACGCATACGCCATTTCAAATGCAAAAAATTTATTTTGGGGTGGATCGGTATCACATGCACCATTAGATATGTTTACTATTGCTTAGTTTTAGTAATTATGGACATGAATTCGTGGAGTGGGTGTAGTGTGTTTATCTAGGTACCTGAATCGATATTTCTATTCTTTGCCATTGTCCGGTTATAAATCAATAATATCCCTACAACGGCATAGAAACCCTATTCATAATTAAGTCATAGCGCATGCTTTCACATTAAGCAAGCCTACTCCTCCAGCCCCCGAGAAAGCACACCGAGGGGTATATTATCAAGGGGTTTCATCTCCGCTTTTTTGGCTTTAAAAGCCAAGAAAGCGGAGATAAAATTATCTCCCTATTACCAAGCTGTCGCTAACACCAGTTAGCGACAGCTAGTAGGAGATAGCGACCATCTTGGGCCCCGCTTTGCATGTCAGTGATATTTATCACTAATGACATGCAAAGTGGGCGTGCCAAGATGTTAGCGACTGGAAACAGTCGCTAACATCGCTATCTCCTATTACTAACTTTTGGAGATATTTGCGCTAAGCGCGAATATCTCCAAAAGCTAACACCTGCCCTGAGCAGTTCTTAGCCATGTTATCCAATGGGAGGTGGATAACATGGCTAAGAGCATTAGCTCGGTAATGCATGAATATCGCTGACTTTTCAGCGATATTCATGCATTGCGGCCGTTTTTTATCGCATTTGCGATAAACCTTGCTAATAGCAAGGTTTATCTGCGATAAAAATCGCCGATGTGCGGCGATAATTTTTGTCTCTAAACAAGTTAGAGACAAAAATTATCGCTAGTTGTTGATAATATACCCCCGAGTTCTTAAACAAATCCAAGCCTCCAGCAACCTGGGAAATCCCCGCTGCCTTTGTTTTTATTTCGTCCAAGAACTCCTGTAAAGCACTGTAAGAACGACCAGTTCTTAGTGACATCTTTATTGACGTCTTATGTCCAGCCTTACGTCAAACCCGGCACCTTTCAGGTATAAATATACCAACGCTGCCTTAAGCACACACGGTGGTGATGAATCTGGAGCAGTTACTACTTGCCCGAGAGCCCAGCTGATGCGAGAGCCCACAGACGCTGCCCCTCCCTTTTGACGCGCTGAGAAAGACACTGTCTTTTCTCCTGCCGAGAATTCCAGCCTCCGGCATTTCCAGCTTACCCTTGCGGGTGACTGGGATATAGAGTCCTGAGAGAGAGATACCAGCCCTCCTGCCTTCTAATACCCAGGTACTGAACTGACTAAACCCTTACAGAGAATTCTTGAGTCAGATTCTTGGCAAAACAAACTTAACTTAAACTGCTACTTACTTATTCCTTCCCAAGTATTAGGCTTAGGTCAGGTACACCGGGGTAGGCGTAGTTAGAAGCACCAGTTGAGTACGATTAGTCAATGTATATATGTATGTATCTATTTTATCCATTTTAAAGTATCATATGGCTAAGAAACCATATCAATGCTTTTACAGTATTATTTTACAATCCTGCTTTTACTATATGCACTTTACTTTACTATAAGTATTGCAATTGTAGCGATTCATTTCTCTTCTATGAGGAAGGAGACTGCTCAATAAATAATACCTTTTATTGAAAATGCCCGTCTCTCTTTTTCTCTGCAATCTGGTGAAACTAAGTATGCACCTATTGACTGAGTGAAATAGCTGTCTTTTGTTTTCACACGACTCTAGAGATATACTCTTAATCAAGGAGAGCAAAGTTGTCATGTTATATGGTTGTCAGAAACTAAGGGGTATATTATCAAGGGGTTTTATCTCCGCTTTTTTGGCTTTAAAAGCCAAGAAAGCGGAGATAAAATTATCTCCCTATTACCAAGCTGTCGCTAACACCAGTTAGCGACAGCTAATAGGAGATAGCGACCATCATGGGCCCCACTTTGCATGTCAGTGATATTTATCACTAATGATATGCAAAGTGGGCGTGCCAAGATGTTAGCGACTGGAAACAGTCGCTAACATCGCTATCTCCTATTACCAACTTTTGGAGATATTTGCGCTAAGGGCGAATATCTCCAAAAGCTAACACCTGCCCTGAGCAGTTCTTAGCCATGTTATCCAATGGGAGGTGGATAACATGGCTAAGAGCATTTGCTCGATAATGCATGAATATCGCTGACTTTTCAGCGATATTCATGCATTGCGGGCGTTTTTTATCACATTTGCGATAAACCTTGCTAATAGCAAGGTTTATCTGCGATAAAAATCGCCGATGTGCGGCGATAATTTTTGTCTCTAAGCAAGTTAGAGACAAAAATTATCGCTAGTTGTTGATAATATACCCCTAAATCCCTTCTAGTCTATCCAGGGAGGTTAAACTCCGCCTCGCTTATTCGAGAAAGTTTCTAGTGAACTCTGAGCTAGCTGGCAAAAACTTAAGTCTAATATCGTCAGTAGAGACCTAGTTAACCTCAGTCCTACGTCTACACTGCTGAAGATATTATTCCAATGCGCAGAGCCTATTGGGACTATAGGAACTACACTACAATATGTTAGTATAACGAAAGAGTGTTCATGTGTTCCACATTACCTGAGGTGTTCTAAGTCCATGTTCTGGGTTGTCTAAACATTGGGAGTTTGTAAGAACCAATGATACACTGATTGCTAGTCTGGTAGGGGATTTTGGGTACTAAGGTGAGTTTTGGCACACTCTAATTAACTGAGGTTCCAAGTCTCTATGCACAGTTCTGTGTAGGAGCAGAATCCCTGTGACATGGCGCCCAATCGTTGGTGGTCTTATTACATGACACTTGAGTAGTGCTATATTCAGTCCTTAACCCCTTCACTATTGTTTCCGGTTAACAGTGGTGCACATCAAGTGCAGCTCTTGTGGAGGCAAGATGGCGACTGCTGCAGTGGCGGTGTGAGATGCCTGCTCCTCTGCACCCTTGCCGGAAAAAGGAGATGCTTTCGGTGTTCGAGTAATCAGGCTCCCTGCCCGCTCGCACAATTTGGGACTCACTTATGTTTTGTGCGCTCTGCCAGCAAACGAGTAGATTCAGAAAAGACGAAGTATTCCAGTGTGCAGCCGTACTTTTAAACCGCAGTGCATATCGCGGACGGCGGTTTCAATGTGGATGTCAGCGTGGATACCGCTGCTGTAACAACTTATGGTTGCACCGCTTGTGCTCCCCGGCTTCTCACGGTTACCTGTGTGGCGTCTTCTCCCCCCTTCCCTGGGGGTGTGTCAGTACCTGTGTGGGGCGTTAGCGCAGCTTCAAGGATGCCGCCAAAACCGCTTATAAAGCCCCCGGTTACTAGGAGCAGTAAAACGAAGAATCTGGGGCAGCCCGGGATGGAAGATGGAGCGCTGGGTGAGTCGGGGTTATCTGGTTGCGCCGAGAAGGTGTCTCTACAGCCAGTAAGTTTAAAAAAGGGGGGAGAGCGAAAGAAATTGCCTAATCTAAATGCCGGTGCTCAAACACTTCCAGAGATGTTTGAAAAACAATCAGTGCGTAACAATATACAGGAGCGCTCTGAAACTGTTGCAATGACCCATATAACTCAGGAAGGGACTTTTTCTGAGGTGGCCTCTGACAGGGAAAGCCCAGAAACGTTAATGTTAAATACTGCTGACAATATTTACAATATTGAGAGGAGCACGGCTGGGTGCAGTATGGGAGATGAAGTTCTTATACAGGCTGGTCAAGACGCAACCTGCAATGCAACCTGCGATGCTGGTTTGAATATCTCCCTAGAGACAGTAATCCCACCTCTGGTGATAGATGCTTTATGCCCCGACTCTATGTCCCTTCAAGAGACGAATGATAACGTTTACTCAATGTCAGACCATTCGTCAGATGAGAGCTTGGATAAGGATTGGGTGGAATACCCCGGTGAAAGCAGTATGGAGGAAGATTCCAGAATTAGCGAAACTTCTCCTGGATCAGCGATAACTGTGAAAAAACATAGAGCCAGGAAGTCTATAGGAACTAAGAGTAAGGCATCTGACTCTGGCGCCGCTGCAGAAAACATGATACAGGATGGATGTTCTGGATCTGAGCAGGATAAGGAACCATGTACTGATTCGGAGGTGACTCTTGCCATGATTTATAAGACAATGGTAGCTCACAGAGTGGAGTCAAAAACGGAAATTGCCCGCACACAGGCTACATGCAGAATGGTGCAGAATGCTGTCAGGAGAGTCACCAAGATTTGTACAGACATTACTTCTAAAATTACTGAGGCAGAGGCTAGAATATCCGTACTTGAGGACGAAGTTGCAGCACAAAAATTCGAACCTAATACCATCAAAGCTCAATGGGACGATATAAGTTTTAAACTTACTGAGTTGGAAAACCAGTCGCGCCGAAATAATCTGTGAGTTCTAGGGATCCCTGAAGAAATGGGGGGGGCTGATGTACGAAAATGTATTTGTGATTTGTTTCAAGAAGCATTTCCGGAGTTGACCTCCTGGGCTTGGTCTACAGTTTATTTATATATTTATTTATTTAGTTGCGGTTTTTGTAGAGTGCAACACTCATCCCAGGGGATATCACGGCGCTTATACCAAGCAGAAACTACTGATGACTGATACTGAAGAGAGTTTAGAAATTGGTGAAGAGGTGGGTTTTCAGCTTTTTTCGGAACAGGAGATAATTTGTGGTATGTCTTAAGTCGACGGGAAGCTCATTCCACCTCTTTGCTGCCAAGTAAGAAAAGGAACGGCCACCTGTTCTAACTTTATAAATACGTTTAGTCCTAACCAATGCCGATTGAAGTGATCGTTGGTTCCTAGTGGGGACATAAAATTCGATCTTCCCTTGAAGAATAGTGGGACTAGTCTTATGCAGAGCCCTATGGGCATGGCTGAGCAATTTAAAGGCAACCCTCTGGCGCATCGGAAGCCAATTAAGTTTCTTCAAATATCCCGATGCCGAGTCTAGCTTGCCTTTGCTGCAAATAAGTTTGGCCGCCGAATTCTGCACTACCTGTAGGCGAGAGAACAGATGTTCATTCATCCCTACAAATACCGCATTGCCATAGTCTAAACGACTAACCAATAGGGCCTGTGTGACCGAACGTCTGCAGTCCAGAGGTATCCAGGGAAATAACCTAGCGAGAAGTTTTAGGATGGCAAAACCCTTGCTACAGAGGGATCGCACATGATCCTTCATGGACAAGGCGTCATCCATGATGATCCCCAAGTTCCTGGCATGTTGTTTTGGAGTGGGGGCCAAACCCAATGAGGGTGGCCACCACGAGGCATCCCACACACGTTTGGCACCACCAAACAGAAGAATCTCAGATTTTCCTGCCTTCAACTTTAGGCAGTGTGAATGCATCCACTGGGCCATTTCTGAGAGGCAGTCGTGTAATTTGGTTTTAGTGATATCAGGCTTCTCATCAAAGGCCACCATCAGCTGCGTGTCATCAGCATAAGAGCAGATGCCAATGCCTCACTTTCTTCCAATGTCGGCGAGAGAAGACATATAAACATTGAAAAGAGGAGGGCTCAGCGAGGCACCCTGGGGGACCCCGCAGCCGATGGAGTTGGGCCTGGAATGGAACTGACCCATATGTACTTCCTGAGTACGGTTGCTCAAAAAAGAGTGCAGCCAGCTTAGTGCAGTGGATTGAACTCCTTTGCTCCCAAGTATGTTCAACAGGCAACTGTGGGATACCGTGTCAAATGCCGCTGACAGATCAAGCAGTATCAGTGCCACTGCCCCACCTTGACCGGTGGAGGATCTGATACTGTCCGACACTCCCAGCAACGTTTCCTCGGTGCTGTTGTTAGCTCTGAAGCCCGTCTGGGAGGGATCCGGGAGGAGGTTGGTTTCCAGGTACCTTGTCAGTTGTACATTGACCAGTTTCTCCAAAACCTTGGAGAGATAGGGAAGCTGGGAGATGGGTCTATAGTTCTCTGGGTTGAGAATGTCAGATCCAGCTTTCTTCAAGAGGGGGATCACCGAAGCATGCTTCCAAGCATCAGGGAAAATGGCAGTTCTTAGTGATTTATTAAAGAGTTATGTGGTCAAGGGACAGAGCGTGGACGCAATCTTTGAGAACACAAAATGGGGACAGGGGTCCGAGGGGGAACCGGATTTGACTGTGTTCATGGCTGCTAGGACCTCGTCCACTGAGAGTGGTTCAAAGCCAGGGTGTAGTTCCCAAGTCTGGCGGGACTGTTAATGCTTCTGTTATAATCACAGTATTGGGGGGTTTATCTGTGTTACTGTGATCATGTTGGGGGGTGAAGGTAGAGTAGATTTAATTAATTTTTTCTGCAAAGAAGGTGCTAATACGGTCACAGGCCTCAACCGAGGGGGTGAGTGTTTGAGAGATGCTAGATGGTTTGCTAAGCTCCTTCACTATTTTAAACAGTTCCTTAGCTGAGTTACTGTTTTCTTGGATGCGATGGGTAAAATAATCTTTCTTTGCATTTTTTATGGCAAGGGTATACAGTTTCCGATTAAGGACATAATTTAGTCTGGCTACACTGTCCTTGGACTGTCTCCAAAGATGTTCAAGTTTTTGACATTCCCTTTTAAGACTTTTTAAATGGGGGGTGTACCATTTCTCCGTTATAGCGTTTTTCCTAGATTGCCGCATCGGGGCTAGTTTGTTTAATATTTGCAGTATTCCAGCGTCTAGTAAGGTGACATCTGTACAGACAGAGGAATCATCCGGGAATTTAAAATTGGCCTCTTGAAAATGATTATCAAAATTAGATTCATTAACTAACCTCCAGGCTCGTTTGGAGATCTGGGGAACTGCCTTGGGTTTCAGAGACTTGCAGGGAAGGTCGAGTGAGAAAGATATAAGGGAATGGTCCGACCAGGATAGGGGCAGGACCTCACGTATGTTAGTGGATTCAATGTTGGTAAAAAGTAAATCCAGTGTGTGGCCAGCTTTGTGAGTGGGGCCCACTACCCACTGCTTAAGGTTAAGGATCTCCATGTCATATTCCAATTGTTATTGAACAAGCGCACCGCTTCCCCTTTACAATCCGGAAAGCCCAACAATTGGAGGTGGAACGACCTAGAGCAATTTTGATCCGCTTTAATAATTTTATGGCAAGAGAAGCGGTTTTCGGTCTAGCTAGACCTGATAGGCAGAGGTCCGCAAAAGGTTGTAGCTTTTTTGTTCGGCCAGACTTTTGTCCTGCCACTGTTCAAGTTCAAGTTCTGACATTTATAAAGCGCACTACTCACCCAGAGGGTCTCAAGGCGCTAGGGGAAGGTGTTCATTATTTGTCGAAAAGCCAGGTTTTAAGTTCTTTTCTGAAGGAGATGTGGTTCTGAGTAAGGCGGAGGTGAGTGGGGAGTGAGTTCCATGTCTTGGCAGCCAGGTAGGAGAAGGATCTGCCAACCATGGTGGATTTCCGGATGCGCGGGACTGTGGCGAGGGCATGATTGGACGATCTGAGTTGACGGGTGGGTTTGTAGAAGGACAAGGGAGTGTTGAGGCATTCGGGTCCTAGATTGTAGAGGGCTTTGTGTGCGTGGGTGAGAAGGCGGAAAGTAATTCTTTTGTTAACGGGGAGCCAGTGGATGTCTTTTAGATGTCTGGTGATGTGGTCATGACGCGGGATGTCTAAGATGAGTCTCGCTGAAGCATTTTGGATGCGCTGGAGTTTTTTCTGTAATTTTGCTGTGATTCCGGCGTAGAGTGTGTTACCGTAATCCAGTCGACTCGTGACCAGTGCGTGGGTGACAGTTTTTCTTGTCTCGAGGGGGATCCAGCGGAAGATCTTTTTGAGAATGCGAAGTACGTTGAAACAGGAGGACGAGACGGCGTTGACTTGTCTGGACATCGAGAGATAGGAGTCTAGGATGAAGCCAAGGTTACGTGCATGGTCTGTGGTGTGGGTGCTGCGCCCAGTGCGGAAGGCCACCAAGAGTTGTCCCAAGCTGAGGGGGAAGAACCTAGGATGAGTACTTCCGTTTTGTCTGAGTTGAGTTTTAGGCGGCTATGTTTCATCCATTCGGCTACTTCTTTCATGCCTTCGTGAAGGTTGGTTTTGGCAGTGTTGGGGTCTTTGGTGAGGGAGAGGATTAACTGGGTGTCGTCGGCGTAAGAGATGATGTTGAGGTTGTGTTGACGCGCGATGGAGGTGAGAGGACTCATGTATACGTTGAAGAGGGTGGGACTGAGTGAGGATCCTTGAGGAACGCCGCAGATGACTTCGGTGGCCTCTGAATAGAATGGGGGAAGTCGGACTCTATGAGTTCTCCCAGTGAGGAAAGAGATGATCGAGTCCAAGGCTTTTCCTTGTATGCCGATGTTGCTGAGTCGATGTATAAGGGTGCTATGGCAGACTGTGTCGAAAGCGGCGGAGAGGTCAAGTAGTATGAGGGCCACTGTTTCTCCGTTGTCCAGGAGTGCTCGGATGTCGTCGGTCGCTGCAATGAGGGCGGTCTCGGTGCTGTGTTTGGCTCAAAATCCAGATTGAGATGGATCAAGGGAGTTGTTGGATTCAAGGAAGGTGGCGAGCTGGCTGTTGATGGCTTTCTCGAGGACTTTGGCCGGGAATGGGAGGAGGGATATGGGTCGGTAGTTTTTAAGTTCAGAGGGGTCTGCTGTGGGTTTCTTCAAAAGGGCGCTGAGTTCGGCGTGTTTCCAGCTTTCTGGGAAGGTGGCAGAGTTGAACGAGCCGTTGATGACATCACGGAGATGGGGGGCGATGATGGAGTCAGCTTTGTTGAAGATGTGGTGGGGGCAAGGGTCAGTGGGCGAGCCAGAGTGGATTGAGTTCATGAGGCGAATGGTGTCTTCAGTGGTAATTGGGTTCCAGGCGCTGAGGATGTTAGTTGGCGGAGTAGGATCAGAGGGGGGTGGGGAGGGTTGATTGCTTGGAGAGTTCTCAAAGCTGTTGTGGATGTCGGCAATTTTGTTGTAGAAGAAGGAGGATAACGCATTGCAGAGGTCTTGGGAGGGAGTGATGTCGTGTGATGCTGCGGTGGGGTTGGTGAATTCTTTGACAATGTTGAAGAGTTCCTTGCTGTTATGAGTTTTGTTGTCGAGACGATCCTTGAATGCTGATTTCTTAGCGGATCGAATCAGTTGGTGGTGTTTGCGGGTGGCAGACTTGAGGGAGGCTCTTCGTTTGCCACCGCACCTACCGCTGAGACCGCCGACTGGAAGCCGCGACCCGATCAGACACCAGCACGTCACTGGAACTTCCAGCTAGAAAATGCTAGGGCGCATATAGACGCTAACACATGACGGGCCGTTTAATCTTCTTGGACACCCTTTGGGTGCCTCTATAGCCCATTACCAGCCGGCGGCACCCCCTCTCTTCAGAATCCATCGAGGAGATGTCACCATTATTTACAGGGAACCTCTTTATCCTGTCGTGTGAGCCCACCCTTCAGCGCCTCCATTCCCGCGCATACCCGGGGGGCAATATCTTTTACAAAACAGACACGTCCCGGTGAATATACTGTCACATTCCGGTGCAAGCTGAAATTAACTCAGCCCTCACAAGAGAGGCTGTACCACCTGTGATTACCAGAATTTTTGCCTGTCTGTGGTTCCTCTTCCGTCCTCTCACTGTGCCCTGATGAAGGTGTAGCCCCGGACGGGGCCACACACCGAAACGCGCGTTGGCGTTTGTTCCCATTCAGGAACTCACAGAACCAACCCGGACATTTGACCATCGGTCCCAATGTTACCTATAACCATCATCGCTTGGTGTTGTATGATTTGTGAATGATTGTCGTATAAGTGTAGATGATATGTTAGAGCGGAATTTGAACCACTGTTTATTTATGTCATTGTGTTTATTTATTATGGTATAGATCACTCTTATGAATCACGTCTATTTATCTGCAATGAACTGCAATTTCAAATACACATATAAAAAAATAAATTTTGATAAATGTGAATAAATATGTATTTGTGACGTAATTTGCTTGGGTTCAGGTTTTCTTACACTAATATATAGGACCTCTCCGAGGCCACTTATTCTAAAACTCATAGGGCAGGTACCCTTCCCGTATTTGATGTTCTTCTTTCCCCGTCTACCTGCCTAAGATTGATGTGGGGTCCCCCTCTGAATTGAAGAGGCAGACTTGAGGGAGGTCATGTTGTCTGAGGATGGGTTTATTCTCCATATCTTCTCCAGAGAGCGGCATAGTTTCTTGGATTTTTTAAGGTCATCATTAAACCAAGGAGCCTTTTTGCTAGATGGATTAATCTGGTGTTTTTTCAGGGGTGCTAATTCGTCAGCGCTGTGGGTGATCCATTGCTTGAGTTTGATGGCCGCTTGGTTTGGGTCCAATGGGAGGGTGGGAGGGTTTTGGTTGAGTGAAGTGAGGAGTTGGATGGAGCTGATTTTGTTCTAGTTTCTCCGAGGGATAGGATGAGGGCGATTGTGGTAAGGGAGGTTTTGTAGCTGAAGTGATCGCAGCTGTGGTCCGTCCAGTGGAGAATTGTGGTGCGATCGAAGGAGATGTGCTTGCTGGATGTGAAGATAGGGTCGAGCGTTTGTCCGGCTACATGGATGGGGGTGTCCACAAGTTGTTTGAGTCCGAGATTGGCCAGGTTTTCCAGAAGGGTGGTGGTGTTGCTGTCAAGTTTGTTGTCAAGGTGGTAGTTGAGGTCTCCCAGAAGAATGTAGTTCTCGGAGGCGAGGGCGTGTGGGCTGATGAAGTCCGTGATATCATCGCTGAATTGGGTGCGGGTGCCTGGAGGCCGGTAGATGAGCGTTCCTCTCAGTGTGGTCCTGGGGTCGGTGTGGATCTGAACGTGGAGATGTTTGGCTGTTGCAAGATTATCGTCGGAGCTGGTTGTGATTTTGATGGTGTTCCTGTGGATGATGGCGATGCCTCCTCCTGTTTGATTGGTGCGGTCTTTTCGGATGATCTTGTAAGCATCCGGTATGGCTATGGCGATGTCGGGTGCTGATGATGTGTTCATCCATGTTTCTGTAAGGAAGGCGATGTCCGGTAAAGCAGAGTCGATTAGGTCCCAGAGTTCTGTTGCGTGTCTGTGGACCGAGCGGGTGTTGAGCAGGATGCACTTTAGGTGGTTAGAATCGGAGTTGTGTTTGGAGGACGTGGAATTGGTGAGGGTCCTGAAGCAGTTGAACTTGCAGGTGAGGCAGGCGAATGGGCCGTGGGTACGTCCTGGGGTGGCATCGCAGCATTGTGGTGTGCGTCCGGGGTTGAGGGCGAGGAGAGTTGCGGCATTATATGTGAATCTGTTGGGCTGGGTACGGCGGGGACCAGGGGGACAGGCGCTGGGCGTGGTCCAGGCGCGGACGGGCGCAGACGGGCCCACCCTTGGCGCACCCTCGGCGCGGCCGCAGCGCGTGGACGCTGTGCGTTGGGACATCTGTCTTAAATGGATAGTGGAGGGGGGAGGGGCGAGGGAGGCACAGCTGGGAGGCCGAGGGCGGGGTGTAAGTCCGAGCAAGGAGGCACCACAACAAACGTGAGAATGAAAATGGCTGCTAGCAAAATAACCAAGTTGTATTGGGCAGAACTACGCTAGGCAAGTATGCATTCATAAACATATATATTAATAAATTAAATCAAGGCACAATGCGGACTCGCTGACTGCGCGCTTCACCTATGTCAATTTTTAGAATCCGGCAGCAACAGACAGCAACAAGCGTGTTCGAGTGAAATAACTTCAATCCACTCGATTCTGCAGCGCGACTAATTAATGGCATTCTACTTTAAAGTGCGAGCGATGTGAGGAGGAAGCAAGCGATAAATGCAGCACACTTTTAAATTATGAGCAATGCGAGGCAGAATCCCTGTGAAAGTCAGGCGCTACGATATTGGAGCAAGAAATGCAGCACACTTTTAAAATTATGAGCAATGCGAGGCAGAATCACTGTGAAAGCCAGGCGCTACGATATTGGAGCAAGAAATGCAGCACACTTTTAAAATTATGAGCAATGCGAGGCAGAATCACTGTGAAAGCTAGGCGCTACGATACCACTGCAGATGGGTGGGGAGCTGCGTGGGGGAGCGGCCGTCTCTGGAAGAATCCGGACGCTCACTGTCTCTAAGCGTTGGCATTTGCGACAATTGATTGCAGGGTTTCAGGAGAAAGGTGCAGTTGTCTATTTGCAAAATCCAGCTAAACTAAAAGTGACTGTTAAAGGTCAAACAAAATGTTTCTTTTCTGAGACAGTGACAAAGGAGTATTTGATGACATTGTAGGGGAGAGGAGAGGAAAGAAGAGGAAAAAGGAGGAATAGAGAGGAAAGGGGAGGAGAGGGTAGAGAGTGAGAGGGGGGAGGGCGGAAGAGTGGGAGAAAAGAGAAAGGATGAATTTGAACGTATTTGAATGCAGCTGTTTTTTCCTGTTTGTTTAATAGTTCTTAAAATAAGTTTTGTGATCCATTTGCATTTATAATAATGTACTTTTCTTCTATACTGCTCAATCTTTTGAGATAACAGTTGCTGTTTGCCCTTTGTTTTTTTTTGTTTTTTTCTTTCTCTCCCTCTCTCTTCTCTTCTCTTCTCCTTATGTACCTTTCTTGTAAGCGATCACTGATATAGAAATGAAGATATAGTTGCTAATGAATCTTTTTTCTTTTTCCGACCATGACAGGGAGTAGGGGGGTGCCTTGGGTTCCCAAGGACTTATGGTCCTTGTGCCTCATGCGGTGGGATGGGTGGGGTCGGTGAGGGGGTATGGTGTGGGTTTGGGGCTGGTGGTGGTGGTGGAGGTGGGTGGGGTGTAAGTCAGCGATAGTTATTTCTGAATGGCCGGCAGAGCTGTCAACTTTAAAGTGTTGCTGTGTTTTGCTTCAGAAGAGTGAAGCATGCATTACGGTCTGTATGAAGTATAATAATGGATAGGAAAATAAAGATTTGTACGCTAAATATCAACGGCCTTAATGATTTTAGGAAAAAAGGGATTCTATGTAAAATAATTCAACTATTACAAATAGACATCTTGTGTTTGCAAGAAACCCATATCTCTTGGGATAAGAGAAGTATTTTGAAAAATTTAGGCCTTGAATTATTGGTATGTACAAAGCAGACTGGAATCAAAACAGGGGTTGCTATCCTTATGAAACGAGGTATGGGAAAATGTGTTAGAACACTGGCAGATAAATGGGGAAGATGAGGCTTGGCTGAAATCAGCATTGATTGTAATATGTTCACCATTTGTTCTTTATGTAGGCCGAATCTAGACGACTATGAGGTATTGAGTTCGATGAACGTAGAGCTTGCCGTCTGGAGTCAACCAATAATCTTTTGTGGCGACCTGAATATTCATATTGAAGCTGATTTTAATATTAGGTTAAATTGGAGTTATAAAGGGCAAAATATTTGGACCTTTAGAGCTCTCCAGGAACTTGTCTTGGGGAACAGACTTATTGACGTTTGGAATAGATCACGGCCTACAGAATCTTGGTTTACTTTTTTTTCGGCCCCACACCAAAAGTTTGCACGTTCGGATTATTTTTTTGTCTCTAAAGATTTTATAGAGAAAGCCCATATTGATATCATGCCACAGCTTATCTCAGATCACAACCCCGTAATATTGGAAATTCAATTACCTTCGCAAAATACCGGCTTTAGAAACAAGTCAAAGGAATTGGCTGCTGGACGATGCTTATCTTCAATACATGGCTAAAATCATTATTGAGTTCTTTCTCTGTAATAACGGTACTGCTTCTTTCCCAATTGTCTGGGACACCTTTAAGTCCATAATCAGAGGAGAAACTGTCAGTTACTCCAGCTTTCAGCAGAAAAATAAACAAAGTGAATTTAAACAAGAATTAGAAAGGGTGAAGAAGGCAGAGTTACAACTCGCTGCCAATATTAAAACTGGTCTGGGCATCTAAGATGCTCAACGTGATTTAACTATTGCACGTGCTGTAGCTTATTCCTAATTAGCTGACCAAGTAGCGTCCAAATATATGAACATAAGACTGAATGCTATGAATTAAACGAACAAATGGGTAAAATATTAGCACAAAGGCTTAAACAGAAGGCAGCTTTCAATAATATTATAAAAATTTTGATCTAAATTGGGTAACTCAGGAATCGAAAGTAAATGTAAATGTAAATGTAGGTGTACTTATATAGCGCAAACCTGTCACCCAAAGGGCATCCTGGCGCTTGCTTAGGGAACCCGTCCTGGTATTCCCCTGTGAGAAGCCCCGGCAGGGTGTCCACAGGGTGAAAGCCAGGCATCCCGCCACGAGGGGCCGTAGTGGAGATTAAGCAAGCTATTGCCCAGAGTCGCAGAGTGTGACCCCGTGAGTCGAGTAGGCACCGGAGCGAGAATTGTCGAGACCGTGGAATTTATGAGCCCGAGACCCGCTGAGGCGGGGAATCGAACCCTGGTCCACGGTCGATCTCAGCTTCCGGGTCTGCCGCCTCTAACCACTGAGCCACGCTTCTCCACAAAGTAGGGGTTCTAAAGGAGTTTCGTGACATTTATCAGTTGTTGTATAATGACCCGAATGATGGTATCGGAGTAGAGAAAAATATTTTGGAATATTTAGAGAACCTTGAACACGCTGATTGCACGAAGAGCCTTGAAATACATAAAGTCGCTCTAGCAGCCCCCATTTTATGGGAAAAGATTGAACTGGCTATTTTGGGTCTTGCCCCAGGGAAAGCAATGGGACCAGATAATATTCCGTTGGAATTTTATCGTACTTTCCGTAACATATTAAAACCAGAGTTACTTAAAGTCTACCGTCAGGCTTTTATGGGCTATCCTCCTGATTCTTGGTCTATGGCCACTATAGTCATCTTTAAGAAGAAGGGAAAGGAGGGTACGGAGCTCGGGTCATTTAGACCAATATCCCTTATTACTTCAGATAGTAAGATTTTCTCTAAGATTCTCGCTAACGGACTAAATGATCTTATGCCCAGGTTGGTTTCCAGGATCCAACATGGATTTATTAAAAAAAGGGATACAACTGACCATGTTAAAAGTATTATTTCTCTACTAGATTGGGCGCAGCCCACGGGATCCCCGGTCGGGATTGCCCTGTTGGATGCTGAAAAAGCATTCGACAGGGTCGACTGGGGGTTCCTGTGGTCTGTGTTGGAATGGAAAGGGTTTCCTATAGAATATATAAATGCAATACGGGCACTATATATCAACCCCAAGGCCGCCATTTGGATCGCTAGCGAGAGTTCTGATTTTTTGCCAATAACAAGGGGAACAAGGCAAGATTGTCCTTGTTCCCCCCTGTTGTTCGCATTACATATTGAACCCTATCTGAATAGACTAGAGAAAGAATCTGACATTGCTCCGGTAAAGATTCATCAAGTTGATTTTAAAGTCTTTGCATATGCCGACAATGTCGCTATAGTCACTTCTGATATTAAAATGGCGCTACCTAAAATAATAAAAGAGGCCCAGGAGTTCGGCAAACTCTCTGGGTATAAATTGAATATCGCCAAAACGCAGTTGATGCATTCGGGTGAGGGTCGGCCGGATGATATGGTTTTTTCTCCTGAAGCCTCTTATCTCGGCATAACGATATCCGCAATAATAGATGACATTGTACGGCTTAACACAACCCATATATTAGATTTAGCTAATAGGATTTTGGAGAGATTGGATAATTTACATTTATCTTTGTTTGGTCGTACTAATGTACTTAAAATGGCAATATTTCCAAAATTGTTCTACTTGTTTCGTTCGATACCCCTGCTGTTTCCTTCTGAATTTTTCAATAAATTAGATAGAATGGCCTCTAGGTTTCTTTGGGGCTATCGGAGATCCAGGAGAGCTCTTAAATGGTGCACATTACCTAGGATTAGCGGTGGCTGGGGGGTACCGCATTTTCGCTTATATTACTGGGCAGTTGTATTAAGATATATGGGAATTTAGATTTTTGAAGATATTCCTATGGATGAATCAATTAGGCCATCAATTTATGAAATGCTTTTGGGGAAGGAGGTACGACAATGCTTGGTGAGAGTAATAGAGCCTAGCTATTACAAAAAAAACAAAATTTAAAATCATGCTAGCAGCAATGCAAATCTGGAAGCAGTTCAAAAAAAGATTTAATTGCTGTCCCGAGTTGAATTATTACACGCCTTTGTTGCATAATCAGATTTTACCTGGACTCTTCAGAGGCCCGGTAATATTGAGATGGCACTCACTCCGCAGGAGTGCGCTTATTAGGAGATTTATATCAAGATGGGCAATTAGTTTCTTATTCTTATTTGCAACAAAAATATAATTTACCAAGAATGGATTTCTTCAAATACCTTCAAATTCGAAGTTTCTTGGAGGCAAAAGCCCTTCGAGTACAAAGTACATTTGCAAAAATTGACATGCTAGAATCTAGTACAAATAGCAGCAGAATCGGTGTAATATACCAGATGATGGTAAATAGGATGCAGGATGATTTGTGTGTTTATATAGATAAATGGCAAAGGAAGTTAGGAATTGAGAATGTTGATCTACTTAGAGCGATAGAGTTGTCTTGCAATGTTTTATGTGATGGCTTGGTTAAAAGTCAACATTTTATGTCCATTTTTGATTTATATTACTCCCCTGCTAAACGAGCTAAATGGAAAGTAAATAGTGGAGGAAAATGTAACCGATGTAACTCTATCGCTGCAGATTCTATTCATATGTTTTTTACCTGCCCTAAATTACTTCAATTTATCACGGATATACAATTTTTTTAAATACTAGTTTAAGGATACAAGTTGCACTATCTTCTGAATTAGCAATTCTTGGAATTCAAACTGATCAAATCGGTATAAGATCAGTAGAGGAAGAAGGCTTTTTATTTATCAGCATGTCTGTATTTCGGTTTTGTATAACTTCCCACTGGCTAGATGGTGATCCTCCAGCTTTCAATCATTGGCAGACAAAATTATTATCCATTTATCAACTAGAGAATGCAGTGTATAAACGGAAGGGTCGGATAAGAAAGATGGCTGGTCAAAAACTTTGGGCTCCTATTGCTAATTGGATATGACAGCTCTCCCTAACAATAGATAACTTCCCCAGAAATCAATGCTTACAATATTGCCGTTTTGTTTATACAGCATTCTGTATTTTTTCCTTCCTTTCTTATCGTTGCACGAAGATAAGAGAAACAAATGAATGTTCTGCCAGATTTGTATTTGTATTTGTATCTGTATGTGTATACTGTTCCTTCTTCTTTTTCCTTTCTTGCTGTTTATGAATCATTTTATTTTATGTATAACTATCTGCTGACATAAAACTAATTTAAAAAAAAAGAGAACACTGCATTAGAAATAAACATTTCAAACGTGCACGTGTCTTCATTGACTTCTCGTTCTGGATTGATATGTTAGTATAACAAAAGAGTGTTCATGTGTTCCACGTTACCTGAGGTGTTCTAAGTCCATGTTCTGGGTTGTCTAAACATTGGGAGTTTGTAAGAACCAATGAGACACTGATTGCTAGTCTGGTAGGGGATTTTGGGTACTAAGGTGAATTTTGGCACACCCTAATTCACTGAGGTTCCAAGTCTCTATGCACAGTTCTGTGTAGGAGCAGAATCCCTGCAACATGGCGCCCAATCATTGGTGGTCTTATTACATGACACTTGAGTAGTGCTATATTCAGTCCTTAACCCCTTCACTATTGTTTCCGGTTAACAGTGGTGTCGGACAAACCTACCTATACTTACGTAGGTCTTTTCAAGCTTGATACTTGTAAAACGGTTTCCTTGAATTACTACCCAGTTGTGCTACAAAGTTTACTTTGTATTTATTCCTTTCTGTGTCACTATGGCCGCGGTAGACATTCCGCAACATAGTCGCATTGCGGTGCGCAATCACTTCCAGACTTATAATGTCCCAGTGGAAGGCATGGCTGTGATTATGGTTGTGAGTGCGGAAGTAGCTTACCCATATGAGATTTTTTATTCGTGGGTGACCTTCCCAGCTGTGAATGCAAATACTACTGTGTTCGACACGTACACTGCAACTGTCGTGCCACAGGACTACACTCCGTATAGGACACAGGAAGTTCCGATTAACGCTTAGCAGCACCGCGTTTGGTTTAGTGGCGTCCTACCCCACTCTTTGACAGCCCCGAAGTTAGGTCTGTTGTCCATTCCAGGCGCAATATGGCCTGTTTTGGATTTACACCTCATTCTCAACACGGGGCTTGTCCTATTGCAGATATAAGACAACTTCATGTAGTCGCAATATGCTTAATTAGGTTGTTGGTGCAGTACATTTCCCGCAATCTCCCGGGCGGGGCCCCAGGTGGTGCGGCGCTTCCAGCCGGACAGGGCGGCATGAATCTCAGTCCCGTGATGGTTAACGCTGTAATGGGCAAGCGCCCCCAGATTAGGGATGATTTTCCTTTCTGGTTTGCCGAGAAGTTTGACCAGCTGGAAGCTGTATTTCCTAACATGACTCCTGATGAGAAACACAGTATTCTGACAATTAGCATGCCAAAAGACTTGGTCCCGGAACCTGGTGACTGTGAGACATGTTATGTTATGTTATGTTATGTTATGTTATGTTAAAGTATTTATTTAGCGCAACATTCACCGGATAGGTTTCTTGGCGCTTCTAGGGACATAGCTCTAGATGGCTTGACAGGTTTCAGGTGGAATAGGCTTGTCGGAACAACCACGTTTTTAACTGGTTTCTGAACTGAGGATGGGAGTGATTGGAGCGTATTGAGAGAGGGAGGGAGATCCACGTTTGGAGAGCCAGAGTGGAAAACCGGGACCCGCCATGTTTAAGGCGCTTATATCTCGGGGCGATCAGAAGATGTTGGCCAGATGAGCGAAGAGTGTGGGAGGGAGTGTATTTCCTAATCCTTTTGGGCGTTCGACTAACAGTGCCTTATGTACTTAAAGATACTGCGTTGTTCTACTGGGAGCCAATGCAATTGTTGAAGTAGTGGCTTTACATGCTGTCGAGCTGGGAGTTGAAAGATAAGTCTTGCCGCATGGTTCTGTATTAATTGAAGGCGTTGTAACTGGTATGCCGGAATTCCAACATAAAGTGAGTTGGCATAGTCCAGTCGCGAGATTATGAGCGCGAGAACGACCAAAGTTAGTGCCTCTGTTGATAGGAATCTTTTTAATTTCTTTATTTTCTGTAGCATGAGGAAACAGACCGAAGTCAGAGAGCTGATCTGGGGTTTTATTGAGAGGTCCTTGCTTATCTTGATCCCCAGGCTTTTTGCCGAAGGTACTGGGTCGGGCGGAAGACCCAGGGATGGAGGCCAGAAATTAGTGTTCCAGGGATTTAGAGTGCTGCCTGTCAGGATCAGTTCTATTTTGTCTGGGTTCAATTTTAATTGATTGATGTTCATCCAATTGCTGATATAGATCATAATAGCCTGCAGATTGGATTCACATAGATTAGTGGGTTGAATGTTGAAAATTAGTTGCAGATCATCTGCATAGTTGAACACCAGAACATCCATTTCCTTCAATGTGGTAACCAGAGGCTGCATATACAGGTTAAACAGGAGGGTGGATAAAGAGGAACCTTGTGGAACTCCACAGGAGAGGTGACCTTTCTTTGAGCAGAAGTTACCTAATCGGACGGATTGATATCTGTCCGTCAGGAAGGAGTGTATCCAGCTCAGAGCCTGACCCCCGATGCCCGTGCTACGGACACGGTCGATCAGGATATTATGATCGACCGTGTCCAAAGCCGCGGACAAGTCGACAAGAATCCGGGCCTGAGGGGAATCAAGGTCAGCTCCGGTGCGTAGCTCATCCATGACGGTCAAGATGACAGTTTCGGTCGAGTGAGCTGGCCTGAAGCCAGCCTGGTGGGAATCCAGGTAGCAAGACTCCTCGACAAAGGAGCTCAGGCAGCCAGCCACATGCGCCTCCAAGATCTTACTCAAGTAGGGCAGAAGGGCTATAGGGCGATAGTTGCTCATCACTAGGGGATTAGCGCCGGGTTTCTTTAGGATGGCGAGAATCTCCGTGTTTTTAAAGGAGTCGGGAACAGTACCGCTACAGATTGAGGTGTTCAGAAGTGCCGTAGGGGGATCAGGGCAGGCACTGAAAGCTTTGCGTAATATGTGAGGGGGACCACTGTCAAGAGGGGAGCCTGATTTGACTTTGAGCAGCAGGTTGGAAAAGGATTCTGGGGTGATAGGGGGAAGATGATTGAATTGGGCTGAGTGATGGCAAGGTGGGGCGGGTGGGATAGGCAGGTTGGATGCTGGAATGCTAGCTTTTATCGTGGCAATTTTTTCAAAAAAGTAATGATTTCATGAATCGCATAGTTCCTGAGAGTGCACAGGTTGCGCCGAGACCCTCTCAAGGCCTGTCAGTTCATCTACGATTGAAAATATCTCTCTAGTTTTGTTGGCGGAATTCAGGATTTTCAGCGAGATAAACTCAGTTTTACATGAGGTAACAGCAGTGTTGTATTCCTTAAAAAGAGACAAGTTGATTAATTTTAGTTCAGGTTCGTAGTGCCTTCTCCATTTTAGCTCAGCTTGTCGAAGACTTAATTTCAGTTTTTTTAAGGCGGGTGAGAACCATTTTTGAGCATCTTGTGGTATGCGAGATCTGATGTTTTTGAGAGGGGCGACTTTGTCGCTAGCCGATTCCAGCCAGGTGGTAAGGTTTTTCGACTGAGTGGTGAGGGGGGTGGCTAGGGGCGTTGAAGCTGTGTTAGTTAAGATAGTTTTAAATGTCTCAATACAGGCTTGACCCCAGTTCCTAGCTAGCGTACTGCTTGGTCTGACGGTAGGAGCCACAGCGATGTTTGAGATCGAACAGGTTATTAAGCTGTGATCAGACCAGGTGCAAGGGCAAATTACCAATTGTGTGATATCTAGGTTTAATGTCCACACTTGATCTAAAATATGACCCTTATTGTGCGTGGCAGCATGTGCGTGCTGGGAGCAGTTTAAGCTCATCATGGTTTCTGTAAGTTCTCGAGAGGATAGACTTTCGTTTGTATCGCCCGGCCAGTAATTAAAGTCGCCAACTATCAGCACACTTGAGTGATTGATCACCATGCGGGCGATAAGGTCGCCAAAGTCCTGCGGGAATGAAGGCATGTGTAAGGGTGGTCGATACACAACCACACAAGCCAGGGAGGACTGTCGGGATTCCAATTTAATTATCAGAATTTCTGTGTGCGATATTTGTGTGGTTTTAAGCATGGAGAATTGGTGCTTTTTGTTGACTATGGCAGCTGCTCCTCCACCCATTTTACCTGCAGCCCTATCAACGTGGAGTAAGTAGTAGGGTCTGGGATAGCAGCTAAGATATCCGGAGAGGAATCGGGGGACAACCATGTTTCGGTCAGAAACAGAATGTCCGGCCTGTGACTGTCGATCAGGGAGAATATTTCTAACTGATGTTTGCCAAGTGATCGAGTATTAAGGTAATAGATTGACAGGTCGTGTTCCTTGTTTGTGCATGGAGTAGGCTCCACTGCAGCTTTGACATATGGGTAAATGGGGATAGATGATGCGCTATTAAGCTGTGAGGGATTAGATGTAGTTGGTCTGGGAGCAGGGGGAAAAAGTCCCTGCTGCTCTAGGGAGTGGAGAAGAGCAGAGTCTGTCCCTTGGTTGCCCTTCAGAGATTTCAGCTTGTCGGCTGAATATGTTAGGGGTTGGGCATGGTGGCTAGCCTCTAGCCCCGGTATGCCGTGGACGGGCACAGACAGGCTTGCCTTTAGCGTGCCTTTGGCGCGCTGTCGGCGCGCCCGCTGCGCGCATCCTCTGCGCGATGGCCAACACATACGGTTTTATTGGGAGAGAAGTGGGATAAGACCTTTGCGGCAGTATACAGGAGGTGCTTTGGCACTCCGTCAATGACTGTCCTTCCTACGGTCCTTAAGCGTGTTCAAGATAAGCACGGACCCGAGGCAGTGGTTAAATTGGGTATGCGCCTATGCGGTGCTTTTGACGTAGTGTCCGATCTTGTACTTGCGAGCTTTACACCCTTGGTGGATACAATGGGCGGCATCATTCACATCTCCGGATGTCATGTTCATTTTTGATGCCTCCTTACAGTCGCATGAGTTTCTGCAATATGAATTTGTTCATTCTGCACCTTTGGCTATGCGGCGTTTGGAGGATTTCCATTGTATCATATACACTGATGGTTCAGCGGAAATTGCGCATGTGTCTAAACAAACATACGTTTCCGCTTGCGCCATTGTGGTAGGTGCCATGGTGAATGATGAGTTCAAGTCCAGAGTCGTGCACATGCAGACTCTAGGGGACTGCACCACACAATTGGCAGAGCTTCGTGCTCTGATGCTTTCATTGGAGTACGCTGATCCTAGTGTGACAACTCTTATTGTGAGTGATTCTTTCTACTGTGTCCAGTCTTACAATGAGAACCTCTTCTTTTGGATTCGGAATGATTTTCGTGATTCCGAGGGTAGCACAATAAAACATAAAATGATCTGGGTCCGAGTGGCTGAGCTTAAAGAGCAGTTGCCCCTCGTGTTTGTAATTCACACCTTGGGTAATCAGCGCGTAGGAGTCCACGCTGTTGGCAATTCATTGGCAGATGAGGCCGCGAAATCAGCAGTGTCATCATATTTGGTTGCAGCAGTTACACGGTCCAAAAGTAGGATTGATGAGAATATCTTGGCAGCTGTTGCTGCGACTGATAAGGGAAGTAAATATCCTAAGGGGTTCCCTTTGAAGTATTCATACCACTTAAGTCCTGATAAAGTTCCTTATGTGAAAATACCTGACGTTGGTGAGAGTTTGATTCCCAACGCAGATCGCAGGCACACATTGCTCACAGCGGCCCATGAAGGAGTTGCTTCTGCGCATGCGGGCATTTCGGCAACTGTGGCTCAGTTACAACAGCGTTTCTGGTGGCGGGGACTGTACAAACAGACGCGTGATTATGTCCTTCAATGTGACATTTGCCAGCAGATTAAGCCTTCAACTGCAACGCGTCCACCCCAGACACAGTTGTACATTTCTAATAAACCACTTGGTTGTGTTTATTTAGATCACTGCGGTCCATTTTCTTCTGATACTGCGTATAAGTACATCTTAGTAGCAGTTGATTCATGCACATGCTTTGTGTGGGTGTGGCTTCACCGCAGCGCTGATTCACGAAATGTCATAAGAGACTTGCGTGTCTTTGTAGGGATTTTTGCCTGTGGTACCTTCCATTCAGATGAGGGTCCGGCTTTCGCCTCTAAGGCGTATAAGGATGCCATGACTTCATTGGGCGTACAAGTCAAGTTTTCGTCTCCATATAGTGTTGTGGAACGGATGAACCGTAACTTAAATCAATCTTCGACAGCTCGAGTTATAGGCACTGGCAGGAACTGGCTGGCCCACCTCGACGGTCTAGACTCGGCGGCTGTTCCTGCCTCCTTTGACGTAGATGAACATTGCAATGTTTTACAGAATCAACAAGAGACAGTCTTGCAATGGAACATTTGCCCTCCACCTCGGATGATGCATTGCAGATCTCGGTAGTTGGCTGGCTACCCCAAGTTGGAGAACTGGTTCGGAAGAAGATTGAAAACAAGAAAGAATTTGGTCCCTCTTATCGAGCTCCAGTTCCAGTGCTTGGTGTGAAGGGCACAAGATCAGTCATTTTACCACCACTTCCAGGTCGTAAGGAAAACAGGTATATCTCCATTGCCAATATCAAGATACACAGAGTGGCCGATTCTTCTTAGTATGACACCGGCAGTTTCATGTCCTTCGATTGTGAGAAATTCTGTTTTGGCCCCGGCCCCGGCTTCTAATCCAGTGCCTGAGGTTGCCCTCGAGATGCCTGCAATTTCTAGTCCTTTATTGAGTACACTGCCTGATACTCAACTTGATGAAACTGACTACACTTACCCAACTGACTTATCTATGCCTGATTTACAAACTCGCTTGGCCACAGATTTTCGTTTGACACTGTTTCACACACATCAAGAAAGCCTTCAAGGATTACAGTTTATGCAAGGCTGTTTAAAAAACATTTTTTGATTCCGCCTTGGACCTATATTTGGCTAGTGCTTTTTTCGATTTACCTTTTTATGTCAATCGGTTTTGTGTTTTATTTTTTCCGTCTCGTCAAGGGACACTATGTCGAGGAGAGAACATGTATTCGACATATAAATGGAACATTGGCACCCCATTCCGCATCACACAGATTGAAGAGAGACTTGGCTTTTGTTAATATCACTGCTTGGCCTGTCTTAGACGGGATTGTATGGGATGCTGTTAAATTTCAAGTCCATGGCCCCACTGAGGTTATAAATGTCCCTAATGTGCTTAGAGTTAACATGGGGGATGTGTTAAACAAAATATACGTTCTGATGATTGGGATGTTCAGGCCGTAGAAGGGTTGTTTTCAGATTTGAAATATTATGCTGCCTTTGATGCTGAACATTTGTATTTAGAATCTGCTAATTATGGTGATTTGTTTTGTTACCAACATTTTGGCAATCATTACCTACATAAAACTAATACCAGGAGGAGCAATGTAAATTATACACAATGGGAACATTGTCCAGATCCTATACAAGACAGTTCTGTTTCCTTTTTGAAAAAGTACACTTATTTTACTGAATTTAATCAGTCAAATCCCAATGCATTTTATTTTAAAATGACTGAAAAGTCCACATCCAAAGTTATACATACCGATACTGAATTATTGTACTCGAAGTCCTTTCTAGACCAGCTAGCTGTTGGAGGCTACGAGTTATGGAAGGAAACAGTTGACCTTAAATCTGTTTGGGGTTCTAAAAGTTGGCAGGTGCAAGGCACTGAGGCTTTGCACCGTGCATGTCTCATCCCGAATCTTATATTGTTTTTGAACTCTACAATTTCACAGACAACTTGCTTTGGATTGGCTACCACTAAAGAATTAAATGCTCCTTCCTTCCCCAATTTGGAAGAATATTCAGGTTGGGGTAATACTACAAAAATTTTGATCAGAGAGTTGCGAACTCTGTTGCTAAATTCTTCTTTTAACATATCCAGTTTGGATCCCAATGGCTGGTTGCTCTGGCACAGAAGTGTTGACTCGTGCCAACATCGTTTTCTGGCTTTGGCTCAAGGCTTTACACAGGTCAGGGTGGATCCCTGTTTTGAGAGTGACCATTCGGTAACTTCCTATTCTGTAGGCAAATTATGTCAGAATTGGCTCAAACATTCTACCTTGGCTTCAGTTAAATTGCATTTATCTAAACTGACTGACGATGTTGATCTGAATGATTTCATAAAAGACATGGCTAAAGGTAGATCTAAAAGATGGATATATGCTGTTTATAACAAATTCTGGAAGACATCCCAGATAGAGGCGGCTACCCGCCTTAGGGCTATAGATCAAGCTAATTTAGAAAAAGTGCTGGCAGTTGTAGATAATAGCATTAACACATTTTCTTCCCGCATTTACACATTGGATAATATTGCGACATCTGTTGTTGATATTGTGCAAGATGAAGTGTCTGTTTTGTATCATGGTCAAAATGAATTGCGTTCTATTATGCAGTTTGCTTGGACCCTGCAGACGCTCAAGGGTGGAAAAGTGCCATGGCATTACATGAATACCTCTTCCCTATTTGCCCCGTTTAATTTGACTGACAAGCAACGTTAACTTTCAATGAAGGATGCCTCTTTTTCCATGTTACACATTGAACGATTAGAGTCCTTACCATTTTCTGTGGCGGAGGCTAACACTGCAACGTGGCTTATCCACGGATTGATAACTCTCCCGTTTCCCTGTTCGAGTTTAAAACCTTTATGAAGTACTTTGCCATAGGTAGATATGAGCCTCTTGGAAGTTCTTATCTCCATGAAGCCTGGTCGCTTCCTTTTACATATAGATGCCTTAGGGAGGGCAGGGAAGTTTATTTGAATGGTGAAGAATGCACTGAAACACCGGATCACTCATTAATGTGTAGACATATCCAATTACACGGCTCCTGTAATCAAGACAAGCCTAATTTAGCCTGTGTTTTGTAAGGTACCCCCGTGCCCGCTATCCTTCCCACATTCACATTACTGGCAAATGGGACTTATTTACTATTAAACAATGAGGATTGCAGCTGGTTAATAAAAGGAATTGCTTATGTCGTTACCGTCAGTGAGCGTGTGTTTTTTTTTTTATTTGTTTATTTGCATATCAAGTAGAGCATCAGTGTGTTACAGTCGGTATAAAAGCGAACTCATATTGGTACGCTCCTTGCAGTACAATAATAACAGTCGTGATATAAATTTTCTATTTTGTTGCATTGCAGTTAACTCAACAGAACCCCCATGAAACCTTCCACCCGCCACCCCTAGTAAACCCACCCTTGGCACTCATACTTTGTAATTGCAGTTATCCATTGGTATTTGGCTACTCCCATAAACAGCTCATTCCTAATACATTATTCTATACAATCAGCCAGAGATATAAACAACAAAATGCGTGGGTTTCCCCGCTGCCATGTTTCAAGGTGCACCAGTCATCATCGCGGTAAGTTGTGGCGTAGTGAGGGCGGTTCACAGTTCAAGCTGCGGATAATGAGGCATTAGACCCCTCGTCCCCCTCCGCCTCAAAGGCTCCTAGTATGGCGAACCAGTCCAGCGATATCAGTGTCTTCCTGTGGCCCCTACGTTCCTCGCGCTGCAGTGCCCCTCCCTCTGCTCTGCCCCAACGTATAACCTCTGCTCTCCACATGTCAGGGTCAGGTGGTTTGGGCGATTTCCACTGCATGGTTATCGCGCGTTTCGCAAGTAGCATGGCCATATCAGTGAAGCGCGTCGACACACTTCTTTTACGCGCCCCTGGCCTTAGCCCTAGTATTGTGTGTTCTAATGTGCGGGTTAGCAAGGGAGCCCCCGCTTTGGTAAGTGAGTCATGTATGTTGGTCCAATATTAGCCTAATTTCGGGCAGTCCCATAGCATGTGTATTAGTGAAGCATCATCTGCTCTGCATCGGGGGCAGGTGTCAACAGCGTCAGAGAACATAGCGTGTATACGGCGTGGCGTGAGATACGCCCGGTGCAAGACCATCAATTGAAAAACTTCGGATTTCTGGCCACTTTTTTGGGGAATTGCAGGATTCGCTCCCATTCTTTATCCTCGAGTGGTCTTCCTATGTCGCCCTCCCATTTGACTTTAAGAGGCAGTAAGGAGGTCGCTCTCCCGGTTCTGATTCCAGCAGTAAGCCATCTGGTTAGGTGGCTTCTCGCTCCCATGAGGTATTGCATCGTCAGTAGTGGGTTCGTGGGTGGCTCTTCGCCCTCTCTTGCCCACATCGCCGTCACATAGTGACGTAAACTAGCATGTAGGAGGAACGAGCCTCCTGGGACGTTATGTGCGGCCCTGAAGTCCTCAAAAGACAACATGCGTCGATCTGCAAAGAGGTCTCCAATGTGCATTACCCCTGCGTCATGCCATGGGGCTAGCTTGTGGGTTGTGAGCGTACCCGACTCCAGCGGGATACCTAGTAGCGGCGGGGTCGTAGGGGCGTATGAAGTCATGGGGGACGTGTACTTTACTGCTCTCCGCCAATATTGTATAGCAAGTCGGAGAAGAGGGGGGGTCTCCCTAGGTAGCTCCGAGCGGGGCAGAAGTAAGATATGGAGTTTTCCCTTGGACCGGTCCTCCTCCGTCATGTCAATCTCATGTAGGTTCCGGCCCGCCAGCCAGTAAGCCAGCCATTGTAACTGACATGCATAGTTATAGGCCCTGAAGTCCGGTGCTCCCATACCCCCAGCCCCAGAGGTAAGCTGTAATTTAGCAAGGCCTATGCGTCTCCGCCCCAACCCCCATATAAGCTCCGTTAGTAATGTGTCTAGTGCCCTGAAAGTTGAGGCTGGAATCAAGAATGGCAAGTTAGTGAAATAGTAAATGAGTCGGGGAAGCACCACCATCTTGGAGACTGCCACTCTACCCGCCACTGACAAAGGCAATGACAACCAGAATAGTATCTGTGATTTGAGCGCTCTCATAGCTCTGCCCAAGTTGCCTTCTATCATTTCCTCTGCACCTCTGTAGATTTGGATCCCAAGGTAGCGGAAAGTGGTGTCCGCCATCTGGAAAGTGTACGGCGTGAAAGACAGTGGTGCAGATGGGCCGGTGGTATTAAAGCAGTAACCATATGACTTGGGTTCGCTTATCGCGAGGCCCGATAGCAATCTGTATTCCTCAAAAAGCGAGGGTATAGGGTGTAGGTCACCCCTCAGATCACGGAGGTACAGGATGATATCATCAGCATAGGCGGACACCACGTGTGTCGTCCCGCCCCTCTGAATGCTACGGTGAGAAGCCTCCTTCCGGAGCTTACAAAGCAACGGTTCGAGCGTCAGGATAAATAAGAGCGGGGAGAGTGGGCACCCCTGTCTGGTACCCTTTGCAATGGCCAATGGCTCAGAGATACATCTGGACGTTCGAACCCGCGCCGTGGGGCGGGTGTAGAGCAGCCTTACCCATGCAACATACTCCGGGGGCCACCCGAATTTTTCAAATGTGCCAAACATGAAATCCCATCTGAGGGAGTCGAAGGCCTGTTTTAGGTCTAGTGAGATACAGCCCTCCGTGCTTCCATTCGCCTGGTCTCGTAACATCAGTTGAGCTAGTCTACGGAGGTTCAAAGCTGTGCTCCTACCAGGTACAAACCCCCACTGGTCGGGATGGATCAGTTGGGGGATGTACTGCGTCAGTCTAGTTGCCAGCACTTTGCTCAGTATTTTGTAGTCAGTATTAAGGAGAGACAAGGGTCTGTAGTTAGCTAAGTGCATCCCGTCTCTGTCCGGTTTCAATAGGGAAGTTATCAAGGCCTGTAGGGATGATTGTAGTAGGGAATTGGTCTGTAGTGCTTCATGATAGATGATTTGTAGCCGCGGAGCGAGTAAGTCAATAAATGTCTCGTAAAATTCTACAGGTATGCCGTCCGTCCCAGGAGTTTTATTCTTCGGGAGGGCGCGTATCGCCTGTTTAATCTCTGCCGTAGTGATAGTACGTTTCAGATCATCTCGCTGTCTATCAGTGAGCCGTGGTAGAACCAGGCCCTCCCTAAAGTTCTCAAGTGCCGTTTGCGAGAGGGGTTGGTGCGGGCCATATAGTGTGGTGTAGTAATCCTTGAATGCAGTGTTGACTCCTAATTGAGTTGAAGCTATTGAACCTTTTTGGTCTGTAATTTCCAAGATTGGGAGGTGTGTCGGGGAGTTCCGTATTATGCGGGCTAACAGTGGACCTGACCGATCAGCTTGAGTGTGCTGTCTGTTAGTGTATTCGCGATAGTCCTGTAATCTTAATTCTTCAAGGAGCTCAGCATGCCTTATGTGTGCATCTTGTAGTGGCGTAAAGTGTAGGTGCGTGCTCACTGCTTCATTCTCTAGCATCGCCAGTCTACCCTCTACTTCCTTAATGCTATCTAGTACCTCCCTCTTCATGCCCACCCGGGTGGCCAACGCCTCCCCTCTAATGTAGACTTTGAACGTGTCCCACTCCAGTCGTCTGGAGCTAGCAGTGCCAGTGTTCGTGGTAAAGTAAGTCTCAATGGTGTCCGCCATGGACGATTTGAAGACAATGTCTTCCAACAGGTCTGTGGACAACCTCCCAGTGAGCGTGTGGTTTGCTGTAAGAATGTAATGTATCCACCCACGCATGGGAAACTGGATGTTTCCATCTGGCCCGAGATTCCGACCTTGAAAGCAGAGTTCCATAAGATGAGTCGCATAAGAGCTCTATTGTCCCAAACAGAAGTTGCCCTCACATCTGCTTGTGAAACATTTGTCCTTCACATAGCTAACACCCGCACAGAGGTAAATGCTTTATTAAATACTGGCTTGCCATTACATTTCGGTGAGTTAATTCACACTATCTTTAATGCATCCTCCACAACTGGGCTGGCACACTTTTTTAAAGTGGTTAGCAGCGGCCTTGTGACTTCATTTCAGAGTATATTTGGGATCTTTCCTGCTTTCTTTCATTCGATCTTTTCCAGCCTATTTGGTGGATTTCCCAATCTACTGTCTTTTGCTGTTTTGTTTCATTCAAAATGGATGCACGACCTGTGTTTCGAGACGAGCTGTTACGACTGGCACTGTTTCACAACAGAATGCTTGAGTACTATGGAGCGCTGCCACTTGCCACCTTAAGTGCAGTTTATGGATTATCGTTTCAAATTTCCTAGTTTACATGTGTCCAGCCTGTCTTTCATTGCCTGAACTGCGATTTCGACTGGGCCCTGGATTTGTGTCTCTGCAATACGTTGTCTCCTGATGTGGATTATAACCAGCTCATGAGCCCCTTAGTTGCTCATGAATTGCTTTGTTCTGATGAAGGGATTATGGCCTTTGCAGCGACGCATGGCATGCTGGGTCGTTGGAATATATTTGCAGCGGCGCAAGATTTCTTGGCACACAGCTTCATTGAGAACCCACAGAGTTGTCCTCTGATGGTGCTAGAGGCTCCGATAATTGAAGGGCATGTATGTTGTTTCCCGCTATTAAATTGGATGGCTGAACTATTTTTGGATGAGAACAGTGACTTCCTATTGGAATCTGTTGCTGCATATTTTGCATATTCAATGTTAGGATGAAGTATGTCATCACCATTTATTGGACATTGAACATTTTGTAAATAATTTTTTTCTTGCATATGAAAATGTTTTATGCCCCAGGCCTATTGACTTTGCTAAAGCCACTGACTACATTTTCTTGATTATGAGATTTTGTTTTTGTGTGACATTTTTTTATTTTTTCACTTGCGCAAATTTGAGCTGACTGTCGTACTTGAACTCTACATTCCAAAAATGTGCCCCTTATGTTATCTTATCTTATCTTATCTTATCCGTGCTCGGGTCAAGGAAGGGTGTCATATAGATATGCTTTGCCTTCACACTGTGTTAAGTTAGCATGAGCTTCTTAGGCGTTTAAACGCCATTTTACCTTTCTGCTACTTCTGCACACGGCATATATTGTTATTAGAGCGTTGAGCCTAGTAGAATGTTTTGCTTCATACGAGAATAATAAATTTTGCTATAGTATCAGCTTTGCTTGGTAAGCTATGTCTGTACAGTGAGTGCCGAGGCCTTCAAGCTTATTTCAACACAGTGGTTGTTGTGAGATCTGATCTTCGCACGTTCTAGACATAACATACATGCAGCTGCGGGCAACTCTGGCTTTAGGCGCGTTTTAATATTGCACTGCACAGAGCACACACACACACTTGATGATGCTTCGCAGGCAGAGAGCTGGTGGAAGATGATGTGATCCCTTACCACTAGGATCAGAGGTATGGGGCCGCCCTGCTAAAACCCAAAGAGACCATCTTTAGATATAATATAATACACTGATTGATTGAAGAAGACTCAGACTAGAGGGGAGGCTTACGATCTTTGCTCCTCGAATTTCTGCGCAGCTTTAGAGCTAATTACGACAGCTTTTAAACATTTAATTTCATCTGCGGAGATTACTTCTGTTTTTAAACAATACCTAGCTCGAATAATTTTGTATTTTTATACATAAACATCGCTCACCCCTCGAGTGTACTTGGCGCCCTGCAGTCACCTCGGTCCACCGCCAGTCATTAGTTGACTGTTTGTTGTGGAGGGAGACTCCGGGGGACAGCCCTATTGCAAAGTCACTCACTTCCTGCCTGTGCCAGGTAGAACCGCCATCTTGGGTCAGCGGTCTAGTAGCTCCGCTTTACCGCACCCAGGCACTATAATTGGCGGTAATTGCGCGAGAGCGCGCAGCGGGCACACGAAGGGCGCACCAAAGACGCGCCAAAGAGAAGCCCGTCTGCGCCCGTCCGCGCCAGTACGTCCCCTCTCGCCAGGGACCCTGGCATGTCATTGGGGAGTAGACTTGTGTACTCTAGTACACGGCTTCATGACTTGAACACTCCAGTGTCTTCCTGTATGAGGACTGCCCCTCAACATCTGCAAGGTAAATCTGTATGTAGGTGTGGATATGCCTTGCCGAAACATAGTATTCCTCTGTTATCTAGGCCGGCCCAAAACCAACAGGAAATCCTGATTGCACAGTTGAATGTAAGATCATTGGCACTTTGCAGAAATTCATGATCTGATCATCGATCATTCCCTTGACATCATATTCCTCACGGAAACATGGATGCAGGAAGATATGAATTCTATATCTAACATGGCCAACCCTGCAGGCTACTCTATCCATCTTCTTAATAGACAGTCAAGAGGTGGTGGTATTGCGGTCTTGACTAAATCGCACTACACTTGCGTGTTTACCAGACTTAGTATTGAAGGCAGTGAAAGTGCCCGTTATACTATTAAGATCAATCCCCATTTCTCGCTGTCAGGCATCTTGATCTATAGACCTCCAGGGGCGGACAGTAGATTCGTAAAAGCTCTCTTGGAGACAGTCTGCTCCCTGGTAGCAGGGGCCGCCAATTTTACCATCTTTGGGGACCTTAACATTCATTTTGATCTGTGTACCGATAACAAAATCAGCAGCTTGCTTGCTGATGTAGCGGCATTCCAGCTCTGCCAATTGGTACGAGGCCCAACACATAAAGGGGGTCACCTTTTGGACCCCATTTTTACTAACTTAGAGGAAGCAGTTGCAAAAGCACCCATTCCTATGACATGGACTGATCATATGTTGGTGATTATGTCCCTACCCAGTCCGGACACTCTCACCCCAGGGCCAACACATAAAGTATGTAAACGTCCTTGGAGGATATTGCGACTAGAGGACTTTCATGCACATCCTTTTATGGATAGTGAAGATACTAACCAGGCCTATGGAAATTTTTATAACTGGATTAACCAGGCACTGGACACCCTTATCCCGGCGGACTGGATTAGAGCCCGTGTGCAGGAGTCTAATCCATGGTTTAACGAGGAGCTTTTAGCCCTAAAAAAGAATGTAAAATCGCCGAACGTAAGTGGCGAAGGGCATATGTACCAGAGTTGAAACCTCTATATGTCGGCATTCAAAAAAAGTATCACAGACAGATTTGTAGAACCCGGGCTGCATATTATACTAGCGAGATAAATGGTAGCCAAAAACCTTCCAAGATTATCTTTAAAATTCTTAAGGAGTTAAGTGCGAGAAAAGCGGCGACTAACGCTACCAGTTCTTACACATTCTGTGATACCTGGCGGCCTTTTTTGTCGACAAAATTAGTAAAATTTATAGTTCCTTCTCTGCCACATCCACCCTTACTCCTCCTACGAACTGCCCAATACATGAACTTAGGACCATACCGGAGATGGATCGAGAGGAATTCCTTAGACTTTGCTTGAAAGTTAAATCTGGCTCTCCAGCAGACCCCCTAAAACCGGAACATTTCAGAGAGGCTGATCCATTGGTCCTTGACCCATTAAGAACTCTGATCAATTCTTCGTTTATTACATCTATAATACCTACCAGATGGAAGCAAGCATGGGTGTCCCCCATAATTAAAAAAACTACCTTGGACCCCTCTAGGCCGGAGAATTTTAGACCTGTCTTGTTGCTTCCTTGGCCTGCGAAGGTTGCGGAGTCCTATGTCAATGCTGTTCTGACTCAACATCTCCATTCTTATAACATTCTGGGTGCTTCCCAGCACGGATTCCGTGCTGGACACAGCACGGAAAC
This sequence comes from Lissotriton helveticus, assembly GCF_964261635.1. NCBI lineage: Eukaryota > Metazoa > Chordata > Amphibia > Caudata > Salamandridae > Lissotriton > Lissotriton helveticus. The sequence goes on along the minus strand of NC_136069.1, from coordinate 1,924,979 downwards.
TGCCCTTCTCAGTGTGACAGAACATCCCCGGACCATTCTGGATTCCGGGCAGACGGCAGCACTGATTTTATTAGATCTCAGTGCTGCCTTCGATACGGTGTCACACGAGGTTCTGCTACATAGACTGGAGACGGCAGGGGTTGTGGGACAAGCCCTGGCATGGTTCAAAGCTTTCTTGACCGGTAGATCCTTTCGGGTATCCACCCCACCGTTTCTGTCTAAAGAATGTAGCATCGAGCAAGGAGTACCCCAGGGCTCCGCGCTCAGCCCGACACTTTTTAATCTGTATGTCCAGCCATTGGCTGAGGTCGCCAAACGGTGGGACCTGTCCATAGTCTCATACGCAGACGACACCCAGCTGGTGGTGATGCTGAGTGACGAAGCCGGGGTAAAAGCGCACAATTTTAAACAGGGCCTTACTGCAGTAACAACATGGCTGACGCCGAATTATCTTGAGCTTAATGCTGACAAGACGGAGGTGCTGGTAGTCGGCAAAAATGCTAAAGCATGGAGTGAGGAATGGTGGCCAGACATTCTTGGCAACCCTCCAGAACCAAAAAATGAAGTTAAAAATCTAGGAGTCTGGTTCGACTCCTCACTAAGTTTTGTTGTCCACACTAAGAAAGTTGCTGCCATGTGCTTTGGAATCTTGCGAAATCTGAGGCCAATACTAAAAAATTTTGATCCGCCTACGTGTCAGCTTGTGGTGCAGTCTACAATCCTTTCACGACTGGATTACGAAAGTTCTCTGTTTCTGGGAGCTAACCAGATGGAGAAGGTTCATTTACAACGCGTCCAGAATGCAGCGGCACGTGCCTTGACTGGACTTCCTCGGTACAAATCAGTGACCGATTCGCTCTCAAAGCTACACTGGCTTCCTATTGACAAAAGAATCCATTTCAAGACTCTGTGTCTTGCTTTTAAAATCTTGAAAACGGACTCACCCCCCATGCTCTGCCCCTTGATGACGAGGTATTCTCCTCGTAGAGCTCTTAGATCGGTGGGACAGTGTTTGGCTGTACTTCCTCGAGTAAAGCTAGCCTTGACGGGAGGACGTTCCTTCCGCTACCTGGCTGCAAAACTCTGGAACGCCCTACCACTGCAGATCCGGAGTTTAAAAGACCTTTTGGCTTTTAGAAAGGCCATCAAGACACACCTTTTCTGTCAGTAGTTGGTTGCGTTATGCTCTCTTTGTTGGCTGTGTATGCTTTCTCTCTTCTGATCAAGCGCCGGGACGCCCCTTTGCTGGGGCAGCCGTGTGCTATATAAGAAAGTGTAACATAACATAACATAACATAACACTAGCTAGGGAGGGTAAGATTTAGGTGCTATTTAGCCTTCTTCCCTCTAGCATTTTAACATGCTTTCTCCTTTTGTTTTCTATGGACTAGTAACTATGCTGATTACTTTGTTTCTTATAATATGTTTGCTTGTGTTAGCTAAGATACTGTGCTTGAGTACACTGCATTAGAAATAAACATTTCAAACGTGCACGTGTCTTCATTGACTCCTCATTCTGGATTGATAAGTTAGTATAACGAAAGAGTGTTCATGTGTTCCACGTTACCTGAGGTGTTCTAAGTCCATGTTCTGGGCTGTCTATCTAAACATTGGGAATTTGTAAGAACCAATGAGACACTGATTGCTAGTCTGGTAGGGTATTTTGGGTACTAAGGTGAGTTTTGGCACACCCTAATTCACTGAGGTTCCAAGTCTCTGTGCACAGTTCTGTGTAGGAGCAGAATCCCTGTGACACTCTATCACCCTCTCTCTCTATCTCTCTCTAACTGTCTTCCTCTATGTCTCCCTCTCTCCCTCTCGCTCCCTCTGTCTCCCTCCCTCTGTCTCCCTCTGTCTGTCTCCATCTGTCTCCCTCTGTTTGTCTACCCCCCTATGTCTCCCTCCATCTGTCCCGCTCCCTCTGTCTCCCTCCCTCTATCGCCCTCCTCCCTCTGTCTGTCTCCCTCTGTCTCCCTCCGTCTGTCTCCCTCCCTCTGTCTCCCTCTGTCTGTCTCCCTCTCTCTGTCTCCCTCTGTTTCCTTCCCTCTATCTCCCTCCCTCGGTCTCTGTCCCTCTGTCTCCCTCCCTCTGTCTCCCTCCCTCTCCCTCTCTCTCTCCCTCTGCCTCCCTATCGCTCTCCCTCTGTCACCCTCTGTCTGTCTAACTGTCTGTCTCTTTCTGTCTCCCTCTCTGTCTCCCTCCCTCTGTCTCTCTCCCTCTGTCTCCCTCACTCTTTCTCCCTCTGTCTCCCTCTCTCTCTGTCTCCCTCCCTCTCCCTTTCTCTGTCACCCTCTGTCTCCCTCCGTCTTATTCTCCCTCTCCCTCTCTGTCTCTCTGTCTCTGTCTGTCTCAGTCTCTGCCTCTATTTGTCTGTCCCTGTCCCTGCCTCTATCTGTCTCTGTCTGTCCCTGTCTCTGTATCTATCTCTGTCTGTCTCCCTCCCTCTCTCTGTCTCTCTCTCTGTCTCCCTCTCTCTGTCTCTCTGTCTCCCTCTGTCTCCCTCCCTCTCTCTGTCTCTCTCTGTCTCATTCACTCTGTCTGTCTCCCTCTCACTTTCTCTGTCTCCCTCTCTCTGTCTCCCTCCTTCTCTCTCCCATTGTCTCCCTCCCTCTGTCTGTCTCTGTCTGTCTCTCTCTTGTCTGTCTCCCTCCATCTGTCTCCCTGTATCTGCCTCCCTGTATCTGTCTCCCTCCCTCTGTCTCCATCCCTTGGTCACCCTCCTTCCTCTGTCTGTCTGCCTCTGTTTGTCTCCCTCCATCTGTCTGTCGCCCTCTGTCTGTTGCCCTCTGTCTCCCTCTCTGTCTCATCCCTCTGTTTCCTTCCCTCTGACTCCGTCCCCCTGTCTCCCTCCCTCTGTCTCCCTTCCTCTGTCTCTCTCGCTCTCCCTCAGTCTCCCTCTCCCTCTGTCTCCTCTTTCTCTGTCTCCCTCTCTCTCTGTCTCCCTCTCTCTCTGTCTCCCTCCCTCTGTCTCCCCCAGACTCCCTCCCTCTTTCTCCATCCGTCTGTCTCCCTCTAACTCTGTCTCCCATGGTTTGCCTCTCTCTCTCTGTCTCCCTCCCTCTGTCTGTCTCCCTCCCTCTGTCGCCCTCCTCCCTCTCTACCTCTCCCTGACTGTCGCCCTCTGCCTCCCTCTGTCTCCCTCCCTCTGTTTCCCTCTCTGTGTCTCTGTTTCCCTCACTCTGTCTCCCTCCCTCTGTCACCCTCCTCCCTCTGTCTGTCTCCCTCCCTCTGTCACCCTCCTCCCTCTGTCTGTCTCCCTCTGTCTGTTGCCCTCTGCTTCTCTTTCTGTCTCCCTCCCTCTGTCTGTCTCCCTCTGTCTCCCTCCCTCTGGCTTCCTTCCTCAGTCGCCCTCTGTCTGTCACCCTCTGACACCTCACACCCAGCTTCCCGGGCACACACACTGCCACGCCCAATCACTTCACAAGTCTTTAAAAGACCATTTACTTGTTAATGAATTTTGTTGTGAATCGCCCCACAGAGCAGAGTGTCTAGGAATGCCTCTTAATTAGCAGCAGTTATGTGCTAAGTGCCCATGACACACCCACCATTTGCAGGCGACACAGTACTGTGTCGGGACACACAGTTTGGAAAGCACTGCCCAAAGGAATAGATGTTCATGCATAATAAATGAGTTCTTGGAGAAATCAATAATCCAAACGAGGGAAGTTCTAAAGGCTTAAGAGTCTGGTTTTCCAAGAACTCGTGACGTGGATGGACGGATGTATGTGACCATGCCTGTATTTGGTTAGCATGGGTAATGCCTAAATAAGGGCTGGATTTCTATGCCTAAATAAGGGCAATGAGAATTGTGCCTATTTAAAGGCATACATCAGGAAACCTATATGCGGGTATCTAAATCGACACACAACACCCACTCCAGTTTCATATGAACGACATTACTAAATGCTAAACATGCTAAACATATCTCAAATATAGTTACACATGAATTGCTAAAAACACGGCTTAAGCATATTTCTAAAAATGCATTTAAAACTGTTGCAATGGATAACATGCAATGGTGCTGTACATATTTAAGCAATGTTTCATTCTAAGCATATATTTACAGTGAATGCTAAATGAATGAATCATAAATATATATACACATGATGAAATGGCTCGTAAATACAGGTTACATAAATCATTTATTATTGACATGATGACATATTGTCTCTGGAAGTTTTTCAAAGAATTCTGTTCTCTATGAATAGTTCTACTATAAGCAGATTACTGTGGCAGAAAAATTCAAATGTATTCAAAAAAATTATCATAGGAAAAAGGTTCCAAAGTTAGTCGTTGTTTTGAAAACTGAGGGCCAAATTCAGAGTTTCTCTGTAAATGTGTGCTAAATCAAAAGTCAGTGTGCAGGCTTGGAGAAAACATGAAATCTTCTATTTCTGTAGACAAAAAGTCATCTACTGTAGTAGGTGAAAGTTGGAATACCTTGTTTAGAAGATTAACCACACATAGATGTGAACCATCACCTTCAGCATTAGGAGCATCAGCAATGTTCGTTTCCGATATTACCTGCATGCCTGTTGTTTCCTCTCGTACTTCAGCAGTAGCAATCTGCGTCTGTGAGATCTCAATGAATGCCATCATCAGGATTGGTAACCCCTGGGGACAACACACAGCATGGGCCGTTATCGGGTCCAGCAGAGTATCGATTTCCGTAGGCATGACTGATGGGTGTGTTACACAGCTGTCTAGCATGCATTCTTCACCGCATAGCAGGCAGCGTAGAACAGGTAAGATGCAATCTTGCCAGATTGGTCTGAATGACAGAAACCATGTGGTATTTAATTCTTGTAGATGAGGTAAACCCAAAATTTGGACGATGCGCTCACAACACTTAATCCAGTAGAGCTTTCTCTATGGTGCTTGGAGGGATGTTGGCGATTTGGCTTGCCATATCGGAGCAAAAGGAATAAAAACAGGATCCCTGCGACGAGTGCTAAAAGTAGCGGTAGTCCACTAAACATAGAGTGCACGTAGTTGGGAATTTTTACGAGGACTGCTTGAAAAGGTGCTAACAGTCCTGAACACATGTTCTTAAATACGTGTACAATACCGCTGATATCGGACATGTTTAAGATACGTCCCAGAATTTCTGAGAAATGTATAGGGCAGTTTGTATTCAAAAGGGCATGTATCTCAGCTGAAGTCCTTGCGACTTGTAGATCATACGTTTCTTTGGCCGAGGTCAGAGGCACGGTTTGTTGCAAAAGAATGGCTTTCATTCTGCTTAGAGTATCAATTCGTATAGAAGAGATGTTCAGTGAAGGCCATAGAGGCAACTCCCTGGCTGTCTCTATTTGGGGGAACAAGACCTGCATACAGCAAGTGACCTTGAATGTAAAAGTTACTAGATAAGGGAAGCCTGGCAACATGCCTCAGCAGCTATGATCATTCAAATAATGTAACTTCCATTTGAAAGTTGTCCAAAAGTTGGATTAATCACCGTGGCTGGTGAACCTTGCAGGTGGCAGGATAAGTTTACAGTGGATCTTGTGCAGGCCCTGTGTAAGTTAATACCCTGACATAGGAGAGAACCGCTTATTGCGTTTCCACAGTTTGTACCGCTAAGAAACACTTCACGCCCCCCCCACTCCAACATCTGTGTGTAAGGTAAATCCCAGGATGTATTGTTTACCCAACCTTTCATATCTGCCTTCTGATATATATGTTTTAGGCAATACTAAAAATGGAAAGTTGTAACAGGCAGAGTAATTTTACCATGTATGAGGCAATCAGTAGCTGGTTTTTCTGCCACTATGAATGGTATTTTTTCCATTTTCTCAATGCTCAGCACTGTATACTCTGCTCCTCTTTGTGCCAGTGTGATCTGTTTATCAGTGAGATTGTATTCTGAAAACAGTTATGTTATGTTATGTTAGGTGCCATTTATAAAGCGCACTAACGCCGAAGCTTTCTGGCGCTGGAATAGTGAAGTTGTGTTGATTAAACACCAAGGCACATAGCCTGTGCGCAGGTTTTGTAGCGTCGAGCCTAATAGCATGATAGAACGTAATTGAGACTGACCATGTTGCAGCATGACCAAGTCTTGTTCCATGATGTCTATGGCAGAGGATACAATGTTGTCTAATGAATATATCCTGGATGACAGAGTCGTTAACCCTTTGTTGACTACAGCAAGAGATTTCGATAAATTAATATGATCAATTTCTCGTATTCTTTCTGCAGTTTCTGCTTGGGTAACCTTCCATATTTCATTATACACAGCGTAGATATCGGCATATTTGAAACGTTTTTGATGTGGTTTTCTTGGTCCTAGCGAGAATTCCCTAAGGTCTGCACCTTCCTTAAGTAGAGTTAAGTGTTGTTTCACATCCTCTAGTGTAGCTTTCTGACGCCAATCAAGGCATAGTTTCTCTGCACTGTATGTTGTTACTTTCCCGGATGCTGGCTTTGAACATAGCGTGGGTCTGGCCTATTGATAGTGAAACCCTGTGTTTTGTTCAGGAATCGATCTTGACAGTTGTTTGTGTCTGTGGGCCAGAGCAACCATTTTCCCCATTCAGGATCTGATCTGTTGTGATGCAAAATAGTATGTACGTCGACCTCATCCTGTGTAGTGCTATTACTTGCAGGTTCAGGTATGGACGGAGTGTTCATGTCTTTGATCTTGACTATCCCAAGGCAAGACGTCATTGTCATTCAAAAACATTATTTGCTCAGGGATGATACAGGCTCTAAACAAAGCTTCTTTCTGTCCCCTGCACTTGCCAATCTTCTGTGCTCCAGCCGGATTTCGTGTCAATGTTGTTTTTTCATAAGTCGAAACCCTGTCTAGACATTTGGACAATAAAGGCTGCAGAATAAATCTGTTTTGTATCTGTTAACATACTTTTCATTCCTGTTTTGTACACATTTTTAAAGTAAAACGTTTCTGGATTGGATATCTTGAACCCTGAAAAATATGGAAATTTCTTTGCAAAGGTTTTTGAGGTGACCTTTGTAAGATTAGGACAATGTTCCTATTGGTTATACATACATACATTTCTAGGTGAAGCAGTTTTATGCAAGAAATGATGGCCATAGTGGTTGTAACAATATAGCTGTTCAAAGTTCGATCATCTCTCTAAATATTCATGAGTTGAGAATGCTACAGACATTTCTAGATCAGACATTATGTTATTAACAGTCTCGAAATCCCAATCATCAGAAAAGGTACTAGAGGTAATAAAGTCACTTAATGAAATTTTAAATAAGGGTGGAATCTTCAAAAGTTCAGATGGGCCAAAAATGTCATAATCAGTTTTGTCCCAAACTATACCATCTGGTATAGGAACGGGTGTGATTTTCACTGATGACAAGTCTCTTGCTTAACGATGGGATGATTTGTGTAGTAGCATAGATACCGGCATATATGAAACATTTTTAACGTGGTTTTCTTGGTCCTAGCAAGAATTCCCTAAGTTCTGCGCCTTCCTTAAGTAAAGATAAGTGTTGTTTCACATCCTCTAGTGCAGCTTTCTGTAGTCAATTACGGCATAGTTTCTCTACATTGTATGTTGTTACTACCCCTGGATGCTGTCTTTGAACATATCAAGGGTCTGGCCTATTGATAGTGAAACCCTTTGTTTTGTTTAGGAATCAAGCTTGACAGTTGTTTGTGTCTATGGGCCAGAGCAACCATTTTCCCCATTCAGGATCTTTTCTGTTGTGATGCAAAATAGTATGCACGTCGACCTCCCCCTGTGTAGCGCTATTACTTGCAGGTGCAGGTATGGACGGAGTGTTCATGTCTGTGATCTTGGCTATCTCAAGGCAAGACGTTTGTTGGACAGTGTTATTCAAAAACATTATTTGCTCTGGGATGATGCAGGCTCTAAACAAGCTTCTATCCCCTGCACTTGCAATCTTTTGTGCTCGAGACAGATTTTGTATCAATGTTGTCTTTTTAAAAGTCAAAACCCTGTCTAGACATTTGGACAATAAAGGCTGCAGAATAAATCTGTTTTGTATTTGTTAACATACTTTTCATTCCTGTTTTGTTCACAGTTTTAAAGTAAAATGTTTCTGGATTGGATATGTTGAACCCTGAAAAGTATGGAAACTTTGTTGCAAACGTTTTTGAGCTACCCTTTGGAGGTGTAGGACAATGTTCCCATTGGTTATACATGAATACATTTCTAGATGATGCAGTTTTATGCAAGAAATGATGACCATAGTGGTTGTAACAATATAGCTGTTCAGAGTCTGATGAAGTCTCTGAATATTCATGATTTGAGAATGCTGCAGACATTTCTAGATCAGACATCATGTTATTAAAAGTCTCGAAGTCCCAATCATCAGAAAAGGTACTGGAGGTAAAAAAGTCACTTAATGACATTTTAAATAAGGGTGGAATCTTCAAAAGTTCCGACGGGCCAAAAATTTCTTTATCAGTATTCTCCCAAACTATAACATCTGGTATAGGAACGGCTGTGATGTTCACTGATGACAAGTCTCTTGCTTCACGATGGGATGATTTGTGTGGCTGTAGAAGTAAGTTCACTCTTCTACTTGCTGTGTCCATTTGAATACGTCTTTCATTTTTCAGTATACCGAGAGTTATTACTAAGCATGGGCGTAAAATCCGCTCCGCTCGCGGATTTTTCGGATTTTCGGCAAATCCGCAATCCGCGAACGCTCGCGAATTTGTCGAAAATCCGTGAATCCGCTCGCGGCGGATTTTTTGCTTGGTTGCGGCGCGCGGCGTGGTGCACGGCGTTCACTTTCCGTCATTTTAGCGTTTGCCGAGTTGTTTTTCTTTGCGAGTGACGCGCCATTTTAGATCTTGCTGCGTGTTCCCGCGGGAGTTTGTCGCCCGCGAATACGTACTCGCGGCTTGCCACCTTGCACAGCAAACCTCGCGAGAGTTCGCAATTGCGAACACGTAGTTGCGGCGGAAAGGAACAATCTCGCACTTGCGAAATAGAGATTTTGCAATTTCGCACAAGAAAATCACCAGCAAACAGGATAAACCTTCAGAAAATTATGATTTTTATCAGAATCACTCCTCAGGTTGACATTTGCATGGCTTTTTTTTTTTGCAAGGAGTCCATTTTGGGGGGGGGGGAGGAAGGAAGTGCCCCACAGTCTCCAACTTCCTGTTCCTGTCCAGCAGGCTCCTCCCAGTGCTTTGTCCATCTCCTGGTCACTTTCATTTGGATCTGGAGCTGGAAGGATTACTTTTTGTGGGTGCTGCTGGATATTTGGATTTGAGGCCTTTTTGACTGTCTTTGGATCACTTTTGGATTAGAAATCAACTTTCACAAGTAAGTTTGTTTGGGGCATTACAGTTGCTGCAAGTAAAATTTTGGAACTTTTTCAGAACATTAAATAAATTATATTGTGGGTAGCCACAGTATCCAGTAGGACCAGGGTTGGTTAGGGGTGCATGATACAACTGTTTTGTTGAATTTAAACACCATTGAGGCCATGGATGGGCTGGGATTGTGCTGATTTTTGTCTTTTTTTTGGGACTGCTGTTGGGGCCCTTTGCCCAGGGGTGGTGAGTGTTGCATGGGCCTAGTCTTTCTGTGGGGTGTCTTCTTAAATTTAAACATAATTGAGGCCATGGATGGGCTGGGATTGTGCTTATTTTATTGTTTTTTGTCGTTTTTGGGGGGCTGCTGGTGTGGCCTTTTGCCCAGGGGTGGTGGGTGGTGCATGGACTGAGTGTGCCTGTGGTGTGGTCTCACTCTCTTTAATGTAAACATCATGGATGGCATTGGATTGTGGTGATTTCTGGCTGTTTTTCTGTTTTTTGGGGGTGTACTGTTGATGTGGACTGGTCATGTGGGTGGTGGTGGTGGCCATCTTGAGTGCTGGCTGGTACAGGCAACATGTGCCTGGGGTGTAAGGGGCCATTTTGAGGAGAGGCAGTGTCTGAGGCCTGCACTTATTTTGCCTACTTTTCATCCATTATGCCCAGGGGTAGTGAGTGTTGCATGGGCCTAGTGTTTCTGAGGGGTGTCTTCTTGAATTTAAACACCATTGAGGCCATGGATGGGCTGGGATTGTGCTGATTTTATTGTTTTTTGTCGTTTTTTGGGCCTGCTGGTGGGGCCCTTTGCCCAGGGGTGGTGAGTGTTGCATGGGCCTAGTCTTTCTGTGGGGTGTCTTCTTGAATTTAAACATAATAGAGGCCATGGATGGGCTGGGATTGTGCTTATTTTATTGTTTTTGGTCGTTTTTGGGGGGCTGCTGGTGTGGCCTTTTGCCCAGGGGTGGTGGTGCATGGACTGAGTGTGCCTGTGGTGTGGTCTCACTCTCTTTAATGTAAACATCATGGATGGCATTGGATTGTGGTGATTTCTGGCTGTTTTTCTGTTTTTTGGGGGTGTACTGTTGATGTGGACTGGTCATGTGGGTGGTGGTGGTGGCCATCTTGAGTGCTGGCTGGTACAGGCAACATGTGCCTGGGGTGTAAGGGGCCATTTTGAGGAGAGGCAGTGTCTGAGGCCTGCACTTATTTTGCCTACTTTTCATCCATTATGCCCAGGGGTAGTGAGTGTTGCATGGGCCTAGTGTTTCTGAGGGGTGTCTTCTTGAATTTAAACACCATTGAGGCCATGGATGGGCTGGGATTGTGCTGATTTTATTGTTTTTTGTCGTTTTTTTGGGCCTGCTGGTGGGGCCCTTTGCCCAGGGGTGGTGAGTGTTGCATGGGCCTAGTCTTTCTGTGGGGTGTCTTCTTGAATTTAAACATAATAGAGGCCATGGATGGGCTGGGATTGTGCTTATTTTATTGTTTTTTGTCGTTTTTGGGGGGCTGCTGGTGTGGCCTTTTGCCCAGGGGTGGTGGGTGGTGCATGGACTGAGTGTGCCTGTGGTGTGGTCTCACTCTCTTTAATGTAAACATCATGGATGGCATTGGATTGTGGTGATTTCTGGCTGTTTTTCTGTTTTTTGGGGGTGTACTGTTGATGTGGACTGGTCATGTGGGTGGTGGTGGTGGCCATCTTGAGTGCTGGCTGCTACAGGCAACATGTGCTTGGGGTGTAAGGGGCCATTTTGAGGAGAGGCAGTGTCTGAGGCCTGCACTTATTTTGCCTACTTTTCATCCATTATGCCCAGGGGTAGTGAGTGTTGCATGGGCCTAGTGTTTCTGAGGGGTGTCTTCTTGAATTTAAACACCATTGAGGCCATGGATGGGCTGGGATTGTGCTGATTTTATTGTTTTTTGTCGTTTTTTTGGGCCTGCTGGTGGGGCCCTTTGCCCAGGGGTGGTGAGTGTTGCATGGGCCTAGTCTTTCTGTGGGGTGTCTTCTTGAATTTAAACATAATAGAGGCCATGGATGGGCTGGGATTGTGCTTATTTTATTGTTTTTTGTCGTTTTTGGGGGGCTGCTGGTGTGGCCTTTTGCCCAGGGGTGGTGGTGCATGGACTGAGTGTGCCTGTGGTGTGGTCTCACTCTCTTTAATGTAAACATCATGGATGGCGTTGGATTGTGGTGATTTCTGGCTGTTTTTCTGTTTTTTGGGGGTGTACTGTTGATGTGGACTGGTCATGTGGGTGGTGGTGGTGGCCATCTTGAGTGCTGGCTGGTACAGGCAACATGTGCCTGGGGTGTAAGGGGCCATTTTGAGGAGAGGCAGTGTCTGAGGCCTGCACTTATTTTGCCTACTTTTCATCCATTATGCCCAGGGGTAGTGAGTGTTGCATACTTGCATGTCCGTAGTCTTTCTGTGGGGTGTCTTCAATGTAAACATCATGGATGGCATGGGATTGTGCTCATTTTTCTGTGTTTTGTCGATTTTTTGGGGTGTATAACTGAACTGATGTTCCTCTGTCTTCCATTGCTTTTAGGTGCACAAGAAGACTCAAGAGAACCACCAGTGCCAGGAAGAAGTCCTGCAGCGGTGTGTGTGTGCAGCATAACGTCACGCGACGTCACGTCTGGACACAGAACCCTCTGCAACTCGTGCAACTGCTGCCTGCTGACCTGCTCTGAAGAAGATGGCCCCAAAAAAAGTAACCCGTAGCTCCTCTAGCAAGAAAGGTGCCAGTAAGGAGCAGAAGAAGCAAGTTACCAAGGACACTGGTGTGCCGCCCGCCCCTTTTTTTGGGAGTAAAAAAAAAAGTATGCCTGCAGCAGCAGCGGGATCTGCTGGGGACCAAGCTGGCAGCAGCACCCCCGCTCCATTGGGCTCAGTGCCACCACCACCACCACGCCAACTTAAGTCCAAGCCCTTGAGTGCTGCAGAGGCAGCCAGTATAGTTCTTCAATCACCATCGACCAGTGATGTTGGCTCATCGCAAGAAAGCAGCAGCAATGTCCCTCAATCAACACAGGTTGTTGTAGCTCATCTGACGAGTGTTGAACAACCACAGCCGCAACAACAATCACATGTGCAAGTACAAGCCCAAGTACATGTGGAAGGAGAGGCAGCGCAAGGAGATGCGCAAGCAGAGGTGCATGGAGGGTCACAAGTGCCCACAATAGTTGTTCCTCCCGAAGTAGGGGCACATCAGGAAATCGACAATCAAGGCGAGGTATCATTTGAGGAAGCCCCTCCTCCTGATGATCCTTCATTGTCTTCCACACCCCTAGCAAGGAAGAGATCAAGGGTGGTGTCTACATCTTCTTCAAGCACACCTCCTTCTGATGATACGGATCAAACTTGGGAACCAGCACCACAGCCGTCTGAGAGTGAGGCACACCATGATCCAACAAAGGTACTTAAGCGTAAAAGGAAGCTCGTCCAAAGTCTCAGACTTATGGAGTGTGATGAGGCTCAACAAGAAGTGGCGGATACTGCTGCTGATGAAGACTCTGCCAACGACGACCCAGTCATCATAAAGGTCACTGCAGCCCCAGCGGGCATGCAGCAAACAGACATTTTGACCCTAGCCCGAAGAGCTGCTGCGCGTGATGATGATGATGATGATGTTGTCGATGAGGAGGCAGTGGAAACACCACAATCATTGGAGTTAAGTAGTACACCAACTCGTCCCGCTTCCATATTTCTTTCTGGCAAGAAGAGACCTGCGTCAACCTCGACCTTAATTAGTGGCGGTGAAAGTGGAAAACGTACAAAAGTTGGCCAATCCAGATCCTCCACTTCATCTGGCATTAGCTTCATGACCACCACCACCAGTATCGCCGCCTCCTCCAGGTCCCACAGACACTTCAAGTCCCCAGTTTGGGACTTCTTTACTGTTTGTCCCAAAAATCCAAAGTTTGCCATTTGTACCCTTTGTAAGCTTGCAGTTAGTCGTGGTAAGCCAGGTAGCAACTATGGTACCGGCGGCCAGAGTGGTCATCTTGAGAGAAAGCACGCTGTCAAATGGTTTGCGCACCTAGCTGCGATCAAGAAAGGCCAAAATCAAGGAAACGTTGATGTTTCATCTGATGTTGACGAGCAGGAAGAAGACGTGTCAAACACTTCCCTTACACCCAGTACCCCTCTCAGCAGCACACCCAATGTGAGGCACACTAAGAGTGTTGGAGCGAGTGAGACACCAACGCACAAAAGTTCACCAGCGAGCAAAATTGGGTCAACGAAGTCATTATCAGCCCGTAAATGCTTGGTCCAGGGCAACATTAGAACAATGCTTACTTCAGAGGTGCCATATGAACGCAACCACCCACTGACGCGTCTGTATAACACTAAGCTGGCTAAAATGCTAGCTGTGGACCTTCTACCTTTTTCTTTTGTAGAAGCGGTAGGTTTTCTTGAATTAGTTGCAACGCTCTGCCCTAAATGGAAGGTTCCGAGCCGGTTCTATTTTGCCAGAGTTGCGGTTCCAGCACTACATGAAGATGTGCTGCAGGCGATTGGGGCAGCTTTGCAGAAGAGTGCTGTTCACACAATACATCTGACAACAGACATGTGGACCAGTGGCCCAGGCGATGATTACATGTGCATCACTGCACACTGGGTCTCTTTTTCAGGTGTTATAGCAAAGCTAAACGCAGGTGTTGACCCGGACCAAGTTTTCAAAGCTGCTCGGAAACATGCAACACTAGCCATGTTTGGCTTGGAGAAAAGTCACACAGCAGAAAACCTTTTGCAAGAGTTTAACAAAAAGGTCTTGACAATGCTATCCCCCCTAAAACGCAAGATTGGTTATGTTTCCACGGATAATGGCGCCAATGTAGTTAAGGCCATGTTACAGGGTGACCATGTTAGAGTGCCGTGTTTGGCGCACTGTATCAACCTGGTAGTTCAAAAATTCTTGAGTGATAAAGAGAGTCCAGCGTTCGAGGTAATGGCCACCTGCCGCAAAATGTGCAACCATTTCAGCCATTCTTTTAAGGCCCGGAAGCATCTGCGGAGACTGCTACTTCAACGTGGAATGCCAGTGAAAGCACTCATCCAGGAGGTGGCAACACGTTGGAACTCAACCTTCTACATGCTTGAGCGTCTGCATGAGCAGTATACGGTACTCGATCACTATTTCTTGACAGAGGCTACATCTCAGAAGGAGGACCTGCGGATGAGTAAGGCGCAATGGGCCATAGTTAAAAGCCTGACAGACATGCTTCGTCCTTTTGAGTTCTTCACGCGTGCAGTCAGCCAGGAGGACTGTAATTTGGGAAAAGCTATCCCATTGTTGTGCATACTGGAGCACCAACTGATGGCGGTTTCTTCTGAGTTTGAAAAAGATGAAAAAAAAAAAAAACATTTCATTTTGTCTGAGAAATTATTACATCGCCTACGTGGTGATGAACGTCTTAAAAACATCAACTCAGATCAGCATTACATTTGTGCTACTATTCTGGATCCACGCTACAAAAAGGCGCTGGCAGACAACGCATTCTTTCCTTTCGCTGATGCAGATGTTCAAAAGTACAAACATTGGTTAGCCTGGTCAGCCAAGAGGTTTGAAAAAGAACGGCAGGTTATTGAAGGAGAAGCCAGTACATCAGCATCAGCAGGCCATCCGCAGTCACAAGAATCCACTTCTGCACCTGTGGCTGGGGCACAAGTGACCTCTCAGCCGTTAAAGACACCGGCAACTGGATCATCTGCATCACACACAATGACAACACTAACAGTGGCTGGGGAGGAGGATTGGCTAAGTTTGATGGGGTATGGTTCTCGAAAAAATGTCACAGGCACAGCAAAAAGTAAGCAAAGTGGAGGAACAGTTGATGACCTTGAGTCGATGGTGCAGGACTATCTGAATGACTCAACAGTGGTCTTTCTTAATGAGGAGCCATTGCAGTATTGGCATGGCAAAAAACAATTGTGGCCACAGCTCTACAACCTGGCTATAAACTATTTGTCTTGCCCACTCGCAAGTGTGTCTTCTGAACGTGTTTTCAGTGCTGCTGGTGGCATTGTAACTCCCAAACGGAGCCGCCTATCGCCCAAAAATGTGGAGCGGCTGACAATGATCAAGATGAATCAGCACCTCATACCACCAGATTACAAAGTGCGAGAAAGCACGCCACATGAAGACGAGGAGGACAGCAACGTAGATGAGGGGATTTTTTCTCTGTTCGGTGCCACTGACCTCATCCAGCCTGAATTCGCAGAGTATGATGACGAAATCTTGTTCTTATTCCCTGACACCGAGCCCTGAAAATGAGACAATCAATCAAGAACTTTCTTTTTCGTCCTTATTCACTTTTATTCCTGTGTGCTTTGTGTCTCTCTTTCTTTGTTTTGCACAGTTAATTTAATTCAAACTTTAATCACCTAATCCCAAAAACAAGACCATCATCAGAACTGTCTTCACTTGTTTGCTTATTGATTTGAAGGTGCCGCAGTCTACATTCCTCAGGTTCACAAGTTCTGAAGAACATGCTCCTCTATCCTCCTCCTCCAGACTGCGATTTACCTCCAAGCAGAGTGCTGGATTACGCACAATGAAGAAAGACTCAGCACTTGTGGGGGTGTTGTACTTCTTTGCGGGTGAGTTGACGGTTTTGGGCCCATTGCTGTGAAGCTCTAATAATGGACAAAAGTGTTTTGGACCAAATATGAGGTGGAAATTTCTTGCCGTTTTTGCTGACTTGCTTGCCTTTGAGGTGCTCTTTGGCGGGGTTCCGGGGGTTTGTGTGTAATTTTTGGTGTCTGTCGAAGCACTGCTGCGACAGTCTAATCTTGATTGCATTTGCTTTTCAGGAAATCCGTGGTGGAAAACAGGAGTTATGATGATTGATGATGATGACCTAGCTGAACAGCGCGGCATTTGGAACGAAGGCCGAGAGATATTGTAACTTGTAAGTATGAGATTTAGCTTTTTCGCTGTTTGGGGGTGTTGTCGGGTGTTTTTTTGCGGGTGGGTTGGCGCCGGCGGGTCTTGCCTGGGGCATTCCTGGGAAGGTCTAATACCGGATACAAGTGTTTTGGACAAAATCCATAAGGAACAGCCTTTTTTTTGCCATTTCTTCAGACATCTTGCTCAATGTAGCGTTTTGGGGGGCTTCCTGCTGTTCGTGGGTGGGTTGCGGCCGGGGTCTCTGTCGAAGCACTGCTGCGACAGTCTAATCTTGATTGCATTTGCTTTTCAGGAAATCCGTGGTGGAAAACAGGAGTTATGATGATTGATGATGATGACGACCTAGCTGCACAGCGCCGCGTTTGGACCGAAGGCCGAGAGACATTGTAAGTATGAGATTTAGCTTTTTCGCTGTTTGGTGGTGTTGTGTCGGGTGTTTTTTTCCGGGTGGGTTGGCGCCGGCGGGTCTTGCCTGGGGCATTCCTGGGAAGGTCTAATACCGTATACAAGTGTTTTGGACAAAATCCATAAGGAACAGCCTTTTTTTTGCCATTTCTTCAGACATCTTGCTCAATGTAGCGTTTTGGGGGGCTTCCTGCTGTTCGTGGGTGGGTTGCGGCCGGGGTCTCTGTCGAAGCACTGCTGCGACAGTCTAATCTTGATTGCATTTGCTTTTCAGGAAATCCGTGGTGGAAAACAGGAGTTATGATGATTGATGATGATGACGACCTAGCTGCACAGCGCCGCGTTTGGACCGAAGGCCGAGAGACATTGTAAGTATGAGATTTAGCTTTTTCGCTGTTTGGTGGTGTTGTGTCGGGTGTTTTTTTCCGGGTGGGTTGGCGCCGGCGGGTCTTGCCTGGGGCATTCCTGGGAAGGTCTAATACCGGATACAAGTGTTTTGGACAAAATCCATAAGGAACAGCCTTTTTTTTGCCATTTCTTCAGACATCTTGCTCAATGTAGCGTTTTGGGGGGCTTCCTGCTGTTCGTGGGTGGGTTGCGGCCGGGGTCTCTGTCGAAGCACTGCTGCGACAGTCTAATCTTGATTGCATTTGCTTTTCAGGAAATCCGTGGTGGAAAACAGGAGTTATGATGATTGATGATGATGACGACCTAGCTGCACAGCGCCGCGTTTGGACCGAAGGCCGAGAGACATTGTAAGTATGAGATTTAGCTTTTTCGCTGTTTGGTGGTGTTGTGTCGGGTGTTTTTTTGCGGGTGGGTTGGCGGGTCTTGCCTGGGGCATTCCTGGGAAGGTCTAATACCGGCTAGAAGTTAGTTGGACAAAATCCATAAGGAAACACCAGTTTTGGCACTTTTTGTAAGTTAGGGTTCGTTAGGGTTAGCCCTAGCAGCAGGATTGCATGTGTTTAGGGGGGTTCGATTGCAACGCGGTTCTGTTGTTGTAGAGCACTGTTGGAGCGATGCTGGCTATGGATACTTTTGCTTGCAGGCAAGTGGTTTGAATACAATCCACGGTCTGTATTTGGGTCTACTGTTACTTTCAAAGTACGTTTTGTAACCATTTTTCTGCTAGGCATCGTTTTTGGAGATATGATTGGGTTCTTCTACATTTTTGCGACTGGCTTTAGTAAGGGTCTTGGTGGGAGCATTGCTGGGAAGGTCAAATTTTGTTCTAAAACACAGTAGTACACCCACCTTGAGGGGAAAGATCCGCTATAATATTTTGGCCATACTTATTGATCCTTAAAAAGGTGACTCAGACAGAGCACGCAATTTCAAAAATATTGTACTGTCTATTAGGGAAATCAAAGTGTCACTTTTTGAACCACACAGCGTACATACCTTTTATTTATTTATCAGTGGTATTGTAATAGCACTTCCTGTTTTCCGTTCAATAATTACAGGCCGGGTTTCAGTCAACATCCGCCAGGCAGGCAGTGGACAGGGTGTCTCTTCTGTCAGTGGTCACCACCACATTGATGGACGAAGCGTCAGCTGGAATGGAGGAGTGCCGCCAATAAGAGGAATTGTTTGCTGCATGCAACTTACTTACCAATTTCAACAGGACAACTCCAACAACATACGCAATACAGATACAGTATCCATTGTTGTCTTTTATTCTATGAGTGTGACTGCATGTGCTTACCTTTAGTTTGTAACCAAAGATTGTCTGTAAACTCTGTATCTTCAATTATTGTTTGTCCATGCTCTGCTTTTTTTTTCTTCTCTCAACAAAACCTACCCAAAAAGAAACCCCCATTCCCATCCATTTTACAAACCCTAACCCTCTTCCCCCGGGATGTGTTGTTTTGCTTGATGTCTGACTAAAATGACATCAATAATTCCACACACTTGCTGGGGAGGATAAGGTGATAGCAGCAACAGGCTGGTGAAGGAATACGAGGATATCTTCTAGACTTACTCAGCTTCAGTACTATATCTTCTAGTAGTAGTAGCCAATGTCAAATAAATTCAACGCAAGTACTAGTTATACTTGCAATACTTTACCATTTGTTAGGCTACATTATGGCACTGTTCTAGTGTACTGTCACCTGCTATTTTCTCGATCGTACCGTAACCGTTGTAATGCTACAGTAAGGAGTACAAACAAGGTTTCGTTTTCTTTTTTTCCATAGGCATGCAACTGCCACTGTGTCACACCACTAGTAACACCGCAATGAGGAAATGTCACCCGCCCAGGAATGACAACGTTAATCCCCATTTCACCTGGAGCCAGCCCTGGGCCTAGCCCTAATTTCTAACACAAATTACAGGTAAGATAAGCGTTTGGTGGGAGGTAGTATAATGGAGTATTATTTCGGAGTAGACAAGAGATTGACGGTTGTACTACTAAAGTCCTACGACTGTTCAGGAAAACAAAGTTACTGTTACACCCCCGCCCCCCACCCACCAGACTGAAAAGCAGTAAAAAACAGGTATGGTCAGATAAAGTTGAAAAATATATTTATTTATCCCTAACAAAATAATCTCCCTCACCCACCCTAACCCCAACGATTGTCTCTGAAACGTCCCAAAACGATCCCAACTCCCAAATCCCACCCCCCAAAAGTCTATAAAAAAAGGGCAAGGGACACTCCACTACTGGAGGGTGCTGGTGCTGGTGCATGATGCGGCATGGGCATCATACTCCTTGCGGAGGGTGGCAAGCTCGGAGCGGAGGCCCTTAACCAAGGTCTTATACCTCAGGACCTCCTGCTCCAGGTTGGACATGCGGACTCGTAGGCGGCGTTGGCGTTCCTTGCAGCTCCTGTGGGGGGCAGCTGGTATTTCGGGTGCTTGGCGGTGGCGGTCGGCTTTCTTAGCCCGGCTCGGTCCCGCTGGTTTAGTCACGGAGGAGGATGCAGTGGTCACAGTCGAAGATGTTGCCCCGCTCGACTGCGTGTCCTCCTCCTCCTCCAGGGCCACCAGCCGCCGATACTCGGCGACTGTGGCCTCCAGCCTCCGTTGCCGGGCCAATCTAGCCTGCTCCCTCCTTGTTGTTGATTTGGAAGGAGCAACTATATGAAGAAAGAAAGACATAGTCTGTAACCAATGCTCCTTATTAATAACACAAAGTGATTGAGCCGAAAGTTGGGTCACAGAGTACAAGTAGCAAATTGAAAGCACAGTACATAACTATTGAGGACAGTATCTATGTAACCTCCCACTTCTGCATCCTTGCTCTAACAGTAGTGGTAGTTTAATGAACTAATTCTACGACCACTATGGACTTCCATTACAGTCGACTATGACAGTACACCAGTCTTATTCTTCTTCTTCTCTCTTGTTTAGGGAAATGGGTACGTTATCTTATGCAAGCCGGCAGAATGACATGGACACAGCACAGTGAAGTTGCACCCGAGAAAAAAAGTTGCACACCATGATGATGGAGACAGACTTGCGTTACTGTACCGGTCCAGTACATGCAGGTGGTGAAGCTATTACTTTTCTATTACGGGTGGCACTGAGAATACTCTGTTACAAGGGCTACTGCTTAATTAATTTACCTTTCACCCTACAGTGCAAATGAGTACTAGAAAAGGAAACTGAAGAAGCTAACTAATTTGATTATCTATCACTTCACATGGGACGTATTTAATGACAGATGAGATGACTTTAGGTGCTTTGCTTAATATTGAGTGAACACAGTGATACACCCACACATGAATGACGTACTACAAGTAAACTAAAGTTATTAAGAGAGGTACGGAGTGTCCACCGTAATAACCAGATATATGCTGTGAATGCAAACGCAATACAAAGTACTGCTACTATTCATGGTAGTATTGGACACATTTACAATTTCTTTTCCTTGCCTTCCCTGCACTGGGACGGACGTGCGGGTGCGGTGGTACATGCTCTTCAAGGTAACACTTACTTCACCTGGCGACCATCTACTCTCTCTAGATACACATTTGCTATGTAAGAGTCAGAGAATACCATGCTCCAGGCATCCATTCATTCAAAGTATACGCACACATACAGTTTCTGTTTCACCCACCCAGGCTGCTGTCCTTCCACCCATCCTTGCTTCATCATTGACCCAGCCATGCACCATACCATATTCTTTCCTTCCCAGCCACCTCTGGGTCCAAGCAAACACATATCGTTCTTCTTTGCCAGCCATCATACAAGTTCGCGTCCCACTTACTTACACCCTTCTTTCGCTTTTCGTTCATCCCATCCATCACGTTCGTCTAAGAACTTATTGGGATTCTTCTCACCAAAAACTTCACAGCTAAGTCGAAGTACATTTCGAGGAGGCTACTACCTGGTTGATTTGTAATTGTAATACACCCGTGCAAAAAGCACACTATGCAGTCTTCAATCTCAATAAGTAAGGAATATATAGCTTACCTGTTTCCGCCACCACCGTTTGATCCCCCACAGGAACGGCCACCAGCTCTTCTAACGCCGCCTCCTCCCCAGAGGCCTCCGAGTCCAAGTCCAACACAGCCACCTCCGCGCTGGCCCCGTCACCAGATGTTACACCTACAAAGTACATTTAAGAATGTTAGAATACACCACTCACTACTATATAATATTTGGTCTAGGAGAAATGTTAAAAAAACAGAATACAATGTAATAATTTGTGACTGTCTACTCCATAGTAAAAATGTCCCATTTTCCAGGGAAGGCTGTTGTCTTGCTGCACTTTTATGCACAACTGATGAATGCTTGCTTTTGATTTTTAACACGCACCACTTTTTCTCCTAACAGACAGAAGCTTGACTCCTGTCCTGACTGAGTCCTAAGAACATGACCAGGATCAAGTTCAAACTAGGTGAGAGTTCGGCTCGACCACAAGAAATGTGTCCAATTAATCGTCAGCACTAACCACTTTTCCGTTTACAGTTAAATAGTTTTATGACAAAGTAGATTTTAATAAATGTGTTTACTTTTAATAAAGCTTTTACACTTAAATAGACTCTGTGGTTTTTGTTCCTCTAGACTAGAGTGGATGAGCTAAAGGTTTTGGAATTTTTGCAAGCATGAGTGCCTCTGACACTTCTTGACTGTGCTGTGACTCCGTACTACTCTCTTGTCCTGCGTACGATAATCTAGAGATCATTGGGGATCTATAATCGGTGACTTCGGGAGCTGAATGACTCTACCACACTATCTAGTCAGTAAGGAGACAGTGCATAGAGGTATTGCTGAATATAATGGGAGTCCAATGGAATTGCCAAATGTCCAATCTTAGTTAGCTACACAGACAGACTAATAAGAATAGTCTAATAATACCACAGGGAGTCATATTCGAGGCAGGATAAGAATTTATATCCAGTCTACAAGAAGATCAAAGATGATTTAGAAAAAATCGAATGAGGAACGCTAGGAAAAAATATGTACTGTTTATTAAAATGTAAACTTACTGGGGCCAGCAAAGGAGCCCTCGCCTGCCCGATCCTGGCCTGCATCCTCAGCACCCTCCTCCTGTGTCCTCTTGCCCTTGGGGGGAGCTGATGTACAACATGAAAGAAAGAAAGACCAGAAAACATGGATGAGATTTTTCAACCAAATCAAACATTTCAAAAGAACAATAACAACATATTTGGAAAAATAGCAAATAGATAGACAACTATTCCACGGGATCTATCTCATGTGGTATACTACGTTATTCGTATTGCCTGATTTGCGGAACGTTGACTTAGAAAGTTCCTATGTAACTCAATAAACAGACTACTAAAGAGGTTGATTTTCCTCCATTGTTGCGTGCCTTTTCTGACGCAGCGGCAGAACAAAAGACTCACCATGGTGTTGGTGCGGCGTATATATTAAAAAAAAAAACACATATGGGCATATGGGCGATGCATCACGTTGTAAAGCCCTGCGCCATCAGGGGGCGTTCCGGCGCAAGGGAGGGCGTACCTGCGCAGGAACGAATCCTAAAAGTGGCTGGGGGAAATCTACAAGATGTCAATCAGTCACTTTTAGGACAATGATGCATGACTCAAACCCTGCGCGCTTGAAGCCGACGTACGGCTTGATGCAGCATTGGGGAGATAGGGTACCCCAGAGCATTGCTGGAGCTGCGCCATCGTTGGCACGCAACTCCAGCAATGCGCTGCCTTTACGGCACAGATGCGTAAGGCTTCTGTGACGTTTTGGGCCAATGGGTGGTGGTGGCATGGCACACAATTACTGCCGCATCCCTGCTACTTTGCAGGGATGCACCGGTAATTGAAAATATGACCCTTACTGTCTAGCATTACGCAGTTCTTTTCTTTACAGTACACTCATACATAATTTCTCAGGCCAATGAAATGCTTCTGAACACAACATACAAAACAAAGAAGCATAGTAGCAAGCAAGGCTACTGAGAAGGAGAGCAGTGCACCTGAAAATGAAATGCATAGAAGATTTTGAAATATAATTTACCTCAATGTAATCGGCAGCATTATTGCTCTTGGTAAAGAACAAAGATTTGCAAATAACAGAGCAGGATAAAACAGAGTAGTAAATGTACCACTACTACTACTCACCAATCCCGGGGACCTCTACGCCGAGCGCGTCCAGCAAGTCCCGCTCCCGGTCCATGACATCGGTCCAGCGGTGGGTGGCCTGGTTATATGTGCGCCGGACCCCAGAGATCTTGTACATGGCCCGGCACACCTTCTCCCACCGCTGGCGGCGCTCCCGGATGCCATAGCCGGTCGCGATCTTGCCGCCTCCCAGGATCGTCTTGGGGAGGCGGCGCTGGACGTGGAAGATCAGTGCCGCCACTTCCTCCGCGCTGAAGATCTCCCTCGGGACCACTTGCTCCCCCCTTAAACGCCCGCACGGGAGCCGGGCACGGGGTGCGGGACCCTTCCCCTTCTCAGGGTGCTTCCCGGCTCCCTTTACCATGGTCTGGGCAGAAATAAACTTAAATGATAAAGAAGAAATAGAATAGTGAAGAAGAAAAGAAAAGAGTTTAAAAAAGTAGTTTAAAAGTAAATAAAAGCTGCAGAAAACACAAAAATATAGAGCTAGAAAAATAGAGGGTTAGATAATAAGTAAAATTAGATCAAAAAAACTTCAAACAAGCAAAGGATGGCAGAGATTGAGAGAGGATAGAGAAAGCATGCCCAGAACCATAGCAATGAATGAGAAACAAGATGGCCGCGCCCGTTCACGACCGCGTGGGTAAGTTCGCGCGAGATTTTCCTTGCGAGTACGCGCGAAATTGTACTAGCGAGCAGCACACTTTGCGAGATTACACATAGCGGGCGGAAACGGAATTACGTCACGCCAACAAGATGGCCGCGCCCGTGTACGACCGATAGGGTAACTTGGCAAACGAATAGCTAGGAGCGCCTCGCGAACACGAGCAAGATCACGCGAACATACACGTCGCAACAAAAACAATTTTGTATTCGCACGTATTCGCGGCTTCCGAAATCGATCTCGCACGGATTCGCGCCCCAAAAAACGCGCGAAATTGCAGAAAAAACGATTTTAGCTAAAATGAAAGCAATGAGCAGGTGCAAAAGTTCAAACTTAACATTAGTAACATTCAAGGTAGTGCTTCCTGATGGGCCCCTCCAGAGTTTGCAACTATTCTATGACCCTGCTATGACCCAAACAGCAGGCTCATAGAATAGCACCATAAAGGTCCTGTGAAAAAAAAATTTCACTGCAACAAAAAGCAAATTACAGATAAGGAAGGAAGCAGGTGCCAGCCAGACTGGAACTTTCAAAATTAGTGACACATTAATGAAACAAATTAATTGATGGCAGTTGAAGAAGGGCAGGTGTGCTTGCTTTTTTCAACCACCATAATCTACAGTGATAAATAAACCTAATAGGTGCCAGTGAGGATGTACTAGAGGGTGGCATGGGTGTCCCAGAGGGTGGCAGTGGTGAAACAGAGGGTGCTGTGAACCTGTGATGATAAACCAGACGTAGAAACAACATAGTCGCGGCCGTTGCAAGCCGAAAAGTAAGTTCGCAATTGCGAACTTGTCCCAAAATCGGCGCGAACACGCGCCAACACAAAAAACTGAAAAATCCGCAAATCCGCTAGAGTTCGCGGATCTTCGCGGATTGCGAATCCGTAAATACGCAAGTTCGCGGATTGCCAATCCGCAAAATCCGCCCATGCTTAGTTATTACCAAAGCTAGCCAAAGTAGAAAAAAAGAAATGTTCCCAAAACAATCCATAGTTCAATCCATAGTGAATCCAGATAAGTCTTTTTTAGGAGATGAAAACAAATCTGTGGCTTGTTCTTTGAAAGTTCTTTGTGCTGGCGTCGTTTCAGGTTCGCTGGGATCCTCAGAAAAAGTATCAAAGTTAATGAAATAGCCAGAGGCAGTTCTGTCAATGGTTGGAATTGCATCAGGATTCGTTGAAATCACTGGAACCAGTTGATCACTTGTTACTTTGTTGTAGACAGGTGTATCAGGACGAACTGTGATTTGGGTCTCAAGAGGAATAAGTTCCATAGCATTGTTGCTTAGTCAATCTTTTCTCACTGTAGAATCTTCAAAGGTGATGAGTCCATCAGTTTGAACCTCTTGGATAGTAGCTAGAGGAGTGCGTTTCCTACATTGTTGGAGTCCACTTTGACTACCACTTGGTATCAGCCACATAGTGTGGTTTGATCAGGTCGATGGACACAAATCTTTTTTCATTTTAACCAGCAAGGGGCGGCAGAAGTACTGTTCTTGATCCGTGGATTGCTAGGACAGGTACTGGTTGTCTGTAAGAAGGCCCAAATTCCTTCTTGGCCGTGATCTTTTCTCTGACTAGATCCCCAAGCTTTGGGATCCAGACAGGCCTTGCTGGGATGGCTGTTCTTTCCCCAGAGGTGATTGGCTTCAGGAACACCTTGCTTTGTTTGGACCTTATTTCATTTAAGTCCTGTAAAACAGCCAAACGATCTTTGATATCAAATTTTTTATTTTCCACCACTGTGTCTTGCATGTCAAGGTCTGATACCAACATTCAAGTCCCAAATAGGACCTCATACGGAGTGACACCCCCTAGAGAAATTCTTGGCAAATTATTTAATGATCGTTGGACCCCATAAATATGTTTGACCCACCTATCACCCGACCCTAATACCCTAGCTGTTATTGGCTGCTTTATGTCCTGTTTCTTTTTTCCACAACAGAATTTCCATCAGGATGGAATGGAGAAGAATACCACAATGCTACACCCAAACTGTCCATGGCTTCTTTGTAAGCTCGAGAGCTAAATCCAGGGCACTGGTCAGAGTGTAGTTTGCCTATTGCTTTTGTGCAGATAAAGACTCTCAAATCTTTTATAACAGTTCAAGCGTCAGCCGAGCGCTAAGGCAACATCTATAGGAATCTTGAACACAAATCCACTGCAACCATGATATATTTATAGTGATCATCCCTTTGCAAGGGACTGCAGTAGTCCAGTTAAACACAAGGTAATGGTTTATCTGAAATTAACAGAGGCGTCTGTGCAGGACGTTTCACTGTAGAGATTTTCATCTTCTGGCATATTTCACAGTCTAAAACACAGTTTCTGGTTTATTTCCTAATGTTGGGCCACCAGTATCTCTGTTTTAATAACAATACTGGGGCGGAAACACCTGCAGGAGCAGAGGCGATCCCTTCATGTGCTGCTAGGATTAGTCCTAATCTGTGTTCCAAGTTTGGAATTACCCTTTCCCCCACTCCAGGGATTCAAGCAAACGGAAAGTTGTTTGCATCAATTATATACAGTATTTGAGTGGACACTTTTTAGGTAACGCTGTACCACTGCCTTTGCTTGATGCATTGACAGCCAGTATTATTTCACTGTCTATTTTCGTTTTTGAACAAGTGATTGCAGCTATGGAAGCCTTTTGCACAGCCTCCTTTGCGGCTTCATCAGCCAATGAATTCCCTTCAACGTGAACGCCATCACAATGATGCCTCAGCGTGTGTATCACCTGAGTGTTTTTTAGTCTGTCTCGCAACTGAACTACTTGTTCCAAAGCATGTTATGCTTGATTGTGGTACCTTTTGCATCTTTGAAACCATTTTGAAGCCAATTCTGAAAATATTCATTGTGAGATTAAACACAGTAGAAGCAATCGCGCACTATAAGGGTGAGGAATTCGCCAATCCGTATTTTCAAGTGCCATTTTGAATGCTTGTAGTTCAGCTCGCTGAGCTGTACAATCTCCTAGAGATTGCTTTTTTCTGACCGTTGTTCTGAATTTGCCATCGCGCATAAGACCTTTAAGAATCGCGCATACTGCACTATAAGCTTGTTTACTGTCCGTAGAGAGCTGTGCAGATCCGTCAGTGAAAATTATAAATTCATACTGGTCAAGAGGGAGAATCTCAGTAGGCAAAGGACATTTGTGTTCGTATTGCAGGAATACTTGTGTTTCCAAATAAGGTTCAAAAACGTATTCACTATAATTTGCACCATGAGAATTAACCCATTGTATCCATCTTGGATATAAAGCTTTTGCATTCGGAATACTTGCTTTTGTGACTGCCTCTAAGGCTGGTACAGGGGTTATGACCATAATGCGTTTCCCCTGTGCTAGGGCTCTTTCTTTTGGTACAGCGGTTTGAACTGCTGTCAGAATTTTTTCTGTGGATGTAAATTTAATTTCTGCTTGTGTGTAAAAATGTGATTTGTATGCGATTGGTACTTTTTCACCCTCGTTAAAAGTTAAGTAGGTGAATCCGCATTGACCCAGAATGATTTGGATCACTAAGTTGCGTACATTTACACATGTTTGTAAGTGATTTGTTGCTAACATGTCAGATTGAAGTGAATGCAGTATATCTGTATGTTTCTGTGTCCCATGTATGATTCTAAAATCAGGTTTGATTAATTCGTAAAGAGGTTTAACCCTTTGTGTGTAATTTAGAATGTAAGTTCTTCCAAAATTCAGAAAACCTAGAATCAACTGTAAGTTTTTCATTGTTTTTGGAGGTTGGAGCAGCGCACATTTTTCTAAAAAGTTAGCTGCCAGGCTTTTGCCTTCACTTGAAAGTTCATATCCTAAGAAAAGGACATTGAGGTGGGTAATTCTTGATTTCTTGAAATTTAATTTGTAGCCCTCAGAGGCAAAGCCAAGTATAATGGTATTAACCTTGTTCAAGTGCCTATCCAGGTCATAGTCTGTCAGATAGATATCATCAACATATGACAATGCCTGGCCATCAAAAATTTGTAGTAACTCTGTTACTCTAGCTGAAAATAATCCATGGTTGTTCTTGAACACTTGTGGGAGTCGACAAAAGTGATACTGTGTCCCCATTATTGAAAAAGCTGTCAAATACCGACTTTCAGGTGCAATGTTTTGACAAAAGAAACCGTTAGAAATGTCTAATGTGGTTTTCTATTTTTTATGCGCAATGTTATTCATTAATGCTGTACTATAAGCATTTTGCACTTCAAATGTTTTAGAACAAGACAGGTGTCTGTAATCCAAAACTAGACAATATGTATTGTCTGGTTTGGAAACAGGAAACAAAGGATTGTTCATTGATGAGGTGTATGTTTCAATCACCCCTTGTTATTCAAGTTGATCTAAAATCTCGCTGACCTGTTTTTTAGCTTCATGCTTAATTGCGTACTGCCTTTTTGCAGTTGGTTGAATTTTTAAATGGATCTTGTGGTGAGGTGAGTCCTCATCCCATCCTATATGATTTTTATATAATGCTGGGGATTGGGCAATTGCCCATTTCCTGGCATAAGTATATTTTAAATGTACTGGAACATGGTATAATGATGTCTTCGCCATGGGGTTACTCCCTGACACATTCTGGTGGCCAGTCTTGTTCTGCTAAAAGTATATCATAACCCTTTGAAAGATGGTCCCAAAAGAGTGCTTTCACTTTTATCCATATGTCTCCCTCCATCCGGAATGTTTTTCATATAACCTATGTGGAGAACTAACCCTGGTGTCTGCAGTCTCAACTTGAATGTCTTCATTCAAGTCCACTGTCTCCAGAAGTCCCTTCAGGTTCTGGTGAGCTATTGATACTTCTGCTGCACTGTCCAGCATTGTCTGAGCCCATTCTCCGTTCTTGAGTTGTATTCTCAGAATTCTTGGCATGTCTAATCTTCAGACCTGCTACCTTCTTCTTGGTAAATTGAGGTTTTGGTTTGTTTTTCTGAACGTGTTGATCATCTTTGGACTTCACGCGTTCTTCTTTTTGCTCTCACCGTCCTCATCTTTTGGATGTCTGTGACGATATCTGAAAGGTACCAGAGGAACATTTATCAGTATCTTGATACCAATCAGGTTTTCTCAAATTACCCCTATTCCTGAGGCTATACCTCCTTTCAGAGGGCTCCTTTTGAGAAGGCCTACCTACCTCTGGAATAAGAATGTTTCTCTTTGGAATGTTGTTTGTTATTTTCCCACTTCTTTTTGGGAAGAAGTAGGATTGTGTTAATTAGAGTTTTTTTGAGGACCTTCAGACAGTTGTAGTTTAACTGGTTTCCCACCCAAACTGTCCCTACCTAATTCTTCATAGGATTTTTCAATTTTTCTGGCTAGTTCTTGTTGTTTTTCTGTTACATCAAATTCCCTTCATTTCTGGCGGATCACCACTGATGCTGCTTCTCCTTTAATATTAGATAATATTATTGTTGAGACCTGAACTTCATACTACATACTTAAATTCAGAGCAGGCTCTGCCTCGTATTTATTTTGAATCTGCTTCAGTACATCAGGTATAACCGCCATAGACGGAACACCATGGGGCAGATTTACAAGCCCCTTGCAACACTTTTACGCCGCCGTTGCGTCACTTTTGTGAAAAAGATGCGCCATGGTGCGGGGTATTTACAACGTGACGCATCTGGGAGATGCGTCATGTTCTAAAGCCCTGTGCCATAAGGAGCCGTTCCGGCGCGGGGGTGGGGCGTTCCTGCGCAGGAGCGCCTTCTAAAAAGTGGCTGAGTGAAATCTACAAGATTTTACTCAGTCACTTTTAGGCCAATGCTGCGTCAAAACCCTGCGCCTGCTTGAAGCAGGCGTAAGGCTTAATGCAGCACTGGCAGAATAGGCCCCCCAGAGCATTGCTGGAGCTGCGTCGTGCTTGAGACGCAACTCCAGCAATGCGCCGCCTTTACGGCACAGATGCGTTTCAAAAAGGGGTAACTGCAAGCAAAGTCTCCTTGCCGTTCTGGTCGGTCTGTGACTCTCAGCTGGGCATCAACCACAATTTCTCTTTTCTGATTTGTGACCCCATCTTTCGCCCAAGACAGAGGCAAGGGTAAACACTTCATTTCAGGGCTTCCGCCTTCACTGAGGTCCTAGTTGCCAGCAATGCTTGTGCTGGTTACTGTCACTTTGGCTTCAAGCTGGACTGGTGCTGACACTGACTCCCCAGGTAAAATCTGATGTAGTGGTTGTAAAGCAGCAAATATCTATTTGTGGACAGAACAAAAGATCTTTAGACAAGGCACAGAAACAGTCTATCAACAGAGAGGATAGTGTCAGCCAAGGAAGTCTGTATTCATTTACTAAACTCATAGAAAAACAACACAGACATACTCTAAATCCTTACATTGGAGTATTCCTGTGTGCTAATCTGAAAACCCTAAATAAAAAAGGAAATGTTCCACACTTTTGCTCATAAATTTTACATTTACTTGTGCAGGACTGCAGACACTTCTAAAATGATTCTTCTTATAAAAAGCACCTAGATTGTATGCTTTAGGACCATGCTGTCATGTTATAGGAAGAGCAGGAAAATCTAAAACTGTTACTTTAACAGGGTTCTTATCTATAAAACAATATTTCCTTCAAAATATTTTTGCTAATGATCACATGGGCATCTTCCCAGTGTTCTACTTTTCATGATCCAAACTATGCAACATCAGCTCTAATAAGGACTGTCAGTTTACATACACAGACTAGCTATTAAAAAAACAAGCAATGCCTTTGCAAAACTATGTAGCATGGAATAACATACAATAATGGTGTTATCACCTAAGAATTTTAGATCAAAAACTACCCACATCTAGCTCCACTTAAAGGTCAAAATAAGGGAACAACAATCTAGACTACTGATCCTGTCATAATTTCATCAAACAGGATGGGCAGTAATAAAACCTATATTTATTCATTTTATTAATGCTAACAATGTTTAAAACAGTATTACTGAATAGCCAAGTAAATGTCTTGTTGCTATTTCACAGACAGTTTAGAAAGGCTAAAAAAATATTGAGAAAAGGAGCGAGCAACATACACATTACAGAGCCTTAATTTGTAGAGGTATTCAAAACGGGGTAACCCTGTGTCCCTCAGAACCTGGGTAAGTATATATATAAACAAAAATGGTTCTGTCGGGTAAGAAACGTTAATCATAGATGCTCAAAATCAGTAGGATAAGATTCCAACACAACCTATACACAGAAAATGATAACAAAGTAACTCCCTGTCGTCACTTATTATACAGATTATCTGCCCAAAAAGGTTCAAAAGGATTTGAGAGTGAGACAATCAACTTAAATTGTTACTTTTATCCGACTAGCATCATTCAATGATATCCAAAGTAAACAAAGACAAGTAAATGCTGTCAACACGAAATTTACACATAAGTGACAAATGAAGTGACACAAGTTCTTGGAGTGCTCATAATGTGAACAATATATACAGTGCAGGCATATGTACAGTTTTGGCATATATACAGATTGGAAAGTCAGAGGTTTGATGATACAGTGAGTCCTATCCTTAGTATGAAGGAGTCCTGTAGTCTCTGAACATTAGAAGTACGTCGATGTTTCGACCCTAGCGGTGCCCCAGTGGGTGGTCACAATGGGTCTTCCTCAGGACGGGAGAAGGGGGCTTTGACAGCCTAAGGGTAAAGGATTGTGAGTGAGAGGTTGCCAGAGAATGCTCTCATTGGAGATGCATAGCTGCAAAAGGGGCTGTTACTCACCCTAGAAGGGCCCGGAGTATGCTGGCCATGTAGGTGTGGATGGCTGAGTCACCACTGAGGAAGAAGAAATCAAAAATAATGTAAAGTGTGGCAAACGAATTGCAAAACAGCACGTCAAAGGAGTTGCTGTTTGGAGAAAGGGGAGGGGGTGGATATACTCACCCTTGGACGGTCTTGGCCTAATAGGTGAAGATGGGTGGACTAGTCATTACGTAGCCACTGAAATAAAAGCAATGGGGACCAAAGTCAGG
Organism: Lissotriton helveticus; assembly: GCF_964261635.1. Taxonomy (NCBI): domain Eukaryota; kingdom Metazoa; phylum Chordata; class Amphibia; order Caudata; family Salamandridae; genus Lissotriton; species Lissotriton helveticus. The sequence continues at coordinate 1,893,212 of NC_136069.1, read as the reverse complement.
TCGTGGACATTAGAAACAAGTCTGAATACAAGGAGTACCTCACGTGCATTCGTCAAAGACATGCAGGCCAAGGGATGCGGTGAGTCTACTTGGTGAGATAACCATGTTAATCGTTGGCGTGGTTAAATACTAGGGATCGGGTTACTCGTGTGTCTACGCGATTTAATTACAGCTATGGTTGATTGATAAACATGCTGGACGAGGGTGCAGTTAACTACGGAAGATCGGGTGTCTCTTGAGTATGTGCGCGGTGCAACAAGCGTGAATAATTAAAGCCATGGATAAGCAATGACCCAGTTCCGAACTTAGAAACCACGCTGCGAGAATAAAGGCCCTGCTGATTAGGTTTCACTTCTGTCAACACTATCAACCCCTATTTGTAGCAACTACTTTTGCAGCAATATAAAGGTCAGCTCTTTGTTTTATACCTAAATGTATGCATTTACTGAAGCCTAAGGCACTTTAAAACTGCACAATTTGTGTTTAAATCAGTGAATTTCACCCAATTTTGACTTTGATATTTGGGGCACTTAAAAATGAATATCCTATATTTTTTTGCATAATATTCAGTATCGTAAATTCTCATTACATAGCCCAGGAGTTAGAAATTGAAAATAGTCGTATATACCATTATAAAAATGTGTATTTTACGCCTGCGCAGAGTGAAATGCCACATGCAAATATCCTCATTATGCGGTACAACACAACTTAAATTAAATGTTAATGCTAGGAGGTCACAGTATGAGTATTAAGCTTTATATATATAGAAAAACGAATTTAAAAGCACTTAAAAAAAAATCATAATTAATAAATGAAAAAATAATAAAACCAATCATTTTGATAATTTCCTCACAGGAAAAGCAAGCTGCATCCCTTGCCTATCATATTTAGACGCATTAAATCACAAGCCTAAGCACAGAAGCCTAACATGAAACATGAAAAAGATTTGCGCCACTTTTTTTTAAAAAGGACAGTTATTATTTAGCATCAGAACCAAGAATGTGCTTATAAAAAAAACTTTAAGAAAAGGAAATCCTCACTTGAAATGTGTTCCTGTTATACAAAATAATGAACCTGATTTTTGTAACTTTTTAAAACAGCAGTCTGAAATGCAGGTTTTCACGCCGTGTTTTAACTGACAAAATCCTGGCTGAGTGAACATTCCTATCTCTTCGTGGCCTACAAAAACGACAGCTGTTGCTAAGCTTTTTTCAGTGTTGAAACATAAGCACAGAGGCAGTCTATTTAAAACCGAGACATTTCTATTCATGTTTTATAATATGTGTTTTAGTTCAGCAAAAATGTACTCAGATGATGTGTTTGCCTGTTAATATCTAATACAATGTATCTAAGGACAATGCTTTATAATTGTTAATTTATTACAAAACACACAATTTCGTTTTTGAGGCCTCTTTTGTCCTATTGAATGTGAATTCTAATTTTATCTTTTAAGCATTTGCAGTTTGTACATGTGCATAGTTGCTTACTCTATAATTTAAAAAAAAGTAACATATAATTATTTATAATATCATATGGTTCATTTCTGGATTTTTATTAAATTTTTATTTAATATTAATTTAATGACATTTTGCATAACCGACTGATGACAACAAGAAATAACACAAACACACATTGAGCTCATTCCAGACATATACAGAAAGGGTCATACACTCAGAATCCCATAATACAGTGCGCTTAAGGCTAGCAATCCTTACACAAAGAGCGCAATCGCTATTTATGCACAGAAGTTTCAATGTAAAACCACGAACCACATAGACATTTAAACACACATTTAACCCATAGATCAACACTTAGGACAGAAACAAAGGACAGCCCACAGACTGTACTTAAACCAAATCATTTGCAAATACTAGTTGTAAGTCATATTTACAAGAAGCGCTTCTCAATAGTATTCCAAAAGACTGAAAAAAAAAGAGCCCAACAAACTATTTTATTTTCAAGAAGCCAAAATACACTCAATTCACTAGCTTTGACTGGCAGAACACCAAATAATCACTCTGCATATCTCCATTTAAAAACATGCGCAGAAAAAGGATCCTTGTTTATATTATGTCCATATTTTAATTCACTGGGGAGACAAAATCACCAAGAAAGAAATATGTTTTTATACCTAAACCTATCTAGCTATTCCCTCAAGGGAGCCGGCTAATTTAATTCACATCTCACTATGGTACATCTAAAAAGCAACACATTCTTCGATGTGTGCTTGAAACAGGCATGCCAAAAATATTGCAGAATATGCAAATAATATAGCCAAAGTAGTGCTTAAAGTACTCTTCGTACGTTGCACCGTTCACACAAAATCAGACAGAGAAAAATCTCCTCATTACCTGCCTACACAAATTGCAATTCGCATATCTATCCCATACAAATCCAAAGTTGGCCAACACAAATTCCAAAATTCCAAAGCCACAGTAAGCGTTACTAAACTACCTTACCAATCCAAGGCATTAAACCAACAGCAAGAGCCGCAGAACGACTCTTACCAAACAAATGGATTTCCAAATTCTAACTGCCAAGTTCTGAATGACCTAACATTCTTTTTTTTTTTAATACTCACGCCAAAAAGATTCTAAGTCAGGGGTGACATCATGTGGAGGATCAAAATCAGGAAGACCAGAAATATAGCAGGCTGCAGAGACAGAGAATCCCCAGAATCTCCGTGCACAGAGTACCTCCTTAGTAGAGTCCTGTCTTGTCCTCCTCAGCATATTTCTGTCTCCTGACAAGATCACTCCCTTAGATACCCACTTCTCTGATGAGGTCCATGTTGAAGCGCCATTTGAAGAAATCAAAAATCCTTCTCAGGGGTCTCACTGATACTTAGTCCTTTTAAACCAACAAAGAAGAAATTGGCACAGAAGCTGAAAGTTAAAAGTACATCTTTATTAAACTCAAATGAGTGAGACTACGTCACACAGAAGCCTTAGCAACTAAATGAGGCAGTCAGAGGAGTACAGAAAACAGAGGCTTTATATATGCTCAGGGTTACATAGTAAGCATAAAACGAAGGGGCGGTCCTGGCTTATGTAAGCATGCACGAATGACTAAGATGGGCATACAAGATCTGCTTGCTCAACAAAGTGGGAGGAGAGTTACTTTTCCATACAGCAGCAAAAAGAGCCTGACAGTTATACTAGAGAAGCAGGTGCATTCTACTAGCTGGGCCCTTCTGGGCATGTGCGAAAGTGGAATATGCTAAGTATAGTTTGTCTCTAGGCAGATTTCAAGAGCAGTTAACACTGAGGGAGGACAGAGCACATGGCGAGCACATGGCAAACAAAATGTCTGCCAGAAATACAAAATGGCTTTCACAAAGCGGATAAGATAACTTCTAAATACAGGATGGCTTCAGCTAAATGCTAACCCATTGCTGTCAATTTACAACACAGAGGTCACTAGAAACTACTCGAATGAACAAGAAGGGATTAGTCTCTGACAACCACATAAACATGACAACTTTGTTTCCCTTAGAATCGGAACAGTTCTCTCAGAATCGTGGAAACAATAGATAACAGTTTCACTAAGTCAATTGTGCATGTTTTGTTTCTACAGAGTTACACAGAAATAGGTAGATGGGCGTTTCAATAAAAAGGGTTTATTGAACAGTCTTATTTCTCGTGCAAGAGATATGAGCTGCTACAATCGTAAGACAGAATGCGAAGTATAATACGTACAGCATTAGCAGTACGATAAAATAATACTGCAATAGCATGGTTTGTAGCTATGAAATATATTCATAAAATGCATACATAAATAACAGGCTAAAATGTGTATACTTGTCTGGTGCTTCTAAATAGTTCTACCCCAGTGTACCTAACCGAAGTGTAGTATGAGGTAAGAAGTAGGTGCTGTTTTCTATAGTCTAGTTTAGCTATAGTTTAGATCGGAGCTGGATTCTCTGTGAGGAGAATGACAGCGACTGGTCAGTGCGTTAGGCGGGACTCGAATTCCTTCCGAACTTGCCATTGCGAATCGTGTCAAGCTGTGTAGCCGAGCCATGGTTTGCCATGGTAAGTGAAGGTATATTTATACCTTGAATGTGTTTAGTAATGCCAGTTTTGACATAAAAGTCAGGCAGAGGAACATCATGTATGAACCCCTAAGGAATAGATGTTCATGCATAATAAATGAGTTCTTGGCGATATCATTAATCCAAGCAGGGGCAGTCCCAAAGGCTTAAGAATCTGGTTTTCCAAGAACTTGTTGTGACGTGGATGGACGGATGTAGGTGACCATGCCTGTATTTGTTTAGCATGCATGATGCCTAAATAAGGGTTGGATTTCTATGCCTAAATAGGGGAATGATATTTGTGCCTATATAAGGGCATCAATCGGGAAACCTATATACGGCATCTAAATCGACACACAACACTCCCAATCCATTTCTGACCGGATAGTTACAAAAATGTGGCTTGGACCTAAGAGACTGGCTGGGCACAGTGATTTCTATGTTGGTAGCCGTACTTCACCACGCTTGACTGAGGGCGTCTAGTTTTTTTGGGGATGTCCATACTAACCTTATGGACGTGCCCTTTGATGGCTCCTGTCTCTTCAGAGACAAAGAAGATACTGCCCTTGAGCATTTCAAGGACTCTGGGCTACGGCCAAGTCCTTGGTACTCACTGCAACATCCCCACTTGTATCCAGTTTTCGCTCTTTTCATGGCTACGGGAGGGGCTACCAACAGCGCCAACCCTATTCCGGCCAGAGGGCTCGGCAAGCTGCACAACGTTTGTGGGCCATGGATAGCGGTTCACCCCGACCCCAAGGGTCAGGAAGCCAGAAGTTGAGCCAAGCCACAATCCCCTTTTCATCCCCCAGGTTCATTCTCAATTAGTAGGTGGCAGAATGCACCATCATCTCCACCACTGGTGAAACATTACCTCGGACAGGTGGATGTCGCAAATAGTCTAAAGGGGCTACTCCCTCCCCTTCAAAGTGACTACTCCATCTATGCCTCCAGTGCACGATCGTCTGACAGAGGACCGCCTTGCTCTACTCCGCGAGGAAGTCAGAACTTGCATGGCCAAGCGAGTGATAGAGAGGGTTCCATGGCCGTGGTTGTTATTCCCGCAATTTTCTGGTTCCAACAAAGGACAGAGGCATTCGTCCTACCCTCGACCTCGGAGCCTTCAACTACTTACTCAAAAAGGAGAAGTTCAAGATGCTCACCTTAGCTCATGTCCTATCTGCCCTGGACCCAGGAGACTGGCTGGTAGTGTTGGCTTCCTCTGAGATGCTCCCTTTCATCGGGGCTGTTCAGGACACAGTGCAGTGTCAGGCCTATTATCCCGAGCGGAGAATCAAGGATATTCAGGCTATGATACCAATGTTCCAGCCTCTATCCTAGATTTTGGTGAGAATGACTCTGCCGCTGTTGGGCCTCATGGCCTCGTGAATACTGCTGGTGGACAATGCCCAGTAGCGCACGTGGGCTCTGCAGTGGGGCACAGCATTAAGGAAATCTCAACGACCTGGATCAGATATCAGAGGGCACTGCAAAAAAACCTGCAGTGGTGGCTGACAAACCGTGATTAGCTCGGAGGCAGACCCCTTTCCCATCCCCACCCAGATCTCACAGTTGTGAAGGATGCGTCTCTTCTGGGATGGGGAGGCCATCTGGGGGAGATGGAGATCAGAGGACTCTGGTCTCCGGTGGAAGGCAAGCTCCACAAAACCTCTTGTGCGATCAAACTTGCATTGAAGGCCTTTTTACCATCCATCAAAGGAAGGCTGGTTCAGGTGTTCATGGACACCACTACCGCCATGTGGTACTGCAACAAACTGGGCAGTGTGGGGTCATGGACCCTCTGTCAAGAGGCCCTGAGTCTCTGGACCCAGCTGGAACAACAGGGCATGTTCCTGATGGTTCAACATCTGTCCGGTTCTCTGAATGCCAGAGAAGATGAACTCAGTCAAAGTTGCCTCGTGGATCATGGGTAGTGTCTTCATCCGGAGGTAGTGCAAGGTCTCTTTCAGTGGTGGGGAGAACCTTGGTTAGATCTCACACAAAGGCAGAAAGGTGGTAGGGGAGATCTGTGCAGGGAAGTGATAATAGTGATGACAATAGGTATCCTGGTAAGTGCCACCAATGCTCAAGGGTCACAATACAACGACCACATCAAGTCATAAATTGTAGGCAAAGCCCACGAAAAACGAATTAGACAATTGGTAATCAGAGCAAAAACGCATATGAATCAAAGTCGCAAAGAAAGTCTAAATGTCAGTCCTGAAAGTGTTCCGGATATATGGAGGTTTTGATGTTATGATTTTACCAGATGAATTGAGACAGGTTGAATATCAACTTTAGGATCACAGAGGATTCTACTTGACGCTAGCTTCTACTTTGATGTTGATGAGCATTGTTCTTTGTCCTGATGAAGTCCATGGCGATTAGCCACATGGACGAAACACGTGTTGGCAAGTTCTGTGGCTTGAAGGCATTTTATTGAGAAGAAGGATATAACGAAAAATACCTGGCAAGCTTGAAATGAAACAAGAACACTTTCAGGACTGACATTTGGACTGTATTAGGGACTTTGATTTATATGCCTTTTTGCTCGGATTACCATTTGCCTAATTAGTTCTTGGTTAGATCTGTTCACCTCTGACGAGAACATGCAATGTGAGTCGTTTTGTGTGTTGTAGTTTCCAAGGCGGCTCTCACTCGGCGACATTTTTCATCGCAAGTGGAGCTCAGGCCTCCCGTATGCCTTTCTGCCCATACCGCTCCTGCCCAGATTGCTCAAGAACATCAGAAGTGACCAGGCACGACTCACTCTTTGGACTCCAGATAGGGCTTGGAGAGTTTGGCATCCTGGGCTTCTGGGTATGACCATCGATCCTCCAATCAGGCTGCTTCTTTGGAGTATCTTCTGTCGCAGCAACATGGGAGGGTCCTCCATCTGAACCCTTGCACTCTCTGTCTCCTTTCTTGGAGATTGAGTGACGACAGTTGACAGCTTTACACCTTCCTACTAAAACCTGAGGAGTTATTCTGGCAGCCAGGCGTCCCTCCAGAAAATTAGTATACGCCTGCTGATGCAACAAATTTTTTAAATATTGTACAGAACGGTCCATTGACCCCTTATCTGCTTCTCTAGCAGATATTCTCCTGTTTATTCTTTCCTCTGGCCCAGCACGTCTCTGTGTTGAGCACTTTGACAGGTTACCTTTCAGCCCTCTCAGCCTTTCTTTGGCTGCCAGATCAGCCTTTACATTTTAAGTCCCCTCTAGTACAGAGCTTTTTGAAGGGGTTAACCCACTTCTTTCCAGCTTCCCCTTACCTTATACCTCAATAGAACCTTATTTGGTCTTCACCTTCTTGATGTGCATACCGTTCGAGCCGCAGCACAACTACCATCTTCGGTTGCTCACTATCCAAACTGCCTTTTTGCTAGCAATGTCATCACAGCCTCCCTACCTGACAGTCTTTCCGGACAAATAGGTCCTTTGAATTAGGGCATCCTTTTGCCTAAGGTTTTAACTCCCTTCCAACTGGGACAGTCAGTTACTCTGCCCACTTTCTATGCACCTCTGCACCATTCCATAGAAAAGGAGCATCTTTACATCCTGGACCCAATAAGAGCGTTTTAGTTCTACCTTGATCGCACCAAAAATTTCCAGGTGGATGACCAACTCTATATAGGGTATGTGGGAACAAAGCCGGGGCATGAAGTCCAGTCAACCGGTCCCTGTGGTCCGCAATCTTGGATTTCTCATAGATGACAAGCTCTCTATGAGGCAGCAAGCCACCAAGGTAGCTGCCATCTGTTTTACCACCTTGAGATGGCTCCAGAAAATTCTATGGAGGCTGCCATATGCCACCAGGAGAACCGTTGTCCAGGCGTTAGTAACATCTCGCCTGGACTATGGTAACGTCCTCTACCTTGGTGCCGATGTAGCGACCATAAACAAATTGCAGGTCGTACAAAATTCATCAGCCCGACTTCTATGTAACATCCCGAGGAGATCTACGGCCACTCAGGCTCTTCGCGATTTACACAGGCTCAAGGTCCCGAGCTGTATCAAATTTAAAGCCCTGTGCTATCTTTTTAGGATTAAGCAGGGCTCGGCCCCACAGTATCTTCAGAGTCTTGTTCAAGCTTACAGGCCCAGCCGTACATTAAGATCTTCGGCTAACTGTGATTTTGTCATTCCAAGATTTAAACTTGTGAAGATGGGGGGTAGATCCTTCTCCCATTTAGGCCCTAAGTCCTGGAATGCGCTACCTATTGCCTTGAAATCAGAGACTAATATATTCTGATTCCGAAAAAAACTGAAAACCCTACTCTTTCAATAGGTTCTCTGCCGCTTTAGTTGTCAATAGTATGGTTGTTGTGTTACTCTTTCTGCTCCAGTCTATCCCTTGCGCAGGGAAACCCACTGCGGGTAGCTGTCGCGCATAATAAGTTTAAATAAATAAATAAATTCATTCCTATGGGCCTAGAGGCCCATAGGAATGAAAGGGAAGACATTCTCAATTTGCAATTCTTCGTTAGAGAATCGCAAATTGAGAATGCAATTTCAAGGGTGCAGGGGTGTCCAAAGGACACCCTGTTGCACCCCTGAAATCTGCCTATAAGTACATCTTGCACACACACATGCCCCAAGGGCATGAGTGTGTGTAAAATGGAACTTTGAAAAATGCACTCTAGTGCATTTTTCAAAGTTTTCGCAAATTACCATGAAGGTCAACTTCATGGTAATTTGCTCCCCTTATTAGCGAAATCGCTAATTAATGCATTGCATTTAAGGAATCTCAATTTGAGATTCCTTAAATGCATTTGCAATTTAAGAAATCGCAATTTAAGAAATCGCAATTTTGCGATTTCTTAAATTGCAAAAAGTACAAAAATGACGATGCATCCCAAAAGTTGAAATTGCATTCGCAAACGGCCGAATTGTGGGATCCGCACCATTTGCGAATGCAATTTACAATGATGCATGTGCCCCTTGGTGATGCACAATGATAAATAATCACAGAAACCCGATGTCCACACTATATCGTTTGTGTGCAATACATTATTATCAGTAAAAATGTGAGTCTGTGCAAATTTAGTGGCCAGGAAAATGTGCTGTCAGTACATGATATTGCGCTAGCAACGATGATTTAGTTATATTGAAAAATCACCCACTTCATGTCCATTAAAAGCAGTTGAGTCACAAATGTTTGTTTTTCTAAAAATTGGGTTTTGGTCCTAAAACGTTTGGGAAGCAGTGGTCTAAGGTGAACTGTAAATAGTTACTTGTTTATAAATTAAAATTAATAATTATTTGGTTGAATGATGAGTATTGTACTCAGTGGTGGCCCATGTAGGGAGGCGCGGTGGGTGTGGGTGGGGGAGTGGAAGTGGCATACAACAGAATAGTGAAAATAAAATAAATAAATAAATAAAACCACTTTCCTTGCACTCACCGCATTGCTGACACTTTAAAATAATGTTTAAATGCACACTCTTTTATAATTTGAAAGACTACACGTCAAATGGGCAAGCCAAAACAGTTTATAAGTAAACCATTACCTTTAAAAACATACTTTGGTAGTTTTAGACAAATAACATGAGTAATATATCCATGTTAGGCAAATAGCAAGTGCTTCTCAGTTTCACCTTCATCTTCCCGAGGGCGGGCGTCTCATGACATTGTCTGCACAACTTGAATCTGCTGAGTTAACCCTTAGTGTGGTGCGAGCAAACCAAAGTATGAAGCATAGAATTCACAGTAAACTCCATTCAAACCAAGGTGTTTGCTCTTCATTGACGAATGTGATTGCGGAATTAACAAATAGTACGCGATGGACATACCCACAATATGTACCTGTATAATGTGCACACAAATCACTAACTGATGTTTAGTGAACAGAATATTTCATATGCAAAGACATATAGTACCTGATGACAATCTTGGCAGACAGGGTTACTCTGTCACAAACGTGGTGGATATCCCGTCCACCACGATACAATTCCATTACATGCATAGATGAAGTGTAATTGATACATTACATGCATAGGATGGAAGTTTAATTGATGCATAACATGCATAGGATGGAAGTTTAAATAATGCATTACATGCATTGGATAGAAGTTTAATTGATGCAATACATGCACAGGGTAGAAGTTTAATTGATGCATTGCATGCACAGGGTAGAAGTTTAATTGATGCATTGCATGCATAGGATAAAAGTTTAATTGACGCAATACATGCATAGGATAGCAGTTTAAATAATGCATTACATGCATTGGATAGAAGTTTAATTGATGCAATACATTCACAGGGTAGAAGTTTAATTGACGCAATACATGCATAGGATAGCAGTTTAAATAATGCATTACATGCATTGGATAGAAGTTTAATTGATGCAATACATGCACAGGGTAGAAGTTTAATTGATGCATTGCATGCATAGGATAAAAGTTTAATTGACGCAATACATGCATAGGATAGCAGTTTAAATAATGCATTACATGCATTGGATAGAAGTTTAATTGATGCAATACATGCACAGGGTAGAAGTTTAATTGACGCAATACATGCATAGGATAAAAGTTTAATTGATGAATTACATGCATAGGATAGAAGAGTAATTGCTACAATACATGCATAGGATAGAAGTTTAATTAATACAATACACGCACATGGTAGAAGTTTAATTGATGCAATGCATGCATAGGATAGAAGTTTAATTAATGCATTACATGCATAGAAGAATAGAAGTTTAATTGATACAATACATGCAAAGGATATACGTTTAATTGATGCAATACATGCACAGGATAGAAGTTTAATTGACGCAATACATGCATAGGATAAAAGTTTAATTGATGCATTACATGCATAGGCTAGAAGAGTAATTGCTACAATACATGCACAGGGTAGAAGTTTAATTGATGCAATACATGCACAGGATAGAAGTTTAATTAATGCATTACATGCATAGAAGAATAGAAGTTTAATTGATGCATTACATGCATAGGATAGAAGTTTAATTGATACAATACATGCAAAGGATATAAGTTTAATTGATGCAATACATGCATAGGATATACGTGTAAGTGATGCATTACATGCATAGGATAGAAGTTTAATTGATGCATTACATCCATAGGATAGAAGTTTATTTGATGCGTTACATGCATAGGACAGTAGTTTAATTGATGCAGTACAAGCATAGTATAGACTTTTAATTGATGAGTTACATGCACAGGCTAGAAGTTTAATTGAAGCATTACATGCACAGGGTAGAAGTTTAAATGATGCACTACATGCAGAGGATAGAAGTTGATGTATGTATGTGAAGAGAGTGGACGAGAGGGGACAAGAGGAGAGCTGGCACCCATGGTGGAGTGGGTGGCACCAGTGGTGGAAGTGGGTGGCACTTCCAAAGAACAATGTAAGGGACCATCACTAATGTTTTTTGTTTACTAATTAGGCACACCCTGCACAACAACATAAAGCCATTACAGTAGAGAACAAATGCACCCACAACAGGCATTTCTTAATGGTTTTACCAATGCTAGTTATGTGATGGAACAATATAATTAAGACAACAGTCTATATAACTTGGAAAGAGAACCTTCTAGATTTGCTCATAGTTTGAGCCTTCATATTTTCTCCTTCCCTGGTTGTAGCTTGTTATGAACAATCATGTCAAGGTGATGTTCATAAGACACTCTCGTCATGTGGTGAACTCGCCTAAGGTCTGCTCACAATACAAAATCTCTATCTAGCCCTTATGTTCTGATCAATCAGCAAAAATTGTTGGATTTTGTGATAATCAAATTATTGTAACACAATGTAATATGTAATTTCAGAAACTACCATTTGACGAAAGACCCACAGGTGTTAATCCACATTTCTCAGAGATCTACACAACAGCCCTACAAACCGAGAATGTGGACCTCTCTTTAAAGGATGAGTTGAATGGACAACTGGTGTGGAGAGTCACTGTGAGACCAGGTAGAATTCACCAGTGTTTCACTTAATTTTCCAATCCTTTTAAATGTATGGTCTGTCTGCCTGCCTCCAAGGTCGTCCATCTTTCCCAGCAGGGTTACCTGGGGGTCAGCTCGAGGGCTCGCCCCATTACCTTGGAGGGTTCATGTTGTATCTGCTGTCAGTAGGGTGTTGGGATGGGGCGGATGATTCAGTGGGACACCAACCTGCAGACAAAATTCACTAAATACTCATTTGAGCCCATAAACCACACTGACTTGTTATCTGGTTGATGAAACCCTGCTGGGGATCAATTTTAGGTTTTATTCTATATGTCTGTTTCCCTCTCAGTCTTGAGCCTATTTAATACTAAGCCCTTTCTTTACAAATGGATCTATTTTAGTTGATTATATTTGGTAATTATGACAATTAAACAGTTACCTGTTTAGCTCATTAAATAACCACAGACTAGGATAGGTTTTAAAGGTTTATCTTAATTTTACCATGAGAATCAAAGACAAATTACAGTGTTGACTCCATCATTCTGAAGGGGTAAGATGTGTTTATCTAATTTAATCTATAAACTTGAAATGACAAGTACCTCAGGAGGAGAGGATAGAGAGAAAACGCACATTGACAACATACACAGATTTAGATTTACCTAGGATGGTGCAAGATTAGTCCCCTCTGGCCAAGAGTTGTGGGCCCCTTAGAAAAAATCAGGTGACAGGTTCAGGAAAGGAATAGGACAGGACAGGTAGCCTCTTTTGGATTCGATGCCTGCATCTCATCCCTCTCTGATTCTAATACCTCCTCGATTCTTTCGCGATCTTCTTTCTAATTATATTTGCTTGAAAATACTAAGTTTGCTTCTTTATGATATTTCGATCAGCAATCGGACAGCATCTCTATCTCTCAGCGTTCTGGCAGCGACTGCTGCCCTAATCCAACTAACTACCCCAATTATACATTCTTAATGTACCACCCCTAAATGTTTCAACCCTATGAAACTCCTAATTCTGAGTGTACAAGCCGAGGGGATGATCATCACACCATGCTAAGTTTAATACTTTTTCTTAAGACATTTGTCTTATGTTCCTGCCCATTAATTTGTTCCTCCCAAGCTTTATTTCCCACTCATGTTCATAATGCATTATCAACACTGTATACAGTTCCTACAGTTGTCCATTGAGTCTTCAGGATGTTCAACTGGTCCCCATGATATGTGGAAAAGTGTCCTTGATCGGGTTCCAAGATTTGAGCTCATGACTCCGGAGTTGTCTCTACTGCGCAAGCGGATGGGTGTCACATGGGTGTCAGCCCTTAGCTCTCATTAAGGCCCAAATACGAACTAACAGGGAAGTCAAAAAGACAAGATATTAGATTCAAATAAAAGGATATCACTCTATACCACTTACCTCTACTTTAATCTCATTTAATTAAAAGACTATTTATGCATTAGCACTTAGTATATAACACGGTTTAGTTTCAGCAGAGCAGATGCTTAGCATGTGAGTTCTTAAGCGGCCATTTTAACTGTCATTGCGCAGAAGCAAAGCTTCCCCTCCAAGCGTTAAGACGTCATGCAGTTGACGCATGCGCAGTTCATTTTCCCGCATTAGCAACCATCTTTAGTTGCACTCTGGTTACTTGTTAGTAAAACACATAGGCAAGCTTCCTCCTTTTCTAGTAAATGTAAAAATGTTGTGTAAAATTAGTACTACAAACGTTATTAGTAATTTATTACGAGGTTATATGAGAGGATTATATCCGAGCAAGTTTGTATTTATTTATTAACTGTTCAATTAATTAAAATCTTCACAGTAAAAACAATCAACGTATAAAAGCTAAAAACCAATGACACTAAAACATCTGTTTATATTACATAAAATTCAGAGCAAGTTGCTTATGTGCAAAGACCAGTACGGTGCACGCTTCGAGGCGCACCTCATTACCAAGTCTGGAAGGTGTGTGCTTCAAGGCGCACCTCGCTAGGGATACAGCACCGCGCCCTCTGCGAGAAGTACTACGCCGTGAAGTCCAGTACGGTGCACACTAGGAACCGCACTGCACTGCATGGAGGCCGTCTCGCACTCAGGAAGCCGCTGGTACGGTCCGTACCCGCCGCGGAGTGCTGCGCCTCCTCCCACGCTTCACCCCGCATCCTAAGACCGGAAGAGAAGCATCCAGAGTCGTAAGGGGTGCAGTGAGCAGAGCGCCTTGTCCTCGAGAACTGTGCGCATCTTCCCCCCTGGACTCAGGGTCCGCAACGTTTTCTTTCCCTGCCTGTGACTCATCAAGAACTGTGCACCTCATCCCCCCCGGACTCAGGGTCCACAACGTTTTCTTTCCCTGCAAGCATTAAATCTACGAGGGTCGTTTCCCTCAGTGCGAAGCACCGGGGACACAGCAACAAATTAAGCACTATGGCCATATCATAGTAGCGTTATCTGTCTTGTGATAATTACTGCAGCATATTTTATATCTTTTACATAAAGTACCCATATTTTTGATACAACTTACAGTCTGGTGTCCCTTTTTGGTGGGTCAGTGTTCTTACTGTATGTGGTCATAAATGCTTTACTAACTGTAGCGTCCCGAAGTTTAGCCTTGTCTGCTCGCGCCACGCACCTAGAGGGTGAGCAAGGGTTATTCCCAGAGGTAATCTCCCACCCTGACTGGAGGTGAGAGTCTCTGCTTGTCGCTGGTACTTACCTGCGCCAACCAGAGCCCCCCATTTCCAACATTGGTAGGCAGCGGAAGGGATTTCGAATATACTAAGTTTGCTTCTTTATGATATTTCGATCAGCAATCGGACAGCATCTCTATCTCTCAGCATTCTGGCAGCGACTGCTGCCCTAATCCAACTAACTACCCCAATTATACATTCTTAATGTACCACCCCTAAATGTTTCAACCCTATGAAACTCCTAATTCTGAGTGGACAAGCCGAGGGGATGATCATCACACCATGCTAAGTTTAATACTTTTTCTTAAGACATTTGTCTTATGTTCCTGCCCATTAATTTGTTCCTCCCAAGCTTTATTTCCCACTCATGTTCATAATGCATTATCAACACTGTATACAGTTCCTACAGTTGTCCATTGAGTCTTCAGGATGTTCAACTGGTCCCCATGATATGTGGAAAAGTGTCCTTGATCGGGTTCCAAGATTTGAGCTCATGACTCCGGAGTTGTCTCTACTGCGCAAGCGGATGGGTGTCACATGGGTGTCAGCCCTTAGCTCTCATTAAGGCCCAAATACGAACTAAGAGGGAAGTCAAAAAGACAAGATATTAGATTCAAATAAAAGGATATCACTCTATACCACTTACCTCTACTTTAATCTCATTTAATTAAAAGACTATTTATGCATTAGCACTTAGTATATAACACGGTTTAGTTTCAGCAGAGCAGATGCTTAGCATGTGAGTTCTTAAGCGGCCATTTTAACTGTCATTGCGCAGAAGCAAAGCTTCCCCTCCAAGCGTTAAGACGTCATGCAGTTGACGCATGCGCAGTTCATTTTCCCGCATTAGCAACCATCTTTAGTTGCACTCTGGTTACTTGTTAGTAAAACACATAGGCAAGCTTCCTCCTTTTCTAGTAAATGTAAAAATGTTGTGTAAAATTAGTACTACAAACGTTATTAGTAATTTATTACGAGGTTATATGAGAGGATTATATCCGAGCAAGTTTGTATTTATTTATTAACTGTTCAATTAATTAAAATCTTCACAGTAAAAACAATCAACGTATAAAAGCTAAAAACCAATGACACTAAAACATCTGTTTATATTACATAAAATTCAGAGCAAGTTGCTTATGTGCAAATCCTTGCTCCATCACAGGTTCAGACCATGTGATAGAAGTAAGTCTAAAGGTAATGTGGAGAATCTAAAACAGGAGGGTTGAGGGGTTTTGCCAGCTCGGTGCTATCATATTGGGGTTAGATATGTCAAGTGAAGGTAATTTAGCTGGATCGAACATGCATAGAAATAGTCAGCACATGTGGGGTTCGTTTGCCTCTCTCTAGGCCTCCTCATCTAGCTCACCAATCCACCCCTCCCTGCTGTGTTTTAGTGCATCAAACTGATTTGGGGCATTAACAATGAGTGATCGTTTTTTTCGAGGACTGCGGCGAGAATGTCTGCACATTGACCCAAGATCTGTCATCGTCCTCCCTGATCCAGGCTGGGGCTGCCCTGCTCATGTCAGCCCAATGGTTGTTCATCCCTCTTGGTGTACATGAGCCCTTTCCCTGGCCTGGATGTGGGACCCTTTGCCCTTATTCACTCCCTAAGACCTGCATGGGAGACCACCGCCAGAACCCAGAGCCAAGGAGAGCAGTCTGGCTGTTTCCTCAGCACCCGGATACAATGTGGCACCTTCCCTTGGCAGAGATCCCTGCTCCTGTGGCCAGCTTGATTGGACAGCGGTGCTCATTGGGGTCGCCAGCCTGTCGACTGAGGGATGGTCCGCAGCGTCTGTGGGGACAGACCACTGGGACCTGCTGGGCCTGCATACCTTGTGGCAGGATAGTGTTCCGGACCCCCGTTTCGGATACAGTGCTCCATATTATCTCCCCCTCCATCCATGGATTACAAAGAGGAGCACTGGCTCTTGCCTCTGCAGGCCCGAAGGCCTGGTAGCTCCCTGGACTTTGTAGTGGACTTGCAGCTTCTACTTGCGGAGACCAAGGGCTGGACTATCAACTGTGCCATGCCATGTGGAGGGCCTGTGAGTCAGGGCTTGATCCGCGATGCACTGGGGCAGAGGGAGTGTTGGACTTGGCCCTTTCTGCAGGGTCATCCCTGAACTATTTGCCTTCCTCCAATATTCTCTCTGACCTGTTTTTGTTGGTTTAATGACTCTGGGCACTTTTACCACTGCTGACCAGTGCTAAAGTGCATATACTCTCCCTACTGTAAACTGTGTACCTGTAATTGATTTCCATGACTGGCTCATTTGTCTTACTATTGTCCCCAGTAAAGTGCACCAGGAGTGCCAGGGCTTGTAAGTGCAAATACTGCTAGTGGGACAGCAGCGCTGGTTGCGCCACCCACAGAAGCATCCTTTTAAAATGTGTCTAAGGTCTGCAATTGCAGAACCTGCGTGCAGTCTGGTACTGTCATGCTAACTGCGCAAGTACACCTACTTGCCAGTCTCTAAACCTTCCCTTTATGTGAGTCACCCCTATGGTAGGCCCAAGGGCAGGGTGCATTGTAAGCATAAGGTAGGACAAGCCCTGATGTGTGTGGCATGTCCTAATAGTGAATTACAGCCATTTTCGTTTTTCACTATTGCAAGGCTACCTGTTCTCATAGGCCAAGATGGGCTGCTGGAATTATGACACCCTTTAATCCCAGCAGGTTCAGGGAACATGGTAGAAGGTTAAGTTTAGTATGCCTAAACTCAGAATAATAAAATACTTCTTTTAGTAAAGTTTATTTTAATATCATGGGTTTGCAAATGCTACTTTTAGAAAGTTAGCATTTGCTTGCCTAACCATTTCAGCCCGCCTCTACCAGGATGTGTATCTGCTGTCTGGGTTGTGTGCGTGACAGGGCTGGGGATGACAGGTGGTGAATGGAGGGATTACACCAAGGTGGGTGGTGGGAGTGCCCCTTGCCTCTGAATAGGGCTGTGCACTGCCACCACAATGCTGGCTCCACCTCCTGGGGAGCGACTGATTACTCTGCCCAACACCTAGCCCAGGAAGAGGGGAGACTTTCAACATGGTGCTTCTGTATGTAATTGTGATCTCAATGCCGGCTCAACCTCCTGCGGAGCGTATGTTGTCCCTGCCCCACACTCTGAAAGCAGAAGGCAGACTCTGCACAACAAAGTGCTCAGAGACTGAAAGGAACTATGCAAAGGCCCTCCTGGCCTTCCAAGACAAAAGAAATACTGTATAAAAGATGGAGCCCCGTTCCCAAGAGATCAGATCTTGTCAGCCCAAATAAGAACCTCTGCCGGAGGAAAAGGACCTTTCTGCCAGGACGAAAAGAAGAAACCTGCAAGGACCCCTTGACCCCCCTGGCCTTATTCCTGCAACCACGGGGCCTCTGATGATTTTCAAGGGCCTGTAGCTGAGCTGGTCCCCTGACCAGAGTCCCAGGACCATTGGACTCTGCCTGATCCTCTCTGACCCGCTGCTGGGCCCCCCTCTGGAGTGCCTCGCCCTCCTCTCTGCAGCTCTTGCCCGGCCGCCCCCGCCTAGAGCCGCACTGCTTCTTGTGAAGCCGTGCTCCGCTCTGCCTGGGCCGCCCGCATCCTGCTCCTTGGCAGCTGGTGCCTGGCAGCCCCTGCCTAGAGCAGCACCGCTCCTCGTGAAGCTGTGCTCCGCTCTGCCTGGGCCGCCCGCATCCTGCCCCTGGGCAGCCCGTGGCTGGCCGCTCCCACCTTGAGCCCCCACCACTCCCCCCAGGAGCCGTGCCCACTCGGCTGGACCGTCCTGCACCCTGCCCACGACTCCCCTCTGAGCTGCACTACGCCTTGAGCCCCCACCATATGCCTCGTACAACCGCCACACATCTAGGTAGCACGGTACGCACCGGAGAAACACGCCGCACTACGAGGAAAACTTGAAGTGTCCCTGTGCGAAGACCAGTACGGTGCACGCTTCGAGGCGCACCTCATTACCAAGTCTGGAAGGTGTGTGCTTCAAGGCGCACCTCGCTAGGGATACAGCACCGCGCCCTCTGCGAGAAGTACTACGCCGTGAAGTCCAGTACGGTGCACACTAGGAACCGCACTGCACTGCATGGAGGCCGTCTCGCACTCAGGAAGCCGCTGGTACGGTCCGTACCCGCCGCGGAGTGCTGCGCCTCCTCCCACGCTTCACCCCGCATCCTAAGACCGGAAGAGAAGCATCCAGAGTCGTAAGGAGTGCAGTGAGCAGAGCGCCTTGTCCTCGAGAACTGTGCGCATCTTCCCCCCTGGACTCAGGGTCCGCAACGTTTTCTTTCCCTACCTGTGACTCATCAAGAACTGTGCACCTCATCCCCCCCGGACTCAGGGTCCACAACGTTTTCTTTCCCTGCAAGCATTAAATCTACGAGGGTCGTTTCCCTCAGTGCGAAGCACCGGGGACACAGCAACAAATTAAGCACTATGGCCATATCATAGTAGCGTTATCTGTCTTGTGATAATTACTGCAGCATATTTTATATCTTTTACATAAAGTACCCATATTTTTGATACAACTTACAGTCTGGTGTCCCTTTGTGGTGGGTCAGTGTTCTTACTGTATGTGGTCATAAATGCTTTACTAACTGTAGTGTCCCGAAGTTTAGCCTTGTCTGCTCGCGCCACGCACCTAGAGGGTGAGCAAGGGTTATTCCCAGAGGTAATCTCCCACCCTGACTGGAGGTGAGAGTCTCTGCTTGTCGCTGGTACTTACCTGCGCCAACCAGAGCCCCCCATTTCCAACATTGGTAGGCAGCGGAAGGGATTTCGAATTTGCATTTATGATTTATGTAGAGTAAATTATTGATCACCACATAGTGAGAGCAGACCTATAATGCAGCCACAGATTTATTGATTTTTAATTTTTCTGGAAATATCCATGTGTTTTTGAAAAGTCATGCCCGAGTCAGTAAGAATGGGAAAGGCAACCTCCCCATTTGGTAGCAGTGTTTCTGCAACACGTCTGTCACCAGAGGAGTTGGCAGACAGGGCGGCGACCAGGACACATGAAATACAACTGGCCAAACTCACTGTACATACTTGAGCTAGAAGCTAGGAAAGTAGCCCTGGAAGAAAAGAAAATTCAGCTTGAGCATGACTTGAGAATGAGGAAAATTGATTTGGAGCTCGAGGGGCTTGAGGCCATGATGCGCCTCAGCCCAGCAACAAGAAATATGTGTAGCTCAGAGATTGAGCTTTGCTGAGTTGGAGGTGGAGCCCAGCTCAGACGGTGGCAGCAACATTCAGGTATCTAGTGCTAGGAGAGTAGTACACACACCCAGAGATGTGGCACCTGAGTTAGAGGAGGTTAACATACACCAGGAGGTTCAAGGACATGAGATAGCTCCAGTAGTGCGCAGTGTCTAGGGTAACTGGCGTAGGGGTTCATGGTCCTAGTAGTGGGAGGGACACTCTACTGACTCTAGATGAGAGGTACAGGGAGAGGAGATCCACCAACGTTGAGGTCCTGGAATGCGAGTATGGAGACCACCCAGAAGAGTGTGGGTTGTGGGACAGAGACATTCAGATACTGTCTTGACAATCTCAGGAGAGTGGTGTGGGGTACGTGTGTGAGGCACTGGATGGTGAGGTGAAGGATAGTTTGGTTGACCCTTGTAGGGGGCTGTGTGATCCAATTCAGGGAGAGCATATTTTAAGTCCCTGATTTCCAGAGCTATGCCAACACCTGTCTGAGAGTGAGTTCTCTGACCCCAGGGAGCTCACATTGGAGGCTGACCCTTTGGTGGAATCCAGAGGGTCGGAAGCAGCATTGGGGAGTAATTCCAACAAGAGTGGCTCAGGTAACTTCCAGTCCTGTGGGATTGAAGAGGTTCAGGGTAGCCCAGCTAGGTCTCTGTGTAGTGGGAAGGGTGTAGGGGATCACGTCCTGCCTCAGAGGAGGAGGAGCAAGTGTGGGTTCTGTCCCAAGGTACCGAAACCCAGTCTCAGGGCCTGGATGGTTTCTTAAGGGAACATCAGGTCGAGGGCCTAGGCTGTACTTGCAGGCCATTTGAGGAGGATCTCCCAGTAGCTGGAGAACGTGGCGACTATGTAAGCAGAGCTCCAGTAGTTCTGGTTTCTGGCAGTGCCGCTCCAGTTGGGAGGGTGCAGAGGTCCAGATGGAGGGGTTAGAGGGGGAAAGAGTCCCCAGTGGAAGAACCAGTGGGTCAGAGGCCAGCCAGAAGGGCTGCGTCCCCAGGGAATGACCATAGTGACACCACTGGAATGACCATAGTGACACTACTTCGGTCCGGGGGATCTTCGCGCACCGTCAGATGGACAGGGGACGGGTTAGCTGCGCCAGGCAGACTGTCACACAACACAGGAAGTATGTGTTACCCTCAGGTGGGGCATGCGTGCTCCCAAGGAAGTCCTGGTGCGCCAGGCAAGTGTTCAACCGCATGGGTTGGTCCCAGGGTTGGGAGGCCAGATTCAGAGGCTATCTGACCTAGAGGGTGGGACCACTGTAATCAGTGTCCTGACCCATGTCACTTCTAGGGGTACCACTCCAGTTGGGAGTGGGCATTACTCTGGAAGGGGGCGTGGAGGGAGGGAGTCCTCGCCTCTGACCCCGGTGCAGTTTGAGGGTTTAGACCCTAGGATAGAGGGCCAGGTGCAGGGTGTCCCCCCTGACCTGGTACCCCAGTTGCAGGATAGCACCCCTGAACTGGTGGGCGAATTGTGCAGGTCACCTGCCACAGGTGCCCTGACAATTCTGGAAGGGGGTACCACTCCAAGTAGGAGGTTACAGACTCCCAAGGAAGAGGACCGGGTGTGGGAGAGCCCACCCCAGTCATTAGTCCAGCCACCGGGTACAGGCCTGGGGCTGGTGGATCAGTGCCAGGATGTCATACCTGACCTGACAGGAGGAAGAGTGGAAAAAGGGTGCCAAGCACCTGGGGCTACTGCCCCCTGCTCTCTGAGGCCACAGAGGTTTGAGAGCCCTGAGAGGCATGAGGCCTGGGTCTCATCCCTGACTACTGTCAGTGGCCACTGTGACGTGCTGTCTGTCTGTTGGGACACCAGACTTAAAGAGAGGATTCCCTTAGAACATCAGATGTGAATTACAATTCTACCATATATTCTGCAGTGCTGCAAGATACAATACAGAAACACTACTACATAAGGACTAAATTAAAAAACACATGTATTTTATTCAGCCAATATCCTGGTGCATTTGTTAAAAACACAGTTATTGCACAATATACAGTATATTATCATACACTCACACGTACAATGAATATTTCAGTTCATTGAGTGTACTCATTGTTGCACAGTAAATAAAATATTATAAAAGCATTTCTTAGCATCAAATTATCAAAATACCTTATTTATACATTGTACATCGATTATGGCCTGCACAATCCAAACATAGAGACAACATAAAAGAAAAAACCTCAACCTTGTCTAATTG
The DNA here is from genome assembly GCF_964261635.1 of Lissotriton helveticus. Lineage (NCBI taxonomy): Eukaryota > Metazoa > Chordata > Amphibia > Caudata > Salamandridae > Lissotriton > Lissotriton helveticus. Next base: position 1,871,149 of record NC_136069.1, on the reverse strand, counting down.
CTTAGCACATTGACATTAACAGCCTGTGGTCAATATATAACATTTATCATTGTACCCTCCTTTTGGCTAATATTCAATTGTGCTTCTTCTGCGTCGACACGTTTCGGCGGTTTCACATCAATTATTGCCGCCTTTTTCTAGATCAAAATTGGTTGTCTCTCAATTTTGCAACAATTCAAGCCTACAAGCAAAATGTAGATACATACATTAGTTTCCCTTTTACATGGATGTTTATAAGTTCAAGATACTGCCTATTGTTGAACCTTGGGTGCTCCTGCTGCTACACCTTCTTAATAAACCCCCCCTAAAAACGTACCCTATTTTCTTGCATGTCGATTTGGGTTTCATTTCTACACCCTTCTTCTCCTATCGACTGTGGGGGGCTGCCCTTCCTTTACTACCCCTCCTCTCCTCTTGACATTGTCATTTGGCGTCTCAAATTCCTATTTATAGAAATAATGCGAGGTGTCCAGTTGAGTTCCCTTGTTATATAGGCTCACCTTCTTTTTACTGTAATGTGGACCCTGTTTCTCTCATGGAGTGGATCCCTTTTTCCCTGGTGAAACGGTTGGATGTCGTTAAAATCCTATGTACTTATTGTCTCCCTATATAAGACAATATAAGCACACTAAAGGTTCCCCGTGTTCTGAAATGGCCCTATTTATCCTAATAAGCCATCTCTAATATAAATTACCTTTCTTGCCAGCTTTCATCAATTTGCTGGTCTCACAATGGCCTGTCCGGACTGGCTTGAATATTCTGTGCTCTCCCGGATGCGCCAAGTGCGGAACCTCAGAGCTGCTTGGAATAAGGGAATGATTCTTGTCAATTACCGTTCATGTTCTGGCTCTGCCTATTCCTACTCACTGTTAACTTCTTGTTTCACCCCCATTATCGTACCTGTTTCCTTTTGTTTTTTGCATCTAATCTTGCTTTATGGCTGCTGCTGTGCGTGGCTCAGGGGATGGTCTGTTACTCTGGTTAAAAGTAAAAGTATGTGTCAGAGTACTCTAACGTGTCGTAAGCTCCAAATCTCCCCTCACGGCCCCAAAGTGCCTGCCTTGTTTACAATTCCAAAAAGTTCCTGCACGCCAGTCTGCCGTATCGCCAAATGCCGGTTCTCCTTCACTATCCTATCCCCGGCGTTTTATATCTTAGTGGTTGCCATTGGTTATTCTGGTGTCACGTGGTGCGCATTATTCTGAGCGTTGATATGTTCTTGTTTTAGTAAGTCTGCCGATTGGACGCATTTAATCACGTGTAAGTCCTATATCTGGGACGGCTTTTCTAATTGGCGCCCGCCGTCATATTACTTTTTGCTGGTTCCCGTTTACTTGGACGTCAATAAAACTTTATTGTTTGTGTTGCTATTAGCAACCTTGCACATGTATATACATGCCTGATAGGTGGTTCTAGTTTCTACACCTTCCCTCCTTTTTTTTCTCCCACCTATGTTTAGCCTAACTTTTTGTGTTTTAGAGGGGAGTTATTTCTAAACCACATTTTAGTTTTAGTCATCACAAACCATTGATGCACTTGACACTCCAGCTGCCCTCCTGCAGATTATTGTTCCTCGCATTCTGTGACTGCTATTTTCCTCACTTCTGTATCATTTTCACCCAATCTTCCCTGGAATTGAGGCCCTTCTCTGCTGTATTCAGATGGCATATAAACCACTGTTCTCTTTTTTTCCTTTTGTGGTCAATATCACCACCTCTTCTGTCACTGGTGATTTTTTCGAGGATATACCAGCTTAAATCCTCCCAACTATGTTTTTCTTTTTCATAGTGCTCTGTGAGTGGACCATTCACTTTGTTGGTACGGATAGATGACTTGTGCTCGAGGATGCGGGTACATAGCTCCCGACTTGTTTCGCCAACGTACCCTAGTCCGCATGGGCACAATACCAGGTACACTACATTTTTGCTCCTGCAATTATTGAGTGTCGAGGCCACTAGTCTTTTTCCCGCGAAGGTTATTTCTTTACATTCTAAACAGTGCGGACAGGCAGAACATGTTCCGCATTTGTAATTACCTTTGGCGGACTCCCCGCTCAAGGTAATTTGTTTGTTGTCCGTGCCTCTGTAGGTTTTGACTAGAGAATTACGTATTGTTTTATTCAAATGGGATGTTGTCTTTTTGAGACTGCGGATGGTTGCTGGTGTACTGAAGGAGGGAATTCTTATCTGTCGGTTTTGTATATAGCTCGACCTCCAACCTGCCCTCTCTAGTCTTGATGGTGATGTCTAGAAATTCAACCCTATCTCTACTGGACTTAGCTGTGAACTTTAGATTTGGATCCCCTAGATTGATCCATTCTAGGAATTCAGTTAGTTCTGTGGTGGCACCGTTCCAAATGAAAATCATGTCATCTATAAAACAATGCCAACACTCTTTTGTCTGTTGGGACACACCTGTGAGCAAGTTACGGTTAGATGCTGCACAGGTGGTGTCCACAGAGGAAGAGAAGCGTGCCCCATGGATTGGCTTGGTGGACCCTGAGAGTATGGACAGAGAATTTGAAATGGGTTCAGATTGGCGTGGAACTGGAATATGCCCCTGCTGTTGCGGGCCAGGTCCATGTTCTTTCGCCCTAAGCAGGGAAGCCCATCACGGTAGTGATTGGTCTACCCTGCGTCTTGGCTGGAAGGGGGTTGTGTTGGACTTGGCACTTTCTGCAGGGTCATCCCTGAACTTTTTGCCTTCCTCCAATATTCCCTCTGACCTGTTTTTGTTGGTTTAATGACTCTGGGCACTTTTACCACTGCTGAACAGTGCTAAAGTGCATATGCTCTCCCACTGTAAATTGCTATATGTAATTGATTTCCATGATTGGCTTATCGGATTTACTGTCAGTCCCCAGTAAAGTGCACCAGGAGTGCCAGGGCTTGTAAGTGCAAATACTGCTAGTGGGCCTGCAGTGCTGGTTGCGCCACCCACAGAAGCAGCCTTTTAAAATGTGTCTAAGGTCTGCCATTGCAGAACCTGCGTGCAGTCTGGTACTGTCATGCTAACTGCGCAAGTACACCTACTCGTCAGTCTATAAACCTTCCCTTTACTTCATGTGAGTCACCCCTATGGTAGGCCCAAGGGCAGGGTGCATTGTAAGCATACGGTAGGACAAGCCCTGATGTGTGTGGCATGTCCTAATAGTGAATTACAGGCATTTTTGTTTTTCACTATTGCAAGGCTACCTGTTCTCATAGGCCAAGATGGGCTGCTGGAATTATTACACCCTATAATCCCAGCAGGCTCAGGGAACATGGTAGAAGGTTAAGTTTAGGAAGCCTAAACTCAGAATAATAAAATACTTATTTTAGTAAAGTTTATTTTAATATCCTGGGTTTGCAAATGCTACTTTTAGAAAGTTAGCATTTGCTTGCCTAACCATTTCAGCCCGCCTCTGCCAGGATGTGTAGCTGCTGTCTGTGTTGTGTGAGTGACAGGGCTGGAGATGACAGGTGGTGAATGGAGGAATTACACCAAGGTGGGTGGTGGGAGTGCCCCTTGACTCTGAATAGGGCTGTGCTCTGCCACCACAATGCTGGCTCCACCTCCTGGGGAGCGACTGATGACTCTGCCCAACACCTAGCTCAGGAAGAGGGGAGACTGTCAACACGGTGCTCCTGAATGTACTTGTGATCTCAATGCCGGCTCCACCTCCTTCTAAGCGTCTGCTGTCCCTGCCCCACACTCTGAAAGCAGAAGGCAGACTCTGCACAACAAAGTGCTCAGAGACTGAAAGAAACTATGCAAAGGCCCCCCTGGCCTTCCAAGACAAAAGAAATACTGTATAAAAGAAGGAGCCCTGCTCCCAAGAGATCAGTTCCTGTCAGCCCAAAGAAGAACCTCTGCCGGAGGAAAAGGGCCTTGCTGCCAGGACGAAAAGAAGAAACCTGCAAGGACCCCTTGACCCCCCTGGCCTTATTCCTGCAACCACGGGGCCTCTGACGATCTCCAAGGGCCTGTAGCTGAGCTGGCCACGTGACCAGAGTCCCAGGACCATTGGACTCTGCCTGATCCTCTCTGACCCGCTGCTGGGCCTCCCCTCAGGAGTGCCTGGCTCTCCCCTCTGCAGCTCGTGCCCGGCGACCCCCGTCTAGGGCCGCACCGCTCCTTAGGAAACCGTGCTCCACTCCGCCTGGGCCGCCCGCATCCTGCTCCTCAGCAGCTCGTGCCTGGCCGCCCCATCCCAGAGCCGCACCGCTCCTCGTGAAGCCCCGCTCTGCTCCGCCTGGGCCACCTGCATCCTGCCCCTCGGGAGCCCGTGCCTGGCCTCTCCCGCCTCGAGCCCCCACCACTCCCCCCAGGAGCCGTGCCCGCTTGGCCAGACCGCCCGCACCCTGCCCACGACTCCCCTCTGAGCCGCACTCCACCTTGAGCCCCCGCCATACGCCTCGTACAACCGCCACGCATCTAGCGTAGCACGGTACGCACCGGAGAAATGCGCCACACTACGAGGAAAACTTGAAGTGTCCCTGTACGAAGACCAATACGGTGCATGCTTCGAGGTGCAACTCATTACTAAGTCCGGAAGGTGTGTGCTTTGAGGCGCACCTCGCTAGGGATACAGCACGATGCCCTCTGCGAGACGTACTACGCCGTGAAGTCCAGTACGGTGCGCATGAAAAGGGGGGGCCCTCGGCCCCCCCGCACGCATGGCGGCGCGGCGACCGCCTCACCCCCTCTCCCCTCGGGTCCTTCGACGGTGGGGGCGTGCCCTGGGGGCGCGGCCCACCGCCGATTGGCCGGCGCCCCTCCTGACCCGGAATCAATGGACTGGTTCCGGGTCGGGGGGGGCGGGCGCTAGGAGGGGCCACCCGGCCCCTCGGGAATAAGAGGTAGGGAGCGCCCAGGAGACCCCCTTGTCCCTGGACGCTCCCTCGCTGAACGTTGTGCCCCGCGTTCGGGGCTTCTTTGTTTGTTTACATTTTTCCCCTTTCTGTTGCAGGTCGGAAGCGGATCCGGATATTTGCGGGCGGAGCATCGGGGACGCGAGGCGATAGAATTTTGTTTTTTCTTGCAGCTTGTAGGACCCAGAGGAGCCGCGTCGAGCTAAGAACCAGCCGCGTCGTGAAGTTAACGGACCAGCCGCCGGGGAGATCATCGTCCTCAGGGGACGCAAGCAGGCAGCGGAGGCGGCGGGAGCAGAGGCGCTTTGCCAAGGCGTGGTGGTATTTCGAAAGCGGCGCGCACGGCGACCGCATCAGGTAGTTGTGTGACGGGGGCAGGGACAAGCTGTGGACCGGCTGTAATCAGTAGAGCGCGGGTCCGGTTTCCCGCCGTAGAGGCTGCATCCTTCCGCTTTGGAGACCCGGGGCTCCCTGTGTGTTAACTCATCTTGCGCTTGGCCCTGACTAGAAACACAGGCGGTGTACCGTCCATTAGGGAGACAGGCTAGCTCACTCGGTAGAGCGGGAGACTCTTAATCTCTGGGTCATAGGTTCGAGCCTCACGCTGGGCGAAAAGGAGGAATTTAATTGCTCACGCGAGGGTTCGTGGAGCTTTTAGGAGTGTGGTTTCGTTGGCAAGCAAAGCAGGGTCGACCAGGGCAGCTCCTGGATGGGAGACCCTATGTGATTATAATCATTTTGTGTTTGTGATAAGAAGTGAACAATTGCATGTTTTCATATGAAAAGTGAATGATCTTATAAATCAGGCCGCAGAATTGTGTACATTTTAGGAAAGAAAGTAAATTGATGTTACTGACCTTTGAATGCTGCATGGATCTGTACTATTGAAAACTGCTAACGAAGGAATTTAATTGTTTATCTCTGAATTAAACGGGGTTAGTAGTGCACATCCCAACGGTGTGGTAGGGGGGGAGGTGCAAGCTCCATTGTTTTAAACGAAGGTTTTTTCTCAAAAATCTGTCCCCCTTTTGATATTACTTGGTGGTAATTCATATCTCTATTTCAGACATTTAACCACACTACTGGTGCAATCCATTCAGAGACGGACATAAGAACGGTAAAACGCGCGGATATCGCCAGCGGACGCGCAGGACTGGTCGGTAAGAGGGGTACGGGGGGCTAGCATTCATCGCTCCTGGTGGCCGCCGGGTGGGTCTACATTAGGTTTACTCACCCCCTTACATAAGCGGACAAGCCGCTAGTGTTGCGGTCGCCGTTGCATGGTGCTGAAAGCCCCCTGGTGACCCTCCATCTGAAAGGTACACACAGTTGACGGTTGGGAACTAAGTAGGCAGCGGGTGTTTTGTGGGGTAAACGTCATGCCAGGTCCAAGGGGTGGAAAAAGGGGGTCCAACATGGAGGCTATGATGCGGGCTATGATGCGGGAGATGAGCGACATTAGGCAACAGCTAGGCCAAATTAAGGAGCGGGAAGCTCGGTTGGAGGACAGAGAGGGCGAAGCACCGGGCCCGTCCGGGAGACCGATCCGCAAGAGGGTGGCACCATTGCCAAGAGGGGAATTTGTCACCCCGCAAGGGAAACCTAGGTCCAAGAGACCCAGGGAGGCGGTCCCTACACCAGGCCCAGTGGACCCGTTACCCGCCGCACCTCCCGCGGTGGTCCCACCCCCGCACGTGCCTACACCCATTGCCCCTGTGGTGCCGGTGCCGGCAGGTCAACCAGTAGACGCTGGGTCTGCTCCCGCACCGGTGCCCACAATCCCTGGTACAGGTGGGCCTCACCCGGCGCCCGCCCTGCCAGCCATGCCAGGACCACTGGGCATAACCCCAGTGGTACCTGTTGTCCCGGGGGGTAACGTAGATTCAATGCCACCCGAATTGTTATCTCAGTTAACGGCTATGATGCCATGGCTCCAAAAAGGGGGAGCCTTCCCGAATTCTGCAGACTATGCGGCAGAGGCGGCAAGGTTCGTGGAAAAGATCAGATCGGTACCGGTCGCCGACAATGTTGCATTGCCGATTTCTTCTCCCCTTGCAGGTCCAAGTGTTCCCCAGCTGGACGGAGTACAAGGGCAGCCGCCCCCGGTGCCCGCACTTGGTAAGGAAGTGGCATTGCCGCTCTTGGGGGACGGTGTAGTACCTTCCAGGAGCGAAAATCTAGCTCAACATGTGTCTTTAGCTGTGAAAGAAATGATTTGGGCTGATAAATACGTGTACATTTATTCTTTATTGTTGGATAATAGGGAAATGGAGCAGGCAAAAGCACTGAAGGAGTGGATGCTCCCAAGTGAATGGAGGGCGCAATGTACTAGATTCAGGGTTGAGGAAAATCTCAATAATTGGATGCAAGCATGGGCTGTTTTCACTGCAGTTAAGGCTGAGCGTCCTCCAGATCTGCAGGCTGCATTGGCTTGCTACTCGAGCAGGATTGTGGGGTGGAGTCAACAGTATTCTGGGGAAGCATGGAAAGGTTATGATGTCAACTTTAGGAAGGCATTGGAATTCAATAGATCATTGCCATGGGACTCGGTAGATTCCTTGGCTTGGCACAAACAGTTCTCTGACACTGCACCTCCCCCTCAGTTCGGTGCGGGCAAGGTGTTCCCTAGACCGCAGCAGCCCTTTCGGCCCCCCCAAACGAGTGAAATACCTGGGAAATTTAGGGCAGGTGGGCCAGAGAAGAAAGGGGTGTGCTGGGACTTTAATAAGCGTACCTGCACAAGGGCCGCGTGTAAGTTTAGGCATGCATGTGCCTCTTGTGGGCACCCCTCTCACCCAGAATCTACCTGTAGGTCCAAGCAAGGTAACACGGGACAGAGGGGTAGAGGAAGGCCACTATAAGTCAGACAGGGCACGCCCCCCCACTCCAGTGGATGTGGTGGCAATGATTCCATTGTTGAACAGATACCCTGACCACAAAGCGGCCACCCTACTCCAGGAAGGTTTTTCTAAAGGTTTTAGGATCCCGGCCGGGGAATACACAGGCAGTGCGCACTGTAGAAATCAATTATCAGTCACACACAACCCGGCTGTTGTGGCCGCCAAAATTGACAAGGAGCTTTCCTTGGGCAGGATATCTGGCCCTTTTTCAGCAGTACCAGTACACAATTTTGTGTGTTCCCCACTGGGAGTTGTCCCCAAGAAAGAGAAGGGGCAATTCAGATTGATTCATAACCTATCAGCGCCAAAGGGGGCCTCACTGAATGATGCCATTGACGAAGGTATTTGTAGTGTGAAGTACGCCTCTTTTGATCAGGCTGTGACCTTATTACAGGCCACTGGACCCGGGGCGCTGATGGCGAAATCAGACATAGAGTCCGCCTTCCGCCTCCTCCCAGTCCACCCGGCGGACCAACATCTTTTAGGTTTCACCTTTAGGGATAGGTTCTACATGGACAAATGCATGCCTATGGGTTGTTCTATTTCTTGCGCCTACTTTGAGATGTTTAGTTCATTTCTTGAATGGGCCATGAGACAGGTGACAGGCCATCAAAGGGTCATGCATTACTTAGATGATTTCCTCTTCCTCGGTACAGCGGGTTCTCAGGAGTGCGCACTAGCATTGCAGGAATTTTGCGTGCTCATGCGGGCTTTTGGGGTCCCGCTTGCGCCTGGGAAAACGGTGGGCCCAACCACCTGCTTGGAATTTCTGGGCATCGAGATTGACTCAATGGAGAAATGTTTTAGACTACCTACGGACAAGGTGCGCAAATTCAAGACGTCGCTACAGTTATGCCTTCGGAAGGAGAAGGTCACTTTGCAGCAATTACAGGAGGTGGTAGGGCAACTGAATTTCGCACTAAGAATCATCCCAATGGCTCGCCCCTTCTCTCGCTCCATCGCGCACGCGATGAAGGGGCTGAGGGAAAAGCACCACCGCACGCGCCTATCGTCTGAAATTCGCCAGGATATGCTTATTTGGATGGCATTCCTGGAGGATTTTAACGGTAGGGTGGTCTGGCCCGGCCCGCTCACTACATCAGCGGAGTTAGGACTATGGACTGATGCGGCCGGTAGTGTGGGCTTTGGTGCCATCCTAGGGAATAGGTGGGTCGCTCAACAATGGCCAGAAGAATGGAACACATGGGGTTTGCTCGGCAACATTGGCTTCCTGGAACTTTTTCCAATATGGGTGGCACTGATGATTTGGCCCGAACACCTATGTAACCAATCAGGGGTGTTTTGGTCAGATAACATGACAGTGGTGGAATGTATCAATCAGCAGGGGGCGCGGTGTCCTTTCATACTTCGTCTGATCAAAGAGATTGTTCTGCGGTGCCTTAAACTGAATGCTAATTTTAGAGCCAAACATGTCCCTGGTGTTTTAAACAATGCTGCTGACTCCCTTTCTCGCTTCAAAATGCAGGTTTTCAGGGAACATCTCCCCACAGCAGACCCCTCGCCAGCACACTTCCCAGCGGTACTTTGGCAGATTGGTGCCCCAGATTACAAGACCTCGTGGTCGCTAGCTTAGCCCCCAGGACCAAGACGGCGTATGAAGGGGCGTTTCTGTCTTATTGTTCTTTCTTGGGGCCGCAGTGGGAAGTGCTTTGGGCGAAGGAGGATGGGTTTGCAGCCTATTTAGAATGGATGCACAAAGAGGGGCGCTCAGTGGCAGCGGCAACCAGACATAGGGCGGCAGTGGCATTCTTCGCTCAAGCTAGGGGCTTCCGGGATCCCACCAATACCTTTATGATACGCAAGGCTTTAAGGGGATGGCGCCGTATTCAGGGACACCAGAAGGATAAGAGGAAGCCCATGGGGTTGGTCCGGCTAACAGCCTTACTGGGCACGCTGGAGATTGTTTGTAACTCGGAGTGGGAAGTGCTTCTTTTTAGGGCGGCATTCTCCCTGGCATTTTATGGGGCACTGAGAATTAGTGAACTTGTGGCAGGATCTAAAGCTGACATACTAGGTGGCTTGCAGAAGGCTGGGGTGACAATAAGGGGTGACACCATGTGGGTGATTATCCAGAAATCAAAGACCGATCAAGAAGCTAGGGGTCACACCATAGTTCTGCAACGGGCCCCCGCCAACCCGTGCTGCCCGGTGAGGCACGTGGAATCACTCATGGGATTATTGGTCGGTTCAGCAGGCAGGGCGTTGCTCTGTCACGCCGACGGGAGCCCATTGACCAGGTATCAATTCAGGAGAGTGTTCGAAATAGGGGTTACAAAAGCGGGTCTTGATCCTAGAGATTTTGGATCTCATTCCTTCAGGATTGGGGCAGCAACTGAGGCGGTGGCGGGGGGCCTCCCAGTGGAAAGAGTGAAGACAATTGGGAGGTGGTCGTCAGACTGCTATAAACGTTATGTTCGGATTGACATGCTATGATTACCTGTCACTCACGCTTGGTCTCTTTTCCGCTCTCTTACAGTTTCTCAGACCTGTTACGCAGGGGAGGAATTTGTCGTCGGGCACCGCCAATATTCATCGGCACGGAGCGGCGATCAGGAAACAACAAAGGACAATGTCTGGATTGTTGGTCACTCATATGTGAAGCGAGCGGAATGTGTCTTCCTGTCAGGTGACAAGAAGGAAAGGGCGGCACAACTAGGGTTGAATATCACGTTCTTTGGCAGAGGAGGGTTGTGTCTTCACGAGTTTAGGGGATTCTTCCAAGGGCTGTTAGCACGCCAGCGGGCTCCACCGTCAGTGGTGATACTTCACCTTGGGGAGAACGATTTGGCAACACTGGGCAGGCGCATCTTGATTGAGGAGATTATCTCAACAGCGGGTTGGATAGCTAGGACCTGCCCCGGGTGCACACTAGTATGGTCACAACTAATACCTCGACTTCAGTGGCGGGGGGGCGATTCAGTCAGGGCGTTGAATCACTCGGTAAAGAGGATCAACACACGGTTAGATAGGTTGTTCCGAACCCCCGTGTTACAGTCAATACCTCATGGGTGCATCTGGGGTCAAAAGTATTACTTGAGGGACGGGGTTCACCTGACAGAAGAGGGTAATGTTCTATGGGCTGACAATATCTGGGCTTGGCTAGAGGGCTGGGGTAGGAGGATGTGTCCTTAGATAGGGGCTAGTGGGGGAGGCCAGATCGTCGGTTAACAATACTGGCCTGTGGCGGTAAGGTCATTATCGGTGAGCACATATTTGAGGTCTGAGGGGGCGGGCATCATCCTATGGAGGTTCCCGCCCAGGGGGAGGGGCCTGCGGGCCACTCCCAGTACTCCAGGGGCAAGGTAATATGCAAAGGAGCGCGGGTAGGAGTAGTTCACGCTTTCCTTAGGCTGGTAGCCACCCCGCGCGCGTGGACTCATGACGCCACCGGCGCAGAGTAAGGGCCCTCCTTTAGTGGGTAAATGGAGTTTGGGGCGTAGACCGGGCAATTCCCGGGGTAACACTGCGCATGCGCACTTCTAAGGGGAAGGCGCAGCTTGTAGGACCTGACACCGGTAGTGACCCTGCCATATGGCCAGAAATGTACAAAAATCAAGATAGGATGTTTAGTTAAGCTAGGAACAAATTGTATTAGAGTTTTGTTAAGGTCAGGCTCTCAAACTTGTTGATAACGATTGTATAACTGAATGTCCTGCTGATTTTTGTATTTCATTGTTGATTATGCAATTAAAACCCTTTTTTAATTTCATACTTTAATAAATACGGCCGGGCGACTAGCGCCCGCCTTCCAAAAAGTAAACACGTCTCGTGTCCACGTTCCTTGGTGTTGGGTGCCGGATTGGGGGGGAGGCGGCAGCTAGTCGCTGACCATGCTATGAACCGCACCGCACTGCGTGGAGGCCGCCTCACATCCAGGAAGTCGCCTGTACGGTCCGTACCCACAACGGAGTGCCGCGCCGCTTCCCACGCTTCACCCCGCATCCTAAGACCAAAAGAAAAGCACCCGGAGTTGTAAGGGGTGCAGTGAGCAGAGCGACTTGTCTTCCCCCCCAGACTCAGGGTCCGCAACGTTTTCTTTCCCTGCAAGCATTAACTCTACGAGGGTCATTTCTCTCAGTGCGAAGCACCCGGGACACAGCAACAAACCCTGGTAAAACCTACAAAAGAACTCTTATGACTAATTAAGCACTGTGGCCATATCGTAGTAGCGTTATCTGTCTTGTGATAATTACTGCAGCATATTTTATATCTTTTACATAAAGTACCCGTATTTTTGATACAACTTACAGTCTGGTGTCCCTTTGTGGTGGGTCAGTGTTCTTACTGTACGTGGTCATAAATGCTTAACTAACTGGAGCGCCCCGAAGTTTAGCCTTGTCTGCTCGCGCCACGTACCTAGAGGGTGAGCAAGGGTTATTCCCAGGGGTAATCTCCTACCCTGACTGGAGGTGAGGGTCCCTGCTTGTCGCTGGTACATACCTGCGCCAACCAGAGCCCCCCATTTCCAACAGGGAGTATGACTGTTGGAGCACTGGGGGTAGCCTGCACTGTGTTTTATGGCCTGCACCCCTGTTGTTGGCATTGTGGTTTCTGCATGGCTACTGCATTGTAAAGGGTGAGGGAGGTTCGCTGGCACACCGACTTGCTTGCATATTATCCGTGGTCGAGAGCTGTGCCAGAGCACGGACCTGAGAGACTGGCAGCGAGGAGCAGTGTGATCACGGCCAAAGCTCGTTTTCCCCCCTGTGATTGACCACTACCCATGCAGGATTGTTGCTGCACACCACATGCACAGCTCATACGTCTGTGATTAGAAGACGCCAGATGGCCCAAAATGCTGTTGCAATAATGCTGTTTTCTCTTCTGAAGCACTGCCCGGCCATTGGCCTTATTAGAAGATTGCATTGGCTCCAGGTTGACAAGCATGTTCAATTTAAGGTTTTGAGTATGGCCTGTAGTGTAGTTCCTATATTCCCAATAGGCTCTGCGCATTGGAATAACATAAACGATAGTTTAGAAGAAGGACTAAGTCTCTATTGAATATGTTAGACTTAATTATGAATGCCAGCGAGCTCAGAGGTCACTAGAAGCTTTCTCGAATTCACAAGAAGGGATTAGTTTCTGACAACCGCATAAACATGACAACTTTGCTCCCCTGGAACAAGGAGTATATCTCCAGAGTCACGTAAACAATAGACAGCTATTTCACTCAGTCAATCGTGCGTGCTTAGTTTCACCAGAGATGCAGAGAAACAGAGAGACGGGTGTTTTCATAAAAGTGGTTATTTATTGAGCAGTCTTCTTTCTCATGCAAGAGAAGTGAATTGCCACAATTGCAATACTTGTTATTAAGTAAAGTGCGTACAGTAAAAGGAGTATATGAAATAATACTGTAAAAGCATTTATATGGTTTCTAAGCCATAAGAAACTTAAAACAGATAAAAATACATACAATGATAAAAGTTGACTAAACGTACTCAACTGTTGCTTCTAAGATACGCCTACCCCGGTGTACCTAACCTAAGCCTAGTACATGGGAAGGAGTAAATAAGTCGTATTTTTAGTTAAGATAGTTTTTGCCAAGAATCTGAATCAAGAATTCTCTAAGGGTCTAATCAGCTCCGTACCTTGGTTATAGAATGAAGGAGGTCTTGTATCTCTTTCTCAGGACTCGATCTCCCAGCAACCCGCAAGGATGACCGGGAAACACTGGAGCTGGATTTCTCGGCAGGAGAAAAGACAGCGTCTCTCTCAGTGCGGCAATGGGAGGGTCGGCTTCCTTCGGCACTCGCTTCAGCAGGGCGTCGTGCAAGTAAATAGCCGAACTGCTCCAAACCACCGTGTGTTTTGCTAGAGCAGATGCTGGTATATTTATACCTGGAAGGTGCCCAGTTTGACGTAAGGTTGGACATAAGTCGTCACTAAGAACTCGCAGTTCTTTCAGGACTCCAGGAGTTCTAGGACAAATAAATACAGAAGATGGGGGATTACCGGGCTGCTGGAGGCTTGGTTTGTTTAAGAACGTGTTGTGCTTTCTAGCAGTCTATGGGAGTAGCCTTGCCGTATTTGGACTGCATTGGCTATGACTTAATATGGGTATGATTCTTATGCCTTTATAAGGTTATGATTTGATATAACCACATTAGGGCATAAAATCGGAATATTGAAATAGGGTCCTAGATACGTTTACAACAGCCCACAAGATCTTTTTCTCCCAGGGGGGCACCCATCCTGTTCAATTTGCTGTTGCTGTATCTATCCTCAAGGTGACTGCGCTCAGCTGATCTTAACCTGGCCTGTGTGCCACGTGTTAGAAGAGTAAGCGTGGGTGGCTGTTCCTTCCAGGCTAAAGCTCCTGAACTCTAGAATGCCCTTCCTCTACCTCCTCTGAGGTGTATTCAGAACCATCGGTCCTTCAGTAAATCCCTGAAGACAGGGTTGTTTTCCATCTGTGCACTCGGTGGGGTACTTTTTCTTCTTGGTATCTTTTGCAGTTGGTTCCTTTTCTGAGATTAGCGCAGGGGCACCATTGGTGGGGCAAACCATGCACTCTATAAATCCTAAAACATAACATAACGCAGGGCCCTGCACCAGGGGGACTGTACCTGGGCAGGGGACCCTATGCGAGTGGTGCAATGCTGGCGAACAAAGTACTTCTGCAACCCTGTAACAGAGGAGAGCTCACTGATGTTTCTTTCGTATGGCCCAGACAATTATACCGCCTCACTGTTATAACCCCCTCATGACCCTGCTGGACTAACAATGGAGGCTAGGACTGCTTGTGCCCCCCTCCCTGAACACTGTGGGGATGGAGTTTGGGTGGAGGCGAGTCCCTATAAAGACCGTACCGGCATCCTGTGCGTCACTCCCTGGGGACTTTTCTTTAGCTATAGTTCTCTCTCCGCTGTTGACGGGTGGCTCTGTGGCCATTGCCATACTTGTCTGGGCTGGACTAGACACCTGAACTCAGAGTCGCAGCCATCTGCCCATACTGCTGGAACTGCTTGTGCCACTCTGGTGCAGGATTCTCTAAGTTGCGTCGGAGGCCATGCAGGTCCCAGTTTTATGGCATTGTGACACAACAACAAGCCTATTTGGCCCCCATCTAATTGCGGGATCCTTGCCCAGTTGACGCACTATGCTCTAAATCACGAACAGGCAACTTGTTGATGATGGAACGGTGAGGCAGGGTCTGGGTTCAATTCCTGGGCATCCCAGAATCCACACCTACTGCTGGATCCGACCAAGAGATTCTGAGAGCGAACAGAGCTGTGTCCTCTGCTGACAACAAACTGGACTAGATTCTAGCTGCAAAAACTGACATCCAGCAGGATCTATGCAACTGGGTTAATGCGGTGGCTGTGGAGGTGGGACTGCTCCATGACTATCATAAAAAAGTTGCTGGGTGTGTCACCAAACGGAGCACACACTTCATAAAATCCTACCAATCGTCACTTAGAGGTGTGGCGCCGCGGCCAGGGCGACTGACGCTGGAATCTGGGGACCACGGTTCGATCCCCGGCTCCGGCGGCAGGTTAGCCCAGCACCATGTGACTCTGGGCAATAGCTCGCTTAATCTTCCCGACGGCCCCCAGCGCCTAGAGACCCTTACGGGTGATTGTGCGCTTTACAAATGTGGACTTTACTTTACTTATCTTGAAGGACATTTTTGCTCTCACGAGTTCTCTAAAGACCAGGAACTGGAGAACAGGGCGGAGTACTTCAAGAGGCAATCCCATCGCAATAACTTTTGTATTGTTATATTACCTGAAGGGGCGGAAGGCCCAGATCCAGTATTTTTCTTCGAGCCATAGTTAGAACAACCTATACCGCCCATGCCACTGTCCACCCACTATTTGGTTGAGCAGGCACATCGCGTTCCTGCATGGAGACTGCCACTGGGGTCACCTCCCGGACTGGATGTGGTCAGACTGATGAACCTTTGAGACAACGAAACCATCCTACGGGCAGCCCACACGGCAGCACCATTGTTATATGATAACTCATGGGTCTTCTTATTTCCAAAACAAAATGGCTTCATCCCAAACCCCTCAATCACCCTCAATATACACAGACTCCAAAGAATGCTGGAACAGGCACCCACTCACTGGCCTTACACAGCTTGTCTAGTACTAGGCCTAGAGAGAGAGTTTTATACTGTGGACATGTTCGGAACGCTGTAAAAAATCTGAATCACAGGCAGTCTTTCACGTCTCGTGTTTTCTATACAGACCGCTTCGCCCGTGTGAAGACTGGATAGTTCCTTTCAGACCCCATAAAAGTCAGCAGAGACACACGGCAGGGATTCCCTCTGTCCCCGCACCTTTTTGCTTTGACCATGGAGCTGTTAGTGCAATGGCTACGCCCGGATGGGAGGACATTGGACATCTCACTGGGGGATGAAATGCATACCGTCTCACTCTATGCAGATGATGTACTCATTTATATCCGTGACATCTGCCAGGTGATAGAGGAGGTTGGGGATGACCTAGAGAAGTTGCGGGCCACCTCTGGACTGGAAATGAATTGGGATAAGAAGTGCCTATTTCCCATCAGTCAGGACTGCCCATCACAGTTTTTGCAGCCCATGGCCTTCTTGTATGATGAGAGCCATGCATATTCCGCTATCTAGGAATCCACATCAATCATAGCATGCAGGACTTAAGTGACTGCAATCTTACTAGAGCCATTGCCTCCCGTCACTCCCAATTAACGTTTTGTAGCACGCTTCCTCTCACAGTTCAGGGCTGAGTATCTCTATCCAAGATGATGATGCTCCTGTGTCTCCTTTACTTTTTCCAAGAACTTCCAGTGCATAAACCCTGAAGCACATTCCGCACCCTCCATGGCATGCTGGGGAGCATCCTCTGGAATAAAGACAGATGCTGTGTTGCATTACATAAACTCCAGCTTCTAGTGGAGAGAGGCGATTTGGGATCCCCCAATCCTGAACATTATCATTTGGTGGCACAATTGCAATGGCCGCCTCTTAGAAGAGCTGGGATCTCGTACATTGGAACAAGCTTGGTGCATAGTACAAGAGGCATTCTTGCAACAGGGTAGGCTCCCTGACCAACCCAACAATCTCCTTAGGATGAGGCCATTGTATGGGGGAATGAAAAATGGCCCAGTGCATACTCCAACCGCAACTACGGTCACACTGTGGCATGCAGCGACATCCGCTTTGGGATGTAAAAACAAGATTACATAGGCAACCCCTCTTTTAGAGGCAGATCGTTTGGAGCTCTTGGCACATTTTCTGGATTCGACAATGGGGATTTCATTGGGCTTTCAAGGGTTGGGGATGTGTGGGCAGGAGGTAAAGTGGTCCCTTTCAGTGACCTCCAACGTGACCAGAGTTGTTTGTGATCTATTGTCACTACCCCCCAACCTCCCTACCCATCACTAACTACCTGACACTTTCCTCCCTTTCTCCCGGGCACCGCTAGTTCTAATAATTTTTAGATGTTTGTTGCTAAATTGATTTTTGTAAACAACTACTTCTTCCAATGTGATTAAATAACATTGGTTTGCAATTGACTTGCCCTTTCACTTCTTTAAATAGTCTGTTTTAAAATGTTTTGATTTTAATTATTTCCCCTATGCAAATGATCTACTACACTGGGATCCCCTGTTTTGCATACTGATTAGTACCCAGGTCCCAGTGATTCCGGGTTTACCCTTTTTTGTAACCAGGCTTATCACAGAGGCAGTGTGTAAAGCATTTGTGAACACATACAGTAACCCAGTGACAACACTACAGATCCACACAAGTTGTAATATAAAAATAAGTATTTTTATATAGATTTAACACAAGACCACAAATGATAAAAATCCACAATACTGTACTTCAAAAATGGTAGAAATAGCTTAGTTTTCTTTAGATGTAAAATGCAACACTTTGAGTTCAATGTACCTTTGGATGCGTAACGCTATACAACAAAAGTGTTGTAGAGAAGGTGATGTGTTGGTTCCTTACACGCAAGAACGGTGATACGTCGGGTCCCTACTGCTGCGTAGGGGATGTGTCAGTTCTTCTCCGCGTGGGGAGGTGATGCTTCGGTTTCTTAGTGCGCTTCTGTGGCGTTGCGACCAGCAGCGCCGTGATGTGATGAAGATCCGCTGCAATGAAACAAAATGGCATCTTCTTCTTAAAGCGACAACAATGCGTGCGCGCCCAACAGCAACTCAACGATTCTTCTGAGCCACGACAGGCCCTATGACACGCTTCTCTGGTGATGCAACAGCGTCTGCTGCAACTGCAACACTCTTCTCCAGTGATGCGATGAAAATGGCTGCGGTGGTGACATGCTTCTTCGTCTTGAGTCGGGCTTCCAGCTCCCAGCGACAGGGAGTCTCTCAGAAGGCCCAGCCCAAAAGCAGGCACTTCAATTCCCAGCAAGGGAATGCATGGGAGCTGGTTGGTGAAGTATGTTGTCCCTGTGACTTCAGCAGGAGGCAAGCTCTATCTCAAGCCCTTGGAGATCCTTTGCAAGAAGATTTTAAAGTAGCACAAAGTCCTTTCTACTTTCTTTGACAGTCAGGCACCCACTGCACGCCAATCCCCCAAACAGCACTCAGCTTAGGGATAATCTCCTCCTCAGTTTCTCTGGTTCATCTCCTCAGCAAAGGTTCTTCTTGTTTCCCAAAAGTGATCTAAAGTTCTTGGGTCTGGGTCCCAATATTTATACTAGCAAGTCCTTTGTCCTCTGAAGGCAGAGGGTCCTGTACCCAGTCCAAACCAGTCCTGGAGCACTTTGTTAACAAGACTCCTTCTTTCCTTTGACAGTGTGGGCCAGGGACATCAGACGCACCACAGGAGGTGGAGCTAGCATTGTGGAAGGAAGGCACGGCCCTGTTCAGGTCCCAGGTGCAACTCCTCCCACCCATCTACATGCAGAGAGCTCTATTCAGCCCTGTGCTGACCCACCCTGCCTCCTGGAATCCCCAGCCCCTGTCACTCATATTCCAGACAAGGAATACACAACCTAGCAGAGGCAGGCTTGGACAGATAGGCAAGAAAATGCCTACTTTCTAAAAGTGGCATTTTCAAACACAGAATGTTAAAACTACCTTCACTAAAAGATGTATTTTACTATTCTGAATTCAGGCACACTAAACTCGAATTTCTACCTGGTTTCCTGAGTCAGTTAGGATTAATAAATGTTATAATCAAACTGCTCATTTTGGCCTATGGGGAACAGGTAGCCTTGCAATCGTGAAAAACGAAAATGGCTGTAATTCCTATTAGGACATGCCACACACATCAGGGCATGTCCTACCTTTTACCTACAATGCACATTGCCCTTGGGCCTACCATAGGGGTGACTAATATGCAGAAAAGGGAAGGTTTAGGGACTGGCAAGTGGGTGCACTTGCCCAGTCAACATGGCAGTACCAGACTGCACACAGGCTCTGCAATGGCAGACCTGAGACATATTTTACAGCCTGCTTCTGTGGGTGGCACAACCAGTGCTGCAAGCCCACTAGCAGCATTCGATTAACAAGCCCTGGGCACACACAGTGCACTAGGGTCAGACAGGTAAACCAAACCAGCCAATCACGGAGTCACTAATCCATACATCAATTTACCATTGGAAGCACTTGCACTGTGGCACTGGACAGCAGAGGCACAGTGCCCAAAGCATCTATAACAAGCAAGAACACATGAGGCAACAGCAAACAATGGAAGGGAGACCCACGCCAATGGTACCAGGTCTAACAGCCACCACTGTTCCCTTCAAGGTGCGCTCCTGGGCGCCCACGCACGTTTGTGAATCTGACCGCGCAGTGACTTCCTTGAGGCGCACACACCACCAGAGGAAAGTTTTCAGGTTAAATGCAGCGTCCCGTAGAACCATGATGGGTGCTGCAATTAACATAAATACTTGAAGAAAAGCAGGCAATCTGCCCCCCTCCATGCTCTATCAAGAAAATGATGCAGCAAGACTAAAATCGCGACGTGTGCTTTCACAATCATTAACATTTATTAGTGATTGTGAAACGACACGTCGTGCTGTTGGGCTTGCTGCCTGCTTTTTCTTCACAGAGAGCAGCAGTTTGTGGGCCTTTTTGAAAGTTTTCATGTTAAATGCATCCCCGAGTGTGAGCATGTCTGGTGCTGCAATTAACATGAACACTCAAAAAGGCACACAATCTGCTGCCCTCTATTAACAAAAGGCAAGCAGCACGACATGTGCTTTCACAATCCCCAATCTATATTAGCGATTGTGCAGTGCTGTTAGGCTTGCTGTGTGCCTTTTGTTGATAAATAGGGCGACCACATTTTGAAAGCCAAAAACTGGGACATTTCACACAAACAGAAAATGGACTACACATATCTGCCAATGTTTCAGATTGCTATGTGTGACAATTTAAAAATGTCAATGCAATCAGGGCATAAGTCCAAAAAAAAGAAGTGGGGGGACTAACCTAGTTAGGCAGTATGCAAGTGACATCATGGCGCGTAAAATCACGATGCGCGACATCACACATGGCATCACAGGAATTGACATCATACATGGCATCACAGGGATTGACATCACAGAAAGTGGCATCATACATGGCATCACAGGAATTGACATCACAGAAAGTGGCATCAGACATGGCATCACAGGAATTGACATCACAGAAAGTGGCATCAGACATGGCATCACAGGAATTGACATCACAGAAAGTGGCATCACAAGCCACGACTTTACAGGAAGTAGCATCACAGAAAGTGGCATCACAAACAAGCCTTCACATATATGTTTAGCAGGTCAATCATGTGTACGTTTGAGCGCATTGCGAGGATAATAGCACACTGAGCTATGGAAGATGATATGTGACTTCTGCACCTTGCAATCCACCAGTTTTATGTAACACATCCTGTACATTCATTTACAATCTTAAATAATGTATTGTACATGTAATATGCACATGTTGATGTAAAGCGCAGTGTGACAAACTAACAAGGTTTGAGCCTTTGTTTCACCTCCGCTTCATTTGTGTCAGGTGTGAGGCTCCTGACTGCCCCGAGCTAAGAGACTCAAACAAAAGGAGGTCAGACGACCCCTCAAATTCTGTCTTTTTTATGGGCCCAGCAGTAGTCTTAAATAAAAAAGCCCTGTTCCTCTTGCACGTTGATACTTGTTGCAGATGGAAATCAGACAACGTGCAGGTGCTGCTGAAAGTGTCCCGGTATTTGAAATTACATAGGACGAGTTCAGCACATTATTCAGTGGGGCCCAAATTCTAGGCAGGGTGGACGGCATTATCTCCTGCAATAGTTCACATGACGTGCACTTTCCCGCTGCAGTTTCAGCTTCTCCCTCTCAGCACGCAGGTGTTGTCAAGGCACTACAAATGTGTGATTTATGCATTTTAGTGTGGTGATGCAGACCCCCACACTAGAAGGTGTTAGTCTAGGCCTGATATGTGGTACTTGGCGGGGCTGCGAAAGGCATGCCAGAATGCAGCACGAGATAAGGCATATAAGAAATGTTCTGTGGTTGGCTGAGGATATGACACAACAATGCATTTTCACAGAACCCATTGTGGTGCAATCTTGAGTAACACAGACACCTCTCAGGGATGTAGCATTCACATTTGACAAGTGATAATAAAGGACACATTGTTACGTTAAAAGATGTTTAATGGAGATTATGCTTTTGAACATTGTATTCTTTTTATGTTTGTTGTATGTTGCAAACCTGCCTTAAGACCCTTCTTGTGGTGCTGTATGTGTAGAAATACACTGTCTTTTCACTTCATTAGGCAAATGTTTGAGCGATATTTGCACTGATATCTGTCGCTGCACCGACACACGTGGTTGGTTACTTGGCGCACATAGCCTTGGCTGCAGCGCACAGAGACCTTATACTGCCGCACACAGAAGAAATAAATTAGAGGGAACATTGACAGCCACTATTTTTTAAGTGCGCTTCTAATGATGAGGACATTTAGGGTGGGTAATGAGGTCAAGGATGTTCTGTTTGCTGTGTGTTTGGTTATGAGGTGTGTGAGATAATCTAATACACACATTACTTGAAGAACAGGTATTTTTCTTATTGTTCCCTGGGGCATTGAAGTCACCTTGAAAATACTCTTTGAATAGCAGAAAGGTCGAGCTCAAGCAAATGATGAAAGAAGGAGGGGTCCCCTAGTGGGTGGTAGATGTTGTGAGCACACACGGTGTTCTTGGCATTGCTTTTAATGCTCGCTGAGAGAAGTGATAATGACGTAAACGAAGAGGAATCTGCTGCGATACAGGGCAATGGTCTTTCCTTTGAACAGGAATGTTTGGGTATTAGAATGTCAAAGGATGTAGTAGATAATGGGGGTACATTTTTTCATTGATTAGAGTGACATCTGCTTCTATCCTTGTTCTTCAATCATGTTCGACATTCGAGTCCAGACCGCCTGCGCTATCGCAAGATCTGGCTCATACTCCCGGGTTCAAATGTCCCCCCATCCTTACCCTGCTTGAAGACCTCTCTGGCTGGTCTGAGCGCTATCTGTCCGCGGTCAGAAAGACTCTCCTCAAAGCTGTTCTCTCTGTCCCTCCTTTCTAACCTCTGACCCCACCTTCTCTCTTGGACCTCCTTCAGGTTCACCAAGTCCATCCTGTTCCTCAAGTGCAATGTGTGTACTCCTTCATGTTGGAACGAGGGAGGGGCCTTAGACATGGGCCTGACTGCCCCCCTGTCCTGGATTTACAAAATCTAGAAACCCCTCTGGAGGGAGGGATGGACGGAAATAAGGCTTTGGAGGCTTCAGACCTGCAAGTGATGGCTTGCATTAGTGCCAGAGACAAAAAAACACAAAGGGTGTGGTATCTCACAATTCACACCAATAGTTACCCCATCTGATGGCCCCTTTGTTAAACAAATGAAAAGCAACCCTCTCATCATCAAGACTCAGCTGCTGCTCATCTCATTGCTTCCGGCTTCTTCACTGGTCCATTTTACACTTGAATGGACTTTATAAGTAAATGCGACTCCCATGCTGTTCTCTCTCGTCCTCTTCATTAGTTTGTATTGTGCAGAATCTGTTCAGTTCTTTGCAGAGTGAATATGCTTCACCCAGAAAGGGGCTTGAGCACCTTTCACGGACATCATGAAACTCTGTGAAGAATCTCTTTTTAGTTTAGTCTAGTGGATGCTTCTTTCAGCATGGATCCGTGGCCTTTACTTTAATGGAAGTACTGATCCTCTCTCAGCACCCCTCTGCTGTCCACCTTCCTCTAAAGCTGGCACCTGTGTTTTGCCTTCAAAGCATGAGCAGGTGGATGCTTCCCCCTGCAGTTGACACAATCATGCCTGAAGGTAATTAGCCAAGGATGACACACCCCTGTGTTAAAGTCCCATCATGCTCCTGCGCCATGTTTGCGTTGTCCCATGAGTCACTTGGCTTGGATGGCCCAGAGAGGCTATGTAGGGCATCATCAACCCACTGCGCGCTTGGCACTGGCACCGGTGGCATCCTTATGGTAAACCGATTTCATTGTCTTTATGTGTCAGGTCCCAGAGTCGCTCAACATGCTCAGCTTGAGTATTGCAGGTCAGACAGATCGAGAAGAGCGAAAATCGATTGCCAGGTCCCACTTGGAGCGAGAACTGGCATAGACGGAATTTCAACCTGGCCGGTGATCTTTTCATCAGAAATGCGGTCAGAGGTGTTTCCCCAGGAACAAGTTAGAGTCTTGAAGAAGCGCATTAGCCCAGGAACGCGCACTGCAGTCATTACCGAGACTCGTACCCGAAGAATTCCGTTCCTTGGTTCGTAAAGCATTAGTTAAACGCGACGGTTATAGCTTGCGTTGAGTTCCTTTCAATCTTCCCGAACCCCGTCCGGTATTAGGGATCCCCTAGTGACTGGACCTGGAGCTTGCCCACAACCTCTGCAGAGAAGAATGTCTGTGCGTGTATCCTTGTCATCAAGAGTTGTTCTCACACTGACAAGGTTACGTCAAGTTCATTGAGAGAAGAGTCAGTTCCCGTATTCGTCAGAAGTTTATCAGCTCGAGAGAGTTCCACAGAAGAAAGAAATGATGCCCAGCTAAGTGACATAGAAAATTGTATATATTTTATGAGTGACTGGGAATCCATTGTGAGGCAGACAAATATAGAAATGTAAGTTGGCAAAAAACAACAAACTTACCAGATGTTCCAGGCAAGACGCTCTCCACCCCGCACAGATCCACCTAGCCACGCCCGTGCTCCCATCCTCGCTGCTGCAGAGTTCGAGCCACCTCTGTTGCCTCCCCGCTTCCCTGCTGATGTTCTTCTCTGCCTCTTCACTTTTGCCCTCCTGCCTGCAGGTTATCTATTTTGTCTATTTGCATTGTTTTAAACCCGTTTCTGCCTTCTTCACTCTTTGCCCTCTTGCTTGCCTTACTTCAGCCTTCTGCCATTCGTTTTTCCTGCCACTCGCATGGACCGCTTCCAGCACCAGACCCCCTGGCCCCTGCGAGACCACGACGCCATACACCGCTATGACGCCAACCTCCCCAACACACTCAAAACTGGCCGATCTACCATCGGCTTCTTTGCCACCCCCTAGCGCACCCCTGGACCCTTCACCTTCTGAAACTGCAGCTTCACCAGCCAGCGTACACCAGCACGTCCTGCCCCACACCAAGGCCAGGCCACAACCATCTCAGATGCATACTGCTCAACACCTGCTCCATCCACAGGCACGCCATCAAACTCTGGAACCTGCTCAACTCATCCTCCCCGGACGACTCTTTCCTGAAAGAGACATGGATGAACACCTCATCGGCACCCAACGTTGCCATAGCCATCCGAGATGGCTACAAGATCACCCGCAGGGACCGCACCAACAGACTGGGAGGAGGAATCGCCATCGTCCACAGAAACACCCTCAGAATCTCAACCAACACCTAGGACACCCTCGACAAAGCCGAAAATCTGCACTTCCAGATCCACATCGATCCTAACACCACCCTCAGAGGATCCCTTGTGTACAGACCCCCAGGACCCCAGCCACAGTTCAGCGACTCCATCACAGACGTCGTCAGGTCACACGCCTTGGCCTCCACAGACTACATCCTCCCCGGAGACCTGAACTTCCACTTCGGTCTCAAACATATCATCACGATACCCACCCACTCTGTCTGACACACGCTTGACCCCATCTTCTCCGTCAGCAGCCACGTCACCTTCAGCCACTCTATCGAGTGCCATTGGACAGACCACCGCTGCATCCACTTCTCCTTCGAAAAAACCACCGCACACTACCACCAGCAAAGCATCTCCCACCACAGCTTGAACAACGTCACCAAAGACCAGCTAATCACTACCCTCGCTCAGGACCCACCACCAACCTCCAGGCATCCAAGCAGACCTGCCAAGGACTAGAGAAGAAATGACGCCATGAGCAAACACCAGACAACCAGGCAGCCCTCAAGAATGCCAGTCGCAGGCACCACCAACTCATTCGAACCACCAAAAGGACCTCATTCAAGGAACCCATCGACAACAAAGCACACAACGAAAAAGAGCTCTTCAACATCGTGAAGGAACTCTCCAACCCCAGCTCCAGCTCCAACGACATCACACGGTCACAAGACCTCTGCAACTCTCTAGCCACCTTCTTCCACCCGAAAGTCATGGACATCCACAACAGCTTCAACATCAATACCCCCCCGACAGCTGCCGACACCTTAGGCACACCCCCCCCCCCAAGTCACACAGGTCTCCTGATGTCCTAGAACCATGTTAATGACGAAGACACCATTAAAACCATGAACACCATCCACTCCGGATCACCGTCAGACCTCTGCCCCACCACATCTTCAACAAAGCAAGCTCCATCATCGCACCCCAACTCCGAAAGATCTTCAAAAGCTCATTCGAAACCTCCACCTTCCCAGAAAGCTGGAAACCCGCAGAGATCGACGCCCTACTCAAGAAAGTCAAGGCAGACCCAAAGGACCTCAAGAACTTCTGGCCCATCTCCCTGCTCCCGTTCCCGGCGAAGGTCATCGAGAAGATCGTCAACAGACAACTGACTCACTTTCTGAAAGAGAACAACACCTTGGACTCGTCCCAATCTGGATTGAGCAGCAACTACAGCACCGAAACTGCCCTCATCGCCCTCACCGACGACATCAGGACCCTGCTGGACATCGGCGAAACCGCAGCCCTCATCCTCCTAGACCTCTCGGCTGCCTTCGACACCATCTGCCACCACACCCTATGCACATGCGTCTACAACATAGGGATCCACGACAAAGCCCTGGACTGGATCACCTTCTTCCTCACCGACTGAACCCAGAGAGTCCGCCTCCCTCCATTCCAATCCGAAACCACCAAGATCACCTGCTCCGTACCGCAGGAATCATCCCTCAGCCCGACCCTCTTCAACATCTACATGACACCACTCGCCAACATCATTCGATCGCACAACCTCACCTGTGAAATATTGAGTCTCTGGAATATCTGTAAGAGGGAAATGGGAAAAAGCAACCTTCTGTTCCTGTGCAAGTTCAAAGGTAAGAACTTCTGCTCTGACATTATGTTATTTGTGCTCTGGTCACGGCTATATCATATAAGAGCCAGACACGCCCCCTAAGCCTACCTTGGGCAGCTCTGAAGATGTGTGTTGATGAAGGTATTTGAATGACTGATCCATCTATAAAGCACCGCAGCCACTCAACTAGGGTGTCCCGATGCTCAAAAAGGAAACCATATGGTTGAAAGAGAAGATGGTCAAAATATCCAGGGCTTAGTTGTCTTCAAACCTTTCAATGCCGAGCCCTCCATTCAAAAAAAGAAAAGTCATCGGGCCCCACTGTGTGAAAATATATTTTTACAATTATTCTCGAAAATTGGCAATGTTTTAATACGCTTAACCACATTTGAACATTGCAGTTATGTTCCATTATCCCTTATAAAATGCAGTCAAGTACATGGTTGCCAACAAGCTATGGGCAGTCTGGTCTAGTCTGGTGTAAAACTGTTCCCAGTTTGATTCTTTATCTGAAATGAGAGGGTAGGGGGTGCTAAGGATTATTTGGAGACCCTCCTCCTTTGACTCCTTCTCCCACCAAGGCCATAAGTGATAGGTTTGTGGCTGCAGGTTCTGTAGTGTGAGGTCAGGTGGCGCCACTCTGCCTTTAAGCATTCTGTGACCTTCTCATATGAGCTCAACACCGGTTGCCGTTGAGTTAATCTTTGTCTCTAGGGAGGATCTAGATCAGTGGTTCCCAACCTTTTGACTCCTGAGGACCCCATTGAGTCATTACTGGAAGCCGCGGACCCCCAAGCAATCTGTACAATTTAAATTTCAAACATTAAAACAGTAATTTGCACCAAATACACAAACAAGTGCACACCAAACAAATACACAAATTACTAAATATTTTATTATTTTATATTGAAAAAATTTGCACAAATCAAAATATTTTAATGAGAAGGTTGGTGCTAATTTTTCAATGTTTGGTTTTATTTCGCTGTACAAGGCTCCTGTTCCCTGCCAGGGCCAGACTGGGAACTCAAAGCAGCCCTGGAAAATGTTGTCAGATCAGTCCCCATACGGTGTACACCAAGTACAGTGCATCAGCCTGACCACTACAAAAGGGGTTTTGGTGGGCTCTCGGCCCAAGAAAATTTGGAAAAAATGGTGCATTTTAGAACACATTTGTCATTATGTATTGAATTGTATTAGCTTTTAAAGTATAGTAAATTACCTTACTGTGCACCAGGATAGGAAAATCTTTGTTGGGACTCTTAAATAACTATCACCCTCTGGCACCTTGCCCCTCATCTCTCTATAGGCCCCCCTTCTTGACTTCCTTCTCGGATTTCCTCACTATCACCCTCTAACAGTGCCTTTCTTCTCTCCATAGCACCTCTTTCACGTGTATTTTATTTGTTTTATAGCACCTCTCATACCAGTGTAGGGTTTCAGAGCACTTTACATAACACACATACAGAGGCAATGAAACATACATTTGTAAATCAGTGTATAGAAAATGTTACATATGACAAAAGGGACTACAAGGTGTAGAATTCACAGGTCAACCATATTAGTAGGCATTTTCAAGAGTGCTTTGTGCAGAGAAGCACAAACTCAGGATTCAGAATGTAACACAGTGGTTAGTTTTGACTTTAATAATAAGAATTAATTTGAACCCAAACAAACCTTTTTTAGCAGTATTAGGAAAATGAAAGACTACGGACAAACATAACTTACAAGCAGTTTGCATGCAGCTCTTTGATGGAAGTTCATAGCTCACTGTGCTAGATTATGATTGCAACTGATGAACTGCACAGTAACAACAGAATCTCTGTGACAAAAGGGGTAACCCACTGAGCTATGCACAGCAAATACTGTTTTTTTAAAGTGCATGGTACACATTCTTTGCAGCAGGCTTATTAACCCTCTGCACTACCTTAGATAAGTCAAAGCTGCCACTGGACAAAACTCTGATCTCTCCAGCAGGTACAATAATCACCAGAGTTATCTTGACACTTTTATTGTTGCCCGAAAACTGCTGATTATACAAGGAACTTTGAAGTGCCTTTAAAACTGGTTCCTGCGGACCCCCTGGGAATATGTCAGGGACCCTTGTGGGTCCGCCAACCACAGTTTGGGAACCACTGGATTACAGTCTAATTCTTATAGCTAGAATTTCTCAAAATATTGCAGCAAGATCTTTTCCCTCTACGAATAACGAAAACTTTTTTGAGTCAGACCATAGAGTATGACTCGCGCAATTATGCAGGAAATGAGAACGAATAAAGGTTGGTCCTATACCACCAAGACCTTTGTGAAAAATACACAGTGTTTTAACCGATGCCCCTCCCATATCTGAAAACCCATATCTTTTACTCCATCGCTGGAGAAGACCGGTCATGGAATTGGCAAAACCAGTGAGAGTATCCATCTGTGTTTTCATAATTTAACACTGCTTTCTGCTTCACTTTGAAATCTAGGCTTATTACAAGATAGACCATCCTCAAAACTTGTGAGTCTTACCCTTCATTGTCATCAACTACTTGAGTGGTTTCTGATATGTCTGAACCACAAACTTGTTAACAAACAGATACGGCTAGACAGTGGCGTAGGAAGGGGGGCGTGGTCGGTGAAGGCCGCCCCGGGTGTCATCACTGAGGGGGTTGACAAAATGGCAAAAATATGTGTTTTTAAAATAAATAAAAAATCTGGGCTCACAACACTTTTTTTGAAAAAATAATATTATTTAAGACAAGTTTCATAACTTCATCTGACAAGGGGGGTGACAAGAAAGTTTCTGCACCGGGTACCACCTGACCTTGCTACTCCACTGAGGCCAGAATCTCCTCAAAGCCCACACTATGACAAAGCATTTCTTCTCAATGAACTCCCAGTTCTACCACTAGGAAGAAGTCTCCAATGGATACAGGTGGCTGGACACCGTCTACCATCCTCATCAATTTGAATCCTCTCTGCTTCAACTTCTTTATCTGTGGTACTGATCTGTGAAATGAATGTCGCACAGTCGCTACAGGCGCATTGAATAGCACTTTCTTTAGGATGTTTCTTGTTTCTTAGGGCTGCCAATAGCACAACTATGGGTCCATATAGGGCCAAAAAGGTCCGGTAGTACCCAGCGAGTCCTAAAAAGTATTTCACTTGGCTCTGACTGGTGGGCACTTTCTCATCCAACAAAGACTGGATCAAGGCACCTAATGGATGGATCTCACCATTGTCCTGGTGCTGCCCCACCTAGCACCTGATAGCCTTGATGGTCAGTGTTGCTCCCTGCATCCTGACACCTGGTCCTTGCCCCTCTGGTGGTCCTCCCATAAATTACTAGAGACATCAGTAAAGTCAGTGTAGGGCGCACAGAACTCTAGCCCTGAGAGAACATTGTTCATCCGGTGCCGAAAATGTGCATTACCCTAAACCAGTATAATGACTCTGTTGTAGACAATGAAGTCTTTTCCTTGACATTCAGGGATCAAGTGATCTACCAGTAGCCACTGGTCAAATCAAAGATTCACAAGTAGGGAGCAGCGCCCATCAGACAATAAGATCATCAGCTCTGGGGATCTGGTGTGCTTCTGTCGTGGTCACCTCATTCAGGGCCAGCAGTCTACCCAAAGTTGTAAATATGTGAATCCTTCAAAGGGTACCAACACTATTGGGCTGGTCCAATGACTATGGGCCTGCTTAAATGATCCCATGCCCAGGATCTCGGCAACCATCCCCTTGATGCGCTCCTGGACTCGGCCAGACATCAGTTAACACTGGCTCTTCACAGTTTTAGAGAATATGTCTGGCACTAGGAACCTGGTTAGCAGGGTCCCAGTGCACCTACATTTGACATCAGATCATGCACCTGGCAAAAAACAGTGGCTAACCGTGTAAAAAGAGGTACTTTGCAACAACATTTATCTTTCCATGCAATGGCTGTTGTTTTCGAACCATATATTTTGGGTGCCTAGGACAGTTTCAAAGTGCTAATCCTGGATTAGTCCATTTTTAAATGACTTAGGGGTTAGAGCACATACACTGGACACTAGATGGCTCTACATTCATCAGAAAATGGGGGTGACCACGCATAAAAGGGCATTTTTGCATGGTGATAATTAATTAAATGTGTTTGTTAATACTCACAAGTGACTCGGAGCACAAACATATGATTTTTATCGTTAGGTGGATCCTGGTAACGCAATGTTCGGTCTCTGACGCACTGCTAAACATCATCATATGGTACTAGAGGAAGAATTCAAGAGTCATTGTGGCCACTCCATGAAGGGAGTGAAGCAGCATGTCAGGTGTGATACTCAAATATCTACAAATGAAGCAGATTTATTGGAGATCGCTGCGCGCATGGCCAACCCTTCTTTGAGACTTTGTTCCAGAGATGGCTGGAAGATATAACAGGATGTTTTGGGTAGTTTCCAATAATCAGTAGGAACTGCACGTTTGTGGACAACAGAAACTTAGGATAGTGCCAGGCTGATTCTGTGCACCCCCACAAGATATGTTGTCCCTTAGACAAGCTACCTCGCAGTGCCACCATTAGCATCCCTAAACATAGGAAGGGCGCAAACAGCTCTGACAACCACTGAACATGACAACTTGTTCCCTCAGTTTCTGTGGAGAAAGACTAAGGGATCCATTAGGATGCCTGCCCGCCACCCTATCGGAAAACAGGACCGCCCGCCTTAAGGGTGGGGGTCCCGGGGGTGCCATTAGGATGTGCCCGCCACAATCAATCAATCAATCAATCAACACAATTTATAGAGCGCACTACTCACCCGTAGGGTCTCAAGGCGCTAGGAGGGGGGGGGGGGCGTTACTGCTCGAACAGCCAGGTCTTGAGCTTCTTCCTGAAGGAGAGGTGGTCTTGGGTCAGGCGCAGGTCGGTCGGTCCGGAGTTCCAGGTCTTGGCGGCCAGGTAGGAGAAGGACCTTCCTCCTGTTGTCGCTCTTCGGATGCGTGGGACGGCGGCGAGGGCGTGGCTGGATGATCTGAGGTGGCGCTTGGGAGCGTAGAAGTTGATTCGGTTGTTGAGGTAGCTCGGGCCTTGGTCGTGTAGGGCTTTGTGTGCGTGGGTGAGGAGACGGAAGGTGATTCTTTTGTTGACGGGGAGCCAGTGCAGGTCTCTGAGATGTCCGGAGATGTGGCTGTTTCGTGGGATGTCGAGGATGAGTCTGGCTGAGGCGTTCTGGATCCGCTGGAGTCTCTTCTGGAGCTTGGCGGTGGTTCCGGCGTAGAGGGCGTTGCCGTAGTCCAGTCGGCTGGTGACGAGGGCCTGGGTGACAGTCTTCCTGGTCTCGGTGGGGATCCACCAGAAGATCTTCCGTAGCATGCGTAGGATGTTGAAGCATGACGAGGAGACGGCGTTGACTTGTCTGGTCATGGAGAGGGAGGAGTCCAGGATGAAGCCCAGGTTGCGTGCGTGGTCCGTCGGTTTGGGTGCGGTGCCCAGGGCGGGGGGCCACCAGGAGTCGTACCAGGCGGAGGGCGAGGAGCCCAGGATGAGGACCTCCGTCTTGTCTCAGTTCAGTTTCAGGCGGCTGGTCGTCATCCACTCGGCTACCTCTCTCATCCCTTCGTGCAGGTTGGCTCTAGCGGCGGCGGGGTCGTTGGTCAGGGAGAGGATCAGCTGGGTGTCGTCGGCGTAGGAGATTATGTTGAGGTTGTGTTGGCGTGCGATGGCCGCGAGGGGGCTCATGTAGACACAGTGGTGAGCACATCCTGTATTCTCAGCATTGTGGCGGGCGGGGCTCTCTGCACCGCCCGCCACAATGCTGACAATCACAGCATTTTCATTTCTAAAGCGGCAGGCACCGCGCGGTGCCTGCCGCTTTGGAAATGAAAATGAAGGGGGGTAGTACCCCCTGTGTGCACCCCCCCACTCACCTTCACTCTGGGGGCCCGCACGGGGCCCCCAGAGTGAAGACCGCCTGCCTTTCCATGCTCTCTTTCGCGCAGAGAATTATTCAAAGACTACACAAAGGGATGTTGTCAACATTAATGAACCTCAGTGATTCTTGTATAGAACATATGTGCTGCAATAATCAATAGACAGAAGCCGAAGAAATTTATGAAAAGTGTCAAAACAGTAAATAGAACAAAATGTTCTACCATTTTGTTGAGTCAAATTATGTAAGCATACATATAAAATACTATATCAACCTACAATACTCCGTCCGCCACCCCCGAGGTGGAGGGACCGTCCGCAGGGGCAGCGGCGGTGTCGCTCCAGTGCAATTAAGATGTGACCGCCACCCTGGCGGTCACATCCCATATTTGTAACCTTGCGGCGGGTGCTGCTTGAAGCAAGGTTAAAAATGCATGTTTTACATTTACATGCACAAAGCGGCAGGCACCGCGCGGTGCCTGCCGCTTTGTGCATGTAAATGCTGGGGGGTACCATAGGTACTCCCCATGTGCACCCCCCAACCCCTGACACCCTGGGGGCCCGCAACGGGCCCCCAAACACCAAAGACCACATGCTTTTCCATGGCCACCCCCACCAAATAGCCCTCCACACCCCGCGGATCAGCGGCGGACGGACCTGCCATCCGCCGCTGGTCCCACTGCAATCCCACCGCCATCCTAATCTGGCGGTGGGTGTTTTCTGTGGCCGCGGCGGTGAATCCGTATCCTCCAGGCCGGCGGTGGCTGCGGATTCACCGCCATCCTAATCGACCCCTATGTGCCTAGGGTGCAAATGTGTGCTCCACCAAAAAAAAACTCCTGGTGATCTAACCCCTTTATTTGATGGGCAAGAGTGTAGGACCCCATGTTGGTCATGAACTGGACACCTCTCACGAGATGTCGGGCAGCTGTTGGACAAAAACTTCAGCATGAGGGACCCCTCGAAGTCAACAAAAGTGTCTGCTCCGATTGCATTCGGGAACAAAAAGTTAAACATAGAAAACGGCATCCTTGCTTTGGGCCGGTATTGTGATCAGTCCGCTATTGTTTGCATTCCACAGATAGCTGTGTCGCCAGGTGGATGGAATAATAACACATTTGTATCACGCACGGGAAGACCATGCACATAATGCCAAGGCAGTGTGATCGTGTTGACAGGAAATTCTCCGTCTCAGCAAGGTCGCTGTTTTGTAGAACTAACCCAAGTGTCACAAATGCAAATGTGTGTCCAAAGTTGATGTGACAAAAAGGAAGGCAACCTAAGGAAAGAACTATGTATATGGAAAATGGCACTATTTCCTAGCAAGCTTAACTCAGGCACATGAGAGGCGCCGGGCAGTAAACTAGACAGGGCAGAAAGGTCTTACCAAGGTATGATTCTTCCAAGCAGATCATTCATAAAGCAATACTTTAATTGATCAGGTGACCTTTAAGCATGGGCGTAAAATCCGGTCCGCTCGTGGATTTTGCGGATTTTCGGTGAATTCGCAATCCGCGAACTCTCGCGAATTTGCCGAAAATCCGCACGCGGCGGATTTTTTGCTTGGTGATACAATATTGCGGCGCGCGGCGTGGTGCACGGCGTTCACTTTCCGTCATTCAGCGTTTGCCGAGTTGTTTTTCTCGATCATATTTTGCGAGTGCTGCGCTATTTTGGATCTTGCTGCGGGATCCCGCGGGAGTTTGGCGCCCGCGAATACGTAATTGCGGCTTGCCACCTTGCACAGCACGCCTCGTGAGAGTTCGCAATTGCGAACACGTAGGTGCGGCGGACAGGAACAATCTCGCACTCGCGAAATAGATATTTTGCAATTCTGCACAAGAAATCCACCAGCAAACAGCATAAACCTTCAGAAAATGATGATTTTTATCAGAATCACTCCTCAGGTTGACATTTGCATGCACTTTTTTTTTGCAAGGAGTCCATTTTTGGGGGGGGGGGGAAGGAAGTGCCCCACAGTCTCCAACTTCCTGTTCCTGTCCAGCAGGCTCCTCCCAGTGCTTTCTTCATGTGCTGGTCACTTTCATTTGGACCTTGACCTGGAAGGATTACTTTTTGTGGGTGCTGCTGGATATTTGGATTTGAGGCCTTTTTGACTTTCTTTGGATCACTTTTGGATTAGAAATCAACTTTCACAAGTAAGTTTGTTTGGGGCATTACAGTTGCTGCAACTACAATTTTGGAACTTTTTCTGAACATTAAATAAAATATATTGTGGGTAGCCACAGTATCCAGTAGGACCAGGGTTGGTTATGGGTGCATGATACAACTGTTTTGTTGAATTTAAACATCATTGAGGCCATGGATGGGCTGGGATTGTGCTTAATTTTGTGTTTTTTGTCGATTTTTTGGGGCTGCTGTTGGGGCCTTTTGCCCAGGGGTAGTGAGTGGTGCATGGACTGAGTCTGCCTGTGGGGTCTTTTTAATGTAAACATCCTGGATGGCATTGGATTGTGGTGATTTTTGTGTGTTTTTCTTTTTTTTTGGGGTGTACTGTTGATGTGGACTGGCCATGTGGTTGGTGGTGGTGGCCATCTTGAGTGCTGGTACAGGCAACATGTGCTTGGGGTGCAAGGGGCCATTTTGAAGAGAGGCAGTGTCTGAGGCCTACACTTATTTTGCCTACTTTTCATCCATTATGCCCAGGGGTAGTGAGTGGTGCATGGGCCTAGTCTTTCTGTGGGGTGTCTTCTTGAATTTAAACACCATTGAGGCCATAGATGGGCTGGGATTGTGCTGAATTTTGTAGTTTTTGTCGTTTTTTTGGGGCTGCTGGTGGGGCCTTTTGCCCAGGGGTAGTGAGTGGTGCATGGACCTAGTCTTTCTGTGGGGTGTCTTCTTGAATTTAAACACCATTGAGGCCATGGCGCCCACCGTTTGGATAGGCAATAAATCTAACGCAAGGCATTAGAGTAACTCAGTCGTGCTTTTTCACACAGACCCTTTCTCCCATAAATACTCCAAAGACGTCTGGAGTGGGTAAAAGGTTACATCCGCCAAACTTAGTAGGAGGAGACTCCTATGTATGGTTTTTGGTTTATTCAACGTTGAAGGATACAGTGTTCCAAAATATTGTGCACCTAATCTTTGTTTCCTTGAAAACCTGATCTGCAACAAAAACAAAAAAACCTTCCTGTCAGTAAAATGTCAGACAGCGAAGGAGAAAGGGAGGCGGCTAGAATAGCAGCTCAACTCCTAAAGGATGACAATAGTCTCCTGCAGACTGACCCGGATGCAATACTCATCCCGGTCAGCATAAGAAAATCTATAACTTTAAAACTTATAGAAAATGGACTGACATCGAGAGGTGGTACGGTCATATTCGTAATTGAGGCACATGAATATCGGCAGACAGAGGTATTCTATTCATGGATAAACTTTCCAGCAGCAAACGCTGTAACAAAGGAATTCCACTATTACAAGAAAGAGGAACCTCCGGATGAGTACACTCCTTTCGAGGAAGTGGAAATACCACTAAAATACCAAGAGCACCTGCTCTGGTTTAAAGGCGCCCTAAAACATAATGATCACATCACCAGGCTCGGTCCACTAGGTAGACCAGGAGCAACGTGGCCGGTTCTAGCCGGATACACACCACATCCAGACATTGAAAAAATGTCAATACCAGAACTTTTAGCACAGCTAAAACAACTGATTAAAATACACAGACAATTAGTCCAATATGTAATGCGGACTTTAACAGTCCAAACAGCTATTAAAATTCCACAGCTGACCCCTCATCAGGGGAACACAAATAAAATCACACCACAGAACATACAGTCCTGTCTAGGTAAAGTACCCATTAAAAGGGAACAAATTCCATTCTGGTTAGCACAAAAAATCACTCAAATAGAGGCTGTATTTCCGGACACCACCCCTGTTGAGAAACACAGAATTCTGACTATCTGTCTTCCAATGGGAATCGCACCACATGTGGAGGACTGTGACACTTGGGGCACAGTCTTTGCTTCCATTTACACAAAAACGCATGCTGTTCCGTCCATGGCGGTAATACCAGATGTGCTAAAACATATTCAAAGTGAATACGGTCCAGAACCTGCCTTAACTCTGGGTATGAAATTATTGAAAGACTTCAAGCAGGTCTCGGCAATATTACTAGCAAACATAAAGGGGGAAGCAGCATCTGTGGCGATCCGCCAAAGGTTGAAAGAAACAGATATAGCAGACCAACCATTTGAACTTTCCAGAATCATAGAAAAATCCTATGAAGTACTAGGAAGAGATAGTTTGGGTGGGAAACCAGTGAAACCCCAACTAACTGAAAATCCTGAAAAGGTATTTATTAAAAATATTCTAAACACTCCAAAAAAGAGCTGGGATGGAAATAAACAATCTACTCCCAAAGAAAAAAGATTCCAGTCCAGAGGAAGGTGTCCTCGGCGGAGAGAAAGATCTCCGGACCAATTACACAAGTCTCCCCAGAGGGAGCCCTCTGAGAAAAGATACAACCTTAGAAATAGGGATAATATGAAGAGACCTGATAGATATCAAGATATTGATACACGTCCCTCTCGATCTTTTCAGACTTCCTCGCAGAAATCGGAAAGAAGAGGACGGTCAGAACACAGGGAAGAGCACGCCAAGTCCAAAGACAAGGAACCTGCTCATCAAAGTAAAAAGTTACAATTTCCAAAGAAGAAGGTAGCCAGTATTAAAGTAATCAAACATGCCGATGATACTGAGGACACAGCTGAAAAACGGAGAGTGGGCTCAGACAATGCTAGACAGCGCAGCAGAAGTGAGCATAGCTCGCAAGATCCTGATGAATCATCTGGAGACAGTGGACACGAATGAATACATTCAAGTTGAAACTGCAGATACCAGAGTTAGCAAACCTCATAAAATATATGAAATAACATTACGTATAGAGGGAGATAAGACTAGGAAAATAAGGGGTCTATTTTGGGATAATCTCTCCAAAGGCTATGACATCCTTCTAGCTGAAAAAGACTGGCCACCGGAGTTTGTCAGGGAGTGCCCTCATGGCGAAGAAATGATTATGCCTGCCTTCTCAAATCATATTCCAATTCATAAAAAATATACACTTGCAAGAAAATGGGCAGTAGCCCAAGCTCCTGCATTGTATAAAAACCATGTGGGATGGGATGAGGACTCTCCTCGTAAACTGAAAATAGAGTACCCACCAAAGGGTATGAGGCGCACTCAATTTAAACACTTTTTAGTGACTAAACCAAATTTCAACACAAGGGTGCTACACTATAATTATGTGTTGGCTTCACATGCAAAGAGTAATCTGACCATGAACAGGAATGACCTGCTCTAGTGTGCACTGTTCCTGTAGAACTAACCGTTCACCAATTTTTAACTATGTTCATAATTTTCAAACACATCGTGATCCAAATAAACTGATTTATTTCATTTCATTTCACATATTTTTTCCATATCGCAAAAACATTTTCTAACACATTACTAAGTTCATAAGGCGTATATATGTTGTTTCATCACATATCCTGGTAAACCCTTATTTCTGACATTCAATACATGAATATTATGAACCACATGTAGTTGCTGGCCCAGAGTTCCTTCCTCAGGGGCAATATTTCGCCACTTCAATCAAACGAAAAATCCTTCAAAGCGGTCTGAGTACTTTGATCAGAGTGCTGCGAGTGTACTCTCCGTAGAAGCAGTCGAGGGAATACCAGCACACGCTGAGAATCGTAGCGGGATTATATTAAAGGCGGATGAGGAGAGTTACCACTAACGAGAATAGAGCTACCACGTAGACTGGAACCTATGTATTGCGACGAAGGTCGGGAAATTTTTGAACACTGAATCACTCCGAGAGATTGAAGGATATTGTAAGGACCAAATAGAAGAAGTGATAGTGTTGAAATTCTCTACGGAGAGTACACTCGCAGCACTCTGATCAAAGTACTCAGACCGCTTTGAAGGATTTTTCGTTTGATTGAAGTGGCGAAATATTGCCCCTGAGGAAGGAACTCTGGGCCAGCAACTACATGTGGTTCATAATATTCATGTATTGAATGTCAGAAATAAGGGTTTACCAGGATATGTGATGAAACAACATATATACGCCTTATGAACTTAGAAATGTGTTAGAAAATGTTTTTGCGATATGGAAAAAATATGTGAAATGAAATGAAATAAATCAGTTTATTTGGATCACGATGTGTTTGAAAATTATGAACATAGTTAAAAATTGGTGAACGGTTAGTTCTACAGGAACAGTGCACACTAGAGCAGGTCATTCCTGTTCATGGTCAGATGAGGACTCTCCTCCTCACAAAATCCAGTTAAAATCTCAACCAACTGCACAGAGGCAGTACCCAATTAAGCAAGAAGCTAAGAAACAGGTCAGGGAGATCTTAGATCAACTTGAATACCAGGGGGTGATTGAAACTTGCACCTCACAAATGAACAATCCTTTGTTTCCTGTCTCCAAACCAGATGATTCATATCGTCTAGTTTTGGACTACAGACACCTAAACTCATGTTGCAAAACTTTTGCAGTACAAAACTCACACAGTGCAGCCCTAATGAATATCATAGTGCGCGAAAAATACAAAACAACATTAGACATCTCTAATGGATTCTTTTGTCAAAATATAGCAC
Source organism: Lissotriton helveticus (assembly GCF_964261635.1). Lineage (NCBI taxonomy): Eukaryota > Metazoa > Chordata > Amphibia > Caudata > Salamandridae > Lissotriton > Lissotriton helveticus. The sequence continues at coordinate 1,832,411 of NC_136069.1, read as the reverse complement.
CAGAAAGCAGATATTTGACCGCTTTCTCAATAAACGGCTCGCAGAAAAATTTCTGTTGTTTGCCACAGGGGTTCAAGAACAGCCCAGGATTATTCTCAGCGAGAGTAACAGAGTTACTACAAATATATGATGATGAGTCATTATCTTATGTCGATGACATCTATCTAACAGATGATGACTTGGAAACTCACTTGAAGAGAGTGAACACCATAATACTTGGGTTCGCAGCAGAGGGTTACAAATTCAACTTCAAAAAGTCAAGAATTGCCCATCAAACTGTCCTGTTTTTAGGATATGAATTATCAAGTGAAGGAAAAAGCCTGGCTGACAATTTCTTAGAGAAATGCGCTGTAATCCAAGCACCAAGAACGCTGAAAAACTTGCAATCAATTCTAGGTTTCCTGAATTTCGGAAGAACTTGCATTCTTAATTATGCACAGAGGGTTAAACCTCTCTATGACCTAATAAAACCAGATTTTAAAAGAATCAATTGGACTCAAAAACACACAGAAATTTTGAGATCCTTACAAACAGACATGTTAGTTAAAACAAAACTACAAACACGCGATAACACACGCAACCTTGTGATCCGAGTCATCCCAGGAAGTTGCGGATACACATACCTAACCTCTAATGAGAGAGAAACGGTACCAATAGCATACAAATTTCATTTGTACACAAAAGCTGAAATGAAATTTAGCCCAGCGGAAAAGATCCTAACCGCGGTACAGACTGCTGTAGCGAAAGAAAGAGCCCTAGCACAAGGTAAACGAATAATCATCGTGACACCAGTACCAGCCCTGGAGGCAGTAACAAAGGCAAGAATTCCGAATGCTAAAGCACTACATCCAAGATGGATACAGTGGGCTAATTCTCTTGCTGCAACAGACGTGGTATACGAATTTGATCCTAATTTAAAAACACAAGAATTTCTCCAATATGAATTTGAATGTCCTCTGCCGACCGAAATCCTGCCTCTTGAACATTACGGCTGTATAATATATACAGACGGATCAGCACAACCCGCAGTTGGGGGTAAACAAGCTTACAGTGCTGCGTGCACGATTGTTAAAGGTCGCTGGCACGGAGGGAAATTTAGACCACTGGTCACTAAAACACAATCTCTAGGAGATTGTACAGCTCAGCGAGCTGAACTACTAGCATTTAAGATGGCGCTTGAAAATACCGATCGCGAATTCCTCACACTCATAGTGTGCGATTCATATTATTGCGTTCAGTCTTACAATGAATACTTCCAGATCTGGGTTCAGAACGGTTTTAAAGATGCAAAAGGTGGCACAATCAAGCATAAGACGCTTTGGGAACAAGTAGTTCTTTTACAAAAAGAACTACAAAAGACTCACGTGATACATACACTGAGTCATCAACGTGATGGCGTTCACGTTGCAGGGAATTCATTGGCCGATGAGGCAGCGAAGTCAGCGGTCCAAACGGCTTCCGTTGCTGCCATCACCCGGTCAAAAACAAAAATAGACAGCGAAATATTACAGGCTGTCAGCGCTACGGTAAAAGATGGGATAGAAACACTCCCGAAAGGCTTTCCAGTAAAGTACTCATACATAACTGATGCGAATAACATTCCATTTGCTCGAATCCCTGGAGTGGGGGATAGGGCAATTCCAAACATGGAATATAGGTTAGGACTCATTATAGCGGCACACGAAGGGCTTGCTTCTGTACATGCTGGCGTTTCAGCCACAGTATTGTTATTAAAACAGAGATATTGGTGGCCACAAATGAGAAGACAAACCAGGAACTATGTTCTAGAATGTGAAATATGTCAAAGAATGAAGGTATCAACAGTGAAACGACCAGCACAGACGCCCCTTCTAATCTCAGATAAACCATTAGCATGTGTTTACCTGGACCACTGTGGTCCCTTACAAAGGGATGGTAACTATAAATATATCATGGTCGCAGTGGATTCATGCACGAGATTCATATGGATGTGGCCCCAGCGCTCGGCTGACGCCAGAACTGTTATAAAAGATTTGCGAGTCTTTATCGGCACATACGCAAATGGCATGCTACATTCTGACCAGGGTCCTGCTTTTAGCTCTCGAGCTTATAAGGAGTCCATGACCAGCATGGGCATTGCATTGCGGTACTCTTGTCCCTTTCATCCTGAGGGAAATGGAATTGTGGAAAGAAAAAACCGTGACATAAAGCAATCTATAACAGCAAAGGTATTAGGTTCGGGAGCTGGGTGGGTCAAACATTTAATAAGTGTCCAACGTAGTCTTAATAATCTGCCAAGAAATTCTCTGAGAGGTCTCAGTCCGTACGAACTATTGTTTGGGACTAGAATGTTAATCCAGGACCTCGATAGTCAAACTTCAGTGGTGAAAGAAAAATGCTTTGATATCAAAGATCGTTTGGCTATTTTACAGGACTTAAATGAAACAAGAAAAGACCTGAGCAACATAAAGTTGAAACAGCAGCCAACAACCACTGAAGAGAAACCACCTGTCCCAGCAAGGCCTGTATGGATTCCAAAAATCGGGGATCTGGTCAAAGAGAAGATCGCGGTAAAGAAGGAATTTGGGCCTTCTTACAGAAAAGCAGTACCTGTCTTGTCTGTCAACGGGACAAGATCAGTAGTATTACCGCCCCTTGCTGGTAAAAAGGAGAACCGAGTTATATCCATCGACCTGGTTAAACCACAATCATGTGGCCGATAACAAGTAGTAGGCCAAGTGGACTCCCAAGAAGTAGTAGAACACCAAAGTGTGCTACAATTACAGAGGTTCAAACTGAGAGGCTAATCACATTTGATAAACCTACAGTGGAACAACAAGGAGTATGCAACAAAGCAATAGAACTTAATCCTCTTGAAACCCAAATCAAAATTTTACATCAAGAAACACCAATCTACAATGATGTAACAACTGACTATGCTAATGAAACAAAGCAAATTCCTAAAGCAAAAAGGAATCCAGAAGCAATTGAAACAATTGACAGAATAGCATCTGGCTACTTCATCAACTTCGATGATTTTTCTGAGGATCCAAGCGAACCTGGGGAACAGCCAACAACAAAAACTTTTAAAGACAAAGCACAGGAACTATTTCATCAACTAAAAGAAACCTATCTGATTTCTCCATGGATTGAATTTTGGGTGGCACAAGGTGTATTTGTCCTCATACTTTGGCTCATCATGGTACTATGCTTGGGACATTTCATTGAGGGAAAATATGTTACAATGGACACGGCAAGTCAGAATATCAACTTGGTCTTGAAACCACACAAGTCTTCACACATCGAGAAAAGAGAACTTTCTTCAGTGAACTTCACAGCCAATACTATACCCGGTGGGGTAGCATGGGACAAAACTGATTACGAAATCTATGGTCCGGTTGAGCTCCTAAAGTATCCTCATCAATTCAAGATTTCATTGAGTGACTTTGTAAAACCAAGCACATTCGCTGATGATTGGGACTTTGAAAGTATTAATGATATGATGTCTGATCTAGTGATGTCAGCTAAATTTACAGAACATGATTATTTGCAAGGTTCATCTAATTATGACCAGATGTATTGTTACAACCACTATGGTAACCATTATCTGCATAAATCTGCTCAACCTAGAAATGTTTTTAATTATAACCAATGGGAACATTGTGCAACTCCACCAAAAGGCAGTTCAAAAACATTTTATGAAAAATTCTCATACTTCTCAGGGTTTAACACAAGTAATGCAGAAACATTTTATTTCAAATTGTCAAATAAGACAGGAATGAAAACCATGCTTACGAATACAAAATTAATCTATTCTGAGACATTTTTTGAAAAAATGAAAACATTCGGTTTTGATTTCTGGAACAATAATGTTGAAACGAAAACAATCTGGGGTACAAAAGATTGACAAGTGCAAGGTATAGAATCATTATTTAGAGCCTGCATGATCCCAGAACAAATTATATTTTTGAATGATACAATTCAACAGACAACCTGTCTTGGCCTAGCCAAAATTAAAGACTGAAACAAACCGTCTATTCCTAAACCAACACCTGACAGTAATAGCACTACAGATGTTGAAATAGACGTATCCCATATTTTAAACCAAAACAGAACACATCCTGATTGGAAAAAATGGTTGATCTGGCCCACAGACACAAATAACTGTCAAGATAGATTCCTGAACAAAATACAAGGGTTCACATTGACCAGGCCAGACCCTAGATACTCCCAGAGACAACATCCAGGGATTGTAACTACTTACAGTGTAGGGAAACTCTGCCTCGAATGGCTACAAACATCCACACTGGTTGAAATTAAGCAACACTTGACTTTACTTAAAGAAGGTGCTGACTTGCGTGATTTCATTATGGGACCACGCAAACAGCGTCAAAAACGTTTCATAGCGGCCTCTATATATGCAGCTTACAACGAAGCTTGGAAAAAAACTCAAATTGAGACAGCAGAGAAAATACGGGAAATTGACCGTGTTAATTTGGAAAAATCACTTTCTGTTGTAGACAATGGGTTAATGACTCTGTCTTCCAGAATACATTCACTGGACAGTATTGTATCATCTGCAATCGATATAATAGAGCAAGACTTACTGATGTTGCAACACGGTCAGTCCCAATTACGTTCTATTGTACAGCTTGGCTGGACGTTACAAAATCTGCGTTCAGGCTACGTGCCTTGGCATTTAATCAACACAACGTCATTATTCAGTATCTTTAACCTTACTGATACACAAATCAGCTTGGCACAAAAGGGTGCTGATTATACAATTCTGAGCATTGAAAAACTTGAGAGATTGCCATTGACAATGTCAGAACGACCTGTCATTGAATGGATAATACATGGGATAATAACTATTCCAATAACGACTTTCCAGTTTCGATATTGCCAAAAATATATACAGGCAGGCCAGTATGAAAGGTTGGGTAAAGGATACATTAAGTCAACATGGAACTTACCTTATACACACACATGTTACAGTAATAATGGAGTGTATTTCTTAGTGGTAATAATTGTGAGAAATCGCTAAAGTGGTATACTTCTGTGTCAGGGTATAAGTTTGCATGGGACCTGTGAAGGGACTTCAAATAACCTTTCATGTCACCAGCTCGGCACACCTGCAACACAAATAGAACCATTCTTTAAAAGACTTTCTAACGGGAGTTACATTCTAATTGTAGATCACAGATGTTGTGGCTTGCTGCCAAGAAAACCTTATCTAGTAAGTGTGAGCTCCATGGTCACTTGCTGTGAAAGAGTATTGTTTCCGAATGACACTCCAGACAGGGAGGGAAAAATTTGGCCCAGTTTGAAAATCTCTTCTATTCGAATTGATACTTTAAGCAGAATGAAGACTGTGCTCCTACAGACGCCAACCCATTTGACGTCATCAAAAGAAACGTATTTTCTCCAAGTTGCAAGGACAACGGGTGAGATACATGCATTGTTAACAACAAATTGCCCCCTACACTTCGCAGAAATGCTAAACGAAATCTTAAATATTTCTGATACAAGTGGTATCGCAAGTGTATTTAAGACAGTTTTTTCGGGACTGTTAACACCATTCAAAGCAGTCCTGGGTATTTTTCCTAATTTCGTCCATTCCATCTTTGGCGGACTTCTACTCCTGTTTGGACTCGTAGCAGGCATTTTATTTTTGCTATTCCTGCTTCGTTATGGCAAGCCATGTCACAGACAAGACTCCAGCAACAATGGAAGAAACGATCCTAGCTATACGCTACCGGGACCGCATAACTAAAGTCCTTGGACTAGCCCGGCTAAGAGATCTGAATATGACCTGGTTTCTTTCGTTCAGACCCATGTGGCAGAATTGTGTTATGCCTGTATTGAGGTGCATGCTATGCGGCGAAGAATGCGTGTTGGACACCTGTCTTACACTACAATCAGAAGTACCATTGGATGCAGATACTTTGTTGGGTCCAGTAAAGGCTCATGCATTGTGCTGTCCCCAGGGGCTACCTATCCTGATGACGGCATTCGTGGAGACTTCACCACTACGATTGAAGGGTAGTGAAGTACAAGATGAGAGCAGCATCAACCAGGTACGACCTTCTGTAAGCAATGCTGATCGAAACATCACTGAAAGCGAACATGCGCATGACTGCATGGTAGCGACATTTTCCAACCTAGTCGAACTTTCACCAGAAGCGGTAGACAGTTTTTTCGAGAGTCTGTCTGAAATGATGTTTTCACCAGAACAGAGAGAGTGACTTTAAGCAAACGTGCACACAGCATTCCCTGAACTCTGAATTTGGCCTTCAGTTTTATAAAACAAAGCTACTGAGAACTTTTTTCCTTCTTCCTCTGATAACGAAAACTTTTTTACCAAATCGAAAATATTTACCTTTTTGCACTTATCTTCTGCTTAAAGTAAAACTATTCTTAGAGAACAGAGCTTCTATTTTTAGGACCTCTAGAGAAATTACCTTAACCTCTAGCTTCGTTACAAATGATTGTATTTATATGTGATGAAGTGGTCTCGCACTTTTTTCTGTATTAAGAGCCATTTCATGTGTAATTTTCGTGAATCATTCATGCTGATTTAAAATATGCATCCTTTCTTGAATGATTACACTGCTTGAATGCATACAGTACCTATACTCATTTTCGTGTATTTCGCATATGCCATTTTTAAATGCAAAAAAATGTATTTTGGGGTGGTTCGGTATACACATGCACTATTAGTTATGTTTACTGTTGCTTAGGTTAGTAAATATGTACATAAATGCGTGGAGTGGGTGTAGTGTGTTTATATAGGGACCTGTATCGATACTCCTATTTCTGACTCTTGTCCTGTTATAATTCACTAATATCCATACAACGGCACAGAAACCCGTTTTCAGATTAAGTCATAGCGCATGCTATCACATTAAGCAAGCACTATTCCTCCAGCCCCCTAGAAAGCACACCGAGTTCTCAAAACAAACCAAACCACCAGCAGACCTGGGAAATCCACCGCAGCTATTGTTTTGATTTCGTTCGAGAACTCCTGTAAAGAATGTAAGAACGACCAATTCTTATGACATCCTTACTGACGTTTTATGTCCATCCTTATGTCAAACTCGGCACCTTTCAGGTATAAATATACCGACGCTGCCCTAAGCAAAGACACGGTGGTGATGAGCTTGGAGCAGCGCTACTTGCCGGAGAGCCCAGCTGATGCAGGAAGCCCACGGACGTTGCCCCTCCCTTTTGACGCGCTGAGAGAGACGCTGCCTTTTCTCTTGCCGAGAAATCCAGCTTCCGGCGTTTCCAGCTTGCCCTCGCGGGTAACTGGGATACTGAGTCCTGAAACAAAGATACCAGCCCTCCTGCCTTCTAAATCCCAGGTACTGAACTGACTAACCCCTTACAGAGAATTCTTGAGTCAGATTCTTGGCAAAACAAACTTAACTTAAACTGCTACTTACTTACTCCTTCCCACGTATTAGGCTTAGGTCAGGTACACCGGGGTAGGCATAGTTAGAAGCACCAGTTGAGTACGATTAGTCAATGAATATATGTATGTATATCTTTTATTCATTTTAAAGTATCATATGGCTAAGAAACCATATCAATGCTTTTACAGTATTATTTTATTATCCTGCTTTTATTATATGCATTCTACTTAACCTTAAGTATTGCAATTGTAGCGATTCATTTCTCTTGTATGAGAAAAGAGACTGATCAATAAATAACACCTTTTATTGAACACGCCCGTCTCTTCTTTTCTCTACAATCTGGTGAAACTAAGTATGCACGTATTGACTGAGTAAAATAGTTGTCTTTTGTTTTCACACGACTCTAGAGATATACTCTTGATCAGGGAGAGCAAAGTTGTCATGTTCTATGGTTGTCAGAAACTAAATCCCTTCTTGTCTATCCAGGGAGGTTAAACTCCTCCTTGCCTATTCGAGAAAGTTTCTAGTGAACTCTGAGCTAGCTGGCACACAAAACTTTAAGTCTAATATCGTCAGTAGAAGACCTAGTTAACGTCTGTCCTACGTCTATACTATTGAAGATAATATTCCAATGCGCAGAGCCTATTGGGATAATAGGAACTACACAAAGGGATGTTGTCAACATTAAAGAACCTCAGTGATTCTTGTATAGAACATATGTGCTGCAATAATCAATAGACAGAAGCCGAAGAAATTTATGAAAAGTGTCAAAACAGTAAATAGAACAAAATGTTCTACCATTTTGTTGAGTCAAATTATGTAAGCATACATATAAAATACTATAACAACCTCCAGTACTCCGTCCGCCACCCCCGAGGTGGAGGGACCGTCCGCAGGGGCAGCGGCGGTGTCGCTCCAGTGCAATTAAGATGTGACGGCCACCCTGGCAGTCACATCCCATATTTGTAACCTTGCGGCGGGTGCTGCTTGAAGCAGCACCCGCCGCAAGGTTAAAAATGCATGTTTTACATTTACATGCACAAAGCGGCAGGCACCGCGCGGTGCCTGCCGCTTTGTGCATGTAAATGCTGGGGGGTACCATAGGTACTCCCCATGTGCACCCCCCAACCCCTGACACCCTGGGGGCCCTCAAAGGGCCCCCAAACACCAAAGACCACATGCTTTTCCATGGCCACCGCCACCAAATAGCCCTCCACATCCCGCGGATCAGCGGCGGACGGACCTGCCATCCGCCGCTGGTCCCACTGTAATCCCACTGCCATCCTAATCTGGCGGTGGGTGTTTTCTGTGGCCGTGGCGGTGAATCCGTATCCTCCAGGCCGGCAGTGGCTTCCGCCGGCCCGGAGGATGCGGATTCACCGCCATCCTAATCGGCCCCTATGTGCCTAGGGTGCAAATGTGTGCTCCACCAAAAAAAACCTCCTGGTGATCTAACCCCTTTATTTGATGGGCAAGAGTGTAGAACTAACCCAAGTGTCACAAATGCAAATGTGTGTCCAAAGTTGATGTGACAAAAAGGAAGGCAACCTAAGGAAAGAACTATGTATATGGAAAATGGCACTATTTCCTAGCAGGCTTAACTCAGGCACATGAGAGGCGCCGGGCAGTAAACTAGACAGGGCAGAAAGGTCTTACCAAGGTATGATTCTTCCAAGCAGATCATTCATACAGCAATACTTTAATTGATCAGGTGACCTTTAAGCATGGGCGTAAAATCCGGTTCGCTCGCGGATTTTGCGGATTTTCGGTGAATTCGCAATCCGCGAACTCTCGCGAATTTGCCGAAATTTTTTTGCTAGGTGATACAATATTGCCGCGCGCGGCGTGGTGCACGGCGTTCACTTTCCGTCATTCAGCGCTTGCCGAGTTGTTTTTCTCGATCATATTTTGCGAGTGCTGCGCCATTTTGGATCTTGCTGCGGGATCCCGCGGGAGTTTGGCACCCGCGAATACGTAATCGCGGCTTGCCACCTTGCACAGCACGCCTCGCGAGAGTTCGCAATTGCGAACATGTAGGTGCGGCGGACAGGAACAATCTCGCACTCGCGAAATAGATATTTTGCAATTCTGTACAAGAAATCCACCAGCAAACAGCATAAACCTTCAGAAAATGATGATTTTTATCAGAATCACTCCTCAGGTTGACATTTGCATGAACTTTTTTTTTGGAAGGAGTCCATTTTTTTGGGGGGGGAGGAAGGAAGTGCCCCACAGTCTCCAACTTCCTGTTCCTGTCCAGCAGGCTCCTCCCAGTGCTTTCTTCATGTGCTGGTCACTTTCATTTGGACCTTGACCTGGAAGGATTACTTTTTGTGGGTGCTGCTGGATATTTGGATTTGAGGCTTTTTTGACTTTCTTTGGATCACTTTTGGATTAGAAATCAACTTTCACAAGTAAGTTTGTTTGGGGCATTACAGTTGCTGCAACTACAATTTAGGAACTTTTTCAGAACATTAAATAAAATATATTGTGGGTAGCCACAGTATCCAGTAGGACCAGGGTTGGTTATGGGTGCATGATACAACTGTTTTGTTGAATTTAAACATCATTGAGGCCATGGATGGGCTGGGATTGTGCTTAATTTTGTGTTTTTTGTCGATTTTTTGGGGCTGCTGTTGGGGCCTTTTACCCAGGGGTAGTGAGTGGTGCATGGACTGAGTCTGCCTGTGGGGGTCTTTTTAATGTAAACATCCTGGATGGCATTGGATTGTGGTGATTTTTGTGTGTTTTTCTTTTTTTGGGGGGTGTACTGTTGATGTGGACTGGCCATGTGGTTGGTGGTGGTGGCCATCTTGAGTGCTGGTACAGGCAACATGTGCTTGGGGTGCAAGGGGCCATTTTGAAGAGAGGCAGTGTCTGAGGCCTGCACTTATTTTGCCTACTTTTCATCCATTATTCCCAGGGGTAGTGAGTGGTGCATGGGCCTAGTCTTTCTGTGGGGGTGTCTTCTTGAATTTAAACACCATTGAGGCCATGGATGGGCTGGGATTGTGCTGAATTTTGTGTTTCTTGTCGTTTTTTTGGGGCTGCTGGTGAGTCCCTTTGCCCAGGGGTGGTGAGTGTTGCATGGGCCTAGTCTTTCTGTGGGGTGTCTTCTTAAATTTAAACACCATTGAGGCCATGGATGGGCTGGGATTGTGCTGAATTTTGTGGTTTTTCTCGTTTATTTGGGGCTGCTGGTGGGGCCCTTTGCCCAGGGGTGGTGGTGCATGGACTGAGTCTGCCTGTGGGGTCTCACTCTCTTTAATGTAAACATCCTGGATGGCATTGGATTGTGGTGATTTTTGTGTGTTTTTCGTTTTTTTTTGGGGTGTACTGTTGATGTGGACTGGCCATGTGGTTGGTGGTGGTGGCCATCTTGAGTGCTGGTACAGGCAACATGTGCTTGGGGTGCAAGGGGCCATTTTGAAGAGAGGCAGTGTCTGAGGCCTGCACTTATTTTGCCTACTTTTCATCCATTATGCCCAGGGGTAGTGAGTGTTGCATGGGCCTAGTCTTTCTGTGGGGTGTCTTCTTGAATTTAAACACCATTGAGGCCATGGATGGGCTGGGATTGTGCTGAATTTTGTGGTTTTTCTCGTTTGTTTGGGGCTGCTGGTGGGGCCCTTTGCCCAGGAGTGGTGAGTGTTGCATGGGCCTAGTCTTTCTGTGGGGTGTCTTCTTGAATTTAAACACCATTGAGGCCATGGATGGGCTGGGATTGTGCTGAATTTTGTGGTTTTTGTCGTTTTTTTGGGGCTGCTGGTGGGGCCCTTTGCCCAGGGGTGGTGAGTGTTGCATGGGCCTAGTCTTTCTGTGGGGTGTCTTCTTGAATTTGAACACCATTGAGGCTATGGATGGGCTGGGATTGTGCTGATTTTTGTGTGTTTTTTCGACTTTTTGGGGTGTATAACTGATGTTCCTCTGTCTTCCATTGCTTGTAGGTGCACAAGAGAACCACCAGTGCCAGGAAGAAGTCCTGCTGCGGTGTGTGCAGCACAACGCCACGTGTGGCCACAGACAACTCTGCAACTTGTGCAACTGCGGCCTGCTGTTCAGAGTGACATCTGAAGAAGATGGCCCCAAAAAAAGTTGCCCGTAGCTCCTCTAGCAAGAAAGTTGCCAGTAAGGAGCAGAAGAAGGAAGTGGTGCCACTTACCAAGGAGACTGGTGTGATGACGACCGCCACATTTTTTGGGATAAAAAAAGTACGCCTGCAGCAGCAGAGGGATCTGCTGGGGACCAAGCTGGGAGCAGCACCTCCGCTCCATTGGGCTCAGTGCCACCACTACCACGCCAACTTAGGTCCAAGCCCTTGAGTGCTGCAGAGGCAGCCAGTATAGTTGTTCAATCACCATCGACCAGTGATGTTGGCTCATCGCAAGAAAGCAGCAGCAATGTCCCTCAATCAACACAGGTTGTTGTAGCTCATCTGACGAGTGTTGAACAACCACAGCCGCAACAACAATCACATGTGCAAGTACAAGCCCAAGTACATGTGGAAGGAGAGGCGGTGCAAGGAGAGGAGCAAGCAGAGGTGCATGGAGGGGCACAACAAGTGGCCACAATAGTTGTTCCTCCAGAAGTAGGGGCACATCTGGAAATCGACAATCAAGCTGAGGTATCATTCGGGGAAGCCACTCCTCCTGATGATCATTCATTGTCTTCCACATCCCGAGCAAGGAAAAGATCAAGGGTGTTGGTGTCTACATCTTCTTCAAGCCCACCTCCTTCTGATGATATGGATCTTACTTGGGAACCAGCACCACTGCCGTCTGAGAGTGAGGTTGAGGAGGCACACCATGATCTGACAAAGGTAGCTAAGCGTAAAAGGAAGGTCGTCGAAACTCTCAAAGTTATGGAGTGTGATGACGCTCAACAAGAAGTGGCGTACACTCCTGCTGCTGAAGACTCTCACGACAACGACGCAGTCATCATCACTAACGTCACTGAAGCCCCAGCGGGCATGCAGCAAACAGACATTTTGACCCTAGCCCGACAAGCTGCTGAGCGTGATGATGAAGTCGACGATGAGGCAATGGGAACACCACAATCATTGATGTTAACTAGTACACCACAACCTACCGCTTCCATATTTCTTACTCGCCAGAAGGGACCTCCATCCACCTCGACCTCAATTAGTGGTGGTGAAAGTGCACAACGTAGTAAAGTTCAGCAATACACATCCTCCACTTCATCTGGCATTAGCAGCACGACCACCACCAGTATCGCCTCCTCCGGGCCCCACAGACATTACAAGTCCGCAGTTTGGGACTTCTTTACTGTTTCACCAAGAAGGGAAAACATTGCCATTTGTAGCATTTGTAAGCTTGCAGTTAGTCGTGGTAAGCTTGGTAGCAACTATGGGACTTGAGGTCAGAGAGGTCATCTTGACAGAAAGCACACTGTCCAATGGTTGGCGCACCTAGAGGAGATCAAGAAAGCCCGAATTGCAAGTCGAGAAAACGTTGATGTTCCATCTGATGATGACGAGGAGGAAGAAGTGAGGAAAATTGAATTTTGCCCTGTCATGTGTCCCTACGTGTTCCCCATTATATGTCATATGTGCATGATCAATATGCATATGTTCCCCCTTGTCCGAATAAAGACGCAATTATAGTTGTGTCCAACGTTAGTATGCCAGTTATCCAGTCCTCGTGAAAGCAACGAGTATTAGGCCTATGTTGCCAACGTTTTACATTGTGCACGTTAAATCATTGAGTTGTCCGCGTTTCTAGGCCTCATGGGGCCCGGACACCAGATTCGAGCTACAGTCTCCTGAAATCACTCTGAGGAGCGATGCAGCCCCTCCCGCATCCCTGACCCTTCGCTTACTTTCTGCCAAGCAGCGCGGTGCCCGGCCTGGCCTGCCTGCCTGTCTGCCAAGAATATGTTATGCCTCTAGTTATCAGTTCAGCTCCCCGGCTTCACATTCCTAAGTTAACGAACTGCATAAACATCTTCAGCTATAGTCTAGTCTTCCTGTCTCCATGCAAGAGAATTACTGAATTAGTATTCATAGAAGATTCATAGAAGATTCATAGCACACGCAATACATGTAGAATATGTGCATGCACCAGCCTTAGTGTCAAGTAGCCTTTGCCCTGATGACATTTAGATTCAATCAACATGTACTCCAAACACGAGATACCAGATATGCTATAGGTACATGTCGTCCTGACATCCCAGACTTTAGTCTCCTCTTCTAGTGCAGAAGTCAGAGCCCCAGCTCTCCCTAGTTACACGTCATGGCCCGTTTGCGCGCACCAGTAGGTTAAAGGTTCCAGCTGCCCAGGTAGCCCCCTCCATGTATCCACCCATTTATGACACTTCTGTGACGTTCTCATCACATGTCTACGTGCACGCCCTGTGCACGCCTTCTTTGTACGCCCATATGTTCTTATCTTACGTTTGTCACTTGTTACGCCTACTGTATGCAATGCAATTATACTGTTTTACTATATATACTGTGTATTGTTAATGAGACGTTGCAGCTGCCATTCCATTCCATTGCATGCCACTTCATGGTCTTGAGGCTCGAGCCATCCGATTAAAGCCCATTCTGACTCAGATATCACGGATCCTGCCTCTTATTTATTGAGCTATCTGTTTTAATTAATGCATAGAAAAATAGTACCGGTAATTAATTATTTATTTACCACATAAAATGGCGCCCGAACAGGAACGAGCCCCTTCCCCACGCGCCGGCGATGTAACGCAGGCCCCCTGACCCTTCTACAGCCGTGACGGAACCTCTACCGTGCACGTGCAGATATTTCTGCTTCAAGTCTCCCTCAGGCCCACGGAGGAGACGGAGACTGCGGTCCAGCATCCAGACGAGGCGGTGAGGAAGGCGGGTCGTTCCGACCAGAGCCCAAGCAGAGAGAGCAAGGTCCGAGGTATCCGGAGGCCCACCTGTAACCGAAGCCCGAAGCCCGAAGCGCATGCGTAGTGCGTAGCAGTCACCCGACGTCGTAGCAGTCCAGTCCAGTCCGAGGCCTTCAAGTTTTGCTTCCCGGTGAGTACCGTTGCTGGGGGTATCTAGACGGGTGTTCATTAATTTGTGCCCGGTCCGACGGGTTTGGGTACACAGATCCGGTCCGACGTGTTCACCTAGGTGGATACGGTATGACGTGTCTCTTTAGGAGACCTGTATGTTCTGTACTGTTTTAGCAGTGCATCTAGTAATTCTAGTAAATCCGATCTCGAGAAATTCAAGTATTACGTTCTTTATGTATCAGGTAGTATTCTGTTCGAACTGTTATTAATGTGTTCTTGATGTCGTGGTATGAATGATTGTTTTGCTATTTATTACTGTGTTCGTTGTGTATTGTGTTCAAGTTCAAGTACGGTTCAAATATGCCGCTGTTTTCGAAATTACGTCAGATAAAAACCAAAAAAGGGTTACTCGAAGAATCAGTTCCTGTCCCTCCTAGGGACAGTCCTGGACATTTCATGTATCATAAGCATGGCTTAGATGCCATACTGTATCTAGATTTATGGGTTGACTACACCAAACATCTTGAAGAGAAATATAGATGGCCTGTTTCAGGAACATGGGATGCCGAGTGCATCATGAGAGTAGAAGAAGCATTATGGAAAAAGAAAGCCAGACAGTCCCAGAAAGATGCCATAGAGTTATGGCGTAAAGAATCTCATAAAAGAACCGAGAAAGAATTTAGAAAAGCAGAATTAAGTAGGGAATCCTCAGAAAAAGCCCAAGAAAGGGAATTAATCGAAGAAGGTGAACGAGTTAGAGCAGAACAGTCAGACAGACAGAGAAATGCCCTAATTAAAGGTATGTATCCTCTTCTCGCCGAGGGTTTGCCGAAGGCGACCCCGGAAACACCCCATAATTTACCGCCACCATTGGTCCCGACTAAGCTGCGTCATAAACCGACTGCAGCCGAAATTTTTCTTTCTTCCTATTTAGACGACACTGTTCCCGAATATGCTAATACAGATCCTACTCCGCCGGTCCAAGTTCAAGTCCAGCCTCCTGTTAATGTAATTACTGTGCCTCCAGTCGTTGGTCCTGTCCATGCGCCAGTTCCCCAGGATCAACCCACATTACGTACTCCTACTGTACCAGTCATGTTACCAGCACCCGCACATTCAGTATTAGTTGACGATTCCAGTTCAGGAGGAGCAGGGGGAGGTCTACCTATCACCCCGCCTCAAACAAGGCGACGGACGCTGAGAGATGTAGCGTTACAGCGCACGCCAAAACTGGCTACGTATGACGCCCTCCGAAAGTATCTTCCGGAGTGCGGACCTGATTGTAGATATGATCCGGTGCCAGGCGAAGATAGCATGTTACTATATTCCATACGTTTACGTCGAGTTGCAAGCTTCTTGGTTACCATATCAAATATGGAGCAACATCTAGACAGAATATATCATTTTATCCAAACAGGGGAAAATCCAGAAAGTATTCACGAAGCTATGGCACACAGGAAAGTCGAGATTCAAGGCATGATTTTGCAATTTCTGATAAATTGTTTAATAAGAGAACAAGATTATCCTGATAAAAACAAGGAAGATATGAAAGTCCTGACAAGATGGAGTGACAATATATCAGAAGGAAAACACAGAACACAAAATTGTATAGAATCCATGTACAAAAAGATTCGTAAAGAAATTATAAGTATACACCAAAAGGAGGAAGAAATGAGAGTAGCCGAGAAGGAGAATGACTCTTCAAACGAAGAGGTAGACAGCGAGATTCCCACTAGAATAGCGTATGTAGGTAGAACGAGACTTTCCGATAGACATTCACGCCTAGATTACAAGAAAGTTTTTCCTCCTCCCGTACCAGAACAGTGTTCTCTTGAACAAATATTCCAGGCTACAGATAAAGTTCTGAAACTACGAATAGGTTACAGTGAGCTTAGTACCATGCATGAACAAGAACTAGCCCGATCAGCAGTCCGATGGGTCAGTGATTCTGCCACGTTTCCAGACGAAGTAGTGGCCCAAATGTTTCTGAAACTGCCCCCAGCCGAGCAGCGACTGGTGGGTATGTACATGATCCAGCACCTCATCACACTGTACGAGAGTCAGCATTCTGATCCAGGTCCCTTATATAATGTATTGAACGAGTTACTACTAAATAGATGGAAAGGTCTAGGTACCGATCTAATTAGCGTCATTTTAGAACAGCGCCACAAATACAGAACGTTCCTGACTCCACATTTTGTTCCTGTTTCACCTCCGTTCTACATAGACAGACAGAATCCATTACGAGAAGTGCATCCAGTTAAGGGAGCGGGAGGTAGTCTCGAACGAGTATTTGTTTACACCCCTATAACAAAAATAGAACTATTAGAAATGAAAAAGTTAATACCCTGTCACGATAAAGATCCAGGAGGGTTCCATCGAGAGTTAAAGGACATGCTCCGTATGGGAGAATACACGTATCCTGATATCATCAAAATGTTAAAGGTCCTGTTGCCTGCGGGCATATATGAGAAACTTAAGGAAAAAGAATGGCAGGTGGGAGAGAAAAAGATAGATTGGACCGCGTTAGAGACCGAAGATAATATACGAGTCCCAGGTACTGGTCTTGGGGATAAAGCCAAAGAGTTGCCCGAACTGTTAATACAAGTCTTGCCAAGATTACTAGCCACGAAAAAGGAAGATTGGGATGCCATCTCAGCCTGTAAACAGAAACAAGACGAAGACACGAGTGATTTTTATTCCAGATTTGAGAAATGTTTCATTATTAATAGCGGTCTGAAAACAAGTAGTGAATCGTATCCACATCTTTTTGTTACCAAACTAGTTGAGAATTCTTTACCGCAAGTTAAAAATAGAGTATTGAAAGTCGAGAGTACTTGGCAAGCTAATACCCCGTCTCAAATGCTCCAGATGCTACAGTATCACCAGAACAGAATTAGGGAAGAGCAAGAACACGAAAGGAGACGTATGAAAGACACGAAAATGAAAGTACTAATTGCACAGTCTGTTCAACCAGATAGTCAGAAGAGGGGTCCGAATCAGACTAGTCATTCTGCAGCTCCTGTTAAAGGGACCTGCAATTACTGTAAACAGCCAGGTCATTATATAAACGAATGTGCAGTTCTGAAACACAACATAGCTACAGGTAAGACGAAAGAGAGACCACGTCCTCCTAGACAAGAACATGTTCCGCAGAATTCCCAGCCACCGCAAAACGCACAACAGACAGTTACAGTACCGCAGCCTATAGCTGCCACACAACACGTTACACAACAGATGTACCAGTATGCACAGTCAGATTATCCAGAATATCAGCAGTATTCATGAAACAGCCTAGAGAGGGAGGTTGGCTTGCCTCTCATCGAGGTTCCCGTAGATCAAGAGGGTCCCTATGTACACAGTCAAGTATTAGGGAAAGACAGAAAGTTTCTGATTGATACAGGGGCAAGTAGGACTACCATCAGTCATGACAAGGTTCCAGGGGCTCCACTCTCAGGCTCAAGAAACGTTTCCCTGGGATTTTCAGGAAAGCCTATTGTTAATGAAATATCGAAACCAGTTTCCCTAGAAGTTGGTCCATTGTCCCGAACTACAGACTTGTTACTTACGAAATCATGTCCTGAAAATTTACTAGGTATTAAAACATTGAAAGAATTAGGAGCGGTTATATGCTGCTCTCCAGAAGGAGTGAGATTGCTTTTACGTGATTTTAAAGGTCATTATGTGTTACGAGATTTTGATCCTAGATTACTGAATGTACCACAGCATTTATGGGCGCAAGGTCCAACTGATGTAGGTTGTATGCACATTACACCATATCGTGTCACTCTGAAACAAGTTGTTGTATTACCACGAATCCGACAGTACAAATTACCACCTGAGGCTGTAGCAGCCTTATCGAAAATTATTGACGAGCTCATTGCTCAAGGAGTGGTTGTAGAAACTGACTCCAATGTATGTAATTCTCCTATCATTCCGATTCTTAAACGTACTGATCCAAATGCACCTCCAGTATATCGATTAGTGATTGACCTTCGAGAACTTAATAAATGTATCATACCCCAGTACCCAGTGGTTCCAGATATCTCTTCCCTATTGACTGCCATTGATTCTGAAGCTACGTTCTTTACTGTTATTGATCTCAAGAACGCATTCTTTAGTGTCCCCATTCATCCAGACAGCCAGTTTCTTTTCGGTTTCTGTTTAAATGGAAGAAGCTATAAATTCACACGAGCTCCTCAAGGTTTCACAGAAAGCCCTAGTATTTACAGTCAAGCACTTAAAAGACAATTAGACAGTATTCAAATGCCAACTGACACTGCCCTGCTCCAGTATGTCGATGATCTATTGATCACTGCCCGTACAGAACGTGACTGCGAACGTGCTTCACTGACAGTCTTGTATTTTCTGGCAGACATGGGGCACAAGGTGTCCCCTTCCAAACTGCAATTCTGTGTCCAGCAAGTGGTATACCTTGGACACTTACTGTCCAAGAGGGGTAGACAGTTGACACCTGACCGTATCCAGTTAATAGCACATCTTCCACAGCCCAAGACACAGAAGGAGGTACGAGCTTTTATCGGCCTCACTTCTTACTGCAGACAATGGATTCCTCAGTACGCATATCTAGCCAAGCCACTGATACAGTTAACAACACAGGAGGCAGCAACATCGGCTGTCCTCCCTTGGACCCAGGAACATACACTTGTTTTCAATGAATTAAAGAAAGCTTTATGTAATGCACCTGTGTTAGCGACACCAAACTACAGTAAGCCTTTTACACTTTTTGTCACTGAACGCGATGGTACAGCATTGTCTGTTCTCACGCAAGATCAAGCAGGACAACACAAGCCTTGTGCTTATTTTTCTAGCACATTAGATCCAGTAGCCCAGGCTCTGCCTGCGTGCCTCAAGTCAGTTGCAGCCACAGCTCTAGCCATCAGACAAAGTGATTCCATAGTGTTAGGACATTCCCTGACAGTACAAGTTCCACACTCCATGGAAGTTCTTTTAAACAGAACACAGACTCAGCACTTGACAATTGCACGTTTAACAGGTTATGAATTGACACTGTTTCAGCCACACATAGAAATCAGACGCTGCAACGTATTAAATCCTGCTACACTGTTACCCTCGATTACATTGAATCCTGCCACACATGACTGCGTGGAAGTTATTAACATCATGACAAAGCCAAGACAAGACTTGACTGACATTGCATTACCTGATCCCGACCTGACACTTTATGTGGATGGTTCATGTATGAGAACAAGTACAGGAGAACTAGTAGCCGCGTATGCAGTGACTACTGAAACTGAAGTTATAGAAACACATCGTATTGACACCCTGTCTGCTCAAGCAGCAGAGCTCATCGCTCTGACCCAAGCCTGCATACGAGCCAAGAACCTGAAAGTAAACATATATACAGATTCACGTTATGCATTCGGAGTCGTACACGACTTTGGAGTACTCTGGCAAGAAAGAGGTTTCATGACCTCTCAGGGAGCCAAGATTCAGCACGGCCCCCTCATTCAAGCTCTGTTAGAGGCAATACATTTGCCGAAAGCCATTGCCGTCATGAAGTGCAAAGCACATACGAAAGCTACTGACACCATTTCCCAAGGTAACGATCTAGCAGATCGAACAGCCAAGCTTACAGCCCAGACTCCAGACGTTCCAGTTAACACGATCAAGATAGATATTCCAGATCAGACTACTTGTATGACAGTTAAGGACCCTACACGAGATGTACTAGACATACAGACACATGCTACCCCAGACGAAATCAAGAAATGGTCTGAACAAGGAGGGGTCCAGACAGATCAGGGATGGTTGACGAAGGGAAAAGCCACATGGTTTCTCCCCGACTCTATGGTTCAAGTCATTATTAACACCGCACATAGTCCAGCACATTTAGGAGAAAAAGCCATGTTAGACAGCATCCAGAATATTTGGTTTAACAAGCATTTACGATCAGCAGCCAAACAGAAAGTACGTACCTGTATGATATGTTGTCAGTTCAATCCAGGTAAAGGTGTTCCGGTGGAACAAGGTGGATTCCATCCTCCTGACCACCCTTTTGAAGTCCTCCAGATGGATTATATTCAGATGGATCGATGTCGAGGTTTCAAGTATGTCCTCGTAGTTGTATGCGCTTTGTCCAGATGGACGGAAGCATATCCAGTCCCAGATTACACTGCCGCGACCACTGCCAGGCAGTTGGTTCGTGAGTATTTCCCGCGCTATGGTTTGCCCAGGGTCGTGTATTCAGACAACGGCCAGCCATTCTCATCCGAACTCATGAAACAAGTATCTCTTCTGTTAGGGTACCAGTGGAAGTTCCACTGTGTGCGACACCCCGAGGCAGCTGGCCTCGTCGAGAGACATAATCAGACTCTGAAAATCCGCATTGCAAAGGTTTGCGCAGAAAAAGGCGTAGATTGGATGGTAGCACTGCCAGTCGCCCTTTTTTACATGAGAATGGTCGCCCACTCCCGTTCAGGTCTTTCACCTTATGAAGTTGTTTTCGGTCGTCCCCCGAATATGTGGGGTACACCAATGCCACGTAAAATTACCGATGTAGACAGTAATATGCTGACAGATTACCTGGCTTCCTTGATGTCTGCACTACTCTCTTGTCGTTCACAGGTTGCGGCTGCCTTTCCAGACAACACCCAAGTAAAACCGCACGAGGTCATACCAGGCGACCTCGTTTTAATAAGGAACTTTGATCGTTCAAGTCCGCTGGAGCCCCGCTGGAAAGAGCCGAAACTCGTTCTGATGACCACAAGGACCGCGATAAAAGTGGAGGGCCGCAAGGGATGGATCCACTCCAGTCACGTCAAGCGTTTTCATGGACTCCGTCCAAAGACTTTTTTCAAGGACTGCCCAGATACTGACTCTAAACTCCCCCTGTTAGAGAAAACTCCGCAGCAGGAGTATAAACTAAAGCTTCGGTCTAGTAAGTCAGACAGTTTAATTGTTTAAGTCCCTCTCGGGTGAAGCGGTTAGACAGGTTCCTGACATGTATGAGATAGACCCCCATAGTGAGAGAGTTAGTCGAAACTCCAAGAAAATACGTTATTGTAAAAATCTGCGCAGCAGATGTGTAATAACATTATTGTTTATGTTATTTCTGAGTCTTATGGTTACATGCATAAGTTATGTTTTACATGTATATTTTCCTCCTATTGATTCACATGTACATTTGTCTTCTAATAATACAGTAGAGCACACTTTTAGTGAACTACCTCCTCACGAGTTATCCTACAGACTTGCCATGCGCAACAATACTTTTATCCGAATGTTACACTATTCACACCAGACGAGCAATCCCACTAATTGTTGGATGTGTGGTCGACTCCCCCCTTTCCAGACACCGAAGGGAGTTCTGCCACTCTTTCCCTATCCGTTTTCACACAATGGTTCGTGTGGAGCATGGTTTACGTTAACGTCATCCTCAGACGATAAGTCCCTTCTGAATAGAACATGTTTCCCAGACAAGGAAGGACTTTCCCATAGAACAGGGTTAGATCTAGAAAACGAAGTATATGATCTAGGTAATTATTCCTCGAATTTCATGGTTTTGAATGTTCAGTCCGAGACTACTCCAGATTTGCCTGCTATTACAGTCCTACCAGTGAAAGGCGAATTATGTGTCCGAAAGAATGGTTCAGTACATCTAGGACATAGTGATTGTACTACTGTGGTCGAGTATAGTGACAGTGGGAAATCTACTTTCAAAGCCTCACTTCATTCGTATTTTGTGTGTGGTCAGACCGCATATGTACGTTTGCCCCTAGATTGGGATGGAACATGTTACATTGCCTTCCTACTGCCACCAGTTTTCCTAGCCCCATCCGATTATCACAGAAATACACATCTAGTACACGTCAGACATAGAAGGGAGATCGAGTCCCCAATTGTCGATCAAACTGAAACTGCCTTAGAACAGTATCAAGACTTCAATAAAGGTTTCTTTTTCTTCATAGGTCCTGTCCAGAATAGTAAGCTAATACGTAGGCTAACCAGAACCCTTGAAGCCGTAGTGAATGAGACTACTTCCGCTCTAGGTAACTTAACTGAAGAACAATCTGCTATGAGATTTGTTGTCCTTCAAAATCGCCTTGTCCTTGACGTCATATTGGCCGATAGGGGCGGAGCTTGTAGAGTCATCGGATCTAGTTGCTGCATTTTCATTCCTAATAATGCACCGTCTGTTTATTCAGCTATAACCAGACTTCACAAAATAGCCCATCAGTTACACCAGAATCCAGGCACCTGGACATGGTCCGGTTGGCTCTGGAGTATAATATCTGCCTGGGGATGGAAAGTATTGTCATTCCTAGGAGTAGTAGTAATGATCATATTCAGTTGTTGTCTATGTTTACAATGTGGCCCTGCGATTTGCGGCTTGTGCGCTACCTCTTGTATTCCAAGTCCTAAGTCCCGTTCCAAGAAGATTCAAGACGAGCAAATGATGCTGTATGAACAGATAGATGGTATCATGAATATTGATGTTTCCTGAAGGAAACGTAGGGAACAAGGAGGGAATGAGGAAAATTGAATTTTGCCCTGTCATGTGTCCCTACGTGTTCCCCATTATATGTCATATGTGCATGATCAATATGCATATGTTCCCCCTTGTCCGAATAAAGACGCAATTATAGTTGTGTCCAACGTTAGTATGCCAGTTATCCAGTCCTCGTGAAAGCAACGAGTATTAGGCCTATGTTGCCAACGTTTTACATTGTGCACGTTAAATCATTGAGTTGTCCGCGTTTCTAGGCCTCATGGGGCCCGGACACCAGATTCGAGCTACAGTCTCCTGAAATCACTCTGAGGAGCGATGCAGCCCCTCCCGCATCCCTGACCCTTCGCTTACTTTCTGCCAAGCAGCGCGGTGCCCGGCCTGGCCTGCCTGCCTGTCTGCCAAGAATATGTTATGCCTCTAGTTATCAGTTCAGCTCCCCGGCTTCACATTCCTAAGTTAACGAACTGCATAAACATCTTCAGCTATAGTCTAGTCTTCCTGTCTCCATGCAAGAGAATTACTGAATTAGTATTCATAGAAGATTCATAGAAGATTCATAGCACACGCAATACATGTAGAATATATGCATGCACCAGCCTTAGTGTCAAGTAGCCTTTACCCTGATGACATTTAGATTCAATCAACATGTACTCCAAACACGAGATACCAGATATGCTATAGGTACATGTCGTCATGACATCCCAGACTTTAGTCTCCTCTTCTAGTGCAGAAGTCAGAGCCCCAGCTCTCCCTAGTTACACGTCATGGCCTGTTTGCGCGCACCAGTAGGTTAAAGGTTCTAGCTGCCCAGGTAGCCCCCTCCATGTATCCACCCATTTATGACACTTCTGTGACGTTCTCATCACATGTCTACGTGCACGCCCTGTGCACGCCTTCTTTGTACGCCCATATGTTCTTATCTTACGTTTGTCACTTGTTACGCCTACTGTATGCAATGCAATTATACTGTTTTACTATATATACTGTGTAATGTTAATGAGACGTTGCAGCTTCCATTCCATTCCATTGCATGCCACTTCATGGTCTTTAGGCTCGAGCCATCCGATTAAAGCCCATTCTGACTCAGATATCACGGATCCTGCCTCTTATTTTATTGAGCTATCTGTTTTAATTAATGCATAGAAAAATAGTACCGGTAATTAATTATTTATTTACCACAGAAGTGTCACACACTTCACTTACACCCAGTACCAGTACCCCTGGGAGCCACACTAAGAGTGTGGAACAGAGTGAGACACCGATGCGAAAAAGTTCATCAGCGAGCGTAACTGGGTCGAAGAAGTCATCATCATCATCCCGTAAAATGGTCCAGGGCAACATTAGAACAATGTTATTTTCAGACGCGCCATATGACCGCAACCACCCAATGGTGCGTCTGTATAACACTAAGCTGGCTAAAATGCTAGCGCTGGATCTTCTCCCTTTTTCTTTTGTAGAAGGGGTTGGTTTTCTCGAATTAGTGGCAGCGCTCTGCCCTAAATGGAAGGTTCCTAGCCGGTACTATTTTGCCCGAGTTGCGGTTCCAGCACTACATGAAGATGTGCTGGAGGTGATTGGGGCAGCTTTGCAGAAGAGTGCTGTTCACACTATACATCTGACAACAGACATGTGGACCAGTGGCGCAGGCACTGATTACATGTGCATCACTGCACACTGGGTCTCTTTTTCAGGGGTTAAAGCAAAGCTAAACGCAGGTGCTGACCTGGACCAAGTTTTTAAAGCTGCTCGGAAACATGCAACACTAGCCATGTTTGGCTTGGAGCTACGTCATACAGCAGAAAACATTTTGAATGAGTTCAACACAAAGGTCTTTCACTGGCTGTCTCAAAAAAAAACGCAGGATTGGTTATGTTTCCACGGATAATGGCGCCAATGTAGTTAAGGCCATGGAACTGGGTGACTATTTCAGAGTGCCGTGTTTGGCGCACTGTATAAACCTGGTTGTGAAAAAATTCTTGGAAAAAGACAGTCCAGCATGCCAGTTAGTGGTCACCTGCCGAAAAATGTGCAACCATTTCAGCCATTCTTTTAAGGCCCGGAAGCATCTGAGGAGCCTGCTACATGAACGTCGAATGCCAGTGAAAGCACTCATCCAGGAGGTGCAAACACGTTGGAACTCAACCTTCTACATGCTTGAGCGTCTGTATGAGCAGTTTACGGTACTCGATCAGTATTTCTTAACAATGGGTACAGCTGTGAAGGAGGACCTGAGGTTAAATGCGGCGCAATGGGAGCTAGTTAAAAGCCTGACAGACATGCTTCGTCCTTTTGAGGTCTTCACGTGGCAGTCAGCAGGGAGGACTGTAATTTGGGAAAAGCTATCCCATTGTTGCGCATGCTGGAGCACAAACTGAAGGCGGTGTCTTCAAAGTTTCAAAACAATGAAGAAAAGCAAGAAGCTTTTGTTTTGGCGGAGAAATTATTAGAGCGTCTACTTGGCGATGAACGTCTTCAAAAGATCTACTCAGAACAGCATTACATTTGTGCTACTATTCTGCATCCACGCTACAAAAAGGCGCTGGCAGGCTGTGCATTATTTCCTTTTGGTGATGAAGATGTTAAAAAGTACAAACGTTGGATAGCCTGGTCAGCCATCAGGTTTGAAAGAGAACGGAAGGAAATTGAAGGAAAAGGCAGTACACCAGCATCAGCAGGCCATCCCCAGTCAGAAGACTCCACTTCTGCACCTGTGGCTGTGGCAGAAGTGACCTCTCAGCCGTTAAAGACACCGGAAACCGCATCATCTGCACCAGACACAACAGAAATATCGGGTGATGAAGAGGATTGGCTAGCTGAGATTGGTTATAGTTCTGAAAAGGTCCGAGCAAAAATTCTGCAAAGTGGAGGAAACGTGGAGAACTTTGAGTCGATGGTGCAGGACTATCTGAATGACTCAACAGAGGTCTATGTTAATGCTGACCCATTGGCGTATTGGCATGGGAAAAAAGAATTGTGGCCAAAGATCTCCCGCCTGGCTATACATTACTTGTCTTGCCCACTCGCAAGCGTGTCTTCTGAACGGGTTTTACTTGCAAACGGACCCGCCTCTCGCCCAAAAATGTGGAGATATTGACAATGATCAAGATGAATGAGCACCTCATACCACCAGATTTCAAAGTACCAGATCGCACGACTGAAGAAGACGAGGAGGACAGCAACTTAGATGAGGGAATTTCTTCTGTGTTAGGTGACACTGACCTACTCCTAGCCTGAATTCGCAGAGTATGAGGACAAACTCTTCTTCCCTGACACCGAGGCCTGAAAATGAGCCAATGAATTCAGAAATTTTCTTTTTCGTACTTATTCACTTTTATTCCTGTGTTTCTGTCTTTCTTTGTTTTGCACAAGTTAATATAATTAAAACTTTAACCACATTTTTGTACTTTTGCTTTTTGGCTGTTTGGGGGTCTTCTACTTGTTTTCGCCTGGGTTGACGGCTCTGGGGCCATTGCTGGGAAGGTCTAATACCGGATAAAACTGGTTTAAACAACATCCATGAGGAAAAAGGTTTTGGCTTTTTTGACTTTTCGCTCAATGTAGCGTTTTCGGGGGCCTGTTTGGGGGGCTTCCTGGTGTTTGTGGGTGGGTTTCGGGGTCTGGGAGCACTACTGGGTATGGATAGTTTAGATAGCAAGAGGTTTGAAGGAAATCCATGGAGGCAGAGGGGAGTTAGGGCCTAGCTGCAGAGCACGCGCTGAGTGATTTGGCAAATTTTCAGAAATGTGACTAAGTCCACATTTTTGTACTTTTGCTTTTTGGCTGTTTGGGGGTCTTCTACTTGTTTTCGCCTGGGTTGACGGCTCTGGGGCCATTGCTGGGAAGGTCTAATACCGGATAAAACTGGTTTAAACAACATCCATGAGGAAAAAGGTTTTGGCACTTTTTGTAACTTAGGGTTCGTTAGGGTTAGCCCTAGCAGCAGGATTGCATGTGTTTCGGGGTGTTCTTGATTTTTGCAACTGAGTTCTGGGGTTTTAGAGCACTCGTGGGAATGTGTAATTTTTGTTGCAAGTGATTTGAAGAAAATCCATGGTGGGAAAGGGGGGATCACTTACTCTGTGAGAGGCACTTAGTGTTGAAAATATTTCGCCATTTAGACTTAAAGGAAGAAAATGACACAGACTTAAGTTTCAGGAAAACAAACTTACTGTTAAAACACCACCCACCAGACTCAAAAGCAGTAGTATGGTGGGAAAGGAGGGATTTGGCATAGTTAAAGAAAGCCGTTGCCACTATTCTTAACTTAGGGCTCGTTAGGGTTAGCAGTATTTCTATTGCATGTGTTTGGGTGGGGGGGTTTTCGAGTCTTGGAGCGATGCTGGCTATGGATACTTTTGCTTGCTTGCAAGTGGTTTGAATACAATCCACGGTGGGTAAGGGGGTATTTGGGACTACTTTTACTTTCAAAGTACGTTTTGTCACCAGTTTACTGCTAGGCCTCGTTTTTTGAGATCTGATTGGGGGTCTTCTACATTTTTGCGACTGGCTTTAGTAAGGGTCTGGGTGGGAGCACTGCTGGGAAGGTCTAATTTTGTTCTAAAACACAGTTTACAGTACACCTAGCTTGAGGGGAAAGATCCGCTAAATTAATTTGCCCATACTTATTTATCCTTCAAAAGGTGACTCAGACAGAGTACGCACTTTCAAAAATATTGTACTGTTTATTAGGAAAATCAAAGTGTGACTTTTTGCACTACACATCGTACATACCGTATATTTATTTATCAGTGGTGTTGTAATAGCACTTCCTGTTTTTCGTTCAATAATTACAGGCCGGGTTTCAGTCTGTGCAAGGGGAAAAAAAGGATGGAGTCAGGCTTCACATTAGCGAGCCGCAATTCAGCATTCACCAGGCAGGCAGTGGACAGGGTGTCTTCTGGTCACCAACATTGCAGGACGAAGCGTCAGCTGGAATGGAGGAGTGCCGCTAATAAGAGGA
Source organism: Lissotriton helveticus (assembly GCF_964261635.1). Lineage (NCBI taxonomy): Eukaryota > Metazoa > Chordata > Amphibia > Caudata > Salamandridae > Lissotriton > Lissotriton helveticus. Next base: position 1,804,564 of record NC_136069.1, on the reverse strand, counting down.
ATTGTTTGCTGCATGCAACTTACTTACCAAATTCAACAGGACAACTACAACAACATACAGATACAGTATCCATTGTTTTCTTCTATGAGTGTGACTGCATTTCTTGGATCTCTCTCTGCTTCTAAATTGATCCCTACAGTCATTCTATAGGTTTTACTTCGGCTAATTTTTAAACCTAATTTAATGTAAGAAGTGTTTCTCTGAGTGCAGAGATAGGCAAATGAAAACGCTGCAGCCCTGTACTGTCGCATTCTAGTACTACTTACTTTTCAGTAACAATGCATGCAGTAGGGCATGCACTTCCTTTATGTCACTTAAAAGATTATGGTTAGCTTTGTACCCAAAGATTTCTTTATCTTCAATTATTGTTTGTCCATGCTGTGCTTTTTTTCCTTCTCTCAACAAAACCTACCCAAAAAGAAACCCCCATTCCCATCCATTTTCCAAACCCTAACCCTCTTCCCCCGGGCTGTGTGGTTTTGCTTGATGTGTGACTAAATGACATCAATAATTCCACACACTTGCTGAGGAGGATAAGGTCATAGCAACAGGCTGGTGAAGGAATCCGAGGATATATTCTAGACTTACTCAGCTTCAGTACTATTTCCTGTAGTAGTAGCCAATGTCAAAGAAATTCAACGCAAGTACTAGTTATACTTTCAATACTTTACCATTTGTTAGGCTACATTGGGGCACTGTTCTAGTGTACTGTCACCTGGTATATTCTCTATCGTACCGTTGTAATGCTACAGTAAGGACAAACCAGGTTTCATTTTCTTTTTTTCCATAGGCATGCAACTGCCACTGTGTCACACCACTAGTACCACCGCAATGAGGACATTTCATCCGCCCAGGATTGCCAACCTTAATCGCCATTTCCCGTGGAGCCAGCCCTGGGCCTAGCCCTACTTTCAAAGACAAATTACAGGTAAGATAAGCGTTTGGTGGGAGGTAGTATAATGGAGTATTAGGACTAGATGAGAGATTGACGGTAGTACTACTAAAGTCCTAGGACTCTTCAGGAAAACAAACTTACTGTTAAACCCCCACCCACCAGACTCAAAAGCAGTAAAAAAACGGGTATGGTCAGATAAAGTTTCAAAAAGTATATTTTTGTAGCCCTAACAAAATAATCTCCGTCAAGACCCTCCCTAACCCCAACGATTGTCTTTCAAAAGTCCCAAAAGGAACCCAACTCCCAAATCCCACCCCCCAAAAGTCTCTAAAAAAGGGGCAAGGGACACTACGGCAGGATGCTGTTCACTGTAGCGGCCAGGGCATCATACTCCTTGCGGAGGGTGGCATGGTCGAAGCGGAGGCCCTCCACCAAGTTCTTATAGGTTAAGACCTCCTGCTCCAGGTAGGACACTCTGAGGGATAAGCGGCGCTGGCGTGCCTTGCAACTCCTGTGGGGGGCAGCTGCTGTCTTTGCTGCTCGGCGGTGGCGGTTGGCTTTGGTAGCCCGGCTCCGTACCGCTGGAGCACTGCGCTGGCTGGCAGCCCGTGGGGGCACGGAGGAGGATGCAGCTGTCCCAGTGGATGTTGTTGTTGTACCGGTAGACTGCGTGTCCTCCTCCTCCAGGGCCACCAGCCGCCGATATTCGGCGACAGTGGCATCCAGCCTCCGTTGCCGGGCCATTCGAGCCAGCTCCCTCCTTGATGGTCTGTTTGATTTGGAAGGAGCAACTATATGAAGAAAGAAAGACATAGTCTGTAACCAATGCTCCTTAAGATTAACACAAAATGATTGAGCAGAAAGTTGTGTCACAGTAAAAGTAGCAAATTGAAAGCACAGTACATAACTATTGAGGACAGTATTTATCTAACCTCCCACTTCTTCATCCTTGCTCTAACATTAGTGGGAGTTTAAGGAACAAATTCTACGAGCACTAGAGACTTCCATTACAGTCGACTATGACAGTACACCAGTCTTATTCTTCTTCTTCTCTCTTGTTTAGGAAAATTGGTACGTTATCTTATGCAAGCCGGCATAATGCCAGGGCAGTGAACTTGCACCCGAGAAAAACAGACGCACACCATGATGAGTGAGACAGACTTGCGTTACTGTACCGGTCCAGTACATGCAGGTGGTGAAGCTCTTACTTTTCTATTACGGGTGGCACTGAGAATACTCTGTTAAAAGGGCTACTGCTTAATTAATTTAGCTTTCACCCTACAGTGCAAATGAGTACTAGAAAAGGAAAATGAAGAAGCTAAATAATCTGATTATCTATCACTTCACATGGGATGTATTTGATGACATATGGGATGACTTTAGGTGCTTTGCTTATTATTGAGTGAACAGTGATACACCCACACATGAATGACGTACTACTACTAAACTAAAGTTATTAAGAGAGGTAAGGAGTGTCCACCGTAATAACCGGATATATGCTGTGCTTGCAGTTGCAATACAAACTACTGCTACTATTCATGGTAGTATTTGGACAAAATTACAACTTCTTTTCCTTGCCTTTCCTACACTGGAACGGACGTGCGGGTGCGGTGTTACATGCTCTTCAAAGTAACACTTAGTTCATCCAGTGACCGTCTACTCTCTCTAGATACACATATGCTATCTAAGACTCAGATAATACCATGATCCAGGCATCCATCCATTCAAAGTATATGCACACATACAGTTTCTGTTTCACCCACCCAGGCTGTTCTCCTTCCACCCATCCTTGCTTCATCATTCACCCAGCCATGCACCATACCATATTCTTTCCTTCCCAGCCACCTCGGGGACCAAGCAAACACATATCTTTCTTCTTTGCCAGTCATCATTAAATTTCTCGTCCTTCCACACTTACTTACACCCTTCTTTCGCTTTTCGTTCATCCCATCCATCAAGTTCATCTCAGATCTTATTGGGATTCTTCTCGCCAAAAACTTCACACCTAAGTCGAAGTACATTTAGAGGAGGCTACTACCTGGTTGATTTATAATACACCTGTGCAGAAAGCACACTATGCAGTCTTCAATCTCAATAAGTAAGGAATATATAGCTTACCTCTGCCCGCCACCACCGTGTGACCCCTCACAGGCACGTCCGGCCCTTGCACCGCCTCCTCCCCAGAGTTGGTCCCCTTGTCCAATACCACCACCTCCGCGTTGGCCCCGCCACCAGATGTTCCACCTACAAAGTACATTTAAGAATGTTAGAATACACCACTCACTACTATATAATATTTGGTCTAGGAGGAATAAAGAAATGTGAAAAAAACAGAATACAATGTAATAATTTGTGACTGTCTACTCTAAAGTAAAAATGTCCCTTTTTCCAGGGAAGGCTGTTGTCTTGCTGCACTTTTTGGCACAACTGATGAATGCTTGCTTTTTATTTTTAACACGCACCACTTTTTCTCCTAACAGACAGAAGCTTGACTTCTAAGAACACGAGCAGGATCAAGTTCAAACCAGGTGAGAGCTCGGCTCGACCACAAGAAATGTGTCCAATTAATCGTCAGCACTAAGCACTTTTCCATTTTCAGTTAAACGTTTAGTTTTATGACAAAGTTGATTTTAATAAATGTGTTTACTTTTAATAAAGCTTTTAAACTTAAATAGACTATGTGGTTTTTGGTCCTCCAGACTAGAGTGGATGAGCTAAAGGTTTTGGAATTTTTGCAAGCATGAGTCCATGCCTCTGACACTTCTTGACTCTGACTCCGTACTCTTGTCCTGCGTTGGATGATCTAATCATCATTGGGGATCAATCATCGGTGACTTTGGGAGCTAAATGACTCTGCCACACTATCTAGTCAGTAAGGAGATTGGGGGTTCAACTACAAAGTCTGTTATCACTGAGGTATGTGGAAAGTCTAACAGCACCTATTATAATTGATAAGCTAAGCAATGCATTATTTAGTGTCCATAGTTCTGTTTGTGCAGATTTGTCCCTGCAACAGTAGTAGAATGGATTGTCCTACTATCCAAACCCAAAGTAAAGTAGTATCTTATTCTTTCTTGGTGGTCATTCACCTTTTTATTGTTGGCAATTGTCAAAGCATAAACATTTAGAATACTTAAAGACATTATGGACAATCCCAGAGGACTGCACTCAGTGCATAGAGCTATTGCTGACTAGAATGGGAGTCCAATGGAATTGCCAAATGTGCAGTCTTAGTTAGCTACACAGACAGACTAATAAGAATAATCTAGTAATACCACAGGGAGTCATAGTCGAGGCAGGATAAAAATTTAGATCCAGTCTACAAGAAGATCAAAGACGATTTAGAAAAAATCGAATGAGGAACGCTAGGAAAAAATAGGTACTCTATATTAAAATTAAAACTTACTGGGGCCAGCAAAGGAGCCCTCGCCTGCCCGATCCCGGCCTGCATCCTGAACAGCACCCTCCTCCTCCTCCTGTGTCCTCTTGCCCCTGGGGGGAGCTGATGTACAACATGAAATAAAAAAGAAAGACCAGAAAACATGGATGATATTTGTCAACCAAATCAAACATTTCAAAAGAACAATAACAAAATATTTTGGCGAAATAGCAAATGGACAACTATTCCACGGGATATATTGACCGATCTCATGTGGTCTACTACGTTATTAGCATTGCTTGATTTGCGGACCGTTGACTTGGAAAGTTCCTATGTAACTCAGTAAACAAACTATTAAAAAGGTTTGCCTAGGCCTGGCAGGCAGCAGTCCGCAGCACGCAAAGTGACAGACAAAGTCCATCGTGCTTGCAGATCAGTGAATACTCAAACTATCAATCCACCGACCACCACCACTATTTCTTCTTATAGCCATATGTCTAAAGGAAGGACTGGGCTTGAGTCTGTAGGGGCTGATTTAGAAGCCCCTTGCGGCTCTTTTGCTCCATTGTTGAGTGACATTTGGTGACGCAGCGGCAGAACAAAAGAGGCGCCATGGTGCGGCGTATATTGACATAGTGACGCATATGGGAGATGCATCACGTTGTAAAGTCCTGCGCCATCAGGGGGCGTTCCGGCACAAGGGAGGGCGTTCCTGCGCAGGAACAAATCCTAAAAGTGGCTGAGGGAAATCTACAAAATGTCAATCAGTCACTTTTAGGACAATGATGCGTGACTCAAAGCCTGCGCCTGCTTGAAGCCGACGTACGGCTTGATGCAGCATTGGGGAGATAGGGCACCCCAGAGCATTGCTGGAGCTGCGCCATCGTTGGCACGCAACTCCAGCAATGCGCCGCCTTTACGGCACAGATGCGTAAGGCTTCTGTGACGTTTTGGGCCCATGGTGCGCCACATTGTAAATATGGCGCAACATGGGTGGTGGTGGCATGGCGCACAATTACTGGTGCATCCCTGCTACTTTGCAGGGATGCGCCGGTAATTGAAAATCTGACCCTTAGTGTCTAGCATTACGCAGTTCTTTACACTACACTCATACATAATTTCTCAGGCCAATGAAATGAACACAAAATAGAAAACAAATAAGCATAGTAGCAAGGCTACTGAGAAGGAGAGCAGTGCACCTGAAATGCATAGAAGATTTTGAAATATAATTTACCTACAATGTAATCGGCAGCATTGTTGCTCTTGGTAAAAAACAAAAATTTGCAATATAATAACACACAGAGCGGGATAAAACAGAGTAGTGATGAAATAGATAGAAATAGCTACTACTACTCACCAAGCCCGGGGATCTCTATGCCGAGCACGTCCAGCAAGTCGCGTTCCCGGTCCATGAGATCCGTCCAGCGGTGGGTGGCCTGGTTATAGGTGCGCCGGACCCCAGAGTGTTCAAACATGGCCCGGCACACCTTCTCCCACCGCTTCCGGCGCTCCCGTAGCCGGTAGCGATCCTGCCGCCTCCCATGATGGTCTTGGGGAGGCGGCGCTGGACGTGAAAGACTAGTTTGGCCACCTGCTCTGCACTAAAAATCTCCCGAGCTACAACTGTCTCCCCCCTCAAACGCCCGCACGGGAGCCGGGCACGGGGTGCGGGACCCTTCCCCTTTGCGGGCTTCTTCCCGGCTCCCTTTGCCATGGTCTGGGCAGAAAGGAAGCAAAAGAGGAAATAGAACAGGGAAGAAGAAAAGAAAAGCGTTTAAAAAAGTAGTTTAAAATTAACAAAAAGTAGCAGAAAACACAAAAATATAGAGCTAGAAAAATAGAGGGATAGATAATAAGTAAAATAGATCAAAAAAAACTTCAAACAAGCAAAGGATGGCAGAGATTAAGAAAGGATACAGAGAGCATACCCAGAACCATAGCAATGAATGAGAAGCAAGATGGCCGCGCCCGTTCACGACCGCGTGGGAAAGTTTGCACGAGATTTTCCTCGCGATCACGCGCGAACATGTACGAGCGAGCCGCACACTTTGAAAGATTACATATAGCGCCCGGAAACAGAATTACGTCACGCAAACAAGATGGCCGCGCCCATGTACGACCGCTAGGGTAACTTCGCAAACGTTGCGCTACAAGCGGCTTGCGAACATGCAAAAAATCACGCGAACAAACACGCAGCAAAAAACAAATCGTGTATTCGCACGAATTCGCAGCTTCCGAAATCGATCTCGCACGGATTCGCGCCCTGCAAATCGCGCGAAATTGCAGAAAAATGATTTTTGCTAAACTGAAAGCAATCAGCAGGTGCAAAAGTTCAATCTTAACATTAGTAACCATTCACTCTAGTGCTTCCTGAGGGGCCCCTCCAGAGTTCAGTTGCCTATTTGCAACTATTCTATGACCCTGCTCTGACCCTCACAGCAGGCTCATAGAATAGCTACAAGTAGGCCATAAAGGTCCTGTGAAAAAGAAAATTGCACTGCAACAGAAAGCAAATTACAGATAAGGAAGGAAGCAGGTGCTAGCCAGACTGGAAGTTTAAAAATCAGTGACACATTAATCAACCCCAAATTAATTCATGGCAGTTGAAGCAGGGCAGGTGTGCTTGCTTTTTTTCACCCCCATAATCTACAGTGATAAACCAACCAGAGGGTGACAGTGAGGATGTACCAGAGGGTGGCATGGGTGTACCAGAGGGTGGCAGTGGTGAAACAGAGGGTGCTGTGAACCTGTGATGATGAACCAGACGTAGAAACAACATAGTCGCGGCCGTTGCGAGCCGAAAAGTAAGTTCGCAATTGCGAACTGGTAAACAAACCTCGTGAACTGGCAGAAACCCTTGCAAAAACAAAAAAACACAAAAATCCGCAAATTCGCGAGAGTTCGCGGATTTTGCGGATTGCGAATCCGTAAATGCGCAAGTTCGCGTACGCCAGATTCGCAAAATCCGCCCATGCTTAGTGACCTTTCCTGCATAGAGAGCAATCAAAACACACATTTAGAGGCTCTTTAGAAAGTACTCAGAAATACTAACATGTGGGCACATAACTATCATTTAAAAGAAGGCAATTTAAAGAATACTTATACGGTGGCCAATCAAGGAGCAACTGGTAGAACTAACTTTATTTAGAAGTACAGCGGTGTAAAGGCCACATCAGAGAGAATCATAAGCAGGCATATTATCTCAAGATGCAGGAGATGGTTAAGACATATTACTTTGGGAGCGGGTTTGTAGGGATGAACCAGCTAATCCTGGCACCTGTGCAGAGTCATTCCTGCCAAATGCTCAATCTTTGGTGGCACCTATAGTTTTTAATCTCAGTGGCAGCAATGATCCTACACTGCATTGTATCTCAGTTCAGCCCCACCTGCATTCTTTCCCTTCAGCGTGCATGATTCCTTTACCGTCGCCTTAGCCTTGAGGGCTCACAACACCTGAAAACATAAACGTGATAAGTGGAATGCTTGCACAAAGTTCAGCACTGGCAGTTGCATGGGCTGCATTCCCAGTCCATTGTTTTTCACCCACCATGCCACTTCAGACAGAGACGAGATATATGCAAATCATCCTTGGTCCTGAGACAAATTGAACAGTCCAGCACAAACTGTGCGGTCAGCTCCATTTTTAACGGAAATACAATCAACCTTAGATCTTTTTTTGCCCTAATTAGTGCTCATCATTGAGGTAAAGCTTGAGTCCTTTGGCACAGCAGGCACAAGACCCATCTCTAAGCACACTCATGTGACCTGCTCCAGAGTATTTTTGGCAAGATACCCTAGTGACCACCTAGTGAGACCCTCTCGCCATTTGTCTATGCGATGGATAGACCAGCGGTCTAGTCAGTTGGCACCCTAGGCTTTGGAGCCTAAAGTATGATACAGAGGTGCAGTGGGATTCCTCATTTCTTTAATTAAATTATATCTATCCTAATATTCTGTATTTTTGGGTGTGTGTAAACTTTGTAATTGTATTATTGTTAAATCTGTCACTATTCGAGCAAAGCCTATTTGAAATTGATTCATTTTATGGTGTATCTTTAGTGTGATGTTTTAATTTTATGGGTGTAGTGTGAAATGTAATTATTGACCAAGAGTAGAAAGTTTGTTTACAAAAATGTCTGGGTGCGAATAATGTTTCTTTTCTTTTAATTTATTGGTTGTTTGTGAGCATGTGGGGGCACAAACAGGTTTCGGCTAAGTGATGTATTGGTGAGCATTCATCAGGAAGGTGAGACTCATTTGTGAAGTGTTGTATTTGAATAATGCAATTGATACAGTTCAGGTAAAGGAATTTTATTATGCTGACAGTGAAAGTCATGATCCAGGTATGCTATTAAGAAAAGAAATGGACAAATATTTAGAAAGCGGCGACTTGAAGTCCATGTTAAATGTGCCAATGTGACCATTCAATAACCAAATGTGGTAGGGGTGGCCTGTTTAGAGTGAATATGCACTTGGGTGTAAATATAGGGTTGCCTATACTACCAATTGAAAACCATCCTGAGACTCTACTGTGCTTCCTGAAGGTAAATAGTGACAAAATGCAGCATCTCGGTGCTTGGATGGTCAAAGTCTATGTTGATCTGAAATCTTGATCCCCAGTAAGTTTCAAAGTTATTGAATTTTGAAACACCCAGAACTGAGGGGATTGTAATTTAGGTGACCATCTGACTGGTTTCAGATACATACCTTAGGACAAACCCATTTGTGTACTGGATTAACATTTGTCATTTCTTTTTTAGGTGATGTTGATCTCAGGTTAAGAGAAATACTAAGGGTGGCAGGTGAGTGAGTCTGATTCTATAGGTAATTTGGAACTCAACCTTTTATATTTTTTTAATTAGATTCTAGATGGATCTGATCCTTGTTTTCCTTAGCTTGCTGACACTGTAATTTAGAGATATATGTCTTGTCGTGTTCATGTCCTCAGTGGATCAGCGTTCAATGTGCCTATCTGTAGTTCAGAAAAGAAAACCCTCTCACTTGGTGGATTTGAACAAACCTGGCTGTGTTAAAAAAGAACACAAAACACCTGTGGCTTTATCCAAACAGATTGTAAGAGCCCACTGCCCATTACTGACAGCTATTGCCACAGCCATATTCTGCATGTATCTGTCTGTGGGGAGTGATTCCCTTACAGAGTCTTGGGTATGTGATCGACTCCCTGTCAGGCATCAAGGAAGCCGAGCTGCTGAGTGGCGATGATGGGGTGGGTGGGGTGCTACAAGTTAAACTTCGCCGGCTCGTCCCTGCGTGGCTGGGTCCAAACTCTGGTGGATGAACAGGGTTGTGTAGCCTCATGGTCAGTTTTCTGGGTAAACGTTGGCACTTTTGTTATTGTGCAGGGAGAACAGGATGTGGCCTTGAAGAGGAGAGCATTCATTGGGGATGGCACTATGGAACCATTCCCTCCACTGCCTAACAAAGCACATCACCCCTCCCCCAGAGCAAGAATGACATTGTGCAGAGGCCCTGCCTATGCCCTGGGAAAAATTAAAAGGAGTCAAGCTGTGCAGAGCATTTACATCTGGGCTGGAAACCTATTCTGAGCTAAGGTTTCCAGCTCTCCTTGTGATTTGTCCTCATCACTTGGCCTCTTTATGACAGCAGATGACAAGGAAAGGTCTGGAGTTGCTCTGAAGGCATTCTTACCTTATAGGTATTTCAACAGTTTTTGTGGTCTTATAGATTTTTTAAATAAGGGTGCCTTTCTGGACAGCCCCACACATGAGGTGACTTTCCAAACAGTTTATTCAAACAGGTTTAGTTTGGTTTGCTTTTTACTGTGCTTAAGTGGGGTTGGCAGTCCGTGTGTGGCATGTGCCTGACTTTTGCGTCATAACTTTTCTTTGCTTCAACTGGCAGCCCTTGGAGGGCATCACATGCAATTCGTGCTGCTCTTGTTTAAGGCAGCCAAAGGGATCACTGACATAATATTGAATCCAATAATATAGAATTCCAAAATATCGAGGAAAGAATATAGAATACAAAAATATCGAATTCCTATCTACAAACAGGTAAGTACAAAAATATCGAATCAAAAATATAGTTTAAAAAAAAATAGTTAGTCAAAATATCGAATTATTTTAAATGTCTTAAAAGTAATTTAAAATTAATGAAATAATAAATATAATTAACCAAAACATACTTAAATAACCGTAACATTTTTAAATAATTATTTAAGTTATAAAAAAAATACAATTTAATTTTTTCAAATATATATATATATATATATATATATATAAAATTCACTGAAAAAACCATAGGTTATAGACCATATATAGTTAGGAATTAGCATTTACAAAACCTTGAAAATTCACTGAAAAAACCATAGGTTATAGACCATATATAGTTAGGAATTAGCATTTAAAAAACCTTATTTTACTCACACAAAACCATTGAAATTCCATATATAGTTAGTTGCACTAACTATATATCGCGCACCCGCAATCCACTGCTGATCATGTCACATATTACATCATTCATGACATGGTCAGTGACATCACTGATGACATCACTGATGACATCTCAAATGACATCACTGATGACATCACTGATGACAACATCCAGTGACTGTATTTTTCTGTAAAGTTAAAATATGTCTTGAGTGGATGTATAAGTGTCTGGATGAAGGATTTAGTAGGTGCATGACTGACTGTATGAGTGAGTGATTAAATGTGTCTCACTGAATGCATGGGTTAGTGACTAAACTGTCTTAATTTGTGCATCATTATGTCTGTTGTTCTGTAAACTGCTGCATGTGTTGATCATTAGCTATACGAGAGGCTATATGTGTTATTAATTGGTTGCCCAAGTATTTCTATGGGAGATTGAGTTTGTGTGGGGGTGGCTGGAAGGTGTGAGACTCTATGCATAGATGTGTGAGCAGTTTATTCACTAGGTGTATGAGTTCAAGAGTGCATGTGGAAACAGCTACATGGGCAGTTGACTGTGTGCATGAGTGTATTGATGAGTGAATGGATATCTCAATGCTACATGTCATAGTAAGTACATATGTAAAACACAGTACATGTGAGAGTTGGCATATATAAATAACTGTGCATGAGAGCCACTGAATGAGTGAGTGGTTGTATCGATCATTGTGAACTTGTATCAGGGATTGTATAAGAGAGTAAATATGTGTTAGTATATGTTTCAATAAGTAAGGTGTGTTTAACTGTATAGTTGAAGAAATGGAGGTGAGATTGTTTCTTTGCATGACTGACTGGGTGTGTGAGTAACTCCATGGATGAGTGGCAGTGTGTGAGTGTCTGTATACACTGAGTGTATCTAAGGTTATATTAGAGTCTGAAGAGGTTTATCGTATTAGCACAAGAATGATGTCAAATGAGATGTCATCAGTGATGTCATCAGTGATGTCATTTGAGATGTCATCAGTGATGTCATCAGTGATGTCACTGACCATGTCATGAATGATGTAATATGTGACATGATCAGCAGTGGATTGCGGGTGCGCGATATATAGTTAGTGCAACTAACTATATATGGAATTTCAATGGTTTTGTGTGAGTAAAATAAGGTTTTTTAAATGCTAATTCCTAACTATATATGGTCTATAACCTATGGTTTTTTCAGTGAATTTTCAAGGTTTTGTAAATGCTAATTCCTAACTATATATGGTCTATAACCTATGGTTTTTTCAGTGAATTTCAATGGTTTTTTAATAGCAAATATCATAAGCTGTCGAATGTCAAGTACGTGGTAAGTAAAAACATTTTCGTGTTTATGCACACTGATCTGCTTTGAATGCTGCCCCCCACCCCTCATTTCTATTAGGAGTACTCTCTCTTTGCAGATAGTGAAGGGTAGTTAACGCAGCCCTTTGCCCCCTTTGTAATCCGTCGTGCCTGCTTCTCTCTCCATTTGATTGATTGTTCTCTTTGGTTCATTCTCTATTTACAAACAAGCACAGAGTCGCAATACTCTGTTTAGTCTTTGCAGATAGCGAAAAATCGTGTAAAAAAACAAAAGGAATCGAGCAAAATCAGTAGGCCACTAATGGGATCTCTTTTTGACCTCGCTAAAATAGAAACATTAGGAACAACCTGTTGAAAATAGCAATGCGTATGTACATAAGCGGCGTTCATTTGTGTTCACAGTACCCCTTGTTGATTGTTTCAATCGAGCATTGAATTGTTCGATGTTAATTCTCTTAAGGATCTTCTCTACCTGCAAACGAGGAAGAATAGGAATATTCTCTCTCCCTTTGCAGATAGTGAAGGGTAGGTAACGCAAGCCTTTAACACGTCGTACCTATTTCATTCCTCATTGATTGATTGATTGTCCGAACATTGACTGTTTGGGAATTAGTTCTTTTTGGAGGTATTCCCTGTTTGCAAATAAACGTAGGAAAATCTTTGCAAGTAGTGAAAGGGTACGTAATGCGGACCTTTCTCCCCCGTTGTAATCTGTCATGCCTATCTACTCCCCACTGATTGATGCACCTGTTTCACCCGGACCATTTACTAGACATACGTCATCTGGCCCGACCAGAGAGCACCCCTAGTGAAAAGGACATATGCAATAATAACGAAGTGATCACTGTATCCTGTTAACAGAAACTTTAGCATGAAACAACCTGGAAAGAAAAGAATAGGAAAACGAAAATCAGTAGGCCACTGATGAACATGAACTTTTATTAAACAACGAACAAAGAAACGATAACATAACGTAATGATAAAACCTATTAATGTCCTAGAAACAAGAAAACGTTAAAATATGCCAGTGGTGAGAGACCAGAAAAACAGTAAGAGAAACCAAATCACCCCTCGCTGTCCCACCGCCTGCCACGCCAAAAAAATCGATAGACTAGGGAAAATGCAAGTCAGTAGAACATCCGCCCCCACTCTGGAAACTTCCAAGGTGGGGCAGGGTTCCGGCTACGCCCAGCCGGGAGCAGCCCATATAAGGCAGGTCCTGCTGCCACGCCTCGGCCAGGAGATCCTAACGTAGGGTGTAGCCGGAGGAGAGGCCGAGACCAACGGGACCCGGCCAGGGGATTGCCTTTACAACGCTGAACAGTTGCAGGGGGGGGGAATGTCTCCTCGACCCTCCCCTCTCTCTCCCAGTCCGGCCGCGGTGGCCCTTGAGAGTTGCAGGTAGTCCCGCCACATGCTCTTCCGGTCCGGCCACCAACGGTCGGGGGGCCGAGGCCGACGGAATCCGGCTGCAGCCGATAAACCAAGAAACCCGTTCATGGGGCCAGAGCCAGGGGCGTCCGGCCGACATCTACCGGAAGCCCGGCCCGAAGACGGACGGGACACTTCTTCTTTCTTGTATAATTGCTGCAACAACCCTGGGGGGGGATGTCTTGCACATGCCTCCGACCCCCCCCCCTCGTCCTCATCGCCTGGTCCGGCCATAACAAATCTCAAGCGAGACGCCGTGGGGTGCACTGGGAGGGAGAGACGGTGCGAACAGGCCTCTCCCGCCTCCCCAGTGGAGGCTTCCCAGCTGCACCCTCAGCGGTCCAGGCGCCCGGAAAAGAGTTCTTCCACTGTGGCCATGCTGCAACGTCTCGCCCGGCAGGGTGGAGCCCGTCCGCTCATTTGACCCCGCGATCGCCAGTAGCTACCGAACTCTCAAAATGGCGGTCGACCTGGCAAGAGCGGGCCCAGCATAAAGAAATGGCCCGGTCACTGGTTGACTCCACCACCGTAGTCCTCCACGACCTTGAAGATTCTAGAGGAGCCGCGGGAGTCTCCGACCCCCGATGGGGAATGACTGCCATGATCACCCGTGGAGTGACGAAACTGTATCCGCGGGACGTCGGCGCCAGCCTCACTTTGAATTACTAGAATGCTGCAGACCTCACTTCCGGTGAAAGCACAGTGTGACCCGGTAGGAAAAATTGTTGCACCCCCTCCCCTTTTTGACTGATAGTTCAAACCACCGATCCTTTCCTTTGCCCTTTTAACGGAACTTTGGACTGCCTCCCCCTCTTTTACATTTTCTAGAGAAAACAAAACATTAACCACTACATTAGCATAGCAGTTGACACCAGAACTGTTTTCAAATTGAAAACCAACAACATCTTCAACAGAATCCTTTTTGTTTCTGCTGTGACCCTGCTCCAGCACAGGCATTGTCCCCAGCAGTAATTCTGCAATGCCGGTAAGAATAGCTGTGGTGCCTACTGGACTCACTCACCCCCGCGGCGCCCCACGCCGTTATTTGCTGGGCGGCAACTTGCTAGACATCACCTTCGTGACATCCAGATTTCAGCGCGTTCTGCTGCCTTGGAACTATTCGCACAACAGACCGCTACTGACAAGAATATTTCATTATTGGTGCTGTCAATTTCAATAAATCTATTGGATAATTCAAAAGAAATTGCCACGGTCTCTTCGTTGTTTAAATGTTTTTACTGTTTTTGTTTTGTTGTATATATTTATATGTTATTAAAGTTTTATATTCCTACTACTTTGTTGGAGTGCTATATATTTTTTATGTGACACATAATTGTAAAAACTTTGATGTACAAAGAGTCATTCCTGGAATCTTCCGCTTCAGGCTCGGTCCCCTCCCCAATCACAATACAGGATAGTTTTCAGATAGTAGGAACACGTGTGGTGTGACGGATCTCATCGGGTGTGGGCCTTGATCTACTATAACTCCTTTGAAGAGGGGTGATTCTTTACAGCTGGGGCCATAAACTACATCTGCAGGGCTAGCTGATAGCCTGGACAATCGGACACAGAGGAAGAGGAGTGTCACAGGGTGCGGTAGTGAATAGGGCGAAAGGGAGGTGTCGGGCGGGCACAGTGTGATTCTCAGGGAAGAGCAGCGCAGATGGGGGGAGGTTTATTGCCCATGCATAAGACAGAGAGCGGGGGTGACCAGTGCCTGGGGAAGATGCTTGCGAGGGTGAGGAGCCATGCTACGAATCGACAGCGTGCAGAGAGTGGGTCTGGTCAAGACATCTAAAATGGCTGCCGTGCACGACAAAAGTGTGGCATTTCAAAAAAGGCAAGATGGCGCAGACAATGTTTTTCAACACTTCCTCATTTCCTTCGAATCGAACGTTAACAGACGTTGGGGCATATTACCAAAGTTAAGCGATATTTATCGCTAACGATGCTTACCAACGAATTTTTTACCGCTAAGCATCGTCAGAAATTATCGAAGATAAACCTTGCTATTATCAAGGTTTATCACAAATGCGATAATAAACGGCCGCAATGCATGAATATCGCTAAAAACTCAGCGATATTCATACATTACCGAGCTAATGCTCTTAGCCATGTTATCCACCTCCCATTGGATAACATGGCTAAGAACTGCTCAGGGCAGGTGTTACTTTTTGGAGATATTCGCGCTTAGCGCGAATATCTCCAAAAGTTGGTAATAGGAGATAGATATCTTGCATGTTGTAATGCAAGTTATTGTGGTATATGGAACTCATACCATAATCTCTCAGGAAAGCAGAAACTGATCCTTTTGGGACCGCCTAAAAAGGCCTAGGGGGTGAGGAGTACTCTACTTTGCCCCCTTTTCACGTTCCGAACTATTTTATTTTACTCTCTTCTGTAATTACTTAAAATACCAGCGATAAGATGCATCGGAGACACACAGTGAGAGAAAGGAGGCCGGAGATGAAGAAGACATGTCAAATACACATTGGAGATAATATAGTGGCAGAAGGGAAGTAAATATGAGTAAACTTACCATGTAACATAAAAATGTTGCACTCTATACTATAAGTCTCATTTTATACTACAATCACTTCGCTACAACCTCATAAATTAAAAATAAAAATAAATAATGTCTCAAACAATTTTTGATTTCTAAATATAAATTTATTCTTCAGAATTTTCTAAATTTGAAACAACTACTAACATGTCCTCATCAGTAATTTCCTCTTCAATCATCTCATCTGGAATCTCCTCATTAAAAGTCTGCAATGATGATTCTTGCAACTCTATGGTCTCCAAACACTCGATAAATTCGCCATCAAGAGATTGATCAAAAAAATCATTCAAGTCATCTCCTCCTTCTGACAATATTTCATTATTGGTGCTGTCAATTTCAATCAATGTAGTGGAATCATTCAAGTCATCTCCTCGTGACAATATTTCATTATTGGTGCTCTCAATTTCAATCAATGTAGTGGAATCATTCAAGTCATCTCCTCCTTGTGACAATATTTCATTATTGGTGCTGTCCATTTCAATCAATCTAATGGAATCATACAAGCCATCTCCTCCTTGTGACAATATTTCATTATTGGTGCTCTCAATTTCAATCAATGTAGTGGAATCATTCAAGTCATCTCCTTGTGACAATATTTCATTCTTGGTGCTGTCCATTTCAATCAATCTAATGGAATCATACAAGTCATGTCCTCCTTGTGACAATATTTCATTATTGGTGCTCTCAATTTCAATCAATGTAGTGGACAATTCAAAAGAAATTGCCACGGTCTCTTCATTGTGAGCCATTTTATTTTGAAATTGCTTGCTGTAAATTGCAGAAAAAAATAATCACTTTCATTTATCGTTTTTAGTAATACATAATATAAAACTAACTTTATCAAGTATTTAGTATAACAGAAGGACTGCAAATAAATAACAGAAAACATTTTTCAAATTATCTTCAAGTGTACAACATAGTTCCCCTTACAAATTAACAACTCACCTTTTTAAAAGTAGGAAAAGTGTTAGTACTGTGTAAATCAAACACCAGAAATTCACCACCAAAAATTCCTCACAAATGTACCTCAGACAGTAGTATCACAAAATGGATGTGGTTTCCTCTCATTTGACATATATACATAACCAATTAACTTTCATCACACACAAATACAAAACCAAAGTAACATTTTAATTGGTTCTAAATTTCAACACTTTCAAATGTGTTTTCCCCATGCAATTTTCCATAGGACATTTACATACGTCTACAGCCTGAATGGCTGAACGGAATTACACCAAACTTGGCAAAATGGTACATCAAACCTAAGAGGTCAGGAAGGATCTACTATGCCCCCTTATGGTCATTTCCCCCTTCGCTTTGGCCTCCTCTTGTCTCTCAATCCTACCGAGAGACAAGATGGCGGCCGCTACGGACTGTTTGGAATGTTGACAGACGCCGGAGAACCAATCAGCTTCGCAAAGCTCCGTAACACGAAAAGTACGCGAAGCGGAGCGCTGTTACAGATATATATCTTTTTTTGAACGTTAATTTCTCAAAATCCACTGGAGCACATATATTGAGACCTAGCAAAGGCACATCGGGCTACCAGTCCCTAATATTTTACCAAGTTTCGTGCAAATCCATTCAGCCGTTCGATTATTATTATTATTTTTTTTTTTTGCCCCGCGGGGCCCTTTTAAAACCTCCACATCAAACCTAGGGGGTCAGCGAGGATCTACTATTCCCCCTTATGGTCATTTGCCCCTTCGCTTTCGCCTCCTCTTGTCTCTCGATCCTACCGAGAGACAAGATGGCGGCCGCTACGGACTGTTTGGAATGTTGACAGACGCCGGAGAACCAATCAGCTTCGCTTCACAAAGCTCCGTTGCGCGAAAAGTACGCGTCCTGGGACGCTGCCCGGTCCGCTGTTACAGATATATATCTTTTTTTAAACGTTAATTTCTCAAAATCCACTGGAGCACATATATTGAGACCTACAAAAGGCACATCGGGCTACCAGTCCCTACAATTTTGCCAAGTTTCGTGCAAATCCATTCAGCCGTTCGGGCTAAAAGTGAGGCCAACCGCCCTATGGAAAACTCAATGTTAAAAACACGTTTTGGGACCCCCCTTTTTTCTCGACCCCCCCTGGACGAACCCCCCCCCAATTTTCAGGGGCTGCTCAGAAACAAAATGTGCCATTTTCCTGAAAATTTCAGCCAATTCCGTCCACAAACGCCAAAGTTATTAGACATAGAATTTTCAAAAATCCCATAGAGAAAAAATCCTAACTATATATACCTACTGGCGGTCGCCAGTAGGTATATATAGTTAGGATTTTTTCTCTATGGGATTTTTGAAAATTCTATGTCTAATAACTTTGGCGTTTGTGGACGGAATTGGCTGAAATTTTCAGGAAAATGGCACATTTTGTTTCTGAGCAGCCCCTGAAAATTTTGGGGGGGTTCGTCAAGGGGGGGCCGAGAAAAAAGGGGGGTCCCAAAACGCGTTTTTCCCATGTTAATTTCCATAGGGCGGTTGGCCTCACTTTTAGCCCGAACGGCTGAATGGATTTGCACGAAACTTGGCAAAATTGTAGGGACTGGTAGCCCGATGTGCCTTTTGTAGGTCTCAATATATGTGCTCCAGTGGATTTTGAGAAATTAACGTTTAAAAAAAGATATATATCTGTAAGCGCGCTCTGGGCAGCGCTCCAGGACGCGTACTTTTCGCGCAACGGAGCTTTGTGAAGCGAAGCTGATTGGTTCTCTGGCGTCTGTCAACATTCCAAAAAGTCCGTAGCGGCCGCCATCTTGTCTCTCGGTAGGATCGAGAGACAAGAGGAGGCCAAAACAAAGGGGCAAATAACCATAAGGGGGCATAGTAGATCCTCCCTGACCCCCTAGGTTTAATGTGGAGGCTTTAAAACGGCCCCGCGGGGCAAAAAATAAAATAATTTTTTTTTTGTTTTTTTGCGTGGGTAGCGCCCGGTCCGGGAACCGGGAAGCTTTCTGGGCAGCGTACTGCAATGAAAAATGAATGATAGACTTTTCAAATACTGTTGTTAATTGATTGTTGGTTTTGTTGATTATTTTTTATTTTTTTTTATTTTTTAAGGATTGTTTATTGTGTTTAATAATTTATTAAACTTTCTAACGCGGCACGTCATATGACGCATTACGCGACAACGCAGGTCCAGAATATAGTCAAAATGTCTCCACCAACCAGCGGACGGCACACAACCCCTTTCAGCAGGCTAAATAGTTCTGTTAAATGACAACAGAAGGGACAGGCAACAAGAACCATCAGTCAAAGAGGGGAGGGCAAGTTCTTCTCTACCGGGTCACGTTGGAGCGCTACCGGAACTGATCGAATTGGTAGTCTACAGTGTTTCTGGATGTTTCAGACTGAAGCTGGCGTTAGCATGAGAGCACCACCATTTCGTAGCTCCGTCGTGGCCATTCCACGAGCAATCATGCTAGGCGCTCCCCACCAGAAGCCTGCGGGAGTCGGGGGCCCCCAAGACTTTTGTAGAATCTTCAAGGATGAGGGGACGCTTTCGAGAATGGAGCCCAAGCTCTAGCAGACAAGCGTCCGAGTTCCAAGGTGTCGCAGGCCCATTTTAGTGGACCACGCCCAAATCTGAAGAGATGGCCGCCATTTTGAGAGTCCTGTGGCAGCCGCCTATCGCTGCACCGCAAGAGCGGGAGCAACTCAAGTACATGGTGAGCGAGACGCTGTAGTCGAAAGAGCGGGCGGTAAACAGCTGAATAGCGGAAGAGGCACAGTGTAGCAAAAGCGGGCTGAATGGCAAATGAAACGGAAAAGGGGTGCCCCACTACAGCGTGTCTTTAGGTGAAACGGATTGTGGGACAAGGTGAAGAATGGAAGAGTCACCAAAAGGAAAAAAGTTCCGCTTGACCCCGGGAGCCGGCCACCTATGTCGGGGGCGATCTCAGGCCACACCAGGGCAACACGACTTGGGGAGGGGGCCGGAGCCAAGCGCCCCCTCCGAGTCCGCGACATGACACCGTCCCTCGGGGGCCTCCGTCAAGCGGTTCAGGGTGGCACCGCATCACAACAGCCCCCACTTACTTTAAGAATAGTGAAGATGAAGCAATTGCAAATAGGCTTCAGACAATGTTACAAGCACTCCTCAAAACTTTGAACTTTCAGAGTGCATGAGTTGGGACAGCGAGGGGTGATTTGGTTTCTCGGACTGTTTTTCTGGTCTCTCACCACTGGCATACTTTAACGTTTTCTTGTTTCTAGGACATTAATAGGTTTTATCATTACGTTATGTTATCGTTTCTTTGTTTGTTGTTTAATAAAAGTTCATGTTCATCAGTGGCCTACTGATTTTCGTTTTCCTATTTTTTTCTTTCCAGGTTGTTTCATGGTAAAGTTTCTGTTAACAGGATACAGTGATCACTTCGTTATTATTGCATATGTCCTTTTCACTAGGGGTGCTCTCTGGTCGGGCCAGATGACGTATCTCTAGTAAATGGTCCGGGTGAAAAAGGTGCATCAATCAGTGGGGAGTAGATAGGCATGACAGATTACAACGGGGGAGAAAGGTCCGCATTACGTACCCTTTCACTACTTGCAAAGATTTTCCTACGTTTATTTGCAAACAGGGAATACCTCCAAAAAGAACTAATTCCCAAACAGTCAATGTTCGGACAATCAATCAATCAATGAGGAATGAAATAGGTACGACGTGTTAAAGGCTTGCGTTACCTACCCTTCACTATCTGCAAAGGGAGAGAGAATATTCCTATTCTTCCTCGTTTGCAGGTAGAGAAGATCCTTAAGAGAATTAACTTCGAACAATTCAATGCTCGATTGAAACAATCAACAAGGGGTACTGTGAACACAAATGAACGCCGCTTATGTACATACGCATTGCTATTTTCAACAGGTTGTTCCTAATGTTTCTATTTTAGCGAGGTCAAAAAGAGATCCCATTAGTGGCCTACTGATTTTGCTCGATTCCTTTTGTTTTTTTACACGATTTTTCGCTATCTGCAAAGACTAAACAGAGTATTGC
Organism: Lissotriton helveticus; assembly: GCF_964261635.1. Lineage (NCBI taxonomy): Eukaryota > Metazoa > Chordata > Amphibia > Caudata > Salamandridae > Lissotriton > Lissotriton helveticus. The sequence continues at coordinate 1,783,570 of NC_136069.1, read as the reverse complement.
GACTCTGTGCTTGTTTGTAAATAGAGAATGAACCAAAGAGAACAATCAATCAAATGGAGAGAGAAGCAGGCACGACGTATTACAAAGGGGGCAAAGGGCTGCGTTAACTACCCTTCACTATCTGCAAAGAGAGAGTACTCCTAATAGAAATGAGGGGTGGGGGGCAGTATTCAAAGCAGATCAGTGTGCATAAACACGAAAATGTTTTTACTTACCACGTACTTGACATTCGACAGCTTATGATATTTGCTATTAAAAAACCATTGAAATTCACTGAAAAAACCATAGGTTATAGACCATATATAGTTAGGAATTAGCATTTACAAAACCTTGAAAATTCACTGAAAAAACCATAGGTTATAGACCATATATAGTTAGGAATTAGCATTTAAAAAACCTTATTTTACTCACACAAAACCATTGAAATTCCATATATAGTTAGTTGCACTAACTATATATCGCGCACCCGCAATCCACTGCTGATCATGTCACATATTACATCATTCATGACATGGTCAGTGACATCACTGATGACATCACTGATGACATCTCAAATGACATCAATGACCACATCACTGATGATATCATTCATGTGACAATACAATGCATCTCCTCACGTTTTAATATAACCTCTGTTTCACCCAGTGTTAAATACAGAGTATAATTTTTGAAACCATTGACACACCAATACTAGTTACTACATACGTACTCACTGATTCCTACGTCTACACACACATTCACTCATTCACCCATACAATCATTCATACATACAATCACTCATCTTTACAACACTATCATATGCACTCATACACCTATACAGACACTTACACTCTGCCACTCATCCATGGAGTTACTCACACACCTAGTCAGTCCTGTAAAGAATCAATCACACTTCCATTTTCTTGTCTATACAGTTAAACATAGAGCACCTTACATTTTCAAACATACACTAACACATACTTACTTTCTTATACAATCATTGATACAAGTACACATTGATCGGCACAGAGTCACACACCTCCCAGCCAGCCACACACACACTCAGTCTCCTATACAAATACTTGGACAATCAATCAATAACCCATATAGTTAATCATATAGCTACTGATCAACACATGCAGCAGTTTACAGAACAACAGACATAATGATGCACAAATTAAGACAGTTTAGTCACTAACCCATGCACTCAGTGAGACACATTTAATCACTCACTCATACATTCAGTTATGCACCTACTAAATCCTTCGTCCAGACACTTATACATCTACTCATTCTTCAATATGTAAAACATATTTAAACTTTACAGAAACACACAGTCACTGGATGATGTCATCAGTGATCTCATCAGTGATGTCATTTGAGATGTCATCAGTGATGTCATCAGTGATGTCATTTGAGATGTCATCAGTGATGTCATCAGTGATGTCACTGACCATGTCATGAATGATGTAATATGTGACATGATCAGCAGTGGATTGCGGGTGCGCGATATATAGTTAGTGCAACTAACTATATATGGAATTTCAATGGTTTTGTGTGAGTAAAATAAGGTTTTTTAAATGCTAATTCCTAACTATATATGGTCTATAACCTATGGTTTTTTCAGTGAATATATATATATATATATATATATATATATATATATTAACCTAATATTAATGAAAAATATACAATATTTTTACCGTAGGACAGCGGGGAGAGTGCAACAGTAGGGAAAACGTTGGATAGCGTAGGGGTAAAAATTACTATTCCCACTCCAGAGAGTGCAACAGTAGGGAAAGCATTGGATAGCGGGAGGGTAAAAAATACTATTCCCACTATAGTGAGTGCATAGTAGGGAAAGCGTTGGAAAGCGTAGGGGTAAAAATTACTATTCCCACTCCACAGAGTGCAACAGTAGGGAAAGCGTTGGATAGCGTAAGGGTAAAAATTACTATTCCCACTCCAGCGAGTGCAACAGTAGGGAAGGCGTTGGATAGCGGGAGGGTAAAAATTACTATTCCCACTCCAGAGAGTGCAACAATAGGGAAAGCGTTGGATAGCGGGAGGGTACAAATTACTATTCCCACTCCAGAGAGTGCAACAGTAGGGAAAGCGTTGGATAGCGTAGGGATAAAAATTACTATTCCCACTCCAGAGAGTGGTACAGTAGGGAAAACGTTGGATAGCGTAGGGGTAAAAATTACTATACCCACTCCAGAGAGTGCAACAGTAGGGAAAGCGTTGGATAGCGTAGGGGTAAAAATTACTATTCCCACTCCAGAGAGTGCAACAGTAGGGAAAGCGTTGGATAGCGTAGGGGTAAAAATTACTATTCCCACTACAGAGAGTCCAACAGTAGGGAAAGCGTTGGATAGCGTAGGGGTAATAATAACTATTCCCACTCCAGAGAGTGCAACAGTAGGGAAAGCGTTGGATAGCATAGGGGTCAAAATTACTATTCCCACTCCAGAGAGTGCAACAGTAGAGAAAACGTTGGATAGCGAAGGGTAAAAATTACTATACCCACTCCAGAGAGTGCAACAGTAGGGAAAGCATTGGATAGCGTAGGGGTAAAAATTACTATTCCCACTCCAGAGAGTGCAACAGTAGGGAAAGCATTGGATAGCGTAGGGGTAAAAATTACTATTCCCACTCTAGTGAGTTTAACAGTAGGGAAAGTAAAGATTTAATATATTAATAAAAATAAATTCAATAACTGTACCAATAAAAAATGTATTAAAATGAATTATCAATTAAATATTATGTTTAATTAATCAAATAAAAATACAAATAAAAAATAGTTACTAAAATTAATTACCTATTAATACAAATTAATTAACAATTAACAATTAATTAACAATAAATTAAAAATCAATACCAATAAATAAATAAAAATAATTTACTTAAATACAATTAAATTACTTCCCACCCTATTCCCCTATAAACCCACAAACTGCTTAGATTTTTTTAAAATAAAACTAACATAATTATCAATTAATCAATTAATAAAAATTAATTACCAATTAAAATTAATTAATTACCAATTAAAAATTAATTAACAATTAATTCAAAATGAATACCAATAAATAAATTAAAATATTTAATTAATTACAATTAAATTACTTCCCACCCTATTCCCCTATAAACCCACAACCCGCTAAAGAACTAAAACGCAAAATGAAATTAAAAATAATTAGAAATTGATCAAAATTAATATTTAATTTAATATAATCAAATTACATCCCACCCTAATGCCCTATAAACCCACAACCCGCTACAGAATTAAATTACGCAAAAATTAAATAACATAAAATTCATTACTTAAAATAAATTACAAAAAAATATACACTTTTCACACATATACTAACATACAAAACACTTTAAAAAAATTGATATTATTAAAAATTCGATATATTTTAATACCTATATTATATACTTCGATATTTTGACTTTCTATATTTAAAAACATCGATATTAAATTACTTACCTTAAACTCGATATTTTTCACCACTATATTCTGTCCATTCGATATTTTGTCCATTTTATATTTTGACTTCGATATTTTGGTAATTCTATATTTTGAATTCGATATTTTGTGTAGTTACCCAGCAAAAGACACCCAATTGATGGACGGAATGCAGAACAAATCAAAACATTCACCCCTGTCTAGAGATCTGGGTTAAATCCATCATTCTTTTGCTTACCATTCAACCCCAGTTTAGACCTGGCCATATGCAAATCATTCTTGACCCTGTGCGTCATGGGAACAGTCCAGCCCGAACTGCCAAGCCAGTTCCTCCCTGGACCTGAAAAAAGCATCCTAGGACCTGTTTTGGAGTTTCACCCCTCATCAGCCAGGATAGCTTAAATCCAGTGGCACAGTGAGTCCGGGACCCACATCTGGGCATACCCGGCGTACTTGGGGCGAGAAAGCGAAAGACACACAATTGATGGACAGAACGCAGAACAAATTAAAACATACACCCCCAGTCAAGAGATCTGGGTTAAATCCATCATTCTTGTGCTCACCATGCCACTGCAGTTTAGACCTGGCCATATGCAAATCAGGCTTGGCCCTGTGCCTCATGGGAACAGTCCAGCCTGAATTGCCAAGCCAGGTCCACCCTGGACCGGAAGCAAGCATCCTACGACCGGTTTAAGAGTTTCACCCCTCATCAGCCAGGATAGCTTGAATCCAGTGGCACAGTGAGCCTGGGACCCACGTCTGGGCATAACCGGCGCAATTGGGGCAAAAAATCCAAAGACACAAAGTTGATGGACGGAATGCAGAACAAATCAAAACATTCACCCCCAGTCAAGAGATCTGGGTTAAATGCATGATTCTTTTGCTCACCATGCCACTGCAGTTTAGATCTGGCCATATGGAAATCAGTGTTGAACCTGTTCCTCACGGAAACAGTTCAGCCCGAATTCCCAAGCCAGGTCCTCCCTGGACCAGAAACAAGCATCCTAGAACCAGTTTCGGAGTTTCACCCCTCATCAGCCAGGTTAGCTTGAATCCAGTGGTACAGTGAGCCCGGGACCCACGTATGGGCATACCCGGTGCACTCGGGGCAAGAAATCTAAAGACAAACAATTGATGGACAGAATGCAGACCAAATCAAAACATTTCCCCCCAAAATCAAGAGATCTGGGTTAGATCCATCATTCTTTTGCTCACCATGCCACACCAGTTTAGACCTGGCTGTACGCAAATCAGTCATGACCCTGTGCCTCATGGGAACAGTCCAGCCCGAACTGTCAAGCCAGGTCCTCTCTGGACTGGAAACAAGCACCCTGGGACCTTGTTTCAGGGCATCACCCTTCATCAGCCAGGCTAACTTGAATCTTGATATTTAAACTGCCACAATTGTTTATTTATTGTTTATTTCTTAAGCTTATAAAGCGCGCGGCTACCCCCAACGGGGGTGTCCCGGTGCTGCGGACAGCAGAAAACCAGAGTAGTTCAGCGCGGCCTAGATTTTGGAGAACAGCCAGGTTCTAAGATTACTTCGGAACAACGATTCTGATGTAGTGAGCCTAAGGTCTAGCGGGAGTCCATTCCCGTACTTTGCAGTGGTCACAGCAAAGGCACAACCCCTCATTCTAGAACGGCAAAAGCGGGGGGCACAGAGAAGGCGAAGATGGTTTGATCTGAGGGCACGTAAAGAGTGGATAGGTTTGAGCCTATGTCTCAAGTAGGGAGGACTCAGGCCATTAAGGGCCCTGAAGGCAATAACCAGAGCTTTAATCTGTATGCGATAGGTCACCGGTAGCCAGTGCAGCTTAACCAGATACGGTGAGATGGAATGGCGATATGGGATGTTACAAATCAGCCTAGCAGCAGCATTCTGCAAAATCTGCAACTGTTTAATCAGGTAAGCAGGGGCTCCCACATACAAACTGTTGGCACAATCCAAATGGGAAGTGCTTAAGGCATGAACAACAGTCCTCCGAGAGTCAAGCGGGAGGAAAGGAAAGATTTTTCTGATCATGCGAAGTTTACCAAAACAAGCTGCGGTGACTTTGTTAACTTGGGTTTTGCATGACAGAGCATTATCGAATTGAAAACCCAGATTGTGGGCGGCTTGAACTGGGGCCGGTGGGGGGTTTAACTCCGCGGGCCACCACAGCGTGGATGGAGGTGGGGATTTCTGATTGAAGAATAAGACCTTGGTCTTATCCGTATTGAGCTTCAATTTATTGATAGTCATCCAGGAGGAGATGTTAACAAGGCAGCGTCGAAAGTTGGACAAGTTGCCGTCAGAGTGGTCTCTAAAAGAAAACACAAGCTGAGTGTCGTCAGCATAAGAGATCACTCTGACCCCCCAGGATTCCACCACTTCTGCCAAGGGAGTCGGGTAAACGTTAAAAACAGGGGACTGAGTGCAGAACCCTGTGGGACCCCACATAGCAGAGGTTTCTCTGATGATACATAAGGCCCGAGAAAAACCTGTTGAAATCTGCCCTTTAGAAAGGATCTTACCCATGCCAGAGGCGTCCCCCCAACACCAATATCGCGCAAACGATCCAGTAGGATGTCATGCGAAACGGTATCAAAAGCAGCGGATAGGTCGAAGACCAACATGGCCTCCTCGCCCCCATCCACTCACTCCCATATGGACTCTGATACCTCCAACAGTGTAGACTCAGTACTAAAGCCTGGCCTAAAGCCGGATTGGGAATCGTGTAGGAGTTGCTTAGATTCCAAATATTCGGTCAGTTGCTCCTGCACCACTTTCTCTAGGATTTTCGCTGGTTTAGAACAGAACACACTCCGCCGTTAAGGTTTTAAATGAGACAAATGATTCCTCATGAGTGGTTTTAAGGTCAGGCAATGGGGCATCCCTGTTCTGATTAAATGAGGACAAGATATGGAGTATTTTCTCATGGAAAAAGTCTGAAAGCCCATCACAAAGGGTCTGGCTGGGGCAATCGAGCAGGCCAAGTCTGGGGGGTTAGAAAATTCCTTGATAATATTAAATAAGGTTTTTGACGAATTTTCAGAAGCCTTAATTTTCTCAGCAAAATGATCCTTCATAGTAGTGCGTTTAAGTTTGTGGAAGTTCTTGAGGGCAGTTCTATAGAGGATTTTGGCGGCTGGATCATATGACCTTCGCCAATCACGGTCCAATTTTTTGCGTCTACTCCTTTCCTTACGCAGTTCCGGTGAAAACCATGGGGCAGACGGTTTAGATCTTAAAGAGGTTAGTGGTAGCATTGGGGCAACTAGATCAATAGAGTTGAATTTGGATACATCTAGATTCAGATCATTGGAAGGCAGCCCTATAAGATTAGTGAAAGTAGGTTCAAGGGCATTACACGTAACCTTGTGCCATTTTCTGTCATAGTCTCTGACTTTAGTTGGGACGCCAGAAGACTGTTACACGGTCAACTCAAAGGAGATCAGATGGTGATCAGACCAAGTGAGAGGTAGAGCAGGTAGAATAATAAGGCCAGGATGATTCGAAAATACAAGGTCAAGGGTATGGCCTGCTAGGTGTGTAGGGCCCTGTACCAGCTGAGTCAGGTTAAGTATCGCATAGTATCCAGGAAATTACTAGCTCGTGAACATGTGCCTACATCGACGTGAAGATTAAAGTCACCTAAGACAGTAAAGTGGTGATGCTTTAGTGATAGATCCGCAATCGTGGCTAAAAGAGCTGCCAGCGAAGAAGGTGAAGCACCTGGGGGATTGTATACCAGGACGCCTGAAGAGATGGTAGAGGAGGCATCCAGAATTGAAAAATACATCGCTTCAATTAGGCCTATGTTAGCAATTTTCCTGATGGTGAAATTTAGATGGGATAGCAGGATAACAGCTATCCCTCCACCCACCTTTGTACCCTCACAATTTATTCCCACAAGACGATAACCTGCGGGATGGCCAAATTGATGTCAGGATTGGAGAAGTCTTTGATCCATGTCTCTGTATGAAACAGGATATCCCAAGGGTTGGTGGAAAGCGTCACTTGTATGGCGAGGGAGAGAGCGACAATTAAGCATATCAGCGTTAAAGGTCACTGATTGACTGGGTAGCCTGGGGTGATCAACCTGCGCAGTAGCATTTTTCCTGGGCGTTTCCAAGGTTTCCAAGGAAAAAGCGCAGAGCCTACATTTAAAATGAGGCAATTCAGGCTCCGTGAAACTGCAGCGTGCCACGATGGTGCAGGCCCCGCCATTCATCATCAACAGCTGAGACCTGGACCAGCAGCGCCGCAGGATGGAGGGGGAACCGGCAGCTGGACTGGAGTTAGGCGGGAGACAGATGCGGACGGGCGCAGACGGGCTTGCCTTTGGCGTGCCTTCTGCGCGCCATTGGCGCGCCCGCTAAGCGCACACGCTGCGCGTCGTGAACTTCATGCACTTAAATACACTAGCCCATTAACCCCTGACTCCAGCCTCGTGACCGGAAGTGGGAAAAACAGAGAGAACGCCCTCACTACCCTCCACAACAATCGGGCGGAGCCCGTGGAGGACCGGGGTAGGAGGAAAGGAGAAGGAGAGACGAGTTAAGACAGTAGTGAGCTTCAATGTAATAGTGCACAATTGTTTTCCCAGTATGAAGCAGCCATTTGATGGTGAACGCTCCAGCCAGAGTTGGCCTTTTTAATACCAAATTTTTTCTCTGGCAGCTGTAAGTCTTTACCTAAATGAGAAATGTGAAATTACTTACCTTGCCCATCTTCCTCACCTGAGCTAAAGGCCAAGGCTTCCAAGGCTTCCAAGGCTTCCAAGGCTTCCAAGGCTTCCAAGGCTTCCAAGGCTTCCATGGCTTGATGTTCTGCTGTCCCTGATTCTGACCAGTCAAGGGAAGAAGAGGTTAGTGGCAGCTACATTCAGGGCTCTAATTTAAAGGTTTTTCTAGCCTTTATCAGGGAGAATCTCTCTTTTCCTGATAGCGAGACCAAGATAGAGGATGGTGACTTCTTACAATATCCTAATAAAGATTCAGAGTATCATCCAATACATAAAGACTGTGGAGTCGATAATGGTTGGATATGGAAAAGACTGGGTTTCTGTGTTTTCTTTCCAAGAGGTATCGGTTTTAGAACTTTGCCGAGGGATTACCTTCTTCCGTGAAGGTTCACGACTCGGTGACAGGTATTGCGGCCTCAGATTCTGCCATCTCCGCAAATGCCTCATTTCGATGCAGACCTTGAATGCTGACAATCAACAAAAGACTCTACTTTCTCAGCTTCTATTTCATGGTACCAAGATCTTTGGTTCACAGCTGGAAAATGTGGTGAAAAAATCGTCAGAGTAACATACATTACTTATGCTAGTAAAACCTCCATCTATAGTGAGAGATTGCAGGTTCCGCAGAGCTTTTGATAATAATTCTAGGGCTATGGCAGCAGACTTGCCCTTTTCGGACAGAGGGAATTGCTGTGGCACTCCAGCCCAGGATAAATTTTAGCAAAAACCTCCAGTCTCCCCTGCAACCATCAAGTAAGGCAGGACTATTCAAGAGCTATGGGGAAGAATTAGCACATTCTACTCCACTTGGGAAAGAGATGTTTAGACTCTTGGGTTCTCCAGTTGGTCAGAGAGGGATACAGAACAGAATTTTCATCTCTTACAAATGACTCCTTCATCCAAATTCCACCTCCTCACATTCAGGACACATTACAGGCCCTGAAAGACTTACTTACAAGGAATGCTATTGTGTCAGTTCCAGGCGAAGAAGGGGGCCAGGGATACTATTCTTTGATGTTTTTCGTTAAAAAATCTCCTGTAGTTTTCCAGCCAGTCCTCGATCTCAAACAAGTGAACCTTTTATCCCTCATCAGAGTTTCCAGATGGTGAGTTTGTAGGGAATGTATGAAGGAATGAATGAATTAATTAATGAATGAGTTAAATCAAGGAATGTACCATTTGTAGAGCACCAGCTATCTAACAGACCTCTATGATACCGATATACCATATACAATATACTATCGCTGATGTCTCCTGGCATGTTTCTGGTCTCACTAGTTCTTATGGATGTTGATTGCACATTCCTATTCATCCTTCTTCTCCGAAGGTTTTCAGGGTTTCTGCATTAGGACATCATTTTCAGTTCTGTGTTCTTCCTGTTGGGCTATCATCTGCACCTCTCTGTTCATAAAAACCCTGGTTCATCTTGGGCAGTTGGCTAATCAGTGACTCTTCTTTTTCTTCATTTTCTACGGCCAGTCAATCAATCAATCAATCAGGGTTCTTATAGAGTATGTCTAATCACTGATTTGGGTCTCACGGCGCTGGTAATTAGCAGTCATGCTGTTTGTTGGACTTGGTCCTTTTTGCAGGGTCATCCCTGAACTTTTTGCCTTCCTCCTGTATTTTTTCTGACCTGTTGTTGGCTATTTTATGACTCTGGGCATTTTACCACTGCTGATGAGTGCTAAAGTGCATATGCTCTTCCTATTGTAAATTGATGTATGTATTAGTGATTCCATGATTGGCTGGTTTACTTGTCAGACCCTGGTACAGTGCACGGAGTGTGCCAGGGCGTGTAAATCAAATGCTACTGGTGGGCTTGCAGCACTGGTTGTGCCACCCACAGAAGCAGCCTGTAAAAGTGTGTCTCAGGTCTGCCATTGCGGAGTCTGTGTGCAGTCTGGTACAGCCATGTTGACTGGGCAAGTGCACCTACTTGCCAGGCCCTAAACCTTCCCTTTTCTGCATATTAGTCACCCCTATGGTAGGCCCAAGGGCAGGGTACATTGCAGGTAAAAGGTAGGACATGGTCTGATGTGTATGGTATGTCCTGATAGTGAATTACAGCCATTTTTGTTTTTCACTATTGCAAGGCTACCTGTTCCTCATAGGCCAGAATGGGCAGTTTGATTATTACATCTTATAATCCTATCTAACTCATGGAACTAGGTAGAAATTCAAGTTTCGCATGCCTGAACTCAGAATGATAAAATACAGCTTTTATTGAAGTTGGTTTTAACATTCTGTGTTTGAAAATACCACTTTTAGAAAGTAGGTATTTTCTTGTCTAACCATCCAAGCCTGCCTCTGCTAGGTTTTGTATTCCTTGTTTGGAGTTTGAGTGACAGTGGCTGGGGGATTCCAGGAGACAGGGTTAGTCAGCACAGGGCTGAATAGAGAGATCTTCATGTAGATGGGTGGGATGAGTTGCACCTGGGACCTGAATAGGGCTGGGCCTGCCTTCCACAATGCTGGCTTGTCAACAAAGTGCTCCAGGACTGCACAGAACTGGTTTGGACTGGGTACAGGACCCTCTGCCTTCAGAGGACACAGGATTTATTTGTATAAATATGGGGACCCAGATCCCAGAATTTTAGATCACTTTTGGGAAACAAGAAGAACCTTTGCTGAGGAGAGGAACCAGAGAAACTGAGGAGGAGACTATCCCTAAGCTGAGTGTGTTTTGGGGGATTGGCGTGCAGTGGTTGCCTGACTGCCAAAGAAAGGAGAAAGGACTGTGTGCTACTTTCATTCAACTTGTGAAGGATCTCCAAGGGCTTGAGATAGAGCTTGACTCCTGCTGAAGTGTCAGGGACAACAGACTTCACCAACCAGCTCGCCTGCCTTCCCTTCCTGGGAATTGAAGTGCCTGCTGTTGAGCTGGGCCTTCTGAGAGACTACGTGCCGTGATGAGCTGAAAGCGTGACTTAAGACGAAGAAGCATGTCGCCGCCGTTTTCGTTGCATCACTGGATAAGAGTGTTGCCGTTGCAGCACACACCATCGCATCACTGGAGAAGCGTGCGCCTGCTGTCGCCATCGCATCACCCGAAGTGCCTCGGATCACCAGGGAAGAGTGTCGCCATCGCAGCAAATGCCAATGCATCACCGGAGAAGCGTGTCGCAGGGCCTGTCGTGGCTCAGAAGAATCGTTGAGTCACCGCACGGCCATCGGGCGTGCACGCACCGTTGTCACATCAAGAAGAAGACGTCATTTTGTTTCATTGCACCAGATCTGCATCGCATCACGGCACTGCTGGTTGCATCACCTTGGAAGCACAGTAAGAAACCGACGCATCACCTCCCAATGCAGAGAAGAACTGACGCATCCCCTACACAGCAGTAGGGACCAGACACATCACCGTTCTTGCGTGTAAGGAACCAACGCATCACCTTTCCTGCAACACTTTCGTTGTATAACGTTACGCATCCAAAGGTACATTGAACTCAAAGCGTCGCATTTTACATCTAAAGAGAACTAAGCTATTTCTAAAATTTTTAAAGTGCAGTATTGTGGATTTTTGTAATTTGTGGTCTTGTGTTAAGTCTATATAAAAATACTTCATTTTATACTACAACTTGTGTGGTGTCCATCTGTAGTGTTGTCACTGGGTTACTGTATGTGTTCACAAATGTTTTACATACTGCCTCTGAGATAAGCCTGTCTGCTCGTGCCAAGCTACCAAGGGGGTGAGCAGGGGTTATGTTAGGAGTGTACCCCCCTTACCCTGACTAGACGCAGGGGTCTCTAATTGGTCAAAGGTACCTACCTCTGCCAACTAGAGACCCCCAAATCTAACACTGTTCTGATAGTGTGTGACTGCCTAGAAAGCTATGGTTTCCACCTGAATTCAGAGAAGTCCTTTCTTCTTCCTTCACAACCACTTCCGTTCATCAGTCGTGATTTGATACCCAGCTAGGAAAGATTGTCCTCTGAGAGGATGTCAACAGAAGCTAATGGTCCATCTCGCACAGCTCTTATACCTTTAATAAGCCAAATGGAGGGAATGGCTTCGTTTTCATGGGGAGATGGCAGCCTCCCTGTTTTTGGTGCGATGAACTCTCCTACATTTGTATCATATAGTGTTTCATCTCCTCGCATTGTGACATTCCTGATCGCAGGGTTATGTCCCTTTAATTTCAGTCCCTCCAGCTCTTTCTCACAAACTACTGTGGTGGTTGGAAGTTCCAAACCTGAACAAAGAGGTTATTCTCTCTCTTCTAAATCTTAAGACAATTAGGACAGATGCCTGCAGTCTCAGCTGGGGAAAATTTTTGGAGAACTCTTGTACTCAGGGTCTGTGGACCATGACAGAGCCCAAACAATCATCCAATTAGAGGGAGCTTGCAGTGATTCTCAGAGCTCTCCAATTCACCTACCCAGTGCTTACAGACACCAAACCCGCAGCGCACAACCTCCACCGATGAATCTCTAACTGCGCTGACACCCGGCACCCCTCAAGGAGTAACCGGGCAAACAGCACTCCAAGAAGATTCACTCCCCCAATCCACTAGTCCAGACGCAGCTGCTGACATCTCGAGAAGAGATTGAGCCACAACATCAATCAACTCTGCAACACAGTCACCCTTGGCCCAAGGGTGTCTGTGTTGGCGTATGGCAGCCATTGTGCGCCATTGTAGGGGAAAAAGGCACGGGGGCTTATTACTGAGCCCCTATGTACAGTTTACGACTGTTAGACCTGGCATCATTGGCTTGAGTCTCCCTTCCATTTTGTCGGATTGCCTCCTCTGTTTTTGATATGTTTTTGCTGGTTATATGCTTTACGACTGTGCCACTGCTATTCAGTGCCACAGTGCAAGTGCTCCCTATGTTAAATTGATGTAATAATTAGTGATTCCATGATTGGGTTATTTGATTTACTTGTCAGACCCTAGTACAGTGCACCATGTGTGCCCAGGGTTTGTAAATCAAATGATGTTGGTGGGCTTGCAGCACTGGTTGTGCCACCCATAGGAGCAGCTTGTAAAATGTGTCTCAGGCCTGCCATTGCAAGGCCTGTGTGCAGTCTGTAATTGCCATGTCGACTTGGCCAGTGCACCCACTTGCCAGTCCCTAAACCTTCCCTTTTCTTCATATCAGATAACCCTAAGGTATGTCCAAGGGCAGGGTGCATTGTAAGTATAAGGTAGGACATGCAGTGGTGTGTCTAGCATGTCCTAATAGTGAATTACAGCCATTTTCATTTTTTACTATTGCGAGGCTACCTCTCTCCATAGGCCAGAATAGGCAGTTAGAATATTACATCTTATAATCTTAACTGACTCAGGGAATATGGTAGAAATTCAAATTTAGTATGCCTGAACTAAGAATGATAAAATACATATTTTAGTAAAGTTTGTTTTAACATTCTGTGTTTGAAAATACCACTTTTAGAAAGTAGGTATTTTCTTGTCTAACTATCCAGGCCTGCCTCTCCTATTCCTTGTCTGGAGTTTGAGTGACAGGGCTGGGGGATTCCAGGAGACAGAATGAGTCAGCCCAGTGGTGAAGAGGGAGATGTGCATCTAGATGGGAGGGAGGAGTTGCACCTGGGACCTGAATATGACTGTGCCTGCCCCCACAGTGCTGGCTCCACCCCCTGTGGTGCGTCTGATATCTCTGCCCTGCACTGTGAAAGAAGAGAAGGAATCATGTCAACAAAGTGCTCCATGGCTGTGCTTTCCTTCCACAATGCTGGCTCCACCTCCTGTGGGGCGTCTGATGTTTCTGCTCTGCACTGTGTAAGGAAAGAAGGAGTCATGTAAATAGAGTGCTTCAGAACTGGTTTGGACTGGGCAAAGCCCCCCTGCCTTCAGAGAACAAAGAGAAGAGTAGTATAAATATTGGGACCCAGACCCAAGAACTTTAGATCACTTCTGGGAACAAGACAAACCTTTTGCCAAGGAGAAGAACCAAGGCAGCTGCAGGAGTTTGGACTGCCCCTCTGCCAGTGTGCTGTTTGCTGGGTTGGCCTGCAGTGGTTTCTTTATTGCCAAGGAAAAGGAGAAGGAACTTTATATGGAAATTGAATCATCTTACAGAATATTCTACAAGGGCTTGAACTTGTTCTTGCCTCCTGTTGAAGTCTCAGGGACAAAAGACTTCATCTCCAGCTCCCATTTGAAATTCCTTGCTGGCAATTCTATCTACAGAAGCCTGCGTGTCGCTTGGAGCCGGAAGCGCGACGCAAGGAGAAGAAGTGTGCCTTGTTGCACCATATTTACAAAGTGACGCATCTTGGTAGATGCGTCACTTTGTAAACCCCTGCCTACATTACACCTGCGCCAGGTATAATGTATGCAAGGGGTTTTTCTGATGCAAGAAAGGGTCATAGAAGTGACGCAGTGAAATCTATAAGATTTCACTGCGCCACTTCTAGGACACAAATGCGTCAATTTCTCACGCCTGCCTCACAGCAGGCGTAAGACGGATGCAGGCCCTTTCACATGGGGCTTGCCTCATGTGAAAGGACGCATTGCTGGAGTTGCGTCACTTTTGTGACACACTCCAGCAATGTGTCACTTTTGCGCCATACAGATACGTCTGAAATACTGACGTATCTGTAACTCCTTGCGACATAATGTGTCATACAGTAAATATGACGCATCAATCATGTCGCAAGGAGGGCGCACAGAGAAGTGACGCATCACTGCTTTCACGCAGCGATGCGTCACTTCTCATAAATGAGGCCCTGAGTTTTTAACCCCCGAAAATCAGGCAATCGCACTTCATCTTGGCCTCCATGGATCGCAAGTGCCAAGCTGGGAGGTCTGTTTTGCAGTGCCGGGGAGGCTTCTGTAATTTGCAGCGAGCTATCTTTCTCGCCAAAATGAAACAAAGTAATTGTTAGCGTACAGCAAGGCATGCTTCTTATCAGGTGTTTAATGTTTTTACTGTGCGACAAAATGGACATGAGCTGTAATATCAATGGCTTCTGATTTGGCAGGCTTATTTAAAATGAGGCAGGACGATGACGCAGGAAAGAATGCCTCGGCGCCTGTTCGTTTGCCAGCCTTCATATAGTGCACCTTAAACACCCACAGAACAACCCTGGCACAACCACCTGTAGAAAAGCACTCTCTGGAAAGCCCGCTGCCTCCATGGCAGAAGTGCCCTGTATATACATTAAAGGTAAATTGTATGTAGCATGGAGTCGGCCCCTTCGGTTTGGAGGAGGAAGAGTGAGGGGGGTACAAGCATCACCATGACACGCATTGCAGTGCATCATTCACTTAAAGTGCAGCTTGCTGGCCGGATGCTAACATATTGGGTGCCATCTGTGCCCACGTGAGGGCTGGTGTCTGTCTTCGATTACCAGAACTGCCGACGTCATCTAAACCAAAGACAGACAACGGCACTCATTTCAGAAACAGTGCAAATGGCACCCGGTGCGGTGGCACCGGTCGCACTGGCCTAAAGCCTCCACTGTGTGTAACGCCCACAGCAACACCCATTGTCCACCCCTTTCACGCTAAGTACAGTGTGAAAGGCGACCTTATTTACAAGGTGGGGTTAAGCCACGTTAGGTGGCTTAATGCATCCGTGTAACTAAGGCAAAGCCCCTGTCGCCACCACAACGTTCGAAAAAGTGACATTGTGATGGCGATGGGGCTTGTAAATATGCCCCTCACTTTGTGCATTGCAAAAAAAATGTGGCACACACATCTGTGATGTAACGTCCCTCCTGATGTTCTTCCCTGCGAAGTCCAATCACTTGAAGTCAATGCTTTAGGTGGAGATAAATAAGAAGCGGTACTAACCTTACTGAGCTGTGGACTGGAGATGGGGCCGGGGCAGGTTTACTCGCAGAGCAAGAAGACACACATTTAATAAATCTCTCTCAGATCTCCCCTCATGTCTGTCCCCTTCTGCTTCCTTGTCTCCACAGTCTAAATTTCTCCTCTTCCTTTTTTGTTGTTTATTAATATTTCCCTCCACTAATTCCTCCACTTGTTTATTTTGCCTATTCCTTCTTACCACTTTTCCTTTTCCTTTCTCTCGCTCACCTCTCTTGCTCACCTCTCCTTCCCATTTCTTTATTGTTTTGCCCCTCCCTAATACAACAAACAGTTTACAGGACAGGTGGCAGCAGCAGAGCAAAGTTCCTCGTCTTTTGGAAATACGTTTCCACTACCCTGGTGCTTCCTCTTCTCTTTATACTTTAAATTAAATTATTTTACGCATATATTTGTAAAAAGGCTTGGACATTAATAAAACTAAAGTGCAACCAGTATCTAATGTATAGAATGACAAAGCATTAACATAAGAATGGGACCCCCTCTATTTTCACTACAATGGTCAGGGAAAGAGAGGAAAAGCAAAACACTATAAGAAATATTCCCCCTTGACCTTTACAATTCTAACGATATGCCTCCAACACTTATACTTTTATACTTTAGTACATAGTGGCAACATAAACATTTTTTTTGGATTTATAGTTTTATTATTTTTATATTTAGTTATATTTCATAGTACAAAATTTCATCATTTATCAATTTATCATGTCAACTTCTACATTTCCAGAAACACATTCTATAAAACACATAGTACTACAATGAGATCAATAAAAGCCATTCCATGCAGAGAAAACAAATAAGAGAAAATTAACATTCTTACAAATACATCCACTCAACTCTCTCCATACATACTACATTCACTCCCAATTCTGCGTCTGAGGGATCGCAGATTAAAGTGCAAATTTATACGCCAGGTCGACGCGTTTCGGCGGTATAAAACCACCTTCCTCAGGACCTTTCTTACAGAATACTCAGATATTCCAGAAACGATATTTTATAAGCCCTGCATGGTCGGGTATCTTTATTAAACAGTGGATTCGCCCCCCTGCTCCTATCGCAAATTCAGAGTTTTTTTTAGAGTATACTTATTGCCGTTCCAATTATGTCAGGCAGCGATCCTTTAGAAAATTACAAATTCGAGAAGTTATTATCTTCCTTCCCTTCAAGTGCCGGTATTTGTCTGCTTTACCGGTTCTTTAAAGTCCTCCCGAAAAAGTGGGTTTTTTTCTTTACCGGCGGATGCTTTACACGAAGCAAATCGTCCTTGCGTCCTTCGATATTTTACTTTGGGGCGATGTGATTTATTGTAGCTTGTACATCATTCCCGTAGGGCCGAAAACAGTCCCGACGGTGTTTTCCCGTAACGCACCCGTGACAAAGCAGTCATATCAATTAACAGTACTTATGCTTATTTTTTATTCTGTTTATCTGCATATGTTAATTCACCGTAACAGTAACAATACGCACTTGGCCCCTGCTCTCCTCTGTTTATATTTGCTGCCTCCTTAATTAACCCCTTCGCCACAGGGGCAATTCCCCTAAGGAGGGGCCGCGCGCGACGCCGCGGTGCTCATGACGAGCCCAGCTCGTCATGAGGCACAGTGGAGCTGTGCTCATGACGAGCTGGGCTCTTCATGACTCCGCCCACTCCCGTAGAACGCCCGCACAGGCGTGGAATTTGCCGCGGGGGGGAGTGCTGCGGCTGTTATGACAAGCTCAGCTCGTCATGGGCACAGCTCCACTGTCCCTCATGACGAGCTGGGCTAGTCATAAGCATGCAAGAGGTTAATGCCCTAATATGAAAGTCTTCCTGGGCACATTAAAAGTCAGAGATCCTGGCTTTCTCAATGCTTGATTAAATGGTAGGGAGAGGTGTGGCACGGCGGCCCGGATGACTGACGCTGGAATCTGGGGCCCGCGGTTCGATTGCCGGCGGCAGATTAGCCCAGCACCATGTGACTCTGGGCAATAGCTTGCTTAATCTTCCTGACGGCCCCCAGTGCCTGGAGACCCTTACGGGTGATTGTTCGCGCTTTACAAATGTGGATTATTAATAAATGTTTGCATTTGTCTTTGTCAGAATAATGTGAGTAGGGTCACTATAATTCACTACAATTATCTTTCTGTTTCTTTTCCTACATCAGGATCTTTCATTCGGAGACACAGAGTGGATCTCATCGAGAGAATGGGCAACAGTAGACCCATTATGGAGATCCTGCAGGAGAAGGGCATACTGCAGGATGGAGAGATTCAAGACGTTCTTGCAGAAAGCACCAGCAACCAACAGAATTCAAGACTCATTCAGATGGTGCTGAACAAAGGAACTGAGTCAATTGAAGAGTTCCTGCTCGCGCTTCTAAAGAAAAATCCTTCGTTATACAATGATCTGCAGCAATCTAACTGATTGGAAAATCAGGAATGATCGATCTTCTCTTATCCAATGTCAGATAGAGCCTTTGTTATACAATCCCCCAGTGCAATCTCACCGATAGGCAATCAGGCTCACAGATACGCCCTTCTCTATCGAGATTTGTGCAGCAGTCCCAGAAAAGGACCTTAGTTATCCAGTGAACCGGGGCAATATCACTGAGAGGAAATCAGAAAACATTTACCCTTTGTTATCAGTCCAATGACCTGGAACAATCACAGAGAGACCCTTTGTTATACATTGACCAAAAGCTGTCTCACTGAGCGGAAATCAGGAAAGATTGAACCTTATGTATCCTTTGACCAGAAGTAATCAAAGATAGACCCTGTGTTATCTAGTGACCCCTAGTTATACTCACTGAGAGAAACTCAGTAACGTTTGATCCTTATTTATCCAGTGACCTGGAGCATCATAAATCATTACCCTTTGTTATACTGTAACCTAGAAGAAACTCACTGAGAAGAAATCAGGAAAGATTGATCATTTGTCATCAATCCAGTGACCTGGGTCAGTCACAGATAAACCCTTTGTTATGCAATGATCAGGAGCAATCACACTGACAGGGAATCAGGAAAGTTTGAGACTATCATATCCAATGACCTGGGGTAGTTAAGGTAGACCCTTTATTATTCCAATGACCAGGAGCAATCACACTGAGACAATATAAGAGAAGGTGAACTCTCTCTAATCCAGTGACCTAAAGCAGTCACTGATAAACCCTTTGTTATCCAGTGACCCGGGTCAGTCAAAGGTAGACCCTTTGTTATCCAGTGACCTGGGGCAGTCACAAGTAGACCCCTTGTTATCCAGTGACCTGGGACAGTCACAGGTAGACCCTTTGTTACCCAGTGACCTGGTACAGTCACAGATAGACCCTTTGTTATCCTGGGACATGCACAAGTAGACCCTTTGTTATCCAGTGACCTGGGACAGTCACAGGTAGACCCGTTGTGATTCAGTTGCCTGGGACAATCACATGTAGACTCTTTGTTGTCCAGTGGCTTTAGGCAATCACAGACAGTCTCTTAGTTATAGAGTGAACAGGGGCAGTCAGACCCTTTTTCATACAATGACCTGGAGTAATAACAGAAAGACCCTTTGTTATGCAATGAGCAGGAGCAATCACACTGACAGGGAATCAGGAAAGTTTGAGACTATCATATCCAATGACCTTGGGTAGTTAAGGTAGACCCTTTATTATTCCAATGACCAGGAGCAATCACACTGAGACAATATAAGAGAAGGTGAACTCTCTAATCCAGTGACCTAGAGCAGTCACCGATAAACCCTTTGTTATCCAGTGACCCGGGTCAGTCAAAGGTAGACCCTTTGTTATCCAGTGACCTGGGGCAGTCACAAGTAGACCCCTTGTTATCCAGTGACCTGGGACAGTCACAGGTAGACCCTTTGTTACCAAGTGACCTGGTACAGTCACAGATAGACCCTTTGTTATCCAGTGACCTGGGACATGCACAGGTAGACCCTTTGTTATCCAGTGACCTGGGACAGTCACAGGTAGACCCTTTGTTATCCAGTGACCTGGGACAGTCACAGGTAGACCCGTTGTGATTCAGTTGCCTGGGACAATCACAGGTAGACTCTTTGTTGTCCAGTGGCTTTAGGCAATCACAGACAGTCTCTTAGTTATAGAGTGAACAGGGGCAGTCAGACCCTTTGTCATACAATGACCTGGAGTAATAACAGATAGACCCTTTGTTATGCAATGAGCAGGAGCAATCACACTGACAGGGAATCAGGAACGTTTGAGCCTGTCATATCCAATGACCTGGGGTAGTTAAGGGAGAACCTTTATTATTCCAATGACCAGGAGCAATCACACTGAGACAATATAAGAGAAGGTGAACTCTCTAATCCAGTGACCTAGAGCAGTCACCGATAAACCCGTTGTTATTCAATGCCCAGGAGCAATCACACTGACAGTAATCAGGAACGTTTGAGACTATCTTGTCCAGTGACCTGGAGCAATCCCACTGAGATGATATCAAAAAAAGTGGACTCTCTCTTATCCAATGACCTGGGACAGTCGCCGTTAGACCCTTTGTTACCCAGTGACCTGGTACAGTCACAGGTAGACCCTTTGTTACCCAGCGACCTGAGACAGTCACAGATAGACCCTTTGTTATCCAGTGACCTGGGACAAGCACAGGTAGACCCTTTGTTACCCAGTGACCTGGGACAGTCACAGCTAGACCCTTTGTTATCCAGTGACCTGGTACAGTCACAGGTAGACCCTTTGTTACCCAGTGACCTGGTACAGTCACAGGTAGACCCTTTATTACCCAGGGACCTGGTACAGTCACAGGTAGACCCTTTTATTACCCAGTGACCTGGTAAAGTCACAGGTAGACCCTTTGTTATCCAGTGACCTGGGACAGTCACAGCTAGACCCTTTGTTATCCAGTGACCCGGGTCAGTCAAAGGTAGACCCTTTGTTATCCAGTGACCTGGGGCAGTCACAAGTAGACCCTTTGTTATCCAGTGACCTGGGACAGTCACAGGTAGACCCTTTGTTACCCAGTGACCTGGTACAGTCACAGATAGACCCTTTGTTATCCAGTGACCTGGGACATGCACAGGTAGACCCTTTGTTATCCAGTGGCCTGGGACAGTCACAGGTAGACCCTTTGTTATCCAGTGACCTGGGACAGTCACAGGTAGACCCGTTGTGATTCAGTTGCCTGGGACAATCACATGTAGACTCTTTGTTGTCCAGTGGCTTTAGGCAATCACAGACAGTCTCTTAGTTATAGAGTGAACAGGGGCAGTCAGACCCTTTGTCATACAATGACCTGGAGTAATAACAGATAGACCCTTTGTTTTACAGTGAACAGGGGCAATATCTCTGAGAGGAAATAAAGAAAGATCAGTCTTTTCTCATCCAAGGACCTAAAGTCTTCACACTGAAAAGGTATGAAAAATATGGACTAGTTCTTATTCGAGCTGCACTGAAATGACATCAAGATACTCCAGCCAGTAGCGTTTTTTTTTTTAGCAGGGAGAGGCAAGATGGCGGCCGCTTAGCTGTGGCTGTAACAGCGGAGCGGTGAGGGCTGGTATTGAATCGAGCCAAACGAAGATTCAGATGTAGCCAGGAGCTACCTTACCGGGGAGTAAAATACAGCGTTCATGGTGTGTTCCTCGGAGGCATGCTGACGACGCTGGCTTGCCGCGGATCAGCGAGGCATTTATTGCAGGAGTTGACTGCCATGCTCGCTGCTCTCTCACCTGGTCAGAAGCGCCGGGGAATCACAGGAGGGCGGAGTCCTGGTCGAAGGCTGCCGCAACAGAGGAGGACGGAAGCCAGAGCTGAGACTCTCAGTGAGGGGCTACCTGAAGAGTCGAGTTTTTTGGGTCTGCAAAGCACGGCATTGGAGCAGGTTATGGCCCCCAAAGTGAATACGACCGCTAAAACTACGGCGGGGAAAAAGAAGAACCAACGCGAGGGAGGTGCAGCGGAGGCACTCGGGATTCAAACACCCCCGCCGCCGGAACAGCTCAAGAAGAAACAACAGACTGCTGCTCGGACCCGCGCAGCTGCTACATCAATTGCGGATCTATTTGCCAAAACCGGTAAGGAGAAGGCGACATTTAAGGAGTCAAGGGTCACCCCGCTGGAGGTGGTAGTGGATGTAGATGCGGAGGCCCATCAAGGTGGAACAGATGTCCGCAGTGTCCCCCCCCAGATCCCTCCCCCCGATTTCTGTGACCACGCTACAGGGTGAAGACTCACAGGGGGGGTGGAAATTGAGGATCCAATTGATGGAGCGACCCCTGGAGATGCCACTGTACTATTGGGGGAGAAGGATGGGCATCTGGGACTTACTGACTCTGGGGCTCTAACTTTTGATCCTCAATTGCTGGCCCAGATGGATATGGATACTAATATGGCAGAACATCTAGAGCCATCAGAGCAGGGAACCATGGTAGAGAAAGACGCTCAGAGTAATAATGTGGCAGTCGATGGAGCTGGGGACGGAAGAGACGGAAGAGAAAATGCTCCAAGTGAAGCCTTTTTCTCGGCTTCAGATGGAGCTGGCTCGTCCGAGGAGGATGAGGAGTGCAGCTCCTGTTTGGATTCAGAGAGCGACCTGAAATGGATCAACCGGCGACTGCTTTAAAGGCCTCAGGAGCGGCGGCTAAAGGCCAGGCACATACCCAGTGCAAACTGAGCTGGGATCATTCTTCTGCTATGACCTTGCAGGGTAGTCCTGACAAGGAGCTTGCCCAAATGTCATTATTAGAAACAAAACATCAGGAAATTATTGCACATAGGGAGGAAACGCGTCAGGACAGCCGGAAATCTCAGGCAACTATGAGGAAAATGCAGGCCGTTGTCAGGAAGTTATCAAAGGCTTGTGATAATACTGGGGACAGAGTCTCAAATCTTGAAGATAGGATAGCGTCAACCGAGACAGAGGTGGCCGAGGCTGTCTCCAAAGTTAATGCTCAATGCTCCCAAGTTGTGGACATACAGTGGAAGCTCGAGGAGATGAAAATAGGCTTCGAAGGAACAATTTGAGGGTACTGGGAATCCGGGAGGGGGCTGAGGGCACGGACATTAGGACCTATATCATCAAGCTCTTTCAACAAGCATTCCCCGAGCTGAGCAGCTGGAATTGGACCACCGAGGTGCAGAGAGTACACCGCACCCCCTTTAAAATCAGAAGGAACACTAAGGAGGGAGATAAGCCTAGGGCAGTCCTGATCTTTCT
This sequence comes from Lissotriton helveticus, assembly GCF_964261635.1. NCBI lineage: Eukaryota > Metazoa > Chordata > Amphibia > Caudata > Salamandridae > Lissotriton > Lissotriton helveticus. The sequence continues at coordinate 1,760,429 of NC_136069.1, read as the reverse complement.
AGGCAACTTTATCTTAAGACAGGCTATTTCGGATTTAGCCAGGCCAAATTCCAGGCGAAGTAGTGAAGGGATTTCATTTTTGGTCCGGCCTGACTTCTGTCACTCGACAGTAGAAAGACGCTGGCGATTAAGAGGGATGATCAAGCCCTTCCAGGACAAAAAGTTGCAGGCATTTCTGATAAACCCGGCACAAATAAAAATCATCAATGACGGGAGAACATTGTTATTCTCCTCAGAAATAAAGGCGAAGGAATATTTGGACTCTTTAGGTGGTTAGATGGGAAGTTCAAACTAAAGTTTACTATGTCAGATTGTTGGACTTGATGATTTTGTCTAACGGAGGATTTTCATTGCTTCCGGTTTTGTTTCGGTTTTTTTAGGGGGGATTTTTTTAGGGCTCCACGTTGGATGCGATAACTGGCTTGCAGGTATTTTTGTAGCCCTCACCGCTTTCGCCGTACTTCATCACACGCACAGACTAAGTCTGAGCGCCTCACAGAGTAGGGGTGGTAGGGGGTTCGGGGGGGGTGAGGGGTCCAAGGGGAGGTGGGGTCAGAAGGGGCGGAGGGGGAGGGGGGTAAGTGTGGTAGGGGGGAAAACTTGGAAAAAAGGAGAAGGGGTGCATTATCGGACAAGGTATAAGCTTGATTAAGAAGAGGATGATTAAGGTTCAGTTTTTCGCTGTAGGTGACTTTGCTCAGCAGAATGGCAAACATTAGAATCTGCACAATCAATGTGGGGGGTATGAACGACTGGATAAAAAGACGCAGGTTGGCATATCTCGTGAAGTATAACAGAATAGATGTTCTATGCCTCCAGGAGACCCACCTCCCATGGGCTAAGAGGAACGTGCTGCTCCTCAATGGCTTCGAATTGGTGGCATGCTCAATGCAAACCTCAACCATTAGGGGCGTTGCCATCCTGGCACGAATTTCTCTGGGAAAAGCGAGGAAAGTTAAAGTGATAGCAACTGGAGATGGGTAATAGCCGAATTGGAATTGGGTTTTACGCTTAGTGTAATTTACGGTTCAAATAAAGATGACCCGGAGATCTTTGACCATCTTGAAGCAGAATTAGTTCGCTGGCCTACCCCTTTGGTAGTAGCGGGAGATTTTAATATTTCAGTGGATTGGGGTAACACAGCACATTACTCAGGGCGGAAACCCAGAGTCTATAGGGCAGTAAATGCTCTTATAAGTTCACATGGGTTACAGGATGTGTGGGGGGTTAAAGAACCTCAGAATCATGGCTTTACATATTTCTCAAACCCCGCTCAGAGATACACGAAGCTGGATTATGTTTTTATATCATCTTCCGAGATAAATAGAGTCTGTATCACAAAGCTCCCTAGATTAATATCGGACCACAACCCTCTGGTAATAACTTATGATCTGGAAAGGGTGGAAAGGAAAAGGACAACCTGGACCTTTGAAAGAAGACTATTAGTAGATAACAGGATTACAGACCACCTCACTAAATGGGTGGATGAAGTTTTTGCAGCAAACAGATATAGCACTTCCCGGAATGGGGTTTGGGAGGCATTGAAAGCCGCTTTAAGGGGAGAGACTATAAGTTGCTCAGCCAGGCTTAGAAGAGAAGATAGGTGCGAGGTGGAGAAGTTATTGGGGGACTTAGGCAAAGCAGAAGAACGGCATGTTAAGGATATCACCTCGGGGGGGATAGCAAGGAAAGTCAAAATGTATTAGTGGCATTGAAGTCAGAATTACAGAAGGAGGTTACCCAGAAGGTGATTGGCGAATTCCAATCCTCCAGGGCCAAAAGATATGAAACCGGGGAGCAAGCCGGGAGAGCATTGGCTCTTTGGTTAAGATAAGAAAAAGCCAAGAATGCAATTTCACGTACAGAGGATGGCGGGATTGAGTATACTGAAGTAAGGGACATATTGAGGGTTTTTGAGAATTTTTACCAGAGGCTTTATGATTCGGAAGATCTCGGCAGAAATCAGGGGGAGGAACTTGTGGACAGGGGGCCTTGCTTGGATGAGGCAGCCAGAGAAGAACTTGACAAAGATATTACACACAGTGAGGTCATAGCTGCATTGCGGGAGTTAGCCCCAGGTAATGCATCCGGTTCAGACGGGATCCCCCTAGAGGTGTATAGAGCTATGGAATCCGAGATCACTCCTCTCCTGGTAGATCTGTTTAATGGGGTTATGTATTTAGGGGTGGTCCCGGATGCCTGGAATGAAACCAACATTATAATCTTCCATAAAAAGGGGAAACCAAGGGAGAAACCAGGATCCTATTGCCCGATATCGTTGATCAACGCGGATACAAAAATATATTCTAAGATATGGGCCAAAAGGTTGGGCAGGGTCATTGGTGGTCTTGTATCCCCATGGCAGCATGGGTTTGTCCCAGGTCGGGGCACAACAGACCATACGTGCAGAGCAATAACACTGTTTGATGCGCAGGCTGCCACGGGGGGAGATGGCCATAATCCTGCTCGACGCAGAGAAAGCGTTTGACCGCGTCGTGTGGAGCTTTCTCTGGGGTATTCTGGCAGGGAGAGGCTTTGGTGTAAAGATTATCAGAGCTCTCAAAGCTATGTATTTAGACCCGGTAGCAAGAGTGACGGTAATGGGCGAGAAATCGGATAAAATCAACATTAAGAGAGGGACTCGTCAGGGCTGTCCCTGTTCTCCCATCCTCTTTTCCCTGTTTATTGACCCTTTCATTCAGGAAGTTTTAGATTGCCCTGGGATAACCCCTGTGATATTTAACGGCCATTCGAATAAAATCTTGGCCTATGCTGACGATCTGGCCTTGATTACTACTAACCCACATCAGGCGCTTCCTATTCTGGCTGAGATGGCAAAGGTCTTTGGCTCTGGGTCAGGATATCTACTTAACGAATCTAAAACCCAGATAATGTGCTAAAAAAATATTGTTAAAACTGATTCCAGATTTGTGGATTCTGCCATTTACTTAGGGGTGAAAATTAATGCATCAGTGGATAGGATTGTGAAGGAAAATTACCCCCCCACTTATCAAATCTATAGAAGCTGAATTAAAAAGAATTAATGTTCTGCATCTTTCATTGGTAGGAAGGGTAAACACATTAAAAATGGTAATATTTCCCAGAATATTGTACTTATCCCGGCTATTCCCCTATTTATTGATGACAAAATAATGAGTCCTTATTTCTAAGATTCATTTGGCAATACGGTAAGGTTAGGCGCTCCACTAATCTTATGTCGCTACCTAGGGAAAGGGGTAGGATGGCACTCCCGAACTTAAGATTGTATCACTGGTCTTGCCTTCTGATTCAAATGTCTATTTTCTTTCAAAGTGATCTGGGCATTGGGGTGGAAAACACATAGGCACAGTCCCCCCCCCCCCCCCCCCGATTTTTAAGATGCTGTTGGGGGGGAAGGCAACCGGTTTACTACTTTGTGAAGTGGAACGGAGATTTTATAAAAAGGCTCGACTCAAGACCTTATTCGGGGCGTGGCTTCTCTAAAAATCTATCCTGACATTTTTTACCGCCCCCAAGCTGAATTCTTACCTACATCTGAGTAACTCTAGTCTTTTTCCTCAGTTGAGAGCTGATAGGAATTTATATATCTGGAAGGGATTGGGGGTTAAGACCCTTGGGGATATTATGGAGGGGGATAGGGTACTCGGGTTTGATGTTCTGCAGGCCAGATTTGGTATTCCAGCCAATAAGTGGCTTCTTTATAGCCAAATAGCTCGAACACTTAAGGCCTTAAGACTAAAGCTGTCCGCCATGGCGGATCTTCCTCAGGTCGAGGTTTTAGCTATAGGCTGTAAGAGGATTAAAGTAGTGTATAATCTGCTTGTAGAGAGGATCGAGGACGACATCGAGAAGATGGAGTGTATGTGGGCAGCCAAACTGGGGAATCCCGATGACAACCTGGATCTCACCCTCTGCATGAATAAAAATATATTTCGGGCTTCTAACCTCCAGGCTCAGCACTACAAAACAATCTTTAACCTCTATAATACGCCGGACAAGCTATTTGCCTTGGGTGTTAGGGAAGATGACAACTGCCCTAGATGTAACCTCGCCCAAGCGGCTGGTCCCAATAAAGGACGAGATAATGGAATTCTGGGTGGGGCTGCTAGGTCATAAGATCGACCTATCCCCTACCCTGATGCTATTGGGCACGGACTCTAAGCTGAATCTTGGGAAGGACGAGGAGGCCCTAGTTCTTATGTCAGTTGCAGTGCTTCGGATTTTAATTTCCGCAGGCTGGAAAGATGTTACCGCTCTCTCCTTCCAGATGTGGCTGTCTAGACTATTGGGTATACACAATATTGAGTCCAGCTTATATGAACTGAAGGGGGCAAGGAAACGTGAGATGGGAAGACGTATTTGGGCTCCGATAACAGAGTGGAGAGAAGCAAGAACGTGATATAAGAATGCGATACAGGAGGTAGTGTGATAATGTTATAGCTAAGATGTTCAATTGGGCTGCCCCAAGGAAATTGGTTTTTATATCATTGTGCTTTTATTACCAACCCGTATTTACCTCTCTGATTTTTAATGCTGTTTCGGTGTATACTGATATCAATTTTATGCTGAACGTGAGTCCTGGCTTTGTTTACTTGTATCAAATTAATTACAATGTCCTTTTAATGCACTTTTATCCTAATAAAAATATTTAATTTAAAAAAAAGAAATGACATCAAGATACCTCTTTTCAATTCCTCTTTATATGAAACCAATACCAGCAGTCATACAATTATTAAGCAACATATAGTGTGTTGTCTCAATTCTGTTGAAAGTTATTTATTCTGACTATTTTAGTGCTTGTTGTGATTGCACAAGCTGCGTAATGATCACATTTGTAGAGCTCACAAACAGAGGGTGGGCCTGGATCTCAGTAACAGGTTGTGACAGGGGTTCTCATCATAGGAGGGTGGGGCCGGACAGACTTCTGGTCAGTGTTGTTTTTCACATACTGTTCCTCTGCCTTTAGCTTTGCCCTCATTGAGCCCAACAACCCCTCAAGCCCACTGTGGGGCCTCTCTGTTGAAGGGACTGGGACCCACAGCAAGCCTCCGAGGTTCAGGGGCACCCAAAGGCCCCCCTCTTAAGGAGACTGGCTGTTGCTGTCTTTGGGCGGGTTATGTGGGACTGGCAGCTGTTGCAGCATGAGTTCTCACTGTGGGACAGGTTTCTCTTGGGCGGGCTTTTTATTTTCCAACCCTGATGCTATTGCCAGAAAGGATGTGGAATCAACCATGACAGCCTTTTTGAGTCAAAGGCAAGCAGATCGGGAAGCAGCGGAGGTCCGGAAACCTAGTGTCCAGACATATTTAATGCTCAACTCAACGCCATTGACGAAACCCTATCTCATGGGGTCTCTGACAACACATCAGAAATTCCTTTTAACTGGGTTTCGTATGACTCTTTTCCACCTCCTGCTAGCAAGACCTAAGGGGGTTAATAGAGGTCAAGTGCTAGCTCCCTGCGGCTGCGACGGAGAGTCTCCGCAGAACTTGCTGTACTTTGTGTTCCTTTGTAAACTGTATGAAGTCCCCCGTAGGCATTTTTTAGTTCCTATTATCAAAAATATGAATTTTAAACAAGTTAGGTCAGCCCTTGTGTATCTCCAATTGTTGAAGGACAATTGTATCTTTTTTATAGTAGGGTTTTTAAAAGCATCTGTGAAATCAAGGCACTGTATAGAAATTTACAGTCTGTTTATTTAGATATGTTTTTAGCTGATTTATTGTGCGGTACTGGACCTTTCTATTAAATTATGTCAATACCTTACTGTTTTTATGTATTGTACTTGTGTAACTTTTATGGTTTTTTAAACAAAAACCGAATAAAGTTTATTGACTGACTGACTTCTCTCCCTGTACCCTCTGGGTAGAGATTACCACTGGTCTCCCCCAGGTAAAAGGTTCTGCCAGCCTCCCTTATCTGCATCTCTTCCACCCATGAGCAAAGGCTGGTTGGGAAAGATACGCACACACATTGGCACAGATTTAGTAGCGTTTAATACAACGCAGGGGAGCAAGCAAAGTTTCTGCGCTGCATTGTGTGAAACGAAGAGAGCAGAAATCTCTCATAATTACTAAGATATGACGCACTTCTGCTCACTCGAAGCTCTGACGCTCAGTGTGCTGCCTAGTACTAATGCAAGAATATTGTTACCATGGTGCAAAGGTGTCTGCATTATGGGAAGGATTGTTTTTGTGCAGGAAGGGAAGCCTTCCTGCACAGGACCAATCTTTAGAGGCAATTTCCTATTTCTATGTATGTGGCATTCTGCAGCACACAAGGAAAGAGGAAATAACAAGGAGAAATAAAGATATTTCTTTTTGTTACGCCTCTCTGTGGTAGGCGAATGTATGACATAATATCGACAGACAGAATATCTACATACAAAAATATCGACACAAAAATATCGAAATCAAAAATATCGGAGTCATATCTTCATAAAGGTAAGTACAAAAATATCGAAAAATTAATATCGTAGCACAAAAATATCGAAATTAAAAATATCGTTTTTTTAAATGTATTAATAATAATGTAAAAATAATTTTAAAATACATATAATTTAACAAATATTAAATAAAAACATTAAAACATAATTAAAAAATTAAAACTAATACATATACATTTAAAATAAATTAAAAACTTAATAATTTAATGTAATTTTTTTTTATTTCATTGAATTTATTTAAATTAAATTTTAATTTATTTTATTTTTACCCTGTACGCCTGTACCCCAAAAACCCAAAACTGACCCTGAACCCTAAAAATACCCCTGTACCCCAAAAACCCAAAACTGACCCTGAACCCTAAAAATACCCCTTTACCCAAAAACTGAAAACTGACCCTGAACCCTAAAAATACCCCTTTACCCAAGAACTGAAAACTGACCCTGAACCCTAAAAATACCCCTCTACCCAAAAACTGAAAACTGACCCTGAACCCTAAAAATACCCCTTTACCCAAAAACTGAAAACTGACCCCGAACCCTAAAAATACCCCTTTACCCAAAAACTGAAAACTGACCCTGAACCCTAAAAATACCCCTTTACCCAAAAACTGAAAACTGACCCTGAACCCTAAAAACACCCCTTTACCCAAAAACTGAAAACTGACCCTGAACCCTAAAAATACCCCTTTACCAAAGAACTGAAAACTGACCCTGAACCCTAAAAATATTCCTTTACCCAAAATTAATTAACATTATTTAATTACCAATTAATTAATAATTAACAATAACAATAAAGTAAATATATTAGCACATTAGCTATAATTAATTTAATTTACTAATTAATATTAATTTTTCCCAAATAATTAATTAACAATAACAAAAAATAATATATATTAAAAAATTACTCTAATTAATGTAATTAACTAATTAATATTAATTAATTACCAATGAATTATTAATTAAAAATATGTAAAAAAATTATATTAATTAATTAACTAATTAATATTAATTAATTACCAATTAATTATTAATTAAAATATTTACGAACATATATTAATTAATTAACTAATTAATATTAATTAATTACCAATTAATTATTAATTAAAAATATTTACAAACATATATTAATTAATTAATTAATATTAAATTACTTCCCACCCTATTCCCCTATAAACCCACAACCCGCTCTAATACTAAAACGCAAAATGTTAACAAAATTACTAATTTTCAAACATACATTTCTAAACATATTTAGCAAACATATAAACAACAAAATAAAAAACATAACACTAAACAACAAAATTTCGATATTACTAATATACATACCTTAATCTCGATATTCTGTCTGTCGATATTATGGCACATCGATATACTATACCATCGATATTAAAACATCGATATTATTGTATATCGATATTTTAATTTCGATATTTTGTCTGACTACCGTGGTAGGCGAACCAGTTTGCCACAGTCCCAGGTGTGCTACCTTTAGTAAATCTGGGATTGCATCGATTTCCATTGGGGGATGCACGGAAACACTCATGCTCCACCCTTGGAATGCCTTCACAACAAAATATAATACAACGCATCTCAAGCTGCTGTGTTGCCTTACATTTCTCTACAAAATCACATGATGTGGCACAAATAGCCCTTGCTTGGCTTTATAAACACCAATAAAGGACTTGTGTTGCCTTGCTCCAATTGGTGGCACACAAGGACAACACAAGTCCTTAGTAACTGTGCCCCACTCTGTGTTGTGCTGGGAGTATAAGGACTGTGGCCCCGATTTACTACGAGCTCGTGTTGTCCTTGCATCATCTTGCATGAAAACGGATGGATCAGTGTAATATAGCGCTGCCTGCATTTTTAAACCTTCATTTTATTCTCACTTTGCTCAGTTTAAAACCTATCTTGTGTGCTCAGAAACTTTAATCTCCGCACTTTTCCGCTCTGAAGGAGCACCCTCACCTCGTTCCAACGCAGGGCCTCTACCCTGATTGTTGTGGAGGGTGACGTGCGTTGCACTTCGGCAAGATCACTCGCAGATGGCGGGGCTCAGTGGAGGTGTGCTCGGACGGTCACACGACCTAGAGCTCCCCCTACTTATACCCTGCCCTTCCTCACACGCAGCGGACGGATCAGGTCAGTGTAATTTAGCGCTGCCTGCATTTTTAAACCTTTATTTTATTCTCACTTTGCTCAGTTTAAAACCTTCCTTCTGTGCTCAGAAACTTTAATCTCCTCACTTTTCTGCACTTTTCCGCTCTGAAGGAGCGCCCTCACCTCATTCCGCCGCAGGGCCTCTACCCTGATTGTTGTGGAGGGTGACGTGCGTTGCATTTCAGCAAGATCACTCGCAGCTGGCGGGGCTCGGTGGAGGTGTGCTCGGACGGTCACATGATCTAGAGCTCCCCCCTACTTGTAGCCTGCCATTCCTCACACGCAGCGGACGGATCAGGTCAGTGTAATTTAGCGCTGCCTGCATTTTTTAAACCTTCATTTTAATCTCACTTTGCTCAATTTAAAACCTACCTTCTGTGCTCAGAGACTTTAATCTCCGCACTTTTCCGCACTTTTCCGCTCTGAAGGAGCGCCCTCACCTTGTTCCACCGCAGGGCCTCTACCCTGATTGTTGTGGAGGGTGACATGTGTTGCACTTTGGCAAGATCACTCGCAGCGGGCGGGGCTCGGTGGAGGTGTGCTCGGACAGTCACATGACCTAGAGCTCCCCTCTACTTAAAGCCCATGCCATTCCTCACGTGCAGCGGACGTGTGCAGTGGGCGCGTGCAGCGGGCGCGTGCAGCGGGCGTGCCAAAGGCAAGCCCGTCTGCGCCCGTTCACGGCCAACCGAGGCAAGGGGCAGGTAACTATGCCCATTTTATGTCTCATACGGCTACTGCACTGATACACCTCCATGATAATTGGCCTCTTAGCCCTAGCACCCAAGCCCTTCTTTATTCGTTAGGGGTCTTTAACCCTACAACCACGTTCCCCGAACTCACAGTCCCTCCCGCTGTAGTTATCCTCTCCCCAACCCTGCCGGCCCACCAGGCCTCATACCCCCTCCGCTGAGGGGCAAAATTAACAACACCCTGATAGTCAGCTACTTAAACACCCTCTCACTGGTAAACATCAATTAGAAATTTTCCAGCTACTTGACTCAGTCAAACCTGACATACTTCTTGTTACTGAAACTTGGCTCACTACGGAGTCGAAACCAGATATTCTCGCGGCAGTACCCCCAGTGTATTACATCCTCCAAGCCAACAGACCCTCGGGGAAGCCGCCAGGCGGGGTTGCGGCTATAATTTGTCACTCACTCAGGTTTACTGCCTTAAATATCACTGGCATACCCTCAGTCGACAGCCTCATCTTAAAATTCGAATCCTCCCTGTCCCCTTTCATTTGCGCCCTTGTTTACCGTCCCCCTCAACACTTGCCCGGTTTTCCCTTACTGTTTGGCGAAATGCTGTCCCAATTAATCATCAACAACTCTAAAATCCTGATTATTGGTGACTTTAATTATTGGCCCACAGATGCGAAGGAGAGCACCAGCTCCTCAGACTTCACTGACCTCCTATCCGGCATGAACTGCACTCAACACATACAGTCCGCTACACACGTTAAGGGACATGTCCTAGACCAAGTTTGGACCTCCAACCTGGAAATCACCCAACCCCTAATCAGTCCGTGCCCTTAGTCAGACCACCACATTATTACATTCTCTCTGGCCTGCGCCCCTCACATAAAACAGGTCCTCATAGGGAATCATATGGCAAGAAACTGGAGCAGGGCCAACCTCAGTGAGTTCTGCTCCTTACTTAATGCTTCATCTCCTATTGAACAGGACTCCTTAGATAGTCAGGCTACCAGTATTAAACATTGGCTTGAATCAGCCAGCGACAACGTCGCACCCTTTAGGCAAATCAAACTGAAGCGCCCCGACGACGCCCAGTGATGGTTCTCGGACGAACTAAAAAATAAGAAACTTACACTCAGGCAGGCTGAACGTAGCTGGAGACGAGACTACGCCCCCAGAAAAAAAAGCTCCATTTGTGGCGCTGCTTAAAGACTACAAACAATCAATTCTCCAGGCCAAAACTACATATTTGTCCCTGAAGATCACCAATTCTGCTACCAAGACCAAAGACATATTCTCCATAGTTGAGGAGCTCTCACACCCGGACAGAGTAACAATTAAGCCCCTCTCTTCTCAAACTCTCTGTGACTCCCTCAACCTATACTTCACGGAAAAGATTGCCACAATCAAAAGCAGCATCCTTTCCCCCACACCCCCTACCACCCCTGTCACCACCATTAAAAACGCCCAGGTAGTGGACCAAATACCACTAATGTCCAAGGATGAGTTCATCGCTCTATTAAAAAAGGTTGGTTCAGGCTCCCCCACAGACTGTTGCCCATCTCAATTCCTACAAGAAGTCTTTGCCACTTGCCCTAACCCCCTCTTGCACTCCTCAACAATTCTCCCAGACTAGGCTCAGTTCCTGACTCCTTTAAGATAGCTGAAGTCGTCCCTATTCTGAAAAAAAACAATGCTGACCCTACCCTGATGAGCAATTTTCGTCCCATCTCGCTGCTCCCTTACCTTAGCAAGCAGCTTGAGGCTCATGTCACCAACTTCCTCAGCTTTTTCATTGAACATTTTCAGTTCCTTGACCCCCAACAAGCAGGCTTTAGGCCAGCACATTCTACTGAGTTAGTCATTCTCTCAGTCATGGATGAACTGAGGAGGGGGGCCGACCACAACATCAGTCAAGCCTTGGTGCTCCTGGATTTGTCGGCCGCCTTTGACACGGTCGACCACAACATCTTGATCGACTGTGTCAGCGACGCCGGCATCCAGGGTTCGGCTCTTAGGTGGATTTCCTCCTTCCTCAGTAACCGACACCAGGCCGTCTGCCTTTCCAACTCCCCTGCTGAAAAAGGTAAGCTGGCCAGCGGTGTCCCCCAGGGATCCTCCCTTTCCCCCCTTCTTTTTAACCTGTACCTGACTCCCCTTATTCGGTCCCTGCGCGGAAGCAAGGTCACTGCATTTAACTACGCAGACGACATCCAGCTGGTGTTTGACATTGACTCATCAGATCACTCAATCAACAACTTCCAGTCCACCATGTGCCTCATTAGCGACTGGATGGTGGCCAATCATTTAAAACTCAACCCTGACAAGACCGAGCTGATCCTGACTGGAGGCCCCTCCAACCCGTGGAATTCTAACTTTTGGCTCCCCCTCCTAGACACTCCCCCCTGCCCTGCTGAATCTGCAAAAAGCTTGGAGGTTATAATCTGTAAAGACCTATCCATGAAGTCCCAGATTAGCACAGTGGTATCATCCTGCTTTTTCCACCTCCACAGAATTGAAAAGATCTCTGGATTCTTAACCACAGAGGCCTTAACCCTTGCTCTTCTGGCCCTGGTCATCTCCTGCATTGATTATGCCAACTCACTTTACGTTGGCATCCCTGCCTACCAGCTCCGCCGTCTGCAACTGGTACAGAACCAGGCTGCCAGACTAATTTTCCACCAACCTAGACACCATCATGTTCGCCCCCTGCTTAAAAGTCTTCACTGGCTCCCGGGGGCCAAACGCTGCGAATTCAAACTAGGCTGCATTACCTTCAAAGCATTGGCCGGCCTCAGCCCAGCCTTCACTTTCTCTTTGATCCACCGCTATCTCCCCTCTCGTAAACTTCGCTCCTCCCACTTGGCTCTGCTCACAACTCCCACTTTCAAACGTAAGAAACACGGTGGTCTTTTTTTTTTCGTCCTCATTTGCCACCTAGGTTCTAAATAAGCAATCTATAGGTTTATAAGCGTTGTGCTGCCTCAGTTGTTTCAACTAGTGGGGACAGTAATGGAGCGTGGGCCTCGTCCCTCAGCAACTAAACTTAAACCATAACGATCACTGGAATAAAACCATACGGAGGTCACTGGAGTACAGCCAAGATGCTGGTGAGAGCATATGGACGCGGCTATGCCCAATAATGGGATCGATGGCTTAATCATTGGACCTGGGGGGGGGAGAAAAAAAAAACCCAGGTACTCAATGGTCCCATTTCAGCAAATGCCAGAAAGATGTTTTTTCCGGGATCCCTACTCTGGCCAAGTCCAGCTTGGAAACCTGCAAGGCCGAAGCGTACCAATCATTAATAGAGGGAGGAAAAGAGCCTTTCCATTTCCTGCATATCTCCCTCCTAGCGAGCAGGATAGAATAAAAAATTAACTTCCTCTCAGAAGAAGGAACCCCTTCAAAAAGACCAAAAATGACTGAGGCAATATTGGAGCCGACAGATATTGAAAGAGTCTTACTTATGTCATCCCAAAAACGGGTTAAGTGAGGGCACTCAAAAAACATATGAATTTCAGAAGCGGCCAACAGCCCACATCTCGCGCAGGCCACCGCCTTTCCATGTGTGAATTTAGAAAGCTTAAGTAGTGAATAATACGCTCGGTGAATGGTAAAAATATGGTTCCTGTGTAACCAGGCAGGTTTCACGATGTCCCACATCATTCTACATGATGCACTCCAAAGATCTTGCAAATTAGAGTTGGAAACAAACGAGGACCAAAGCGTATCCGGCAATAGGAATTCTCCATCCATTTTTTCCAAGATTAAATTATACCAGACTGAGATCTCCTTTTTGGTGGGAGGTTTATCAGCTAGAGGGGTTATAAGGTAGCTATAGACACCCAAGGGGAATTTACCTCCTCGCGGAAGTTGAACAGAGTATGCACGAGACCAGCTGGAAAATGTGCAAATATTTAAGCCTAGAAAAATTTGGGCCAATTTTATTACTTAAACTGTCCCAAGGAAGCAAGTCCCCTTCAACAAATAGATTGCCCCAAACCTCCAACCCCGCCTCTCTTATCGGTACGGCAAGTACGTCCCCCAGCCAGGCAGGGCTGTCTGGAAGGTCCCACAGAGGTGTCCTACTTCCATAGTACCCTATTTTAATAGCCTTGGATATCTGGGCCCAAGTTCTTGCCATACCTCGTAAGATTTTCAGCGTAACTTTTTTTTAAAACTTGGGGTCCCTGAATTTAAAGAGAAAGCCTGACCGGCCCACACCTTCTGCCTCCAACAACATTAAATACATAGGCCCCACTCCATGATTAGCTGGATTTTTTAGTAACATCCTGGCATGAGAAAGCTGAAAAGCCCAGGCATAAGCCTGAAGATCCGGGGCAGCGAGTCCCCCCTTCTCCCTACGCCTCCTGATTTTTTTCCAGGAAATTCTTGGAAGATGTTTATTCCAAATAAAGAAGTTAATATCGAACTGTGGTTTTTTAATAAGGCTGGAGTCAAAATGTAAAGGAATAGTATTAAACAAAAAAGAAATCTTTGGTAAAATGGACATTTTGACAAGGTTGACCCTTCCCAATAGAGAAAGTGGGAGGTGAGCCCATAATTGAAGCAGCTTACGACATTCTTTTGCCACCTTTGAGAAATTGTTGGTTGCGATCTGATCAATATCTCCTACAATATCCAAGCCCAGATACCTCAACCCTTTCCCCGGCCTAATGTTGGAGCTAAATGTACTCTGGTCGATATTCCAAGTCAACATCTCAGTCTTTAGTGTGTTGACTTCATAACCGGACACCTCCCCGAATTCCGAGGCCAACTTAAATATTTCAGGAAGGGCCGTGCATGCATCAGAGGTAAAAATGAGAATATCGTCGGCATAGAGTGCCACCTTTCTCTCCCAACCCCTGTATGCGAACGCCTTGTTGTTAAAATTGTCCCTCAAACTCTAGGCAAATGGTTCAGCGTATAGATCGAACAGGAGTGAAGAGAGCGGGCAGCCCTGCCGCGTTCCCCTCGAGGTGTTAAAAGGATCTGATAATAGACCGTTAACCAGAACACAGGCACTAGGGTTCTGGTAAAGAAGACCAATTGCATGACGAAATTTCTCACCCACGTTGAATTTTGCCAAGGCCTCCGACAGATACATCCAATTGACCCTGTCGAAGGCCTTGGTGGCCTCCAACATAAGGACCGCCAAGGGAAGAGAATGTAGAACGGCTATATCTATAGCTCCGATTAAATCAAAAGTTAATTCATACAACTGCCTGCCCTTAACGAACCCTTTCTGGTCACTATGTAAAATAGTGGGAGCAACTAGGGCCAGTCTCTTTGCCAGAATTGAGGAAAATATCTTGTAGTCCCCGTTTAGGATTGAAATAGGTCTGTACGAACCACAAGCAGTTGACGGCTTCCCTGGTTTTAAAATCACGGTTATGGAAGCATTATCCCATGACACTGGAGGACGTACCCCGTTCAGCAGAATCTCATTAAACAAAATTACCAGAAAAGGGACAAATTCCTGCTCCAGAGCTCTATAAATTTCAGCCGGAAGGCAGTCCGGTCCTGGCGCTTTGCCCTTCTTGGCATTCTGAATAGCTTCCCTCACCTCTTCTTCCGAAATTCTGCTTTCTAGCATAGCACTCTGATCATCAGAAATACTTGGGAGGGAAATTTTACTTAGCCAGCCCTTAATAATATCAGGTTCAAGCCTCTTGTCCTCAAGATAGATAGATTGATAGAAATCTCTAAAGGCTGACCTAATATCAACGTCTAGGGACAAAGGGATCTCATTGACTTTAATCAGGTCAATGTTGTTACGGACCTGATCCGTTTTTGCTTTCCATGCCAGTAACTTCCCAGCTCCCTCCCCATACTGGAAGTGGGCAATTTTACTGGCATCCCACCTTTCTTGTACTCGTTGGTTGAGAATAGAAGCTAATTGGCCCTTTAAAGAGAGTAATTTATCCCGCAGAGGTGTTAAGACGACATCCACAGAAGCAGAGTTAGCGTCAATGTCGAGCTGAGTCTTAGCTATACTTGCCTCCACTGAAACCACGGCCTCTCTATACCCCCCTCCTTCTATAGGCCACTTTACCTGTAATTAGACCTCCCAAGAACGCCTTAAGAGAATCCCACACTATTCCGATGCCAGCTGAGCCTGAATTTACCTCTAGGAAAAAAGCCACCTCATTTTTTAGAAAGCTGACGTCGTCAGAATGGGAGAGAAAAGTGCGATCGAACGACCAAGACCTGACAGGAGTAGAGAAAGGGGTTGTGAGTTCCAACACTACTGCTGAATGATCCGATAAATGCAACAGGAGATATTTAATATCCTTAACAGCGTCAACTAACCTCAGGTGGATTAATATAAAATCAATCCTGGACTGATGATGGTACTTGTAGTTCCTAAAAGAGATACCCTGCTGTTGACCTGCCCTTAATCTCCAAATATCCACATATCCGTACTGCTTCATTACTCCCAGCAAGTAGGATCTTATTTTTGAGGGTACCCGGGATCTATTCTTGTGTGATTTGTCTAGGACAGGGTCTAGGACAATATTAAAATCACCGGCAAGTATCACAGGTTCGGGGAACAACAAAAGCTGTGAAAAAATGACTTCCAAGGATGATGGATCGTCTTGATTGGGACCATAGTACCCTACAATCGTTAGGTGGGCACCCAAAACAGACAGAGAGGCAATAACCCATCTACCAGCAGGGTCTACCTTTGAATCTAAGACCTTAGCCCTAAGTTGTTTCTGGAAGATGAGTGATACTCCTCTGGAGGTCAAAGACTGTGATGTTGAAATTGCGAAGTCAATCCATTTATTCGCTTTCACTAAAATGTCAATCTCGGCTTGGATCAAGTGTGTCTCTTGGAGTAAGATGACCTGTGCATCTGAGTCCCGGAGATACTGCATCAAAGTTCTGGCCCTAGATTTAGTACGGAGGCCATTGATGTTCCAAGACAATAACTTTAGTCTAGCCATGACCACTATCCAAAACTCCGCTCAGCCTTAATTTAATACAAGGGCCAGCATTAAGCTGCCCACCCCCTAAGAAAAATGGCATCACAATATGCAAGCACAATTGGCGAACATAAAAAGAAGAGGCAAAAGATTGGCAAATGAGGTATTTTATGTAAATTCCCCCCCCAAACCCGTGACCCGACCCCCCTCCCCTCCCCCACCCATGGAGAACCCGTGGTGTATCTAACCGGATCAAGTCCAGTAGATGGCACCCCTTTCTTCAAGCTCCCGCTGCCAGTCCTGAACCCAGAACCCAGTGAAACAGAAAAAGTAGGAGATTCCCTACTGTAATAAACAACCTGCCAAGAAATAAATAAGAATGTGCACTCTATGAAAAAAAATGTATATTCTTCTTTTCATATTTTCTCTTTTTTTTCTCTAAATTTTATGTTTAGAAGTGTTGTTATTTTTTTTTTTTAATTCAGCTGTTCCTGTGCCTACCCATTACCAAACAATGAAAGGTAGTTGTCTGCGTCGATGATAACATAGACGTTTCCTAGTTAACCCATGTCAGCAATGTGACCAAACCCTATTTACCCGAAGCCCTCCCGCCCAGATCTAATAGGAGCTCATCTGCTGCTTGGACAGATCTAATATTCGTCATCTTATTATTGTGCATGACCTTTAGTGTAGCTGGGAACACAAGCTGGGCAGTTGCGCCCAGCTTCCTAAAGGCGTCCAATCGCCTCCCGAACTCCCACTGTTTCTCTAGCGTGGCTCTAGATAGATCTGACCTAACAAGGAAGGTGAACCCCTTACCGGGTAAAGACTTCTGCTTTAGAGCTAGGTTTAAGATCTGCTCTTTGAGGGCATATGTATGGAAGTTGACAAGAATCTTGCGTGGTTTCGACCTCTGAGGGTTCTGTCTAAATGGGTCCCTGTGGACCCTTTGAATGTCAATTGTCAACTCCTCCAAAGTCTGATCCAAACATAATGCTCCCTTTAGTAAGTGTACGACATACTTCTTGACATCAGCACCTTCTGATCCCTCAGGAATATTAAGAATGCGGATGTTCCCCCTTCTCGCGTTGTTCTCCAGCCCTTCCATCCTGTCTAACAGAGCCTGGTCCTCTTTCTTGAGTTTACTAATGTCCTCTTCTGATTTATCTAAATGTAAAGACACTGTGGTCTTAGATTCTCTTTTCTTGCCCCCTTCTGTTGGCATTCACTCCCCCTGGAACTTATATTAACTACATCCTATACCCACTTCAGATCCCACCTGAAAACTCTGCTGTTCTGTCAGGCCTACGAGTAACGCAATGCCCTCCTCTCACTCCTTTGCTGCTGGTTCTGCTGCCCCCCGTTCACAGCGCCATGAAACCGTCTGGTGTAAGTGCGCTTTAAAAATAATTTTAACATAACATAACAAAAGCCCTTAAATTGATATTTACTATGCCACACAGAGCCACCTCGCGTAGCTCTGCACGGCAGAGTAAACCTGGAGTTATGCAAAGCAGCTCAAGTCTCCTCCATGAGTTACTCTGCCCTGGGAAGGCGTTCCATGTGTGGAGCATTGGGTGTTCCCGTGCATCCCCCATGGAAATTGATGCAATCCCGTGGAAGGCATTATGAGGAGAAATATGTGTATTTCTCCTTGTTTTTCCCTCTTTCTATGTGTGCTGCATCCGGCAGCACATGTAGAATGAGTTAAACGCCTCGAGGAATGTATTTGGGCCAGACGGTGTCTCTTTCTTCCTGCACAAAATACAGTCCTGCCTGCAACACAGACACCCTTGGACCACTGGCGCTGGGAAGCCACTACTGCGCCGGCCCAGAGCGAGAGAGCCGGAATGCGCCGTATCTTAGCAGATATGGCGCGTTCCTGCCCTCTCCATTTCATGCAGCGCAGCACAAGTTGTCTTGCTGCGTTGAGCTGCATCAAATGTTAGTAAATCTGCCCCAGTGTGTGTGTCGGAGTTCGTGATGGAATCCAGTTTGTGTGGTCATCTGAAATAATAGAGACTGCCCAAGTCACAGGTGACTGGCCCTTTGTACCTTCCTCTCCCCTTAAATTATTATCGCCTAATCTGCATCTCTAAGAGGTAAGCAGTTTTGCCTGAGTAGGTTGGAACCAGCTCAAGAGAGGCTCCTGTTATCCATGCTCCGGCATGAGCTCATCATACAGATGCCTTGCAGTCTGTGATTGAAGGAGTTCACCAGGATGTGAAGATTGTAGTGGAGGTGATTGGTCTGATCATCTTGACCAATTGGGACCATCGGTACGCTGACCATTAAATGGTTCCAGGAACTGTGCAGCTGTAGACTCGAGGAGGACAGAAATCAAGGGACAGATTAAGGGCCCGACTGAGACTTCAGTGGACGTGTTACTACTTTGTCACAAACATGAAAGATACCTCATTTGCCACATTATATAAGAAAATGATTTACAATTTTACTTGTAATACGACGGACAGGACCTCCGTCATGTTTGTGACAGAGTGAACCTTCCGCCGAGATCTAAATCAAGGCCTAAGTCTTTACTCTTTACTCTTTACTCTTTACTCTTTACTCTTTACTCTGTACTCTTTACTCTGTACTCTGTACTCTGTACTCTTTACTCTTTACTCTTTACTCTTTACTCTTTACTCTTTACTCTTTACTCTTTACTCTTTACTCTGTACTCTTTACTCTGTACTCTTTACTCTGTACTCTTTACTCTGTACTCTTTACTCTGTACTCTTTACTCTGTACTCTTTACTCTGTACTCTTTACTCTTTACTCTTTACTCTGTACTCTTTACTCTGTACTCTGTACTCTTTACTCTGTACTCTGTACTCTTTACTCTTTACTCTTTACTCTTTACTCTTTACTCTTTACTCTTTACTCTTTACTCTTTACTCTTTACTCTGTACTCTTTACTCTGTACTCTTTACTCTGTGCTCTTTACTCTTTGCTCTTTGCTCTTTGCTCTTTGCTCTTTACTCTTTACTCTTTGCTCTTTGCTCTTTGCTCTTTACTCTTTACTCTGTACTCTTTACTCTGTACTCTTTACTCTGTACTCTTTACTCTGTACTCTTTACTCTGTACTCTTTACTCTGTACTCTGTGCTCTTTGCTCTTTACTCTTTGCTCTTTGCTCTTTGCTCTTTACTCTTTACTCTTTACTCTTTACTCTGTACTCTTTACTCTTTGCTCTTTACTCTTTGCTCTTTGCTCTTTGCTCTTTACTCTTTACTCTTTACTCTGTACTCTTTACTCTTTACTCTGTACTCTTTACTCTGTACTCTTTACTCTTTACTCTGTACTCTGTACTCTGTGCTCTTTGCTCTTTGCTCTTTGCTCTTTGCTCTTTGCTCTGTACTCTTTGCTCTTTGCTCTTTGCTCTTTACTCTTTACTCTTTACTCTGTACTCTGTACTCTTTACTCTGTACTCTTTACTCTTTACTCTTTACTCTTTGCTCTTTGCTCTTTACTCTTTACTCTTTGCTCTTTGCTCTTTACTCTTTACTCTTTACTCTTTGCTCTTTACTCTTTACTCTTTACTCTTTACTCTTTACTCTGTACTCTGTACTCTGTACTCTTTACTCTGTACTCTTTACTCTTTACTCTTTACTCTTTACTCTTTGCTCTTTGCTCTTTGCTCTTTGCTCTTTACTCTTTGCTCTTTGCTCTTTGCTCTTTGCTCTTTACTCTTTACTCTTTACTCTGTACTCTGTACTCTGTACTCTTTACTCTTTACTCTTTACTCTTTACTCTTTACTCTTTACTCTTTACTCTTTACTCTTTACTCTGTACTCTGTACTCTGTACTCTTTACTCTTTACTCTTTACTCTTTACTCTTTACTCTTTACTTTTTACGATACCTCTTGACCAACTAGGACCAATCTAGGCCCAGAATCCTGCTAGAAGTGCTGCTGGACTGCCGTGCAGGGGAAAGCGTCCTTGCTGCTGTGAAGAGTCCATTGAACAGCGCCCCACAGAGGAGAGTCTGTTTGGAAACAGTCCAGGAGTCCAACTGCTTCTGAGGACCTAAGTTAATGCTTGCAAGGTCTGCAGCACTCCAGGATATGAGGATGTCCAGCTGCTTCGATAGAGCGCTTGCAAGGTCTGCGGCACTCCAGGATATGAGGATGTCCAGCTGCTTCGATAGAGCGCTTGCAAGGTCTGCGGCACTCCAGGATATGAGGATGTCCAGCTGCTTCGCATGAGCATTTGTTAGGTCTGCGGCACTCCAGGATATGAGGATGTCCAACTGCTTCGCATGAGCATTTGTTAGGTCTGCGGCGCTCCAGGATATGAGGATGTCCAGCTGCTTTGCATGAGCGAGTGCAAGGTCTGCAGCACTCCAGGATATGAGGATGTCTAGCTGCTTCGATAGAGCGCTTGCAAGGTCTGCGGCACTCCAGGATATGAGGATGTCTAGCTGCTTCGATAGAGCGCTTGCAAGGTCTGCTGCACTCCAGGATATGAGGTTGTCTAGCTGCTTCGCATGAGTGCTTGCAAGGTCTGCGGCACCCCAGGATATGAGGATGTCCAACTGCTTCGATAGAGCGCTTGCAAGGTCTGCTGCACTCCAGGATATGAGGATGTCCAGCTGCTTCGAAGGAGCGCTTGCAAGGTCTGCAGCACTCCAGGATATGAGGATGTCCAGCTGCTTCGAATGAGCGCTTGCAAGGTCTGCGGCACTCCAGGATATGAGGATGTGTAGCTGCTTCGCATGAGCGAGTGCAAGGTTTGCGGCACTCCAGGATATGAGGATGTCTAGCTGCTTCGATAGAGAGCGTGCAAGGACTGCGGCACTCCAGGATATGAGGATGTCCAGCTGCTTCGCATGAGCGCTTGCAAGGTCTGCAGCGCTCCAGGATATGAGGATGTCCAACTGCTTCGCATGAGCGCTTGCAAGGTCTGCAGCACTCCAGGATATGAGGATGTGTAGCTGCTTCGATAGAGCGCTTGCAAGGTCTGCTGCACTCCAGGATATGAGGATGTGTAGCTGCTTCGAATGAGCGCTTGCAAGGTCTGCGGCACCCCAGGATATGAGGATGTGTAGCTGCTTCGAATGAGCGCTTGCAAGGTCTGCGGCGCCCCAGGATATGAGGATGTCTAGCTGCTTCGATAGAGAGCGTGCAAGGACTGCGGCACTCCAGGATATGAGGATGTCCAGCTGCTTCGATAGAGAGCGTGCAAGGACTGCGGCACTCCAGGATATGAGGATGTGTAGCTGCTTCGAATGAGCGCTTGCAAGGTCTGCGGCACCCCAGGATATGAGGATGTGTAGCTGCTTCGAATGAGCGCTTGCAAGGTCTGCGGCGCCCCAGGATATGAGGATGTCTAGCTGCTTCGATAGAGAGCGTGCAAGGACTGCGGCACTCCAGGATATGAGGATGTCCAGCTGCTTCGATAGAGAGCGTGCAAGGACTGCGGCACTCCAGGATATGAGGATGTCTAGCTGCTTCGATAGAGAGCGTGCAAGGACTGCGGCACTCCAGGATATGAGGATGTCCAGCTGCTTCGCATGAGCGCTTGCAAGGTCTGCAGCGCTCCAGGATATGAGGATGTCCAACTGCTTCGCATGAGCGCTTGCAAGGTCTGCAGCACTCCAGGATATGAGGATGTGTAGCTGCTTCGATAGAGCGCTTGCAAGGCCTGCGGCACCCCAGGATATGAGGATTTCCAGCTGCTTCGATAGAGCGCTTGCAAGGTCTGCTGCACTCCAGGATATGAGGATGTCCAGCTGCTTCGCATGAGCGCTTGCAAGGTCTGCAGCGCTCCAGGATATGAGGATGTGTAGCTGCTTCGATAGAGCGCTTGCAAGGTCTGCGGCACTCCAGGATATGAGGATGTGTAGCTGCTTCGCATGAGTGCTTGCAAGGACTGCTGCGCTCCAGGATATGAGGATGTCTAGCTGCTTCGCATGAGTGCTTGCAAGCTCTGCAGCACTCCAGGATATGAGGATGTGTAGCTGCTTCGATAGAGCGCTTGCAAGGCCTGCGGCGCCCCAGGATATGAGGATGTCCAGCTGCTTCGCATGAGCGCTTGCAAGGTCTGCAGCGCTCCAGGATATGAGGATGTCCAACTGCTTCGCATGAGCGCTTGCAAGGTCTGCAGCACTCCAGGATATGAGGATGTCCAACTGCTTCGCATGAGCATTTGTTAGGTCTGCGGCGCTCCAGGATATGAGGATGTCTAGCTGCTTCGCATGAGTGCTTGCAAGCTCTGCAGCACTCCAGGATATGAGGATGTGTAGCTGCTTCGATAGAGCGCTTGCAAGGCATGCGGCACCCCAGGATATGAGGATGTCCAGCTGCTTCGATAGAGCGCTTGCAAGGTCTGCTGCACTCCAGGATATGAGGATGTGTAGCTGCTTCGATAGAGCGCTTGCAAGGCCTGCGGCGCCCCAGGATATGAGGATGTCCA
The DNA here is from genome assembly GCF_964261635.1 of Lissotriton helveticus. Classification (NCBI taxonomy): domain Eukaryota; kingdom Metazoa; phylum Chordata; class Amphibia; order Caudata; family Salamandridae; genus Lissotriton; species Lissotriton helveticus. The sequence continues at coordinate 1,737,775 of NC_136069.1, read as the reverse complement.
GCTGCTTCACATGAGCGCTTGCAAGGTCTGCTGCACTCCAGGATATGAGGATGTGTAGCTGCTTCGCATGAGCGCTTGCAAGCTCTGCAGCGCTCCAGGATATGAGGATGTCCAGCTGCTTCGCATGAGCGCTTGCAAGGTCTGCTGCACTCCAGGATATGAGGATGTGTAGCTGCTTCGATAGAGCGCTTGCAAGGCCTGCGGCGCCCCAGGATATGAGGATGTCCAGCTGCTTCGCATGAGCGCTTGCAAGGTCTGCAGCGCTCCAGGATATGAGGATGTCCAACTGCTTCGCATGAGCGCTTGCAAGGTCTGCAGCGCTCCAGGATATGAGGATGTCCAACTGCTTCGCATGAGCATTTGTTAGGTCTGCGGCGCTCCAGGATATGAGGATGTCTAGCTGCTTCGCATGAGCATTTGTTAGGTCTGCGGCGCTCCAGGATATGAGGATGTCCAGCTGCTTCGCATGAGCGCTTGCAAGGTCTGCAGCGCTCCAGGATATGAGGATGTCCAACTGCTTCGCATGAGCATTTGTTAGGTCTGCGGCGCTCCAGGATATGAGGATGTCTAGCTGCTTCGCATGAGTGCTTGCAAGCTCTGCAGCACTCCAGGATATGAGGATGTCTAGCTGCTTCGATAGAGCGCTTGCAAGGCCTGCGGCACCCCAGGATATGAGGATGTCCAGCTGCTTCGCATGAGCGCCTGCAAGGTCTGCAGCACTCCAGGATATGAGGTTGTCTACCTGCTTCAATAGAGCGCTTGAAAGCTCTGCAGCACTCCAGGATATGAGGATGTCCAGCTGCTTTGATAGAGCGCTTGCAAAGTCTGTGTAACTCTAGGATATGAGTTTGTCTAGTTTGTCTAGCTGCTTCACATGAGCGCTTGCAAGGTCTGCTGCACTCCAGGATATGAGGATGTGTAGCTGCTTCGATAGAGCGCTTGCAAGGCCTGCGGCGCCCCAGGATATGAGGATGTCCAGCTGCTTCACATGAGCGCTTGCAAGGTCTGCAGCGCTCCAGGATATGAGGATGTCCAACTGCTTCGCATGAGCGCTTGCAAGGTCTGCAGCACTCCAGGATATGAGGATGCCCAACTGCTTCGCATGAGCATTTGTTAGGTCTGCGGCGCTCCAGGATATGAGGATGTCTAGCTGCTTCGCATGAGTGCTTGCAAGCTCTGCAGCACTCCAGGATATGAGGATGTGTAGCTGCTTCGATAGAGCGCTTGCAAGGCCTGCGGCACCCCAGGATATGAGGATGTCCAGCTGCTTCGCATGAGCGCTTGCAAGGTCTGCAGCGCTCCAGGATATGAGGATGTCCAGCTGCTTCACATGAGCGCTTGCAAGGTCTGCAGCACTCCAGGATATGAGGATGTGTAGCTGCTTCGATAGAGCGCTTGCAAGGCCTGCGGCGCCCCAGGATATGAGGATGTCCAGCTGCTTCGCATGAGCGCTTGCAAGGTCTGCAGCGCTCCAGGATATGAGGATGTCCAACTGCTTCGCATGAGCGCTTGCAAGGTCTGCAGCGCTTCAGGATATGAGGATGTCCAACTGCTTCGCATGAGCATTTGTTAGGTCTGCGGCGCTCCAGGATATGAGGATGTCTAGCTGCTTCGCATGAGCATTTGTTAGGTCTGCGGCGCTCCAGGATATGAGGATGTCTAGCTGCTTCGCATGAGTGCTTGCAAGCTCTGCAGCACTCCAGGATATGAGGATGTGTAGCTGCTTCGATAGAGCGCTTGCAAGGCCTGCGGCACCCCAGGATATGAGGATGTCCAGCTGCTTCGCATGAGCGCTTGCAAGGTCTGCAGCGCTCCAGGATATGAGGATGTCCAACTGCTTCGCATGAGCGCTTGCAAGGTCTGCGGCGCTCCAGGATATGAGGATGTGTAGCTGCTTCACATGAGCATTTGTTAGGTCTGCGGCGCTCCAGGAAATGAGGATGTCCAGCTGCTTCACATGAGCGCTTGCAAGGTCTGCTGCACTCCAGGATATGAGGATGTGTAGCTGCTTCGATAGAGCGCTTGCAAGGCCTGCGGCGCCCCAGGATATGAGGATGTCCAGCTGCTTCGCATGAGCGCTTGCAAGGTCTGCAGCGCTCCAGGATATGAGGTTGTCCAACTGCTTCGCATGAGCGCTTGCAAGGTCTGCAGCGCTCCAGGATATGAGGATGTCCAACTGCTTCGCATGAGCGCTTGCAAGGTCTGCTGCACTCCAGGATATGAGGATGTGTAGCTGCTTCGCATGAGCGCTTGCAAGGTCTGCAGCGCTCCAGGATATGAGGATGTCCAACTGCTTCGCATGAGCGCTTGCAAGGTCTGCAGCGCTCCAGGATATGAGGATGTCCAACTGCTTCGCATGAGCATTTGTTAGGTCTGCGGCGCTCCAGGATATGAGGATGTCTAGCTGCTTCGCATGAGTGCTTGCAAGCTCTGCAGCACTCCAGGATATGAGGATGTGTAGCTGCTTCGATAGAGCGCTTGCAAGGCCTGCGGCACCCCAGGATATGAGGATGTCCAGCTGCTTCGCATGAGCGCTTGCAAGGTCTGCAGCGCTCCAGGATATGAGGATGTCCAACTGCTTCGCATGAGCGCTTGCAAGGTCTGCGGCGCTCCAGGATATGAGGATGTGTAGCTGCTTCACATGAGCATTTGTTAGGTCTGCGGCGCTCCAGGAAATGAGGATGTCCAGCTGCTTCACATGAGCGCTTGCAAGGTCTGCTGCACTCCAGGATATGAGGATGTGTAGCTGCTTCGATAGAGCGCTTGCAAGGCCTGCGGCGCCCCAGGATATGAGGATGTCCAGCTGCTTCGCATGAGCGCTTGCAAGGTCTGCAGCGCTCCAGGATATGAGGATGTCCAACTGCTTCGCATGAGCGCTTGCAAGGTCTGCAGCGCTCCAGGATATGAGGATGTCCAACTGCTTCGCATGAGCGCTTGCAAGGTCTGCTGCACTCCAGGATATGAGGATGTGTAGCTGCTTCGCATGAGCGCTTGCAAGGTCTGCAGCGCTCCAGGATATGAGGATGTCCAACTGCTTCGCATGAGCGCTTGCAAGGTCTGCAGCGCTCCAGGATATGAGGATGTCCAACTGCTTCGCATGAGCATTTGTTAGGTCTGCGGCGCTCCAGGATATGAGGATGTCTAGCTGCTTCGCATGAGTGCTTGCAAGCTCTGCAGCACTCCAGGATATGAGGATGTGTAGCTGCTTCGATAGAGCGCTTGCAAGGCCTGCGGCACCCCAGGATATGAGGATGTCCAGCTGCTTCGCATGAGCGCTTGCAAGGTCTGCAGCGCTCCAGGATATGAGGATGTCCAACTGCTTCGCATGAGCGCTTGCAAGGTCTGCGGCGCTCCAGGATATGAGGATGTGTAGCTGCTTCGATAGAGCGCTTGCAAGGCCTGCGGCGCCCCAGGATATGAGGATGTCCAGCTGCTTCGCATGAGCGCTTGCAAGGTCTGCAGCGCTCCAGGATATGAGGATGTCCAACTGCTTCGCATGAGCGCTTGCAAGGTCTGCGGCGCTCCAGGATATGAGGATGTCCAACTGCTTCGCATGAGCATTTGTTAGGTCTGCGGCGCTCCAGGATATGAGGATGTCTAGCTGCTTCGCATGAGCATTTGTTAGGTCTGCGGCACTCCAGGATATGAGGATGTCTAGCTGCTTCGCATGAGTGCTTGCAAGCTCTGCAGCACTCCAGGATATGAGGATGTGTAGCTGCTTCGATAGAGCGCTTGCAAGGCCTGCGGCACTCCAGGATATGAGGATGTCTAGCTGCTTCGATAGAGCGCTTGCAAGGCCTGCGGCACCCCAGGATATGAGGATGTCCAGCTGCTTCGCATGAGCGCTTGCAAGGTCTGCAGCGCTCCAGGATATGAGGATGTCCAACTGCTTCGCATGAGCGCTTGCAAGGTCTGCGGCGCTCCAGGATATGAGGATGTGTAGCTGCTTCGATAGAGCGCTTGCAAGGCCTGCGGCGCCCCAGGATATGAGGATGTCCAGCTGCTTCGCATGAGCGCTTGCAAGGTCTGCAGCGCTCCAGGATATGAGGATGTCCAACTGCTTCGCATGAGCGCTTGCAAGGTCTGCGGCGCTCCAGGATATGAGGATGTCCAACTGCTTCGCATGAGCATTTGTTAGGTCTGCGGCGCTCCAGGATATGAGGATGTCTAGCTGCTTCGATAGAGCGCTTCCAAGGTCTGCGGCACTCCAGGATATGAGGATGTCTAGCTGCTTCGATAGAGCGCTTGCAAGGTCTGCGGCACTCCAGGATATGAGGATGTCTAGCTGCTTCGATAGAGCGCTTGCAAGGTCTGCTGCACTCCAGGATATGAGGTTGTCTAGCTGCTTCGCATGAGTGCTTGCAAGGTCTGCGGCGCTCCAGGATATGAGGTTGTCTAGCTGCTTCGCATGAGTGCTTGCAAGATCTGCAGCTCTCCAGGATATGAGGTTGTCTAGCTGCTTCGCATGAGTGCTTGCAAGGACTGCTGCACTCCAGGATATGAGGTTGTCTAGCTGCTTCGCATGAGTGCTTGCAAGGACTGCTGCACTCCAGGATATGAGGTTGTCTAGCTGCTTCGCATGAGTGCTTGCAAGGACTGCTGCACTCCAGGATATGAGGTTGTCTAGCTGCTTCGCATGAGTGCTTGCAAGGACTGCGGCACTCCAGGATATGAGGTTGTCTAGCTGCTTCGCATGAGCGAGTGCAAGGTCTGCGGCACTCCAGGATATGGGGATGTCTCGCTGCTTCGCATGAGCGCCTGCAAGGTCTGCAGCACTCCAGGATATGAGGTTGTCTACCTGCTTCAATAGAGCGCTTGAAAGCTCTGCAGCACTCCAGGATATGAGGATGTCCAGCTGCTTTGATAGAGCGCTTGCAAAGTCTGTGTAACTCTAGGATATGAGTTTGTCTAGTTTGTCTAGCTGCTTACATGAGCGCTTGCAAGGCCTGCGGCACCCCAGGATATGAGGATGCCCAACTGCTTCGCATGAGCATTTGTTAGGTCTGCGGCGCTCCAGGATATGAGGATGTCCAACTGCTTCGCATGAGCGCTTGCAAGGTCTGCAGCACTCCAGGATATGAGGATGCCCAACTGCTTCGCATGAGCATTTGTTAGGTCTGCGGCGCTCCAGGATATGAGGATGTCTAGCTGCTTCGCATGAGTGCTTGCAAGCTCTGCAGCACTCCAGGATATGAGGATGTGTAGCTGCTTCGATAGAGCGCTTGCAAGGCCTGCGGCACCCCAGGATATGAGGATGTCCAGCTGCTTCGCATGAGCGCTTGCAAGGTCTGCAGCGCTCCAGGATATGAGGATGTCCAGCTGCTTCACATGAGCGCTTGCAAGGTCTGCAGCACTCCAGGATATGAGGATGTGTAGCTGCTTCGATAGAGCGCTTGCAAGGCCTGCGGCGCCCCAGGATATGAGGATGTCCAGCTGCTTCGCATGAGCGCTTGCAAGGTCTGCAGCGCTCCAGGATATGAGGATGTCCAACTGCTTCGCATGAGCGCTTGCAAGGTCTGCAGCGCTCCAGGATATGAGGATGTCCAACTGCTTCGCATGAGCATTTGTTAGGTCTGCGGCGCTCCAGGATATGAGGATGTCCAACTGCTTCGCATGAGCATTTGTTAGGTCTGCAGCGCTCCAGGATATGAGGATGTCCAGCTGCTTCGCATGAGCGCTTGCAAGGTCTGCAGCGCTCCAGGATATGAGGATGTCCAACTGCTTCGCATGAGCGCTTGCAAGGTCTGCAGCGCTCCAGGATATGAGGATGTCCAACTGCTTCGCATGAGCATTTGTTAGGTCTGCGGCGCTCCAGGATATGAGGATGTCCAGCTGCTTCACATGAGCGCTTGCAAGGTCTGCTGCACTCCAGGATATGAGGATGTGTAGCTGCTTCGATAGAGCGCTTGCAAGGCCTGCGGCGCCCCAGGATATGAGGATGTCCAGCTGCTTCGCATGAGCGCTTGCAAGGTCTGCAGCGCTCCAGGATATGAGGATGTCCAACTGCTTCGCATGAGCGCTTGCAAGGTCTGCAGAGCTCCAGGATATGAGGATGTCCAACTGCTTCGCATGAGCATTTGTTAGGTCTGCGGCGCTCCAGGATATGAGGATGTCTAGCTGCTTCGCATGAGCATTTGTTAGGTCTGCGGCGCTCCAGGATATGAGGATGTCTAGCTGCTTCGCATGAGTGCTTGCAAGCTCTGCAGCACTCCAGGATATGAGGATGTGTAGCTGCTTCGATAGAGCGCTTGCAAGGCCTGCGGCACCCCAGGATATGAGGATGTCCAGCTGCTTCGCATGAGCGCTTGCAAGGTCTGCAGCGCTCCAGGATATGAGGATGTCCAACTGCTTCGCATGAGCGCTTGCAAGGTCTGCGGCGCTCCAGGATATGAGGATGTGTAGCTGCTTCGATAGAGCGCTTGCAAGGCCTGCGGCGCCCCAGGATATGAGGATGTCCAGCTGCTTCGCATGAGCGCTTGCAAGGTCTGCAGCGCTCCAGGATATGAGGATGTCCAACTGCTTCGCATGAGCGCTTGCTAGGTCTGCGGCGCTCCAGGATATGAGGATGTCCAACTGCTTCGCATGAGCATTTGTTAGGTCTGCGGCGCTCCAGGATATGAGGATGTCTAGCTGCTTCGCATGAGCATTTGTTAGGTCTGCGGCGCTCCAGGATATGAGGATGTCTAGCTGCTTCGCATGAGTGCTTGCAAGCTCTGCAGCACTCCAGGATATGAGGATGTGTAGCTGCTTCGATAGAGCGCTTGCAAGGCCTGCAGCGCCCCAGGATATGAGGATGTCCAGCTGCTTCGCATGAGCGCTTGCAAGGTCTGCAGCGCTCCAGGATATGAGGATGTCCAACTGCTTCGCATGAGCGCTTGCAAGGTCTGCGGCGCTCCAGGATATGAGGATGTGTAGCTGCTTCGATAGAGCGCTTGCAAGGCCTGCGGCGCCCCAGGATATGAGGATGTCCAGCTGCTTCGCATGAGCGCTTGCAAGGTCTGCAGCGCTCCAGGATATGAGGATGTCCAACTGCTTCGCATGAGCGCTTGCAAGGTCTGCGGCGCTCCAGGATATGAGGATGTCCAACTGCTTCGCATGAGCATTTGTTAGGTCTGCGGCGCTCCAGGATATGAGGATGTCTAGCTGCTTCGATAGAGCGCTTCCAAGGTCTGCGGCACTCCAGGATATGAGGATGTCTAGCTGCTTCGATAGAGCGCTTGCAAGGTCTGCGGCACTCCAGGATATGAGGATGTCTAGCTGCTTCGATAGAGCGCTTGCAAGGTCTGCTGCACTCCAGGATATGAGGTTGTCTAGCTGCTTCGCATGAGTGCTTGCAAGGTCTGCGGCGCTCCAGGATATGAGGATGTCTAGCTGCTTCGCATGAGCGCTTGCAAGATCTGCAGCTCTCCAGGATATGAGGTTGTCTAGCTGCTTCGCATGAGTGCTTGCAAGGACTGCTGCACTCCAGGATATGAGGTTGTCTAGCTGCTTCGCATGAGTGCTTGCAAGGACTGCTGCACTCCAGGATATGAGGTTTTCTAGCTGCTTCGCATGAGTGCTTGCAAGGACTGCGGCACTCCAGGATATGAGGTTGTCTAGCTGCTTCGCATGAGCGAGTGCAAGGTCTGCGGCACTCCAGGATATGGGGATGTCTAGCTGCTTCGCATGAGCGCCTGCAAGGTCTGCAGCACTCCAGGATATGAGGTTGTCTACCTGCTTCAATAGAGCGCTTGAAAGCTCTGCAGCACTCCAGGATATGAGGATGTCCAGCTGCTTTGATAGAGCGCTTGCAAAGTCTGTGTAACTCTAGGATATGAGTTTGTCTAGTTTGTCTAGCTGCTTACATGAGCGCTTGCAAGTTCTGCTGCACTCCAGGATATGAGGATGTGTAGCTGCTTCACATGAGCGAGTGCAAGGCCTGCGGCGCCCCAGGATATGAGGATGTGTAGCTGCTTCACATGAGCGAGTGCAAGGTCTGCGGCACTCCAGGATATGAGGATGTCTAGCTGCTTCACATGAGTGCTTGCAAGACGCTTTCTCTTACCTATTGCCAGTTTCTGGATTCCCTACTGCTTCAGCCCAGAAGGTGACTCCTGTGGCCCTAGGGAGACCGCTGGGATGAACGCGGTCACACCGGGCACTAATCTACTCACATCGGACTACACTACCCAGAGTCCTCGTGGGCGCAGGTCCTGCGCATCATCGGGACCGCCGTGAGATGCTCAAAAACATCCGAGCCCTCACGCGGCACGGGACGCTTTCTCTAACCTATTGCCAGTTTCTGGATTCCCTGCTGCTGATGCCCAAAAGGTGACTCCTGTGGCCCTAGGGAGACAGCTGGGACGAACGCGGTCACTAGGGTTCTAATCTACTCGCCCCCGGACTACACTACCCAGAGTCCTCGTGGGCGCAGGTCCAGTGCTTCATCAGGAGCACCGTGAAGTGCTCAAAAATACCCGAGCCCTCAAACGGCGCGGGACGTGCACGGGCATGCCCGGGCGCTACCCGGGCAAAGCCCGGGCCAAGGGCGGGCCCGTCCGCGCCCCTCATAGCCAGGAGGAGGCAGGGCGGGGCCACCCCCTTTCCATTTTTCTTCCAGCACTTCATAAGGAACTTAGTCAGTGACATTTGAATTTTATCTGGTGGATAAACACTTTGACTTGTTATTTAAAATATCTCCCCCATCTTCCAGGGAAGGTACTGTTTTTTCTGTTATTTTGTGTTTATATTTTTTTTATTGTGTTAGGAAAAACCCTTCCAGACCATATTCACCTTAGGGGACCACCATCTTCCTGGGGCCGACCTGTGGGAGCAGATGGAGGGGGCCATAGAGTCCCCCTCCTGCATCCATTAATGGCACTGAGAACCGCCAATCTCTAGGGCCGGCTTCTGTTACCTCCCTAGGTGCCCACCTTTGGGAGATAGCAATTGCTTTCACTTGGCTCGAGCTGTGATACTTCCTGCCAAGCAAGAACAAACACTAACTCAGCTCCTAGCAAGCAGGACCTATCATACTTCTCCCATTTGCTGGTAGCGGAGTTTGCTTCTGTTTCCCTGCCCACTGTCATTCGGGCAGGGAAAGAGATGAAAGGATTGCTCCCAAACACAAGGAGCTGCATATTTAGCAGCTCCCTGCATGTGGGAGTAATATCAGGTCCAGCAGAAGGCAGGGAGCCAGCTGGACTGTAGGGGACATGAGGCTACCCCCACAGTCCCCATCATAGCAAACCGAGTGCCCTGGGGGGCTTCAGGGCACCCAGGCAGACGTGGCCAAGCCCCAGGGAATGGGGATCCCAAGGCCAAAATTGGCCTGCGATGGGGCACCACATGCCCCTCCTCTCCCATTTTAGTGGGCTCCAGAGGATCAGCGGGCCCCAGTGCCTGAAATCCGCCTGGGGAGTGTCCCCATTGCACAAGAGGGCAAAAAAAGGACAGGAAATTAGCAGAAAGGGCAAAACAGAGCGCAGAAAAACAAGCAGGAAAAGCAAAACAGAGCAGAAAAACAAGCAGGAAAGTCAAAACAGAGGACAGAAAAATTAGCAGAACAAGCCAAAGCAGAGGGCGGAAACACAGGCAGAAAATTCCAAACAGACAGCAGAAAAACGACCAGAAAGGCACAACAGACGGCAGAGAAATGAGCACAGATGGCAAAATGGAAAGCAGAAAAACAAGCAGTAAATGAGCCGAAAAAGGCAAAACAGAGCAGAAGAGGGTAAAACAGAGGGTAGAAAAAATTGTAGAAAAAGGTAAAATGGAGGACAGAAAAATAAGCAGACAATGTAAAACAGAGGGGCTCCAGGGCACCCAGGGAGAAGTGGTCAAGCCCCAGGGAATGGGGATCCCAAGGCCAAAATAGGCCCCGTGTTGGGGCACCACATGCCCCCCTCGCCTATTCAATTTTGGTGGGCGCCAGAGGATCGACATGGCCCCAGTGGCTGAAATCTGCCTGGAGAGCTTCCTCATTGCACAAGAGGGCATAAAAAGGAAAGAAATGAGCAGAAAAGGCTAAATGGAGCACAGAAAAACAAGCAAGTAAAGCAAAACAGAGCAGGAAACAAGCAGAAAAGTTAAAACAGAGGACAGAAAAATGAGCGGAGCAAGGCAAAACAGAGGGCAGAAACACAGGCAGAAAAGGCCAAACAGAGAGGAGAAAAAAGAGCAGAAAGGCACAACAGACGGCAGAGAAATGAGCACAAATGGCAAAGCGGAGGGCAAAAAAACAAGCAGAAAAAGATGAAACCAATTGCGGAAAAATGAGCAGAAAAGGCAAAAAAGAGCAGAAGAAGGCAAAACAGAGGGCACTCAGACACTCTCATACATACTCCCAGACCCACTCAGAAACTCATGCACCTATTCATAGACCCACTGAGACACTCATACACCCACTCACAGACTCACCCAAAGACTCATGCACCCACTCACAGACTCACTCAAAGACTCATGCACCCACTCACAGACTCACCCAAAGACTCATGCACCCACTCACAGACTCACCCAAAGACTCATGCACCCACTCACAGACCCACTCAGACACTCACTGCATCTACTCACAAACCCACTCAGAGACTCACTCACCCACAGATCCACACAGAGACTCATTAAAAAAATATTTTTATTTATTATTTCAACACTACAACAATCAATTGATACATCGTTACTCTGACTCAGTACTCATCCTGGCAACGGCCCCTCTAGTCAGGAGACTCACTGCCCCCCATGGACTTATCCACAGTATTTATATGCTAGCAATCTGTGGACCAGCTCATGCTAGCCCTATCCCCGTACGACGTGCAGCAGTCGGGCAGAGGCCCATTCCTTGCTAGCTATCGAGGTGCGCCCATTCCATGGGACCCGAGTATTATAACACAGACTAAACAAACTTCCCTCACACCCCCATCCCACCCCAGTCTCTTCCACCGGTGTGTCCTAACTACTAATTGCCTATGTAATCTAGAACCACTATTCCCTCAGCAGCACTTGTCATGATAATATTACTACAAAACGTCTTAATCTCTAAGCACTCCATTGCAAAAACTGCACAGCATGTCTGCACTAGAGGGTTCCTTACCGCCCTTGTATTTCAGGGGGATCCCGACTGTGCATTCAGGACCGAGTTTGCATCTGACTCTACCTCTACTGTCTGCAGCGATACAACTAGGGCTCCCCATGCCTTGCGGTCTCCAGCGCCTTATCGTTGTTAGTCCGCTTGGCATACTGAAGCCGAACTGGACTTTCGCTCGTCTCCCATTTAACTAGTTCTGCCTCCCACCTCGCAATGCTGAGCCCTCCCTTTGACTTCCAGTACGCTGTGATATCTTGTTTAGCCAACAGCAATCCCAGGTACAAAAACGTGCTTGTTACCTTTGTTTTAGGAGTATGCCGAAACCAGTGCAATAAACAGGTACCCATGTCAGGTTCAATCCGCCGTTCCGTGATTTCACAGAGCAGGTCCACTACCTCCTCCCAGTTTGTGCCCAGCCCCACATCATGTGATGAAACTCCACCCCCTCTAAATTAGAATGTGGACACTGAGCAGTGTCCACGCAGAGACTTATGCACTCACTCACACGCCTACTTAAAGACTCATGCACTCACTCATAGCCCCAGTCAGAGTCTCATGTTCTCACTCACAGACCCACTCAGAGACTCACATATCCACTCACAGACCCACTCAGACACTCACGCACCCACTCAGATATCCACTCAGAGACTCACATATCCACTCACAGACCCACTCAGACACTCACGCACCCACTCAGATATCCACTCAGATACTCACATACCCACTCAGAGACCCATTGAGACACTCACCCACCCACTCACACATCCATTGCAACAGTTATACAGCAATGCCCAGACCCACTCAGACTCACACACCCACTCAAAACACCCACTGAGACACTTATGCACTCACTCACAAACTCACTCTCAAACATTACGGTTTACAGTTAGGAGATAAAAAATAAATGAAAAAATGTGGAAATTCACAAAAAACTAAGGTTACAGGGACCTTATAGTTAGGAAATTACATAAATGTAGAAATTCACTAAAAACACATACGGTTACAGGGGCATTATAGTAAGGAAAAAGAATTTTAAAAACCTTAGAAATTCAATGAAAAAAAATCAAAGTGAGTGAGTGGCTGTGTGAGTATTTATATAGATAAGTGAGTGCCTGAGGCTGTGTGTGAGTGGCTGTATGGGTGAGTGAGTGGCTCTGTAAGTGACTGTATGGGTAGATGAGTGGGTGAATGAGAGATTGTGTGGTGTGTGAGTCGGTGTTTCAGTGGTTGTTTAGATTATGTCATCAGTGATGTAATTCGAGAAGTCATCAGTGATATTATCAGTGATGTCACTGACCATGTCATGAGTGATGTAATATGTGAGGTCATAAGCAGTGCATGTGGGGGCATAAGTTAGAGTTAGCTCAGGTAACTATAACTTATGAATTTCATTGGTTTTGTACGAGTGAAATCTAAGCCTAACTATAACATCCCTGTAACCTATGTTTTTTATAGGTTTCATATATATATATATGTATAATTCAAGGAAAGAAACAAAGGTCAAAGTAACTTTATAGTTAGGTGAATTTGTCAGTGACAGAATTGATTGTTTTGAGCTAAACAAAAACACAGGAATTCACTGGTTATAGTAAGGAGTGCTAACCATGACTTGTGACTCGACCATGCACTCCTTATGACCTTACATGTAACATTACCCGTGGCTTGTTCTATGACATCATTTATGACATCACTAATGATATATCAAATGAGACCATGGATTACAACACTGATGACATCATCCAAACTTCGTTACCCATATTGGTCCATAAATTACTATGGAATAAGAGGCCTGATGCTAAGTACAAAATAGCTAAGAGAATTTCCGCCATCATCACTACCATCACAGATACAACGTCCTTGGCTGTAGAAAGCATGCATTTGCTGCAACGTTGACCCAAAGCACACACTTTACAGGTAGAATAGTTCACTGTGCAATCAACTACAGATATATCGGAAACCCTCATTGGTAAACTGTTCAATCTGTATACAACTGCTCACAGAAAGACAAAATAGTGAATGACCGTTCCAAAACAAATGCCATACCATGGACAGCTTTTATCCGTATGAACCCGACACATACTGAACCTACATTAAGAAATGAAATTGATATCAGTAGAGAACTGAGCACTGTAAGCAGTGTGCACTCTATGGAGAGTATTCATTTTACACCCCACTGTTTGCAAACATTAAAACTCTCATGTGAAATGCGCCACAGAGTATTCAAAGTACCTCTTAAGAACAGTGTACATTCTATGCAATAGTTGTCTAATAAGACAGTTTGATGAATATAATCAACATCTGAAGCTGCTAAAGATCATATGACCTGAACCCTTCATACTCTGTTGAAAACTTTACAGGTGCCCGTCTTCTGAAGCAAAAGAAGCGTGCACACAAAGGTTAGTACCTGGCGCACACACTCTCCTATGGTAAGTATAAATTATCATGCTGACAAAATTCTCTCTAATAACTCAAGGCTGCTTACAAACGTTAATATATACTAGAGAGACTTTTTCTCCTGTTGGAAACTTTTTCTGCAGAACCAAAAAGTTGTGTCGGGCATAACGAATACAAGTCAACTGTCACCTGTACAGAGAAGGGCAGATTTACAATTCCTATCGCCACCACAAAATTACATTTCCGGATGTTGTGGTGGGGATAGGGGCTTCACATTATTTACAAGGCAGCGTTAAACCACTCTTCTACATCACTGCGAGCAGGGAAGCAGATCTAATATCCACTCCCAGCAGGCAGAAGCGTTTTCAAAGCTCCCTCTCACTGGGAGAGGACTTGGTGTTTGCTTCTACCTGGCGGAAGATTGAAAAATGCTCCTGGCAAGCAAGAGCTAACACTGGTTTCCCTGCCCCCACCACTGTGGGCAAGGAAACCGCTATCTCTTGGAGGTGGCCTACCCGGGGTACAGCTACTGAGCCCACCCTGGGGGTGGGTTCCTCAGAGCCATTAGTGGCTCAGGGAGGTGGGCTGAGGGGCCCTCTCTGCTCATGTTATGCATTCTTGGCCCCATAGATGGGCTCTGTGAGGTCCTTTGAGGCTTTGGGATGGGAGCAGCACAGCCCCCCTCCCCATTGGCTGCATTTTCATCCCCAGGGGTCGGCTCCCCAGTGCATTAGAGGCTGTGGGAAGAAGGACCCGCAGGCTCCCTCCAAATAAAAAATAATCTTGCCCCCGCTGTGGGGCTCCCCAAGGCCCCTCGAGCCACAGGGAGGGGGAAACTCTACTCCGTCCTATAAACGATAAGATCCACCCTGGGGGTGGGCACCCTGGGTCCTGTAACGGCTCAAGGAGGGGGCCAAGCATCTCTCCTGCCCATTTGGTCAATCAATCAATCAATCAATCATATCATTTGTACAGTGCACTACTCACCCGTGAGGGTCTCAAGGCGCTGGGGTGGGGAATGCTGCTACTGCTCGAAAAGCCAGGTCTTGAGGAGTTTTCTGAAGATCAGCAGGTCTTTGGTCTGCCGTGGGTGGATGGGGAGGGTGTTCCAGGTCTTGGCGGCGAGGTGGGAGAACGATCTGCCACCTGAGGTCGCTCTTCGGAAGCGGGGGACTGTAGTGAGGGCGAGGTCGGCGGAGCGGAGCTGGCGGGTGGGGGTGTAGAAGCTTAGTACATTGAGGTACATTGGTCCGCTGTTGTGGAGTGCCTTGTGTGCGTGGGTGAGGAGCTTGAAGGTTATCATCTTGTTGACCGGGAGCCAGGGCAGGTCTCTCAGGTGGGGTGTGATGTGGCTGCGGCGAAGGGTGTAGAGGATCAGGCGTGCCGAGGCGTTCTGGATGCGTTGGAGCCCTCTCAGGAGTTTGGCCAAGGCTCCTGCGTAGAGGGTGTTTCCATAGTCCAACCTGCTGCTGACAAGGGCCTGGGTGACTGTTCTTCTCGTTTCAGTGGGGATCCACTTGTAGATTCTACGGAGCATGCGGAGGGTGTTGAAGCAGGAGGAGGAGACGGCGTTGACCTGTTTAGTCATGGAGAGAGTGGAGTCGAGGATGACCCCTAGGTTGCGTGCGTGGTCGGTGGGTGTTGGAGCGGTTCCCAATGCGGTCTGCCACCAGGAGTCGTCCCAGGCCGAAGGGTTGGATCCGAGGATGAGGACCTCCGTCTTGTCCGAGTTCAGCTTCCTTCCTTGTCCTGGTCCCGGGATTAGGCTCCCTGGAGCTTATATTAACAAGCATTTGCAATACAATAGGGCTCGCATTAGTAAAGTTTGAGGGATTATTATTGTAAATGACAACTTTTTTATTTTTTTATTTTAACTTGTGGAAAATTCTAACTTTGGCATTTACAATGCTAATAGTGTTAATTAGTGGAAATGTGACACCTATAGCATTTGTAATGCAAAATGTGTTGTCTTTACATGACTTTGATGTATTAATATTAAAATTAATTTTTTCCCCCCAATATTTAATAGTTAAAGTCATGAATTTGTAATATATAATGGCAATAGCGTAAACTTTATCAATTTTTTTTTTGATGATTACGTTTATTGTTTTTTATAGTGATGAAAATACAAGAACAGAAGTGAAAGATTAAAAAAAACTTAATTTTTTATTCAAATTATGAAAATTGAGAGAATATATTTTAATATGTTGTTGTTGAATTGTTGCACATATTGATGGTTTGTTGTCTTAGAATGATGTTGTGAGTGTGCCGAGTGATGCTGTGGCGTTCAGTGATGATCTGTTAGCGCATATTGATGTTGTGGTGCTCCAGAGTGATGCTGTGGTGATGTGATGGATAGTGAGGGTGATAGATAGATAGAGGGAGTGCGTAAGATAGATAGAGGGAGTGCGACAGATAGAGTAAGTCTGAGAGATAGAGGCAGGGTAAGATGGCGAGAGATGGAGTGTGGGCGAGGGATGGAGTGTGGATGAGGGATGTAGTGTGGGCCGTGTGAGGGATGGAGTGTGGTGCGGGGGATGGATGGAGTGTGGTGTGGGTGAGGGATGGAGTGTGGTGCGGGGGTGGGATGGAGTGTGGGGTGGGTAAGTGATGGAGTTTTGTACATGGTAGGAATGGAGTGTGGTGCGGTGTAGGGATCATTTTGGTGCAGGGAGGGATGGATGGATGGAGTGGGGGGATGGATGGAAGGATGGTTTGGGGGGTGTATGGATGGATGGGTTGGGGTGGATGGATGGATGGATGGATGTATTGGGATGGATGGATGGAGTGTGGGGAAGGATGTATGTTGTGTGAGGGATGGATGGATGTAGTGTGATAGATGGATGGATGGATGGATGGCGTTCAGCAGTGTGTGGTGTGCATCTGTGTGTGTTGTGCAGCAGTGTGTGGCGTGCAGCAGTGTGTGGCGTGCACCAGTGTGCGGCGTGCTGCAGAGTAAGGCATGCAGTACTGTGAGTTGTGAGGTGATGGGGTGTGAGTGTGAGTTGTAGAAGGTATCATTGCTACTAGGGGTCATGGTCTTGGAGTATATGCTGTGTTGTGTGTTGAAAGTATGCTCACAAGCTGTAGTTGTTTGAAAAATTAAAATTATGTGCAGGTAGAATGTAGAATTGTACATGACAGGTTATTTTTCATGTAATTGTCTGTCCGTCACCTAAAGGCATAGCAATAGCATGAATGCAGGGAGCAGATGTTCCATAGTGGGTATATTTAAATACTTTGGATCATGGTAACATGAGTTAATCTTTGATATTTGTTGGCAGACCCAAAACTTGTGTGTTTTTTTGGTCAAATTGTTAAAATTTTCTGTACATGAATTAATTAAAATAAAGATATAATTACTGATCTATCTCTGCTTGTATAGTGCTTAACATTTATTTTTAATAGTTGTTTTAATGTATTAAATCAGAATTAAATTATAAGTGATTGATTTAAATGTGTGTGTGTTTTTTAATATGTGTTGTATTAAATAAAATGTGATTGAGCTTCCCTTTTGAATTGCCCTGCTTTATGTAAATGTGTGTGTGTTTTTTAATATGTGTTGTGTTATGTGTGTGTTTTGTGTCTGTTGACTCCCGTATGAAATGGAATAATTTTTTTATTTTTATAAATGGCGGACGCAATGGGGTGAGTGCCCGCCGAAGTGACAAGAAGGACTGGGCGAGAAGGGAGGGGGGATGCCAGCAGGGAAAGTGATGGAGGGGGGGGCATGCGAGGGATGCACGTGCGCCCGCTCACATGCACTGAAGCTCCCCCTCGATACGTGGCTTTTATAGAATTAAACAGAAAATCAGTTCTGCTAAATACATAAAATAAAAGCAGGATAGTCAGGTACTGTGGAAAGGGCAATGCCATGTGTCCAAAAATCGTGCATTTGACCAATGGTGCACACAAAAATGCAAACGCCCTGCTCAATTTGGAAGAAATCGATTTAAAAAATTTGTAAAAGTGAAATATTTTCAGTCAACTACAAATTTGGTGCCCCGAAATAACCAACAAGAGAAACATCGAGAACGGCGTCAGTGATGAAAGAGTTGTGCGCCCCTTTCCAATATGAAAGTGTGATTTTGCGGAGGTCTGCATGTAATTTAAAAAATAAGCACAAGAGAAAGGCGCGTTCTGAAAGAAAACAAGAGAAACCACGAGCACGGCGTCAGTGATAAAAGAGTTGTGCGCCCATGTTAATTTGAAAGTGTGATTTTGCGGAGGTCTGCATGTAATTTAAACATGCTCTCGGCATTGCTGTGGCGGGCAGTGATGGAGGGTGGGAGCATGCAAGGGGTGCATGCGCGCCCGCTCACATGCACTGAAGCTCCCCCTCGCTCCGTGGCTTTTATATAATTAAATAGAAAATCAGTTCTGTTAAATACATAAAATAATAGCAGGATAGTCACGTACTGTGGAAAGGGCAATGCCATGTGTCCAAAAATCATGCATTTGACCAATCGTGTACACAAAAATGCAAACGCCCTGCTCAATTTGGAAATAATCGATTTCAAACATTTCTAAAAGTGAAATATTTTCGGTCGACTAGAAATTCGGTGCCCTGAAATAACCAACAAGAGAAACAACGAGCACGGCGTCAGTGATGAGCGTCGTGAGCCCCTTTTCAATTTGAAAGTGTGATTTTGCGGAGGTCTGCATGTAATTTAAAAAATAAGCACAAGAGAAAGGCGCGTTCTGAAAGAAAACAAGAGAAACAACGAGCACGGCGTCAGTGATGAAAGAGTTGTGCGCCCGTGTTAATTTGAAAGTGTGATTTTGCGGAGGTCTGGCATGAGGTTGGCCTGGGCTGGAAGCAAGGAGCACGGAGAGCAGGGAGGGGCTTCAATTGTGGATGTGGCAGCGAAGCCTTTGATGTGCCAAATGCTGCTGGCAGGGGGAAGGATCGTGCAAGCTCGTCCACGAGGAGCTTGTCACGTGATTCTATTTCTCGTGAACTGTTGGGAATCCGGCTTGAAGAGAGCCAATCAGCTGCCTGAATTGAGCCTTTGGGGAAAGAAGCAGATCAGCGACATAAGGGCTCACCCCTGTTTTCTATTTCTGCGAAATAGAAAAGGGGCGAGCCCTAAAAAAAGCAACCTGGTCACCATTTTGATTTATTTTCCAATTCCGCAAGAGTGTTGAGGGATTGCAGCAATTTTTGCTGTTTTTTTCTTCATTTGGCCCAGGGTGGAGTCCCTCTGGGTCCTCCCGATGGGGCCTATGGGGTCAGGGAATCCCTACCCTGACCCCCCATATATGTCTTTTTTAACCAAACTTCCGGACAGTGGACTACGAGCAGGAGTCCTTAATGGCTGTCAGCATCATTTTTATCATGTTGTTGACAACCAATCAGAGCACTCACTCCCACTGGAGTTTGAGTCCCACAGGAGAGACATGGCTCAAGGAAAATAAAGCTCAGTGGGCCAATCAGAATGCTCTATTTTTAGATTTGCGCTCCCACAAGAACCTCAGAACCCAACTGCCAAAATGTACAATCACTTTTTAGCATTAATTTCTCAAAAACGACTTGTTTTACACCAATTCACAAAAAGCACAACCTGTGAACCAAGATCTAGCTTCCTGGTAACTCTGGTGGTCAATGCCCTTGATAGAGAGATTGTGATTTATTTAGTCAGTTTCGACTCATAATAAGTAGCATATGGGGCTAATGTTCCCTCTGCAAAACACAACTTATAACATGGCAGATCACAGATTTTTATTTTATGTTGATAGTTCAGATGGTTTCTGCTTTTGTCACAGAGATCCTTGTGTTACTTGGAGTTCATAAGTTACAATCCTTCTAATATAGCACTTTGAGCCGTGAATCGTCATCAAAGCCTTGCATGCAAATTACAAGGTATATCTTTACAACATTATTGTTTTTTCCTTAATCTTTGTTCATTGTAAGATTGCTAAAAAGGATTTCAGTATGACACCCCTAATCATTGTGTTCTGTTTCAAATTCTTGGTTTATGGGGCAGATTTGCTAAAGTATTGTACCTTGTTTGCATCACAAACGTGACACAAACATGGGGCAAACTGTTGTTTAGAGATTTACTTTCAAGAGAAAATCCCGAATTTCATTGGACAGTATCTTAAAGTCACACAAAGCAGCTCCATGTACTACTTTGGTTCAAGGGGGTGTACCGTGGGTGGTGCTTGGAAGTTACCGTCCGCCCCCAGGGATTGTGATACTAATCTCTCTCTTCTAACTTTGGTAGAAAGGGGTTTTTGTAAAAAATTCCACCTCCTCAGGGTCAGCAATAACTTGGAGAAGAATGTATTTTCTACCAACTCTTCCAACTTTGTATATGTGCTACACCACACATACAAAGTATATAGGGGCAGATTTACAAGCCCCTTGCGCCTCTTTTACGCCACCGTTGCATCACTTTTGTGACACAGCAGCGGCACAAAAGATGCGCCATGCTGCAGGGTATTTACAACGTGACGCATCTGGGAGATGCATTACGTTGTAAAGCCCTGCACCAGAAGGAGGCATTCTTGCGCGGGGGGGAGGGGGCAGTCCGGCGCAGGAACGCCTCCTAAAAGTGGCTGAGTGAAATCTACAAGATTTCACTCAGTCACTTTTGAACCCATGCTGCGTCAAAACCCTGCACCTGCTTGAAGCAGGCGTAAGGATTGACGCAACATTGTAAGAATAGGGCCCCCCAGAGCATTGCTATCGCTGCGTCACACTCGCGACGCAACTCCAGCAATGCGTCACCTTTACGGCACAGATGTGTCACACATCTGTGCCGTTTTTGCCCCATGGTGCGCCGCATTGTAAATGCGGCGCATCCATGGTGGCGGAGCCGTGGCGCACAATAACTGGTGCATCCCTGCTGATATGCCAGGCTTGCGCCACTTATTGTAAATCTGCCCCATAGTGTTAAACTGGGCCAAAGTTTAGAATCGTGTGACACTTCTGGAAGGTGGTAGTGAGGAATCTGTGAAGAACTGGGCCACTGGGGTCACCAAAGTAGACTGTCCCTCCGTAGCCACCAACGCTGAAGCTGAGCGTGCTTGCCTTGGAATCCACCGGGCCCCATACCGCAGAGGGGTCAGTCATGAATGACCTGCTTGTGAGGGGGGGAGGGGGGTCTCTGGTTGATATTGTCAGGGCTGTGCAGTTCTTGAGCCAGCTGGAAAGTGATGATGGAGCTGAGTATATCATGGAGTCACCAGATGGAACTGTAAACAGAGCAGGATACTTAGAGATGTGATGAGCAGAGGAACCCTGGTCTTGATGACTCTACATACCGCCCTGAGGAGGACAAAACATGTGTCCCTCAGAGCATGAAGCTCAGCCACTGGTAATTACCCGGGGCCGCATTCCAGTCCATTGTTTTGTTGCACACAATGCCACCTCAGGTATGTCCAGCCAATGGAAAACCAGCCCTGGTCCTGATGTAATAACAATAGTCCAGCCAGAGCTGCTTCACATCTTAAGCTCATATCTGAGCCACCTCTGGAAGGTACTTACCTGCACAAACAGTTCTGTAGCTAAAGTGATCCATGAATATAGGGATTTCACATCCTCCAGTGGCAGGCGCGTCGCCCAGAAGCAGGTAAGCAACACACGCTGAGGTGTCACAAATCAGAATTCCTCTCAGTTTGAGGGAGGAGAGGCAGCCCATGGGGACTTTTCTGAAGAACTCACCTACCCCAGAAACATACGTGGATGCCCACTAATGTCCACAGATCTTGATCCATAAATATCTGGAACATTTAAAAGTGAAGTGAAGTCTAAGAAAAAAGAAGTAAAGAACCACCCGGTTCGAGTCTCGGCAATGACGCTCCACATCCTGTGATTCTGGGCAAATCACTTCATCTCCCCGCGCCTAACAAAAATGAATGTGTCCTTCTGTAACGCATCGGGTGCTCATGTAAAGCGCTCTGATACCCAATGTCTCGGGGCTACTTTGCGCTGTATAAAACTCTAAAAATAAAAATAAAAAAGCACATAGAAGCTGTTGGGCCTGGAGAATGGACATTATCAAAAATGCACAAGAAAAATTGTTTTGGAAAGTGGTCACTGAGGGAGTTGTTTCAGACTCTGGTAAAAGTTCTGATGCAGGTAGCTCTCTTGAGAGCCAGGTGTAATGTGCTAAAGTTATATTCAGTTCTCGAAGTAATAACCAAACCATATAGCTGGCATCTTGTGAACCTCGTCTGACAGATTGTGACCTGGAAAATGCAAGGAGTATAACCAAGGCTCAACTGGCCATTCGGCCACTCTGGCACTTCCCTGGTACACTAGGGTTCTACTTTAAGAGCAGGGTGAATGGTGAAAGCCCACACTGCCCCATTCTGGATGAAGCCTCCTGAAGAATGCAGCTGCTTTGGACTCTTTTGCCAGGCCTGACTATGATTTCTAGTCAGACCCTGAGTATAATATTGGTCTAATCACCTAAACTTCTATATAAACTGATAGGTTCCTTTATAGATGGTCTTATTCAGGCTGGCGCTTGAAAGCATTAAGGGTGCCAGGGTTTGGAAAGGGGTACATACAACATTGTGATCTTCCTTCCAATCACTGGTTGTTACCCTTGCAAGCTAATGTTCGTTCAAATGTTTTCATTCAGGTTGTTATGAACCAGTAGCAGAGCAATCTATCCATGGGCGTACTGCACGCAAGGATATTGGTCCACAAACCCTTTCATAGTAAAATAAGCAATAACTGAGGCGAGGTGGAATGGATTGAGAGTTGTGAAGACCGGCCTTTGCTCTGAGGTAGTGATATCAAGCAAAATGACGCCCTTCAAGAGAGTGTCACGCGGCGCCTCGGAGACCCTCATACCTCACCGATATTCATAAGCCTCAGGCTGAATGAGGTCCCCTTGAAGGTCCCTCCGAGCACCAGATGGGTGGCAGGAGCCTTCCTCTGGGATACTCATGGTGCCCCAGGCAGCATCCTGGGCCCAGGTGGAAGGCCGTGCCATTTATGGGATGGATGAACCACTGTATGGGGCATTCATGGACTTTTTACGGAATTAAAAAATACAAATGGAGTATCCTACCGAAGAACACCACCAATGGGGGAACCACGACTGGTTGCAGTAATATGTACGTGGACACATGGGTTAGATGTATGTTTGAGCCCATGGGTTGCCATTCTAGCATGAGGACCTTGAATCTAACATCTATCTAAGCCATCAGGCATAGCTGATAGGTTTTAGTTTGACTTTGTGTGACATTTCTATGCTTTTGGTGCACTTATGTGCGACATTCTAATGTGTGCCACAATATAAGCGACATTTCATTGCAAGTAGAGCAAAGTATTTCTAGCCATGTGTGCGAAAGTGAATTATTAATTGAGGTGGATGGAACTCCACCACAAGCAATTAGCTCACTATCTTGTTAGGTCCAGATAAAGGTTTCAGCAATTTAAACCTGAGTTCAACCCATGCTAGCAATGGGACAGAACGGACCAGCTTACATTGAGTAGATCAATAGAAAAGTAGAGTATACTTTAATTAACAAATTGACACCAAAAAGACAACAAGCATTGGCAAAGCCTATAGGTCTCGAATTTGGAAACTTATAAGTGTTTACTTATCCAACACAATATCCTTGGTGCAATAATATTAACTGTTGCATGGCTAAACACTTATACGGTCCCATAGGCGAGACCTACTGGCTATTCCAATGCTTGTTTTAAATGTCTTTATGTGCCAGACTATAGAAGTGCTCCATATGCGGTAAAATACAGCATTTAATAACTCTGGTAATAAGTACTTTTATTTTTCACAGGTAAAAATAAGTGTTCTGTAATATTTAAATTTCAAAACTATAGAAACACGAGCTCCCTGTCACTCTTCAAATACATAACTTAAGCAAAATGCGGATAGAAGCGCTCTATAAACATTCAAGCACAGGCCTTTACAGGCATGTCTTCAAAGACAGGTTTTAAAAGGCACGTCTAAAAAGTCCTCTATAGGGTCAATGACAGGCCTTAACAGACACGTCTAAAAAACGCCCTGGAACTTTCAAGCACAGGCATTAACAGGCACATCTAAAAAACACTCTAACGACTCAAAGACAAACCTTTAACATGCATATCTAAAAAGCGATCTGCATGCTCAAACGCTGGTCTTAACAGGCACGTGTAAAAAGCGACCTATAGATTCAAAGACAGACCTTAAAAGGCACGTCTAAAAAGCATTCTGGAACTTCCAAGCACAGGCATTAACAGGCACGTCTAAAAGCGCTCTATAGACCCAAACATAAGCCTTTAACATGCACGTCTATAAAGCGCCCTGCAGACTCAAACACTTGCCTTAATATGCACATCTAAAAAGCGCTCTATAGGCTCAAAGAAAGGCCTTAACTGGCATGTCTGAAAAGTGCTCTAGTGAGAGCAGAGATCAGGGAGTGGAGGAGTATGCAAATGAAAGTGATTTATGTGCTGGAGAACAAGCTGTGGACCAGTGACTAACGAGGAGGGAGGGGGAGAAGGGAGAGGGTAGTAAGGGCAGAGAGCACGAGGAACAAAAAAAAAGAAGGATGTAGTCACAGGGTTGAAGACACCAGGCACGCCCCCTCAGATAACATCAACAGAACATGCGCTGCTGATGAGAGAAGTAAACCAGATGGCGCCTCTGCTCGTAAGCGCGCGCCCGGGCATGTAACCGCAAGCTCTAGGCAATGGTAACATTTTCTGAAGCCCACTTACTAAGAGTCTTGCAAGAGCAGCACTTGCGCTGGCTCATGCGAGACCTAAAAATCCAATAAGGGGAACTAGAGCTATGAATTTCAGAAGATTTAAGTCAAAATAGTGGCAAAAAGCACAAAGCGCCAATGATACAGTGATAGTTTATGGCCGTGGGAGACTCGGAGCTAGGCGCGGTTTCATGATGACTGCAATGGAGTATGGGACAGATACACCATTAATAACAATAATAAAGATAATTGTATAGCGCACAGCTACCCCAGATGGGGTGTCCCGGCGCTAGAACGGACAACAATAGAGATAGTGGCCAGTATACCTTAGTCAATTTGACTAAAGAGCCTAGGGGCATATTAGCAAGGGCAATATCGCCACTTTAGCAGCACTTTTTCCCGCTAAAGTGGCAATCTTTTTATCGCCCTATCAGCAAGCTGTCGCTAACAGCTTTTAGGTGATAGCGACCGGTTTGGAGCCGCATTGCATGTCAGCGATATTTATCGCTAATGACATTTATAATGGGCGTAACTAAACTGTTAGCAAAGCAGGCTTAGCGATAAAAAAAGTTGCGCTAAGCGCGATTATCGTTAGAATCTAACGCCTGCTAATAAGATGACTTAACTGTGTATTCAATGGGGGGTGGATTATCAGGTTAAGCCCCCATTGGCGTTAATGCGTGAATATTGCTGGATTTCCAGCAATATTCACGTATTTTGCCGCTATTGCTGGATATTTTAGCACAATCGAGAAAAACATTGCTAATAGCATGTTTTCTCCGCTAACATATCCAGCGATAGGCAGCGATAAATAAAAACGCACTAAGCGCGTTTTGCAATAAATATCGCAATTCATTGCTGATATGCCCCCAAGTTTTCAGGGCCTTCCTAAATTCCTGTTCGGACTGCAATGTGTGCAATTGAGGAGGAAGGTTATTCCAGCATTTAGAGGCCCCCACCTCGAATGTCCTTCCCCCCATTCTGGCTTTTGCGAAATGGGGGGTGGTAAGGTATCGTTTGTGGTTAGACCTAAGACATCTGTTCTGCTGGTTAGGGCAAAGTCTCTTCCTCAAGTAGTTGGGCCCCCTTCCTTGAAATGCTCGAAAGGCAAACGTTAGAGCCTTAAATTCGATGCGCTTGGCCACAGGTAGCCAATGCAACTGTCTCAGGTAAGGGGAAATGTGTTTGCGAGGAGGGACCATGCAGGACAGTCTAGCAGCTGAATTCTGCACTATCAGAAGCCTACGGATCAGTCCAATTGGCAGACCCATGTAAAGACCGTTAGCATAATCAAGATGGGATGTGATTAGGGCATGCACAACGGTTTTGCGTGCTGACTCAGGCAAGACATCAATACATTTCTGTAATGGGGCGGGTACCCCCTCACCGTTGGAAAGGCCCCCTGAGACAAACACCCCACATGACCCCTGAAGGTTATGACATAGTTTCATTTCAGCCCAAGAGGTGGAATCTGGATACTGACGCAGTGTGGTTCGAGGAATCCCCAGATACGGGAAGCTACACCTTTAAAGAAATCAGCCCGGAGGAAGCCACGCCTCCCTCGATGACATCACCTGTACACCACCAATCAGGAGACCGGAGATCCCGAAAAAGGCAAGAGGAAGACCTGGAAGAGAGACCCATGAGGAAGATGCGACAGGACGTCGGGGAGTGGACCGTGAAGAGGAGGAGGCGAGGAGAATCGTGAGTGTCTGGAGAATACCAGAGGACGATTCGGACCGAGGAGCAGAGGACTTGCCTGGAGGCCAACGACCCCGTTTTTCACCCAGCCACACTCCCGGAGGAGTGTAGCTTTCCCAGGTACGCAATCGGGCGGCGGGTTGGGTAGGGAGGAGAGGGAGAGAGGACGTGTGATTGTGGAGCGACTCTGGCATCTCCCCGCTGGGTCGCCGCACACCCTTCGAGTAAATCCCCTTCCTCTTCACATGCACACCCCTCCGTACCTGGCCGAATGAGTTGAAACCTACAGGTCTGTGTCTTCACCCCCTTCCCTTAAGTGACAGGAGCGGAAGGCTGACTCTTGTTTTCGTTTTTGTTTTCTTTCCCTTTCGGACCACACCGATGCACGGCGGTGCATGCTTCCAGAGTTACGGAAGTCCTGGGGCGTGAATACAAGGGAGATAGCTGGGACCCGCATAACGCTACACACCGAAGGAGAACCTGACTAACCCCCCCTCTAAAGACTGAGACATGGAAGAGCAGAATAATAAGACTCATTCCTCAGAACTCCCAATTTTGCTTTCAGTTTACTCTCTTGATTTCCTGTTTACCCTGGCGTCTGTGAAACGCAGATTAAACCGAAAAATAAAACCTGCTTTACGCCACTCTGAAGTGGATTTATTTCGTGAGGAAGAACTCCCTAGCTCCAACCTTTAACAATTTCATAATGATTTTTATCTTACCAAAGCAGGACGCGGATTCCTGTTGGACATGGGTAGCAAGGGACAAGTCTTTGTCCCACCTAACTCCTAGATTCTTAACTGAATCCTTGGGAGTGGGGGGGATCCTAAATCAGCTGGCCACCATAATGCTGAGGAGGGTGTTACAGCTTGATTAAAAAACAAGTCCTCTGTCTTATCAGCATTAGGTTTAAGAAAATTAGTGCTCATCCAGGCAGAGATGCCACTGTTTTAGAGAGTTAAAGGAAGGTTTGAACACTCCACTGAAAGTAAACATCAGTTGAGTGTTGTCAGCATAAGATGTCACCTTGAACTCAGTGTCGGCGATAAGCTCCGCAAGCGGAGTCAAATAGATGTTGAAAAGTAGCGGGTTCAAGGCCGATCCCTGTGGTACCCCCCACTTTAATGGATTTGCGGTGGAGGTGTAAGGATGGATCGATACCTGTTGTTCTTGGCCATGTAGGTAAGATGCGATCCAGTCAAGTGCTGTCCCCTGTATGCCTATTTGCTTAAGGCGATCCAGTAAGATGGAATGGGACACCGTGTCAAACGCTGCTGACAGGTCGAGAAGTACCAGCATGACCGCCGAGCCCCCATCCACAGCGCATCGAATGGCATCTGCCATCTCAATCAGTGCTGAAGCCAGGGCGAAAGCCGAACTGGAAATCATTCCGTATGCCATTAGACTCAATAAAAGTGGCAAGCTGCTGGTGAGCTAGCTTTTCAACTATTTTATCAGGGGCAAGCAGCAGAGAAATGGGCCTATAATTACTGGTGACTGCAGGGTCAGCATTGACTTTCTTTAAAGTGGGAAGGAGAAACGCATGTTTCCAGGCCGATGGAAAGACCCCCTGTCTCAGCGAAAAATTCCAGATGGTATTCAGGGCGGGGGGATGGAGCAGCTCAGCCAATGCATGATATTGTTTTGCCAGCCATGGATCGTCAGGTGACCTGGATTTGCATTTCTGGATTTCCCCCAAAAAAGGTTCTAACGAGATATTTGCAAATTCCGAGAACACTGACTTAGTGTTGCCGAGGCTACGAAAAATGCCCTCTCCAGAATAAGGATGCGCTACTCGAAAAGTTGCATAGATCTGGGATATTTTCTACTCAAATAAATCAGAGAGCTTATTACAAAACTCCTGTGAGGGGGTGATAGAGTGGGTGAGTGCTGTTGGGTTAGTGAAGGACTGCATAAGAGTTATTAGCACTGGCAAAGCACTCAGTAAAATAAATCTCTTTTTGCTACGAAGAGAGGTTTACGATATTCTTTCAATGCTGCTCGATAACAGATTTTGTTCTCCTGAGAGTACAATGTTCTCCATTTGTGCTCCAACCTTTTACATTCACTTTTCTTGGCTCTAACATTTGCTGAAAACCAAGGCGTGGAAGGGGAGGTTCTTACGGGGGTATCTAGGGCGTCACTGACCCATGCATTAAGGTTCATGATGCTGTTATCGAGATTATTAGACGAGGAAGGCTCTGATTCTTTTAGGAGTGGGATCAAGGACTCTAAGGATACCCTACTCCAATTAATTCTTAAAATTATTTGGCCGGGACGTGAGCCTTAGCTCCCCAATCAGGTGCACGTGAAAAGGGATCACCACCCTGGTTTGACCCAGTTGGAAGTTTTACCTTGGAACTCAGTCTCTGAAATGGAAGTCAAAATCCTTCAGCGGGGCAAAGCTGCAGACTCTATCCGAAGACTTCCTCATTAAATTAGATAGCCATTGAACAAGGTCCCACCGAAGCCACTCGGGTAACAATCTTGTGCTCAGGGAAGTACTCAGTCAGTGTGCATAGAACCTGCAGCCTTTCTGTGTTAGAAAGGCTGGCACATAAAGGCTGTGGGACTCCTCCATCGTAATTCCCCGGCTGGAAAGAGCTGCCCGAGGGATTGATGGGGGACTGCCGAATGGCAGCCGGGCTCTCTGATCCCGTTGCAAGCCATTTGGAAATCCGGTTTGGATTCCTTTCCGACTGAACCCATCAAAAAGGGTTGGTTGAAAGGAATCCGAACAGCCAATTCCGATGCAGTCGGAATGGCCTCAACCATTGTTCTGAGCTGTTTTCGACCACATTGGAATCGGCCCCATAGCATGTCTTAACGCTGCCTTGTTAATAAGGCACCCTTTCAGGCTATACTTAGTGTGATAGGGGTGGGCAATGGGTGATGCGGTGGACGTTCCACCTAATGGGGCACCATAGGTCGAAACGTCAACGCTCTTTCTAGGACCAGAAATACCAGGATTCCTTGCTAGTCACAATAGGATTCTCTGGCTTGTATCTTATATCTGGACTACCCCATATACCTGTATATGGAGAACTGTTTTCACTGTATATAATGTTCACCATTTAAGCACCGTGCACCTATGTCACCCATTTACACTGTATATTGATACTTCCTATGTTTTTGTCTTGACAGTCTACATATGTAATGTATATATCATTTAATGAAGTAATTATGATATCAACAACATTGCACGATAACCCGCAATCCTGTGTCTTATTCATTAAGTATGAAGAAGTAATTCTATGTGTGTTAGAGACCCGCCTCATGTTTCTTTAATTGCATTAATAGCATCCCAAATTCTTGATCTACCCGACGAAAGCAATTTGTTTGTTTAAACATTACTTACCCAGGTTCTGAGGGACACAGGGTTACCCCCTTTTTTGTTAACTATTAAGTGTCTGAAGCGCTAAACACCCTGCGGTGAGAGAAGGTAAATCCAGCGTCCTGCTCTAATGATAATGTGTGGCGGCGTTGAGATACTGAGCGCGGGAATTGTAAAAGTGTATGATCTGATACAATTTATTAACGTCAAATTTAGTTTAATGCGCTTCACTGTATAGCTGAGCTCCACGTAAGGTACAGTCGCTCCCACCCCCAAACCCCAAGGTAGCGCGCCCTGTTTTCTCTCATGGAATTTTATCGAAAGTGGGCACAAACGTAAGGCCATTATTTGGAACGTAATCCGCTGTCTCACTCAGCAGTATGATAGCATATCTTTCCCTGTGCGAGCAGAGAATAAAGTTGACTGTATCCCATGCATCTCGCAGGTAAATGAAATAAAGCTAGAACGCGACCAGAAGTTTTAAATAGCACTGAGACATAGCAAGCATGCAATGGGCTTGTGCGCAAGGCCAATGCCGTCTTTACTGCTGGACGGTTAGCAGAATGCTTTAAGTTCAGGAAATGAGTTGTACTTAATGTGCTTGCGCCTTAGATCTTTCGCATATGTGTTCGGAGATCGCACATTTCTTTTCCGTTCCTGAGTTGCTCACCCGCTTCAGTCAGTGTTGTTTTAGGTCGAGCCTAGTGCAGCGCGTGCGCTGCTCTAGGAAATCGGCATCTTGGAATCGCTTCAGCTTTTGTTGAAGCTCGTGCATGTGGTGCTCACACGCCATTGGCTTTTGCGTCTGGCTTTAGCAAGCAACTGGCCAAAGGCGTGTGGATGTCCCAGCTTTTTGAGAAATGGTTACTCCCAGAGCGGTTTGCTCTTGGGAACCAGCAGCAGCGCGCAGGGGCCATGTGTTTTGGGTCAGGTTTCAAAGGCTCGTCCCCTCCACCCCACCTCCACAAGCAGGAGTGCGCCTTGCTTTAGTTTATATGAGTGACCATGTGTAGTTTCTCAGCATAAGCTGAGCTATTCATATCTGTTGTCCTCCTTGCACATGCTTGGAGTTCTAATATAGAATGTAGTTTGATGAGAATGTTTAGACCCAAACCAAAGTCAGTTGTATGCTGAGCTTTGGAGGATGAGGTCTCTTACTTAGAGATAACAATAGCGTTGTTCCTGCCTCCTTGCTGATCATTTCTACGAACACACTTCACCATGTTTATTCGGCTCACTAGAACGAAGACAGAAATTCCCAGCTAGTTTAATCTTCCTCTTGGCCACTGGATGGCAATGTTGCATTTTCTAAAAACAACAAAATTAAGGTTTCGCTGAAAGTATGTGCATTTTCAGAGGAGCACCGAATGCCATACAGAGGGCATTAATTGTGAAAGAGTTCAGCTCATGCTAGAATTGATAACTAGTCGTTCAGTGCACAAATGAAGACGTGGTATTGCGCTTGTGAATTAAAAACATAGGGGCAGATTTACAAGGACTGGCGCATCCCTGCATATCAGCAGGAATGCGCCAGGTAAGATGCGTCATGCAAGTTTACCCTTGCGCCTCCACAGATGCGCCGCATTTACAATGCAGCGCATTGTGGAGCAAGGATGAACAGATGCGTGACGCATCTGATGGAGTAAGGGTGGCGCATTGCTGGAGTTGTGTCGCATGCTGCGTCATGCCTGCGCAGGGTTTTGACGCAGCGGCGTTGGAAAAGTGACTCAGTGAAATCTTGTAGATATCACTGCGTCACTTTTCCGAGGCTTTTTCCTACGGAACACCCACCCTGCATACACTAAACCTGACG
This sequence comes from Lissotriton helveticus, assembly GCF_964261635.1. NCBI lineage: Eukaryota > Metazoa > Chordata > Amphibia > Caudata > Salamandridae > Lissotriton > Lissotriton helveticus. The sequence goes on along the minus strand of NC_136069.1, from coordinate 1,706,800 downwards.
CAGGTTTAATGTAGCGCAGGGCTTTACAACGTGACGCATCTCCCTAGATGCGTCACGTTGTAAATTCGTCGCAGCATGGACCTAGTTTTATGCCGCTGCTGCATCACAGAAGTGACGCAACGGCGGCGCAAAAGTGGCACACGGGGCTTGTAAATCTGCCCCATAATGTATTCTCCTTTCAAATCGTTTTGATGTCTTGTAAAGGTAAATATTATGTTTATTGCCATTAGCATTAGCCCCGGAGACCACGTGTAGCGCTCATTGCTGCTAAGAAATGCGATCACCATTCATAACATACTAGAGACGACCTTCATCTGGCTTGTCCAATAAGTTAACTTTTGGTCTTTGCTTCAAACTGCAGTTTGAAATGGCCTTGAGACATCTTCAGAGCTGTTCTCTAGTGGATCTCTGCATGGGGGGTGGGCAAGCCCCAACATTAAGAGGGACAGCTGAGTTAAGACCCTGTGCATGAGCAGAGCCTTGACAATATTTGCCTTGTAAATCCTGCTCAAATATCTATTGCCTAAACGTGAAAGAGTGTCACATTAGTACATCAGAAGAAAAGACTGCCTTGATGGGCATGGATTAAAAGTGATTGTTTTTTTTAACAGGCACTTAGAAACATTCCTGTATCTAAGTGCCATTCCCCCAACCACGATTCAGAAAAGGGGGTGGTGATGAACAGAGTGTCTGAATTAAGCAGACCACTCTTACCCAGTCCAAAGATCAGGGTTTGATCCATCACCGTTATTCAGCTCACTGCCCCATCCCAGCTCAGAACCTGGCTATATGCAAATTAGTCTGTCCCTGACCCAGTGCATCATGGGAAGAGGGCAGACCAAACTACCAAGCCAATTCTTCACCAGAAAGGAGACAAGCTACCGGGGACCGGTTTCTGGCATTTCAGCCTCGTCGGCCCGGCTTGCTTGAATCCTGATGGAGCAGTGAGCAAGGGACTCATGTCTGAGTATACCCTGCCACACCTACAGTGGCCAAAAACGATTCAGAAAAGGAAGACAGTCCCATTGATGAACTCAGCGGACAAGTCATATGTCATATGTACCCTACGTGTGACCGTCAGGGAGAAACCAGAAAAAGAAACTATTTCACCCTTTAAACCATATATCAAATGTCACTAAGGGCCAGATGTAGGTAGCCTAATACCGGTCGGTAACAGCCGAAATTACCGAATTTTTGCCGTTACCGACCAGTATTAGGCTCTTGAGCTGTAGGTAGCCAATGTACAGATTCGGTAATTAAACGAATCGGTATTTTACCGATTCCTTAAAATACCGAATCGGTAAATTACCGAATCTGCAATGTAGGGGGCACTCAAATGAGTGAATTGCATGATTAAGGATTCAGTATTTACCACCAACTAAAAGTTGGCGGTAAATATCGAAAACCTTTGGAAAAGCATTTTTGTGCATTTCTAAAAGTGCCATGTGGCACATACATGCCCTTAGGGCATGTATGTGTGCCACATGTGCACACATGCACGATTCAGGGGTGCAACAGGGTGTCAATGTGACACCCTGCCACCCTTGAATGTGTTCCCCCATTACCGAATCGGTATTTACCGATTCGGTAAATCCCATTCATTCCTATGGGCCTCCAGGCCCATAGAAATGAATGGGAATTACTGAATCGGTAAATACCGATTCCTACCGATTCGGTAATACTTACCCAAATTTTTCCTACATAGCATTTATCGATTCTAAAATACCGAATCGGTAAAATTCGGTATTTTAGAATCGGTGATTTAGAATTACCTACATCTGGCCCTTAGTGAGGGAGTGCGATGAGGTATTCAGAGGATTGCCCCCCTGAGGGATTATGAAATCTCATTTATTCCCTCCACCCGGCTTTGTCTTTTTTGTCATTACTTTCCTTCCTGCTCTCATCTTTCTGGACTTGTCCAACCTTTCATCCATCTTTCATTCCAGCCCTCCTTCATTAATTCAGCCTTCATTCTCTCTATTCTTCTTTGTGTGTGTTTCCTCTCTCCTGTCTCCTTTTATCCATACATACATAAACATCCTTCGGTTCTTCCTGTTCTCCATCCATACATTCATCAGTACAAACATCATCCATCTTTCCTTCCTTTCTTTAAAAGCAGTCCATCTAGCCTTCTCTTAATCAATTCATTCTTCTCTGCATCTGCCCACTTTTCTCTCCATCAATCAACTCTTCTATCCATCCAATCTTTCTCTCGATCCATCCATCCCTCATCCATCTCTGCATTCATCCATTAACGCTGCCTTCCATCTCAACATCCATCCAAAAGCCAATCCATCCATTCTTCCAGGCATTCATCTTTCTCTCATTCTTTCCTCCTTTCCAAACTTGTTTGTTTCTTTTGATTCCACTCCTCAGAACTTCATCATTCTTTGCTCTTACTCTTGCACTTATGAGCCTCTGCTTGGAGGCCAATGATCTGATCAAAGAAAAAGGAGCTATGAACAGAAGTTTAAAGTTTTATGTTAGTCAGAAATTATAAGTAGCACCGACCCCAATAATGCTACTAAAGTGGGTGGGGGGTGGGGTGGGGGTGGGGGGTTCGTGAAGCCCTTCCAAGGCCTAGATTCTTATTTCAGGTGGAGCAACATTATAGTTGGTAAAGCGTGGAAGTCAGGATGGATCCCAGGTTTTCTGATTTCAGACTGTGCACTCTCTAAGGTCAATGCTTTGTCTTCGATCTTCGCACATGAGTGTGGCGGGCAGACGGAAATCACAGGAAAGCAGGACGGGAGTGGGTGGGGGGGTCGGGCAGGGGTGGGGGAGAAGGAAAAACAAGCATTGGAAATGCAATAGGTCTCGCATTAGGAAAGTTTGAGCTATTGGTCTTATAAATTACATTTTTTTTTATTTATGTATTTGTTAAAATAGCTAAATTAATAGCTCTGTCATTTACAATGCCAATAGTTATAACTTTCGCAAATGTGACACCTATAGCATTTGTAATGCAACATGTTTTTTATTTACGTGACTTAGATGTATTAATATTACAAATAACAATGGCTTTTATTTTTTTTTGTTAAATTGTTAAATACTGTATTTAATTTGTAACGGCAATAGCTTAAAATTTTGTAAATAACTTTTGTGAAGATTATATTCAGTGTTTTTTATTGTGACGAAAATCCAAGAACAGAAGTGAAATATTAACATCTTTTTTGTGATTTGTAATAAGGCTTGAAAGCTTGAAAACAGCTTGAAACAGTGGCAATTGAGACTATTCCATGCCATTCGTATTGGGAGTCCTGGAATAGTTTGAATTGTTACACTTGTAACATTGCAATGTGTTGTAGTTGTACTGGTACTTTTATTGGCAGTGCAGGCTGCAGTGGCATCCAAAGAAGGGCCCTGACACTTACTTTTTTTTCAAATATAAATTACGCACTAGTTTCAATAACAATATAGAATTATGCAGAAAAGGAGGCATCTGTGCAAATTTAAGATGATACAGGGGAAGCAGCGAGGAGAGTGCTCTGATTGTGGAAAACAAGCAGCAAGGAGAGAGAGAGAGAGAGAGAGAGAGAGAAAGAGAGGGAGTGGGGGAGAGAGAAAGAGAGAAAGAGAGAGAGAGAGAGAGAGAGAGAGAGAGAGAGGGAAGAGAGGGGGAGAGAGATGGGAGAGAGAGAGAGTGGGAGAAAGAGAGAGAGTGTGAGAGAAAGAAATAGAGAGTTTGGGAGACAGGGAGAGAAAGAGAGAGAGTGGGAGAAAGAGAGACAGTGGGAGGGAGAAAGAGAGAGAGAGTGGGAGAAAGAGAAAGACAGAGAGAGGTTGGAAGGGAGAGATTGAGGAAGAGAGAGTGGGAGAGAGAGAAAGAGAGAGAGTGGGAGAGAGAGAGAAAGAATGAAAGTAAAATAGAAAGGAGAGAGGAGAGACGCAATGAGGGACAGAGAGAGACAAAGGGACAACGAATTTGCGTGAGATAGAGGTAGAAGAGAGAGAGACAGAGTGAGAGATAGAATAGAGAGTACAGAGGAAGAGGTTGTTGCTTCTATCACAAAGCATGGGGCCAGATCAGGCCTCAGGAATGGAGTGGCAGTTTTTGCAGTCTGGATGAAATAGCTACGCCTGCACCCTTTGATCGCTGGTGCACGGGAGTATCAGATCTGAGCTGAGACTTTACTCTGGAATATATTTGTTCATTTTGTCCCGGTTTTTAGATCCCGATCTTTACATTCAGATATAAGTACAGCAATATTTCATGCACTTTGTCTCCGCACTTCAAGGATAGCAGTGGTGATTTGATGCATCTGATATTTGATGGCACTTTTTATTCAGATGGTTCCAGGAGACGACGTTGGTATTATGTGTGATTTCTTCTAATTTTGAACAGGGGTCGCATCGCACTAATCCCGGTCTCAGAGATGAGGAGAACCTCAGGTATCTGACCGGTGACAAGATCATTCATGAGTGAACTATCGGTTCTGAGACATAGAACAGAAGGAGAGCCAAGATAGCGCTGTTGGTCAGAGTGCACGGGTGCATTTGAACGGCGCTATGCGCAGGGCATGGCCGTGCCTGAGAAAGATGACAAACAAGCAGATCATAGATGGAATCGAAGCTGTACCGAGGTGGGGGCTAAAGGAAACCAAAAGAGGTGAACAGTTGCAAAGGGACAACAAATACAGTCAGATGAAGGGCAGGGCGACAAACAAGAAAGGAAACAAGACGGAGGGCATTGCTGTGGGGAGGGGGGAGGAGAAATGCACACGGCGGGCAGGGGAGGGGGCGGAGCGGGGAGAGCGGCATGTGGGTGTGAAGCAGCCGGGGCCTTTGAAGTGAAGCTTAGCTTCACTTCAAAGGTGTGGGAGGAGTGCGGCTGAGGGAACAGACGGCGATTTGGTGATGTGCACGCGCATTTTAGGTCAATGCGCTTGCGCATTGACCTAAAAGCCACGGGCACAGCATCAAATCGCCACAGTTAGTTAAACTTTGTTTAAAGCCCTATAGTCTCGCTTCTCTCAGGTCACGAGACCTAAAAACATTTACTTGGGCCGGCTAGCTGCCGTCTGCTTCCTCCATCCTTTTCGTCCTGTCTCCGCCGGCAACAGAAAGCACCTGGGCTCCCAGGCTCCCCAAGGCCAATCACAATGCTGCAATGCAGCATTGTGATTGGTCTGAGCGCTGTGGATCGGCACTCAGACGGGTAATGGGGCTTTGCATGTTCCGCACCAGGCTGTGTAAAGCAAGCCTGGTAGGGAAGATGACTGTTTGGTCAACCCGAGAGGGCTGGCAAAGCAGCCATGCCCAGTTAAGCAGTGTAAACCACTCCTCTCCCTCGTCTGGCGAGCCCTGCCCTGCCTCGAAAGCCACTGACTCAATATAACAAGCATTGGCATTGCCAATAGGTCTCGCCTTTGGGACCTTATAAGTGTTTAGCCATGCAACAGTTGATGTTGTTGCACCAAGGATATTGTGCTGCATAAGTAAACACTTAGAAGGTCCCAAAGGCGAGACCTATTGGCTATGCCAATGCTTGTTCTTATTACCTTCTTTCCTCCCCACCGATGGTTTCTCCCTCACAGCTCTCGGCTCTTCTCAAAGTGACTGAAAATAAACTCATAAATGCGCTTCGAGTTCTTGCAACGGCACTGAGGGAAAAGTTTAAATAGAGACAGAAGACACACTCACCCTCTCTGCCTCCGAGCGCAGCTGGAGCGGGAGGGGGGGGGGGCCAGGCTGGGGGGGCAGGAAGCGTCAACAATGAGGAAATGTAAAGGCAAAAGGTGAAATAAACTCGTGGACTTAAAGTCATGAAATAAAGCAAAATATGAAACTTGAAACTCACCTGGTGACACCTGAGCAGCCGTCACCCTCCCTCCGAGCGGCGGCTGGTGGTGGCGCTGCCCCGGCCCTGCCTCCCTTCCACCCCCCCGCTGCCTCCGCCCTGGACTCGGGTCAAAGGTCGCGGATTATTGTAGATTTACAGCCATGAGTCACTGGGAGCAGAGCAGGGCTGGCGTCGGGGACCCGCCCCTACTCTGGGCTCCTCTCACTGCCCCCTCCAGAGGCACCCCCCCCTCTCATATTAATATAGCGCTACCCCTCTAGTTGTGGAGTCAAAGCGCTTTATTTACATCACACACCTCTTATACGGAGACAATGAACAATCCACGTGAGTGAATCCGAGCAGGAAATGAAACTATAGATAAGGTGCTTCATTTGTGCCGGGGCCTCGTCAGGGGGGCACTCCATCCTGCACCCCCTTGGCGCTGCCAGCGCTGCCAGTGACAGCAGCAACACAACCACTGACCCATCACGGCGTTCTCCTCTCCACCTAGAGCGCCACCATGTGGCAGACTCTCATAAATCCTGGTGTTGACAATTCAGTGCAGGGCTGACACTGGAAACGACCACCAGCACAAATTAAGCACTGGCTACAAGGTGTAGGAATCACGTGCCATCCACACTGAAAAGCATGTGAAGAGCGCTTGACGTTTTTACGCTGTGCAGTTATTAAAGTTACTGCCCTGCGTTGTGTGCACAGGAGAGAGCACAGCAGCGCAACATCTGCTAACATCTGGGGTAAAGCTGCCCCCCCTCCCTCCGCTGCTGGAGTTAAAGCGCTGCGCTGTGTGCACAGGAGAGCAGGCCCGGTTCTAGCGGGTGGTCGGGTGGCCCAGGCCCACCCAAACAGGAGCCTTGGCCCTCGCAGTGAGGGCTTGAAGGCATTGGGCTCAAAGGGTGTTCTGTGTGTGTGTGCACCCAGGCTGAGACAGTTCCCGTGCGCACACACACACAGACAGTTTTAAAGATTATCGCAGCCCCGCACCCGAGTACTTCACAGGTCATTAAAAGACCACTTACATGTGAACGAGGCTTTGTTTATTTTTTTCACCCCTTCATCTCCACTGGCGAAGGGCAACCTTTGCCTCTTGTTCTGATGTGTAGATATTTCTTTTTCTATGAAGGCAAGAGAAAATAAGGGGCATATTATCAAGGGGGTTTATCTCCGCTTTTTTGGCTTTAAAAGCCAAGAAAGCGGAGATAAAATTATCTCCCTATTACCAAGCTGTCGCTAACACCAGTTAGCGACAGCTAATAGGAGATAGCGACCATCTTGGGCCCCGCTTTGCATGTCAGTGATATTTATCACTAATGACATGCAAAGTGGGCGTGCCAAGATGTTAGCGACTGGAAACAGTCGCTAACATCGCTATCTCCTATTACCAACTTTTGGAGATATTCGCGCTAAGCGCGAATATCTCCAAAAGCTAACACCTGCCCTGAGCAGTTCTTAGCCATGTTATCCAATGGGAGGTGGATAACATGGCTAAGAGCATTTGCTCGATAATGCATGAATATCGCGGACTTTTCAGCGATATTCATGCATTGCGGCCGTTTTTTATCGCATTTGCGATAAACCTTGCTAATAGCAAGGTTTATCTGCGATAAAAATCGCCGATTTGCGGCGATAATTTTTGTCTCTAAACAAGTTAGAGACAAAAATTATCGCTAGTTGTTGGTAATATGCCCCTAAGTTTTTTTATTCCTGTTCACCTTTCCTGACCCCTGCAGCTGCTTATGTAAATGTAAATGTAAATGTAGTATACTTGTAAAGCGCACAGCTGCCCCAGCAACGGGGCGTCCCGGCGCTGTATAACTCTGGGGAACCCGTCCTGGCTTTCCCTGTGGGATGGACCCTTGCTGGGAGTCCCCAAGGTGGAACCAGGCATCCCCGGAGTTGGTGGGGCCGTTATCACATCAGGATGTGACACAAAGGTTGGCTAATGGAGTAGGTAAGAGGATGTGATACTATTTGTTTTTCTTTTTAAAATCTGCACAGCCCAGCAGGAAACATACTTATTGTGTGCTTCATTTAAACAGTTTTTATCATTATCATGGCAGATGCAGGACAGCAGTAAGACAATACTAAATGCCCAGATAACGCTGGTGATTAATGATCCTGCTGGAGAGCAATCATGTGTCTGTTAATAGTTTTTAAATGCAGATTAACTGTGTTTTATGTGGATAGCTCAGTGGGTTTCTGCCTTTGTCACAGAGATCCTTGTGTTACTTGGAGTTCAGAAGTTATAATCCTAACATAGGACAGTGACCAATGAACTGTCACCAAAGAGCTGCAAACAAACATGAATGGTAGAGTTAGAACTTCGCTTTTTTTTGTTTTGTGATATAGTTAGAACTTCCTTTGTCTTTCATTATTCTAATGTTGCTCCGGCTGAACTGATGTCTGTTCAGACACTTGGCATCCATGTTATAACGAGCCATCTCATTGGGCTAGAGCACCTCTTACCAAAAATGATAAAGTGGTCCTGATATTTGTCCTCCTAAAAATCAAAAGCAACCATTGCATTTTTATACAAGCCTCCATAGTGCATTGATTGATTGGGAACCAGTCACCCCTTCCCCCACCACTCTCAAACAAGAAAAGTTTGTTAAAATTAGGTTCGAAATGCATTTTAGAGCCCAGTTTTTGAAGCAAAGTAGTAAGAAATTGGGAGTTTTTTTAGGAAGAGAAGTAATGACTCTTCAGTCTCTTACAAGTGGAACTATGTCTCCTTCCCTTCAAATCTTGCATGTGGCCACGTGATAACGTGTCACTGAACAACATGGAAAATCCTCTGCTGAGATCAATAATTGATATGATGCAGATGCCAGTGGACCTAGGCCTGGCCTGACTATACTTCTAGTTGGCAGGGCCGTTTCTTCTGTCCATTGCCCTATCTCCTGCCTGGGCCTACATACAGCCACAGCTTTTCATCTAAGTCTGTCTTGGCACCCGGAAAATCGCTGCCCCTGGCATACATGCCAGCAATTCTCACTGAGTGAAATCATGTTAACCTTTTTGTTTACAACCTTTTTAAAATGTTGTTTGTGTGATTGAATACTATCAATCACACATATAGAAATCTGCTCTATATGTTACGCTACTGTGTCCCCAAAACCCGTCAGTGACGTCATTTGTGACCTGTGTACGTGGAGAAGCGTGGCTCAGTGGTTAGAGGCGGCAGACCCGGAAGCTGAGATCGGTCCTGGACCAGGGTTCAATTCCCCGCCTCGGCGGGTCTCGGGCTAAAAATTCCACGGACTCGATAATTCTCGCCCGGTGCCTCCTCGACTCACGGGGTCACACTCTGCGACTCTGGGCAATAGCTTGCTTAATCTCCACAACGGCCCCTCGCGGCGGGATGCCTGGCCTCCACCTTGCGGATACCCTGCCGGGGTATCTCACAGGGGAATACCAGGACGGGTTCCCTAAGCAAGCGCCGGGAAACCCACTGCGGGTAGCTGTGCGCTATATAAGCTCAACTACATTTACATATTGGGGTAGATTTGCTTTTATTGGTGTTTTTATGCTTTTTAAGATTCTGGATCACAGCCATAACTTTCCTTTAGATGAAGGCTTTGAGGAGAATGGCTATTTTTTTCTTTGTTATTAATGCTCATAATTTTATTATGCAACCATAACTTTACTATAACTGTTTTTTTTTTGGGTGAAAGTTTTTGGTTTGTTATGATGTACTTTATCTTCTTGAGCAAAGTACACACTCGGCTTGGACTTTAAGAGATAATTGTCCTTCAAACCCAATCTGCACCCAGTCATAAAGTCCCAGTAGGCACAGTGTCCGGCCATGCCCAGGGAGCTCCGGGTATCGCCCCAGCCTGTTTGGCCAATCCCTCTGCCACGCAACTCTTGGCATGGACTAAAATGCACCCAGTTAATACTGGATGCAGGTTCTAACTTGCAGCGATGCTCTGTGCCTTGTGCCTTCATTCCCACTTGACTCTGCTTTCGTCTTTCCCAGCTTCCACTTAGTCTTGGGCACACCAAGGAAGAGCGTTGGTGCTGGCGGGCATGCTGATTGGGGATTCTTACAACCTAGCTGTGCTGTTGAAGGAGTTCAGTCATTTGGGTCTAACACTCGCCCCTTCACTCTCACGGGTGAGAATCACACTCAATTAGTCTCTCACACTTTCATTTGTATGTCATTTATTCCAGTGAAGACGGAGGGTACTTCCTTGATTTTGCCCTGATGAAGACTATATGCAGTTAATTAACCCATGGTCGAAATGTCAACTAATTGGCACTTTTGGGCCACTTCCATACTTATTGTGCAACACAATCGTCCTTTAATATCGATAATACATATAACACCCATTAGACTGTTACCCTGTTTTGTGTTGTTACTTCTCACTTTGTTTCAGCTTGTTCACAACTCGAGTGCACTGTCACCACACTTTTTCTTTGGAACGTCTTTCGAATTTTCTCATTCACATTAAAAAAAAAAATTATGAAAGTAAATATTCACTTACTATTTGTTGGACTTGGTGCTTATTGAACTGATTACTGGGGGATGATTTATCTAGGTTCTGTAGAGTGTGTATTTTTGGGCAGATATACATTTTTATCAGTACAGCTGACCCCCATGGAATACTTTTTAAATCCTAAGGTTGTGTTTTCACAGACCAAACCCTCCTAAAATACACTGCCGACCAGTATGGATGACATGTGATTCATACGGGAAACATCCTTTACAACGCAACTTTTACCACGCAGTGCCTTTACAATGCAACTTTTACAACGCAAACCATTACAACGCATTGCGCTGGGGGGCGCTCTCGGATGGGGAATAGATTTAATTTACTATCCAACACCTTCCCTACTATCCACGGGGACTGGAGTTGGAATAGTAAATTAAACTATTCACTATCCAGCACCCAAAAGCACTATACGTTGTAAAGGCATGCGTTGTAAAAACAGCGTTGTAAAGGCATGCGTGGTAAAAGCATGCGTTGTAATGTCATACATCTGATTCATACACCTTGTAATCCTCATTGGCTTATGTGACATTCCCTGCAGACTGATTTACATACTTGTATGATTCATTGTCTCTGTATAATGTGTGCGTGATGTAAAGCTACTGTGAAACCCTCCACTGATAGGAGCAGCGCTATACAACAAATGAAATGCATATGAAAGAGGAGCTACGGAACGATAAGGGGCACTGGTGGAGGGTGGCAGTGAGGAAATCCGAGGAAGAGGTCATGGGTGGAGGGGTTGCTAGGGAGAGATAAGGGGCACTGGTAGAGGTGGCAGTGAGGGAGTCTGAGGAGAAGGTCAATAGGGGAGGGACTATGGAGCGATGAGGGGCACTGTTGGAGGGTGGTAGTGAGGGAGTCCGAGGAGGAGGTCAATAGGGGAGGGACTATGGAGCGATGAGGGGCACTGTTGTGTAGAAAAGTCAGCCCCGATCGCACCCGATGCCCAGGCTGCTGGTGCAGGGCGACTCTTCGTTTCCTTCTTGAATAATTACCAAATAAAGAGACGGGCACTGGAAGTAGGAAAACAAGAACAGAGTTTATTACTCATGAGTGAGAGCCTGTCATTTGGGACACTCGCATAGTGTCTTCGGGAGGTGCTCTAACAAGTTTCTCTGAGGCTTCGTCTTTTATACACAGGTTTAAGGCACACACACATCCTTCATTACAATCAATACATTGTGAAGTACGAAGATATTCCAACACGTGGCTACAGTAGGGGCCCTTATCCTCCATACAATAGGAGGGGCTGTCATGCAGCTGAGTGTGCTGTTGATTCCGTTGGAATGTGTGCGCCTGATCGAATCTCAGGGGGTGGGGTGGCCATGATCAATAGTGGCTTCTTTCAAGAGAGGCGAGTGCATACAGTAGTGGGCAATGAACTGTATCCTCAGGCTAAGGGATGACCAGCGGTCCATGTAGACAATTAGGTTCAGAGGAAGAGGTCTTCAAAGGAGGGGTATTCATGGAGGGACAGGAGGTGTTTGGTCAGGCGCGGGGTGCGATTCTCAGAGACAGAGTCACGTGGGAGGGGAGGGCTCATGACTTGTACATGTGAGAGCGGGGGGGCGACCAGGGTGCATGGGGGAAGCTTTCAGGGTCAGGGAAGGGGCGCTGGTGATCGATCGCAAGCAGAGAGACCATGGTACCTAAAATGGCTGTCGTGTACGTGTGTGCATGGGTCTATGCTAGCGGGATAACACAGTCAGTGTTTTAGCGATATCCGTTCTGCTTACAACAAGGGGTACTGTGAACACAAATGAACGCCGCTTATGTACATACACATTGCTATTTTCAACAGTCGCCGATTTTTTACATAAGCAAGTTCAACTTCTACATAGTCGATGCGATAGGCAGAATGCAATACATGTTAATTTACATTTGTTGGGTTCTTCATACAAGCCTAGAGATCGGCATAATATTTAGTCGGTGTAGAATCAAGGAAAAATTTTCCAAAAAATCAAGTTCACATTTTCTCTCTGGTGACATCAACATACAGGAAGAACGCTCTGATTTAGCGCCGAGACGCCTACGGGCCATTGTATGCGCTCTATAAATATCAAAAATAAATAAATAATAAATACCTTCCGGGTCTTGTCAGTACTATAGGAGACTTTCGAAAAACTAACTACATGAGTGACCGATGAAAACATTTTAAAAGGCAATACAAAAAAATTGTTGAGGGAGGGATTCAATTCGATACAAGCAATTTGTCAAGGGGTGAGTAGAAAGTTCTGGAAAGGGGGAGGGTCTTTGTCGCAATGTCTTTTAACAGAGTCCGTCTTCTTTTGTTGGCGCTGCTGAGCGCCGGCGGTGGAGCTATAGGTCCAGCTCGGATTCATCCTTACACGTTGCAGGGTGCGATCAGTCCTCTGCTGTTAGATCACAGTCCTGTTTCCTAACTTATCTTCTTAGGGGTGCCTCAAGCTGGGCACCTGCATGTTTTTTCTTTTTCCGTGGCAAAAACCTCATTCTATAGTCAAAAGTTTATGCGAAAAGGGTGAGTTTGTTGGATAATCGGGGGAAGAGAGGGCGGAGCAGGGCCAGATCTTCGAACACACCAAGGGACCAAGGGAGCAAAGGACAACGAGCAGGCAAGCCCAACAGTCGGACTCAAAAGGGGACGGGGGACTTCAGGTACAAGTGGGTCAGCGAGTCGAGGGCTTCAAGGCAGCCCTTCATTCCACCATCTGCTGAGATTTGAAAGTTATGCCTCGTCCCGCGTCTCGTTGCTCTGCGGCTTCACCTTTGGTCGTCACACGTGCTCCATGATCTGTGGCCAGGCTGTGCGTCACGTCCAGCTCCTCTCCTCCGGTGATTATATCTTTGAATGGGTAGAAAACAAGTTTTAGAAAAACTGGCAGGAGAAGACATTTATACATCTCAATTCCGTCCCCAATCCTATGTAGGTGGGGAAAAGGTTCATTGGTCACAGTCAGAGGTCGTCACTTATGGAGTCTGTAGAAGGGCATTGCTTATTGAATTCATAGACTTGCTTAGCGTTCATTCGCGACATATGACGAGAGAAGTTGGACTTTTATACACAAAGTATTACGTCACATTCAAAATCGAGTCCTCATGTAGAGACTCGTCCTTCCCTTTAACCCAAGTATCGACAATCTTACATCTCCCTTCGGGGTCGGCTAACTTTTGCAAGCAGGGGCGTTATCGTCATGAAGAAGGGGGAAGGGGCAGATGTAAAATATGGCTTTCCTGGGGAATGACCGTTAATCAAGGTCATCAATTACGTTTCGTGGGTAGCTGACATGAGGCTAGGGTTGATCGGGGGCGCGTGGGTGCTTTGGACTGAGAGCTGGGGTCGATCGGGAGAAGTGGGGTACTCTGGACATCCGCACTTAGGTGCAGGGGGGTGGGGCAATCGGGGCATTGGGGATCGTATTTCTAACGAACTGAGAACCAGAAGACCATTGACGTTATAGTTCCCTTATAAAAGGCCAGATTAGGGGACATCCGTTGTCTTACCTGTCCTTTCCTTCATTACCAACTCGGGTTCTATCGTTTTGCAGAAAGGAGAGGTAGTAATATGGCAAGTCACAATCGTTTTGGTTTTGGTCAATTTTGCTGAACACCTTTGTGTTTGAGGAGTCCCAATTAGGTTCGTGCCGGTGGGGCACAACGTTCTTGCATAAGGGAGGAGGGAACAGGGGGACCTTCAGAGAGAGAGAGAGAGAGAGAGAGAGAGAGGGAGAGAGAGAGAGAGAGGGAGAGGGAGTGGGAGAGGGAGAGGGAGAGGGAGAGGGAGAGGGAGAGGGAGAGGGAGAGGGAGAGGGAGAGGGAGAGAGGGAGAGGGAGAGAGAGAGAGAGAGAGAGAGAGAGAGAGAGAAGCTCGCACTCTAAACGAACCATTCGGTACACGTACGTCGTGGAGAGAGAGAGAGAGAAAGAGAGAGAGAGAGAGAGAGAGAGAGACGTGTACAATAATGGTCCATTCAGTGCGCACACAACATAGAACAGCAGGGGTTAAGTAATGCGTAAACACAAGCGGAGGGACGACGTAGATCCATACATCACGTACACACAAACTCAGACGGGGGAGACAGTACATGTATTACATACAAAGATCCAAGACAAAACATAAAACAGTTATTGGCCACAATTATCCTTTTCTGTATGCTGCGCATCCTTATCGTCCTAAGCTCTTTTTACCTTTTTCTTATCTTTTATTCGTTGGCTGCCTTTTACTGGTGGCTTTGATTGTACACACTTACGCCTTTGGCAATTGGTCATGAACTAACCTGGTCGGGCTAATGCTCACGGTGGTTTATTCGAGTCATTTTTAGCAAGTGCGTTTCCAGGCTGAGACAACAGTTGGTGTCAATTGGAGAACAATGGGGCAGCTTTTAGTTACATGTCTATGAGGATGCGAAAAAGGAGGTAGTAGGTTTTCAAATATTGGCAATATCCCTAGTCCTCTCGGCGGAGGATACTTGTGTAACCCTTACCTCGAAATACCCTAAACTTTTCCCTACTTAGTTAAAAGTAGGAATGTGTTTATTTTTCGTTGCAATATTCGGGGTTTGTCGTGGACAGGGACCATAATCAAACGCCTTTTTCCCGTCTCGTCGTTCGTTAGATCACCATTTTCCTTTTCGTATCTTTAATCGATGTTCCAAAGTGACCTGCAGAAAGAGGGAAAAAGAAGGGGGGCGGGGGCAGCATTTAAGAACACATCAGCGCGCATGAACCCGAAAAGGCTTTTACTTACTACATACCCGGTCCATCTCCACGGAACGCAGTTCTTGCCAACTCGGCATTTAAGCCCAGATGAACCTTTTAGTGTGTGAGAGATGATTATCGGAAGCCGGTGTGTGGTATTATGGACCGTATGTAGGGAGGCCAGGTGGCACTCCTTCGGGGCGACTTAGGGGCATTTTAGCACAATTTTCCTGATACAGGTGGCATATAAAGTACAGACTGAATTCCAGGGTCTTTTAGCGGTTGCTTTAGGCTGTACAAAAATGTGCAAAGTACATACAACAAAAACCTGGACCGTTCATGTTTGCAGTATTTCTGCGTACTATACCCTTTAACCCTTGTCTAATCGAGCTGAGTCATTTCACCTATATTTTAGTTATATCGAAAAATAGTGATCATTCATTCAAGACTTATCGATTTACGCGGCCAACTATATTTGCTTTCTCAAAAATCTTTAATAAGAATGTCGGTGCACAAATACGGGCCTACAACCCCGTGGGCCGGCCACGGAGCAGGCTGGAACTGTAGATGTGGGGATACTTTATTAGTAGAAAACTTAATGGAGTCAGTGGTCGTTAATTTCATAAAAAGTGCGCCAAGTGCACTAGAAATCATATTGAATCTTTAGTGTGAGCGAATATCATAAGCATCGAAATTTCGAACTTTCAATAATCATGATGCGCCAAACTCAACAACAATTCATTGTCCGAATGCTCAATCGGTACCCATCTTATGCCAATTCATTGTCCTTCATTGTCCGAACACCTAATCAGTACCCATCTCATATCAATTCATTGTCCGAGCTGACAGTATACATCCTATATCAATCCATTGTCCGAACTCATAATCAGTACACATCCTATATCAATCTATATGTTTAAAAACTTCATACATATCCTATGACACCAAGGCTGAGCAATCGAGGTACAATAAGGAGTTGAGGGTTTCATTTGCATCGGCGCCATTTTGGGTGCAGTCAGGCAGAACCAGGCATAATCTAAATCTCTACTAACTCGTGGTTGGCCCAGAGCTTCCTTTGGCAGTCCAAAGTTCCGTTAAAGGGCAAAAGAAGGGATCGGTGGTTTGAACCATCAGTCAAAAAGGGGAGGGGGTGCAACAATTTTCCTACCGGGTCATACTGTGCTTTCACCGGAACTGATCCGAACTGTGGTCTGCAGGATTCTAGTCATTCAAACTGAGGCTGGCGCCAGCATGGGAGCGCCGACGTCCTGCGGCTACATTTCCATCGTTCCGTGGGCAATCATGGCAGTCATTCCCCATCGGGGGTATTTGCGGGAGTCGGGGACTCCCGCGGCTCCTCTAGAATCTTCAAGGTTGTGGAGAACTATGATGGTGGAGTCAACAAGTGACCGGGCCATTCCTTCATGCTGGGCCCGCTCTTGCCAGGTCGATCGCCATTTTGAGAGTTCGGCAGCTACCGGCGATCGCGGGGTCAAATGAGCGGACGGGCTCCACCTTTCCGGGCGAGGCGTTGCAGCATCGCCACAGTGGAAGAACCCTTTTCCGGGCGCCTGGAGCGCTGAGGGTGCAGCTGGGAAGCCTCCACCTGGGGAGGCGGGAGAGGCTTGTTCGCACCGTCTCTCCCTCCCAGTGCACCCCACGGCGTCTCGCTTGACATTTGTTATGGCCGGACCAGGCGATGAGGACGAGGGGGGGTCGGAGGCGTGTGCAAGACATCCCCCCCCCCCCAGGGTTGTTGCAGCCATTATGGAAGAAAAAAGAAATGTCCAGTGCGTCTTTTGGGGCGGGCCTCTGGTTGATGGTGGCCGGATGCTCCTTGCCACGGCCCCAGGAACGGGTCCCTTAGTCCATCCTTGGGACAGACCTTGGCGCGTGGCGCGTGGCGCGGCGCCTCTCCTGGGCCTTTCGTGCAGTGGCCTCTCCACTCCCAGGCCCTTCATGGATGCTGGTCCAGACTGGGAGAGAGAGGGGAGGGTCGAGGACATAGACATTCCCCCCCCTTGCAACTCTCCAGGGTTGTCGTAGCAGTCCCCTTTGGCCGGGTCCCTTCGGCCTCGGCCTTTCCTCCGGCTACACCCTACGTGATGATCTCCGGCCGACGGTTGGCAGCAGGACCCGCCCTATATGTGCTGCTTCCGGCTGGGCGTAGCCGTAAACCTGTTGCACTTTGGAAGTTTCCAGAAAGGGGCGGATGTCTGCTGACTTGTATCTTTCCCAGTTTGCCGTTATTTGGGCGTGGCAGGCGGTGGGACAGACACGTTTGGGGCAGTGAGGGGCGATGAAGCCTCGTTGCCTTGTGGCCGTTGCAATGTCACGCTTGGTTTCTCTTACTATTTTCAGGTTTCTCATTACGGGCTTATTTCTAACGTTTCTTGTTTCAGATTACAACGGGGGACAAAGGTCCGCATTACCTACCCTTCACTATTTGCAAAGACTAGACAGAGCATGGCGACTCTGTGCTTGTTTGCGAATAGAGAATACCTCCAAAAAGAACCAATTCCAAACAGTCAATGTTCGGACAATCAATCAATCAATGAGGAATGAAATAGGTACGACGTGTTAAAGGCTTGCGTTACCTACCCTTCACTATCGGCAAAGGGAGAGAGAATATTGCTATTCTTCCCCGTTTGCAGGCAGAGAAGATCCTTAAGAGAACCAACTTCGAACAATTCAATGCTCGATTCAATCAATCAATCAATGGGGAGAAAAATAGGTATGACGGATTACAATGGGGACAAAAGTCTGCATTACCTATCCTTCACTATCTGCAAAGACTAAACAGAGTATGGCGATTCTGTGCTTGTTTGCAAATAGAGAATCTCTCAGAAACAATCAATAAGTAATACTAGTATTTTCAAACATCAATCAATCAATTTCGCAATTTGTCGTGTGTCACGACCCTACCCGGACCGGACCATGTGGACAGTTCTTCGCCTTCCTTTTTCCAGCGCCCGATCGGTCTCTTTCTCCATGTTTTTACCGCAGCATTCCTGTGGGATTCCAGTCAGGACAATAGGTCACTTGAGAGAGGTCCGTTCGGAATCGGTGAAGTTCATTCAATCGGCAGCCGGACGAGGGCCCTCTCAAGGCAGGTATACTCCAATCATTTAGATGTTCACCCCATCGTCTGGACCTCTCTTACCGGACCTTATGTCGCTGATGGACCCCGCGTTGGGACGCCAATTGTAGAAAAGTCAGCCCCGATCGCACCCGATGCCCAGGCTGCTGGTGCAGGGCGACTCTTCATTTCCATCTTGAATAATTACCAAATAAAGAGATGGGCACTGGAAGTAGGAAAACAAGAACAGAGTTTATTACTCATGAGTGAGAGCCTGTCATTTGGGACACTCGCATAGTGTCTTCGGGAGGTGCTCTAACAAGTTTCTCTGAGGCTTCGTCTTTTATACACAGGTTTAAGGCACACACACATCCTTCATTACAATCAAGACATTGTGAAGTATGAAGATATTCCAACACGTGGCTACAGTAGGGGCCCTTATCCTCCATACAATAGGAGGGGCTGTCATGCAGCTGAGTGTGCTGTTGATTCCGTTGGAATGTGTGCGCCTGATCGAATCTCAGGGGGTGGGGTGGTCATGATCAATAGTGGCTCCTTTCAAGAGAGGCGAGTGCATACAGTAGTGGGCAATGAACTGTATCCTCAGGCTAAGGGATGACCAGCGGTCCATGTAGACAATTAGGTTCAGAGGAAGAGGTCATCAAAGGAGGGGTATTCATGGAGGGACAGGAGGTGTTTGGTCAGGCGCGGGGTGCGATTCTCAGAGACAGAGTCATGCGGGAGGGGAGGGCTCATGACTTGTGCATGTGAGAGCAGGGGCAGTCAGGGTGCATGGGGGAAGCTTGCAGGGTCAGGGAAGGGGCGCTGGTGATCGATCGCAAACTGAGAGACCATGGTACCTAAAATGGCTGTCGTGTACGTGTGTGCATGGGTCTATGCTAGCGGGATAACACAGTCAGTGTTTTAGCGATATCCGTTCTGCTTACAACAAGGGGTACTGTGAACACAAATGAACGCCGCTTATGTACATACACATTGCTATTTTCAACAGTTGGAGGGTGGTAGTGAGGGAATCCAATGAGGAGGTCAATAGGAGGGGCATGGAGGGATGAGGGGCACTGGTGGAGGGTGGCAGTGAGCGAATCAGAGGAAGAGGTCAAGGGGTGGAGGGGGGAGCTAGGGAGAGATAAGGGGCACTGGGGGAGGGTAGAAGTAAAGGTATTTACGGAGAAAGAGGGTATTGGTGTGGCGCCAAAAAAGACTTTCGCATCAGCGCTAAAGCCGGCCCTGTCATGTCTTTTCTGTTTTTGTTTATTTAATTAGCAGTCGGGTCATATGGGCTACTGTGGAACATACTTTAAAAGTGCTTGCTAATTATATTTATGGCTATATTCAATGTTTTAGGTTTGAAGGTGAATTTACTCATGTTTTTACAGGGAAAAATTAAAGTGGAGCCCGATGGTGCCTGATATGGGGCTGGGGCCCAAGGTCATCTGTGCGATAAGGTGCACTGGAGAGGAGTAGTGGGTAATCAAGCCTGTAAGGGAGTGCGTTGCAGAGTCCGGGGTCAGGTGGAGGTAGTAATGAAGAGGGATTCTCCCTGAAGGCTCGCACAGAGGTAGCCCAAGAAGTGTCACTTGCCTGATACTCCCACCTCAGAAACCTCCTCTTCCCATCAAAGGAACATTACATGGAAAAAACACTTTTTGAGAGTGATATTATTTAGAAAGAGACTTGGAAAAGAGTGTGTTTTACTGGGCCTTGTCAGACTAAGAATAGATAAAGGAGGGCCTTGACGCAGGCCTGCCCAGACATATATGCAACAAATCGAGCCCTCGGTGGCCCACCCAAATGCACCCTTGGCCTACCCAAATAAAAATTCCTGGAGCCGGGCCTGCAGGAGAGGGGGGCTAACGAGAGAGAGAGGGGGGGGCAGTAAGATCTGGTGTAAAGCTGCTCCCCCTACCCCCCCACCCGCTGCTGGCGCACTCCAGGTCGCCTCGTGCCAAGGCCCCATTCCCCCCTTCACTGTAATGGCAGGGTGTCTGTGTGAATTCAAGCTTTGGTTTTATACTGAAAGGGTTCCTGCCCGCACTCTGTGCTCGACAATGTGAAGCACTTTACCTCTTTCTATGTGTGTGGTACCGCACAGAGCACACGCAACGTTGGAAAGGTTTGGAGAGAAAGTTTTTTTTCACAACTTTTTGCGGACCCTGAGGAGGTGCAATTTGTGGATGACATCCATTGATACTAAAGTTAGAAGACGGGGATTAGCGTCAAGATCTATAGGTGGACGCGGGCACCACCCACGGCACGCCTCCCTAATGTAAAGTAATGGACAGTAGTACTTTGTGTGACTTTAGGGCTACTGTGCAACAAAATTCAGGATTTGCTCTTAAAAGTAAACCCCAAAAAACAGTTTTCACAGCTTTGTGTCACTTTTATGGTGTAAACCAGGTGCAAAGTCTTTGTACATCCACCCCATAAACATAACACAACAATTGCAACGGAATACGAATACAATTGTATTACTACCCAAAGGAACCATTTTTAGCAACCTTAGAATAACACCAGTGTGAATAAATGGGGTGTATTAGCTGGTGTGCTTCTGTGACCTCACCGTGTAATACACTCCCCGACCCTCCCTTGGGTCCACTCAGACTTGTTTGTAGAGCTTAGCTCACCCGTGGGTAGCTGCGGCTTCGAGCAGTCGGGCTTAAACAAAGGAGCAATTGTAAAGCATTTAGCTGCAAGAAAAAAACTCAACAATAAATCAACTCCAATTTATAACAATATACAGTATTTTTACGAATTTACAGACAGCTAATCTTGCCTGCAGCTGGACAGAGACAAGATGGAAGTACTGATCTTCGGCAACAACAACAACACGTGGAACGACTCCCAAGGGCCATTGTGAGAAGTTGGCCTGCCATATGATGTCACTAGTTCTAGTGGGCACCGTGCGCCAGTCTAATCGACCCTTATTGATGGTGGTTGTAAAGTCAACCTTATAGACGAGCTATCCTAGTGGTAGCATGAACCAGCAGTCTTTTTTTAAAATTCTTTTTATTGTAAAAACAGGCTCCAGAAAACAGCATGTCAGTCAGCATCGGTAGGACATAGATACATAAAAGACTCAGTAAAAGTTATGCATCATATTGACAATTTAGCCTACATATACAGATCAAGCCCCTGGTGTACATCCCATCGCCAGCAGTTAACACCCCCAGTCGCTCCACCTAGGAAATATCACCCATCCCATAATATGGACAGCTCATTCCCAACCCCCCCTCCCACATCCGCTCCCACCTCATATCAGGCAACAGCACTGTATCACGCAGCTGAACAGAGGTACGTAATCTGCGGGGTCACCCTCAACATCCAACCAAGTGTCATGGACCTGCGCGCACCATGGCTACCAACCAGAATCAGACGCTTCCTGGGTGCCAACCAGTTCTCCTCTATACAGCCCCCATGCCACCCAAATTTTCTCCCATGTCTTGGGGCATCCCCTCCTGTTATGTATAACTCTCTCAGCTCTTTGGCACCAATCGAGGTCTCATTCCCAGTCCTCCACTGTCGGTAAAATCTCACTCCCCCAAAGTCTCGCTATATTCCTCTTTGCAACCATACTTGCCAGTGCCAACCAAATCTTGTCCCATTTCGGCCATGTGGTATCACTCGTGACCCCCAGGACATGCCATCTCACTTCCAGCGGGACCTCCGCTCCCACTACCTCCGCCATGATGTCAGACAGTCTGGACCAGTAGGCCCGGACCTTGGTGCAATCCCATAATATATGGAAGTACAAACCCTCTTCTCCACACCCTCTCAAGCAGAATTGCGAGTTCACATAGCCTATCCGATACTGTGTCGTGTGTGGGGTGTAGGAGCGATGCAGAATGTGGAGCTGAACCAGCCGAAATCTAGCTCGGATCGTCGCTTCTCGTGGGCTTTGCAAGGCCTCCCTCCAGTCATCGTCCTCTAACAACCATATGTCCGATTCCCATTTTTCCCTTAACAGACCCAAGGGATCAGTCAAATTAATAACAAGTTTTTTGTACGTGATGGAGCTGGCTTTATCTATCATTGGGTCCAATAACAACCTGTCTTCCAGTGGGGCGTATTCCGGCAGTTGCTCTCCAGCTTGTAGATGGTTATATAGGGCGTGTTTGAGCTGTTGATAGTGCAGGTACTCTCTATTCCCCATTTGGAATTCCATCTGGAGGGCCACGAATCCCACCATATCCCCTCTCTTCCATACATCCCCAAGCTCATCGATACCTATGAAACTCCATTTGCGAAGATCCTGTAGCTTCGCCACCGCCAGGAGAAAGTTCCCGGCCCACAGAGGGGTCTGATCCGTGAGCTTCGCCTCCCAGCCCAGAAATTTTGTCGCCCGTTTCCACACTCCTACCACTGCGGCCATCTGGGGTGGCAGGGACATGCAGCGTCTGCCTCTACTATAAAGAGCAGCCAAATATATATTGTCTCCGAAAACCATGCGGTCCACCCGGAACGCCGGCTCCTCCATGGGAGCAAACACCCATCCATTGACGTTAATCAGCTGGGCCGCCCAATAATAAAGACGGACGTCTGGGACCGCCAGCCCACCTTCATACGCCCCCTCTGCAGTTTTTTAAGAGCGATTCTTGGACACCCCACGCTCCATAACAAAAAGCGTTGCTCCGATTCAATCGCTCGGAAGATTTGCTCCAGTACCAGGAATGGTGTGTTTTGCAATACATAGAGTAGATGGGGGAGTGCCATAATTTTAAATAAGACCGCACGACCCATCAGGGAAAGCGGGAGGGTCTTCCAATGCTCGATGTCTCCACGCAATCGCTCCAGTTGAGACGATACGCTCAGGTGCATAAATTCTGCCTCCGACTTCGTTATCCAGATCCCCAGGTAGCGGAATGCCTCCTTCCACACATGGACCAGCAGTCTTAGGCTAAAACTTCAGAGAGCATGTGAAGCAAGCTGTTTTACCATATATAATCCCTTGAATACCAAATAAAAGGACACCACACAAGGTATATATCAAATATAGATGTATTTATTACTAACACAACCCCTCTGCACTCTTTATGAGGTCAGAGTTCGAGATACGTTACAAGTTACTCATTAAGCATACTATAAGTTACACAAATACAATTCTGCCCTAGGGGCCTCACGCACCATATACTAAGTAAGTGGTATAAGAACCACTTCAGGAATAGTGAATAGGCCTAGAGCCTAGGGAATCACTGGGGCTACACTACAGAACCAAAGGTTAGGAAGTAGGAGACCCAAGGGAGACGCGTGCAGTGTGGGAACACAGTTGCGAGTTACCATAGAGTTACAATGGGAACGTAAAAGTTACAAAGTAGTAGATTAAGGACACTTCCAGATGGACTACGGTAAAACCCTTTTAAACTAGGACACTTCGAGAGTCAACACCCACGGGAGCACCAGAGTACTCGAGTTAACTCACCCAGGGAAGCCGGGTGCATAGGTGTCTTTTCGTGTCGGGCTTCGTCGCTGTTTCCTATGGAGAGCTGCAAAGAAGTGCAGCAGTCGACCAAGAGAAAAGTGTCCGGGTGGATCCAAGGGTGGATCGAAGATGAGAAGAACCTGAAAGCAGAGGGGACAGAGTGGGTCACTAGCCAGTGACCAGGAAGGAACCAGGAAGGAACCAGGCGATGTTGAGATGCAATCAGGTGAAGAGGTGAAGCTTGTCTCTGCAGCCACGAGGACCAGGAGGTGTCGACAATGACCAGGAGCTGGATTCAAGCTGTCCCACAAAGGATCTAGTTGACTGCGGTATCGGTATCCAGATTGGACCCAACAAGCCTTGGCAAACGCAATCCACACAGGAAGGGAAGATGGGCTTCAGTTCAGACCAGCAAGGTCTGGGGAGCTTCTCCTTCACAGGGAAGCTGGAGCAAGCCTTGAACAATCAGGAAAGCGGTGTAGTTTCAAAAGAAAGTCTTCAGAGAGCTAACTAGCCAACAGGCTAGCAACCGGGAAGACGCGGGAAGCTGAAATGCAAGAGCAGGCCCTATGCGGCACTCGTAGAGTGTGGAGGGCTGAGCTTCAGTGCAAATGGCGCTCGGGTCTGGGGCACTGTTAGCAAAGTGCAGGTAGTCCAGGGTGTCCGGTCCCACGTCTCTCGTGTCCGCCACGGGTCTCAGCTTTGCTGTGGATGTGGGTCGGAGAAGTCTGGAAGTCCAGTTCCTGAGTCACTGAGTCTTCGGGTTCCGGCAGGAGCGTCAACAAAGCAAACCGGCAAGTTACTGGTGGTGCCTGTTTGCACAGGGTGGTCACTCCTTGACCACAAAGGAGATGTCTTCAGTCTTCTAGTCGGTATAGAACATCGAAGGTCCAAGAGTTTCGTTTCAGAGTTTCAGTCCCGGATAATCTAATGTCTCTAGACACAGCTCCTATCTTTATACTAATCTTAGGGGCTGGATTACCTGCTAGGTCCCTCCTATGGGTGGGCCTGGGAAGGGGGTGGTTACACCCCTTTCTCTTTGTCCAGTTTCACGCCAGAGCGAGGCTGGAGCGCCACAGCAACTGGTTTGAATCGGGCTATGCATGGAGCCTCTTGTTTCCCCCTGGCAGTGTCTGGAAAAGCATCTTTCCATTCAACCCACCCTGCCCCAATACACTATAGGCTGTCTGAGGAGGTGCTAGCACCTCCCTCAACAGGAAACCTATTGCCCTGGCTTCCCTTGCCGGAGTTTCCCCCAGCTGCAGGAGGTCAGACTTGTGTCTGTGGCAGCAGCATCCATTTTGAGATGCTGAGGCTCTGTTTAACTTTAACCGGGTAAAGCAGTAACTACATGTCTTCTCCCTCTAGAAGGGTGGAATGCTACCCACGCCGCCAGAACTGGCGGGGGGGGGGGTAGTATGCCACAACATGGAAGAGGTGTGGCGCCGCGGCCAGGGCGACTGACGCCGGAATCTGGGGACCACGGTTCGATCCCCGGCTCCGGCGGCAGGTTAGCCCAGCACCATGTGACTCTGGGCAATAGCTCGCTTAATCTTCCCGACGGCCCCCAGCGCCTAGAGACCCTTACGGGTGATTGTGCGCTTTACAAATGTGGACTTTACTTTACTTTATAAAGCCAAACCAAAGTTACCATTAACCGCGAGGATTATAATTAGGGCTCCCGGTTTTATGGTATTTATTTTTTCGCCATTTCTGTCTGGGCGTTTTTTCTGTATTTATCCACATTTATTTTTGCCACAGTAAAAGACGACACTACAGCTAGTATTTTTCCACATTTATTTAAATTGACAATGCACACAAGCGATAAACTGGTGACTGAATTTTTCAATAACTGAGGGCAGGCAGACACTGAACCTAAAACCTTACATGTCCAAACCTATTGCATTTGTGAGTACTTATTTTAAAATATGACTGCTTCTCTCTATAACAAGCGATCGCTTTGCAGCCTGATGATTATTATTAGAAAAAATAGGAATTCACCTACCTATATATGATGGGCAGTATGCATGGACCTGTGTGTATACTTGTAGAATGCACTCTGTATCACCTATTGTATACAGTTAATTTAGTTGCTTGCCCACGTTTTATATTGGGAGTGTTTCTTATGTTGCATTATTCATATGTAGTTTGACCAAATGCTAAATTAAAACTGAACTGTTTGCCACAACGCACATGAGTCAGGAAACGTGTGGCTGTGCTTGGGCAGGAGTTGAGCCCCTTCATGCCAGTCTCCTGCAGGGCACCATGCCAGCCCACAGAGCATTAGCAGCGCTGTGCGCTTCTAACGTTGAAGGTGGCAACATGTAAGCGCCATCTTTAACCAGCCAGGAACAGCCACAAGAGACCCAAAGAAAGCCCCTTTTACATATATAAATGGGAGAATGTGGCCTAATGGCTGCGGCGGTCGACCTTGGAGATTAAGTGATTTGATCACTTAATCTCCCTGTGCATAACATGAATGTGTCTGCCTGTGACGAAACCGGTGCTGATGTAAAGCGTCTGCGGGGTGGGCACATACGCTGCAGATGTATTACCTGATGGGCACGCATCACCTCCGACCTTTGCTTTCACCTTGGGCAGTGAAGTAGAGAAGCGTAGTTAAACCCAGCCAATCCACCGCCGCCCGCTGCTCGTCGTCCGTTTACACCCGACTTCCCACCCCAACACCCCCCTTCCCCCAGGTACCGGCTCAAAGCGGGCGGATATCGGAAGGATCGTCCCGGGCGTCTGAAGCACTGGCTACGTCACTGATTTGCCCAAGATTAAACAGGGCTTCAAACGGGGAAGTTGGGATTCGAAATCTGGTCTCCAGTCCTTGCTCAATCCTTATACGTGCATATATAATGTACTGGGTTTTATTGTGTAACTGTGCTGATAGCAGGCATTTCTAATACACTGATGTAGTAAAGAAAATGGCAGTGAAGGACTCTGGGCGCACCTCTTCTGAATGGATGAATAGGCTTGTAAAGAATGACGCGATCCAATTGCCTTAAAGCGCCTCCAGGTATTCTTGTGAATAGATGGATGGGTGACTGGATGAATAGATGGGAATAGAACAACTCAGTCGACAGAATCTGCTCAAGGCGCCTCATTTTTCACACCATTGTCTTGAGCAGCCGGTGCTCTTGGGCACTGCAAACAACAGGTGTAATTTACTAATTCGGAGACATTGCCAACAGAGGCACAAAAGTCTCTGTTGGTCGAACAATGCTCAACGTTCCGCTTTCAGGTTTTGCACAAATCCTTGCAGCAAGCGCGTTGACCACCGGAGCTGTCTTTCTGGGTTTGGGACTTGGACCCCTGAGTGTACCCAGCGGTACCTAGTTATCTTACTAGGACAGTAGATGTGGACTGCGGTGGTGTGGGGGGGCACACACAGAGAGCTGCAGTTGGTGTATAACCCGTTTAGGTGTTACACTGCGATCTGATGCTTTATCCTGCAGGTAAAGCACACATTTAACCTACTCAAGATGTGGCTCTCGGTTTGAAAGGTGTGCTGGCAATTCTCAAAAGTCTCAGCAGAGGGCGCATTAACCCGCTTAGCTACCCGCCTGGCCCCTAGAGCTTCCTCTGCAGGTTACAGACAGAGATAGCACTGCAAGAGGCGCTTTTTTTTTTTTATTTCTGTAATTTTTATTGAAAATAAAGAGCATATTTACATGGTACTGGGTGGAGAACACATGGGGAAAGAGAAAGAAGAAAAACGCACCGGGGGGGGGGGAGTGGGGGTTGTCAAGCATTGTATACATTGGCTTTAATTAGTTTGGCTCTTGACAGTTCATTCTGCAATTTGTTACATCTTCTTCTCTCCGTTCTTGCACGTTCCAGTTTCCCCCGTGTCCCTTTGCCACCGGCATGGTTATCTTCCGCCCCCCTGGTGATGTGAGGAGATAGAAGATCAAAAGATGAAGAGAGACGTAGGCATATTATGTTGTTGAGTAGGGTGCATGTGTGCGTTCGGAAGTATTGTCTGGTCTGAGTGTCTAGGGTGGCTTGTGAGAGGACAAGTAGTTGTCTAGTGACAACCATAACTCGCTCTTTTTCCCTGAGTCCCTTTGGCTGTTGGACGTTATGGTGTCGGCTCCCCTTAGGAAAATGACCCAGTTGAACCAGGCCTTAAAGGTGGCTTTTGCTGTGTCCTTCCAGTTATTCAACACCGTCTTGACCGCTGCTGTAAGCAGGAGGTCAATCAGGTCTCTGTCATTTTCGGATGTTATACTGCAAGAGGCGCTTTAACCCACTTAGCCGCCACACTGTAAGTCAAATCCCGGACCTGAAGTTTACATATATGTTTATGCAGTAATTGCATCTCCCGAGCTACCCTAGGACATCTCTTTTTGAACTGGGGGCTTGAGCCGTTCCACAGTTGGTTTATATTAAGGGTGGGCGTAGTTCGCGGAGTAGCGCTACGCGAAGCTACGCGAAGTGCACTTCGCACTATGCGAACTTCACGTAGCACTACGCGAGCTGCGTAGTAGCATGTTCGCACTGTGCAAGATGCGTTTTCAATGATTGCACAGTGCGAACAAGCATCCGGCACTGTGCAAGCATTGAAAACGGCATCTTGCACAGTGCGAGCTGTAGTTTTCTGCTGCTCGAGGAGATTATTACTCGAGCGGCAGCTTTCTCAACGCGAACAGGTAGTTTCTCATTGAGAGCGGTCGCGAGCATGCGCAACCACTCACAATGAGAAACCTAACCTCCTCGCGTTGAGAATCTCGCCAGGATGTCATTTTGCTTGCTCGCGGTCGCGAACATGACGTTCAGGACCGCGAACAAGCAAAAAATGAGCGCTGCACTACGCTACGCTGCACTACGCATGTTCGCACTGTGCTACGTGCCGCTCACGTAGTGCGAAGTTGCAAAAACTTGTAGTTCTGCAATAATAATCAGAGCTGCGTCTCTACAGATTCACGTTGTGCCACCTAAGGTATTCCGGTACTTGCAGCCCCGCGTGTATAACTGAACAGCTGAAATGAAGGGCTTAAAGCATGCACTGTATGGAGCCTGGGACAGGAGGAGCCTGGGACAGGAGGAGTCTGGGACATTGGGGGAGGCTACGGCATGGCCTCGTTAACAAGTACATGGTCTTTCAAAAGACCTGTGAAGCACTCGGGTGCGGCTGACTGCGCGCCCAGAAAGGAATTTCTAGAAGCAGGAAGGGGGCTTAGCCGGATTTGAGCAGGGCAGTGTGGCAACATTTTCAAGTATTTTTCTGTTTCTAAATATAAATACAGACAAAGGAAATATAGATTTCCGTCTGTATTTATATGTAAAAATCCGTAAAAACGGAAAACCGGGAGCCCTAATTATAATGCACTTAAGAATATATGGTGTGGCTATATCATAGAACAGCTATAGGACATGGTTCCGAAAGCTGCAGAGGGGCTCAGCTCATGCTAGAGCACCCTCTCACATAACACCAAGCACTCTGCCTTCAGGATTGTTAAGGCCTGCCATAGTAGTGACTTATAGGTATATATGTGTCTATATATAAAGGTAGACATAGGTATACTATACCTAAGCAAGGGGTGATTACACGACCTTACCCAGGCTGTGTGAACAGACCTGTAGTGTCAGTTTGGATGGCCAGCCAGGGGTGGCATAATACATGCTGCAGCCCCTGGTAGCCCTTGGATGCACCTATGCCCTGGGTACCTATGGTACACTACACAGGGGCTCACAAAGGTGACCCAATACCCAATCAGGAATGTACCTAAAGTACATGGTATCAATTTAGAGAGAGAGCAGCTGGGCTGTGGGTCTGATTAGCAGGCCCACAGCCACACTAAAGTCGAAAAACCAGAAAATCACAGCAAAAAGTGGGGGTGACCATAGGAAGCAGACTCTACTCTCCTACAGCCATCAGGCCGAGGAACTGCACACGCTCCCTCCAAACACGCCAGAAACCTTGGAACCATCATTGACAAGCTCAGCATGAAATCACAAATCAACGTTGTCTCTTTACCTGCTTCTTCACTCTATGCATGCTACATAAGACCTTCAAGAGGCTACACCTACACATGAGACGCACTGAGACACAGGCCCTTATCACCAGCTGACTGGACTACGGCATCGTCTCTACAGTGAATTCGCTGCACACCTCCCCAGAAACCTCAGACTTATAATTCTATAATTATATATATATTTTATTGGTATTTAGTTAGATTATGACAAGTACAAGCTCAATAGGAGACCCCACCAGGAGCATCCCTCTAGGTGCTCAGCCCATCCAACTGTCACCACTAAGGCAGAACACCAACATTGTGATAGCTGCATAGATGAACATTCCATTGGTGGTAGAAAGGCATTACATTGAGAATGGCAGGATACTACATATCCCCTTTTCTTATACAGAAAACAAAAGCTAGAAACAGAAAATCAGAACCAGGGAAATAAAAGCAAGCAAAATTAGCAAAAGAAGGAAAGAAACAGCGAAAAGAGAACACCCGTCACAAGCAAAGCAACAAGAGAAATAAAGAAACTCACATCAGCAAGAGAAATCCAGAAATAGGAATAGAAGAATGGAACCAAACATGTAAACCATCCTTCCTTCTTACACAACAGCAGAAAAGAAAAGAATAGAAGAAAATACGAAAAACAACTCCAACGCACACCTACTGGCCAGAACAGGAATGAATGGAGATTGAACAGAAAAGTAGATTAGGAAGAAGAAAACAGAAAAGAGGATGAGGAACAATTAGGGAGAAACCTCATCTAAACACCATTAACCTTAAACAAAATACAAATCAGTAATGCAAAGATAACAGTGCGAGAAAAATTAAACAAGATACAATGAAAACAGAACATATTTAGCTATAAATGCATGAAAGCACTTAAATAAAATTAAAACATAAGCTAAATATGATAATAAGACCCAATATATATATTACATAAACCTCAGACCATATAGAACGCCGCAGCCAGACTCATCCTCGGCCTTCCCTGACGAACCCACATCACACCCCACCTCAGGAAACTCCACTGGCTCACCGTACAGAAGAGATGGCAATTCAAGCTGTGAACCCACGCACACAAGACTCTACACAAGCAAGAACTTGCATATATTAACCACCCCCTGAACTTCCACCAACCATTGACAAGACTACGCTCCACCTCCCTTTCTCATACTCCCCGCATCTACTGAAGCAGAGGCGGAGGAAGCTCCTTCTCTCACATCACAGCAAAGACCGGGAACAGCCTCCCCACGCACCTCCGGATCATCACCTCACTTACAGAGTTGCAAACAGCACTCAAGACCTGGCTGTTCCAACAAGCCACCGGGATCTGCAAGTGCCTATGTACCCTAACCGGTGATTAGCCGCACTTTATAATGAAAAAGATCTACCACAGGGTTCCGGGGATATAAATACTTTAATGAACAATAAATTACAGCTTTTCACTTGACCATAAACACGCACTGGTAAATACTGCAAATATGGCACTTAAAAACGTTTTTAAAAAAAACTTTGCATCAAAGTTTAATGTGGTCACTGAGAGTTACTTTGTGCGCCCAACTCCAGCAGGGAGTAGGCCAGGAGAACCAACTGGGCTCAATGAGACAATTACCTAAAAAAAAAAGCAGGCGACAGAGGACAACATCCCTCGAAGTCCGAATAAAGTCCAGCACTGAACCAGTTGCCACTGGTGAACTGGTTTCTGTCTAGGACAAACCAAGTGGTTCCCTTCTTCTGGGGATAGCTTCCCTTCTGGGCTACCAAACTGCACTCCGATGACTCTTATGCACCCAGCAGCCTCAGGTGCAACTTCTGAGCATCAGGACTTGTTCTCCCAGGTTGCACTTAGGCGAGGACTAACGATCTTGTGATTTGGGCTACCGATTTGCCAAGGGAGGCTCCTCAGCTTTTGTGGCTCTGGCGCTGTAACATGAAGTCAGCCAACTGACTCTTGGAGTTCTGTCTGGGGCTCGGAGATGACTTTTCCTCTATCCAGGCATCACAGGCTCAATCTTCTCTTCACTAGTCCAAGGTGCAGTAGGTGCAGTTCACCCTTCGGTGCAGCCTCTCTTTGCCAGGTGCAAGGTCAGGAGGGCAGTGCTCTTCAGTCCTTACTCCAGTACATATGTTATCTGAGGTCCAGGGTTGCTAATCTTATTTATTTGGAAATGTTATATAGCGCAACAGATGCCTCAGCGAAGGGGCGTCCCGGCGCTTCAGGTAATGCAAACAGAGTGCAGAAGCTAGGCCCTAAGAGCAGAGGCTAGGCCCTGGAAAATAGGAAAGTTTTAATAGCTTTACGGAAGGACAGAAGGCATTCTAAGCGGCGGATCTGCACAGGAAGAGAGTTCCATAATTTGGCAGCAAGGTAGCGAAAGGACCGACCCCCAGCTCTAAGTCGCTTCACCCGGGGCACCGTGACAAGGCAGTGCTCGGCCGAGCGTAGCTGGCGAGTAGGTACATAGGGGATCAGTAGGTTGGACAGAATCTCAGGGGAGGATTTTTTTTATAATTTTGAAGGTTAAGCACAGGGCCTTGAACTGAATCCTCCGAGGCACAGGCAGCCAGTGCAGCCGCCACATACCACCTGTCGCAGAGCACGTTCTAGGGAGCTGTAGGAGGACACGAGCAGCTGCGTTCTGCACTCTTGAGAGGCGCGTGACTTCCGCCTTGTTGGCTCCCAATAGAAGTGAGTTAGCATAGTCCAGCCTGGACAAGATAGTAGCTTGGACTATCAGCTGGCGGGTGGGAGGGTCAAAGAAACCAAGTATAGGTCGAAGACCTTGGAGAAGACCGAAGCAGGAACCAGCGATCTTCTTGGTATGTTCTTGAAAATCCAGCTTGGTATCAAACCAGACCCCCAGGTTTTTTACCGCCGACTTAGGAGTGGGGTCACCACCCATGGAATTAGGCCACCAGTGTTTGCTAGACAGTCCCTTATCTTTCCCACCAGTAGCATCTCTGATTTGTTAACATTGAGTTGCAAGCAGTTCGTGGTCATCCACTGTGCGACCGCTGCAAGACCAGCCTGGAACTGTGCGGCAGCCCGAGTGTGATCTTCAGAGAGGGCCACCACCAGCTGAGTATCGTTAGCGTACGAAATCATGGACAAACCATGGTCTCTTGCTACCGCCGCCAGAGGTTGAACATAGAGGTTAAACAGGACCGGGCTTAAAGCTGAGCCCTGAGGAACCCCCTGCTTGATGGCATGAGCATGGGAAAGGAAGGGGGGCCATGACCTGGAATGCTCGGTCAGAAAAGAAAAGAACTGAACCACTCCAGGGCCGACCCTATCACCCCCACCTCCTCCAAGCGGCGCAAGAGAATCTTATGGGAGACCGTATCAAACGCCGCGCTGAATTCAAGCAGGATGAGCGCCGCAGTCTGGCCCTCATCCAGGATGGTACGAAGATGTTCACATACTGCTATTAGTGCGGTATCGGTGCTATGGCCCGGGCGGAACCCGTTCTGGGTGCGGTCTAAAAAGTGCCATTAGGCGATGCAGTGCTCATCAGCCAATGGGCTACTTGAGTCCCTCCCACCTGATTATGACATCTTGTGAAGTGTGGCATCTACCTATCCCAGATTGCTGTGTTCTGCCCATTCTTAATATGGCTGAAACCCTCCGTTGGCTTGTGGAGCTCGGTAGCCCACACTAGTGTGGCTCCCTGTGGGCTACACACTCAAGGGAAAACAGTTCCAACCAGTCTTTTCCCCTCGTTCTCCTTGACAGCCTCCTACCTGCCTAAAGAACAAGTTACTTTCCTTCAGTAACACCTTATCTTGTAGAGACTCTATCTAGCCTCACATTCCTTACCTTAGAATATTCCCCCGTGCCAGACTGGATCTGAAAATGTTTTTGAGCTGTACCTCTGCACGTCGGCAGGTGGTGTTGATCAGCTCCGCGTCGGCCATGCCAGTAGTGAAGTGCGTGGTGCCCATATAGGAGCCGTCCAAAGTGCTGACGGGTCTCTTAATGGGGAGTGATTCGGTTATGGACTAAGGGGGCTGGATCAGTATTACGTTTCTGAAAATTGGTACTTCCTAGACCATCAATTATGTTTGTTTTAGTGAGAAGGAGCTGCAAAATTCTCCCTCTTTTGGTTCAACTAATGAACTGTCCTTACTAGGGTTTGATCTTCTAGGCCTTCATAACAGAAAACTCATACATTATTTCAGAGCATATCTGGGCTGCCAAGCAAGTCTGACTTCTGAAGAGGGCTAGGGTACTAAGCAAGACTGCTTTGGCTCTACCCTTTCCAATATAAAACACTAGTTAGCGATGTGAACAAGTTCAATGGACAAATCTGGGGTCTAGGGAGAGTCCATCTCCTGAGAAAGAAATGTAAAAAAGATTGGTAAATGGTGCATTGTAAAGCCTAGAGTGGAAACACAGAGAGGGTAACAAAGGTACAGCCTGGAGTGAGAACACTGAGAGGGTAACAAAGGTACAGCCTAGAGTGGTAACACCGAGAGTGCAACAAAGGTACAGCCTGGAGTGGAAACACTGAGAGGGCAACAAAGGTACATTCTAGAGTGGAAACACTGAGAGGGTAACGAAGGTACAGCCTAGAGTGGAAACACTGAGAGGGCAACAAAGGTACAGCCTAGAGTGGTAACACCGAGAGTGCAACAAAGGTACAGCCTGGAGTGGAAACACTGAGAGGGCAACAAAGGTGCAGCCTAGAGTGGAAACACTGAGAGGGTAACAAAGGTACAGACTAGAGAGGAAGCACAGAGAGGGCAACAAAGGTACAGCCTGGAGTGGAAACACCGAGAGGGTAACAAAGGTACAGCCTGGAGTGGAAACACCGAGAGGGTAACAAAGGTACAGCCTAGAGAGGAAACACTGAGAGGGCAACAAAGGTACAGCCTAGACTGGAAACACCGAGAGGGTAACAAAGGTACAGCCTGGAGTGGAAACACCGAGAGGGTAACAAAGGTACAGCCTAGAGAGGAAACACTGAGAGGGTTTTGGACTTGGCCCTTCTGGCAGGTTCACCCATAAACTTTTTGCTTTTAATTGTGACCTGGTGTTAGTGATTTTTGGCTTCTGCGCACTTTACCACTGTGTCCCAGTGTAAAGTGCGTTCGTGTGGTGAGGTTGGCCTGTACTCCCATAGGAATGCATGGGGAATGTGAGTGTCCCTGGTAGTTCCTGATGCGTGGGGAGTGCAAGCTCGAGTTTGGTATGTGCAGACTCGTGAGAGTGAATGCTGCGCGATGATGTGTGCGGCTTTAATGTGTCTAGTGTTGAAGTGCCACTTCTAGAAGTTGGCATGTCTGTGTAATAAAGGTGAAATGACTGGCTTGTGATTGGCTGGAGCTGGCTGGTGAGCCTGGCTCCAGGAGTAAGGATGGGTCTGCCTCGGTGGTGAATAGAGAGATTGACAGCCACATGAGTGGGAGGAGTGCACAGGGCGTGAATAGGGCTGGGCTTTCCCTACACAATGCTGGCTCCGCCCCCTGTGGTGTGTTTGATGTCCCTAGCCTGGCCAGTGAATGGGAAGAGGGGCTGAGCACAACAGAGTGCTCCAAATCCAGCTGTGACTGGTCTTCCCCCACCCTACACCCTAAGACAAAGAGTTTCTGTGTATAAAAAGGGGCTGTGAACCCTTACAAAATGTTCTTTTCCTGGATCCTATCTTGGAGGGGGCCTGCTGCTGCTGGGCGCCAGGAGGACCGCCACTGGGGACTGCCTTCCTGCCTGGAGGGCCCTGTGAGCTGGCCCCTGGGCCCAGCCTTTGCCCCCCCCTTCCTTCATTGCTTTTTAGACTGTGTCCCTGGACTTCTGGGGCTTCTGTGGCCCACCAGCGCCTGGGGAGTGTTGGACTCCCCCCTCAAAATATCGCGTTGCGCCGCTGGTGCGGTGATCATGTTCTTGAGGGATTCCCCAGCGTGGGGATCCCCACTTGGCTTATTTTCGAAGCAGGTGCCCACCCTGCATTTTTGCCCTGCTCATTGCCGTTTATTTGTTTATATATCCCTGGGGGTGCCCACCCCACCAGAGACCTGTGCTAGTTTGGTTTAAAAACCCCTAGCGGGTGCCCACCCCACCAGGGACCTGTTCTTAACTGGGGGAGCCTACCCCGTGTGACTGCCGCAAAGTGGATTACGAGGGGCCGCCGCTCTGCCTGCGGCGACCCGGAAGAGCCTCCGCGAGGACCGGAAGCAGCGTGTGAGGCCGTGGGGCTCCCGTGCCAGGGGAGAGCCTCGCCTGTGGCAGAGTCCGGCCGCTGCTGTGAGGAGCTGGGAGGAAGCAAAGGGGGAAGAGCTTCCCCTACCGCCGCAGAGAGGAGACGCCGCCTCCCAACCAGCCGGTGAGTGCGGGCGTCCCCGCGGGTCGCTCCTCTGCTACGTGTAGCGCTCCTCTGTTTCAGAGCCCACGAGGGACTCCTGGGGGCTTTGTTGGGTATCCCGAGTCCCCCGAGCGGGACTCCAACGAGTCTGGTTATTTCCCTTGTTTTCGAGTCCCCAGAGGGGGGAATCCAATGTCAGGGGCACTTCTTTTGTTAGAGAGCGGCCCCGGGAAGCGGCGGGTCTCTCCACCTTTACTCTCGTCCCCGGGGGGGCATTGTTGTTCCGAGCCCCGTGGCTCCAACGTTAGTGCCAGCATTTATCCCAAGCCCACGAGGGCTCCGAGGGGGCCATTATTAAGCGAGTCCCCATGAGGTTCCGTGAATTCTGAACCCGTTTCATAAATGTCATCGTATCATGACGATTTTGGTATCAGCGGACCGAAAATGACGAGTGTAAGATGTACGAGTGTTTTCGTCATGTTCGAGTGACGAGATCACCATGAAATCAGGGATTCCGTTCTGAACCCTTGGGTTCCATTTTGTGCACGGTAGCCATTTTGTGGTTGCCCTCACATAGGCCAATGACTAAGGCCGAACGAGTCCTTGGGACACGTACACCTTTAGCTGACTTCTGTGTAACCTGGGCAAGCTGACTCCTTTGCCCGAAGCCAAACTTGTTAGGCCAGTTCCTTTCCCAGTAGCTGGCCAAGATTGAGGATCAAGGCACAGGATATCATAAACCCTTTATTGCACACAACTATGTCTTATCTTACTCACACCTGTCTCTGCTCCATTATTTATGACCTGTTTACGATGAGGAGGTGCCCGTTTTTATTAGGGGTCCGTTCGACTTATCTGATGAAGAATGTTGGGCATTTCCGGGTAATTGATGGTGGGCTGGACAATGAAATGTGGGTTTGTCATGCAATGCTTTTTGTCGTGTACACATGGGATTGGTCAACTGTAAATAAGGAATGTTTGCCTGAAGCACAATATTTGGTATAAAAGGGATGGCTTGCGTAGTAAGATTGAGCAGTCTCCTACGAATATACAGCCATTATACTTCGTGGACCTCTGTTACTGGTTGCAGCCAATAAATTTGCTCTTTGACGTCACCAAGAAGTTTCCGCGTTTCTGTAGTCTGAGACAGGTGAATCCAGAGACTTTGGGTGTGTCCCCTGGCACCGCTGGGTTCTAAATAACCCGGTTCTTCACCCAGAGCGGGACTCCAACGATTGCGGGGGCATTTCTTTAGAGCCCACGAGAGGCTCCTGGGGCACAGTTGTTTTGAGCCCACGAGGCATTTTTGTTACTAGAGCCTGCAAGGCTCCCACGTGTTCCTGGGCACTGTTGGTTATTTGGGACCCCCAGAAGGAGAGCCAGGAAGCACGCTGGTGCCAGGCTCAGTTCCTACAGCTGCCCAGCACTTAGTGGGCAGCTTCTTCGTTTAGGCCTTGCGCAATCTACTTTCCCTGCTTGCGCAGCCAGCCCGACATTTAGGACATTGGGCCTGTGAGCCTCTGAGAGGCCAGGTTGGCCTCGGGTCAGTTCTGGGTACTTTTTGGTGCAATTGTGATTACCTACCTAATGTGATTGTTATGTCATATGCAATGCTTTTACGCCTATACCCCTAAATGTATTTGTATGCTTAGGAGGGTGTTTTCCTAAAATAGGTGATGCTAGTGAATTCATGGTTCCCTGCGTGATATTTGCCTAAGGTGTTTAGTATTTGCGTAGGTGGTACTTACCTTTTACCAGTGGTTACTGGTTGTGTGCTACAGTTGCTATTTGGTGCTACATTTATTATAGGTGCTATGTGCTAAGCGTTATTCCTACAAAGTGCTAATTCTACAAAGTGCTAGTTCTAAAAGTGCTTTTTCCTGACAGTGGTCCATGTGGCCCTGTCCCATTTATATAATCCCCTGTAAATTCTGCCCGTGCCTATGGCACATTGTAAATGTGTTTTTATTATCTAATGTGTTTGGTACACTACAAAGTCTATTTTTATATATAAGCTTGTGTGGAGTTTCTTTTGTGGTGGGCCTTGGGTGTTGTTGCTGGGTGCGCGCTCAAACGCTTTACACATTATCTCCGGGATAAGCCTGACTGCTCGTGCCAAGCTACCAAGGGGATGAGCAGGGGTTATCTTTGGCGGGTGACTTCCTTGCCCTGACTACAGTGGTGGTTTCTGCCTGGCTTTGACGCAAGTCTTAGCCAACCGGAAATCCCCATTTCTAACAGAGGGCAACAAAGGTACAGCCTAGAGTGGAAACACCGAGAGGAAAATAAAGGTACAGCCTAGAGATGAAACACTGAGAGGGCAACAAAGGTACAGCATAGAGTGGAAACACCAATAGGGTAACAAAGGTACAGCCTGGAGTGGAAACACTGAGAGGGTAACAAAGGTACAGCCTAGATTGGAACTAGTTGATTTTGAGTGAAATAAGCTGCCGTGCGATTGTCCCCGGTGAACCGGCCGTTGAGGGCTCCATAGCTTAAGGGCTCTAAGTCACCTAAGAGTTGTCTGCCAGTTTTATTTAATTTACCAGTTCCATATCTGCCCGAGCTGGTGGATTCCAATGTAAGGTTTGGGCTGAAATGAGATCATCAGAAGAGGAAGGTCCTAGGATATGTAAATTGAGTCTCCGGATACCTCAAAGTTCGAGGTTTTCTATCCTTCCAGAGGTTCATGCTAGATCTCTCAGTGACCTTTGACACAGTACCCCACTCTTCAGTGGTGGCCCATCTTCCAACAATCAGATTTGGGGGCTTGTGTTGGGCGGGTGGCTTCGTTCCTGGAGGGGCGAGCTCAAGAGGTCTGCATTCCTCCTCTTTCGTCTGGGTTGTGTGATTTGTGAGTGGGAGTAATACAGAGCTCGGCTTTGAGCCCTACCTTATTTAATATTTAATTTACACCACTCGCCTTACTTGCCGAGACTCTGGGAGCAGAAGTTGTCTTCTGTGTTGAGGACACTCAGCTGCTGTTTTCCTGGGGTGACGAGATGCTCCTTGGTGAACAGATAGGAGCCTGTTTGCAGCAGTTTTTCAATGGCTGATGCACCACCAGATGAAATGTAACACAGAGAAGGCTGAGCCCCTTTTCTTTGGTGAGAAGGGACATGAGCCTTGCTGTCCTTTTGGGCCGTTGATGTCCCTCCACCAGGACGCCAGGCTAGCTGAGTAAGGAGTTTAGGCATCAAAGTCGATGAATGTCTCTCTTTTCTACCTCAGGTTAATGCAGAGTTGGGACTTGCTTTGGCCTGTTGCGTTTGCTGATAAAGTTTTTATACTTTCTTTCTTTCTCAGCTAGGAAACAGGTAGGACAGGCCCTAATAGCATCCATGCTTGACTACAGTAAAGCCTTTTACTTGGGCCTTCCTGACTAACTGACCAATAAATTGAAGGTGCTCCTAAACGCAGCCGCCCGTATACTTTTGGGCCCGCCCCTGAGAACACGTGTCTACATGGCTAAGGGCGTTGCACTGGATTCCTATTAGGGGGGTCCTTTCTAAGACCCTGCTTCTGGTACATAGGGCCTCCATCAGAGTGGCGCTGGGTACCTCAGAGCAAGGACCTGTCTCTATGCTCCATCAAGGCGCCTTCATTCAGCGGACACTTTTTTGGCACAAATTCAGGGGATCCGGCGACCCAGAGCTGGAGGCAGGTCCTGGTTATCCTTGAGTCTAAGGTGCCTGCATTTGGAGCAGGAGGTTGAGTCGTGGCTGTCCTGGCACGCTCCTGATGTGTGTCAGACGCCCCCCCCCCCCCACAGTGAATTTGCCCTTGTAGTCGAGGAGGAGTTTCCCCCAGAGTCGCCTTGCTGCGCAGTGTTCAGAGAAGACCTATCCCAGATCTTGGCTCCTTTCTTGGTGCCTTGCTGTGCTGCTGTACTCAATGAGTACATGTTCCCACCTGCCCCTCTGGGTATCGCACTACTCGCGCCTGCGATCTTTCATGTTTCTGTGGTTCTGCTGCAAGGTTGCACCTCTTGGCTGTCAGGACTTTCCCTCTCCCCATGCCTAGCCGCGATTCTCAATCAATCAATCAATCCACTTTATTCAATTTGTTTTTAAATCATAAAAGTACACAAAACAGATACAAAAACACATACATGTAAAAACATTTAGGCCATCTATATAGTACAATAACTTAATAATAATTTAAAAGAGACGGTACTCCCAAATTACACAAATTCATAAAACAGTACCATTGAAGTTTATACACTGTATAGACCGGGACATCTTTTCTTCTTAGATCGGACAGCAGCAACAAGAAAGCAGGCAACCTGATACCTGAGCACGGTCCAGGTGAGGTGAGGTCCGTTCCCCGGTCAAGCTGGGTGAGAATAATATACTTTGTAATCTTAATGTATAGTTGTTGTCGGAATGGTGCATGGATGTATTCACACACAGTCTACACACTATGTAATTTTTTGATTTGTTTGTTTTTGCATCCTGTTCTAGATGTACGTATGCATCCACAGACACGGAGGATTAGAAAATCACAGTTTGTATTTGTTCCAACCTTCATTCACTTGGTTATATTTATTATTTACACCATTTATACAGCAGTAGCAATACACTAAGCAGAGGCCCTGATGAAAGCCAAGGGGACGTCTTTGCCCTGATAGGCAGAAACATGGTGGCCTTGTTTAACGACAGATATTTGTTTCCACTGTCGCCTGCACTGTTCTGTTTTTAATTAGGGGGCATGTCCTGTGCCTAATAAAGTTTTTTTAGGACATTCCACTCTATTTTATCATTGCCACATTATCATTTTTGCACGGCAATTTCACTATAATCTTCAACCATCATTGATCAACGGTCGCATGGAGGTCCATAAGTGCCAATGGACTCAAACCTGCTCCACTACCAATTTCGTGGTTAAATGGTCTCGATGATCAAGGGACTAACCACGTGGGACTGGTGAACCTTATGATAGTATTGATCACTATGTTCATTTTGATGGTTATCCACTATTGAGTTCTTTGGGATTCGAGTCAATTGGCACTGTTTGTACGCAAATCCATGTACACGGATCCTTCACAACATCACATTGTTACATTATAGGCTATCCAGGGTGACCAGGGCACTAAACTCACAAGTTCGTTTGGAGTTTAGGATAGCTAGCCACACGTTGTGTTGTTGTAGACCCCTTGTGTTCCTTAAGTGAATCGTGTATTGAATTGGAGACTTGAACCAAGAGTGGTCTTTAAATATTTGTCTTTCCCTATGACCCTCTCTTCCCTGTTTGTTTTGTAACATAAAAAATATCCCATGGGTTACTCAACATTTGGAGGTAAAGTAGAGCCGGTTTGGCTTGTACAAAGCCCTTACCTCTCAATTAAGGAATTATAAACTTCCTCCTAATATTGGTGTAATAATCACAGAGCATCATGAAGTGTAAAGTGTTTTGTACGGAGAAGTTATCGCAATGGCAGGGTTCTGCCTCCTCTGGCTTACACCAGCCCTGGAAATCACCCAGCGCAAAGTGGATCAGATTAAAACGGAACCTTGTCAGGAGCCAACGATGGAAAGGTTTAGTCATCGTTATCAGATACGGTTCAATTAGCAAGGTGGTTTTAGTCAAACAGTGAGCCTTAGCTGATGGTTTCTGTAGCTCCAGCTCTTCCTGTTCCAGCATTAGAATGTTCAAAAGATTCATTTTGACCCACTTCACATCCTCCTTACAGATCCTTTCAGGGTAATCAAATAGCTCTGGCCGTCCTATTTTAAAAAGCATGCGTTTAACATATGCCAGCCACTTGATGTTTTTGGCTTTATCCAAATTGATGATATCACGCAGAATCAGATGATTCAGTGTCTATTCTTGATTAAGCCAAGTTTTAAGCCAGCACAAAAGTGGAGCCAAACTCATTATATCTGACACGTAGCCCTGCCCTAAGTCCTTGTGAATCGCGTAAGTATATGTTGATTGGGGGATAGACAGGAGGCTACGGAGGAATCTATTCTCAGCTATCTGAACCCCTGGCTGTTGTTTAAAACCCCAAATAGAGGAGCCGTATGCGGCAATCGCCAAGCACTTTGATCTGTATATTTTGAGGGTCGGCTCTACGGGTCTAGCCCCCAAGCGCTGGGCGAACACTAATAAAGCTGTCGTCGATCTAGTGACAGACAATCTTTTTACTTTATCTTGAGGGGCCCATGAACCCTGATCGTCAAATAAGACCCCTAAATATGTGAATGAGGTAGCCCTGCACACTTCCACTCCATTACAAAAGGATAGCTTCACTTTACTAGTTTTTTTTGCCAATTACCATAGTGTGTGACTTCCCATTGTTCACATCCAGATCCAAGGACTGCATATAGGCTCCAAAAGCATCCAAAAGCTTCTGGAGACCCAGCACAGTACGTGCTAAAAGGACGGCGTCATCCGCGTGTAGGAGAACAGGTATTAAATATTCACCTACACGTGGAATGTCCAGGCTCGCCTCCTTTAGGAATTTGTCCATGGCGTTAATATAAAGAGTGAACAATGGGAGCGCCAGTATACACCCTTGGCAAATTCCCCAATCAGATTTAAAAGACCTGGTACATCTAGCCGCAATTCTAAATATGGGGTATTCGCCCGTGTGGTCAGTAGTGGCCTTTCCTTTCCGTCTGGATTGGGTATTGTTGTGCTGTCCAGAGGCAGTAGCCAGTTTGGCAGCCTCCTGATCATTTAGTGGGGAGTTCAGAGCCCTTAGGAGTAAACTGCTAATGTTTCTATTTGAGCTGACCGTGGCAAAGGGTTCCAGTAGATTGTTGTGCTGCAGGGGCCTTGTGTCTCTACATTGGCGGCTAAGGGCTGAGGCTGTGCTCCGTGTACAAGCTTGGTGGTTTGTTTGAAATCTGTGAGAAGATCGCCAAGCATAGTTGGGAGGGAGGAGAGTTTGCACCAATTGAGACTCTGATTGCACTCGCTGTATTGAGTGTATTCAATACCAGCAACAAAAAATGCCAGAGTGTTAGGTAGTGACAGCTGGATGCCCATTTTGATAGACTTATATTGCAGGGATTGACTAACAACTGCACGGTGTTTAGGGGAGACATCCAAATGCTGTCCATTTGCAGTCATTT
The DNA here is from genome assembly GCF_964261635.1 of Lissotriton helveticus. Classification (NCBI taxonomy): domain Eukaryota; kingdom Metazoa; phylum Chordata; class Amphibia; order Caudata; family Salamandridae; genus Lissotriton; species Lissotriton helveticus. Next base: position 1,663,958 of record NC_136069.1, on the reverse strand, counting down.
TTCAGGGCCGGATTTAGCTTTGGTACCTTCGTAGGCCAGCTGCATGGAAAGGCCTTGAGCATACAGGGATAACATCTCCTCCCTTTCCTGGGTTCCAAGGCCTTTGGTACCTTATATGCCGGCTGCATGGGATGGACATTGAGCGTACGAGGCTAACATCTTCTCCCTTTCCTGTGTTCCAAGGGCTTCGGTACCTTATAGGCCAGCTGCATGGGATGGACCAGGGCATACGAGGCTAACGTCTCCTCCCTTTCCTGTGTTCCAAGGGCTTCGGTACCTTGTAGGCCAGCTGCATAGGATGGACATTAAGCATACAAGGCTAACATCCCACCATTAGCTGAGTTCTCCCCTATCTCCAAACAGGAATTACTTAAAATCATAGGCCGAGTTAAATCGGGTTCCTTGGTGGACCCTTGCCCTCCAGACATACTCAAGGTGGCAATGCCAGGAATAGAGGAAGAGGTCCTGCATCTATTGAACACTTCTCTTCGCACAGGACAGATCCCTCTAGCTTTTAAGGAGGCTCGCCTGATCCCCTTACTGAAGAAACCTGGTGCAGACACAAAATGTCTGCAAAATTTCCGGCCCATCTCTCAGTTGCCTTTTTTGGCTAAAGTGGTTGAGCAGCATGTGTTAGCTCTACTATCGGACCATCTAGAGAATAACAACCTGCTGGAGACCAATCAGGCAGGGTTCCGTGCTAATCATAGCACGGAACTAGTTATGTTATCCATTCTAGATGAGCTAAGAACGCGGGCCGATGTAAAAACACCGAGCGCCCTGATACTATTGGATCTCTCCGCGGCGTTTGATACCGTGTGTCACAAACAGCTTCTGTCGCGGTTGAGATCCTTTGGCGTCATGGGTACAGCACATGCATGGCTTACATCATTTTTGCAGGGTAGGACACAACGAGTGCAGCTGGGTGACCTACTTTCCACCCCTGCCCCGATCACCTGTGGGGTTCCACAGGGCTCTGCCTTGTCACCCCTACTCTTCAACATCTACCTGCAGCCACTGATTGCCCTCCTGAACAGGATGGATTGCCTAGTGTATAACTATGCCGATGACACCCAGATAATCATCCGGTTGGATGATGGTCCGGGAGCATCCACTAGGCTACAGGACATACTGAAAACTACAGTCAATTGGATGTCCGAGAACTCTCTGAAAGTCAATCCGGATAAGACGGAAGTGTTGCCCATTTCCACCTCGGGTAACCCTTGGAGCGAGAAATTCTGGCCTAAAGAGCTGGGCGCACCACCAAAACCGGCAGTCGCAGTTAAAAGCTTAGGCCTATACGTGGATAATAAATTGTCCATGGAAAAACAAGTTACCACCGTAGTGGGCACCTGTATAGGCCTTCTAAGACAACTAAGGAAGATCTCTGCCCTACTCTCATTCCCAACTCTGAAACACGTGGTTTCAGCCACAATTTTGGCAAGGCTGGACTACGGGAACTCCTTATATTTAGGTTTGCCACAGCGGCTGCTGGACAAATTACAGGGAGTGATGAATGATGCTGCTAGGCTGATATTCAAAAAACCCAGGACTGCTCATGCCTCCCCTCTGATGCAGGAGCTGCACTGGCTCCCAATTCGTCAGAGAATTGTCTTCAAAGGACTGTGTATCGCTCACAAGGCTCGGTATGGCAAAGCACCAAAATACCTGAAATCCCGATTATCCCCCTACACACCGGGTAGGACTCTGCGTTCGTCGGACGCCACTCTTCTGTCCCAATCCCGCTTCAAATTGACCACGGTGGGGGGCCGTGCGTTTTCCAACACGCTCCCAGCTTTTTGGAACAAACTGGATCCAGAGCTCAGGAAGGAAAGTAATCTACTTTCCTTCAGGAAAAAACTAAAAACTGTATTGTTTAAGCAAGCATGGTGCAGATCTTAGGTGCACAGCTGGTTTCAAGTGAATGTAACATCTTATCACGTAAATCTGGACAGACAGCGCTTAGAGACCCCTGTGGTTATAACGCGCCATATAAATTAAATAAATAAATAAAATAAATAAATAAAGTCTCCTCCCTTTCCTGTGTGCCAAGGGCTTCGGTACCTTGTAGGCCAGCTGCATAGGATGGACATTGAGCATACAAGGCTAAAGTCTCCTCCCTTTCCTGTATTCCAAGGGCTTTGGTAACTTGGAAGCCAGCTGCATAGGATGGACATTGAGCATACAAGGCTAACAACTCATCCCTTTTCTGTGTTCTAAGGGCTTCGGTACCTTGTATGCCAGCTGCATGGGATGGACCTTGAGCATACGAGGCTAACATCTCCTCCCATTCCTGTGTTCCAAGGGCTTCGGTACCTTGTAGGCCCAGCTGCATGGGATGGACCTCGGGCATACAAGGCTAACATCTTCTCCCTTTCCTGTGTTCCAAAGGCTTTTGGAGGCCAGCTGCATAGGATGGGCATTGAGCATACAAGGCTAACATCTCAACCCTTTCCTGTGTTCTAAGGGTTTCGGTACCTTGTAGGCCAGCTGCATGGGATGGACCCTGGCATACAAGGCTAACATCTCCTCCCTTTCCTGTGTTACAAGGGCTTCGGTACCTTGTAGGCCAGCTGCATAGTATGGACATTGAGCATTCAAGGCTATCATCTTCTCCCTTTCCTGTGTTGCAAGGGCTTTGGTAACTTGGAGGCCAGCTGCATAGGATGGACATTGAGCATACAAGGCTAAAAACTCATCTCTTTTCTGTGTTGCAAGGGCTTCGGTACCTTGTAGACCAGCTGTGTGGGATGGACATTGAGCATACGAGGCTAACATCTCCTCCCATTCCTGTGTTCCAAGGGCTCTGGTATCTTGTAGGCCAGCTGCACAGGATGGAAATTGAGCATGCAAGGCTTACATCTCCTCCCATTCCTGTGATCCAAGGGCTTCGGTACCTTGTAGGCCAGCTGCATGGGATGGACATTGAGCGTACGAGGTGAAAATCTCCTCCCTTTCTGTGTTCCAAGGGCTTCGGTACCTTGTGGGCCAGCTGCATGGGATGGACAATGAACATACAAGGCTAACATCTCCTCCCATTCCTGTGTTCCAAGGGCTTCGGTACCTTGTGGGCCAGCTGCTTGGGATGGACATTGAGCATTCGAGGCTAACCTCTTCTCCCTTTCCTGTGTTCCAAGGGCTTCGGTACGTTGAAGAACAGCTGCGTGGGATGGACATTGAGCATACGAGGCTAACATCTTCTCCCTTTCCTGTGTTACAAGGGCTTCGGTACCTTGTAGGCCAGCTGCATAGGATGGACATTGAGCATACAAGGCTAAAGTCTCCTCCCTTTCCTGTGTTCCAAGGGCTTTGGTAACATGGAAGCCAGCTGCATGGGATGGAACGTGGGCATACGAGGCTAACATCTCCTCCCTTTCTTATGTTCCAAGGGCTTCGGTACCTTGGTAGCCCAGCTGTGTGGGATGGACATTGAGCATAAGAGGCTAACATCTCCTCCCTTTCCTGTGTTCCAAGGCCAGGTGCATGAGATGGACATTGAGCATACTTGGCTAACATCTTCTCCCTTTCCTGTGTTCCAAGGGCTTCGGTACCTTATAGGCCAGCTGCATGGGATGGACCTCGGGCATACAAGGCTAACATCTCCTCCCTTTCCTGTGTTCCAAGGGCTTCGGTACCTTGCAGGCCAGCTGCATAGGATGGACATTGAGCATACAAGGCTAACATCTCCTCCCTTTCCTGTGTTCCAAGGGCTTCGGTACCTTGTAGGCCAGCTGCATATGATGGACATCGAGCATACAAGGAAAATGTCTCCTCCCTTTCCTGTGTTCCAAGGGCTTTGGTAACTTGGAGGCCAGCTGCATAGGATGGACCTAGAGCATACAAGGCTAACATCTCATCTCTTTCCTGTGTTCCAAGGGCTTCGGTACCTTGTAGACCAGCTGTGTGGGATGGACATTGAGCATACAAGGCTAACATCTCCTCCCATTCCTGTGTTCCAAGGGCTCCGGTATCTTGTAGGCCAGCTACATTGGATTTGACCTTGGGCATACGTGGCTAACGTCTCCTCCCATTCCTGTGTTCCAAAGGCTTCAGTACCTTGTAGGCCAGCTGCATGGGACGGACCTTGAGCATACGAGGCTAACATCTCCTCCCTTTCCTGTGTTCCAAGGGCTTCGGTACCTTGTAGGCCAGCTGCATGGGATGTACATAGAGCGTACGAGGTAAACATCTCCTCCTTTCGTGTGTTCCAAGGGCTTCGGTACTTTGTGGGCCGGCTGCATGGGATGGACATTGAGCATACGAGGCTAACATCTCCTCCCATTCCTGTGTTCCAAGGGCTTTGGTACCTTGTGGGCCAGCAGCATGGGATGGACATTGAGCATACGAGGCTAACATCTTCTCCCTTTCCTGTGTTCCAAGGGCATCAGTACCTTGTAGACCAGCTGTGTGGGATGGACATAGAGCATACAAGGATAACATCTTCTCCCTTTCCTGTGTTCCAAAGGCTTTGGTAACTTGGAGGGCAGCTGCATAGGATGGACATTGAGCATACAAGGCTAACATCTCATCCCTTTCCTGTGTTCTAAGGGCTTCGGTACCTTGTATGCCAGCTGCATGGGATGGACCTTGGGCATACAAGGCTAACATCTCCTCCCTTTCCTGTGTTCCAAGGGCATCGGTACCTTGTAGGCCTGCTGCATAGGATGGACATTGAGCATTCAAGGCTAACATCTTCTCCCTTTCCTGTGTTCCAAGGGCTTGGGTAACTTGGAGGCCAGCTGCATAGGATGGACATTGAGCATACAAGGCTAACAACTCATCTCTTTCCTGTGTTCCAAGGGCTTCGGTACCTTGTAGAACAGCTGTGTGGGATGGACCTTGAGCATACGAGGCTAACATCTCCTCCCATTCTTGTGATCCAAGGGCTCCGGTATCTTGTAGGCTAGCTGCATTGGATGGACCTTGGGCATACGTGGCTAACATCTCCCAATCCTGTGTTCCAAGGGCTTCAGTACCTTGAAGGCCAGCTGCATGGGATGGAAATTGAAAATACAAGGCTAACATCTCCTACCTTTCCTCTGTTCCAAGGGCTTCGGTACCTTGTAGGCCAGCTGCATGGGATGGAGATTGAGCGTACAAGGTGAACATCTCCTCCCTTTCTGTGTTCCAAGGGCTTCGGTACCTTGTGGGCCAGCTGCATGGGATGGACAGTGAGCATACGAGGCTAACATCTCCTCCCATTCCTGTGTTCCAAGGGCTTCGGTACCTTGTGGGCCAGCTGCATGGGATGGACATTGAGCATACAAGGCTAACATCTTCTCCCTTTACAGTGTTCCAAGGGCTTTGGTAACTTGAAGGCCAGCTGCATAGGATGGACATTGAGAATACTTTGGCTAACATCTCATCCCTTTCCTGTGTTCTAAGGGCTTCGGTACCTTGTATGCCAGCTGCATGGGATGGACCTTGAGCATACGAGGCTAACATCTCCTCCCATTCCTGTGTTCCAAGGGCTTCGGTACCTTGTAGGTCAGCTGCATGGGATGGACCTTGAGCATACAAGGCTAACATCTTCTCCCTTTCCTGTGTTCCAAAGGCTTTGGTACCTTGTAGACCAGCTGCATGGGATGGACCTGGAGCACACAAGGCTAACATCTTCTCCCTTTCCTGTGTTCCAAAGGCTTTGGTAACTTGGAGGCCAGCTGCATAGGATGGGCATTGAGCATACAAGGGTAACATCTCAACCCTTTCCTGTGTTCTAAGGGTTTCAGTACCTTGTATGCCAGCCCCATGGGATGGACCTTGGGCATACAAGGCTAACATCTCCTCCCTTTCCTGTGTTACAAGGGCTTCAGCACCTTGTAGGCGAGCTGCATAGGATGGACATTGAGCATTCAAGGCTATCATCTTCTCCCTTTCCTGTGTTGCAAGGGCTTTGGTAACTTGGAGGCCAGCTGCATAGGATGGACATTGAGTATACAAGGCTAACAACTCATCTCTTTCCTGTGTTCTAAGGGCTTCGGTACCTTGTAGACCAGCTGTGTGGGATGGACATTGAGCATACAAGGCTAACATCCTATCCCTTTCCTCTGTTCCAAGGGCTTCGGTACCTTGTAGGCCAGCTGCATGGGATGGACATTGAGCGTACGAGGTGAACATCTCCTCCCTTTCTGTGTTCCAAGGGCTTCGGTAACTTGTGGGCCAGCTGCATGGGATGGACAATGAGCATACAAGGCTAACATCTCCTCCCATTCCTGTGTTCCAAGGGCTTCGGTACCTTGTGGGCCAGCTGCATGGGATGGACATTGAGCATACAAGGTTAACATCTTTTCCCTTTCCTGTGTTCCAAGGGCGTCGGTACCTTGTAGACCAGCTACGTGGGATGGACATTGAACTTACGAGGCTAACATCTTCTCCCTTTCCTGTGTTCCAAGGGCTTTGGTAACTTGTAGGCCAGCTGCATAGGATGGACATTGAGCATACTTTGGCTAACATCTCATCCCTTTCCTGTGTTCTAAGGGCTTCGGTACCTTGTATGTCAGCTGCATGGGATGGACCGTGGGCATACGAGGCTAACATCTCCTCCCATTCCTGTGTTCCAAGGGCTTCGGTACCTTGTAGCCCAGCTACATAGGATGGACATTGAGCATACGAGGCTAACATGTTCTCCCTTTCCTGTGTGCCAAGGGCTTTGGTACCTTGGAGGCCAGCTGCATAGGATGGACATTAAGCATACAAGGCTAACATTCCATTCCTTTCCTGTGTTCCAAGGGCTTCGGTTCCTTGTAGAGCAGATGCATGGGATGGACCCTCGCATACAAGGCTAACATATCCTCCCTTTCTTGTGTTCTAAGGGCGTCTGTACCTTTGTAGCCCAACTATATGGAATGGACATTGAGCATGCGAGGCTAACAACTCCTCCCTTTCTTGTGTTCCAAGGGCTCTGGTATCTTGTATTCCAGCTCCATGGGATGGACTTTGGGCATACGAGGCTAACATCTCCTCCCATTCCTCTGTTCCAAGGCCAGCTCCATGGGATGGACATTGAGCATACGAGGCTAACATCTCCTCCCTATCCTGTGTTCCAAGGGCTTCGGTACCTTATAGGCCAGCTGCATGGGATGGACCTTGGGCATACAAGGCTAACATCCCCTCCCTTTCCTGTGTTCCAAGAGCTACGGTACCTTCTAGGCCAGCTAAAATGGATGGACCTTGTGCATACAAGGCAAAAATCTCCTCCCATTCCTGTGTTCCAAGGGCTTCAGTACCTTGTAGGCCAGCTGCGTGGGATGGACCTTGGGCATACAAGGTTAACATCTCCTTCCTTTCCTGTGTTTCAAGGGCTTCGGTACCTTGTAGGCCACCTGCATGGGATGGACCTTGAGCATACAAGGCTAATATCTCCTCCCCTTCCTGTGTTCCAAGGGCTTCAGAACCTTTCTAGGCCAGCTGCATTGGATGGACATTGAGCATACACGGCTAACATCTCCTCCCTTTCCTGTGTCCAGGGGCTTCGGTACTTTGTAGGCCAGCTGCATGGGATGGACATTGAGCATGCAAGGCTTACATCTCCTCCCATTCCTCTGTTCTAGGCCTTCGGTACCTTGTAGGCCAGCTGAATGGGATGGGCATTGAGCATACCAGGCAAACATCTCCTCCCTTTCCTGTGTTCCAAGGGCGTCGGTACCTTTGTAGCCCAGCTGTGTGGGATGGACATTGGGCATACGAGGCTAACATCTCCTCCCATTCCTGTGTTCCATGTGCTTTGGTACCTTGTAGGCCAGCTGCATGGGATGGACATTGAGCGTACAAGGTGAACATCGCCTCCCTTTCGTCTGTTCCAAGGGCTTCAGTACCTTGTGGGCCAGCTGCATGGGATGGACATTGAGCATACGAGGCTAACATCTACTCCCATTCCTGTGTTCCAAGGGCTTCGGTACCTTGTGGGCCAGCTGCATGGGATGGACATTGAGCATACAAGGCTAACATCTAATCCCTTTCCTGTGTTCTAAGGGCTTCGGTATATTGTATGCCAGCTGCATGGGATGGACTTTGGGCATACAAGGCTAACATCTCCTCCCTTTCCTGTGTTCCAAGGGCTTGGGTACCTTGGAGGCCAGCTACATAGGATGGACATTGAGCATACAAGGCTAACATCTCTTCTCTTTCCTGTGTTCCAAGGGCTTCGGTACCTTGTAGACCAGCTGCATTGGATGGACCTTGGGCATACGTGGCTAACATCTCCTCCCATTCCTGTGTTCCAAGGGCTTCAGTACCTTGTAGGCCAGCTGCATGGGATGGACATTGAGCATACGAGGCTAACATCTCCTCCCATTCCTGTGTTCCAAGGGCTTCGGTACCTTGTGGGCCAGCTGCATGGGATGGACATTGAGCTTACGAGGTTAACATCTCATCCCTTTCCTGTGTTCTAAGGGCTTCGGTACCTTGTAGCTCAGCTGCATGGGATGGACCTTGAGCATACTAGGCTAACATCTCCTCCCATTCCTGTGTTTCAAGGGCTTCGGTACCTTGTAGGCTAGCTGCATGGGATGGACCTTCGGCATACGAGGCTAACATCTCCTCCCATTCCTGTGTTCCAAGGGCTTCGGTACCTTGTAGCCCAGCTGCATAGGATGGATATTGAGCATCCAAGGCTAACATCTTCTCCCTTTCCTGTGTGCCAAGGGCTTTGGTACCTTGGAGGCCAGCTGCATAGGATGGACATTGAGCATACAAGGCTAACATCTCATTCCTTTCCTGTGTTCCAAGGGCTTCGGTACCTTGTAGAGCAGCTGCATGGGATGGACCCTGGCATAAAAGGCTAACATCTTCTCCCTTTCTTCTGTTCCAAGGGCGTCTGTACCTTTGTAGCCCAGCTGTATGGGATGGACATTGAGCATGCGAGGCTAACATCTCCTCCCTTTCTTTTGTTCCAAGGGCTTTGGTACCTTATAGGCCAGCTGCATGGGATGGACCTTGGGCATACAAGGCTAACATCTCCTCCCATTCCTGTGTTCCAAGGGCTTCGGTACCTTGTAGGCCAGCTGCATGGGATGGACCTCGGGCATACGAGGCTAACATCTCCTCCCATTCCTGTGTTCCAAGGGCTTCGGTACCTTGTAGGCCAGCTGCAAGGGATGGACATTGAGCTTACGAGGTTAACATCTCATCCCTTTCCTGTGTTCTAAGGGCTTCGGTACCTTGTATGCCAGCTGCATGGGATGGACCTTGAGCATACGAGGCTAACATCTCCTCCCATTCCTGTGTTCCAAGGGCTTCGGTACCTTGTAGGCTAGCTGCATGGGATGGACCTTCAGCATACGAGGCTAACATCTCCTCCCATTCCTGTGTTCCAAGGGCTTCGGTACCTTGTAGCTCAGCTGCATAGGATGGATATTGAGCATACGAGGCTAACATCTTCTCCCTTTCCTGTGTGCCAAGGGCTTTGGTACCTTGGAGGCCAGCTGCATAGGATGGACATTGAGCATACAAGGCTAACATCTCATTCCTTTCCTGTGTTCCAAGGGCTTCGGTACCTTGTAGAGCAGCTGCATGGGATGGACCCTGGCATAAAAGGCTAACATCTCCTCCCTTTCTTCTGTTCCAAGGGGGTCTGTACCTTTGTAGCCCAGCTGTATGGGATGGACATTGAGCTTTCGAGGCTAACATCTCCTCCCTTTCTTTTGTTCCAAGGGCTTTGGTACCTTATAGACCAGCTGCATGGGATGGACCTTGGGCATACAAGGCTAACATCTCCTCCCATTCCTGTGTTCCAAGGGCTTCGGTAACTTGTAGGCCAGCTGCATGGGATGGACCTCGGGCATACGAGGCTAACATCTCCTCCCATTCCTGTGTTCCAAGGGCTTCGGTACCTTGTAGGCCAGCTGCATGGGATGGACATTGAGCATACAAGGCTAATATCTCCTCCCTTTCCTGTGTTCCAAGGGCTTCGGTACCTTGTAGGCCAGCTGCATGGGATGGACATTGAGCATACGAGGCTAACATCTCCTCCCATTCCCGTGTTCTAGGGCTTCGGTACCTTGTAGGTCAGCTGAATGGGATGGGCATTGAGCATACCAGGCTAACATCTCCTCCCTCTCCTGTGTTCCAAGGTACGAGATATCATTGTCCACCCCTTGGGCCCCTTCCCGATCCTCCCGATCCAGACTCTGATGGTTTCACCATGTTTGTGCTCGGTTGCTCATCAATGTGACAGGGCCTGGTTACTTACAGCCTGCTCTGGTTTTGCAATTTTCTGATATACCCCCCAGGGTCTCTAGACAAAGCGTTGCAGCCCTCTAAGAAATACTTGTAGTCCATAAGACTACCCCTTTCGACATCCCCTGGTTCATCAAAAGTACTTTTAGGTGTGATTCCTAGCACTGCTTTCAGGATGGACATGTGGTCTGGACAGATTGACCTCTCATAACCTGGGCCAGTGAGACCTTCCGTCGTTTCTTTAGTGTTACCTTCCTCCTGATGTAAGGAGACGACTGGTCACCTGTATCCCTATTCCTGGAGGGGCCATGCCTACATCAGCAGTCCCATTGCACAGATCTTATGATAGAGCTTGAGGGGCTCACAAGTGGCAAGGGGACCCTGCATAACAAAGGGTCTGCCTGTGATAGCTGCTGGTCATTGGATACGAGAGAGTCCATCTTTTCTTATATCACCCGAGTGTGATAGCTGAAGGTCATCGGATAAGAGAGAGCCCATCTTTTCTTATATCCCCTGTGTGCGATTGCTGCAGGTCATTGGATAAGAGAGAGTCCATCTTTTCTTAAATCACCCAAGTGTGATTGCTACAGGTCATTGGATAAGAGAGAGTCCATCTTTTCTTATATCACCAAGTGTGATTGATGCAGGTCATTGGATACGAGAGAGTCCATCTTTTCTTATATCACCCGAGTGTGATTTCTGCAGGTCATTGGATACGAGAGAGTCCATCTTTTCTTATATCACCCGAGTGTGATTGCTGCAGGTCATTGGATACGAGAGAGTCCATCTTTTCTTGTATCCCCTGAAAGTGATTGATGAAGGTCATTGGATAAGAGAAAGTCCATCTTTTCTTATATCACCGAGTGTGATTGCTACAGGTCATTTGATACGAGAGAGTCCATCTTTTCTTATATCACCCGAGTGTGATTGCTGCAGGCCATTAGATAAGAGAGAGTCCATCTTTTCTTATATCACCCGCGTGTGATTGCTGCAGGTCATTGGATACGAGAGAGTGCATCTTTTCCTATATCCCCTGAGTGTGATTGCTGCAGGTCATTGGATAAGAGAGCGTTCATCTTTTCTTATATACCCGGAGGGTGATTGCTGCAGGCCATTGGATAAGAGAGAGTCCAACTTTTCTTATATCCCCTGAGTGTGATTGCTACAGGTCATTGGATAAGAGAGAGTTCATCTTTTCTTATATCACCTGAGTGTGATTGCTGTAGGTCATTGGATAGGAGAGAGTTCATCTTTTCTTATATCACCTGAGTGTGATTGCTGCAGGTCATTGGATAAGAGAGAGTTCATCTTTTCTTATATCCCCAGAGTGTGATTGCTGCAGATCATTGGATAAGAGAGAGTCCATCTTTTCTTAGATTACCCGAGTGTGATTGCTGAAGGTCATTGGATACGGGAGAGTCCATCTTTTCTTATATCCCCTGAATGTGATTGATGCAGGTCATTGGATAAGAGAGAGTCCATCTTTTCTTATATGATCGAGTGTGATTGCTGCAGGTCATTGGATACGAGAGAGTCCATCTTTTCTTATATCATCGAGTGTGATTGCTGCAGGTCATTGGATACGAGAGAGTCCATCTTTTCTTATATCCCCAGAGTGTGATTGCTACAGGTCATTGGATACGAGAGAGTCCATCTTTTCTTATATCCCCAGAGTGGGATTGCTACAGGTCATTGGATAAGAGAGAGTTCATCTTTTCTTATATCACCTGAGTGTGATTGCTGTAGGTCATTGGATAGGAGAGAGTTCATCTTTTCTTATATCACCTGAGTGTGATTGCTGCAGGTCATTGGATAGGAGAGAGTCCATCTTTTCTTATATCACCTGAGTGTGATTGCTGCAGGTCATTGGATACGAGAGTCCATATTTTCTTATATCATCGAGTGTGATTGCTGCAGGTCATTGGATACGAGAGAGTCCATCTTTTCTTATATCCCCTGCGTGTGATTGCTACAGGTCATTGGATACGAGAGAGTCCATCTTTTCTTATATCCCCAAAGTGTGATTGCTACAGGTCATTGGATAAGAGAGAGTTCATCTTTTCTTATATCACCTGAGTGTGATTGCTGTAGGTCATTGGATAGGAGAAAGTTCATCTTTTCTTATATCACTTGAGTGTGATTGCTGTAGGTCATTGGATAGGAGAGAGTCCATCTTTTCTTATATCACCTGAGTGTGATTGCTGCAGGTCATTGGATAAGAGAGAGTTCATCTTTTCTTATATCACCTGAGTGTGATTGCTGTAGGTCATTGGATAAGAGAGAGTCCATCTTTTCTTAGATCACCAAGTGTGATTGCTGCAGGTCATTGGATAGGAGAGAGTTCATCTTTTCTTATATCACCCGAGTGTGATTGCTACAGGTCATTGGATACGAGAGAGTCCATCTTTTCTTATATCACCCTAGTGTGATTGCTGCAGGTCATTGGATACGAGAGAGTCCATCTTTTCCTATATCACCCGGGTGTGATTGCTGCAGGTCAGTGGATACGAGAGAGTCCATCTTTTGTTATATACCTGAGTGTAATTGCTACAGGTCATTGGATAAGAGAGAGTCCATCTTTTGGTTTATCCCCTGAGTGTGATTGCTACAGGTGTTTGGATAGGATCAATCTTTCCTGCTTTGCTGTCAGTGTCATTGCTCCTGTTCATTTAATGACAAAGCGTGTATCTGTGACTGCTCCAGGATATTTATTGATAACAAATTATCAATCTTTCCTAAATTCTTCTCCGTGAGGTTCTTCTAGGTTACTGTGTAACAAAGGGTGTCGATCTCTGATGCTCCAGGTCATGGGATAAGAAAGTATCAAACTTATCAGAGTTCCTCCCAGTGAGTATAACAAAGAGCCTTTCTGTAATTTCCTCAGGTCACTTGATAACAAAGGGTCTATCTTTGATTACTCCAGGTCATTGGATACGTATGGGTTGATCTTTCCTGATTTCCTCTCAGTTAGACAGCTTTTGGTCATTGTAAAACAAAGGGTCTGTCTGTGATTACTCTAGGTCATTAGATTTTCTGATTTCCTCTCAGTGCGACTGCAGCAATTCACTGTATAACGAAGGGCCTGTCTATGATTGCCCCAGGTTGCTGTATAACAAAAGGTATATCTGTGATCTCCCCAGGTTTCTGTATAACAAAGGGTCTATCTATGATTGCCCCAGGTTGCTGTATAACAAAAGGTATATCTGTGATCTCCCCAGGTTGCTGTATAACAAAAGGTCTACCTGTGATTGCCCCAGGTTTCTGTATAACAAAAGGTCTATCTGTGATCGCCTGAGGTTGCTGTATAACAAAAGGTCTATCTGTGATTGATTTGGGTCATTAGATAAGAAAGGATTGGTCTTTCCTGATTTCCAATCAGTTACATTTCTCTAGGTCATTATATAACAAAGGGTCTTTCTTTCGAAGGGCGATCAGGAACTCTCGCATTGACTCAGTTCCTTTCTTCATCACCATCTGAATCAGTTCTCTATTCTTGTTGCTTCTGGTCTTTTTTGCAACAACACAGTCAACCTCTTCATCCGTGAGGACGCCTGCACCCAGCAGAATGTCCATTATGGATTCAATAGTCCCCATTCTTTCGATGAGACTTTCTCTGTGTTTCTTAATAAAAGGTTCTGATGCAGGAAAAGAAACAAAAAGAAAGTTGTTGTGAATGAAAGTAACCCTCCTCATATTCTTCTGACAAAGACAAAGGAAAGAATTTGCACAAGCATTGAAAAAGCAAGACACTCTGACTTCTAATATGTACAGGAAGACGTTCATATTATGACATTAATGAAAAGGGAGGTAACAAATATAAACGAAGGAGAGAAGGTGGCAAGTGTTTATAGTTTTCTGTAATGCATCGTAGGGCAAACGTAGTCATGCAGATATATGTAATGGAAAATAATCATTAGTACGGTTAATTTCTATGATCCCCTATAATTCTATACATTAAATGTTGTTTGATAATTCTATACATTAAATGTTGTTTGTACTTATGTACAAACCTGTCTACAAATGTATGCATAACATAATTTAATTTAAAATGTAAAGAGAAGAGGAAGCACCAGGGAATGGGAACCTTATTTCTAAACCACAAGGAATCTTGCTCTGCTGACAGACAAACTTGTTCTGTGATTGTGAGGAACGTACACTGTGGCCACCGGTCCAGGAACTGTTCTTTGTATCAGAGAAGCTTGCGCTGCTGCCACCTGTGGTGAAACTGTTTTTGTGCTTGTGAAGGCTGCTGGCTATGCTATTGCTACATTTTAAATTGTGTGCTATTGACAACAAATAGTGCTATGAGGACGGGTGCAATGGAGGGTGTAGAGCAGAGTAGCGTTCAATAATCAGCTCTATATCCTATACCCGTCTTTTACATTCTGCTTCTCCATCATCTTACTCTTTTTCTACATCTTTGTCTTTTCTCTCACTCAATTTCTCTCTCTCGTTCTCTTCCTTTTTCACCTCTTTCGTTCAGTTCCTTTCTCGCTGTCCACTCCGATCTCTATTCATCTCTTCCTGTTGCTCCCTTTTAATATTCTTCTCCATTCCTTTTTGTAGTTCTTCCTCTCTTTATTTACTTTTTACACTTTCTCTTTATTCTTTTTCACTCTGTTTCAGCTGCCATGTGTCTGAAACACACAGATTTGAATGGATGGTTGAAAGCAGGATTTTCACGGTGAATTAAAACAGGTGAATGCATGGACTTGTGTGACAGCTCACCCTCATAGAGCTGTGCGACAGCTCACCCTTATGGAGCTGTGTGACAGCTCACCCTCATGGAGCTGTGTGGCAGCTCACTCTCATGGAGCTGTGTGACAGCTCACCCTCATGGGATTGTGTGACAGCTCACCCTCATGGAGCTGTGTGGCAGCTCACCCTCATGGAGCTGTGTAACAGCTCACCCTCATGGGATTGTGTGACAGCTCACCCTCATGGGATTGTGTGACAGCTCACTCTCATGGGATTGTGTGACAGCTCAGCGTCATGGAGCCCTGCTCAAGAAACCCAAGGCGGACCCGAGAGATCTCAAGAACTTCCGGCCCATCTCTCTGCTCCCTTTCCCGGCGAAGGTCATCGAAAAAACCGTCAACAAACAGCTGACCTGCTACCTTGAGGAGAACAACATCCTGGACCCGTCCCAGTCCGGATTCCGCAGCAACCACAGCACCGAAACTGCCCTCATTGCCGCCACCGACGACATCAGTGCCCTGCTGGACAAAGGCGAAACCGCGGCCCTCATCCTCCTGGAACTATCAGCCACTTTCAACACTGTCTGCCACCGCACACTACGCAAACACCTACAGAACACAGGGATCCGAGACGAGGCTCTGGAATGGACCACCTCCTTCCTCTCCCGCAGAACCCAGAGTGTGCGCCTCCCCCCTTTCCGGTCCAAGGCCTCCAAGATCATCTGCGGTGTACCCCAAGGATCATCACTCAGCCCGACATTGTTCAACATCTACATGGCCCCACTCACCCACGTCGCCAGACTACAGAACCTCAACATCGTCTCCTATGCCGATGACATACAGCTGATCCTCTCCCTCACCAAGGACCCCCTCACTGCCAAAACCAACCTCCACGAAGGAATGAAAGCTGTCGCCGAATGGATGAAGAACAGCATTCTGAAGCTGAACTCGGACAAGACGGAGGTCCTCATCCTCGGCTCCACCCCCTCAGCCTCGGACGACTCCTGGTGGCTGACTGCCCAGGGAGCAGCACCGACACCCACCGACCACGCACCCCACCTGGGGTTCATCCTCGACTCAATACTCTCCATGACCAAGAAAGTCAACGTCGTCTCATCCTCCTGCTTCAACACGCTTCGCATGCTCCAGAAGATCTACAGGTGGATCCCAACCGACATAAGAAGAACGGTCACATAGGCCCTCGTCAGCAGCAGGCTGGACTACAGAAACGCACTTTACACAGAAGCCTTGACCAAACTCCTGCAACGCATACAGAACGCCTCTGCCCGCCTGATCCCCGACATTCTTTGACACAGCCACATCACACCCCACCTGAGTACCTGCACTGGCTGATCGTCAACATGAGGATCACCTTCAAACTCCTCACCTACGCACACAAGGCACTCCACAACACCGGACAAGCCTACCTCAACAGACGACCCAGCTTCTACACCCCCAACCGCCAGCTCCACTCCCTTGACCTCGCCCTCTCTAGCATCCCTCGCATCTGAAGAGCGACCACCGTCGGTAGATTGTTCTCCTACCTCGCCGCCATGACCTGGAACACCCTCCCATCCTCCTACAGCAGACCGAAGACCTTCTTACCTTCAGGATACTACTCAAGACCTGGCTATTCAAGCAGTAGCAGTGCCCACCCAGCGCCTTGAGACCCTCACGGGTAAGTAGTATACTCTACAAATTTCATGATTGATTGGTTGACAGCTCACCCTCATCGGATTGTGTGACAGCTCACCCTCAAGGGAGTGTGACAGCTCACCCTCATGGGATTATGTGACAGCTCAACCTCAGGGACTTGTGTGACAGTTCACCCTCATGGAGCTGTGTGACAGCTCACCCTCATGAAAGATGTGTGACATCATGTTGTAAATTGACAGCGAATGGGTTAGCATTAGCAGAAGCCATCCTGTATTTAGAAGTTATCTTATCCGTTTTGTGAAAGCCATTTTGTATTTCTGGCAGCCATTTTATTTGCCATGTGCTGCCACGTGCTCGCCATGTGCTCTGTCCTCCGTCAGTGTTGACTGCTCTCGTAATCTGCCTAGAAACAAACTATATTTAGCATCTTCCACCTTCGTACATGCTCATTTGAGCTTGTAGCTGTCCTTGCAACTGTTTCTAGTCTGTAAATGTCAGGATGTGTTTGCCAAAAACAGCCACTGTTAGCTCCTCCCACTTTGTTGAGCAAGCAGATCTTGCATGGCCATATTAGTAATTTTGCATGCTTACATGAGCCAGGACTGCCCCTTGGTCTTATGCTGACTATGTAACCCTAAGCATATATAAGGCCCCAGTTTTCTGTACTCCTTAGACTGCCTCATTCAGTTGCTAAGGCCTCTGTGTGACATAGTCTCCCTCATTTGAGGTTAATAAAGATGTTACTTTTATATTTCAGCTTCTGTGCCAATTTCGTCTTTGTTGGTTTGAAAGGACCAAGTATCAGTGGGACCCCTGAGAAGGTTTTTATGTTCTACAAATGGCGCTCCAACGTGGACCTCATCAGAGAAGTGGCTATCTAAGGAGTGATCTTGTCCGGAGACAGAAATCTACTGAGGAGGACAAGACAGGACTCTACTATGGAGGTACTCTGTGCACGGAGATTCTGGGGATTCTCTGTCTCTGCAGCCCGGTATATTTCAGGTCTTCCTGATTTTGATCCTCCACATGATGTCACTCCTGACTGAGAACCTTTTTGACATGAGTATTCTAAAAAGACCGTTAGGTCATTCAGAACTTGGCAGTTAGAATTTGGACAACCATTTGTTTGGTAAGAGTCGTTCGGCGGCTCTTTGTTGGTTTGATGCCTTGGATTGGTAAGGTAGTTTAGTAACACTTACTGTGGCTTTTGATTAGTATGAATGGTCAATATTTGTATTTGTATGTATGTAATAAGTAACTTGCAATTTATATAGGCAGGTAATGAAGAGATTTTTCTCTATTTGAATTTGTTTGAACGGCGCAATGTACAAAGAGTACCTTAAGCGCTACTTTGATTATAATATTTGCATATTTTGCAATATTTTTGGCATGCCTGTTTCAAGCACACATCGAATAATGTGTTGCTTTTTGGAGGTACCATGGTGAGATGTGAAGTGAATTAGCTGGCTCCCCTAGAGGGAATCCCTACATAGGTTTAGGTATAAAAACATATTTCTTCCTTGGTGATTCTGTATCCCCATGGAATTCAAATATGGACATAATACAAACAAGGATCCTTTTCTGCGCAGGTTTATAAATGGAGATATGCAGAGCGATTTTTTGTTGTTCTGCCAGCCAAAGCTAGTGAATTGAGTGTATTTTGGCTTCTTGAAAATAAAAAAGTATGTTGGGCTGTTTTTTGCAGTCTTTTGGAATACTATTGAGAAGCTCTTCTTGTAAATATGACTTACAACTAGTATTTACAAATGGTTTGGTTTAAGTACAGTCAGTGGGCTGTCCTTTGTTTCTGTCCTAAATGTTGATCTGTGGGTTAATTATGTGTTTAAATGTCTATGTGGTTTGTCGTTTCACATTAGTGAAACTTCTCTGAGTAAATATCGATTGCACTCTTTGTGTAAGGATTGCTAGCCTTAAGCGTGCTGTATTATGTGATTCTGAGTGTATGACCCCTTCTGTATATGTCTGGAATGAGCTCAATGTGTGTGTTTGTGTTTTTTTGCTGTCATCAGTCTGTTATGCAAAATGTCATTTAATTAATATTAAATAAAAATTTAATAAATATCCAGAAATTAACCATATGATATGCTAAAATAGCTATATGTTACTATTTAATGTATAAAGTAAGCAATTATGCACATGTACAAACTGCTAATGCTTAAAAGATAAAATTAGAATTCACATTGAATAGTAATAAAATAGGCTTCAAAAACGAAATTGTGTATTTTACAATAAATCAACAGTTATAAAATATTACAGCCTTTTTCTTAGATACATTGTGTTAGATATTAAAAGGCAAACACATCATCTGAGTAAATTGGATTTTGCCGAACGGCGGAGCTGGGCTGACGGCGGAGGCAGGTCGGGGACACCACAACATTGAAGGTGACAGCGGTATGCCCAGGCTGGAGTCCGGAGTTTTGGATTCCCTGACGGAGGAGCTTTCCCCTAGCGCCTGACCTTAAAATGGCAGCCGTGGAGGTCCCTTGCAGCGTGGGAGCCTCGTAGTCGCTCGCCTTTGCTGGATATGTTCACTGGAGTGGCAGATGAGGTTGGACAGCGGAGAAGGTGAGGGGGCCCTCTATTGGCGGATATGGCTGGGTGAGCTGGCTGCAGAGGCGGAGAGACCCCGGGCAACTGTCCTGCCGACCCCCCACGATTTAGTCAGCATCATCTCTATGGGCGGCTAGTTCTTTTTGGCTCCCCCCTACTTGTCAGCACAGAAGGAGGGGTCCTGGGCTCTGGTCAGGGCACCAACTGAGCGAGGGGGTCCCAGTAGGGGTAGAGGACAGGCCATCGCTCCTCCCCCCGGAGTCTCTGGCCACTGGAGTTCGGCTCCCTCTCGGGCCTTTCTTGGGTCTCTTTGGAGGGGTCATCCCTATGCCGCCGAAGAAAGGCACAAATAAGGGGAACAGCAAGGGGTCGGACATTTTCACTACCGCTGACACTCGACCAGCTCTGAAGGGTAACTCCAACAAGTCGACAATGGCCCTCTTGAAAGCGGACCTGTTGTCAATGTTCAAGGACTTCAAGTCGTAACTACACTCTGAACTAGGCCAGGACATTAAATCCTCTATTGACCAATTGCGCACTGACCTATCGGAGCGTCACCCATCCCTCCAGCAGGCTGTGGACTCGGTGGGCACCAGGGTCCTGGATCTGGAATCTCAACATCAGGAGCTCAGGCAAATGGTGGGGGACTGCCAAAATTACATCCAGTCCCTCAAGGATCAACTCCTACAGTCGCAGCTTAAGACCGAGGACCTAGAGAACCGCGCACGACTGGAGAACATTCGTGTCCGGGACCTGGAGGAGGGCGCAGAAGGGCCGGACTTAGGAGCTTTCATGGAGGGACTCTTCGCTGAAATCCTGAGCCCCCAGGTCCTCAAGATCAAGCTGGATAGAGTACACAGAGTGGGCCCCCTGCAGAAGGAAGATAAGAAGAGACCCCGAGATGTGCTGGCGAAGTTCCATTCCTACAAAACCAAGGAAGCGGTTCTGCAGGCAGCGAGGGCGAAAGATTCTATCTCCTTCCAGAACTTTTCCTGCGCCAACTTCCAGGACGTAGCCCCGGCCACGTTGGCGCGTAGGCAGACGATGAGGCCCATCACGACAAAACTCCAGGAGGAAGAGGTGTGGCGCCGCGGCCAGGGCGACTGACTCCGGCTTCTGGGGATCACGGTTCGATCCCCGGCTCCGGCGGCAGGTTAGCCCAGCACCATGTGACTCTGGGCAATAGCTCGCTTAATCTTCCCGACGGCCCCCAGCGCCTAGAGACCCTTACGGGTGATTGTGCGCTTTACAAATGTGGATTATTATTATTATTATTATCAGGTACCGGTGGACATATCCCTTCGGTCTCAGCTTCGAATATTGCAACAAAAGGCGACATGTCACTGATCTACAGGGCGGTTTGCAACTGCTGGGCCTCGCCTCAGATGAAGGAGGCGACGCGTCCCTGGAGGCTTCTGGGGGTCTGGCGAAAGGTGCACCCCCGGCTTCATCTTGGGTGCCGAACTCGAGACGAGGACATCGCTGACAAAAACTGAGGGTCGCTGACTAGATGTGAGCATGTCTGCCCCCCTGGGGATTCATCGAGGAGTTCCGGGCTGCCTTGCCCTGGATTCGTGCCCCCCCCCCGGAGTCCACAGCCACGGCTGAGGTGAGACTATGCACGCTTCGGGTTATTTGGTGTGACCCTCCCCGAGTACTTTGGCTCCCGCTCCTAGTTGGGGCGACCAGGGACTCATGTTCAGGCCACAGAGCATACGGGCAACGGCTGATCTCTTGAAGGGGCCTGGGTTCACTTTCTGGCTTTGCCCGGGAGGATAGAGGCGGCCGACATTTTGAACAACTTAGCGCAACAGCGCTGGAGTATTGACTGGTTGAGCAGGGTGTTTAAGCCGTCTGACCAAAGGTTGTATATTAACGTTCTTTCCGATATTGATGGTTCCACTTAGAGCTCTCGTCAAGGCGGTGCGCGGACTGGGTCCCAGGACCCGTAGTCCCCCTGCATACACATGTGTGGGCGTACTCGCCCTGCATTACAGAGGAATACTGGGTTCAGTTTTTTGTATTGGGTTTTTCTTCTTGGGGTTTTGGTGGGGGTTGGGTGGAGGGACAAGGGGGGTAGTGGTGGTAGCAGGGGATTGGTAACTGACAGCAACAATCTGGTTGAGGGGTCCTCGCATACATGGAAGTTTTGTGGAGGGGGGTTTGGAGGGGGGTTAGGTCACTCGGAGGGGGGTAGGTTTGTCTTGTCTGGGCAGCTCCAGATCACAATTGAAAGTTGGGGTAGGATTGCGGATGGGAGAGTCAGTCACTCGATAGCTCCTAGGGGAGGGTTGTGGTGGGCATCCCCTGAAGAGCAGCGTCTGTTGACCTATCGCTGATGCCGCTCACTAGAGGGACGTGGAATGTTAAGGGGCTGAATTCTCCCCAGAAGCGCCAAAAGATTTGGAAATATATCATTGACCACCAGTTGGATATAGTCGGCCTCCAGGAGACCCATCTGATTAAATTAGAAGACTCACGCCTTAAGCACAAACAGTTCCCACTTATCTATAGGTCTTCTGCCGCCACGAAGCAGAGAGGAGTGGCCCTTATGTTCCGTTCGGCCTTGCACTTTCAGCCTATGGGAGTGCAGAGTGATAAAGAGGGGCGTTGGGTCATGGTGAAGGGTCTCCTGCGGGGCAGACTATGTACCTTTATTGTATTGTATGCTCCTAATACTGGCCAGAATGGGTTCCTCCAAGTCCTCCTGGGGAAAATCACAGACTTTGCTGAGGGGCCATTGATTGTTATGGGGGACTTCAATCTGGTGTGGCAGAAAGACCTAGATAGCACTCATTCACAAAGATCCGACATGGGCTCGTTTACCTCTGATACGCAACAGACGATTCTAGACATGGGCCTTTTTGATGCGTGGCGGTCCCTGTACCCCCAATCCGGAGACTACACATTTTTCTCCCACTTTCATCGCTCTTATTACCGGCTTGACTACTTCTTCCTGAGCCAATCCCTCCGAGGCGATCTCCGCGAGGCCAAGATTTTTCCACTGTCCGTTTCTGATCATAGTTGCTCGCGGTGTGCCTTCATTGGGGCGTGAAGGGTAAGACCAACCCTAGATGGTATTTCCCGGCGTACCTGGTTTGGGACAAAACCTCCTGTGACACTCTACGGGGGGCGATCAACGAGTTTTTTGCTCTTAACGACCCGGGGGACACTTCATTCTTCACCACATGGGACGCCTTTAAAGCGTGCGTTCATGGGCATTGCTTAGCCCTGAACGCTGCTCTCAACAAACAGCGGCGTCGGGAAAGGGAGCAATTAGAGGAGGAACTATTCACTCTCGAGAAAGCGCACAAGGCGAACCCCTCCAGACAAGCACTATGTCAGCTAACAGCAGTTAGAGGTAAACTTCGGGCGCACTACAATAATAGGGCAGAATACACTCTGCTGAAATTACAACGTCTTTCCTACTCCCAGGGCAACAAGGTAGGGAAGCACCTCGCCAGACAGCTACAGGATAAGAGGGAGCGGGAGTATATTGGGTGTATCCAGGACGCTTGGGGGGAACTGACGCACAAAGATGAGACTAAGGCTGAGCTCTTCGGTGCCTTCTACAAGAACCTTTATTCGGGAGACACTCTTGATTCCTCCGTGCAAAGAGAGTATCTGCAAACCTTACCGCTGCCTCAGGTATCAGCGGAATGGAATGAAACGCTCTCTGCTCCCTTCACTAGAGAAGAGTGCTGGCTGCCATTAAGGCCTTGAAGCCCCACACGGCCCCGGGGACGGATGGGTACACGGCCATTTTCTATAAGACCTTCGCCTCTGAACTCAGCCCGTATCTAGTACGGTTGTTCAACAGTGTGGCGGACGAGGGCGAGACCTCTAGAATGATGGCTGAAGCCCTGATATCCATCATACCCAAACCCGGGAAGGACCCTAGTAAGTGTGCCTCCTATAGGCCAATTGCCCTCCTTAATCTAGACGCGAAACTTTACTCCTCCTTAATTGCACAACGGCTCAACGACCTGATGCCAGCACTCATCCATCCGGACCAATCAGGGTTCATTAAAGGGCGCCAGACCATGACAACACGAGGCGGGTGATTCATCTGATTGAAAAGGCCAATAATTTCAAAATCCCGGCGGTTCTGGTGGGGCTTGATGCCGAGAAGGCGTTTGATAGACGTTTACTGCCCTTGGCTTCTCCTCTAAATTTTTGACTATGATTCGGGCGAACTACCTCTCCCCCAGGTCCAGAGTAGCGGTGAATGGGCATCAGTCTTCCTTTTTTGAACACTCGCGGGGCACCAGGCAGGGATGTCCTCTATCGCTCCTGCTTTTTGCCCTAAGAATAGAACCTTTGGCACTGGCGGTAAGAGCTAATTCCGACATCCGAGGCCTACCCTTCACTGGAGAGTCACATAAGATCACCCTCTTCGCGGACGATGTCCTTCTCTCCCTCTCTGAACCGGCCCACTCTCTCCCTCACGTGCAGGCGGAACTGGAGCGATTCGAAGCTGTAGCGGGGTTCAAAATCAACCATGACAAATCTTACGTCCTTAACCTCACACTCCCCCAATCTGAGGTCCTCCATCTCAAAGCGCTTACACCTCTTTCATGGGCCGGATCAGTATCTGGGGATCCACTTGACTTCCACGCTGGGGAAACTCTACTCTGCCAATTTCCCCCTGCTATTAGCTAAGATCCAGGCTGACCTGGCCCGCTGGAAGCCAATGTTTATATCATGGCTGGGGAGGATTCATGTAGTCAAAATGTCTCTTCTTCCCAAATTGTTGTATTTGTTTCAAGCCGTTCCCATTGATCTCGACGGGGACTTTTTCCGGCGAGTGAAATCTATGATGCTACGCTTTATTTGGCAAGGGGGACGAGCAGGCTTTTCCTTTGCCATTTTGTGCAGACCAAAGAAGGAGGGAGGCGTGGGGTTACCTGACATTCAATTGTATTTTAAAGCGGCACAACTCCGAGTATTGGTAGAATGGACTCAACAGGAGTCAGAAAAACACTGGTTACACATGGGTCGGAGCGTTGCAGGGAGGACGATCTGGGATCTAGTATGGAGGCCCAAGAGCGACAGGCCCAAAAATGTTTATATCAGTACCCCCACCAGCACTACTTTGAAGGTTTGGGACTCGGTTTCCAATGATGATAGGTGAACTACCTTTCCCTCCCCCTTTACGCCCATACATTTCAATCCGGCTTTTCCCTCAGCGATGACCGAGGGTCCCTTTGAGGCTTGGAAGGAGGGAGGCTGCCTGGCATTAACACACCTATTCCATAACTTTGACCCGCTCACTTTTGACAGCTGTAGTCAAGTCAAGTCAAGTCAGAATTTATATAGCGCACTACATACCCATAGGGTCTCAAGGAGCTTGAGGAAGGGGGGGAGGTTTACTTATCGAATATCCATGTTTTAAGTTGTTTTCTGAAGGCTAGGTGGTTTTGAGTAAGGCGGAGGTGGATGGGAAGGGAATTCCAGGTCTTGGCCGCTAAGTAGGAGAAGGATCTTCCTCCCATGGTGGCTTTGTGGATGCGCGGTACAGCGGCGAGGGCTTGGTTGGACGAACGCAGCTGGCGGGTGGGGGTGTAAAAGGAAAGGCGCGTGTTGAGACAATCAGGTCCAAGTTCGTATAGGGCTTTGTGTGCGTGGGTGAGGAGACGGAACGTTATTCTCTTGTTGACGGGGAGCCAGTGAAGGTCTTTCAGGTGAGCGGAAATGTGGTCTGTGCGGGGGATGTCTAGTATGAGTCTGGCTGAAGCATTTTGGATGCGTTGGAGTTTTTTCTGTAGTTTCGCGGTGGAACCGGCGTAAAGGGTGTTTCCGTAGTCCAGACGGCTTGTAACCAGTGCGTGGGTGACCGTTTTTCTTGTTTCGGTGGGGATCCAGTGAAATGTTTTTTTGAGCATGCGTAGGATGTTGAAGCATGAAGATGAGACGGCGTTGACTTGTCTGGTCATCGAGGAGTCCAGGATGATGCCCAGGTTCCGTGCGTGGTCCGTCGGTATGGGGGCTTTTCCTAGGGCCGTTGGCCACCAAAAGTCATCCCAGGCGGAAGGGGATGAGCCTAAGATGAGGACTTCCGTTTTGTCCGAGTTCAGTTTCAGATGGCTGTGCTTCATCCACTCGGCTACTTCTTTCATCCCTTCGTGTAGGTTGGTTTTGGCGGTGGTTGGGTCTTTGGTGAGTGAGAGGATCAGCTGAGTGTCATCAGCGTAGGAGATGATGTTGAGGTTGTGTTGACGTGCGATGGTTGCGAGGGGGCTCATGTAGACGTTGAAGAGGGTGGGGCTGAGTGATGATCCTTGCGGGACGCCGCAGATGACTTTGGTGGCCTCTGACTTAAAAGGGGGGAGGCGGACTCTCTGAGTTCTTCCAGCGAGGAACGAAATGATCCAGTCCAATGCTTTTCCTTGAATTCCGATGTTTCTGAGGCGTTGTGTCAGGGTGCTATGGCAGACTGTGTCGAAGGCTGCGGAGAGGTCAAGGAGGATAAGGGCGACTGTGTCTCCGTTGTCCAGTAGTGTTCGAATGTCGTCTGTTGCTGCGATGAGGGCGGTCTCGGTGCTGTGTTTGGCTCGGAAGCCAGACTGTGAGGAGTCGAGTGATTTGTTGGTTTCGAGGAAAGTGGCGAGCTGATTGTTAATGGCTTTCTCAATGACTTTGGCAGGGAATGGGAGGAGCGAGATGGGGCGGTAGTTTTTGAGTTCGGTGGGGTCAGCTGTGGGTTTCTTCAGAAGGGCGCTGAGTTCGGCGTGTTTCCAGCTTTCTGGGAATGTGGTGGAGTTAAGGGAGTAGTTGATGACATCTTGGAGATGGGGTGCGATAATGGAGTTTGCTTTGTTGAAGATGTGATGGGGACATGGGTCTGTAGGGGAACCTGAGTGGATGGAGTTCATCAGGCGAATGGTCTCTTCTGTGGTGATTGGGTTCCATTCGAAAAGGATATTCGGAGGAGGTAACGGTTCGGAGGTGAGTGGGGTGGACTGGTTTACAGGTTGGCTGTCAAAGCTGTTATGGATGTCGGCGATTTTGTCATGAAAGAATGAGGCAAGGGAGTCGCAGAGGACTTGAGAGGGGGTCATGTTGTTAGAGCTGGCGGTGGGGTTGGTGAATTCATTGATGATGTTGAAAAGTTCCTTGCTGTTGTGGGCGTTGTTGTCTAGTCGGTCTTTGAGTGCTGATTTCTTGGCTGTCCGGATTAGTTGGTGGTGTTTGCGGGTGGCGTTTTTGAAGGCGGCTTGGGTGATAGTGTTTGGGTCTGTTTTCCAAGTTTTCTCAAGGGAACGACAGAGCTTCTTGGATTTCTTAAGGTCATCGTTGAACCAGGGGGCGTTCTTACTTCCTTGCTTGATTTGATGTTTTTTCAAGGGTGCTAATTTGACGACGGTTTGGGTTAACCATTGTGTGAGGTTGATGGCGGCTTGGTTAGGGTTTGTTGAATAGACAGGGGGTTTTTGAAGAAGCGATGTTGAGATCTGGTCGATGGTGATTTTGTTCCAATTTCTTCGTAGAGTTGGTTGAGGGTGGTTGTGGATCGAGGTCTTATTGTAAATAAAGTGGATGCAGCTGTGGTCCGTCCAGTGGAGGGGTGTGGTATGAGTGAAGGAGATATGCTTGCTGGAAGTGAAGATAGGGTCGAGTGTGTGTCCTGCATAGTGTGTGGGGGTGTTAACATGTTGTTTGCGTCCGAGATTGGCGAGATTGTCCAGAAGGGTGGTGGTGTTACTGTCATTGCTCTTTTCCAGATGGAAATTGAGGTCTCCCAGTAGAATGTATTCTTCCGAAGGGAGCGCGTGTGGGGTGATAAAGTCAGTGATGTCTTCGCTGAATTTTGTACGAGGTCCTGGTGGCCTGTAGAGGAGGGTGCCCCTAAGTGTTGTCTTGGGGTCGGTGTGGATCTGGAAGTGAAGATGTTCGGCGATAGCGAGGTTGTCATCTGAGCTGGTTGGGACGCGGATGGTGTTCTTGTGGACGATGGCGATGCCTCCTCCTGTTTGGATGGGGCGGTCCTTACGGATGATCTTGTAGCCGTCCGGGATGGCTATGGTGATGTCTGGAGCTGAAGAGGCATTCATCCAGGTTTCTGTTAGGAAGGCGATGTCCGGAGAAATGGTGTCGAGTAGATTCCAAAGGTCGATGGCGTGTTTGTGAACCGAGCGGGTGTTGAGAAGGATGCATTTGAGGTGGTTGGTGTTGGCTCTCTGTTTGGTGTTTGTGGATTTGGATTGGGGCTTGACGCAGGTGAATTTGCAGGAGTGGCAGGTGAAGGGTCCATGGGTGTGTCCTGGTGCTGCTTGGGCGCAGTTAGTGAGTCGGCCGGGGTTGAGTGCAAAGAGGGAGGAGGCGTCGTATGTAATGCGGGGAGGATGGGTGAAGCGGGGACCAGGGGGTCTGGCTCTGGGCGCGGTCCAGGCGCGGACGGGCGTAGACGGGCTTACCTTTGGCGCACCTTCGGCGCGACTGCTGCGCGTGGATGCTGCGCATAAATGCATCCGTCATAAATGGGTAGTGGAGGTGGGCGGAGCGAGGGAGGGGCAGCTGGGAGGCGGGAGCGGGGGGACGGGCTGGAGTCAACAAAATGGCAGCAAACAACAACAAAGGGCAGACAGGACGAGATTGGGGCACGACCCAGGCACAAATTATTAACTAACGTAATGCGAGCAGGCAGGCACAAATAAATTAGGCAGCAGTGGGCAGCAATGCGGGCAATGCGATTGTAGGAGGGACTATGGGGTCCAGGATAATGAACGATATCATCACGCTCAATTACTTCACTGGGCGCTGGCCCCTCAAGTGAGAGATGCAGCTACACGGCCCCTCACAAAGTTCGAGGCCTTCCTTACCAAGACTTCCTCCATGAAGGGTGCCATCACTTTCATATATGGGTTCCTGCTTTCCACTGCACTTTCCCCTAGACCTCGATACATGTCCATGTGGGAGGGAGTCCTTCAACGACACATCTCTGACGCTGAGTGGACACACTTATGGTCAGATATAGCGAAGTTTAACCACTCCGTGGAACTTAGGGAGGCGCACCTGAAAACCATGATGGATTGGTACTTACACCCAGCCAAGTTGAGACAGATATTCCCTGGCACTTCTAATAGATGCTGGAGGGGGTGTGGGCTACTAGGGTACTTTCAGCATATCTGGTGGGACTGCCCCGGAATTCGTCCGCTCTGGGAGGAAATTCTTGCCCAAATTAAGGAAATGTTGGGTTACCCCATCCCTGTTTCGATGGCCACTACCCTACTAGGTCTCCGTGATCCCAGTCTCGAGCATCAAACTAAGGCAGACAAAAAGATTATGTGGCTCTGCATCGGGCGGCCAAGCTCACCCTAGCTGCGGCAATGAAAAGGAAGGAGGCACCGGCTATCTCCCTTTGGAATTCGCGCCTATGGAAGCTACTGAGCTTAGAGAGGATGGCTGACATCTTCCTGGATGATTTTAAGATCTTTGAATTCCGCTGGGGCCCATTGGTCACTTTTCTCTCGAAGGGTCTTCCATCTGCAGTGTGTCCTGCTAGCGTTAGAGCCCTCCACCTATTCTAATTGTGATTTCCAGACACTATGCGTACTTGACCTCCGTTTTCTGTAAGTTGCTACCACCACTGGGGAGGGGGAGGGTTTTGGGGGGGGGGTTGTATTTTGTTGTTGTTTGTGTGATATTCCTTCTTATCGTTCCTCTACTGCAATGCCTGCAGGGGAACTTGAGTGTGGAAGCTATCCGATAGACTTACCGCATTGCGGTGGCTATCAATTTTTGCCTTGGGACCGTAGGCTGCCATCCGAGCCGCCGAGAGGGCATCCGCCCTGAGCCTTCGCAACTTCCCCACTTAAATTGGCAAGCCGTTTGGTATTCCCCTTATATGTTAGAAGCTGTATCCTCCAGAGAGCTACCTTGTGTGTTAGGGGACTGGCTAAATGGAGTTTCGTCTTGCTTCAATATGTTGCCTATGGGCTTTGATTTCATTGCTACCCCCTGCGTGGGACGATGTGCGGGATTGTCGCATGTTTTTGTGTTAAAATATTAATAAACATACCTTTAACAAAAAGCCTTTTTAAATAAGCATATCCGTGGTTCTGATTTTAAACAATGACTGTCCTTTTAAAAAAGTGGCGCAAAACTTTTCATGTTTCAAGTTAGGCTTCTGTGCTTAGGCTTATGAATGAATGCGTCTAAATGTGATAGGCAAGGGATGCAGCTTGCTTTTCCTATGTGGAATTATCAAAATTATTGGTTTTATTGAAAAAATGTAAAAACATTATTAATTATGAAACAATTATTTAAAAAATGAGTGCTTTTAAATTAGTTTTTTAATATTTATAGAGCTTAATACTCATACTGTGACCTCCTAGCATTAAAATTAAATTTAAGTTGTGTTGTACCGCATAATGAGGACATTTGCATAGGAAATATCACTCTGCGCAGGCGTAATAAACCCATTTTTTAAAGGATAATTATAATATATTTCTAATTTTTCATTGCTGGGCTATCTAAAGAACCTTCTGAGGATGATTATTATGCAAAAAAATGACAGGATATTTATTTTTAAGTGCCCCAAATATCAAAGTCAAAAATGGGCAAAATTCACTAATTTAAAAACAAATTGTGCATTCAGAGCAGTTTTAAACTGCCTTAGGATTCAGTAAATGCATACATTTAGGTATAAAACAAATAGCTGACCTTTATATTGCTGCAAAAGTGTACTGCACACTGCTTATAACTGGAAATATGTATCCAAAATGAGCAGAAGTTATTCTCTTAGCCCTAAAACTGACAAACAGGGGAATGGGGCTGCATTCGCACACAGAATAGGACAGCTGGGAAGAGTTAAAAGTCAGTTCTATATTTAGAAGCCTGGCAGGGCTTCCAGAGTCTGCTTTGACATTTTGAGATCTGAAACTTTTTGAAAGACAAGATGGCAGCGCAGGGAAATAAGGAGAAGTTTTACTTTTTTAGGCAAAAGCAAGCACTTTATGCACTCATATGATAGAAAACTATACGGCATTTCTTCGTTGGGACACTTCCGGTTGGCCTGCTTGCAGAGCGGTTAGCGCTCTAGTGTCCAACTTCCTGTGGCTTCTTAGGCGGAGCAGGGGCTGCAGCGCATTGCGGGAAGGAGACAGTGGCAGTGTCCCCGACCCGCTGTGCGAGCTGATCTGGGTAGTGTAAGCAAGTTAGCGCTTCGTTTTTAGAAAAACTTCGTTTTTAAAAATTGTACTTTTAATCTTGCTGGAATTATATTGTGTGCTTCTTAAATTGTGCTTTACTTAAAATACACTTCCCCCTGCACCACACGCCATAACTGATTGATTGCTTGAGCCGTCTCCCGGCATTTCTTCGTTGGGACACTTCCGGTTGGCCTGCTTGCAGAGCGGATAGCGCTCTAGTGTCCAACTTCCTGTGGCTTCTTAGGCGGAGCAGGGGCTGCAGCGCATTGCGGGAAGGAGACAGTGGCAGTGTCCCCGACCCGCTGTGCGAGCTGATCTGGGTAGTGTAAGCAAGTTAGCGCTTCGTTTTTAGAAAAACTTCGTTTTTAAAAATTGTACTTTTAATCTTGCTGGAATTATATTGTGTGCTTCTTAAATTGTGCTTTACTTAAAATACACTTCCCCCTGCACCACACGCCATAACTGATTGATTGCTTGAGCCGTCTCCCGGCATTTCTTCGTTGGGACACTTCCGGTTGGCCTGCTTGCAGAGCGGTTAGCGCTCTAGTGTCCAACTTCCTGTGGCTTCTTAGCCCTCGCACTATCTCGGGCGCGCAGCGGTCGCGCGCAGCCCCACCGAAGACCCACCAAAGAGCTGCCCGTCTGCGCCCGTCCGCGCCAAGGCAGCGCCGGGCGCCGGGCACTCTGCTTGTCTTTCTGGCATTAAGGCGGCAGGATGTGTTACTCCAAATCCGAGCTACTGAGTCTTCAGCATTCCTCCTGTTCTTGCACCAGACGCAATCCTGCTCATATACACCATCCGCTCGTTACTCCCTCCCAACTGTGTTCCACTTCCAAACGCAAACCCAAACCCCTCCCTGTCCACACCTTCAGGCTAGGACACCTCAATGTTAGATCCATGTATAAACATCATTCAGAAATACATGACCTTTTAACTGACCATTCTCTAGATGCCCTGTTCATAACTGAAACTTGGCTCCTTGATGAGATGGACTCGGTCTGCAACCTGGCAACACCTACAGGCTACTCTATTTATACGGTGAACAGGGGCACGAGAGGGGGCGGCCTAGCGCTCATACTCAAATCCCATTTTCAGTGTCAACTTGACAAAGTAGACATCAAAGGCAGTGAAAGTGCTCGCTTCTCGATTAAAGTCAACCCCCAGTTCTGCGCTACTGGCCTTCTGGTCTATAGACCTCCTGGCGCTGACGTTCCCTTCACTAACTCCCTTCTACAATATCTAAATACCAATGTCATTAACTCCGCCAACTTCACGATTATTGGCGACCTTAATCTGCATCTTGACAAGAATACCGAGTCTAAAGCCGCAACTTTTTTAGCGGATCTTGCGGCTCTCGAACTCGAGCAACTTGTCCACGGCCCTACCCACAGAGCAGGACACCTTCTTGACCCCATTTTCACCAACATCACTGGCGGGTCCTCTGAATTACCTATTCCCATGACCTGGACTGACCACTACTTAGTGATGTTAACCATCCCCTGCAACTCAAGTTCGGTTGTAGCATCCACCCCTTCAGTTCAGAAACGGCCATGGAGAAAACTCCATCTTGAAGAACTCCATGATATCCTGGCATTACATCCCCTACCTCCGAGTGATGATCTGGATGCAGGATACGATCAGTTCTGCCTTTGGATTACCCAGGCTCTCGACACCCTTATCCCTGTTAGATGGACCAAGACCCGCACTCACACGGCGAGTCCTTGGTACAACTCAGAACTTGCCACCTTGAAAAAGGAATGTAAGAAGGCAGAGAGACGTTGGAGGAAAAGTTATGATACCGGTCTTAAACAAGAATATGTCCTGCTCCAAAAATCCTACCACCGTAAAGTCTGCAGAATAAGAGCGGCATACTATGCCAGCGAAATCAACAGCAGCTCTAATACCTCAAAATCGGTTTTTAAAATTCTGAAAGACCTCACGGCAAAAAAAACTGTCAACGTCATTACTACCTCGCCCGACCTTTGTAACAACATGGCCAACTTCTTCACTGAGAAAATCAGGAAGATATACGACACCTTCCCCAAAGACCCACTGTCACCGGTCACCTTTGATTCTACCAGGCCTTCCCTCACTTCCCTTCCCACACTTGACCGTGAGACTTTCTCTAAACTTTGTAGAAAGATCAAATCTGGGTCTCCGGCAGATCCCTTAAAGCCCGACCTTTTCTGTGACGCTCATATACTCATCACAGATCACGTTCGTGACATCATCAATCGGTCACTCTCCACTGCCAGTGTCCCTATCAAATGGAAACAGGCATGGGTGTCCCCCATTCTAAAAAAACCCACTTTGGATCCCTCACTTCCGGAGAATTTTAGGCCGATCTCCTTGCTCCCTTGGCCTGCTAAAGTGGCCGAGGCACACGTCAATAACATCTTGTCCAACTTCCTCCTTACCAATAACATCCTGGACGACTCCCAACACGGGTTTAGAGCCGGTCATAGCACCGAGACAGCCTTGCTCAGTGTTTCTGAGGACCTCCGTACCATTCTTGACGCCGGCGGTACTGCAGCACTGGTCCTATTGGACCTCAGTGCTGCCTTCGATACGGTGTCACATGAGGTCCTCTTGATGAGACTGGAGGAAATTGGAGTCACAGGGGCAGCCCTGGGGTGGTTTAGAGACTTCCTTTCTAACAGGTCTTTTAGAGTCTCCACCCCCCCTTACATCTCGAAGGAGCATAGCATTGGGCAGGGAGTGCCGCAGGGCTAGTCCCTTAGCCCTACCTTGTTCAATGTCTATGTCCGCCCGTTAGCGGAGGTGGCTAGAAGGAATGGTATGGCTTTGGTATCATATGCTGATGATACCCAGTTGGTGGTGGCACTGAATAACAACAGTGGTCTGGAAGCCCTTCACTTTAAACAGACACTCATCGACATCACCAACTGGATGACGGCGAACTTTCTCCAACTAAACGCCGGTAAAACCGAGATTCTCCTCTTGGGAAAAAATACAGCTTCCTGGGGAGATAATTGGTGGCCTGACATTCTGGGCCCACCCCCCAAGCCAAAAGACTGTGTAAAAAATCTAGGTGTCTGGGTCGATTCGGCTCTAAAATTCACCATCCACACCAAGAAAGTGGCCGCCACGTGCTTCGGCATTCTACGCAACATCAGGCCCATCCTGAAGTTCTTTGACTGCCGCACTCGCCAACTTATCGTCCAGGCGACGATCCTTTCTAGACTGGACTATGCCAGCTCTCTCCTTTTGGGAGCAAACTTGGCTGAAACCACCAGACTGCAGAGAGTCCAGAATGCGGCTGCCAGGGCTCTGGTCGGCCTCCCTCGCCACTCTTCTGTCTCTGGAACGTTAAGAAAACTGCATTGGCTCCCGGTGGGAAGAAGGATCCAGTTCAAGGCTCTATGTCTAGCCTTCAAGATCCTCAAAACCGCCTCTCCCCCACTGCTGAGTCCCCTCCTGTCTGAGTATACTCCCAGTAGATCCCTCCGCTCAGAGGGACAACATCTAGTGACCATCCCCCGCACTAGACTTGCTAGAGTGGGGGGACGCTCTTTCAGCCTCCTCGCTGCCAAGTTATGGAACAGCCTGCCTGTAACCATACGGGGGATGCATGATCTTTTAGCCTTTAGAAAAGCCATCAAAACCCATCTTTTCAAATAATCCGTTTTCTTTGTGCACCTTCATTCTGCACTCTGGTCAGCTTGCAGCGCCGGGACGCCCCTTGGCTGGGGCAGCCGCGCGCTATACAAATTCTCATAATCATAACATAACATAACATGGTATATGTAAACTTTGATTAACAGATAGCTTTAATTTTTTTATACAGCACTAATGCTTTTAGTCTGAGGTTTACTGTAAAAAAAAAAGCTAAGGCAATGAAATTGAATTTGAATTCATTCGCCCTCATGTTTCACTTGTACATTTGCTAAAAGGATTGGGGTTTGGGTATTCATGTATTTGTTTAGCTCTCTCAAAAGTGCTATGTACCTCCTATAACTTTGTTTATGCCCAGTTGCTACAAATAGGGGTTGATAGTGTTGACAGAAGTGAACCCTGTTTCAGGTTTTCTACTGTCAAAATGGGGGAAGGAGGCTATCTCCTCTACAAATTAAGGCTAGGTAATATGTATGTTGCCCTCTCTTTTTCTCAATTTTTTTAGCCTGTCTAAATTGTCTGTGAAATAGCAATGAGACGTTTAATTGGCTATTCAGTAATACTGTTTTAAACATTGTTAGCATAAATAAAATGAATAAATATGTTATGTTACTGCCCATCCTGTTTGATGAAATTATGACAGGATCAGTAGTCTAGATTGTTGTTGATGGACAGAATGTAGAACAATGTCATACATTCACCCCAGTACGGAGATCTGGGCCTAAATCCAGCGTTTTTTTGCACCCCACACCACCCCAGTTCAGGCATGGCCATATGCAAATCAGCTTTGACCCTGTGCCTCATGGGAACAGTCCAGCCCGAACTGCCAAGCCATGTCTTTCCTGGACCGGAATCAAGCATCCTAGGACCGGTTTCTGGCTATCAGCTGTCTTCAGCCAGGATAGCTTGACTTCGGGTTATTTGGTGTGACCCTCCCCGACTACTTTGGCTCCCGCTCCTAGTTGGGGCGACCAGGGACTCATGTTCAGGCCACAGAGCCTACGGGCAACGGCTGATCTCTTGAAGGGGCCTGGGTTCGCTTTCTGGCTTTGCCCGGGAGGATAGAGGCGGCCGACATTTTGAACCACTTAGCGCAACAGCGCTGGAGTATTGACTGGTTGAGCAGGGTGTTTAAGCCGTCTGACCAAAGGTTGTATATTAACGTGCTTTCCGATATTGATGGTTCCACTTAGAGCTCTCGTCAAGGCGGTGCGCGGACTGGGTCCCAGGACCCGTAGTCCCCCCGCATACACATGTGTGGGCGTACTCGCCCTGCATTACAGAGGAATACTGGGTTCAGTTTTTTGTATTGGTTTTTTCTTCTTGGGGTTTTGGTGGGGGTTGGGTGGAGGGACAAGGGGGGTAGTGGTGGTAGCAGGGGATTGGTAACTGACAGCAACAATCTGGTTGAGGGGTCCTCGCATACATGGAAGTTTTGTGGAGGGGGGTTAGGTCACTCGGAGGGGGGTAGGTTTGTCTTGTCTGGGCAGCTCCAGATCACAATTGAAAGTTGGGGTAGGATTGCGGATGGGAGAGTCAGTCACTCGATAGCTCCTAGGGGAGGGTTGGGGTGGGCATCCCCTGAAGAGCAGCGTCTGTTGACCTATCGCTGATGCCGCTCACTATAGGGACGTGGAATGTTAAGGGGCTGAATTCTCCCCAGAAGCGCCAAAAAATTTGAAAATATATCAATGACCACCAGTTGGATATAGTCGGCCTCTAGGAGACCCATCTGACTAAATTAGAAGACTCACGCCTTAAACACAAACAGTTCCCACATATCTATAGGTCCTCTGTTGCCACGAAGCAGAGAGGAGTGGCCCTTATGTTCCGTTCGGCCTTGCACTTTCAGCCTATGGGAGTGCAGAGTGATAAAGAGGGGCGTTGGGTCATGGTGAAGGGCCTCCTGCGGGGCAGACTATGTACCTTTATTGTATTGTATGCTCCTAATACCGGCCAGAACGGGTTCCTCCAAGTCCTCCTGGGGAAAATCACAGACTTTGCTGAGGGGCCATTGATTGTTATGGGGGACTTCAATCTGGTGTGGCAGAAAGACCTAGATAGCACTCATTCATAAAGATCCGACATGGGCTCGTTTACCTCTGATACGCAACAGACTATTCTAGACATGGGCCTTTTTAATGCGTGGCGGTCCCTGTACCCCCAATCCAGAGACTACACATTTTTCTCCCACGTTCATCGCTCTTACTCCCGGCTTGACTACTTCTTCCTGAGCCAATCCCTCCGAGGCGATATCCGCAAGGCCAAGATTTTTCCACTGTCCGTTTCTGATCATAGATGCTCGCGGTGTGCCTTCTTTGGGGCGTGAAGGGTAAGACCAACCCTAGATGGTATTTCCCGGCGTACCTGGTTCGGGACAAAACCTCCTGTGACACTCTGAGGGGGGCTATCAATGAGTTTTTTGCTCTTAACGACCCGGGGGACACTTCAGTCTTCACCACATGGGACACCTTTAAAGCGTGCGTTCGTGGGCATTGCTTAGCCCTGAACGCTGCTCTCAAGAAACAGCGGCATCGGGAAAGGGAGCAATTAGAGGAGGAACTATCAACTCTCGAGAAAGCGCACAAGGCGAACCCCTCCAGACAAGCAGTACGTCAGCTAACAGCAGTTAGAGGTAAACTTCGGGAGCACTACAATAATAGGGCAGAATACACTCTGCTAAAATTACGACGTCTTTCCTACTCCCAGGGCAACAAGGTAGGGAAGCACCTCGCCAGACAGCTACGGGATAAGAGGGAGCGGGAGTATATTGGGGGTATCCAGGACGCTTGGGGGGAACTGACGCACAAAGATGAGACTAAGGCTGAGCTCTTCGGTGCCTTCTACAAGAACCTATATTTGGGAGACACTCTTGATTCCTCCGCGCAAAGAGAGTATCTGCAAACCTTACCGCTGCCCCAGGTATCAGCGGAATGGAATGAAACGCTCTCTGCTCCCTTCACTAGAGAAGAGGTGCTGGCTGCCATTAAGGCCTTGAAGCCCCACAAGGCCCCAGGGACGGATGGGTACACGGCCATTTTCTATAAGACCTTCGCCTCTGAACTCAGCCCGTATCTAGTACGGTTGTTCAACAGTATGGGGGACGAGGGCGAGACCTCGGGAATGATGGCTGAAGCCCTGATATCCATCATACCCAAACCCGAGAAGGACCCTAGTAAGTGTGCCTCCTATAGGCCAATTGCCCTCCTGAATCTAGATGCGAAACTTTACTCCTCCTTAATTGCACAACGGCTCAACGACCTGATGCCAGCACTCATCCATCCGGACCAATCAGGGTTCATTAAAGGGCACCAGACCCATGACAACACGAGGCGGGTGATTCATCTGATTGAAAAGGCCAATAAGTTCAAAATTCCGGCGGTTCTGGTGGGGCTTGATGCCGAGAAGGCGTTTGATAGGGTGGACTGTTTTTTTTATTCCAGACATTGACTGCCTTTGGCTTCTCCTCTAAATTTTTGACTATAATTCGGGCGAACTACCTCTCCCCCAGGTCCAGAGTAGCGGTGAATGGGCATCAGTCTTCCTTTTTTGAACACTCGCGGGGCACCAGGCAGGGATGTCCTCTATCGCTCCTGCTTTTTGCCCTAAGAATAGAACCTTTGGCACTGGCGGTAAGAGCTAATTCCGACATCCGAGGCCTACCCTTCAATGCTCAGTCACATAAGATCACTCTCTTCGCGGATGATGTCCTTCTCTCCCTCTCTGAACCGGCCCACTCTCTCCCTCACGTGCAGGCGGAACTGGAGCGCTTCGAAGCTGTAGCGGGGTTCAAAATCAACCATGACAAATCTTACGTCCTTAACCTCACTCTCCCCCAATCTGAGGTCCTCCATCTCAAAGCGCTTACACCTCTTTCATGGTCCGGATCCTCTATTCAGTATCTGGGGATCCACTTGACTTCCACGCTGGGGAAACTCTACTCGGCCAATTTCCCCCGCTATTAGCTAAGATCCAGTCTCACCTGGCCCACTGGAAGCCAATGTTTATATCATGGCTGGGGAGGATTCATGTAGTCAAAATGTCTCTTCTTCCCAAATTGTTGTATTTGTTTCATGCCCTTCCCATTGATCTCGACGGGAACTTTTTCTGGCGAGTGAAATCTATGACGCTACGCTTTATTTGGCAAGGGGGACGAGCATGCTTTTCCTTTGCCATTTTGCGCAGACCAAAGAAGGAGGGAGGCGTGGGGTTACCTGACATTCAATTTTATTTTAAAGCGGCACAACTCCGAGTATTGGTAGAATGGACTCAACAGGTGTCAGAAAAACACTGGTTACACATGCATACGAGCGTTGCAGGGAGGACGATCTGGGATCTAGTATGGAGGCCCAAGAGCGACAGGCCCAAAAATGTTTATATCAGTACCCCCACCAGCACTACTTTGAAGGTTTGGGACTCGGTTTCCAAAGATGATAGGTTAATCAATCAATCAGGAGTTTGT
Organism: Lissotriton helveticus; assembly: GCF_964261635.1. NCBI lineage: Eukaryota > Metazoa > Chordata > Amphibia > Caudata > Salamandridae > Lissotriton > Lissotriton helveticus. Next base: position 1,625,606 of record NC_136069.1, on the reverse strand, counting down.
TAAAGCGCAACTACTCACCCGTAAGGGTCTCAAGGCGCTAGGGGTGGGGGGGGGGTTGCAGGTTCCATTCCATCAAGGAGGGGGTCTGTCGAAGAGCCAGGTTTTGAGGTTTCTTGCGAAGATGGGGAGCGATGTTGTCTGTCTGAGGTGGAGCGGAAGGGCGTTCCATGCTTTGGCCGCGAGGAAGGAGAAGGAGCGGCCTCCCGATCTGGTCTTTCTGGTGCGGGGGACCACGACGTAGGAGAGCTGGGCTGATCGTAGGGTCCTTTGGGGTGCGTGGAATTTGAGCCGGCTGTTCAGGTATGCTGGTCCGGTGCCGTGGAGGGCCTTGTGTGCGTGGGTGAGCATCTTAAAGGTGATTCTCGCCTCGACGGGGAGCCAGTGGAGTGTGCGCAGGTGCTGGGAGATGTAGCAGTGTTTTGGCAGGTTGAGGACCAGTCTTGCGGCGGCGTTCTGGATGTTCTGTAGCTTGCGGATGAGGTTTTTGTTTATTCTGGCGTAGAGTGCGTTGCCGTAGTCGAGTCTGCTGGTGACCAGGGCGTGAGTGACTGTCTTTCGGTGTTCGAGGGGGATCCATTTGAAGGTCTTACGAAGGAGGCGGAGGGTGTGGAAACAGGAAGATGAGACAGAGTTGATCTGGCGGTCCATTTTGAGCTCGGAGTCCAGGATGATTCCCAGGTTGCGTGCGTGGTCTGTGGGGGTTGGCGGGTTTCCGAGGGCCGTGGGCCATCAGGTGTCGCTCCAGGCATCGGGGTTTGGGCCCATGATGAGTACTTCTGTTTTGTTGGTGTTTAGTTGTAGGCAGCTTTTTTTCATCCATTTGGCGACAGCTTCCATGCCTTCTCAAAAGTTGCGTCTGGCGGTGTTGGGCTCGTTGGATAGGGAGAGGATGAGCTGGGTGTCGTCTGCGTATGACACGATGTTGAGTCTGTAGGTTATGACGATGGGGGCAAGTGGAGCCATGTAGACGTTGAAGAGCGTCGGGCTGAGGGAGGAGCCCTGGGGGACTCCGCAGGTGGTAGGTGTGGGGTCTGAGAGGAAAGGGGGGAGTCTGACCCGTTGCGTCCTGCCGGAGAGGAAGGAGCAGATCCAGTCGAGGGCCTTGTCCTGGATTCCAGCGTCGTAGAGTCTGCGTATTAGGGTGCGGTGGTAGACTGTGTCGAACGCCGCTGATAGGTCTAGGAGGATGAGGGCTACTGTTTCTCCTTTGTCTAGTAGGGTGCGGATGTCGTTTGTTGCGGCGAGGAGGGCGGTTTCCGTACTGTGGTTTTTTCTGAAGCCGGATTGGGAGGAGTCGAGGATGGTGTGTTCTTCAATGAATGTGGCGAGTTGGCTGTTGATGGCTTTCTCGATGACTTTCGCTGGGAAAGGGAGCAGGGAGATGGGTCTGTAGTTTTTGAGGTCGGTGGGGTCCGCTGAGGGTTTCTTTAGGAGGGGGTTGACCTCGGCGTGTTTCCAGTCGTCGGGGAACGAAGTAGTCGCCAGGGAGCGGTTGATGGTGTGGCGGAGCATGGGTGTGATGGTGTTGGCGGCTCTGTTGAAGATGTTGTGGGGGCAGGGGTCCGTGGGGGCCCCTGAGTGGATTGACTTCATTGTCTTCAGTGTGTCTTCGGTGGTGAGGGCTGTCCAGTCATCAATCGCTGGTTTCCGGGTGTCGGGGGTGGTTGGTGAGGGTTCAGTGTGTTGGTTGTCTTCGTCGAAGTTGTCGTAGATGCTCTTGATTTTGTGGTGGAAAAAGGTGCTGAGTTTGTCGCAGAGGTCTTGTGAGGGAGGGATGTCGGTAGACTCGCTGGTGGGTTGGGCGAACTCCTTGATGATGCTGAAGAGTTCCTTGCTGTTGTGTGCGTGGGTGGAGATTCTGTCTTCAATCGCTTTTTTCCTCGTTTCTCTGATGAGTTGATGGTGAGCGTTGGTGGCGGCTCTGAAGTTGTTGTGGGCTTCTGTGGATTTGGTGTTTCTCCAGGCCTTTTCGAGGCGGCGGCATGTGCGCCTGGACTCTCGAAGTTCGGTGGTAAACCATCTGGCTTTCTTGGCACGGGTATTGTTGTTTTTCTTGAGGGGGGCAGTGGTGTTGGTGCTGTCCGAGATCCATCTATGCAGGGTTCGGGCTGCGGTGTTGGGGTCGTCGTTTTCCACGATGGTTGGGGTGGAGTTGTTGAGTGAGGAGGTGAGCTGGTCGTCGGTGATTTTGGTCCAGTTTCTTTGTGGAAGCAGGTGCTGGTGTCTGTGGATGGTGGGTGTTCTGAAGGTGAAGTGGACGCAACGATGGTCGGTCCATGGGAGTTCGGTGGTGTGGCTGAAGGTGATGGAGTTTCCTGTAGTGAAGAGGGGGTCAAGGGTGTGTCCTGCTGAGTGCGTGGGCTCGGTCACGATCTGGCAGAGTCCAATGGTGTGGAGGTTTTCCAGGAGGCATGTGGTGTTGGGGTCCAGTTGATTGTCGAGGTGGAAGTTGAGGTCTCCCAGCAGGGTGTAGTTGGTGGATGCGATGGCATGCGGGGAGATAATGTCCGTGATGGAGTTGGCGAAGGGTCCGCGGGGTCCAGTGGGTCGGTAAATGAGGGTTCCTCGGAGGGCGGCGGTGGGGCTGGCCAGTATCTTGAAGTGAAGGTGTTCCATCAGTTTTGTGGACTAGTCAGGGAGTGAGCTCAGGCGGAGGCTGGATTTGTGGATGATGGCGATTCCTCCTCCTGGGTGGGTGGGGCGGTCCTTCCTGGAGATCTTGTATCCTTGGGGGATGGCGACGGCGATGTCCGGTCCCGAGGTGGCGTTGGTCCAGGTTTCGGTGAAGAATGCTACGTCCGGGGTGGTGCTGTCGAGGAGGTCCCAGATTTCTGTGGCGTGTTTGTGGAGGGATCGGACGTTGAGGAGGATGCATTGCAGGGTCTTCGGTTCGGTTGTGTTCTTGTGGGCGGGTTGTGCTGGATCCGTGTTCTTGGCGTTGTTGCAGGTGTGACGGCAGCGGTGACAGCTGAAGGGTCCATGGGTGTCGGCTGGTGATGCTAGCTTGCAGTTTTTGTTGCAGCCTGGGTTGAGTGCGTGGAGTGCTGCTGGGTCGTTGGTCGTTGGCGGGGCGGAGGTCCAGGGTTCCTGGTGCTGGTCGCGGACAGGTCGCGGACGGGCGCAGACGTGCTTGCCTTTGACGCGCCTTCGGTGCACAGAGTGAAAACGAGTGAAGGAGCAGAGGGAGAGAAAGGGAAAATGAGCAGAAATAAGGCACAAAAGAGCAGAGGTGCAGAAAGGTGAAAGATAGAAAGGGTAGAAAAACGAGTGAAAACGAGTGAAGGAGCAGAGGGAGAGAAAGGGAAAATGGGCAGAAATAAGGCACAAAAGAGCAGATGCAGAAAGGTGAAAGATAGAAAGGGTAGAAAAACGAGTGAAAACGAGTGAAGGAGCAGAGGGAGAGAAAGGGAAAATGGGCAGAAATAAGGCACAAAAGAGCAGAGATGCAGAAAGGTGCAGAAAGGTGAAAGATAGAAAGGGTAGAAAAACGAGTGAAGGAGCAGAGTGAGAGAAAGGAGACAGAGGTCCACTGGACCACCAGGGATGAGGCGCAGGGAAACCTGCGGGTGGAGGAGGGCCTCGATCACTAACACTCAAGAGTGCAGGGGCAGGGGCACCTCACTTAATGGTGGAGCTGTGAGGGTGGGAGAGCAATTTCACTGACAATGAGTCAGTGGTCTTGCCAGGTGGACTACCTTGCCAGGTGGACTACCTTTCCTTCCCCCTTTACGCCCATACATTTCGATCCGGCTTTTCCCCCAGCGATGACCGAGGGTCCCTTTGAGGCTTGGAAGGAGGAAGGCTGCCTGGCATTAACACACCTATTCCATAACTTTGACCCGCTCACTTTTGACAGCTGTAGGTCCAGGATAATGAACGATATCATCACGCTCAATTACTTCACTGGGCGCTGTCCCCTCAATTGAGAGATGCAGCTACACGGCCCCTCACGAAGTTCGAGGCCTTCCTTACCAAGACTTTCTCCATGAAGGGTGCCATCACTTTCATATATGGGTTCCTGCTTTCCACTGCACTTTCCCCTAGACCTCGATACATGTCCATGTGGGAGGGAGTCCTTCAACGAGACATCTCTGACGCTGAGTGGACACACTTATGGTCAGATATAGCGAAGTTTAACCACTCCGTGGAACTTAGGGAGGCGCACCTGAAAACCATGATGGATTGGTACTTACACCCAGCCAAGTTGAGACAGATATTCCCTGGCACTTCTGATAGATGCTGGAGGGGGTGTGGGCTACTAGGGGAATTTCAGCATATCTGGTGGGACTGCCCCGGAATTCGTCCGCTCTGGGAGGAAATTCTTGCCCATATTAAGGAAATGTTGGGTTACCCTATCCCTGTTTCGATCTCCACTACCCTACTAAGTCTCCGTGATCCCAGTCTCGAGCATCAAACTAAGGCAGACAAAAGATTATGTGGCTCTGCATCGGGCGGCCAAGCTCACCCTAGCTGCTGCAATGAAAAGGAAGGAGGCACCGGCTATCTCCCTTTGGCATTCGCGCCTATGGAATCTACTGAGCTTAGAGAGGATGGCTGACATCTTCCTGGATGATTTAAAGAACTTTGAATTCCGCTGGGGCCCATTGGTCACTTTTCTCTCCAAGGGTCTTCCATCTGCAGTGTGTCCTGCTAGCGTTAGAGCCCTCCACCTATTCTAATTGTGATTTCCTGACACTATGCGTACTTGACCTCTGTTTTCTGTAAATTGCTACCACCACTGGGGAGGGAGAGGGTTTTGGGGGGAGGGTTTTTTGTATTTTGTTGTTGTTTGTGTGATATTCCTACTTATCGTTCCTCTACTGCAATGCCTGCAGGGGAACTTGAGTGTGGAAGCTATCCGATAGACTTACCGCATTGCGGTGGCTATCAATTTTTGCCTTAGGACCATAGGCTGCCATCCGAGCCACCGAGAGGGCATCCACCCTGAGCCTTCGCAACTTCCCCACTTAAATTGGCAAGCCGTTTGGTATTCCCCTTATATGTTAGAAGCTGTATCCTCCAGAGAGCTACCTTGTGTGTTAAGGGACTGGCTAAATGGAGTTTCGTCTTGCTTCAATATGTTGCCTATGGGCTTTGATTTCATTGCTACCCCCTGCGTGGGACGATGTGCGGGATTATCGCATGTTTTTGTGTTAAAATATTAATAAACATACCTTTGACAAAAAAAAATCAGGTTCATTATTTTGTATAACAGGCAAACATATAAAGACGAACTAGCACCCCTGAAAAAACACCAGTTGAAATCATTCAGCAAAAAGGCTCCCTGGTTCAATGATGACCTCAAAAAATCCAAGAAGACATGCCGCACCCTGGAAAAGAATTGGAGAAAAGAACCTACCTCAGACAACATGACCTCCCTCAAGACAGCCACCCGCAAACACCACCAACTGATCCGATCCGCCAAGAAATCAGCATTTAAGGACCGTCTCGACAACAATTCTCATAACAGCAAGGAACTCTTCAATATCGTCAAAGAATTCACCAACCCTCCCGCAGCATCCAACGACATCACTAACTCCCAAGACCTCTGCAATGCACTATCCTCCTTCTTCTACAACAAAATTGCCGACATCCACAACAGCTTCAAGAACACTCCCAATGACCAACTCACCCCACCCCCTTCTGTTCCCACCCCTCCAACTAACTACCTCAATTCCTGGAACCCAATCACCATTGAAGATACCATTCGCCTCATGAACTCAATCCACTCTGGCTCACCTTCTGACCCCTGCCCCCACTACATCTTCAACAAAGCTGACTCCATCATCGCTCCCCAACTCCGCGATGTCATCAACTGCTCCTTCAACTCAGCCACCTTTCCAGAAATATGGAAACACGCCGAACTCAGCGCCCTTCTAAAAAAACAACAGCAGACCCCTCAGAACTGAAAAATTACCGACCCATCTCCCTCCTCCCTTTCCCGGCCAAAGTCATCGAGAAAGCCGTCAACAGCCAACTCGCAGCCTTCCTTGAATCCAACAACTCCCTGGATCCCTCACAGAACGGCTTTCGAGCCAAACACAGCACCGAGACCGCCCTCATTGCGGCGACCGACGACATCCGAGCACTCCTGGACAACGGTGAAACAGTGGCCCTCATTCTTCTTGACCTCTCCGCCGCCTTCGACACTGTTTGTCACAACACCCTCATACAACGCCTCAACAACATCGGCATACAAGGAAAAGCCTTGGACTGGATCATCTCGTTCCTAGCCGGGAGAACACAGAGAGTCCGACTCCCCCCTTTCTACTCAGAGCCCACCGAAGTCATCTGCGGCGTACCTCAAGGCTCCTCACTCAGTCCCACCCTCTTCAACGTCTACATGAGTCCCCTCGCCTCCATCGCACGTCGACACAACCTCAACATCATCTCCTACGCCGACGACACCCAGCTGATACTTTCCCTTACCAAAGACCCCAACACCGCCAAGGACAACCTTCACGAAGGTATGAAAGAAGTAGCCGATTGGATGAAACAGAGCCGCTTAAAACTCAACTCAGACAAAACTGAGGTGCTCATCCTTGGATCCTCCCCCTCAGCTTGGGACAACTCTTGGTGGCCTTCCGCTTTGGGATCAGCGCCCACACCCACTGACCACGCACGTAACCTTGGCTTCATTCTAGACTCCTCTCTCTCAATGTCCAGACAAGTCAACGCCGTTTCGTCCTCCTGCTTCAACGTCCTTCGCATTCTCAAAAAGATCTTCCGCTGGATCCCCCTCGAAACAAGAAAGACTGTCACCCATGCACTGGTCACGAGTCGACTGGACTATGGCAACACTCTCTACGCCGGAATTACAACAAAATTGCAGAAAAAGCTCCAGCGCATCCAAAACGCATCAGCGAGACTCATATTAGACATCCCGCGCCAAGAGCACATCACCGGTCACTTAAAAAACCTCCACTGGCTTCCCGTCAACAAAAGAATTACTTTCCGCCTTCTTACCCACGCACACAAGGCCCTTTATAATCTAGGACCAGAATGCCTCAACTCCCGACTATCCTTCTACTATCCCACCCGCCAACTAAGATCATCCATTCAAGCCCTCGCCGCAGTCCCGCGCATCCGAAAAACCACCATGGGTGGCAGATCCTTCTCCTTCCTGGCTGCCAAGACCTGGAACTCACTCCCCACCCACCTCCGCCTTACTCAAAATCACATCTCCTTCAGAAAAGAACTGAAAACTTGGCTATTCGATAAACAATGAACCCCTCCCTCTAGCGCCTTGAGACCCTCTGGGTGAGTAGTGCGCTTTACAAATGCCTGAACTTGAACTTGAACTTGAACTATAAAGTAAGGATTTCCTTTCTTCAAGCCTTTTTAAATAAGCATATCTGTGGTTCTGGTTTTAAACAATGACTGTCCTTTTAAAAAAGTGGCGCAAAACTTTTCATGTTTCAAGTTAGGCTTCTGTGCTTAGGCTTATGAATGAATGCGTCTAAATATGATAGGCAAGGGATGCAGCTTGCTTTTCCTATGTGGAATTATCAAAATGATTGGTTTTATTGAAAAAATGTAAAAACATTATTAATTATGAACAAATATTTAAAAAATGAGTGCCATTAAATTAGTTTTTTAATTTGTATAAAGCTTAATACTCATACTGTGACCTCCTAGCATTAAAATTAAATTTAAGTTGTGTTGTACCGCATAATGAGGACATTTGCATATGAAATATCTCTCTGTGAGGCGTAATAAACCCATTTTTTTAAAGGATAATTATAATATATTTCAAATTTTTTATTCCTGGGCTATCTAAAGAACATTCTGAGGATGATTATTATGCAAAAAAATGATAGTATATTCATTTTTAAGTGCCCCAAATATCAAAGTCGAAAATAGGAAAAATTCACTAATTTAAAAAAAAATTGTGCATTCAGAGCAGTTTTAAAGTGCCTTAGGCTTCAGTAAATGCATACATTTAGGTATAAAACAAATAGGTGACCTTTATATTGCTGCAAATGTCTACTGCACACTGCTTATAACTAAAAATATGTATAAAAAATGAGCAGAAGTTATTCTCTTAACCCTAAAACTGACAAACAGGGGAATGGGGATGCATTCGCACACAGAATAGGACAGCTGGGAAGAGTTAAAAGTCAGTTCTATATTTAGAAGCCTGGCAGGGCTACCAGAGTCTGCTTTGACATTTTGACATCTGAAACTTTTTGAAAGACAAGATGGCAGCGCAGAGAAAGAAGGAGAAGCTTTACTTTTTTTGGCAAAAGCAAGCACTTTATGCACTCATATGATAGAAAACTATATAATGGTATATGTGAACTTTGATTAACAGATAGCTTTCATTTTTTTATACAGCACTAATGCTTTTTGTCTGAGGTTTACTGTAAAAAAAAAAAGCTAAGGCAATGAAATTTAGTTTGAATTCATTCGCCCCCATGTTTCACTTGTACATTTGCTAAAAGGATTGGGGTTTGGGTATTCATGTATTTTTTTATCTCTCTCAAAAGTGCTATGTACCTCCTATAACTTTGTTTATGCCCAGTCGCTACAAATAGGGGTTGATAGTGTTGACAGAAGTGAACCCTGTTTCAGGTTTCCTACTGTCAAAATGGGGAAAGGAGGCTTTCTCCTCTACAAATTGAGGCTAGGTAATATGTATGTTGCTCTCTCTTTTTCTCAATTTCTTTTAGCCTGTCTAAATTGTCTGTGAAATAGCAATGAGACATTAAATTGGCTATTCAGTAATACTGTTTTAAACATTGTTAGCATTAATAAAATGAATAAATATGTTATGTTACTGCCCATCCTGTTTGATGAAATTATGACAGGATCAGTAGTCTAGATTGTTGTTGATGGACAGAATGTAGAACAATGTCATACATTCACCCCAGTACAGAGATCTGGGCCTAAATCCATCGTTTTTTGCACCCCACACCACCCCAGTTCAGACATGGCCATATGCAAATCAACCTGGACCCTGTGCCTCATGGGAACAGTCCAGCCCGAACTGCCAAGCCATGTCTTTCCTGGACCGGAACCAAGCATCCTAGGACCGGTTTCTGGCTATCAGCTGTCTTCAGCCAGGATAGCTTGACTCCAGTGGTGTGGAGAGCATGGGACTCACGTCTGAGCATACCCATCCCACTTGGGGTGACAAATGCAAAAACAACAGTTGATGGACAGAATGTAGAACAATGTCATACATTCACGCCAGTACAGAGATCTGGGCCTATATCCATCGTTTTTTTGCACTCCACACCACCCCAGTTCAGACATGGCCATATGCAAATCAGCCTTGACATTATGCCTCATGGGAACAGTCCAGCCCGAACTGCCAAGCCATGTCTTTTCTGGACCGGAATCAAGCATCCTAGGACCGGTTCCTGGCTATCAGCCATCTTCAGCCAGGATAGCTTGACTCCAGTGGTGTGGAGAGCATGGGACTCACGTCTGAGCATACTCATCCAACTCGGGATGACAAATACAAAAACAACAGTTGATTGACAGAATGTAGAACAATGTCATACATTCACCCCAGTACAGAGATCTGGGCATAAATCCATCGTTTTTTTGCACTCCACACCACCCCAGTTCAGACATGGCCATATGCAAATCAGCCTTGACCCTGTGCCTCATGGGAACAGTCCAGCCCAAACTGCCAAGCCATGTCTTCCCTGGACCGGAAACAAGCATCCTAGGACCGGTTTCTGACTATCAGCCGTCTTCAGCCAGGATAGCTTGACTCCAGTGGTGTGGAGAGCATGGGACTCACGTCTGAGCATACCCATCCCACATAGTTTTGCAAGGGCATTGCTAGTTTTTATTAGCTAGTCTGTGTAAATAAACTGACAGTCCTTATTAGAGCTGATGTTGCATAGTTTGGATCATAAAAAATAGAACGCAGGGAAGATGCGCATGTGATCCTTAGCAAAAAATGTTTTGAAGGAAATATTGGGGCATATTACCAAGGAATAGCGATATTTATCGCAAAATGCGCTTAGCGCATTTTTTTAACCCTGCCTATCGCTGGATATGTTAGCGGAGAAAACATGCTATTAGCAACGTTTTTCTTCATTGTGCTAAAATATCCAGCGATAGCGGCGAAATGTGTGAATATCGCTGAGAATACAGCGATATTCACACATTAGTGAGGAAATGCTCTTAGCCATGTTATCCACCTCCCATTGGATAACATGGCTAAGAACTGGTCTGGGCAGGTGTTAGTATTTGGAGATATTTCCGCTTAGCGCGAATATTTCCATCGCTACGCCTGCCTTGCTAATAGGCGTTAGCGACGTTAGCGACTGCTTTCAGTCGCTAACTGGTTGGGTACGCCCACTTTGCATGTCATTAGCGATAAACATCGCTGACATGCAAAGCGGGCCCCAAACCGCTCGCTATCGCCTAACAGCTGTCTCTAACATCAGTTAGCGACAGCTTGCTAATAGGGCGATAGAATTATCGCAGCTTAGCGGCCGAAAACGGCCGCTAAATCGGCGATAATTGCCTATCGCCCCCCTTGGTAATATGCGCCAGGGTTTTATAGAAAGGAACTCCTGTTAAAGTAGCAGTTTTAGGTTTTCCTGTGGAGAAGCGTGGCTCAGTGGTTAGAGGCGGCAGACCCGGAAGCTGAGATCAGCCGTGGACCAGGGTTCGATTCCCCGCCTCGGCGGGTCTCGGGCTCCAAATTCCACGGACTTGACAATTCTCGCTCCGGTGCCTACTCGACTCACGGGGTCATACTCTGCGACTCTGGGCAATAGCTTGCTTAATCTCCACTACGGCCCCTCACGGCGGGATGCCTGGCTTTCACCTTGTGGATACCCTGCTGGGGTATCTCACAGGGGAATACCAGGACGGGTTCCCTAAGCAAGCGCCTTGATACCTTCGGGTGATACGTGCGCTATATAAGTTGCAATACATTTACATTTACATTACATCCTATAACATGAGAGCATGGTCCTAAGCGTACAATGATAGAATGTAGGTGCTTTTTATTAAGAAGAATCATTTAAGAAGTGTCTGCAGTCCTGTACAAGTAATGTAAAGTTTATGAGCAAAAGTGTAGAACATTTCCTTTTTTGAGGGTTTTCAGATTAGTACACAGGAATACACCAATGTAGGGATTTAGAGTATGTCTGTGTTGTTTTTCTCTGAGTTTAGTAAATGAATACAGACTTCCTTGGCTGCTTGGGATTGGGTGATGTATTACTCTTGTCAGTTCACCAAAGAGTTCCTTTTATACTTGCCAATAGGTCCAGGATGTTGTTTTTTTTTACTCTCTCAAAGATAGATGAAAGTGGTTCTTGGGGGCCTTGCTAATATATGTGGCATCCCAAGACTAGAAAGTATTCTGACCCTATCCTCTCTGTTCATAGACTGTTTCTGTGCCTTGTATAAAGACCATTTGTTCAGGCCTTTGAATTCTGGCCCGAAGTGAATACAAGTTTGCACCTTTGTTTCTTGGTTAAGAGATACCGGAGTACACTGGATGTAATATTTGGCTCCAACGAATGAGCAGTGCGTCAGCAGAGCAATACAGAAGTTAGGGAAGGACTTGAGTTTAGGGTACAGGTGCTGTGTCTCTGGTGCCTGTTAGATTAAAGTGAAGTAAACTGGTGCACTGCCTGAGACACTGGATAGGATCGCTAAGAGCATTTGCCTGTTGGGTGACTGCCCTATCCTGAAAGAAGAGACTTTTCCCTTGAAACTGGGCTGTGATTCTTGAGTTGCGAGTTGTGCAGCTCCACTGTGGAAACAACAACAACAACAACAAGAGCCTGCCTATGAGGCTCAAATGGACACAGGGAGAAGACTCCCCTCTGGCTTGGTTGTACAGAGGCTTTTCTAAGTATTTGGCATAATATTCAATGTCCTGATGATGATCCGCGAATTATAAGTCGGATCGAAATGCCGTCGACACTTGAAACACCTGATACAATTCAAACCTTGCGTGTACCTAATTGTAAAAGTGTGTAATGCGATTTGTTGCCTTTTTGACATTGTTCACTAGCCAAGCACAACAAACCGTAAAGCTTTGCCTAAAGCCCTTTATCTGTCGTTCTCCCTGCTTGTAACTATTTTTCATGTGTTCAGTGGGTCACAGGCTTGTGTGCCACTTTTTGTATTGTTCTGTAAAAAAAATTCCTTCCATTGTCCAAAGTAAATATTAGACCTCTGTCCGGCTGGAAATGTCATTCACATATAGTCACGATTGAGTCTTCATTTATTGCTCTTAATATCCTCCCTTTCCCGGGACCATTGTTGCTTATAAGAAGTACTTCCCAAGGTCCCTGGCTGATCCTTTTGGGTTCCCTTGTTGCTTTAAGATATGGTAAACTAACGTTGACATGCTCTTTGGAAAAGCAGACAGCTTTCTCTCAAAGGTAAAAAGCATTTTCAGGTTTGTTTAAAACCACCAGGTAAGAGGATTTTCTGGATCACAAACACACACTCACACACACACACACATATGCGCAAAAACCACACACATGCACATGCACATCCATGTATACACACACACCCAAAACCAGTGTGGTCAGAAACAACACACATCTCCACATTACAATCCTGCAAGTCTAGGGAAAGCTAGCATCAGATAAAAATTCAAGTATTTAATGTCTATGGAATGTAATGTAAAAAATACAAACGATTCAGTACAAAATTGACTATTGAATTCAATTATACTCACCCGGTGCCCTTAGGATTTCTAATAACTTGGAATCGATATCATCTATAAATAGAAATAAAAAAGGTTAATCCAGTGACCTATTCTTAGGACACCCCCGCGCCGCACGGCCACCAGCTGTCGCGTGTGCCCCCGCCTGCCGCTGCTCTCAGCCTCGCTGAGCCTTCCTTCTCCTGGCCACGCCCCCCCCGCCGTCACTCGTTGTTTGCCGCTTTTCCTTGCTGTTTTTTAAAGTGTCATTGTATTGTATCGTAACCTTTATTTCTTTCCCTTCTTGTTCCTTTACCCGTGTTGTTGTCCCCCTGTGCAGTGCCCCCCGCGCCCACCCGCCCCGCTCCCCGCTTCCCGCCGCCGGGAGTGTGGACACGCCCCCTTTTTTTCTGTACCCTCCCCGCTCCCGCCTCCCAGCTGCTCCTCCTCCTAGCACTTGGCCATAAATGGCGACCGTGCGGTACAGGTGAGTGTGCCCTATTCTTAGGACACCCCCGCGCCGCACGGCCATCAGCTGTCGCGTGTGCCCCCGTCTGCCGCTGCTCTCAGCCTCGCTGAGCCTTCCTTCTCCTGGCCACGCCCCCCCCCCGCCCTCGCTCGTTGTTTGCCGCTTTTCCTTGCTGATTTTTAAAGTGTCATTGTATTGTATTGTAACCTTTATTTCTTTCCCTTCTTGTTCCTTTACCTGTGTTGTTGTCCCCATGTGCAGTGCCTCCCGCGCCCACCCGCCCCGCTCCCCGCTTCCCGCCGCCGGGAGTGTGGACACGCCCCCTTTTTTTCTGTACCCTCCCCGCTCCCGCCTCCCAGCTGCTCCTCCTCCCTGCACTTTGCCATAAATGGCGGCCGTGCGCACGCGCAGCGTTGACGCGCAGCGGGCGCGCCGATTGTGCGCTGAAGGCGCGCCAAAGGTAAGCCCGTCTGCGCCCGTCCACACCTGGACCGCGCCCAGTGCCAGGACCCCTGGCTCCCGCAGTCACCAGCCCTCCCGCCGGACCTACACCGCCACCGACCTCAACGCACTCAACGCCGGAAGACTCCCGGGCTGCTACTGAGCCACCCCGAGACGCACCCACGGACCCTTCTGCTGCAACTCCTGCAAATACACCTGCATCCGGACCTGCACCACCCCAGCAGTGCCCAAGACCTCGACGAGCAACAGCAGCAGTCACCTGAAGTGCATCCTGCTCAACACCCGCTCAGTCCACAGACCCGCGGTCGAGCTCTGGCACCTGCTCGACACCACAACCCCAGACGTCGCCTTCCTCACGGAAACCTGGATGAATGCCTCCTCAGCGCCCGACATCGCCATCACCATCCCGGACGGCTACAAGATCATCCGGAGGGACCGCGTCAACCAGACAGGAGGAGGCATCGCCATCATCCACAGGAACTCCATCCGCATCACGACCAACACCGACGACACCCTCGCACCCGCCGAGCACCTGCACTTCCAGATCCACATCAACCCCAAGACCACCCTCAGAGGCACCCTCATCTACAGACCCCCGGGACCATGCACACAATTCAGCGAGGACATCGCCGACTTCATCTGCCCGCATGCCCTCCCCTCCGCTGACTGCATCCTCCTCGGGGACCTCAACTTCCACCTGGAGAACAACAACGACCGCAACACCACCACCCTGCTGGACAACCTCGCTAACCTCGGACTCAAGCAACTGGTGACCACCCCCACCCACTACGCCGGACACACACTCGACCCCATCTTCTCCTCCAGCAAGGACATCGCCTTCAGCCACGCCACCGGACTCCACTGGACGGACCACAGCTGCGTCCACTTCAGCTTCAAAAGGACCACGATCCACCACCAACAGCAACAGGTTGCACGCAGAAGCTGGAACAAGATCACAGCCGACCAGCTCGCAACTTCCCTGAGCAAGAACCCACCCACCAGCGCAACGAACCCCAGCCAAGCGGCCACCAACCTCTCAAAGTGGATCAACGACTGCGCAGATGACCTCACCCCTCTGAAGACCCCGCCTAGCAGACCCGGCAGCAAGAAAGCCCCATGGTTCACCAACGAACTCAAGAACTCGAAGAAGAACTGCAGAGCCCTTGAGAAAGCCTGGCGCAGAGACCCAACACCAGACAACATGACTGCCCTCAAGCTCGCCACCCGAAAACACCACCAACTGATCCACACCACCAAGAAAACTGCATTCAAGGAACGACTGGACAACAACGCACACAACAGCAAGGAACTCTTCAACATCATTAAAGAGCTCTCCAACCCCAATGCCGGAAACATCACCCCTTCGCAAGACCTCTGTAACTCCCTCGCCTCCTACTTCCACAACAAGATCGCGGACATAGACAACAGCTTCAGCACCCAACCGACGCACGCCACAACCGAACCACCGCCCCCCACCACCACCCTCCGCGCCTGGACCCCGATCAGCGCCGAAGACACCGTCCGCACGATGAACTCCATCCACTCCGGATCTCCGACCGACCCTTGCCCTTACCACGTCTTCAACAAGGCCGACGCTGTCATCGCACCCCACCTGCGGGACATCATCAACACCTCCTTCAACACCGCTACCTTCCCGGAGAACTGGAAGCACGCCGAACTCAGCGCCCTACTAAAGAAGCCATCAGCCGACCCCACCGACCTCAAGAACTACCGACCCATCTCGCTGCTCCCGTTCCCCGCTAAAGTCATCGAGAAGACCGTCAACAAGCATCTGGCCGCCTTCCTCGAGACGAACGGATCCCTCGACCTCTCGCAGTCTGGCTTCCGGGCCAACCACAGCACCGAGACCGCCCTGATCGCAGCCACCGATGACATCCGAGCTCTGCTCGACAACGGAGAACCAGCGGCCCTCATCCTCCTAGACCTCTCCGCGGCCTTCGACACGGTCTGCCACCGTACCCTAGTACAGCGCCTCAGCAACGTCGGAATCCAGGAGAAGGCACTGGAGTGGACCATCTCCTTCCTCGCCGGAAGGACACAGAGAGTCCGCTTCCCCCCGTTCAGATCAGAAGCCACCGAAGTCTTCTGCGGCATTCCTCAAGGCTCCTCGCTCAGCCCAACCCTCTTCAACGTCTACATGAGTCCCCTCGCAGCCATCAAACGCCAGCACAACCTCAACATCATCTCCTTCGCCGACGACACCCAGCTGATCCTCTCCCTCACCAACGACCCCGCCACCGCCAGAGCCAACCTACACGAAGGGATGAAAGAGGTAGCCGAATGGATGAAGAACAGCCGCCTGAAACTGAACTTGGACAAGACGGAAGTCCTCATCCTGGGATCCTCACCCTCCGCCTGGGACGACTCCTGGTGGCCCCCCGCCCTAGGCAGCGCACCCAAACCAACAGACCACGCACGCAACCTGGGCTTCATCCTGGACTCCGCCCTCTCCATGACCAGACAAGTCAACGCCGTCTCCTCGTCGTGCTTTAACATCCTACGCATGCTACGCAAGATCTTCCGGTGGAACTCCACCGAGACCAGGAAGACGGTCACCCAGGCCCTCGTCACCAGCCGACTGGACTACGGCAACTCCCTCCACGCCGGAACCACCGCCAAACTCCAGAAGAGACTCCAGCGGATCCAGAACGCCTCAGCATGACTCATCATGGACATCCCCCGTCGCAACCACATCTCTGGACACCTGAGAGACCTGCACTGGCTCCCGGTCAACAAGAGAATCACCTTCCGTCTCCTCACCCACGCACACAAAGCCCTGCACAACCAAGGCCCAGGATACCTCAACAGCCGCCTCAATTTCTACGCTCCCAAACGCCTGCTTCGATCGACTGGCCACGCCCTCGCCGCCGTCCCCCGCATCCGAAGAGCCACCACAGGGGGAAGGTCCTTCTCCTACCTCGCCGCCAAGACCTGGAACTCCCTCCCGACCCACCTCCGCCTGACCCAGGACCACCTCGCCTTCAGGAAGCAGCTCAAGACCTGGCTGTTCGAGCAGTAGCGGACCCCCCCTCCCCAAGCGCCTTGAGACACTCCGGGTGAGTAGCGCGCTATACAAATGCCTTGATTGATTGATTGATTGATATATTAATTGGTTTGTCCAAAACTATCTTTCAAAATCCAATCAGGTCGGTCACTGGCAGCACAGTGTCGAGAAAAGTATCTAAGATATCAAATACCTGCTCCAGGTTCATCCTCAAGTAGGGTCTAACATGTCAGTGGAAGTGTACCTGCTCCAGGGGCATCCACAAGTAGGGTCTAAAGTGTCAGTGGAAGTGTACTTGCTCCAGGTTGATTCAAAAGTAGGGTCTAATGTGTCACTGGAAGTGCGCCTGCTCCAGGTTCATTCAGAAGTAGGGTCTAAGGTGTCAGTGGAAGTGCACCTGCCTCAGGTTCATCCACAAGTGGAGTCTAATGCATCAGGTGTAGTGTACCTGCTCCAAGTTAAGTCACATGGTCATGTGTTGGATCCCGGACCACAGAGTGAATGGACAGTTCCATACAGTGACTTGGTCACTGGTAGGTTCTTGGTGCGGGTGGTTTTGGTTCAATTACATGGCAGGTCTATCACTGCCCAGAGGAGGTGGGATAACTGACAGGTATCTCCTAGCAACAGAGGAGTGGGCAGAGGACTTCTGAGAAGAGGGCCTGGCTGCCAATCTGCCTGTAGAGAGTGCGATTGGCCACCTGGATTGTTGGATGAGCCAGAGGACTGCCTGAGTCAGAAAGTTTTGAGTATGAGTCTCTTGTGGCAGAGTCTGCGCAGAGAACAAAGGAGTATAACAGCCTCTGTAGAGAATGGTACTTTGCACTCTGTGGGTGCTATGTCTGGACCCATGGAAAGGTTCAGCCTCAGCAAGGGTCCTTTAAGGATGAGTCATCTCCAGGGAAGAAGCCCCCCAAGAGAAAGACAGAAGGATCCAGGCCCAAGCTCAGAAGGGCCTGAGTCTCTTCAACTTTCTGAGGCCCCTTACCCATTCATCATCCAATCCTATGACCTGAAATATAGGATGGGTTAGTTAGCAGCACAGACAGGTTACTATTAAAGGTACCTTCCATGTAGGTTGGTTTGGATCAAAGTTAGTCCTGGGTAGCTGCTGCTGCGCTAAGTTCAGGCATCAGGAAAGCGATGTCTGGAGAAGGTGCTGTAGGCCTAGCAATTATTCTAATTCTTTGTTTCTGGCTATGACTGAGCAGGCCAGAGACAGACCCAATCATTCTACAGATATCGATTCACAAAGACAGAACCCTTGACACAGAAGAAGAGGGAAATTCCTAACACGGACGTACGTACCTGCACTACATAACCCACACTGCTGGTCTTCTTCAGTCCCAGACTAGAACATTCATGGTGCTGTTCTTCAGTTCCACGCTAGAGTATTCATGGTGCTGTTCTTCTTCAGTCCCACTCTAGAGTATTCATGGTGCTGTTCTTCTTCAGTAACACAGTAGAGCATTCATGGTGCTGTTCTTCTTCAGTCCCACACTAGAGTATTCGTGGTGATGTTCTTCTTCAGTCCCACACTAGAGTATTTATGGTGCTGTTCTTCTTCAGTCCCACACTAGAGTATTCATGGTGCTGTTCTTTTTCAGTCCTACTCTAGAGTATTCATGGTGCTGTTCTTTTTCAGTCCCACTCTAGAGTATTCATGGTGCTGTTCTTCTTCAGTAACACAGTAGAGTATTTATGGTGCTGTTCTTCAGCAACACAGTAGATTATTTATGGTGCTGTTCCTCTACACTCCTACTCTAGAGTATTCATGTTGCTGTTCTTCAGCCCCACACTAGAGTATTCAAGTTGCTGTTCTTCAGTCCCACACTAGAGTATTCATGGTGCTGTTCTTCAGTCCCACTCTGGAGTATTCATGGTGCTGTTCTTCTTCAGTCCCACACTAGAGTATTCGTGGTGCTGTTCTTCTTCAGTCCCACTCTGGAGTATTCATGGTGCTGTTCTTCTTCAGTCCCACACTAGAGTATTCATGGTGCTGTTCTTCTTCAGTCCCACACTAGAGTATTTATGGTGCTGTTCTTTTTCAGTCCCACTTTAGAGTATTCATGGTGCTGTTCTTCTTCAGTCCCACACTAGAATATTTATGGTGCTGTTCTTTTTCAGTCCCGCTCTAGAGTATTCATGGTGCTGTTCTTCTTCAGTCCCACACTAGAGTATTCGTGGTGCTGTTTGTCTTCAGTCCCACACAAGAGTATTCATGGTGCTGTTCTTCTTCAGTCCCACACTAGAGTAGACAGAGCGCTGTTCTTCTTCAGTCCCAGACTAGAGTATTCATGGTGCTGTTCTTCTTCAGTAACACAGTAGAGTATTTATGGTGCTGTTCTTCAGTAACACAGTAGAGTTTTTATGGTGCTGTTCATCTACACTCCTACTCTAGAGTATTCATGTTGCTGTTCTTCAGTCCCACACTAGAGTATTCACGTTGCTGTTCTTCTTCAGTCCCACTCTGGAGTATTCATGGTGCTGTTCTTCTTCAGTCCCACACTAGAGTATTCGTGGTGCTGTTCTTCTTCAGTCCCACTCTGGAGAATTCATGGTGCTGTTTGTCTTCAGTCCCACACAAGAGTATTCATGGTGCTGTTCATCTTGAGTAAGTAAAGTCCACATTTGTAAAGCGCATAATCACCCGTAAGGGTCTCTAGGCGCTGGGGGGCCGTCGGGAAGATTAAGCGAGCTATTGCCCAGAGTCACATGGTGCTGGGCTAACCTGCCGCCGGAGCCGGGGATCGAACCGTGGTCCCCAGATTCCAGCGTCAGTCGCCCTGGCCGCGGCGCCACACCTCTCCCACTAGCGTATTCATGGTGCTGTTCTTCTTCAGTCCCACACTAGAGTAGACAGAGCGTTGTTCTTTTTCAGTCCCAGACTAGAGTATTCATGGTCCTGTTCTTCTTCAGTCCCACACTAGAGTAGTCATAGCGTTGTTCTTCTTCAGTCCAAGACTAGCGTATTCATGGTGCTGTTCTTCTTCAGTCTTACACCTGAGTATTCATGGTGCTGTTCTTCTTCAGTCCCACACTAGAGTATTCGTGATGCTGTTCGTCTTCAGTCCCACACTAGAGTATTCGTGATGCTGTTTGTCTTTAGTCCCACTCTTGAGTATTCATGGTGCTGTTCTTCTTCAGTCTTACACTAGAGTATTCGTGATGCTGTTCGTCTTCAGTCCCACAATAGAGTATTCGTGGTGCTGTTCTTCTTCAGTCCCACTCTGGAGTATTCATGGTGCTGTTTGTCTTCAGCCCCACACTAGAGTATTCATGGTGCTGTTCCTCTTCAGTCTTACACTAGCGTATTCATGGTACTGTTCTTCTTCAGTCCCAGACTAGAGTATTCATGGTGCTGTTCTTCATCAGTCTAACACTAGAGTATTCATGGTGCTGCTCTTCTTTAGTCCCACACTAGATTATTCACGGTGCTGTTCTTCATCAGTCTTACACTAGAGTATTCATGGTGCTGCTCTTCTTTAGTCACACACTAGAGTATTCATGGTGCTGTTCTTCTTCAGTCTCACATGGTGTTGTTCTTCTTCAGTTCCTTGCTAGTGCATTCATGGTGCTGCTCTTCTTTAGTCACACACTAGAGTATTCATGGTGCTGTTCTTCTTCAGTTTCACATGGTGCTGTTCTTCTTCAGTTCCTTGCTAGTGCATTCATGGTGCTGTTCTTCAGCCCCACACTAGAGTATTCATGGTGCTGTTCTTCAGTCTTACACTAGAGTATTCATGGTGCTGTTCTTCTTCAGACCCATACTAGAGTATTCATGGTGCTGTTTCTCTCCAGAGTATTCATGGTGCTGTTCTTCTTCAGTCTTACACTAGAGTATTTATGGTGCTGTTCCTCTTCAGTGCCGTACTAGAGTATTCATGGTGCTGTTTATCTTGAGTACCATACTAGCGTATTCATGGTGCTGTTCTTCTTCAGTCCCACACTAGAGTAGACAGAGCGTTGTCCTTCTTCAGTCCCAGACTAGAGTATTCATGGTCCTGTTCTTCTTCAGTCCCACACTAGAGTAGTCATAGCGTTGTTCTTCTTCAGTCCAAGACTAGCGTATTCATGGTGCTGTTCTTCTTCAGTCTTACACCTGAGTATTCATGGTGCTGTTCTTCTTCAGTCCCACACTAGAGTATTCGTGATGCTGTTCGTCTTCAGTCCCACACTAGAGTATTCGTGATGCTGTTTGTCTTCAGTCCCACTCTTGAGTATTCATGGTGCTGTTCTTCTTCAGTCTTACACTAGAGTATTCGTGATGCTGTTCGTCTTCAGTCCCACAATAGAGTATTCGTGGTGCTGTTCTTCTTCAGTCCCACTCTGGAGTATTCATGGTGCTGTTTGTCTTCAGCCCCACACTAGAGTATTCATGGTGCTGTTTCTCTTCAGTCTTACACTAGCGTATTCATGGTACTGTTCTTCTTCAGTCCCAGACTAGAGTATTCATGGTGCTGTTCTTCATCAGTCTTACACTAGAGTATTCATGGTGCTGCTCTTCTTTAGTCCCACACTAGATTATTCACGGTGCTGCTCTTCATCAGTCTTACACTAGAGTATTCATGGTGCTGCTCTTCTTTAGTCACACACTAGAGTATTCATGGTGCTGTTCTTCTTCAGTCTCACATGGTGTTGTTCTTCTTCAGTTCCTTGCTAGTGCATTCATGGTGCTGCTCTTCTTTAGTCACACACTAGAGTGTTCATGGTGCTGTTCTTCTTCAGTTTCACATGGTGCTGTTCTTCTTCAGTTCCTTGCTAGTGCATTCATGGTGCTGTTCTTCAGCCCCACACTAGAGTATTCATGGTGCTGTTCCTCTTCAGTCTTACACTAGAGTATTCATGGTGCTGTTCTTCAGTCTTACACTAGAGTATTCATGGCGCTGTTCTTCTTCAGACCCATACTAGAGTATTCATGGTGCAGTTCCTCTCCAGAGTATTCATGGTGCTGTTCTTCTTCAGTCTTACACTAGAGTATTTATGGTGCTGTTCCTCTTCAGTGCCGTATTAGAGTATTCATGGTGCTGTTCTTCTTCAGTCCCACACTAGAGTATTCGTGGTGCTGTTTGTCTTCAGTCCCACACAAGAGTATTCATGGTGCTGTTCATCTTGAGTACCATACTAGCGTATTCATGGTGCTGTTCTTCTTCAGTCCCACACTAGAGTAGACAGAGCGTTGTTCTTCTTCAGTCCCAGACTAGAGTATTCATGGTGCTGTTCTTCTTCAGTAACACAGTAGAGTTTTTATGGTGCTGTTCATCTACACTCCTACTCTAGAGTATTCATGTTGCTGTTCTTCAGTCCCACACTAGAGTATTCAAGTTGCTGTTCTTCAGTCCCACACTAGAGTATTCAAGTTGCTGTTCTTCTTCAGTCCCACACTAGAGTATTCGTGGTGCTGTTCTTCTTCAGTCCCACTCTGGAGAATTCATGGTGCTGTTTGTCGTCAGTCCCACACAAGAGTATTCATGGTGCTGTTCATCTTGAGTACCATACTAGCGTATTCATGGTGCTGTTCTTCTTCAGTCCCACACTAGAGTAGACAGAGTGTTGCTCTTCTTCAGTCCCAGACTAGAGTATTCATGGTCCTGTTCTTCTTCAGTTCCACACTAGAGTAGTCATAGCGTTGTTCTTCTTCAGTCCAAGACTAGCGTATTCATGGTGCTGTTCTTCTTCAGTCTTACACCTGAGTATTCATGGTGCTGTTCTTCTTCAGTCCCACACTAGAGTATTCGTGATGCTGTTCGTCTTCAGTCCCACACTAGAGTATTCGTGATGCTGTTTGTCTTCAGTCCCACTCTTGAGTATTCATGGTGCTGTTCTTCTTCAGTCTTACACTAGAGTATTCGTGATGCTGTTCGTCTTCAGTCCCACAATAGAGTATTCATGGTGCTGTTCTTCTTCAGTCCCACTCTGGAGTATTCATGGTGCTGTTTGTCTTCAGCCCCACACTAGAGTATTCATGGTGCTGTTCCTCTTCAGTCTTACACTAGCGTATTCATGGTACTGTTCTTCTTCAGTCCCAGACTAGAGTATTCATGGTGCTGTTCTTCATCAGTCTTACACTAGAGTATTCATGGTGCTGCTCTTCTTTAGTCCCACACTAGATTATTCACGGTGCTGTTCTTCATCAGTCTTACACTAGAGTATTCATGGTGCTGCTCTTCTTTAGTCACACACTAGAGTATTCATGGTGCTGTTCTTCAGTCTCACACTAGAGTACTCTTGCTGATGTTCTTCTTCAATCCCACACTAGAGTATTCTTGCTGATGTTCTTCTTCAGTCCCACACTAGAGTATTCATGGTGCTGTTCGTCTTCAGTCCCACACTAGAGTATTCCTGGTGCTGTTCTTCTTCAGTCCTACACCAGAGTATTCATGGCACTGTTCTTTTTTCAGTCCCACACTAGAGTATTCACTGTGTTGCTATGCTTCAGTCTTACACTAGAGTATTCATGGTGCTGTTCTTCTTCAGTACTATACTAGCGTTTTCTTGGTGCTGTTCTGCAGATCAGCACTATATTACTCATTACTGTTTATATTCTTCTGGATCAATGATCTTCAAATATTTTAATGCCGCACCCCACCTTGTGTATTGAAATCTCAAGGTGGCCCCTCAGAATGACAAACACAGTTATGTATATCAGTGACCACGAACATATTGAACATTTTAAATATTGCTGGTCTCTTTACTTATCTCCCCTACAAATTTAGTCAAATACATGATGGCCAATTTGCTAGTGGCAGCCTGGACCTTCTAAAACTTTAAGAGTATCCACAGTGTGATCCTTTACCTAAAATGGAGAGAAGGGCTTTAACCCCTTGGCCCGCTGTGCTGGGGGTAAGGGGGCGTACACAGCGCCCCGGTGCTCATGACTAGCTAGGCTCGTCATGAGCCATGGTGGCCGTGTGCTCAGGACGAGCTGAGCTCGTCACGGCAACGCCCGTTTCCATGGAACGCTCAGCACAGCAGGGGAATTTTCCCCGCAAGCGAGCGTTGCGGCCGTTATGAGCTCGTCATGAGCACATGGCCAGCGTGGCTCATGACGAGCTCAGCTCATCATGAGCATGGGAGGGGTTAACGATTATTTAAGCCTTCCATCCCCCACTTTGACATCTACTCCCCGCCTGGGATGAGTGTAAAAAGACATTACTGGCATCCTGTACTATTTCACTAAAAGAGAAAACAGTGTTGTATGCATAACATATGTCTCCGATCCATAGGGGCATAAACCATTCTCCTCTTGGCCAGACCATAGCACCCCTGAAAATCATTCAGGACCCTTAAGATCTCTGCTTTATATAAAGTACGCTCTACGACCGCTTCGGGAAGGTCTTTCTAGATTAAAACATTATCACCAATGTCCGTTGAGGTGGATGTTCCTCTTGTTACCATAAAACAGGGCGCCCCTCAGTAAACAAGGGCTGGTTCCTGGCTATTGAGTTTGTGGTAGTTTGATTCAAAGGGAAACAGATGCAGTTCCTGGACTAGGGTACAAGTTGTGGGGGAGCAGCCAATCCAGAGACAACAAAAAATGCAGAGATCTTCCTCATCCTTGCTTCAAAAGAAAGTACATGTATGGGGAGAGCAGTATTAACAAGCATAAGCATTATTGGGGTTGGAGTATCTGACAAGCAACATTTCAAGGTACACTTAGCAACTTGTGTGCTCTTTTGCGTATATATGGCAACTGCCTGAATGCAAGAGTTATTTAACTGTCTGTTTATTAAATAAGGTTGTTAGAACTGGCACCTTGGCGTAGGTCTCCCTTCAATTTTTTCACTGTTGCCTCATGTGTTTTTGCTGCTGTTAGATGCTTTGGGCACTGTGCCACTGCTGGCCAGTGCCACAGTGCAAGTGCTCCCTATGGTAAATTGATGTATGGATTAGTGATTCCATGATTGGTCGGTTTGGTTTACTTGTCAGGCCCTAGTACAGTGCACTGAGTGTGCCCAGGGCTTGTAAACCGAATGCTGCTGGTGGGCTTGCTCATATTAAGTCTGAGTTAATCCAAGGGACTTTATCCTGCAATGTAAAGAAAAGAAAAGCAACAAAAAGCCAAATGCGTTAGTAGTCTTAATAATGCTACCCAAAAACAATAATAAACACCAATGTTTGTAGAGCAACAAAAGATCTGCCAAATTTTTTCACAGTCCTATATACAAAATATTTAAAAATCCCAAAAGGTGGGAGGAAACTGCCAGGTGCAGTAAAGAGTGTAAAAGTTTGTGCTCATGTGAAAGAAGAAAGATAAGTAAAAAGAGTAATCCAATGTTTTGAAACGTAACTAAGGTTCTATTCACTTAGTATATCACGTCTGGCCCACGTATTTTAATCATACGCTCAATCTACAGTTCTTCAGTGGTGGAAGGGGAATGAAAAAGGGGTACAGACGTCAAAATGGGGGAGAAAATGTCGACGTTTCGACCCTATTGCTGTAAAGGGAGGAACAACACCTCAGCTGCGGGTCTTCTTCAGGACAGGACAGGAAGGGGGGACCTAGATTGCATAAAGACAGCGCCCCTGCAATGAGGTTGGCCACCAAATAATGATGGGTTCAAATATTCCAAAAACTTGGAAAAAGGGTGTATCACTCAGCCCTTAATGTAGAAATCACAACACGGAAAATATATTTCCAATCACAATTACTGGGTCTTTAATAGTTGCACCAGGAAATAATGCAAAAAAGGGTTGTTCAGCAGCCACACAATATAATCATGATGGAACTCTGGCAAAACCTCAGAGGGTAACGCTCCTCTCATTCATCAGCGGACACTCTTTACTGCACCTGGCAGTTTCCTCCCAACTTTTGGGATTTTTAAATATTTTTGTATATAGGACTGTGAAATAAATTGGCAGACTTTTGCTGCTCTACAAACATTGGTGTTTATTATCATTTTTGGGTAGTATTATTAAGACTACTAACGCATTTGGCTTTTTGTTGCTTTTCTTTTCTTTCCATTGCAGGATAAAGTCGCGTGGATTAACTCAGATTTAATATGAGTTGTGCATTCAGTGTTGTTTAATGAATTGTGTCTAGGACCATTTTCTTTATATCATTCAATACCCAGGTCCTCTGACCAGTTTGGGGTTTTACCCCATTTTCTTACTGGCTGGTGGGCTTGCAGCACTGGTTGTGCCACCGACAGAAGCAGCCTGTAAAATTGTGTCTTAGGTCAGTCTGTGTGCATTCTGGTCCTGCCATGTAGACTGGGCCAGTGCACACACTTGACAGACCCTAAACCTTCCCTTTTCTACATATCAGACACCCCTATGATAGGCCCAAGGGCAGGGTGCATGGTAAGTATAAGGGAGGCCCAAGCACTTTTGTAATTACTCAGATCGCATCGGATCCATCAGTTTTTGCCCCGCATGCCACCTCACACAGACCGTACACCAATCAACTTTGTTACTGACCCAATAGAAACAGTGTAGCCCAAACTGGCAGAATAGGTAACATCTGAACGCGTGTACAAACAACCCTATACCTTTTTTGGCCTATTTAGAGCTCTTCAGTAAGGTTGAAAAGCTATCCAGAGAGATTGGCAGTGGTTTCGCTTTTTGCAAAAATTCCTCTCATCATCTTTTCTGCAGGTAGCCAACTCCTGGAGAAAAGCATGTTGCTAACTCACGCATAAGAAAATAAACCCTGAACACTATTTCCACAGTATGTTTTTTTTTCTTTCTTTTCCTTAACTCCTATCCTTCCTGGATGAGGCTAAAATCGGCCCTCTTCTATTACCACAACTTGCATAATCTACCACTGCAGTATCACCAGTGACAACATTTGATGGCAGCCACTAATACCTGCTGTTCGTAAAGATTTTAATTAATCAACAATAAAGACTTTCTTCTTCTTCTCAACTCATAGAATGTCCATAGGCAATAACAGGTAGGATCAGGGCCTGCTTTTACATTATGGAAATCACTAGCTTCACAGACCCTCCGAAGAGAGTAAAAATCTCGATATTGCGAGACCTATTGCATTGCAAATGCTTGTTTTAGACAGGTCTGGAGAGGAGTATGAGTAGGCAGCATCTAAGGATCCTCAAAGTTTCTGCCTCCAGTCTGATGCCTGGGGATATCTAATGTAAGGAATCTGTGGCTAGAAGTCTCTGTCTAATTGGTATTTTTGCATAATATTTGGCACTACGTCTGTGTAGCCTATCAGCTTATGGTTACAGGGGTTACCAGGCTTTGCATTCATAAAATGTGGGTGAAATGAACTATTGAATTATTAAACAAAGAAATACAAACAAGCAAAAGCGAGCCGGTCCAAGACTTGAGATCATTTTTCGAAAGAACAGTGGCAAGACCTTGGGTCTGGAGTGCACGTCTCTACGGAACCCTTAATAAGAATATAAAACCTGGACCTTCTCTCGACCACATCAGTGTCCCTTGTTCTTATTACTGGTCCATCCCACTCAGGCACTGCAACATTTTTAGCATTTTAAAATCCCTTTTTAGTTTTAGCTGCAGCAAGATCAGTGCTAGTGGTTAACCCCTAATTGCTGCCGTCGGCGTTGGACGTCGCGAGCACTACCTTCGTAGTGCTGCGCACGTCCAACGGCCGACGCGGCCCCCCCCCGTTTTGCGGAAGTGCTGCACTGCCGTGAAATCGCGGTAGCGGCAACCGGGTTAAAAAGGATGAAATCTCATCAGAAACTAATAGGGTTAAAATGAATTTTTTTTAAGAACATGACTGTGTCCATCTGATAAAAGAACTTAACTCACATTTTTACTGCTGCAGCATAGGAGCAATGTGGGCCGAGGTCATATTTATTCTTTCAGCAACTGACCTTGGAGAGGTAAAAACTTCCCCCTTCCCCCATTAAAAGGTCTTTGATTATTGAGGACTCTTGATCACATCCCTTGAAATATGATAGACTTGTGGTACCACCTTCTGAACATGGCCAATCAAGGATTGAAGTTTTAGCATTTTTGGGGGATTTTATTAATTTATCTATTTTACCAATGGATCAAATGTGTAAGTTCATCTACTTCAGGATAATGCTTCACTAGATCATCTGGATATATTATCTGATCCCATTTAATTTTCCAAGCTCAGATGAGGGTCCCTCTTCCCTTGTTAGAGCATCCATCTCATCGTATTGTATATTATGAGTTCCTAGTTTGATTGAATATCATCCTCAGCCTTTTGTTGCGCTTGTCTGTCACTACTAGTAACATTTCCCCCTGTGTTTATGAACTTCATCCACTACTGCTTGGAAACCTGCGGGTAATGACCATATTTTATTTGTATAGGACTGCAGCCTCTCGGTCAAGCTTAGATATTGTAACATGGCTATAGCGTTGCACATCTTACTCAATTTACACTCTATTGATCTTAAATAATCAACTAGTGATTGCAATAAATCCACTTGAATATCACATTTTTCAGAATGCCAACCCAAGCATCCAAGGGGCTTCCAATATGGAACCCAGTTTTTGAATGACTTAGACAATGAAGACGCGTCCTCCTTCCTTCTGGGGATTACTTTGTGAAGATTGACGTGTTATTGGCAAAACGAATCCCCATTGCACTATCAACAACCTGTGCTTGAACATCCGTTGTCAAAGGCGCCCCCTAAAATTAGCCCCAATTACAAGCGATGAGGTCACATTTTCATTACAGTGCACTCACTCAAGGCTGCCCTGTCAGTCCCATCAAATCTAGCTATTCACTGTCTGAGGGAGTAATGGATAATTCAGTATAATCCTTCTCATCGGCATGACCATTCAGATGGAGGGTGGGGGAGGGGCTAAGGTTAAACATGATTCTATTTCAGTATTGGCTGATTACTTTCTAAATCTTGCCAAATCGTATCAAATAAATTGAGTGACATTTGGAAACAAATTGTCATTGTAGTCGGAATATTGTGCCCAAAGTCCATTTGTGACAACTGAGCACTTGATTTCTGTCCTTTCTTTCACAACCTAGAGGTCTTAGACTAGGAATTACATAAAAGGGCCTGATTTAAGGTTAGACGAAGGACAGTATTCTGTGTGACTGGGTGGCGGAGGTCATTGACTTCGCCATCCTATCTGACTACCGCCTGCCAAAATTAAGGGGAATCACCGGCCTAGTGACCATCTCTGTACATACAAAGGAACCACCGGCCCAGCGTTCATCACTGTACACAGAAAGGAACCACGGGCCAGCGGTCGTCTTTGTACATTGAAAGCAACCACCGGCCATCTCTGTACATTGAAAGGAACCACCGGCCCAGCGGTCGTCTCTGTACAATGAAAGGAACCACCGGCCCAGCGACCATCTCTGTACATTGAAAGGAACCACCGGCCCAGCGGTCATCTCTGTACATTGAAAGGAACCACCGGCCCAGCGAACATCTCTGTACATTGAAAGGAACCACCAGCCCAGCGGTCATCTCTGTACATTGAAAGGAACGACCAGCTCAGCGGTAATCTCTGTACATTGAAAGGAACTATCGGCCCAGTGACCGTCTCTGTACATTGAAAGGAACCATCGGCCCAGGGGTCATCTCTGTACATAGAAAGGAACCACCAGCCCAGCGGTCATCTCTGTACATTGAAAGGAACCACCGGCTCAGCGGTAATCTCTGTACATTGAAAGGAACCATCGGCCCAGTGACCGTCTCCGTACATTGAAAGGAATCACCGGCCCAGTGACCATCTCTGTACATTGACAGGAACCACCGGCCCAGCATTCATCTCTGTACATTGAAAGGAACCATCGGCCCAGCGGTCATCTCTGTACATTGAAAGGAACCACCAGCCCAGCGGTCATCTCTGTACATTGAAAGGAACCACCGGCTCAGCTGTAATCTCTGTACATTGAAAGGAACCATCGGCCCAGTGACCGTCTCTGTACATTGAAAGGAACCATCGGCCCAGGGGTCATCTCTGTACATTGAAAGGAACCATCGGCCCAGCGGTCCTCTCTGTACATTGAAAGGAACCACCGGCCCAGCATTCATCTCTGTACATTGAAAGGAACCACCAGCCCAGCGGTCATCTCTGTACATTGAAAGGAACTACCGGCTCAGCTGTAATCTCTGTACATTGAAAGGAACCACCGGCCCAGTGACCATCTCTGTACATTGAAAAGAACCATGGGCCCAGTGGTAATCTCTGTATATTGAAAGGAACAGCCGGCCCAGTGACCATCTCTGTACATTGAAAAGAACCATCGGCCCAGTGACCATCTCTGTACATAGAAAGGAACCACCGGCCCAGCGACCATCTCTGTACATTGAAAGGAACCATCAGCCCAGTGGTCGTCTCTGTACATTGAAAGGAATTACCGGCCCAGCGGTCGTCTGTGAACATTGAAAGGAACCACCGGCCCAGTGACCATCTCTGTACATTGAAAAAAACCACCGGCCCAGCGGTCGTCTCTTTACATTGAAAGGAAGCACCGGCCCAGTGACCCTCTCTGTACATCGAAAGGAACCACCGGCCCAGCGACCATCTCTGTACATTGAAAGGAACTACCAGACCAACGACCATCTCTGTACATTGAAAGGAACCACCGGCCCAGCCGTTGTCTCTGTTCATTGAAAGGAACAACCGGCCCAGCGACCCTCTCTGTACATCGAAAGAAACCATCGACCCAGCGGTCGTCTCTGTACATTGAAAGGAACCACCGACCCAGCGACCATCTAAGTACATTGAAAGGAACCACCGGCCCAGCGACCATCTCTGTACATTGAAAGGAACCACCGGCCCAGTGACCATCTCTGTACATTGAAAGGAACCACCGGCCAAGCGGTCATCTCTGTACATTGAAAGGAACCACTGGCCCAGCGGTCATCTCTGTACATTGAAAGAAACCACCGGCCCAGCGACCATCTCTGTACATTGAAAGAAACCACCGGCCCAGCGACCATCTCTGTACATTGAAAGGAACCACCGGCCCAACGACCATTTCTGTACATTGAAAGGAACCACCGGCCCAGCGACCATCTCTGTACATTGAAAGGAACCATCAGCCCAGCGGTCGTCTCTGTACATTGAAAGGAACCGCCGGCCCAGCGACCATCTCTGTACACTGAAAGGAACCATCGGCCCAGCGGTCGTCTCTGTACATTGAAAGGAACCACCGGCCCAGCGACCATCTCTGTACATTGAAAGGAACCATCGGCCCAGCAGTCGTCTCTGTTCATTAAAAGGAACCACTGGCCCAGCGGTCATCTCTGTACATTGAAAGGAACCACCGGCCCAGCGACCATCTCTGTACATTGAAAGGAACCACCAGCCCAACGACCATCACTGTACATTGAAAGGAACCACCAGCCCAGCCGTCGTCTCTGTACATTGAAAGGAACCACCAGCCCAGCGACCATCTCTGTACACTGAAAGGAACCACCGGCCCAGCGACCATCTCTGTACATTGAAAGGAACCATCGGCCCAGCAGTCGTCTCTGTACATTGAAAGGAACCACCGGCCCAGTGGTCGTCTCTGTACATTGAAATGAACCACCGGACCAGCGGTCGTCTCTGTACATTGAAAGGAACCACCCGCCCAGCGAACATCTCTGTACATTGAAAGGAACCACCAGCCCAGCGGTCATCTCTGTACATTGAAAGGAACGACCGGCTCAGCGGTAATCTCTGTACATTGAAAGGAACTATCGGCCCAGTGACCGTCTCTGTACATTGAAAGGAACCATCGGCCCAGGGGTCATCTCTGTACATAGAAAGGAACCACTAGCCCAGCGGTCATCTCTGTACATTGAAAGGAACCACCGGCTCAGCGGTAATCTCTGTACATTGAAAGGAACCATCGGCCCAGTGACCGTCTCCGTACATTGAAAGGAATCACCGGCCCAGTGACCATCTCTGTACATTGACAGGAACCACCGGCCCAGCATTCATCTCTGTACATTGAAAGGAACCATCGGCCCAGCGGTCATCTCTGTACATTGAAAGGAACCACCAGCCCAGCGGTCATCTCTGTACATTGAAAGGAACCACCGGCTCAGCTGTAATCTCTGTACATTGAAAGGAACCATCGGCCCAGTGACCGTCTCTGTACATTGAAAGGAACCATCGGCCCAGGGGTCATCTCTGTACATTGAAAGGAACCATCGGCCCAGCGGTCCTCTCTGTACATTGAAAGGAACCACCGGCCCAGCATTCATCTCTGTACATTGAAAGGAACCACCAGCCCAGCGGTCATCTCTGTACATTGAAAGGAACTACCGGCTCAGCGGTAATCTCTGTACATTGAAAGGAACCACCGGCCCAGTGACCATCTCTGTACATTGAAAAGAACCATGGGCCCAGTGGTCATCTCTGTATATTGAAAGGAACAGCCGGCCCAGTGACCATCTCTGTACATTGAAAAGAACCATCGGCCCAGTGACCATCTCTGTACATAGAAAGGAACCACCGGCCCAGCGACCATCTCTGTACATTGAAAGGAACCATCAGCCCAGGGGTCGTCTCTGTACATTGAAAGGAATTACCGGCCCAGCGGTCGTCTGTGAACATTGAAAGGAACCACCGGCCCAGTGACCATCTCTGTACATTGAAAAGAACCACCGGCCCAGCGGTCGTCTCTTTACATTGAAAGGAAGCACCGGCCCAGTGACCCTCTCTGTACATCGAAAGGAACCACCGGCCCAGCGACCATCTCTGTACATTGAAAGGAACTACCAGACCAACGACCATCTCTGTACATTGAAAGGAACCACCGGCCCAGCCGTTGTCTCTGTTCATTGAAAGGAACAACCGGCCCAGCGACCCTCTCTGTACATCGAAAGAAACCATCGACCCAGCGGTCGTCTCTGTACATTGAAAGGAACCACCGACCCAGCGACCATCTAAGTACATTGAAAGGAACCACCGGCCCAGCGACCATCTCTGTACATTGAAAGGAACCACCGGCCCAGTGACCATCTCTGTACATTGAAAGGAACCACCGGCCAAGCGGTCATCTCTGTACATTGAAAGGAACCACTGGCCCAGCGGTCATCTCTGTACATTGAAAGAAACCACCGGCCCAGCGACCATCTCTGTACATTGAAAGAAACCACCGGCCCAGCGACCATCTCTGTACATTGAAAGGAACCACCGGCCCAACGACCATTTCTGTACATTGAAAGGAACCACCGGCCCAGCGACCATCTCTGTACATTGAAAGGAACCATCAGCCCAGCGGTCGTCTCTGTACATTGAAAGGAACCGCCGGCCCAGCGACCATCTCTGTACACTGAAAGGAACCATCGGCCCAGCGGTCGTCTCTGTACATTGAAAGGAACCACCGGCCCAGCGACCATCTCTGTACATTGAAAGGAACCATCGGCCCAGCAGTCGTCTCTGTACATTAAAAGGAACCACTGGCCCAGCGGTCATCTCTGTACATTGAAAGGAACCACGGGCCCAGCGACCATCTCTGTACATTGAAAGGAACCACCAGCCCAACGACCATCACTGTACATTGAAAGGAACCACCAGCCCAGCCGTCGTCTCTGTACATTGAAAGGAACCACCAGCCCAGCGACCATCTCTGTACACTGAAAGGAACCACCGGCCCAGCGACCATCTCTGTACATTGAAAGGAACCATCGGCCCAGCAGTCGTCTCTGTACATTGAAAGGAACCACCGGCCCAGTGGTCGTCTCTGTACATTGAAATGAACCACCGGACCAGCGGTCGTCTCTGTACATTGAAAGGAACCACCGGCCCAGTGACCATCTCTGTACATTGAAAGGAACCACCGGCCCAGCGGTCATCTCTGTACACTGAAAGGAACCATGTGCCCAGCGGTCGTCTCTGTACATTGAAAGGAACCATTGGCCCAGCGGTCATCTCTGTACATTGAAAGGAATCACCGGACCAGTGACCATCTCTGTACATTGAAAGGAACCACCCGCCTAGCGACCATCTCTGTACATTGAAAGGAACCACCGGCCCAGCAGTCATCTCTGTACACTGAAAGAAATCATCGGCCCAGCGGTCGTCTCTGTACATCAAAAAGAACCACCGGCCCAGCGGTCATCTCTGTACATTGAAAGGAACCTTCGGCCCAGTGATTATCTCTGTACATTGAAAGGAACCACCGGCCCAGTGGCCGTCTCTGTACATTGAAAGGAACCATCGGCCCATTGACCATCTCTGTACATAGAAAGGAACCACCGGCCCAGTGACCGTCTCTGTACATTGACAGGAACTATCAGCCCAGTGACCATCTCTGTACATAGAAAGGAACCACCGGCCCAGTGACCATCTCTGTACTTAATAGCACTTTAGGACCCTAGTGTAATTTTCCCGATTCATGCCCTTACATAGGTATAAATCACCATATCCTTATATAGGCATAGAAATCATAACCATATTAAGACATAGCTCATGCAGTCCTAATACGGCATGGCTACTTCCACTAGTTCCGAAAATCTACAACGATTTCTTGGAAAACTCGCCTTCAGCAGACAGGGACTTCCCCCTGCTTGAATATTGATTTATCCAAGAACTCATGAAGTTTTCAAAGAACTGAGGGGCATATTACCAACGAGTAGCAATATTTATCGCTAACTAGGCTTTGCAACGATTTTTTTTCTTCGACGATAGCATGAATATCGCTGAGAATACACCGATATTCACGCATTAGCGACAAAATGCTCTTAGCCATGTTATCCACCTCCCATTGGATAACATGGCTAAGAACTGGTCTGAGCAGGCGTTAGTTTTTGGCGATAGCGGGAAATTTTCCATCGCTACGCCCGCCTTGCTAATAGGCGATAGCGACGTTAGCGACTGCTTTCAGTCGCTAACAGGTTGGGTACGCCCACTTTGCATGTCATTAGCGATAAATATCGCTGACATGCAAAGCGGGCCCCAAACTGCTCGCTATCGCCTAAAGGCTGTCGCTAACATCAGTTAGCGACAGCTTGCTAATAGAGCGATAGAATTATCGCCGCTTAGCGGCCGAAAACCGGCGATAATTGCCTATCGCCCCCCTTGGGAATATGCCCCTGAGACTCTTTGATGACGTTATTATGATCAACCTCATGTCAAACCCGGCACCTTCAAGGTATAAATATGCCCACACTTGCCTTAGCAAACACACAGTGGTTTAGAGCAGTTTGACTATCTACTTGTCCAACGCATCTCGCTGCAGCAAATGCCGAAGGAAGCCGACCCTCCAGCAGACGCACTGAGAGAGACGCTGTCTTTTCTCCTGCCGAGAAATCCAGCTCCAGTGTTTCCAAGCTACCCTGGCGGGTTGTTGGGAAATCGAGTCCTGAGACAGAGAGATACCAGACCTCCTTCATTCTAAACCAAGGTACGGAGCTGATTAGACCCAAAGAGAAATCTTGTATAGATTATTGGCAAAAAAAATACTAAACCTATGCTACACCTCACTTACTTCTTCCCTTGTACTAGACCTAGGTTAGGTACACCGGGGTAGGCGTATTTTAGAAGCACCAGTAGAGTACTTTTTATGTATTTATGTATGTATTTTATGGCTTAGAAACCATACCATGCTTTTACAGTATTATTTTATAATACTCTTCGTATTGTATGCATTCTACTTTGCATCCAGTATTACGATTGTAGCAGTTCATTTCTTCTGCATGAGAAAGAAGACTGTTCAATAAATACTTTTATTGAAAACGCCCGTCTCTCTATTTCTCTGCACCTCTGGTGAAACGAAGCATGCACGATTGACTGAGTGAAATATCTATCTATTGTTTCTGCAACTCTGGAGATACATTTCTTATTCTTGGGAAACAAAGTTGTCAAGTTTATGCGGTTGTCAGAAACTAATCCCTTCTTGTTTATTCAAGAAAGTTTCTAGTGACCTCTGAGCTAGCTGGAACTCACAATTAAGTCTAATATATTTCATAGAGACCTAGTCGGCCTCAGTCCTACGTCTAATCTATAGGATATATTATTCCAATGCACAGAGCCTATTGGGAATATAGGAACTACACTACATAGCGCCCAACGTTTGGTAAGGCACTAATTTAATGCTAGATACTAGAGTAACTCAGTTGTGCTTTTCACAGAGACCCCTTTTTCCCGTGAAAACTCCAATAGACATGTGGAGTGGGCAAAAGGATAATATCCGCCATAACTAAGTAGGACGAAAATCCTATGTATTAGTTTTGGGTATGTTCAACGTTGAAGGATACAGTGTTCCAAAATATTGTGCACCTTATCTTTGTTTCCTTGAAACTTGCTCTGCAAAACTTTCATTAAGAAATGTCGCTTAACAGCGACAACAACACGACTGGTGGAGCTGCAGCAGCAGCCCGACCAGGTTTTGACACCGCAGGTTTTAATGAAGACGAAGTGGATGCTATAATCATCCCGGAAAATGGAAGGAAAATAATCACTATAAAGCTCATAACAAATGGCGTATCATCGAGAGGTGATAGGGTTTGTTATAGAGGCACATGAATATCGGCAGACAGAGGTATTCTATTAATGGATTCTGTTTCTTACAGCAAATCCAGTAACACACGAGTTCCACTACTACAAGGTAGAAGAATCTCCAGCGGAATACGTTCTTTTCGAGGACATTGAAATTCCACTAACTTACCAAGAATAGGAGCTCTGGTTTAAAGGAGCCCTACAACATCAAAATCACATTACCAGGCTCCGTCCACTAGGTAGACCAGGAGCAACATGGCCGGTACTAGTCAGCTATACACCACATCCTGACATTGAACAAATGACAGGTCCAGAATTATTAGCTCAGCTAAAACAATTAATAAAAATACACAGACAATTGGTTCAATATGTCATGCGGACCTTAACAGTTCAACCTGCTATAAGGATTCCACAGAACACCCCTCATCAGAGGAACACAAACAAAATGACACCACAGACTATACAATCAGTTATTGGCAAATTACCCGCAAAACAGAAACAAATTCCGTTCTGGCTAGCTCAAACAATTACTCAAATAGAGGCAGTATTTCCTGGTAGTACACCTCATGAGAAACACAGGATTCTAACAATCTGTTTACCAATGGGGATTGCACCACACGTGGAGGACTGCAACACTTGGGGTACAGTCTTTGCTTCAATCTACACAAAAACACATGGTGTTCCGTCTATGGCGGTAATACCAGACGTCCTGAAACAGATTCAAAATGAATACGGACCAGAACCTGCCTTGAATCTTGGTATGAAATTACTAAAAGATTACAAACAGGTCTCAGCTATAATATTAGCTAACATTAAAGGTGAAGCAGCATCGGTGGCAATCGCCAAGAATTAAAAGAACTTGATATTACTGAGCAACCATATGAACTTGCAAGAATTATTGAAAAATCCTATGAAGAACTAGGTAGAGATAGTTTGGGTGTGAACCTAGTAAAACCCCAACTGACAGAAAATCCAGAAAAAGTCTTTATTAAAAATAATCTCACTACTCCTAAAAAGAAGTGGGAGAACACTAAACAGACACTTCCTAAAGAGAAGCGTCCTCAGTCCAGAGGAAGGTCTCCTCAACAGGAGCCCTCTGAGAAGAGGTATAACCTCAGAAATAGGGATAATTTGAGAAAACCTGATAGATATCAAGATACTGATACACATTCCTCTAGTACCTTTCAGACTTCCTCGCAGAAATCCGAAAGAAGAGGACGGTCAGAACAGAAGGAAGAATGTGTGAAGTCCAAAGACGATCAACACGTTCAAAAAAGTAAGAAAAACCCAATTCTCAAAAAAGAAGGTAGCAAGTCTAACAAGCATTTGCAATGCAATAGGTCTCGCATTAGGAAAGTTTGAGCTATTGGTATTGTAAATGACAATTTTTTTATTTATGTGTTGGTTTTGAAAATAGCTAAATTAATAGCTTTGTCATTTACAATGCCAATAGTTTTAACTTTCGCAAATGTGACACCTATAGCATTTGAAATGCAATATGTATTGTATTTACGTGACTAAGATGTATTGATATTACAAATAACAATGGCTTTTATTTTTTTTAAATAATTAATATTTACAAGTTATTGAAAGAAAGAATGAAAAGAGGGTGGACAGAAGAAAGATGAAAGGAGAGAATATATGATAACGCCTACCGGAATGAAATAAGACTGGGAGTTAGGTTTAGGGACGTGTGGATGGAAAGAGAAAAAAAATGAAAGGAAATGATGCAAAACGAGCGTGACTAGAGAAAAGGTCATGGAAATAAAACAGAGAGGAAAAGGAACAGAGAAGAGGGGAATCAAATGGAACGCAGATACACTAAAGAAAGGAATTAAAGAGAAGAGGCAATACGTGAAAGAGACGAATAGGAAGAATGCTTGATGAGGTGTGGTGAGAAGAGAAAACAGAAGACAAAGAAAAAAGGGTACTGAAGTGGGATGGGGGTGAGAAGCGAGGTGAAAGTAGATGAATTTACAGCCGCCTCTTCAATCCAAAAAACATCAGTCAGGCTCTAAATTAATGCAACGGGCAAAACGTAGCACCACATGACTGCAAATGAATCTTATCGGACCGGCCGGTATCTAACGAGGTATCTGTGTCCCAGGGAGCCGGCGGTATGTCTCTGGCAATATGTGCATGCTGAGAGCTGCATGCTTTGTGCTCAGTTGCAGGCAACATTTTCTCTCATTGTTTCGGATATCCTCGTGCATCTGTGGCGCGTGGAATGCAATCATACTGACAGACTTCCTATTGTTTCGCCCCTATGGAGCTTTGTTGGCGAAAGGCTGCATCACAGCCCCTGATAATTATATTGCTTAATTAATCAAGGCGAAACAAAAATTGTGAATGTTTGCGTGGTTGCCAAGTGCGGGAGATAAACAAGCTCTCGGCATTGTTGTGGCGGGGGGAGGGGAGGTGGCCGAAAAGCACGGATTTAAAAACAAGTTCTGCAGGACGTAGGCAGATGTAGGGAGGGGGTGGGCAGGCTGATTAGCTGGGGAGCGGATCTCTTTGAAGTAGCTCACGGCCTTGAGGCCGTGAAAATTAAAGCAATTAGGGGGGAGGTGGGAGGGAGGCTGCCGGCAACTCGAGCGACCATATGGAGAGGGAGGGGGGTGGGCTGCCTGCTGGGAGAAGCTTGTGTGAGGGAGACTGGGCTGCCTTTGTAATGAGGTAATACCACAATACCACTAAGTTGGGGAAACTGTTATCAGCCCTTTTGAAACCTGAGCGAGTTGTTGCAGAGAGACAGAAAAGTGAAGAGAGTATAGGTGGCGGGGTGGGGGTGGCGGGGAGCAGAGCCTTTGATGATTGGAGAAGCAGATGCGAGTCACGGCCTGCGGCCGTGAAAGTGTAAAGCAGTGTGCCCCGGCCGTGAACAGGGAAGTAATTAGGGGGGAGGAGGGACAGAACTGAAGTGCTCTGGGTTTAATAGACGGTCAATGTCCAGCTTGTTTGGTGTGTTATTTTATCTGCAGCAGGGTGCTTTGCACAACTTCAGCGTGTTCTAAGAGGCAATCTGCTCTGCACACCCGTGTCGCACGGTGCACGCGCTGCACAATATCCGACTCGCTTTACCAACAAACATCAGTATTATCGACTCAGTGAGCTTAATAAAAGTGTTGGTATAATGCCACACGAGCAGCTTAGTCTCGAAAGCTTTACACCGCTCCATATGCACAACACACTTTCTTGCACTGTGTTTCACGTTCTTTCCAGCGTGAGGAACAATGAGAGGAAGAAGGAAGCGAGAGAGCGAGGAAGAAGGGAGAGAGTGAAAAGGGCGACAGGGGGAAAAGAACATGGTGAAAGATGGAGGGACAGAAAGATAAAGATAAAGACAGCTCACAGATGGACTTGGAGGGAGAACGAAAGAGAAAGAAGAGGGCAAACAAAGATGAACCAAGGAACTGGACGACAGCAAGGGACTGGGAGACAGAAGGAGGTGGGGGCAGGGTGAAGGGTTAAGGGGTCGGGAGAGACGGCACAGGCTGGGCAGGCTTAAAAACGTGTAATTATAAAAATTTCGATCTAGCGCTGAGAAACCCTGGATACGTTGTAGCGCTTTTAACATTTATTTTCCTCAAAAGAAAAGGCCCTTTTCTGATTTGCTCACAAAGTTTACAGGTGAAATAAGATTAATCTATAGACACCCGGTTCGCAGTAAGAAAATAATGAATAGCTATTTTTAAATGGTACATTGTTCAGCATAGTCAGTGTTTTGTATTTATAACATTATAAAGGAGTCACGGCCTGCGGCCGAGAAAAAGTGTCTGGCCTAATGTTTCAAATTGAAGCAGAATGCCTTCACAGCAGCACACAGAAAGCATTACAACTGGCAAATCAGTGGTAAAGGAGTCACGGCCTGCGGCCGTGAAAAAGTGAAGTGAACGAGCGCACACTGGGGAAGCTTGGAACTCGAGCGACCATATGGAGAGGGAGGGGGGTGGGCTGCCTGCTGGGAGAAGCTGGGCAGGGCTGCCTTGAAGGGACAGGGGCACGAAGTGTGAAGTCACTGAAAGTCAAGAGAGGGAGGGGAGTGGGCTGCCTGCTGGGAGAAGCTGGGCTGGGCTGCCTTTGATGCGAGTCACGGCCTGCAGCGCTGGTTGGGAAGCAAATGGCTGAGGCTTTGAAGGCTCGTGCATGAGAGCAGGTCACGTGATTGGGATTCACGTGAACTGTTGGAAATCCTCATCGTAAAAAGTCAGTTTTGTGGATGGGTGGCATTAGGTCTCTCTGCGAGACCTGAAAATCAGACATGCCGAGGATCTTGAGGACACAACTCAAGAACGGGGAGTGGGCCCAGACAATGCTGGACAGCACAGCAGAGGTTACCATAGCTCGCAAGATCCTGAAGGATCATCTGGAGACAGTGGACTTGAATGAATGCATTCAAGAGGAAACTGCCGACACCAGGGTTAGTGTACCCCATAAGTTATATGAAGTAATGCTCCGGATGGAGGGGGACATACAAAGGAAAATAAGAGCACTCTTTTGGGAGAAGCTCTCTAAGGGTCATGATAATCTTTTAGCTGAAAAAGACTGCCCACCGGAAATTGTCAGGAGACAGAAGACATCATTATGCCAGCCTTCTCAAATCACATTCCAATTCATAAAAAATACACCTATGCCAGAAAATGGGCAGTAGCCCAGGCTCCAGCATTATATAAAAATCATGTGGGATGGGATGAGGACTCTCCTCACCATAAAATCCAGTTAAAAAATCAACCTACTACTCAAAGGCAGTATCCGGTTAAGCAGGAAGCTAAAAAATACAGGTCAGGGAGATCTTAGATCAACTTGAATACCATGGGGTGATTGAAACATGCACCTCGTCAATGAACACTCCTTTGTTTCCTGTCTCCAAACCAGACAATACATATCGTCTAGTTTTGGACTACAGACATTTAAACTCTTGTTGCAAAACCTTTGCAGTACAAAATGCACACAGTGCAGCACTGATGAATAACATTGTGCGCAAAAAATATAAAACCACATTAGATATTTCTAACGGGTTCTTCTGTCAAAACATTGCACCAGAAAGCAGGGACTTGACCGCTTTCTCAATAATGTTGACACAACGTCAGTTTTGCCGTCACCCCCAGGGTTTCAAGAATAGTCCAGGGTTATTTTCAGCCAGAGTAACAGAGTTACTACAAACGTATGATGATGAGGCATTATCTTATGTTGATTTCATCTATCTAACAGACGATGACTTGGATGTGCACTTGAAAAGAGTGAACACCATAACACTTGGGTTCGCTTCTGAAGGGTACAAATTACATTTTAATAAATCATGAATTGCCCACCTCAACGTCCTATTCTTAGGATACGAGCTATCAAGTGAAGGGAAAAGCCTGGCAGCCAACTTTATAGAGAAATGTGCGCTGCTCCAACCTCCAAAAACGCTGAAAAACTTACAGTCAATTCTAGGTTTCCTAAACTCACATTCTAAATTACGCAGAAAGGGTTAAACCTCTCTACGAACTAATCAAACCTGATTTCAAACCAACTAAGTGGAGTCAAAAACACACAGAAATTTTGCGTTCAGTGCAAACAGACATGTTAGCGAAAACACAGTTACAGACACGCGACAACGTACGCAATCTTGTAATCTGAATCATCCCAGGAGATGCGGATTAACATACCTAACCTTTAATGAAGGTGAAAAGGTACCAATAGCTTATAAAACACACTTGTACACACAAGCTGAAATGAAATTTACTTCAACAGAAAAGAGAGAGCTCTTGCGCAGGGTAAACGTATAATGGTCGTTACGCCTGTACCTGCCTCAGAGGCAGTGACAAAAGCGAGCATTCCAAATGCTAAGGCTTTACATCCAAGATGGATACAATGGGTTAACTCTCTTGCTGCAACAGACGTTGAATACGTTTTTGAACCCTACTTGAAAACTCAAGAATTTCTTCAATATGAACACGAATGTCCTCTGCCCACTGAGATTCTGCCTCTAGAACATTACGGCTGTATTATTTATACAGACGGATCAGCACAGCCCGCTATTGGGGGCAAACAAGCTTATAGTGCTGCATGTGCGATTGTGAAAGGTCGCTGGCGCGATGGTAAATTCAGACCTATGGTCACAAAAACGCATTCTCTAGGAAATTGCACAGCTCAGCGAGCTGAACTACAAGCATTCAAGATGGCGCTTGAAAATACCGATCGCAAATTCCCCACACTCAGAGTGTGTGATTCGTATTACTGCATTCAGCCTTACAATGAATACTTACAGAACTGGGTTCAAAACGGTTTCAAAGATGCAAAAGGTGGCACAATCAAGCATAAATTGCTTTGGGAACAAGTAGTTCTATTACAGAAAGAACTACAAAAGACTCACATGATTCATACACTGAGTCATCAGCGTGATGGCGTTCACGTTGCAGGGAATTCATTGGCTGATGAAGCCGCGAAGGCAGCTGTGCAAACGGCTTCTGTAGCTACACTTACTCGTTCAAAAAACGAAAATAGACAGCAAAATAATGCAAGCTGTTACTGTTTCAATGAAAGACAGTGGTAAAACACTTCCGAAAGGCTTTCCACTCAAGTACTCATACATAACTGATGCAAAAAATGTTCCTTTTGCTCAAATCCCTGGAGTGGGGGATAGGGTAATTCCAAACATGGAACATAGATTAGGATTGATCTTAGCAGCACATGAAGGGCTTGCGTCTGCACATGCAGGTGTTTCCGCCACAGTATCATTGTTCAGACCCTCCAGCATTTCGCGATTTCGCGATTCACGAAAAAATCGCGAAATCGGCAGATTAGCGCGATGGCCGCGATATTTACTGATTTGGCCGCTAAAAAGGGTCTTCCTGAACAAAGGAATAATGAAGGCTTCTAATTGGTTGCACGCGGCACACACGCCACTAGGTGTCGCCGTGCAGCCATAAAAGAGTTGCTTCCTGTCTGCCAAACTCTGCAAAACTCGGTGTAAAGCGATCTTGTGTAAATATGGTGTGAATGAATTTCACTGCTGGGCGGTCTGATTACAGTGACTGATTACCTCTTCCTTGGGAAGCTCCATTTTTATCGAACGCTTCATTTGTAAGAGCGTCATTTTAGTTAAAGGGAAGTATGAATAAAAAGATGGCAAGACCGATCTTTTATCATTAGCAGAACATGTATGCATCAGCCTTGGCTCGGCTTGCTAAAAGGGCCCGGTTTCCTTCATTGATCTCCAGTTTCCGTCAAATATCCGAAATGAATTTTTAACTCCCAAAGCCCTTTTCTTGGCATCTGGCAAGAAACCAGTTCCAGTGTGTTCTATTCAAGTAGCTTAGGTATCACCCGGAATGCGGGAGTTCCAGTGTGCAGAATACTTTAAAGGTAAATTGAAATTATCAGTGTTGTGTGTCCCTTCCAGAGTGCATCAATTGGTGAAAGCCCCTGTGCCGGTGAGGTACATAATCCATTCCAGGTCCTTGGTCTGACTGCCAGCTTCCTTGTACACTGATTCTGTAACACACACCTGAGAAATATGTTTGTCATGGTCAGTGAAAGCTGGTGTAGACATACAATCTTTAATGAGACAAAACCCTTAATTCTTATATGTGCCCCGGGAAAATGGGCCACCTTTAAGGCATGGGGGATACACATGAATGCTAACATTGCTAGCACCTGCTTATTTTACTTTAAAAAATAGACAACATCCTTCGCTTCGTGGATAGGTGTCATAGTGTTAAAACTGCATTGGCTTTCGGTTTGACAAAGGATAATTTTTAAAGCTCTAACGATTGCTCATCGTGCCATTCATCAAGAGTTTCCTGACTTCATTACCACCAAAATTGAAAGATATAACGCTACCCTTAAACTGAGTTGTAATTTTTTTTCTCTTGAAGATTCCTAGAACCAGAACCGTAAAGTTTGGCGACCGCATGTATTTTTCGGTGACTGCAGCAAAAATCTGGAACACAAGTCATTGCAGCTTTGAGCAGACTGATTCTTATTGCGTT
This sequence comes from Lissotriton helveticus, assembly GCF_964261635.1. Classification (NCBI taxonomy): domain Eukaryota; kingdom Metazoa; phylum Chordata; class Amphibia; order Caudata; family Salamandridae; genus Lissotriton; species Lissotriton helveticus. Next base: position 1,581,666 of record NC_136069.1, on the reverse strand, counting down.
TTAGACAACAATTGAAAACCTCGTTTCCGTTTTAATTCACTAGCCGCTTTTCTGTTATTTATGGGTATTCTATTGCCAAAAAACTCCGGTGTACATGCACTCAGCAAATCCTTATAAGACGCCACAAGCACATGTATACACATTTGCTCATGCACCATAAACACGCATCCACATGAACTAAAACACACACAGGCGTCACAAACCCCATCTCTATAATATATATATGTGTGTGTACACACACACACACTGACACACACACACACACTGCCTTTATCCAAAAAGATTGCTTTCAGAACAGATTAGAAGGTAAAAATGTCTATCATGTGAAGTCCGGAGTTGTCCCAAGTGCAAGCTGAAACACTATCCAGAGATTTAAAATGAATACTTGTCAACAGTGAGGAAGACTCAAATTGGAAAAAACAAACAAAAAACTAATTTACAGGCCAACTAGCAGTTTCTTTTTCGGGAAATTAGCTTCTGGTGTACAACCCTTGTAAAAGTCCATTCCTCCGCGCTAGATGCATGTCCCCATTCTAAGTTATAAGTGTCTGCAGGAGTGTATTTTGTTATGATTGTCTGGGAAATTTTTGGTTGGCCACTCAATACTTACAAAACATGAGTCACCTAAGGTTCCTTAGCTCATTTTAACAAGACTGTAAACAAGACTGTTTTATATCTTCATGCCCACCTAAGAACCTTCAGTCAGATCTGTAAATAAGTCACCATCACAGTGGGATTTTCTGTTTTGCTCTACCATTTTAAGTATGGGTGTACATGTTCTAGCGCGCAGAGGGATGTAGGTTAATAATGAAAAACACAGGTGCTTCCGTGGAGCTTCAGAAACTTTAAACATGCCTATTGCAAAGTGGAATATTCTGCTGAAACAGTTTCCATTGATTTCAGACTGAAAATGAATGACTATGAGTCAAATAAATTGCCGCAAAAATGCAGCTAAATTTCCATATTTATGCAGCTAAATTTCCACATTTTTGCCGCTAAATTTGCTAATCCATGCCGCTATATCCTGGGGGGTCTGATTGTTAAAGCAAAGATACTGGTGGCCACGCATGAGGAAACAGACCAGAAACTATGTTTCGGAATGTGAAATATGCCAGAAAATGAAAGTTTCAACAGTGAAACGTACTGCGCAGACGCCCCTTCTCATTTCAGATAAACCACTAGCGTGTGTTTACCTGGACCACTGCGGTCCCTTACAAAGGGATGGCAACTATAAATACATCATGGTCGCAGTGAATTCTTGCTCAAGATTTATTTGGATGTGGCCTCAGCGCTCGGCTGACACTCGAACTGTTAAAAAAATGTGCGAGTCTTTATCGGCACATACGCAATCGGCACGCTACATTCTGGCCAGGGTCCTGCGTTTAGCTCTCGAACTTACAAGGAGGCCATGGCCAGTTTGGGCGTTGCATTGCGGTACTCAAGTCCATTCCTTCTTGAGGGAAATGCGGTATTGGAAAGAAAAAAACGTGACATAAAGCAATCTATAACAGCTAGGGTATTAGGCTTGGGTGACGGGTGGGTCAAACATCTAATAAGTATCCAACGTAGTTTAAACAATCTGCCAAGAAATTCTCTGGGTGGAATCACTCCATATGAAATACTTTTTGGTACAAGAATGATTGTCCAAGACCTCGATTGTCAAACTTCAGTGGTAGAACAAAAACCCTTTGATATCAAAGATTGTTTGGCTGTTTTTGCAGAACTTAAATGAAACAAGAAGAAGTTTGAGCAACATAATACAAAAGCAAACAACCGCTGAAGAACAGCCGCCTGCCCCAGCAAGACCTGTCTGGACTCCTCAGATTGGGGATCTAGTCAGGGAAAAAATAGCGGTCAAGAAGGAATTTGGGCCTTCTTACAGAAAATCTGTACCTGTTTTAGAAATCCACGGAACAAGATCAGTGTTACTGCCGCCACTTGCTGGAAAAAAAGGAGAACAGAGTGGTGTCCATCGACCTGGTAAAACCACATCATGTGACCAATAATAAGTAGTAGGCTCAGTGGATTTCAAAGATGTAGCAGACGACCAAATCTGGCTACAACCCAAGAGGTTCAAACTGAGAGACTCATCACCTTTGAAGAATCTGCAGTGCGAAACAAAGGACTATGTAACAAAGCCATGGAACTTGTGTCTCTTGAAACCCAAATATCAGTTCGTCAAGAAACACCTGTTTACAATGATATAGCATCGGACTATACTAATATGACAAGGGAACAAGTAGCTCCAGCGATTACAAGTAATCCGGATGCAATTCCAACAATTGACAGAACTGCCTGGCTATTTCATCGGATCACTGACATAATATTGATTACACTAATATAGAATTACACAAATATCGAAGATAAAATATCGAATACAAAAATATCGAATTCCTATCTACAAACAGGTAAGTACAAAAATATCGAATCAAAAATATAGTTTAAAAAAATATAGTTAGTCAAAATATCGAATTTTTTTAACTGTCTTAGAACATTTTTTAAATTAATGAAATATTAAAAATAATTAACTAATATATACTTAAATAACCTTAAAATTATTAAATAATTAAATTAAGTTATAAAAAAATACAATTTTATTTTTTAAAACATATATATATATATATATATATATATTAACATAATATTAATAAAACAATATATAATATTTTTACCGTAGGATAGCGGGAGGGTAAAATTTACTATTACCACTCCAGTGAGTGCAACAGTAGGGAAAGCATTGGATAGCGTAGGGGTAAAAATTACCTTTCCCACTCCAGTGAGTGCAACAGTAGGGAAAGGGTTGGATAGCGTAGGGGTAAAAATTACTATTCCCACTCCAGAGAGTGCAACAGTAAGGAAAGCGTTGGATAGCGAAGGGGTAAAAATTACTATTCCCACTCCAGTGAGTGCAACAGTAGGGAAAGCGTTGGATAGCGTAGGGGTAAAAATTAGTATTCCCACTCCAGTGAGTGCAACAGTATGGAAAGAGTTGGATAGCGTAGGGGTAAAAATTACTATTGCCACTCCAGTGAGTGCAACAGTAGGGAAAGCGTTGGATAGCGTAGGGGTAACAATTACTATTCCCACTCCAGTGAGTGCAACAGTAGAGAAAGCGTTGGATGGCGTAGGGGTAAAAATTACTATTCCCACTCCAGTGAGTGCAACAGTAGGGAAAGTAAATACTTCATATATTAATAAAAATAAATTAAATATAAATTAAATATTAATACCAATAAAAATGTAATTAAAAGTAATTACCAATTTAATATAATATAATAATGATTCAATACAAAAATAAAAATATATTAATTATTAAAATTCATTACCTATTAATACAAATTATTACCAATTAACAATTAATTAGCAATTAAAATTTAATTAACAATTAATTCAAAATACATACCAACAAATAAATGAAAATATTTAATTAATTACAATTAAATTACTTCCCACCCTTTTCCCCTATAAACCCACAACCCGCTACGGGAAATAAATTTATAAAATTAACATATTTATCAATTAATCAATTAATAAAAATGAATTACCAATTAAACTTTAATTACCAATTAAAAACTAATTAACAATGAATTCAAGATAAATACCAATAAATAAATTAAAATATTCAATTAATTATAATTAAATTACTTCCCACCCTATTCCCCTATAAACCCACAACCCGCTACGGGAAATAAATTTATAAAATTAACATATTTATCAATTAATCAATTAATAAAAATTAATTACCAATTAAACTTTAATTACCAATTAAAAACTAATTAACAATGAATTCAAGATAAATACCAATAAATAAATTAAAATATTCAATTAATTATAATTAAATTACTTCCCACCCTATTCCCCTATAAACCCACAACCCGCTACGGAAAAAAAATTAATACAATTAACATAATTATCAATTAATCAAGTAAGTAAAATAATTGCCAATTAAAATTTAATGAATTACTAATTAAAAATTACTTAACAATTAATTCAAAATAAATATCAATAAATAAATATAAATATTCAATTAATTATAATTAAATTACTTCCCACCCTATTCCCCTATAAACCCACAACCCGCTACGGGAAATAAATTTATAAAATTAACATATTTATCAATTAATCAATTAATAAAAATTAATTACCAATTAAACTTTAATTACCAATTAAAAATGAATTAACAATGAATTCAAGATAAATACTAATAAATTAAAATATTTAATTAATTATAATTAAATTACTTCCCACCCTATTCCCCTATAAACCCACAACCCGCTACGGAAAATAAATTAATACAATTAACATAATTATCAATTAATCAATTAAGTAAATTAATTGCCAATTAAAATTTAATGAATTACTAATTAAAAATTACTTAACAATTAATTCAAAATAAATATCAATAAATTAATTTAAATATTCAATTAAATTACTTCCCACCCTATTCCCCTATAAACCCACAACCCGCTACAGAATTAAAGTACGCAAAAATTAAATGACATAAAATTCATTAGTTAAAATAAACTATAAAATAAATATACACTTTTCACACATATACTAACAAACAAAACACTTTAAAAATATGATATTATTAAAAATGTGATATATTTAATACCTATAATATATACTTCGATATTTTGACTTTCTATATTTATGAAAATCGATATTAAATTACTTACCTTAAATTCGATATTTTTGTTGACTACATTCTGTCCATTCGATATTTTGTCCATTCTATATTTAGACTTCGATATTAGTGCTATTCTATATTTTTTATTCGATATTTTGTCTGTATACCATTTCATCAACTTTGATACGTTTTCTGAGGATCTGTGGATCCCAGTGAGCCAGAAACGACGCCAGTTAATAAAACTTTCAAAGAAAAAATAACAGAACTCTTTCATCAACTTGAAAATACATAACTGGATTCACCATGGGTGGAATTTTGGATTGTGTTAGGTGTACTTTTTCCCCTACTTTTGCTCATTCTTGTTTTGAGTTTGGGAAAGTTAATTGAAGGAAAATATAGTACAATGGACACAGCAAGTAAGAAAATCAACTTGCTCCTGAAACCTCACAAATCATCTCATCGTGAAAAACGAGACTTGTCATCAGTGAACATCACAGCCGCTCCTATACCAGGTGACATCTATGGCCCTGTAGAGCTGTTGAAAATTCCACATCAATTTAAGGTTTCCTCAAGTGACTTTGTTTCACCCAGCACATTTTCTGATGATTGGGACTTTGAGACTGTTAATAATTTGATGACAGACTTAGAAATGTCAGCGAAATTTACAAAACAGGAATACTTAGAAGGTTCATCAAATTATGAACAAATGTATTGTTTTAATCATTATGGTCATCATTATTTGCACAAATCTGCAAACCCTAGAAATGTTTTTACTTATAATCAATGGGAACATTGTCCAATGCCGCCAAAGGGCAGCTCAAAAACATTTTATGAAAAATGTCCATACTTTTTGGGCTTCAATGTCACAAATCCACAAGCTTTTTACTTTAAAAATGTTAATAAGACAGGAATGAAAAGTATGTTGACCAATACTAAGCAAATTTATTCTACGGCCTTTTATGCTCAGCTGTCTACATTAGGATTTGACTTTTGGAAAGACAACATTGAGACAAAAACCGTCTGGGGCACAAAAGACGGGCAGGTGCAAGGTTTAGAAGCCTTATTTAGAGCCTGCATCATCCCAGAACAAATAATGTTTTAAATGATACTGTTCAGCAGACATCTTGTCTTGGACTAGCCCAGATAAAAGATTTAAACAAACCGACCATACCTAATCCCACAACTGATAGTAATAGAACTACAGATGAGGAGGTAGACGTAAACTATATTTTACAACAAAACAGAACTAATCCTGATTGGAAAAAATGGTTAATCTGGCCCACAGACAGGAATAACTGTTAAGATGGATTACTGAACAAAACACAAGGGTTTACAGTAACTAGGCCAGATACAAGATATATCCAGAGAAAACATCCAGGGATAGTAACAACATATAGTGTAGGAGAACTATGCCTTGAGTGGCTATAGAAATCCACACTTCCAGATATAAAACAACACTTGACTTTACTTAAAGACGGCGTTGATTTGAGAGACTTCTTACTAGGACCTCGTAAACCACATCATAAACGTTTCATATACGCCGGTATATACGCTGCTTATAATGAAGCTTGGAAAATCACGCAAATGGAAACTGCAGAAAGAATACGAAAAATTAATCGTATTCATTTAGATAAAGCACTCTCTGTAGTTGACAATGGTTTATCGACTCTGTCATCCAGAATGTATTCGACAGCATAGTATCCTTTGCCATAGACATAATGGAACAAGACTTGCTAATGTTACAACATGGCCAGTCTCAATTACACTCTATAATGCTATTAGGCTGGACGTTACAAAATCTACGTTCTGGCTATGCGCCTTGGCATCTAATCAACACCATGTCATTGTTTTCTGCCTTTAACCTTACAGATAAACAAATCTCTTTGGCACAAAGGGGAGCAGACTATACGGTGCTGAGCATAGAAAAACTGGAAAGATTACCATTAACCGTTTCTGAGAAACCAGCCATAGAATGGATAATACATGGCACCATTACAATACCAGTGACGATTTTCCAATTTCAGTATTGCTTGCAACACATACCAGCAGGCCTGTATGAAAGGTTGGGTAAAGAGTACATTAAGTCGACCTGGGATTTACCATATACACACAGATGTTGGAGTTGGGGAATGGAAATATTTCTTAGTGGTTACAATTGCAAACATTCAGTAAGCGGTACACTTCTGTGTCAAGGTATTAATTTACACGGAGCCTGCGAGGGTTCTTCAAATAACCTTTCTTGCCAACTGCAGGGTTCCCCGGCAGCCGCGATAGGTCCAATTTTTAGGCAGCTTTTCAATGGTAGCTACATAATGTTGAACAATCACAGCCGTTGTGGAATGATGCCAGGTATAACCTATCTAGTCAGGGTCAATTGTTGTATGCAAGTATTGTTTCCTAAAAGCAAGACAGACGGGGAGTCGCCGCTATGGCCTTCACTGAACATCTTTTCTATTCGAATTGATATTTTAAGCAGAATGAAAGCCATTCTTTTACAAAAAACTGTGCCACGGACCTCGTCTAAAGAGACGGATGATCTGCAAGTTGCAAGGTCCTCTGCGGAGATACATGCCTTATTATCAATAAACTGCTCAATACATTTCGCAGAAATGTAAGGTTGTATCTTAAACATGTCTGATACCAGTGGTATGGCACATGTATTTAAGATGATTTTTTCGGGACTGTTAACACCCTTTGAAGTAGTCCTAGGCATTTTTCCAAATTTTGTGCACTCTGTGTTCGTCTTGGGACTCGTAGCAGAGATACTATTTTTGTTTCTTGTGCTCCAATATGGCAAGTCCAGTCAACCACGATACCCAGATTACCCTGGAAAATGCTCTTCTGGCGATGCAGTATCGTGACCGAATAACACTGATTCTTGGCTTGGCTCATTTGAGAGATCTGAATACCACATGGTTCCTTTCGTTCAAACCAATCTGCCAAGATTGCATCTTACCTGTCCTACGATGCCTGCTTTGTGGAGAAGAATACGTGTTAGGTATCTGTCTGACACTTCCATGGTCCGGTAACGGCTCATGCATTGTGTTGACCTCAACGGCTACCAATCCTGATGACGGCATTCATTGTGGTCTCACAGACGCAAGTCACTGCTAGTGAGATACGTGGACCAACAGGCACACAGGTACCATCTATTATGAATGTTGCTAATGCGGTTGACGCTGACGGCGATGATTCTCATCTGTGTACGATTGATATACTTAATGAAGTGGTTTACCTTTCACCTACTGTGGTAGACGATTTCTTTGCCAGCTTAGACGATTTGATGTTTTCTCCTGACACCGAGAATAACTTTTGAAATTAGCACACAGCGTTCCATGAACTCTGAATTCGACCTTCGCTGTTCAAAACAAAACTTCTAAATTTGGACCTCTATTTTTTTTTTTATTTGACTTTTTCGAAAATTTAACTTTTTGGGCACAAAGTAATCTGCTTAAAGTAGAACTATTCTTAGAGAACAAGAAATAGTTTTGAACACTTCCTAGAGACAATATTTGGCCTTGTCCTTTGAAAATTCAAACATTATATATTATGCTATGGAATGGTCTCGACCTTTTTCTTCTGTAAAAACAGAGCTATTTCATAAATGTAATATCATGATTCATTCGGATAGCATTTCCAAATCTCGTTAAAAATGATTTGAATAACAGCTATTTCATTTAAAATACGTACAGTGCAATTCTCGTTTTATGTGTACAAACCGTTTTCAGATGCATTTATTTATTTTTGGGTGGGATTGTGAACATATGCTTTTGATATGTTTTAGATGCTCACAGATTTAGTAATGTCGAACATAATAAGTGGAGTGGGTGTTGTATAGCATTTTAGGACCCTAGTGTAATTTTCCCGAATCATGCCCTTCTATAGGTATAAATCATCATATCCTTATATAGGCATAGAAATCATAACCATATTAAGACATAGCTCATGCAGTCCTAATACGGCATGGCTACTTCCACTAGTTCCGAAAATCTACAACGAATACTTGGAAAACTCGCCTTCAGAAGTCAGGGACTTCCCCCTGCATGAATATTGAGTTATCCAAGAACTCATGGAGTTTTCAAAGAACTGAGACTCTTTGATGACGTAATTATGTCCAACCTTACGTAAAACTCGGCACCTTCAAGGTATAAATATGCCCACACTTGCCGTAGCAAACACACGGTGGTTTGGAGCAGTTCGACTATCTACTTGCCCGACGCATCTCGCTGCAGCAAGTGCCGAAGGAAGCCGACCCTCCAGCAGACGCACTGAGAGAGATACTGTCTTTTCTCCTGCCGAGAAATCCAGCTCCAGTGTTTCCATGCTACCCTTGCGGGTTGTTGGGAAATCGAGTCCTGAGACAGAGGGATACCAGACCTCCTTCATTCTAAACCAAGGTATGCAGCTGATTAGACCCTAAGAGAAATCTTGGATAGATTTTTGGAAAAAAGAATACTAAACCTATGCTACACCTCACTTACTTCTTCTCTTGTACTAGACCTAGGTTAGGTACACCGGGGTAGGCGTATTTTAGAAGCACCAGTTGAGTACTTTTTATATATTTATGTATGTATTTTATGGCTTAGAAACCATACCATGCTTTTACAGTATTGTACTGTACACATTGTACTTTGAAACCAGTATTACGATTGTAGCAGTTCATTTCTTCTGCATGAGAAAGAAGACTGTTCAATAAATACTATTATTGAAAACGCCTGTCTCTCTATTTCTCTGCACCTCTGGTGAAACGGAGCATGCAAGATTGACTGAGTGAAATATCTATCTATTGTTTCCGCAACTCTTAAGATACATTTCTTATTCTTGGGAAATAAAGTTGTCATGTTTATGCGGTTGTCAGAAACTAATCCCTTCTTGTTTATTCGAGAAAGTTTCTAGTGACCTCTGAGGTAGCTGGCACTCACAATTAAGTCTAATATATTCGATAGAGACCTAGTCGACCTCAGTCCTACGTCTAATCTATAGGATATATTATTCCAATGCGCAGAGCCTATTGGGAATATAGGAACTACACTGCCGTACATTGAAAGGAACCATCGGCCCAGTGACCATCTCTGTACATAGAAAAGAACCAGCAGTCATCTCTGTACACTGAAAGGATCCACCGGCCCAGCGGTCATCTATGTACCTTGAAAGGATCCACCGGCCCAGCTGCCATCTCTGTACATTGAAAAGAACCATCGGCCCAGCAGTGGTCTCTGTCCATTGAAAGGAACCGGTCCAGCGGTCATCTCTGTACATTGAAAGGATCCACCGGCCCAGTGACCATCTCTGTACATTGAAAGGAACCACCGGCCCAGCGGTCATCCCTGTACATTGAAAGGAACCAACATCCCAGCGGTCATCTCTGACCATCTCTGTACAGTGAAAGAACCACCGGCCCAGTGACCGTCTCTGTACATTGAAAGGAACCACCGGCCCAGTGACCATCTCTGTACATTAAATGGAACCACCGGCCCAGCGGTCATCTCTGTACATAGAAAGGAACCACCGGCCCAGCGGCCGTCTCTGTACATTGAAAGAAACCACCAGCACAGTGACCATCTCTGTACATAGAAAGGAACCACCGGCCCAGCGGTCATCTCTGTACATTAAAAGGAACCACCGGCTCCCCCAGGGGGGCAAGATGGCGGCCTCTTCTGTGGCTGTGTGCGTGGCTGGTAACTGCTCCTCACGGGTCCTTACCTGACGGAACCTACCGATCGAAGAGGTGTGCAGACGGGCTTTCAAGGTGGCTTCCGATCTCCTTCTAAACTTCTGGAGGGCATTCTGATTCTTTTGGCCGTAGAAAGCAGCGGGAGCGGGTGTGGAGCCCTAAAGACGCGCTGTAACGAGCAGCAGCCCGTTGAAACACCTGTGGCGGAGGTGTAGGCAGAGGCGGGCTGAAGGTGGAGCAAGGTGCCGGGAGTGCTGCGGAGTGCTCGCTGAACGCGGAGCGGAACAGCTCGGTTTGGTTCGAGTGCAGCGGCCGTTCTCTGTCCTTGGAGAAGAGTGCAGTCGGCAGAGCACTCCTGTGTTGGATTGAGAACGCCAGCTCCGTGGTGCCTGCAGTGTCGGCAGTAAGGTTCTTCTCCGCACTGCGAGGTTTTTTGTGGAGGGATGGCAAGAGGCAGAGGTGCAAAAACCAGGGGGGCGGCTGTGGCAGATTCGGCGGGAACTGCGGACGTGGCGGGCTCGACGGCTGCTACCGAAAGTGGGACGGCAACCATGGGAGGCGATGACGGGTAGAAACACAATGAAAGACTAATAGTCCCAGAACCTCCCTCCCAGACTCCTAATACTCCCAATACTCGACGACAGGAAGAGAACGCCACGGCGATGCAGCAGGATCCTAGCGATAAAGCCTGCACTGTGCCGGCAATCTTTAATAAATGCCCAGCTGCTAAAGCTAATGCAAATGTTAATGTAAATGCTGTTAAAGGAGCTGTAGACCCAGCGACGGACAGCTCGCCCCCAATCTATTGGCTGCGTGTCATACTGGGCTTTCTGATCTAGACACACAAACACAAGCACCAGCTAGCAACAATGATGCAATGATAGAGGATAATCTTAATGTGGATGACTTAATGGATAAAGGAAGTGTGGTCGAGAATGCGGGCTCAGATGGAAAGTTCTATTCAATGTCTGACCTCTCAGTGGTCTCGGAACAGGATATTGAAGACGACATAGATGGCTCAAGTGTAACAGTTGATTGGGGGGACGGTCAGGACGAAGATGAAGAGGTTGAATCAGAGCAATCCCCATTCCAGGAAACGGTAAAAAAATCTCTAGATGTGGGAGATCGCCCTCCACACGCTCTGCAGGCTGGAATCACTCAACCCAGATGGGAAACTGCTGCAATGGTGGACAAGGGTCTGGAAAGTATACCGCTCTTAGTAAATGAAGATGACGATGATGATGGTACCCCTGAGACCCTGAAAATAATCTACAAGAGCATTATGGCCCATCGGGCGGAGACAAAAGCTGAAGGTCTGCGCACACAGGGGGCGGTACGGAAATTGCAGAATACGGTCAGAAGGGTTGTTAAATCTTGTGTGGAAATAAATACTAGAGTAGTCGAAGCAGAAGAGCGGATCTCAGAAGCTGAGGACTCTTTGGATAAACAACAGTCCTCCATTGAGATTTTACAAAAGACCAAGCAGGATGTTGATTGGAAACTGACGGACTTAGAGAACCGCTCAAGACGGAACAATCTGCGCGTACTTGGAGTAGCAGAGTCTAAAGAAGGTCAGAACCCAAGAAAATTAATTATCGATATGTTCAAGGAGGCTTTTCCGGAATTAAAGGAGTGGAACTGGGAGACTGAAATTATCCGGGCACACAGATTTCCCTTTGCTCAACGCAAGCGGAAAGGAGATGTAAGATCTGATACTAATATATATCCTGGGGCAATTCTTATATGTCTTAATAACTATCTGCTCCGCGAGGCAATTTATGATTTGGCCCGACCAGATAAGCAGCGTCTCGGCATGGGTTGTGAATTCTTTGTGCGACCCGATTTCTGCCCTGCCACCGTGCAGCAAAGGTGGCAATTGCGGCAGATGATTGCATTGTTCCGGGCCAAAGGTGCTACGGCATTTCTCCTCAATCCTGCAAAATTGAAAGTGACACATTAGGACCAAAATTGTTATTTTACTTCTGAGAAACTGGCACAAGACTTTTTGAAGACTTTGGGAAGCAAGTAAAGGCTCATATTTGCTGCATATTTGCTCACTGCACGCTGCACCTAGCATTTAGTTTGATATATAGTAGTCTATTCCGGGTTGATTGGATTTTTGGGCGTTTATCTCCTCTCCCTTTGTTGGGCCTATTCTTTACTTGGATGTTTCTTTTTTTTTTTTTTTCTCCAGTTGGTCGGATTAATCATGCAACCAGGAGACAAGGCTAAGTTTTGGTTAAAAATGCACAGAATAAGTCGTTGTTGTATGGCAAAAAGTATACGATGTGCATTATGGTGTTAATATTTCTAGATAGAGACCTTTCTTCTTTATGGGGGCAAAGGGGTAAGGGGATTTATCCTGAAGCGGGGTACTACAAATCATGTTAGCCGGGTAATTACTCTATTAGACCATGCTAATGCAACAGGGGATGCGGCTAGCCTAATCTTATTGGATGCTGAGAAGGCTTTCGATCGAGTCTCATGGTGCTTTTTATGGGATGTGATGAGGCGACGTGGGTTTGGGCAACAGTATATCACAGCTGTACAAACACTTTATCGTCAACCGGTTGCCAGGATAAGCACCATGGGACTCGAATCGGAGGCGGTCTCCATCCGGCGTGGCCCTAGACAAGGGTGCCCATGCTCCCCATTACTCTTCTCACTGTACATCGACCCATTTTTAAAAATGATTGAATCTAGAGCTAGGATTCAACCAATAACCATACAGGCCCACCAATCTAAGGTGCTCGCTTATGCTGACGATGTCGCCGTTGTATCATCTAAACCAGGGACAGCGATGCAGGAGATTGAGTATCTGGCTACAGAATTTGGGGCTGTGTCCGGTTATAAGTTGAATTCCGCAAAAACTCAGATTCTATGTGTGAATATGAGTGCTTATTCAGATCAAAGAGTCTCAAAAGAAGTTACCTATTTGGGAGTACGGATTCGTGCCTCAGCAACAGCAATGGTCAAGTCGAATTGGGAAGTGCTGTTGAAGGGGTCTCGACGACAGCTAGATTGGTGTGAATGTTTACATCTTTCTTTAGTAGGGAGATGTAATGTATTAAAAATGATGATTCTTCCAAAAATCTTATACTTCTTCAGGTGTGTACCCCTAGAAATCCCAAAATCTAGCCTGGCACAATTACAGTCTATTTGCACACGATTTCTTTGGTCCCGTGGGAAGGCCCAGCAGGCAATGCGGTATATGATATTACCTAGAGGGGGGTGGTCTGTACCTGATTTTACCCTGTATTATTACACATGTATGATTCAACACATGAATATATTACTCACAGGTGTGGGGCCCTTAGATATAGCGGAATGCCCTTCTATATATCAGATGTTACTTGGTGTGAAAGCTAAAAATTGTTTGTTTTTAAATCCAGACTGGAGTTACTACAAACGTACTAGATTTAAGGTTTTAGGGGCAGCATGCAAAGCACGGAAAGCAATCACGAAAATGTATGGGTTCGAAAAAATATCCTGGTACACACCATTGGCTGCTACAACTTTTTTTCCAAGTGTATTTTAGGAACGCATTGTGTATAATTGGAGATCAAAAGGTATTATGTTAGTGGGGGATCTTTTTTCTGAAGAGGGTCTCAAATCATTTGATCAACTTAGGGAGCAATATCATCTGCCCCGGTGGATTTTTTAAATATCTACAAATTAGGCACTATCTACTGAATACTTGTGGTAATATCCAACCCAATCTTTTGATAGAAGCGAACAGAAAAGCTTTAAGGATTGGCACATTATACGCGCTCATGCTTAGTACTAAGCCTAATGACCTGGAGGAGCAACGTCGTAAATGGGGGCTTAGACTGGGGCGCCAGGATATTCATCTAGCGGCCTCTATTGAATTAGCTACGCAATTATTTTTATCTGCTAAATTAACTGGGCAGCATTATAAATCCACCTTTAGCTTGTAATATACCCCAGATAAGATGGAGTAGTGATCAAGCGGGGAAATGTTTTCGGTGCGGGTACTCCGCTGCTGATGATGTACATATTTTTTATGCGTGTCCATCATTAACCAGATTATAGGAGCACCTGGACAAGTTCCTAACAGAAATATTAGGAGCTCCTATGCATTTATCACCTGTTCAGATTTTGCTAGGGGTTGAGATGGGGGATGCGGCTGAAGTAATCCCACGTAAGAATGTATATTTATTTTTTTTAGCCACGGCTGTATTACGATTATGTATAGCCTCAAATTGGTTACAAAAAGAACCCCCTACATTCGAGGGCTGGAGGGCAAGGTTTTTTTCTATGTTTAATATGGAGCACAGTCTGTATGCTCTCAAAGGGCGACGTAAAAAGAAATTGGGTTTGCAAATTTGGAGCACAGTCATGACTTATTTGGATGTAGATATTTAATCTGTGATTTGGCTCCCCAAATCTTTTCTTAGTCTTTTCTTTCTCCTCCTTTATTCGTCTTTTGTGAAACAAAAATTATTTTTTTTTTCTTGCAAGAAGATTTGTGTTATTATGCTGTAAAGCGATCAATTTGAATTCTGTTTACTCATGTATTTTCAATAAAAATATTAAATAAAAAAAAAAAGGAACCACCGGCCCAGTGACCATCTCTGTACATTAAAAAGAACCACCGGCCCGGTGACCATCTCTGTACATTGAAAAGAACCACCGGCCCAGTGACCATCTCTATACATTGAAAGGAACCGCCGGCCCAGTGGCCATCTCTGTACATGGAAAGGAACCACCGGCCCAGCGGTCATTTCTGTAAATTAAAAGGAACCACCGGCCCAGCGGTCATCTCTGTACATTGAAAGGAACCACCCACCCAGTGGTCGTCTCTGTACATTAATAGGAACCACCGCCCAGCGGTCATTTTTGTACATTGAAAGGAACCGCCGGCCCAGTGGCCATCTCTGTACATGGAAAGGAACCACCGGCCCAGCGGTCATCTCTGTACATTGAAAGGAACCACCGGACCAGTGACCATCTCTGTACATTGAAAAGAACCATCGGCCCAGTGACCATCTCTGTACATTGAAAGGAACCATCGGCCCAGAGGTCGTCTCTGTACATAGAAAGGAACCACCGGCCCAGCGGTCATCTCTGTACATTGAAAGGAACCATCGGCCCAGCGACCATCTCTGTACATTGAAAGAAACCACCGGCCCAGCGACCATCTCTGTACATGGAAAGGAACCACCGGCCCAGCGGTCGTCTCTGTACATTGAAAGGAACCATCGGCCCAGCGGTCGTCTCTGTACATTGAAAGGAACCACCTTCACAGAGGTTCCATTTGATGTATAAATGTTTGGTGGATGGTCCCTGTTGGGTTTGATGGACATTCGTCGTATCTTTCCAAAGGTTTGGTTTTTTAAAAACAGATTTCTAAAGGGGTAGTTTGTTTCTTAAAAACAAAAAACTAATGACCCCACACTCAAGAAAAAAAAAACAGGGAGGTGTAGAGGACATTATTTTTTTTTCTGTTGATGACTACTAGGTTTTTCCTGGCAGTTCTAGAAATTAAGATGATAAACGATTTACTCTATATAGGGAGGACAGTGCAGTGTCCATCCTCTGAAGGCCCCGACTGGGATGACCCGACAGAGGAAGTTTTCTGATGATGGAAAACTTAAAATTCGCCCATCTCAAAACGAGATGCATGCCCAGATCGATAGTTTGGGAAACAGAGCACTCCGTGGCGCTTGTCCAACAAACTCTGAGTGAGGCTATATGTTTTCTCATAGTTGGTCGATGACGAGGGAACAGACTCTTATAAACATAGTTCACACAGTCCCTGGGGCCTTCACCCCCATCCTGATGGCAACACAATTTACACACTTCTCAAACAAAACACATATCCCCATCATTGTGCCTCTCTGAAAACTTCTTGTATGTGCGTTTTGGGTGTTAGAAACACCATGAGCGGAAGTGCACTGCCCTTTCTTGTGATGTCACCTCCCGCTCTGAGAGATTATAGAAGGGATAATTTTTAAAGATAATAGGAACCAGATGAAATAATAAACTGCACAGACAGTAAAGTTACTTCTTTGACGTCACAAACCGTTTAACCTGCAGGTCTGCTGCACAATCGGTCATTTTTAGGTTGAGCGTAAGCATTCGACCTCTTATATACTTTTGTATACTTCTCTTGTGGGATTAAAGCCATCCCCCTGTTTTTGATTTGTTTGTTTCACTGACCTTTAAAAATCCTTCCTTGCGAGTCAATCTTGCCTCTTTGTCCCTCCTTTTCTCTCCTGTTTCTCCCAGGCAGCAGGGACTAAGTACTATCTCATTCCGCTGTGGCTCTTTATCTGTTCTTTGGGGGACTATTTTTTTCTTGGTTTCCTGCTATGTTTCTGATTACCTGTGTTTAGCTTCAGCGCCCTAGCTGCTTACATTTAAATATAGCATTCTTCCTCCCACCTCCTCTTAACGCCTTTCATGCGTCAGATGGCCGGGGCCGTCTGACGTCTTGGTGGACATGTGCGTCAGATGGCCGGGAGCCGTCCAATCTGCACATGCGTGGAATTTTCCCGCATCACGGGGAAATACCGGCGGCGTTCAAGGGGTTAATGCCACAGTTGTGTTAGTGCTGCCTCGCAGGCTGTGCCTCTCACTCTGTTGCTTGTATTGTTTTAGCCTTTCTTTAGCCTATTTGCACTTGGCGATGTCCATCGTTGTTTTGGTAGGATGCTGGTTTGGTTTTGGACTTCCTTTTCCGGGGGATTGGGCTTGTCGAAGTCTTGTTTGTAAGAAGGCATGAGGCCTTGCATCCCCTTCCCCTCCTCCTTGTGCTCCAGTCCCATCCCTCATCCCTCCTGCCATGTTACAAGAGCTGCAGCCTCCTAGGAGCCACCTGCAAGATTTTATCACTCCGAGCTTTCATCCAAGGTCAGAGTTTTGCAGGTAGTGAACAATTCTAAGCTTTCAGTGATTTGTTATTGCTATTTGTTACTGTGCACAAAGGAAGCTGCTGCTGGGTTACCATGGTAGTAATCAGCCAGACAATAAGGCTTTCCCTGGGAGCGCTGGTAACTCTTTCACTCATCTGTAAGTGAGACACCTGTGAGAAGTCTTTCCTCAGTAATGAAAATGTTTCCATTTGGGTATTTACTGCTGTGGTCCAGAGAGGGGTCAGCGGGACTCCTTTTATGCAAAGGGCCGGGTGGAGCAGACCGATGAGCTGAAGGAAGGAGTGGGTGGTGATCAGCCTAGTGAGGGTCCACCCCCTCCAGTACCAGCCACAGTTTGTTTACTTCTCCACGCTCATGGGCTGGCTGCAGAAAAAGGCGGCATTCTGACTTTGGGTTTCTTTCTATTGAGTCAGAAGCATTGAAGAGCGACACCTTGTCTTCTATGCTGAGAAACAGCACTTCCTCTTTCTCCAGCTCAACCGTCTCTAGTGGGTGGTTTTATTACAATCTTATTTACTTGTAAAACTGTCTCCACTGAATAGGCTTTGCCTTCGTCATGCACTGTTAGTTTAATAATAATAAACAGCCTGTAACTTCAACAACAACCATCCCCAGCTGATTGATGTTTTGTTCCTGCAGTCCCGTACTTTGAATAAAACAACCATGCACACAGCTCTCTGTTATACTGTTTTCGTTTTTCAGCTGTGCCGGAAGCTCGCATGAATGTTTTTTTGTAGAGTTTTATATAGCGCCCACTAGACCCTGAGGTATGAGACCGCTTTGAATGAGCACCAGTTTCGCTACAGAAGGACACATTCATTTTTGTTAGGCACGGGGAAATGAAGTGATTTGGCCAGAATCACAGGATGTGACTCGTCCTTTCCGAGACTTGAGTTCCCCAGCTCCAAGGTCGACAGCCATAGCCGTTAGGCCACATTCTCTCCCCAATGTTGGTAAAATAGGGTGGAACTGTTTTTACCAAGTTTACTTTATTCACCAGGTTCGGCTGATTAGGATATGTGAAACCAAATGTGCAGCTGCGCTGCTGTTGTTCAGTCCTTAATGGGAAATCCGAGCACAGATGAAACAGGTTCTGTAAAGATATTACGTTTTCCATGTATAGTACATCTCAAAGTTCTCCCCCACCACTTTCAAATTTCACCAGCCACCACTGAGTTTGGATGGAAATATCTTGTAATAATGGCCAATATTCCAGAGTGAATCGTGAAGAGGTAACAGGAGACAGACAGCATCATATTGAAGTCTGCTCCCTTTTGGGGGTTCGTGCTTCCTGAGAGTTCACTGTTTTCCCTGCTTGATAACACCTTGGTGCAGCCTTGTTAATTATTGCAAAGCTCTTTAGCATGCAGAAGAGGGCCTTGCTGTGATTATGGACGATGATTCTTCATTTGAAGCAAATTATAGAAGCACATATTTTCATGCACGGGGGGTGCATACTAGTGTGTGTCTGTGTGGCATGTGTGTGCCTGCTTGCATGGCTGTGTGGGTTTGCGTGAGATAGATATCTAAAAAGGTATATTGGGTGGTATGCCTGCCTTCTCTTGTTTACCTATAAAAGTCAATACGGAGGCGCGCGCGGTGCAGGCCAAGATGGCCACCTGAACTCGGAGCTACACATTGCAACGGGAGCAACCGCTACGTTTTTTGCCGCTCCAGCACGATTTCTTCATGGAAACGGTGCGTTTTTGAAATCGGAAGTCCTCTTGAGTGGATTTCTTTAGGAAAAATGCCTGTTTTTACTCCTTTTGGATGTTAATTCCTACAACCCCTGCAGCAGCTATACGTCCGCCATTTTGTTTTTTCTAAGCATTGAATTCTTTGTATTTCTCCTCAAGCACGATGCCTTTTTTATTGCTTTGACCTCAACATTATGCTACCTCTATTATCCTGAGGTGTTTCTTTGCTCATTTGGGCTGGATGTGACTTTATTATTCCACAACAATATCCTTCACACCCCTATTCTCTACATTCGGGAATTTTCTGACTGGCTGTGAAGGTCTTTTGATGTTTTCTCTTACCTAGATGGAATTTCTCTCTTCCTTTGCCTTTTGGGCAGGACTAAGAAGCTGCTTTTTACTAACAAGAGATATGCTGCTCACGCTCCTGTCTCAGTCCCACCTCATACAACTGCTTCGTTTCACAATACAACTAAAATGGCGCAGCCGGGTTTCTCCAAAACGGCGATTTCGCCAACGCCTTCAATCAAAGCACAGACCGCATTCTCTATGAACAAGCGCCTCAAACAGGATTCTTCTTCTCCACCAAAGGCTAGCTCTCCAGTCGCTTTGGACATGGTTCTTGACAAAATTCGCTCTCTGCGCCCATTCATTGAGGAAACTAACTCTTGCTTACAAGTGTTGGACTCTAAATGGGCATCTATGGAATCCCGCATCATTACAGTGGAACAACATGTCAAAGTCTTACAGTCTTTACCTACTAAAGTGTCTGCCTTGGAGAGAGGTCCTTACACTGAAAAAAATCAGCAGCAGACCTTGAAAACAGGAACAGACGCAATAATCTTCGTTTATATGGTCTTCCCGAGGGATTGGAGGATAATGACCCTGTCAACTTCTTCAATAACTTTTTAATAAAGCTTCTCGACCTCCTTCCATCT
Organism: Lissotriton helveticus; assembly: GCF_964261635.1. Lineage (NCBI taxonomy): Eukaryota > Metazoa > Chordata > Amphibia > Caudata > Salamandridae > Lissotriton > Lissotriton helveticus. The sequence goes on along the minus strand of NC_136069.1, from coordinate 1,561,828 downwards.
ACAAACTTGAATATTCAGTGAGCACACAGGCTGGGTCCTCGCCTATCTTCGTCATCTGCTCCTTCAAAACCGCGAGGTGAATTCTTTCTATTTTTGCAATTTACTGATTTGTTGCTTGTCTTAAATGCAGCCGAACACAAAAAACAACTTGCTTGGTTAGGCTCTAAGCTTTTTATTTCACAGGATGTCTCCTCAGCAACATCCAAGCGACAGAAATAATTCCTTGATCTTCGTCCAGCCCTACCTACGCTCGGAGCACACTATGGACTATTTAATCCGTGTTTGTTCTAAGTTACATTCCAAAATACCACTTCTACTTTTGATGATCCATTTGATCTGAAGAAATGTATTCACCTGCACTCCAATACATCCATGGAAACTTCTGGTCCTTCTTCTTCCGCATCGTCTTCCAGGCCTTGAATCACTCCTTTTATTTTCTTGATACTATGCTTTGAATCGGTTTTACTTACCTTGTTTCTTTTTGCCGGTTCCTGTTAACATTTATCTTATCACCTGTTCCTATTTTTCATTTCCCTTTTAGCTTCTCCTATATTTCTGCAGGTGTTCCTTTTTGACATGTATTTGAGTTTGTTTCCTACTTATTCTCATGAATCACCATTGTGGTGCACCCTCCCTGGTTCGTGGTGTCATCTTCTCCTTCGTGTCGCCACTCCTCGTATTTTTCTTTTTACGTCGCCTCAAAAGGTACGTATTGCAGTCGTCTATCATTCTGTATTCATTTCTATCCCTGTTTTGTACTAACTGATGATACGTACTGTCTTTTTTCACTGTTCTTTCCTTCATCCTCTTTCTTCATCCTCCTTTTCCTCTTCTCCTTCTTTTTCCCCTTCCTCCTTTAACTCTCTTTTTTCCTTTTTCTCTCTTTTCTTTCTTGTTTCTTTTCTTTATCCTCTCATCTGCAACTCTCTCCTTTTTCCTTACTATTCTGCTCTCTTATAGCTCTTATAATTGCTAGTGGTTTTGCAATGGTTCCTCAATGTTTCACTGTTGTTGACGCCATTGGTCCATATTTACTGAATATTCTCAAAGGTCCATATTTACTGAATATTCTCAAATTTAAGACTGATTATTACATTGTATACTCAATGGTTAATTATTTTATTTCCTTCCAGTTAAATTCAGGCTTACTCCATGGAATATTAAGGGATTAGGTAACCCTCTTAAAAGACAACGAGTACTGTCTCTGATAGCTAAGTTAAAAAGTGACATTGCTTTACTCCAAAAATCTAATTTGTTCGATGCAGAAGCTTCTAAATTAAAGAAATGTTGTGTAGCAATGTATTCTCTCGTCCGGCTTTGGGTAAGAAATACAGTGTTTTAATTCTTTGTCATAAAAGTTTAATGTTTCAGTTGTTCATCAAGAAGCTGACTCAGATGGTCGCTGGGTTATTGTTAAATTACTTATAGATAAAATACCGTTAGTTTTCTTTAATGTGTATGGTCCAGTTTCTGTTGATAATACTTTCTGGATGCAAATGTCATTACTTTCGCTAGATGATGATTATATTATTTTTTGTGGTGACTGCAATCAAATTTATGACCCCATCCTAGATAGACATTTCCCAGTCAAAGTTGTAAATACTAAAATGCATTCACAATTCGCTTCTAACATACGTCGAAAATCCCTAGTCGATTTCTTGAGACTTTGTCATCCAGATCTTCGAGAATACAGCTATTTTTCACCCCTACACCAGTCACAATCTTGTATTGATTATCTCTTTCTAAGTAAATATTTTACTCAACAAGTTCTCCGTTCTGAGATAGGTTCTATTTTAATATCAGACCATGCCTCGGTTTTTGTCAATTTTGACTTAATACCTTTTGTCCCATGTGCTGGTAGATGGCGTTTTAATAACTCATTGCTTATGGATTCTAATTTCTCTAGCCAATTCAGCACTTTCGCTTCTGAATTTTTCACTATTATTACAACTCCGGAGTCCTTTCCCACTATGGTTTGGGATTCTTTTGAAAAAGAGTTGACTCAATTACTCGCTAAAATTAAAAAACTAGAATACGCTTATTATCCCTCTAACACTGAATCCTCTTTAAATGATCTTATTGCTGCTAAGATTACTTTTAATAAATTATCCACAGAGACTGCTTCTTCTTATCTCCTAAAGAGTAGTTTCCGTTACGGAGGTCAAAATAAAAGCTAAAGCTAAAGAGTCATATCTGGATGCATCTGACTACGGATAGCAAAGAGTATTCCTTTTTAAAAAAAGTATTTTAAATTGGATCTAAGTCTGAAGAGCGAAAATCTTCTAAATCAGCATTGTGTTCCTACACCCCGATTATCATTAAGAGACAATGCGATAAAGGAAACATTATACATTTTGAGGGTTGGATCAAATTCTAAAGAGAGAAGGTTATCCATATTAGAGCTTCACCCTTTTTTCCTCCTACATATCACAAAACAAATTTAAGGTTGGATCTAATAGGATCTCATTCACCAGTTAGTGATTCCGTATGGTTTTGATACCTCAAAACAGTAAAGCAATTTGTGGCTATTCCTGAAGAAGGCGTCGAGTACGCCGAAACGCGCGTCAATAGAGTTTATACATTTTGACATTAGTTTTTTATATATGTATTCCTTCTCTTGATTTTTAAACAAATGAAATGTTATGAGTCTTCTTGATTTACGCTAGGTATTGTTTTGTTACACAATTTTGAATTGATTTATTTTTATAAATCATTAAAATGAATGTTTTTTTTTTAAATTATCTTTCTTGGTTTCATTAATTTACTCTCCCTTGCATATTTGTGTTTGTTAAGATAGCCTAGGAATTTTTCTTTACTTCATTCTCCCTAAAACAAGCCTTCCGCTGGCTCTCTTCTGATATCTCTACATATTCCCCGGTTTGGTTATCCATTGAAAAATCTCTCACTTCCCTTTTGACCTTCAAGAGTCTCTTGCATTCACTACTAATACCTCCTCTTCTGTTATCTCTCATACTCGTAAACTTTTAACTCCTCTCCTACCGTCTTCTTATCCTTCCTTCACTTCGCTATCTCAACAACACATTTGGCATAATAAATTACTACGTATCAAAAATCACAATTTTTACTGGAGATCCAAGGGTTTCATATGGATTTCTCAACTCCTGCTTAACAATAAACCTTTATCTTTTGCTGATCTCGAGTCTAAATTTTCTCTTCCTAATTCTTTCACAAAACAATATGATCTTTTGCGTCCCTCTCTTCAGCAATATCTTCTAAAACTCCCATCTCTCCCTAATATTCCTATAACATGTTCTACAATATTTCCCTTATTAGATACTTCCCCTTCTGCATCTTCTATTTACAAGTTCTTACTATTGCCTTCAGAACGGCTTAAATGAAAGACTGAATTGGCATGGGAAAGGGATTTTTCACAATGCTGGCCTGCTTCTATGTGGGATAAATTATGGTTAAAGATTCACAAAACTTAGAGGGAGGCTTATACTACCCAGACTCTTTATTTTGTTTATTAATGAATACTATACTCCCCAGTAACACTAGCTTCATTCTCTCCTAATACTCCATCTGTTTGCTGGTCCTGTCCCTGCCCAAATGCATTCAATGCTGACACATGCTATTTGACTGTCCTAATATGTATACATTCTGTCAATCAATTTGGTCTCAAATTAACAAGATTTTTAAAGTTAATATTCCCTTTTCCCTACCTAATATTTTCTTAGGTACTCTGTCACCTTATTGGCCTCAATCCCCATCAAATTTAAAGTTGTTAGATTTATTATTACCTATAGCCTTACATTTAATAACTTCAAACTGGAAACATACAGATAAAATTACTTTCAGAGCCTGGTGGAACTCCATATATTTCCCTCACAGACTCAATACCAATTATGTCACCCCTATTTCTCTAGCAATTAAAATAGATTTGCTGTGGCTCCCACTCACTACATATTTATCTAGGTCCGCTTCTTCAAATATTTCTAATGCTACTGTTGTGAATACACCAGATGATGCCCGTATACCGCCATGATCATACCTTGTTGTCTTTTTCTTAAAAATGTTCAGATGTTACTGTGTTTTACGCCAATGTAATTATATAACCATATCTTTTTATTGAAAATTTACTTGCATACAATGTTGGATATTTTAGTTCGTTTCTCCTTAATCTTTCTATTGTAATGACTATATTATTTCTCCCCTCCCAACTTTTCTTCTTTTCATCTTTTACCTTCTTGCATAAAATGTTTATTGTATCCTTTGCATTTCCTATCCCATAATATGATATTAATTGTTAACTATGAGCTATTTTGCTTAACAAACTGTTGTTTTTTTTCCTCTGGTTTTCAATAAACTCAAACTTACAAAAAAAGTCAATACAACAATTTAAACATAAATGTGAAAGGCACGTAAAAATACACTCTAAATCTAAAAAAAAAAGCAAATATTACCACTAAATTATTTGCATAAAAGAGGCTGCATTTCATGAGCAAAGTACTTACTAGTATATGTTTGAGGTTTGTAAGGATATTTCCTTAAACTGCTTAAACTGTATATGTCATCGGGTTATAACATAAAATGCCTGATGAAGAAGTGCTCTTCCTCTAACGCAATCGCTTCGGCACCAATCTCCTTCTTTTACCCTTCACAAACACAACTGGCTCCAGGCACTCCTCTTACACTTAATATGAGATGCAGAGATCATAAAATGTTTACAGCTAAAGCATGAATGGCACACAATTCTCGCATTTGCAAGAGTGTGCGCTATTGACATTGTAAATGTCAAAGCCTTTTATTGATATGTTTAGAAAACCTGCAAGCTCTGTTTACGCACCGCTTGAAGGTTTTTCAAACACATAAATAAAAGATATTGTCATTTCATAATGCTAAGAGCACACTCTCTCGCAAATGCAAGACCTATTGCATTGCACATGCTTGTTTGACTTTGAGTCCAGCTCTGAACTGGGGTAATGAATTGTCTACAAAGGCTGCCAGTGCTGGTAAACTCATGCTCTTTGGAGAAGCAGACAGATCTTTCTCAATGGTGAAACAAATCTTCAGGTTTGTTCAACCCCACTAGATGAGGGGGTCTTCACACCCAACCGACCCAGTGAGGACAGAACCCACGCGCATCTCAACATTACCAACTTGCATCTAGGGCAAGTAGCATTGGGATATATTTAATAATTTAATGTCTCTGGAATCGAATTAAAAAACATAAAAGCATTAGTCCAATAATAACTAATAAATTCAATTATACTCACTCGGTGCCCTTGGGTTTTCTTTTAGCTTGAAATCAATATCCCCTAAAAATAGAAAAGACAAATGTTAACTCACTATATGAACCGGTTTCTCCTAAAGTGTGTATCTGAATCCAGACTGGCGGTCGCTAGCAGCATTGTGTCAAATCAAAACAGGCGAAATTACAATCAAATCAAACCTGGGTTTTCCAAAGTTCAACCAACATTTTAAGTTATTGGTCGGTTTTGACTCGAGGTTATTTTAAGTAGCAGCTGCGGCATGTTCTCAGTAGTTGTCAGTAGTTTGTTGAAAGCCTCCAGGTCGGAGGCTGGGATGTAGCTAGCAGTAGGAGCCCAACCTGCCATCCTCAAAGAACTGCATAATTTATACACAGGTATAGGACCGCTGTCATCGGAATACCCCAATCTGCCAGTGAATTCTCATGCAGATACATTTACCGTTACTATGAGATTCAGTTCACCGCTTCCAGACCGTTTGTGCGTTTCATTTCTTGAAAGAATTTCTCTATGTTCATTCGCACCTTCAAGGAGCATTAAGTCCGGACTTTGATGGGCAGAGTTCAGATCCCATCCCACCCATCCTGAGGAAGGCTCGCCAAGGAATCACTGAGCCGAAGAACGTCAGTGCAACTTTAATCACATCTCATATACCAAGGGCATTAAAAGAAGAGAGCACTCTTGTCTCCCTGTCATTTGTACAAACACTCTCTCCTCATAATCAGTAATAACTTACTTAACTCTACACCATAAAACTGAAACATCACTAAAACAGCAATCACAAAAACATCAATAAAATTCATAATTAAAAAAAGGCTTTGCTGAAATGAAGACATGATTTACAATACAATCTCCCACAAAAAGTTCAAAAACTTCAATATGTATCTAATTCAATCAAAGTAATGAGGAATGCCTTTGCTTCTCTATTCATACTTCATGTTCCAGCTCCTAAGACGCCAAGTGAGGTGGACTGCAGGTCTGGCCACAGCACAGACATCTGAGCTCTGTAGCTGGTCACGTGGGTCTCTTGAAGGTGCTCTGTGGTAGTCAGCTGGGTCTCTTGAAGGTGCGCTGTGGTGGTCACCTGGGTCTCTTATAGGTGCTCTGTGGTGGTCACCTGAGTCTCTTGAGGGAGGTGCTCTGTGCGGTCACATTGGTCTCTTGAAGGTGCTATGAGGGGTCACCTGGGTCTCTTGAGGGAGGTGCTCTGTGCGGTCACCCTAGTCTCTTGAAGGTGCTCTGTGGTGGTCCCCTGGGTCTCTTGAAGGTGCTCTGTGGTGGTCACCTGGGTCCCTTGAAGGTACCCTGTGGTGGTCACCTTGGTCTCTTGAAGGTGCTCTGTGGTGGTCACCTGGGTCTCTTGAAGGTGCTCTGTGGTGGTCACCTTGGTCTCTTGAGGGTGCTCTGTGGTGGTCACCTAGGTCTCTTGAAGGTGCTCTGTGGTCACCTGGTTCTCTTGACGAAGGTGCTCTGTGGTGGTCTCCTGGGTCTCTTGAAGGGGCCCTGTGGTGGTCACCTGGGTCTCTTGAAGGTGGTCTGTGGTGGTCTCCTGGGTCTCTTGAGGAAGGTGCTCTGTGGTGGTCACCTGGGTCTCTTGAAGGTACTCTGTGGTGGTCACCTGGGTCTCTTGAAGGTGCTCTGTGGTGGTCACCTGGGTCTCTTGAAGGTGCTCTGTGGTGGTCACCTGGGTCTCTTGAAGGTGCTCTGTGGTGGTCACCTGGCTCTCTTGAAGGTGCTCTGTGGTGGTCACCTGGGTCTCTTGAAGGTGCTCTGTGGTGGTCACCTGGGTCTCTTGAAGGTGCTCTGTGGTGGTCACCTGGGTCTCTTGAAGGTGCTCTGTGGTGGTCACCTGGGTCTCTTGAGGAAGGTGCCCTTTGGTGGTCTCCTGGGTCTCTTGAGGAAGGTGCCCTTTGGTGGTCTCCTGGGTCTCTTGAAAGTGCTCTGTGGTGGTCACCTGGGTCTCTTGAGGGAGGTGCTCTGGGCGGCCACCTGGGTCTCTTGAAGGTGCTCTGTGGTGGTCCCCTGGGTCTCTTGAAGAAGGTGCTCTGTGGTGGTCACCTGGGTCTCTTGAAGAAGGTGTTCTGTGGTGGTCACCTGGGTCTCGTGAAGGTGCCCTGTGGTGGTCACCTGGGTCTCTTGAAGGTGCTCTGTGGTGGTCCCCTGGTTCTCTTGAAGGTGCTCTGTGGTGGTCCCCTGGGTCTCTTGAAGGTGCTCTGTGGTGGTCACATGGGTCTCTTGAAGAAGGTGCTCAGTGGTGGTCTCCTGGGTCTCTTGAAGGTGATCTGAGGTGGTCACCTACGTCTCTTGAAGGTGCTCTGTTGTGGTCACCTGGGTCTCTTGAAGGTGCTCTGTGGTCACCTGGGTCTCTTGAAGGTGCTCTGTGGTGGTCACCTGGGTCTCTTAAAGGTGCTATGTGGTGGTCACCTTGGTCTCTTGAGGGTGCTCTGTGGTGGTCACCTGGGTCTCTTGAAGGTGCTCTGTGGTCACCTGGGTCTCTTGAAGAAGGTGCTCTGTGGTGGTCACCTGGGTCTCTTGAAGGTGTTCTGTGGTGGTCACCTGGGTCTCGTGAAGGTGCCCTGTGGTGGTCACCTTGGTCTCTTGAAGGTGCTCTGTGGTGGTCACCTGGGTCTCTTGAAGGTGCTCTGTGGTGGTTACCTGGGTCTCTTGAAGGTGCTCTGTGGTCACCTGGGTCTCTTGAAGAAGGTGCTCTGTGGTGGTCACCTGGGTCTCTTGAAGGTGTTCTGTGGTGGTCACCTGGGTCTCGTGAAGGTGCCCTGTGGTGGTCACCTTGGTCTCTTGAAGGTGCTCTGTGGTGGTCACCTGGGTCTCTTGAAGGTGCTCTGTAGTGGTCACCTGGGTCTCTTGAAGGTGCTCTGTGGTGGTCCCCTGGTTCTCTTGAAGGTGCTCTGTGGTGGTCCCCTGGGTCTCTTGAAGGTGCTCTGTGGTGGTCACATGGGTCTCTTGAAGAAGGTGCTCAGTGGTGGTCTCCTGGGTCTCTTGAAGGTGATCTGAGATGGTCACCTACGTCTCTTGAAGGTGCTCTGTTGTGGTCACCTGGGTCTCTTGAAGGTGCTCTGTGGTCACCTGGGTCTCTTGAAGGTGCTCTGTGGTGGTCACCTGGGTCTCTTGAAGGTGCTATGTGGTGGTCACCTTGGTCTCTTGAGGGTGCTCTGTGGTGGTCACCTGGGTCTCTTGAAGGTGCTCTGTGGTCACCTGGGTCTCTTGAAGAAGGTGCTCTGTGGTGGTCACCTGGGTCTCTTGAAGGTGTTCTGTGGTGGTCACCTGGGTCTCGTGAAGGTGCCCTGTGGTGGTCACCTTGGTCTCTTGAAGGTGCTCTGTGGTGGTCACCTGGGTCTCTTGAAGGTGCTCTGTGGTCACCTGGGTCTCTTGAAGAAGGTGCTCTGTGGTGGTCACCTGGGTCTCTTGAAGGTGCTCTGTGGTGGTCACCTTGGCCTCTTGAAGGTGCTCTGGGGTGGTCACCTGGTTCTCTTGAAGGTGCTCTGTGGGGGTCACCTGGGTCTCTTGAAGGTGCTCTGTGGTGGTCAACTGGGTCTCTTGAAGGTGCTCTGTGGTGGTCACCTTGGTCTCTTGAAGGTGCCCTGTAGCTGGTCATCCAGGTCTCTTGAAGGTGCTCTGTGGTGGTCACATGGGTCTCTTGAGGAAGGTGCCCTTTGGTGGTCTCCTGGGTCTCTTGAGGAAGGTGCTCTGTGGTGGTCACCTGGGTCTCTTGAAGGTGCTCTGTGGTGATAACCTTGGTATCTTGAAGGTGCTCTGTGGTGGTCACCCGGGTCTCTTGAAGGTGTTCTGTGGTGGTCAACTGGGTCTCTTGAAGGTGCTCTGTGGTGGTCACCATGGTCTGTTGAAGGTGCTCTGTGGTGGTCACCTGGGTCTCTTGAAGGTGGTCTGTGGTGGTCACCTGGGTCTCTTGAAGGTGCTCTGTGGTCACCTGGGTCTCTTGAAGAAGGTGCTCTGTGGTGGTCACCTGGGTCTCTTGAAGGTGTTCTGTGGTGGTCACCTGGGTCTCGTGAAGGTGCCCTGTGGTGGTCACCTTGGTCTCTTGAAGGTGCTCTGTGGTGGTCACCTGGGTCTCTTGAAGGTGCTCTGTGGTCACCTGGGTCTCTTGAAGAAGGTGCTCTGTGGTGGTCACCTGGGTCTCTTGAAGGTGCTCTGTGGTGGTCACCTTGGCCTCTTGAAGGTGCTCTGGGGTAGTCACCTGGTTCTCTTGAAGGTGCTCTGTGGGGGTCACCTGGGTCTCTTGAAGGTGCTCTGTGGTGGTCAACTGGGTCTCTTGAAGGTGCTCTGTGGTGGTCACCTTGGTCTCTTGAAGGTGCCCTGTAGCTGGTCATCCAGGTCTCTTGAAGGTGCTCTGTGGTGGTCACATGGGTCTCTTGAGGAAGGTGCCCTTTGGTGGTCTCCTGGGTCTCTTGAGGAAGGTGCTCTGTGGTGGTCACCTGGGTCTCTTGAAGGTGCTCTGTGGTGATAACCTTGGTATCTTGAAGGTGCTCTGTGGTGGTCACCCGGGTCTCTTGAAAGTGTTCTGTGGTGGTCAACTGGGTCTCTTGAAGGTGCTCTGTGGTGGTCACCCTGGTCTGTTGAAGGTGCTCTGTGGTGGTCACCTGGGTCTCTTGAAGGTGGTCTGTGGTGGTCACGTTGATCTCTTGAAGGTGCTCTGTGGTGGTCACCTGGGTCTCTTGAAGGTGCTGTGGTCACCTGGGTCTCTTGAAGGTGCTCTGTGGTGGTCACCTGGGTTTCTTGAAGGAGCTCTGTGGTCACCTGGGTCTCTTGAAGGTGCTCTGTGGTGGTCTCCTGGGTCTCTTGAAGGTGCTCTGAGGTGGTCACCTGGGTCTCTTGAAGGTGCTCTCTGGTGTCACCTTGGTCTCTTGAGGAAGGTGCTCTGTGGTGGCCACCTGGGTCTCTTGACGGTGCTCTGTGGTGGTCACCTGGGTCTCTTGAAGGTGCTCTGTGGTCACCTGGGTCTCTTGAGGAAGGTGCACTGCGGTGGTCACCTTGGCCTCTTGAAGGTGCTCTGGGGGGTCACCTGGTTCTCTTGAAGATGCTCTGTAGTGGTCACCTGGTTCTCTTGAAGGTGCTCTGTGGTGGTCACCTTGGTCTCTTGAAGATGCTCTGTGGTGGTCACCTGGGTCTCTTGAAGGTGCTCTGTGGTGGTCACCTGGGTCTCTTGAAAGTGCTCTGTGGTGGTCACCTGGGTCTCTTGAAGGTGCTCTGTGGTGGTCACCTGGATATCTTGAAGGTGCTCTGTAGCTGGTCAACCTGGGTCTCTTGAATGTGCTCTCTGGTCACCTGGGTCTCTTGAAGTTGCTCTGGAGTGGTCACCTGGGTCTCTTGAGGGAGGTGCTCTGTGGTGGTCACCTGGGTCTCTTGAAGGTGCTCTGTGGTCACCTGGGTCTCTTGAAGAAGGTGCTCTGTGGTGGTCTCCTGGGTCTCTTGAAGGTGCTCTGTGGTGGTCACCTGGGTCTCTTGAAGGTGCTCTGTGGTAACCTGGGTCTCTTGAAGGTGCTCTTTGGTCACCTGGGTCTCTTGAAGGTGCTCTGTGGTCACCTGGGTCTCTTGAAGAAGGTGCTCTGTGGTGGTCTCCTGGGTCTCTTGAAGGTGCTCTGTGGTGGTCACCTGGGTCTCTTGAAGGTGCTCTGTGGTCACCTGGGTCTCTTGAAGGTGCTCTGTGGTCACCTGGGTCTCTTGAAGGTGCTCTGTGGTCACCTGGGTCTCTTGAAGAAGGTGCTCTGTGGTGGTCTCCTGGGTCTCTTGAGGGAGGTGCTCTGTGGTGGTCACCTGGGTCTCTTGAAGGTGCTCTGTGGTCACCTGGGTCTCTTGAAGGTGCTCTGTGGTCACCTGGGTCTCTTGAAGAAGGTGCTCTGTGGTGGTCACCTGGGTTTCTTGAAGGTGCTCTGTGGTGGTCACCTGGGTCTCTTGAAGGTGCTCTGTGGTCACCTGGGTCTCTTGAAGAAGGTGCAGTGTGGTGGTCTCCTGGCTCTCTTGAAGGTGCTCTGTGGTGGTCACCTGGGTCTCGTGAAGGTGCCCTGTGGTGGTCACCTGGGTCTCTTGAAGGTGCTCTGTGGTGGTCACCTGGGTCTCTTGAAGGTACTCTATGGGGCTCACCTAGGTCTCTTGAAGGTGCCCTGTGGTGGTCACCTGGCTCTCTTGAAGGTGCTCTGTGGTGGACACCTGGGTCTATTGAAGGTGTTCTGTGGTGGTCACCTGGCTCTCTTGAAGGTGCTCTGTGGTGGACACCTGGGTCTATTGAAGGTGTTCTGTGGTGGTCATGTGGGTCTCTTGAAGGTGCCCTGTGGTGGTCACCTGGGTCTCTTGAAGGTGCTCTGTGGTGGTCACATGGGTCTCTTGAAGGTGCTCTATGGGGGTCACCTAGGTCTCTTGAAGGTGCTCTGTGGTGGTCACCTGGGTCTCTTGAAGGTGCTCTATGGGGGTCACCTAGGTCTCTTGAAGGTGCCCTGTGGTGGTCACCTGGTTCTCTTGAAGGTGCTCTGTGGTGGTCACCTGGTTCTCTTGAAGGTGCCCTGTGGTGGTCACCCGGGTCTCTTGAAGGTGCTCTATGGTGGTCTCCTGGGTCTCTTGAAGGTGCCCTGTGGTTGTCACCTTGGTCTCTTGAAGGTGCTCTGTGGTGGTTACCTGGGTCTCTTGAAGGTGCTCTGTGGTGGTTACCTGGGTCTCTTGAGGAAGGTGCTCTGTGGTGGTCCCCTTGGTCTCTTGAAGGTGCTCTGTGGTGGTCACCTCGGTCTCTTAAAGGTGCTCTGTGGTGGTCACCTGGGTCTCTTGAAGGTGCCCTGTGGTGGTCACCTGGGTCTCTTGAATGCTGAGCTCTGTAGCTGGTCACCTGGGTCTCTTTAGGACGGTGGTCTGTGGTGGTCCAAAATACACACTCGCCACAGAGAGGTATCAGACTCCTTCTCTAGACAGAAAGACCAAACCAATAAAGAAAATATCTCTTTTCTTTATATATGACTCTCACCCACTCCATTAGTGGCATGTCTCATTATAATGTTCCCCCCAGTCCATATAAGCCAAATAGCCGGGCTCAACCATATATCAGGGAGCACTTAAATATAGCCTACTAGGGATTTGAAAGATAAAAGTACCCCACTTTTACCATAGGTATCCCTTTATTCACGATCAAGGTGGGTATGGGTTAAAAAACACATTAGGGGGATTACTAAGTGTTAGATTTGGGGGTCTCTAGTTGGCACAGGTAGGTACTTGTGACAAATAGGGACCCTCGCTTCTAGTCAGGATAAGGGGATTACACTCCTAAAATAACCCCTGCTCACCCCCTTGGTAGCTTGGCACGAGCAGCAAGGCTTTATCTCAGAGGCGTTGTAAGTTAAGCATTTGTGACCACATACAGTAATCCAGTGACAACACTACAAATGGACACCACACAGGTTTTATATCCAAAAATAAGTATACTTTATATAGAGTTACCACAAGACCATAAACGACAAAAATACACAATTCTATTACTTTAAGATGGTAGATTTAAGCTTAGTTCAGTTCTTAGATGCGACACTTTGCGTCAAAGTACCTTAGGTTGCGTTGCGCTTCCACGACAAGAAATGTCGCAGCGATGGGAATGCGGAAAAGTTCAGGTGCAAAGAAATGAAGACGTGAAGATCTTCCAAATGTGGTATGCTTCTCGGGGATGCGAGAAGTTCTCGGTTCGATACATGGACTGCAGCGGCGACACCCTTAAGATGCGACGGCAACAGCTCCAGCGGCGACGTTCTTCTCCCACGATGCGTGAAGCTTCCGCACGATGCGACAACTGCAGTGGTGACATCCAAGACTCGACGGCAGCAGCTCCAACGGCGGCGCGCTTCTCGGGGATGCAAGGTGCTCTTCTTCGATGCGGTGCAGTGCGACAGTTTCAGCGGCAACACCCTCCTTCGGAGTTGCAACGGCAGGCACAGCGATGGCGACACGCTCCGACCTCGTTGCGAGATTATTCTCCTGATGCGGTGCAGTGCGACGACTACAGCGGCGACACCCTCCTTCGGAGTTGCAACGGCAGCAGCAGCGACGGCGACACTCCTCTTCTCGTTGAGTTGCCCTTCCAGCTCTTTGCGACACGCAGTCCCTCTGGGGAGCTGGGGGTTGAAGTCTGTTGTCCCTGAGACTTCAGCAGGAGCCAAGCTCTTTCCCAAGCCCTTGGAGATCCTTCACAAGTTGAAAGCAAAGTACACAAAGTTCCTTTCTCCTTCCTTTGGCAGTAAGGCAACCACTGCAGGCCAATCCCCCCAAGCAGCACTTCAGCTTGGGAATAGTCTCTCCTCCGTTTCTTCAGGTTCCTCTCCTCAGTAAAGGTTTCGTCTTTTAATCCAAAAGTGATCTAACTTCATGGGATCAGAGTCCCAATATTTATACCCCAAACTCCTTTGTTATCTGAGGGAAGAGGGGCCTGTGCCTAATCCAAACCAGTTCCTGAGCACTTTGTTTACCAGACTTCTCCTTTCCTTTCACAGTGCAGGGCATGCACATCAGATGCCCGACAGGAGGTGGAACCAGCATTGTGGAAGGCAAGTACAGACCTGGAACACTTTGTTGACAGGACTCCTTATCTTCTTACACTGTGCAGGTGCAGAGACATCAAACACACCACAGGGGGTGGAGCCAGCACTGTGGGGGGCGGACACAGTCCTATTCTGGTCCCTGGTGCAACTTCTCCCTCCCATCTAGATGCAGATCTCTCTATTCACCACTGGACTGACTCATTCTGTCTCCTGGAATCCCCCAGCCCTGTCACTCAAACTCCAGACAAAGAAATACACAACCTAGCAGAGGCAGGCTTGAAAGGTTAGGCAAGCAAATACCTACTTTCTAAAAGTGATATTTGCAAACACAGAATATTAAAACAAGCTTCACTAAAATATGTATTTTATTATTCTGAGTTCAGGCATACTAAACTCGAATGTCTACCATGTTCTCTGAGTCTGTTAGGATTATAAAATGTAACAATTCTAACAGCCTATATTGGCCTATGGTAAACAGATAGCCTTGCAATAGTGAAAAACGAAAATGGCTGTAATTCACTATTAGGACATGCCACACACACCAGGGCTTGTCCTACCTTATACTTACAATGCACCCTGCCCTTGGGCCTGCTATAGGGGTGACTGATATGCAGAAAAGGTAAGGTTTAGGGACTGTCAAGTGGGTGCACTTGCCCAGTCAACACGACAGTACCACACTGCACACAGGCTCTGCAATGGCAGACCGTAGACACATTTTACAAGGATGCTTCTGTGGGTGGCACAACCAGTGCTGCAGGCCCACCAACAGCATTTGGATTTACACGCCCTGGCCACACTTAGTGCACTAGACTAGGGTCTGACAAGTAAACTAAATAGCCAAACATGGAACCACTGATTAATACATCAATTTACAATAGGGAGAGCATATGCACTTTATCACTGATCAGCAGTGGTAAAGTGCCCAGAGTCATAAAATAGCCAACAACAGGTCAGAAAAAATATAGGAGGAAGACAAAAAGTTCAGGGATGACCCTGCAAAAAGGGCCAAGTCCAACACCAAGATACTATGATCCTAAACCCCTCACTTAAGTCATCGACATGTTTCAGCCCTTATCTTTGGCCAATAAGGCCCTGAGCTTTCATCAGAACGTAATATGGAATGTTAGACTCGGAGACAACGTACTGTCAATCTAAGTTGTCACACGGAATCCTAATCGATCGCATGCAAGGAGTGTCTAAACTCAACCTACTCCTGAGTAGTACAGGTCTGCGATATTTGCAAAAGACATATATCAGATAACATTTTGTATGACTTCTCTTGTGGGTCTCTTGTTTTCTTCAAAATTGCTAGAGGAAGGAAACAATGTGTTTCCAGAACCCAAACTGTGGGCTGTGGCGCAAACTCATACAAATGTGCAAATTTATGCATGCATCATTGACAACACTGTGCATTATCATGCTCCATCACCTGCAACGCATCACACACAAATTGTGGGGAACAAATGTATCTCACCCATGAAAATGCATCACTCGAACAATCTATACTGGTGTAGTTAAACATGTGCTATCACAGCACTCCAGGTAAAGAAGAACACATGTAGCAAAGTGGGTTTCTGTTGCAGTAACCGCCACACTTTTTGCCCGACACTTGATGCACTTTGAATTGATGTGCCCTGGATCCCTGACAATCAGTTTCCCAGGGCCCGTGTTCTTTACCAAAACTGTACCTTTGTACCCAGAATTTGCACCGCTCTGGACACATGTAAGTCCCTTGTAAAAGGTACCAGGGGGTACCAAGGACACTGTGCCCAGGGAAGGCCTCTTAGGGCTGCAGCACATATTGTGCCATCCTTAGGGACTCTGCACTCTAACACCCACACACTGCCATTAGAGGCTGCATGCTTTCATGCAGAGAAAAGTGAAGAGTTGACATGGCACACATCCTTGTGTGCCATGCCTGCAACCCACTGCCTGGGCCTAGGCAATTCACCCCTCTAGCAGGATGTGCTAGCCCCCATGTGAGGGCAAAGTTGCATGAGTACGGTACCCCTAAAGTGTCCAAGTCCATTCTAAGACATTGTAAGTGCAGTAAAGCCATAATGAGTATATGGCCTGCAAGTTGGTCATTACAAACTCCAGAGCACCATAATGGCTTTGTCTAAAACATGGCAAGTTTGGTAGCAAACCTTTCAGCATATTAAACCCACACTGATGCCACTGTGGGATTTAATGTAAAATGCACTCACAGGTCATCTTAGAGATGCCCCCTGAAAAACAATCATCCCTGGTGTGGTTCCTGAATGGTTGCCCGCTATTTGGTACCACCAGACAGGTTTTTGGACCCCTGGGTTGAGGGTCCCCGCTCTCTGGGCCAAAAAACAAAGCCCATCCAGGCCTTTTGATGCCCCCACAACTGGGTCCCACAGGAGCTGCCCCCCACTTTTGGTGGGAGAATCAGGGGAAAACAGAGTTAGGAACAAAAGGGTGCCCACCTTTGCCAACCATACTCATCAGGTGGGGAGGAGAAGTGAAGCACACATCTCAGTCACTTCCATCTTGAAGATGAGGGGACACAGCCAATTAGAGCGAGGCTCATGCCACCCTTCCACTGGATGGTGGCATAATAAGGGGTGTACCCACCACAGGGGAGGGACCCATTGGTCCCGACTTGCACACCCCAGTAACGCCCCTACATTTAGTGTTTAGGAGGACCCTGAACCTTGCTTCCCTAGATTCCTGCAACCTACAAAGTAGGACAGAAGAAGTCACACAGCAGATGATTCTGTAGAGAAGTACTGACTTGGCCCCATCCCCACCAGCCTGTTTGCAGTTTCTAGAGATCCTGCACCAAAAGCCAACTTGTCCTGCAACCAGCAACCTCCAGAACCACTGGGAGGACTGACTGCAGATGTCCTGTGTCTCTTTGAGGTCCCCCAGCGTTCCAGAGTCTGAGTCCACCGAGGGTGACTGCTCCAGGACACCCTGACATCGTCTGCAGCCTCTCCAGGGAGACCCCCCCTACAGCGAGTAAGCAAAAGACACACAGTTGATGGACGGAATAGAACAAATCAAACCATACACCCCCAGTCAAGAGATCTGGGTTAAATCCATCATTCTTTTGTTCACCATGCCACACCAGTTTAGACCTGGCCATATGCAAATCAGTCTTGACCCTGTGCCTCATGGGAAAAGTCCAACCCAAACTGCCAAGCCAGATCCTCCCTGGACCGGAAACAAGCAAGCTAGGACCAGTTTCAGGATTTCCCCCCCCCGCTCCACCCCTCTTCAGCCAGGATAGCTTGAATCCAGTGGCACAGTGAGCCCGGGACCCACGTCTGGGCATACCCGGCGCACTTAGGGCAAGAAAGCAAAAGAGACACGGGATGGACGGAATGCTGAACAAATCAAAACATTCACCCCAGTCAAGAGATCTGGGTTAAATCCATCATTCTTTTGCTAACCATGGCACCCCAGTTTAGACCTGGTCATATGCAAATCAGTCTTGACACTGTGCCTCATGGGAACAGTCCAGCCTGAACTGCCAAGCCAGGTCCTCCCTGGACTGGAAACAAGAATCCTAGGACCGGTTTTGGGGTTTCACCTCTCTTCAGCCAGGTTAGCTTGAATCCAGTGGCACAGTGAGCCCACGACCCACGTCTGGGCATACCCGGTGCACTTAGGGCGAGAAAGCAAAAGACACACAGCATTCCGTCCATCATTTTTGTTTGTCTAGCACTTTTCGCCCTATGTGCAATGTTAAAATTAGAGCAATATGTTTTTTACCCCAGTTTTGTTTGATTATCCTAATGTTTCAAAAATAAATTGTTATATTTTTATTTTCAGCACCTGGAAAAGCCGATAACCATTGCCTAATTTCTGGGCGAAGAACAAGAGGCTCCAACCTCCTTTGCTGCTCTTTCACCCCGGCTACAACCAAGCAAGCACCAGTGTTAAAGGTAAGGAAACTGATGCTATATTTTGTTAGATTGGAGTTAGGGCTAAGCACGTAGTCACTCTACATTGTGGTTGGGATGGGTGCATATTTTGAACATTGTACCCTCAGTGGATGGATTTACTAATAGCCTTAGCCCTTTGCTTTGGGCAATAACGGTTGTTAAAAGCACTATCTATCCCTTGCCTTGTTAAAGGCCCTCAAGCAGTGTCTGTTTAAGTGCCTTCAGCAACCAGTATGGCACACAGAGGCAGTAGGCAGTAAGGCTGTATTTTTAGCAGTCATGTTGTGCAAAGGGGAGCTGTTGGAGATATATTGCGATAATGCACAAGATATATATGTATTTATACTAAAATTTGATATCATTGCACCAAACCTTATACGTTTAGATTATTGACAGGTTTCTTTAATATTGGTAAGGCCATCATCGGCATTAATACAGTAGAACAGCTAATTGCAAGGCCGTTCTTTGAACAGACACTAGAAGAGAAACTAAATATAAAGCAATTTGGACCCGATCGGCCTGACCTAAAACTACAACAAATTTCCCAGGACAGAGGAAAAACTTACAAAGGCACATTCTCAAACACCTGGTACACAAAAGCTGATTGGCTCACAGGGTGCGTGTCAAAAAATTCTCTGTTCTGCTTCCCTTGCTTGCTGTTTGGTGGTGACACGTCTTGGACAAAACAAGGAGTAATAGACTTGAAGCATTTGTCTGACTAAATAAAGAAACAAGCACACACAAGAAACCATATGGAAAACCTGACGAGAGTGAGAATGTTGGGAGACCCACCGATTGAGCACCCCATAAACAATGCATACCGCAAAACAATACACATTGAAGCAGTTGATAGGAATCGACACATACTATAAAAAAAAATTGATTGCATTTGTTTCGGTGGTGCTTTCGAACTGGCATTGCGAGGCCATGATGAATCTAAAAGTTCCTAAAATTCTGGCCTTGTGGATTTAATAGCAAGCATAGACAAGGAAATGGAAACACATTCAGCAAGTGTTACAGTCTTTAAGGGCACCTCTAAAACGATACAAAATGAACTCCTTGAGAGTATGCTAGAAATTATGAGAGGCCATTTTGTCCAAGAGGTGCAAAACACAGACTTTGTGGCTATTCAAGCTGATGACATCACTGCTGTGGCCACAAAAACACAGTCTGTATTAGTGTTTCGGTACCTTGACAATGACAATAAAGTTGTGGAGAGATTCTATGGTTTCACACATTTAAGAGACTCTAGTGCAGAAACCATTACTTCAGCTATACTGCGTGAACTGAACTTAATTTTTCCAGAGCTGCCTAAAAAAAAAAAAGTAGCGCACAAAGCTATGATGGTGCGTCCGAAATGAGTGGAAGCCTTGGTGCAGTACAGAAGAGAATCAGAGATGTGTACCCTAATGCTCATTATGTGCACTGTTACGCCCACCAACTTAATCTTATTGTGCAACAGGCAGTATCAAAGATTTCTGACAAATGAATTTTCTTTCAGGATGTAGGAGGCATGGCAGCATTCGTCTCATGTTCCCCCAAAAGAACGGAAGCACTTCAGGAGATTGTGGACAAAAGGCTTCCAAGGGGATCCTCAACTCGTTGGAACTTTAACATACGTACAGTCAATCTAATCTATAAACATAGGGAGGCCCTTGAGAAATGTTTTGACGCCATAGATGCCAATAAAGACTTTGATTACAAAAGTCAGAATGTAGCCCGTGGCTTTGCTAGAACACTACAAGACAGAGTTTCAGTTCTTTCTGTTATTATTTCATGACATAATATTTTATGTCGACATATCATACAACCAGTTACAAGCACGAGCCACAGATACTGTCTCTTTGCAAAGAGATACCAGTATGTTTGTCACCAACATGAGCAAAGTGAGAGATGGGGTTGACAATTTAGACAGCAAACTGCCAGAGGATTCTACTTTTTCAAACCGCAGGAAAAACATCAGCAGTCTGGTCCGAATTGCAAAGGAGGTATGTGACATTATAATTGTTCGTGCACAAGAACGTTTTTCTTTCACAAAAAATTTGATAAGTGCTACATTATTGCAAAGTGAACTCTTTGCAAAATATGATCAATCCTTCCCTGAGCAAGCTCTGAATGATGCTGTGGAAGCTTAACCTATGCTCAACCAGGAGGACCTGAAAACTGAGTTGACTGTACGGAATGAGTGTATACTGGAATGCCACTGGTGCCATTTCTTTGCTGGCTTTAATTCAGAAACTTAGGGGCAGATTTACAAGAAAGTGACGCATCTGTAGAGATGCGTCACTTTTTCTGCGCCACCCTGAGAAACCCTTGCGCCACCATGGATGTGCCGTATTTACAATACGGCACACCATTGTGCAAGGATTGACAGATGCGTCAGAAATTCTGACGCATCTGTTGGGGCAAAAGTGACACATTGCTGGAGTCATGTCGCAAGCACGACCCACCCCCAGCAATGCATTTTGAGGCGTATTCCCACTACACTGCATCACTCCTTACGCCTGCTTGAAGCAGGCGTAAGGTTTTGACGCAGTGGCATCCTAGAAATGACGCAGTGAAATCTTTTAGATTTCGCTGCGTCACTTCTACGAGGCTTTCCTGCGTGATAACACCCTCCCTGCATACATTATGCATGACGCAGGAATAATGTGAGGCAAGGCTTTACAACATGATGCATCTCCCTAGATGCGCCACATTGTAAATTGGCTGCATTTTTTTCTTACACTGCCGCCGTGTCACAAAAAGTGTCGCAATGGCGGCGCAAAAGTGTCGCAAGGGACTTGTATATCTGCTCATTAATATAAAAAAGTCACTTACAGAGACTTACTATACATTGTCATTACCACTTCTATGACAACAGCAGAGTCGGAATTATGTTTTTCCACCTCAAACAGAATTAAGACATTCCTGAGGAACACAATGATTCAGGAAAGACTGAATGCTTTAGCAATGCTCTCTATAGAGAGCGACCTAGTTAAAAGAATCCCAGACTTTAACGTTCAAGTTATTCAAAAGGTTGCTGCTCTTACGTACAGACATGATGATTTTATCTACAAAAAGTGACCAATATGTTGAATGCTGCTAGTTTGCGATTATTTAGTAGATTAATCAATAAAAAATATCTGTGAGGTACTCGGAATAGCATTGTATCTCGAAGTCTGTCATGAAGCTCTGTGGTTATACTGAATAAGCAGCTACCTATGTTATATGACATCTCTTTATTAATGTAATAACTGCACTTTCACAATTGCTTTATTAACCTTCCTGCTTTCTCAAATTTGCTTGGAAATGCACCATTTGTCCACTCTTTTTTCAAAAGGTTGTTCAGGCTTGCTCGCTACGCTCACTCGCTACGGTGCAGTATGACAATCATTTTACGCCTCACCACTTTCAAATGTTCCCAGCCGCCACTGCACTTAGTCAGTCAAAATTATAGTATCAGCAGTGTGGGCCATAGATGTTGCACAAGTATAGTTTTCTCTTTAGGATCTAGATCTTTAGTTTTTGTTGTAAGGTCACGGCCTATCTGAATACAAATGCTGCTTGTGACTGCTTAGAAGTCACAACAAAATAATAATGCGCACAAAGTGAAGAGAAGCATATGGGTATATCTAGTCGGCTTGTAAAGTACAATAAATGTCATTGTTTCCTTCCTCTAGCAATTTTGAAGAAAACAAGAGACCCACAAGTGAGGACATACCAAATGTTATGTGTTAAATGTTTTTATGTCTTTTGCAGGTCCGCAGCCCTGTGCTACTCCGAAATAAGTTGAGTTTAGACACTCCTTGCATGCAATTGATTAGGAATGTGTGTGTCTACTGAGCTTAACAGTACATTGTCACTCGGGCAAACACTCCAAATTACGTTCTGATGAAAGCCCCGGCCTTGTAGGCCAGAGATGGAGGCTGAAAGATGTGAAGGCCTGGGCAGAGTTCTACTCTGCAGACCTCCGCAAAAACTCCCCCGCACTCAGTGGAGTCCCACCAGCAGCAGAGCCTATGAGGTTATGCCGCTTGCACTGATTGTAAGCGCCAGGAGTTTGTCCCTTGCTGTAAAATCATTCTACTCAAGTGGCAGCTTCCTCAACGCGGGCGGCAGATTTCACAATTCGAGCAGGTGAGACCTTACATGACTACCCATGTTGAGAAATCTCGCCGCGAGGAGGTCTTGTGCGTGATTTTCTCCCACGAGCATACTGCTGGCGAACTGCGTGAAAAAAAACTATGGTCCATGACGCAGAGTTTTGTGGAACTCACCGGCGGACCACAATTCTTCGCCCACCCCATAGCTAGTGGACAGCTTAAGTGAGGGTCTTAGGACCATAATATTCTAGTGATACCCCTAATGTGTCTTTAACCGGTACCCACCTTAATCACCAATAAAGGGAGACCTATGGCCAAAGTGAGGTACTTTTATTCATTTATTTAATTTACAGAGTTTTATTTAGCACAGACTTAACCCAAGAGCATCCGAGCTCTTTACAGAGATTCATACAAAAAGCATGTACTTGAGATACAGTTTGGAGTAAATACAGATACATAGTGACAAAAGGTGATGCTTGGTATATGACAAGGTGTATACATTTTGAGGTAGATTACAGGGACAAAATTATATATAGTGAATTGCAGTGCATGGCGTTAATTTTACAACCTTGCTGGAGTGGCAATTAAAACAAAAGTACATTGTAACAGTATAGAAAAAAGCAGCAAAGCAACAATGATCAGTCTTTGGGATGAATGATGTAGTTCTGAGGTTGTGGGAATAAGGACTCATTCAGGGAAGTGAAATTAGAGGCACAGTTTTCTTTGTGATGTTGTTGCACCGATTAACTTAGATGCTGCGAAGCCAAGTGCCCGTCGGCAGGTTAGGTGCTCAAGGGGGTGGATTTAGGTATTTGTTAGAGCGTAAGAGCTTCAGTTTCTTCTTGAAATGCAGAAAGGATTGGTTTTCCTGCAGACCCTGGGGCAGGGAGTTCCAGATTCTAGGAGCATTCCTAGAGAAGGAGCGGTTACAGGATTTCCCTCTCTTCAATTTTGGTGGGATCAGGAGTAAATTGTTGGAGCTTCGTAGGTGTCTCTTTTTAATATACACCCGTTATTCAGCGCCTTGAGACCTTCGGGTCATACGTGCTCTTTACAAATGTACATGTTATGTTATGTTATGTTTTGATCCTCAGGGATTTGATGGCGCTGAAGATGGTCAGTTTGCAGTTTAATGCTGTGAGGTTGTCAAGCCTGGTGTCTACAGGAAAGGTTTCACCTTTGGGATGGATGGAAAGGAGTTCCGTTTTGCTGAAGTTGAGTGTGAGGTAGCTGTTGGTCAGCCAGGTTTGAACTGTGGTGAGAGTGTTATTCAGGGGCCGGATGTCTTTGACTGATGATAATTTCATCTAAAGTTGGGTGCTGTCGACCTATAGATGGTAAGCTATTTTAGGCTTGCTTCAGGATCATTGAAAGGGGTTGCATATCAAGATTGAATAAGGTGGGAGATAGGATTGACCCTTAGGGGACCTCTTGTGAGACTGGAGTTGTTTGAGGTTGAGTTGTTGAACTTAATGAGCTGCGAGCGTTGGCTTAGAAAGGAAGTGAATCATTGGAGGTCAGTCCCCTTGATGCCAGCAAGCTGTGAAAGAGGGCTTAGGAAGATGTTGTGGTTTACAGTGTCGAAAGCAGCCGAGAAGTTTAGGAGAAGTATGAGGCTGACCTGGCCCTCGTCCAGAAATCTGTATAGGTCATTAATTATATTTTTTAAAGCCACCTCTGTACTGCAGTCCTTCCTGAATCAGGATTAGAAAGTGTTCAGTAGGTTGTATTTTTCTATATGGGTGTTGAATTGAGCAAACATACATTTTTCAATTGTTTTAGCGAGGAGGCGGAGATTAGTTATTGGTCTGTAATTATTAAGGTCATTCTGGTAGGCCTCCAATTTTTTGAGGAGAGTTGTGACTTGGCCGTGTTTGAGGAGAGCTGGAATGAAGCCATTCGATAGGGAGAAGTTGATGATTTTGGTCCAAATGGGAGAGATGACATGCTTGAGGTTTTTTTACAATCGATGCAGGGAGAGGGCTGGAGATGTGAGAAGCTGGCTTTATGCTGGAGAATATGTTGATTACCAGGGTAAATTTAAATTCAAATTCAGATCAGGTTGCGTTATTTTTCAAATGTAAGGGGTTGGGGTTTGGGGGTTGGGTTGGAGTGTTCTGGAAGCATCAATTAATTGAAGGCAGGGCTGTGGGTGAGTCCCTTCCACAATAATCTTCGTTGGTGCAAGGTGAGGAGGTTGGTAGGTGTTGAGTAATTCCTTGATTGATGTAGGTATTTGATGGTGAAAAATGTTGCAAAGCTGTTAGATGTATGTGAGGGAACGAGGAGGTTTGCTGTCTGATGATGTTGAATAGGTCTTTGGGCTTGTTTTAGACTGGTCAAGCTGCTCTCGGAAGTATGTGAATTCTTCTTTAAAGATGTGTTTTTTGTATTTTTGTTTTTCGGACCGGAAGATCAAGAGATCAATCAATCAATCAATCAATCAATCAATCAATTGTAAAGTGTACTACATACCCGCGAGGGTCTCAAGGAGCTGGGGGGGTGCTACTGACTGAACAGCCAGGTCTTGAGTTTCCTCCTGAAGGTCTGCCGGTCTTGGGTCTGTCGTAGGCTCAGAGGGAGGGTGTTCCATGTCTTGGCGGTGAGGTGGGAGAAGGATCTCCCGCCGGTGGTTGTTCTTCAGATGCGTGGGACGGTGGCGAGAGAGAGGTCAGCGGAGCATAGCTGGTGGTTGGGGATGTAGAAGGAGAGCCGTCTGTTGAGGTAGGCTGGGCCAGTCTTGTGGAGTGCCTTGTGTGGGTGGGTGAGGAGCTTGAAAGTTATCCTCTTGTTGCCGGGGAGCCAGTGCAGGTTTCTCAGGTGGGGGGTGATGTGGCCGTGGCGTGGTACATCAAGGATCAGTGGTGTTGAGGCGTTTTGGATGCATTGTAGTCGTTTGATGAGCTTGGTCGGGGCTCCCGCGTAGAGGGCGTTTCCATAGTCGAGTCTGCTGCTGACGAGGGCCTGGGTGACTGTCTTTCTTGTATCTGTCGGGATCCATCTGTGGATCTTGCGGAACATGCGGCGGGTGTTGAAGCAGGAGGAGGAGACGGCGTTGACTTGCTTGGTCATTGAGAGCGTTGAGTCGACGATGATTCCCAGGTTGCGTGCGTGGTCGGTGGGTGTCGGGGCTGCCCCCAGGGCCATCGGCCACCAGGAGTCGTCCCAGGCTGATGGGTTGAGGTTGAGGATGAGGACCTCCGTCTTTTCTGAGTTCAGCTTCAGACGGCTGGTCTTCATCCAGTCAGCGACGGCCTTCATTCCTTTGTGGAGGTTGGCTTTGGTGGTGATGGGGTCCTTGGTGAGGGAGAGGATTGGCTGAGTGTCGTCGGCGTAGGAGATTATGTTGAGGTCGTGCTGTCGGGCTACGTGTGCGAGCGGGGCCATGTAAATGTTGAACAGCGTCGGGCTGAGGGAGGATTGCGAAGGTGGGTATCTCCAATTTCTTGCAGCTAAACATTGTTGGTGCCTTTCATTGTTCAGGTCTTTATTGATCTAGGATCTGGAGGGGATATTCCTTGATTTCTTGAGTTTCAGGTGGGTGATTGTTTCCACAAGTTCTTTTATTTTTGTGTTGCAGTGGGCAGTGAGATTCTCAGTGGATGAAAGACCTGGTGGAGGAAGGATTTGAGTGCTGACTAGTGCTTCAAACTCCGCTTGTGGGATTTAGTGAAAGTTTCTTACCCAGCGCTTGGGAAGGCTGTACTGGTGTGAACAATGATGTGTGGAATTGAGATCGAAGAGAATTTGATAATGGTCTGACCATGTTGTGCTTGGAGATGATCGCGTCTAGGGTAGAGCCCTTGTTGTACATTTGCATGTTGCAATGTTGGGTGAGATCATTAGCTTCCAGGAGGCTATGGAGGGCTTGTACTGTGTGGTCTTTTGTGTGGTTCAGGTGCAGAATTAGATATCCTAAAATAATAATGCTGGTGCGGCCTTTTAGGGATATTTGCGATATAAGGCCTGCCAGGTCTTTGAGGACTTGTGAATTTTTACCAGGCGGGTGATAGATGACATGGAATTTCATGGGGTTGTGTCCATTTGAGAAGAGCTGGACTCCTAGGTATTCAAAGGTAGGGTGTTTGGCTGTGCGTAAAGGAGTTATACAAAGGCCACTTTTGTGCATAACGGCAATTCGGCCACCTCTTTCCCTTTGTGGTTGCTGTTAATGATCAAAAAGCCTGGTGGGGAGATAAGGTCGATGTAATGGTGGGAATTATTGTTTAGCCAGGTTTCAGTTAAGAAGCAAATGTCAGTGTTCTGTTTAAGACCAGGTTTTTCCTGGTCTTCATTTTGGTGCTGCCCAATATTTACACCACTCTTGTAAATATGAGGCAGCGTCAAAATCAATGGGTGTTGCGGTGGAACGCCCATGTAACACACATTGCCCACCCCTTTCACACTAAGTATAGTGTGAAACGGGTCCTTATTTACAAGGCAGAGTGAAGCCTGTTGAGGTTTAATGTTCGTGCCATGAGCATCATACTGGAATGAATCCTGTCCTGTATATTTATGCAAGAAGAGCCCACAGTTTTGTGCAACATCTCTGCTCAACTGGAGTACTTTCTAGTGGCTGATTTACAGTAAGTGTTACCTCGTTGAGTAAATGCATAGTAGATATTCTATACTAGAGCTGCGTAAAGGACACTGAAAAAAAACATAAACCCACTCCAACACAACCATTCACAAAGCTATTCACAGACCCACACCAGTACTTGCACACCTATTCACTGATTTATAAATCTAAATACACATCCACTCTCTCACCTATACCGCCAATTATACACCCACTTGTTCACAAAGACAGCCACTGACATATCCCCTCATATACCCATACAGTTACTCAAACACTGAGTGAGTCACCCATCGAGCTATTCACACACCTACTCACTCACCCATACAGTCAATCACACAACCACTTACTCACCCATACAGCTACATACACACCCACGTATTTAATCATACAGATACTAACACATACTAACTCACCTATACAGTTACTCACACAAGCACACACCCATACAGCCACTCTCAAATTCACTTACTCACCCATACAGTCACTCATATACCCCATCACCTACACTGCCTTTCACATATTCAGTTACTCACCCATACACCACTGACACATCCACTCACCCACACAGCCATACACATACCTACTCATCCATAGAGCCCCTCACACACACTAACCCATAGTGCCACTGACTCGCCCACTCACTGACTCATCCATACTGGCAATCACACACCCTCTTAGCCACCCACACAGACACCGAGACACCCATAATAGCACTCAGACAACTAATCAATCACCCACAAGGCCACTCATGTACCCACTCACACACCCATTCAGCCACTTAGACACCAACTGGCAGACTGATACAGTCACACAACCAGTCACTCACCCATACATTCACTGATACACCTAATCACTCACTTATACAGTCAGTCATGCACCCACTGAATCATCCATATAGGCACTCATACACCCACTGATTTGCCAAAACACCTTGGTATATATATTGAACACTCATAAACTTTTAAAAACACTCACAGTCACTGGAGGATTTAATCAGTGAAGTCTTTAGTGATGTCATTTGAGATGTCATCAGTGATGTCACTGACCACATCATGAGTGATTAAATATGTGAGGTCGTAAGCAGTGCATTGTGGGGGCGTGAGTCATAGCGAGCGCAGCTAACGCTACCTGCTGAATTTCACTGGTTTTGAATGAGTGAAACTTGAGCCTGACTATAACTTCCCTGTTACCTTTTTTCTTTTCAGTGAATTTCCAAAGTTTTTTTAAATGCTTATTCCTAACAATAATGTCCCAGTAACCCTCTAATAAGCCTAACTGTTCACCCACACTGCCACTAAAGTGAGCATTAGTATTATCTACTTTAGCCTCTGTAAAGCCTCTGGGGATTTACCGGACTCTGCACACTATATCTCATTTTGGTATAGTATTTAGAGAGCCAGACTCCTACGTTGGTGGATCAGAGGTGGGGTCTATAACTTTGCGCTTGATGAACCACTCTGACAATAAGGACCACAGGAATAAATGCAACATTGCCTTTAGTTAAATAGTATTTTGCAAAATTACTATATTTGCAAATTTTTCATTAATTGTCAGGGCTCTGGTTAAGCCCCAGTAAGTACAAATGTTAAAAGTCCAAACATTGGCTTAGTTAGGAAACCAGTGTTGTTAGGTTTTTTACCTCTACAAAAAGGTTCCCAACTTAGTCAAAGAAATAATGAGTACTAATACCAGGTACAGGTGGAGGTATTTGACCTCACGACTTCCTTGGCCCTGTCCATGAAACAACCTCCAGGCCTGTGTAACACTTATGGCCTCAAGACTGGGTGAAACCCTACCAAAGCACAGCTCCAGGAGCTTTTGGCAGAGTATGACAAAGAGCATCCAGAGGATGACTCTGATTTACAGAAGATCATAACACTGACAATGCAGTGATGGTGTAACACTCCAAGACAGAGAAGCCCCTTTCAGACGAAGAGCTTGCGCTGGAAAGATTAGCCAGGAGGGCTGAACTTCAAGCTATAGAGAAAGACAGAAAAGACTTATTTTCAATTTTTTTAACTGGACGTCTGTCAAACTGTTACTTGAAGTATACTCTCACCACGACTTGCACAGGAACAGGCGGTTGCTTTTTTCCCCAACTCCAGCTCTAGGAAACTCAGAGTCAGTTATTTTTAAAACTTGACCCTCAAGAACCCCAAAGGGGGAAGGGGCAATGGATAAAATAATAAATTAAGAAGAGACTGTTCTGGATCTGTTCTTATCTGCTTCTTCTGTCTCGTCGATAGTTTTCTTTTGACGAGTCTTGGAAGTCCTAATGCATTAAATACACGAAAATTGAGTTCCCTTTCTATTTCTCCTGATCTCTTTTTATTCTAACTTTTTCTTACCTAACAGTCCAGATACTAGTGCTCGTTATTCTCTCCGTCTTCTGCTGACAGCGGTTCGAGTCTCCAGTTGGCGGCTGGATTGAAGTCCGATTTCTTCCCTGCCCTTCCATGACGTGAGCTGTTTCTGGGGACAAGAGAATCGTTGCAGCTCGTGTTGAATCAGGGTGGCGTCTACATCCTGTTCTTATCCTCCATTGTCTAATATCGTTTAGAACATTCCCTTCCTCGTGATCTCCCACGGAGATGTTATGCTGTGACTTCTGTTGGTTCCTGCATCCTGATCTACGAGGACCCTGGGACACACGCGGACGCTGCCGGGGCCGGGACTGCGAGACCCAGGGTGCCTAGCGCTTTAACACCACAGCGCACCTGGTGTCTCTTCCCGCCCCCAGCTCTTCAGCGCCTATATACGGCTCGCGGCCCCCGCTCCGCGGGAGCCGCTCGCAGCCTTCACCGGGAATACCCTTGCTGAACTTTGCTTTTTTAAATCTTTTAGTGCCTTCTGTTGGTTCCTGCATCCTGATCTACGAGGACCCTGGGACACACGCGGACGCTGCCGGGGCCGGGACTGCGAGACCCAGGGTGCCTAGCGCCTTAACACCACAGCGTACCTGGTGTCTCTTCCCACCCCCAACTCTCCAATTTAAACCCATTGGTGATCGCGCGCGCGGGACCTAGCCCGGGGCTAAGCCCGGGCAAAGGGCGAGCCCTCTGAGGCCCTCCGAGGACCGTAAGGACTGGACTGGCTCGTATGCCCTTGCAGGTTTACTCCCTACATGTTAGTTGTTGCATTTCTCGTGTTGTAATTATTGTTGGGATGTCAATATCTACACAGTGACTCTATAAAGTTTGTTAGCTTTGCCTGCTAGAATTACTATAGCAGGGTTTGTTACTTACGTGCATATTTCCTTCTCTTTCTAGTTGTTTACGGTCCAATTACCATGTCTTCTCGTAAAACCCGTAGTCAGGCGGTGGTTGGAGCGAAGAATAAATCTAAAAAACTTACTAGCACCTTGGACAATTTTATTCTACGCACCAATACCTTAATTGATGAGGGTATCGTTCTTATGGAACGGAGGGTTTCGCAAGATTTGATAATGGACAAAAGATCGTCTCTGGGTGATATAGCCTTGGCATGTACCCCGACTAGAAACCAGAGCAACTCTGATCCATCTCAATCAAGAGTGGCCTCAGTGTCCCTGACATCTACTATGCCCCAGTCCACGTGCACAGATATATCCCCTGCAGCTACACTGTCGTTACCTCTAATTGCACCCCCCCTCCAAATAATACAGCTGTTATCTCTGCTATTATACACACAGCTAATTCACAATCTGAAGGGTGCCCTGTGGAAGGTATAACTCCGCCCCCAAATTTAACTCCCCCCCAGATGCCCGGTGTTACTCCAACTAACCAGAATATGTTGCCCAGCCCGGGGGATCCAGTTTGTGTGGGAAATGGTGTGGAGGAGGGGGTGTCTAGTACGGGAGTACCACAAGGGGCTGTTAGGGCCCAGCGAGATTCTCATCCCCTACCCATAGGCATACCAGATGTATCAGCCTCAGACACAAGTTTGGTTAGCATCCTTGATAATAGTAGTTCTAGTGAATCTCAGGAGGATGTAGAGGATGAGAATGTACCCTGTTTTGACTCTCTGGCGACACTCATTAAGTCCTTGCTTTTGCCCTTGGAGATTAGGCTCCAGGGTATAGAACAGCATCTTCAGACTATATCCAGGGGTCTGGACTCTAAGGGGGAAAATTCTACTCAGGAGACACCAAACAACTTAGGTCCGATTAGTAATTCCTTGCCAACACCCAAGAACCATACACTAGTACCTAACCCATCCTCCAGGAGATGCCCCATTGCACCTTCAGCACCAAAGGTTGGTAAAGCAGCCTCTAAGATAGCTTCTACCGTTGTTACTAAGCCTTTGGAAACAGTGGGATCAACTGCTCTAACCACTGTTCCAACCACTGTTCCACCATCTTCCCAGTCGGAGCCTTCAAGGGCTCGGCGGAACATTAGTCTACCACCGGACGCCAGCCCATTTGTGATAGTATTAACGGGTGTCCCTGAGCTTGTACCAGCCACCTCTGAACCGTTTTGGGCTCTTAAAAATAAAGTTTGTTATTGGCTGGATAGGAATTTTCCCCCTCCTCCCAACATTAACAAAAAATTGCTTATGGTAGAGAGAGCGCCTTGGGCAGGTGATAAAAAGAAACATCTGCAAGGAGACTGTGTTGTGATTACATTTGAAGACCCACGCTTGGTAGAGTATATTTGCGCAGGGTCTCGGTGTAGGAACGACACAGCGATTACTGTTAAACCCTTGTCATATTTCTACACGCCCATAGGGAAATTTGATAATAGATGGAGTTGGTTGAGGGCTCCCACCCATGGCAGTGGTAGGAGGAGACCTGACAATTATGGAGGGCAAAGTTCCTTTAATTGGGGAGAGGACACAAATGGTGGCTGGCAGGAAATACGAAGAGGAGCTGGTAGACCATTAAATGGTGGCAATTGGTTAAAAGAGGGTTGGCTGGGACCTCAGCTTGATTACCCTATACCGTGTTATAACCGTTTCAATGGTCTGGAAGGAGTCGATTGACTCCCTATCCAGTCCCTTGAGCATTTACAAGGTTGGGAGGTAAAGATTCCACTTGGGGATCAAGAAAATTCAACTGTGGAGGGAGTAGTCACTACAGGCCCCATTAGCAAAGGTAGAGATGTGACTGAATCCTATGTTATAGTTGAACACCTTATGCTAGACGTAGTTAATATTGGATTACCTTGCGAAGGAATAGGAGAACAGGCACCTGGTGACTCAGTTGGAATTATGGAAGCTATGGTACCCTCCACCTCCATTAATATATTATCTTGGAACATAGCGGGATTAAAGAAACATTTGGATAATCCTGAGTGGAATGATTTTATTAATACCTTTGATATATGCATGTTCCAAGAAACCTGGTGCATATCCCCGCAATATAAGAACCGTTATTCAACTTTTTATGTTCCAGCAGTTTCGATGGGGGAAAGGGCGCCCCTCAGGTGGTTTACACATTTGGGTAAAAGTGTCTTTAAATTGCACTGTTATTTCCCACAATTATGATTCAAATGACATTTTGCATATTACCCTTAAAAATCAACCAGGGGGTTATAGTTACGAAATCTTTTGTGTATATGCTAGAGGCCTTCAGGGTGGGCTTGCGTCCCCGATATTAGATTTACTAGATGTGAGGTTATCGAACCTACCACCCAGATCACAAATTCTGGTTGGGGGGGATTTTAATTGCACTTTCGAACCCCTATATGATGAAGAGGCATTGGGGTTTAATATTGAGGATGGTAGACAGATTATACCCCCTTTAATGCTTACTCCCCTCAAGAAATGGACATCAAGAGCTATCCAGCTGAATGCCCTGGTATTAGATCACAATTTATGGGCTCTCAACGGCCGGACAAGGTCAGACCGCGAGGGAGCAATGACCTTCAACAGGCTGGGTTGCCCCTCCCGTATTGACTACATCCTTTTAGATATACAATCCTGGCCTGACGTTATTGATATGGAGGTCAGGCAGTCTTCCGATAGTGATCATAACCCATTGTGTATGGAAATCCACTGGGTAAGAGGGCGTGATACTAGTGAGAAAATAGATTTGATCACTAAAGAGGTTTTCCCTTCAAATGACAACCGGAAGCCAAAATGGAATGTGGTCAAATGGGATGAGGAGAAGCTTCAAAATATTAAAGAGCTGGTTTTAGAAGAAATAAGCAGTTTGACTGCTTTAGCACCAGCACTGGTCAATTTGGCTGAACCTAGTCTGTTGGACTCCTATAATAAATTAATAATTAAAATAGGAGCTCATTTTCGTAAGAACCCTACGGCGAAATCTTGTCGGACCGGCGTCCATACTAAGAGTAATCCTTGGTATACATCAAACTGTAGAACTAAAAGGAAAGCAATCACCAAAGCAATAAAAAGTAAGGACCCTGTGGCTGTATGGCTGGCCAGGTTGGAATATTCAAATAGCTTAAAAACAGCAAAGAGAGACTGGGAGGAAGAACACTGGCAGCAGCTAAAGGCAGCAGCTCGTGGGAAAAACTCTGTTATTTTTTGGAAACTAATAAATGTTTTGGATAGAAGGGGTGCAGGGCCCATTTTAAACCATATAACTGAACAGGAATGGTATTCCCATTTTTTAAAATTATATTGTGAGGACAGCTTGGAATGTTCGTTATTATTATCACCTAAAGTCCCCCAAAGTATGTCCTATGAAAACCCAATTGCCAGGACAGAGCTATTCTCCCAGCGTGAAGTCCAAGACGCTATTCTTAAATTGCTGCCGGGGAAGGCCTCCGGTCCAGATGGCCTCCCGGGGGATTTGTTAAAGCACGACTCTAAAACCTGGGCTGAGTATATAGCTTGTCTGTTGAACTTGATACAATATGGTTACCCTGTTCCAGACTCCTGGAAGGGTGCCGAAGTTATAACCATATATAAAAAGGGCGTAAGAGATGATCCTGCCAATTACAGACCGATAAGTCTGATAGATTCCATCCAAAAGGTAGTTGGCAGGGTCATCATAAATCATACAGAAACATGGCTCGTGGATAAAGGTATTCTGTCCCACTTTCAGGCCGGGTTTAGACGTAATGTGGGTGCAATAGACCAGGTCTTTCGTTTCTGTGCGGTCTGTTGGAAGTCAGTGTTAATAGCCAAGGGAAGTTTATATCTGGCTTTCATTCTCCTTGTAATTCTCCTGAGGCGGAAGCCGGGAGACCTCTTGTTTTTAAAATTGTATTTTTGTATTTTCACCTTGCGCATTCTTTGCATTTTAAAACTTCACTCACTCCCTGCCTTCACGGAACACAGGCGATAGAAGCGCCGAACAGCGACCCTTTCGCTGCAACGTAGGAAGCGGATACAAACAATTGTGCCGCCATTGACGGCGAGGTAGTCAGGCCACGCCTACCCCGAGGCCACGCCCACCCGCCCTCCACAGTATAAATACGCTGCCTTCAGCGCTACCAAGCAGACCTTGTAATTCTCCTGAGGCGGAAGCCGGGAGACCTCTTGTTTTTAAAATTGTATTTTTGTATTTTCACCTTGCGCATTCTTTGCATTTTAAAACTTCACTCACTCCCTGCCTTCACGGAACACAGGCGATAGAAGCGCCGAACAGCGACCCTTTCGCTGCAACGTAGGAAGCGGATACAAACAATTGTGCCGCCATTGACGGCGAGGTAGTCAGGCCACGCCTACCCCGAGGCCACGCCCACCCGCCCCTTCCCCACCCATAAAAAATGTGCAATCACCGGACGCGCAGCGGACGGGCGCAGCGGGCGCGCCGGCAGCGCGCCGAAGGCGCGCCAAAGGCAAGCCCGTCTGGGCCCGTCCGGGTTGTGTGTGTGTGTGTGTGGGTGTGTGTGTGTGGTGGTGTGTGTGTGTGTGGTGGTGTGTGTGTGGTGGTGTGTGTGTATGTGTGTGTGTGGGTTATATGTGTGGGGTGTGTGTGTGGGTATGTGTGGGGGTTGTGTGTGTAGGGTTGTGTTTGGGGGGTTGTGTGTGGGGGGTTGTGTGTGTGGGGGTTGTGTGTGTGTGGACGTGTGTGTGTGGGGTTGAGTGTGTGTGGGGGTTGGTTGTGTGAGGGGTTGCTGTGTGTAGGGTTGTGTGTGGGGGGTTTTGTGTGTGTGTTGGTTGTGTGTGTGGGAGGGGTTGTGTGTGTGGGGTGTGTGTGTGGTGTTGTGTGTATGGGGGGGTTGTGTGTGGGGGGGATTGTGTGTGTGTGGGGGCCGGTCAGCAGACTGTCTTGGACACAACAAAATAATGTGTATCTGTGACAACAGTTTTGCAGATTAAACAGTTACAGGAGAACATCCTTTGCACACAACATATAGTGGGCGATGGAAGATTGAGTAATAAAATGTGCAATCAACAATGGTTGTCTTCAAGTTAAGTGTTTACACCTTACAGTGATGTGAAATTAGTATAATGGAAAGCCTGTTTAGTGCACCTCCAAGGACGCTGGGTGAGAGGCATTTGAATATGTAACAGTTTACGTTTCTAAGTTATTTTCACAGGCAAAAAGCTCGGTTTGCATCAATCTTTGGGAACTGTCCCGTGTATATTATGCAGGAAGTCGGGTTCCCTGCCTGCACAAATGGGGTAATCTTCAGAGGTAAACCGGTTTCACTAATGGCTAATCAGTGGGCAGCACGGATTACCTTTCCCACAATGAAACCAAAAACATACGCGTTTTGGAAAAATGACAATACAAATTGAATAAGGCATTCAAAACTATAATGCAATTTAACTCAGCAGAAAAGTAACAAGAAGAGTTTAAAACGGCTTTTGCCAAAGGAACAAGCTCTCGGCATTGCTGTGGCGGGGGCGGGGGAGTGCATTCCTTCGAAGTCTGATGCGGGGGCGGGGGAGCGGATTCCTTTGAAGTGTGATGCCAGGCGCACAGGCTCCCAAATGGTGTGTGATGTGCATGCGCCCGGCTCACATGCACTGTACCCGATCCGCACTTTGGGTACACCTTACTATAATCTCGCCAAGCATCCCTAACGGGATAGCTTAGGCGAGACCTTAAATGGTAAAAGAACAAGAAAAGGGAGCTGGGTAGAAACAACCTGACCCCTAGGCCTGCTCAGAGAGTCCCACAGGGACCCTGAGGGCCCAAAAAAGCATTTTTTGCTTTTTTAATTTTGGGCGGAATTTGCATAGGGTCCGCGAATTCAGCAGAAAAAAATTCTTAATTAATTAATTAAGCCCCCAGGCAGATGGGCAGCCGGTAGAAAGAAGTAAAACAGGGCTGGCGGGCATCAGGATCTGTAACCAGTCCCCGGAAGACCCCTGCCTCCACTGCCGGGCGTCATGATAAAAACCTCATAAAATACCGAGAACGCAGACCTGCTCCCGGGCTCACGCCCACAGCCGCTGGGCAAGGGTTCTGGACGGCCAGGGATACAGTGCCTACAGAGAGACGGGAGGGCAGCAGCAGGGCTTATTTCAGTCTCATCTTCCATGATCAGACAGAAGGGGGAGAAAAAAGTGCCCAGCTCTCTGCTCCGGTGAGAGGTGGCTCTGGCAGCGAGAGATGCCACTTTTGCTTTGCTGCATTCAGAGATCTAATCTCGCCTGACTGGCAGCCGAGCGCTGCTGCATCCCCACATTGCCACCACCGACTGCTTCTATTCCGTGCTTCTCTCCCAGACGTCTTAAGTGGTTATGCAGTGCAAAAAAGGGGGTTGTTCCGGAATCCCTACATTGAAGGGATCCACTGAGGAGAAAATCCTGCAATAATGAAAGGAGTGAAGGCGATGTATGCTAGCAGAACACAGGTTTGTGTCCTTTAAAAGGTAGTTTGATTCATTTTTTTAGCGTTGGACTGAAAATAAAAAGTTAATTCACGTCTGCTGCAGGCAAAAAAGAGGGGAGGAGAAATGCAAAAATAGGGTATCCAAAGCAGAAAGGGAGCCAGTTGGTGCAGTCACAGGTGAAGCTTGGAGAGGGGGGGAGCAGCTTTCTTCCTGTTCACTGTGTCTCTTTCCAGCGCCTCTGCAGTTCTCATCTGAGGCGATCGGGTAAGTAGGAAAACAAGCATTGAAAATGCAATAGGTCTCGCAATAGAAGAGTTTGACATTTTTCGTTTTGCAAATGGATGAGTGGCGTTGCGTGGATGAGTGGCGTTGCGTGGATGAGTGGCGTTGCATGGATGAGTGGCGTTGCGTGGATGAGTGGCGTTGCGTGGATGAGTGGCGTTGCGTGTGTGAGTGGCGTTGCGTGTGTGAGTGGCGTTGCGTGTGCGAGTGGCGTTGCGTGTGCGAGTGGCGTTGCGTGTGCGAGTGGTGTTGCGTGTGCGAGTGGCGTTGCGTGTGTGAGTGGCGTTGCATGTGTGAGTGGGGTTGGAATGCAATAGGTCTCGCATTAGAAAAGTTGTAGTTATTGGTCTTGTAAATGACATATTTTATTTATTTTTTCGTTGTTAAAATTGCTAAATTGATGGCTTTGTCATTTACAATGCCAATAGTTATAACTTTCGCGAATGTGACACCTATAGCATTTGGAATGCAACATGTTTTGTATTTACGTGACTTAGATGGCAGGCCCTACAAGCACTATCGACGGTCTCAGAGCTTATTGACCTAATTTGGTATGGTAAGATCAGGCGCGTCAGCACTGGCGTTGCCAATAGGTCTCGCAGTAGGAAAGTTGGAGCTATTGGTTTTGTAAATGACATTTTATATTTATGTTTTGTGATTTACAATGCCAATACTTTTAACTTTAGCATATGTGACACTTTTAGTATTTGTAATGTCACATGTTTTGTATTGCCTATACTTAAATTTATTGATATTACAATTAACATTGGCTTTTAATATTTTTAATTAATTAATAATTAAATAAAAGTGATTGTATTTTTAATGGCAATAGCTTAAACTTTTGTAAATAACTGTTGTGAAGATTATGTTCATTGACTAAAACACAAGAACAGAAGTGAAATATTAACATTTTTTTGTGACATTTGCATTAAAGCTTCAAACATTGAGAGAACATATTTGAACCAGTGATGCTGTGGTGGTGCTGAGTGATGCTGTGGTGGTGCTGAGTGATGCTGTGGTGCCCCTGAGTGATGCTGGGGATGGAGCGATAGATAGATAGAGTGCGATAGATAGATAGACAGAGTCACGGCGATAGATAGATAGACAGAGTGAGGGCGATAGATAGATAGACAGTGAGGGCGATAGATAGAGTGAGGGCAATAGAGTGAGGGCGATAGATAGAGTGAGGGCGATGGATAGATAGATTGATAGAGAGTGAGTGCGATAGAGAGATAGAGTGAGGGCAATAGATAGAGTGAGGGGAATAGATAGAGTGAGGGCGACAGATGTGTGTGTTTGTGTGTGTGCGGTTGTGTGTGTAGTTGTTTGAGTGGTTGTATGTGTGAGTGGTTGTTGTGTGGGTGGTTGTGTGGGTGGTTGTATGTGTGGGTGGTTGTATGTGTGGGTGGTTGTATGTGTGGGTGGTTGTATGTGTGAGTGGTTGTATGTGTGAGTGGTTGTATGTGTGAGTGGTTGTATGTGTGAGTGGTTGTATGGTGAGTGGTTGTATGTGTGAGTGGTTGTATGTGTGAGTGGTTGTATGTGTGAGTGGTTGTATGTGTGAGTGGTTGTATGCGTGTATGGTGGTGGGGTAGGAAATTAAACAGCAATCGAGTTTTGCATGCGGTGACTGTTGCCATGTTTTCGCCGTGCCCTTGTTTATCCCCTTACCACATTTGCCCTGGAGTTTCGTTGGCTGTGCAATTTAAGGATATCCCTGCCTGTCTTGGCCCCCAGTAGCAGGGAGGAGAGCGCGCCGGACCGGTCGCGTGGCACTGCTATGGACCCCCGTGTTATTCTTCGAGAGCAGCGCTGCTGATTGCCTCAGCAGACGTCCGGGTAATTATCTGCAGGTGGCGTTGCCTAAAGCGCTGCCATTATTATAAAAATATAGACCCATGACAACATATGAAAAAGCCAACACACAGCACGGTACTAATAAAACATAGTTGAAACGCACTCACATGTGTGCGAGAGGCAGGCGATCATGTGGAGAAGCGTCCTCGGTTACAAACACCTCGTGTAACTAACAGCGGCAGCATTTTAAAACATTGTTTGCACTTTAAAACAAAGAGATTACCACAAACATATGTTTAGTTTAGAAGAAAGTGCCTGTATTTTAGCCCACCTTAACAGTACTACAACAGTGCGTTATAGAAGCCAAAGGAGGGTAGGGCTGGGGGAGAGTCAATGGCTGCAGCGCTACCCAGCATGAACCCAAACATCCCATGTACATTATAAACGCACCAAAGAAGACGCAGCCTTGGTTACAAACACCTCGTTTGACTAAGGCGAGAGGGGGAGGTGGGGGTGCAACTCTGTGTGGCTTGTGCTCTCCTGGCGCCTCTGGTCTGTTTACTGTTAACACATGGAATTCCAAAGCAATCATTAAGCCGGATGGCTCCGTCTATGTTGTGCACCACTGGCGCCTTTTGTCTGTTTCCAGCAGAGAGGAAGGAGCTGGAGAAGCAGGAAACTGAAAGTACGGCCGGCCACCGGCCAGCCATGAATGAACCCCTCGGTTGCCTGCACACAAATAATCAAACTTTACTTTAATAAAGTTGTTAAAAAAAGAAGTGAATAGCCCCATGGTCAATCCTCGTGAGCCACAATACCACCACACACCTACACAAACGCATTGCCTTTGGAACCAAGTTATAGATTTTATAAACAACTTCGGCCATAGCGCCCAGCACCAACTGCCTTGTCTCAAGGCGCGCCAAGATAAGGCGCTCTTGAAATCCCATAGAAAGGTAGGTACCCTCTCCCGGAGTTCGCAAGGATGAAAGGCTGCGCTGGGTCTGACAAGATTCGGTTCCATGAGCTGCAGCGCACTGGGCTGAAGGTCACGGCCTCGCCTCTTATCGAGAAAGTGCAAACATTAAAATATATCGATATCCGACTGAGGTCTTGTGAGGTGTAAACAATAAACTCTATTCGAGTTGGCAACATATTTTGGGAATTTAAACTATTAAAATCCAGTATAGATTTTGGGTTTAGATTGCAATATCCCTTTGCTTTCCTTTAAGCAGAAGCAATTTCTCTTCCCACCCAATAGTATTATCCCAGAGTATAGCCATCATCAAGTTACGTTCGTTCACTTAACTCTGCGTAAAATGCGCCTTCTCCAAGGCAAAGCCACGCACTCAGTGTTAATTTTTTTTTTAAAGCAGCACAATGAGTGGCGGAGTCTCGGTGATTTACAAGCTCGCCGCTGACATCTGCTGTAATCTGCAGGGCTCACGTTCGAATCCTGGTAGGCTCAAAGCCTCCCGTCGTCCTTCTACGGTCGATGTACGCAGTAATATTGCACTTTGGTAACTCTAAAATCGTACTATTTGCAGCGCCTAGAGCCTAAAGGAGATTTCAAGTGCTATATGAAAAAACAGGTTATCCATTTCTCTGCCCGCTTTTTGCACCCTTTTGACGTATTGCACAATTCACTGGTGCCCAGTTTAGCGGATGAAAGGCTGCGCTATCCTCACAGGTGGAAATCTTTAATCTATGGGTTGCGCATATATTGTCTCAAAAGATGCACCGTCCCTGAACTGTTTTGTGGTTTTAAATGGAATATTGTGTTCTAGAGAGCCAACTGAAGATTATGGCCCACATCTGTAAATAATTGCCTGGAGAAGAAATACCGTCGAATAGGCGCTTCTGAAAAGCCAGAAAAGGGGCAGGTGAACGTTAAATTGGATTGCTAGCTAGAGAAAGGCAACGAGAAACCCAGATGTTAGCTAAAGTATTGAAGATCCGCTGGACGCTGATATTCAGGTGAGCTACCATAGTGGGAGGGGGAGAAGACGAATGAGAAAAACATTAAAGAAGAGGGCGTGGTGGGAAGTAGAAAGTGATAACGGGTATTATAGCTGAGGCAGGAGGAATGGGAAAAACATTAAAGTAGTAAAGATGGGAGAGAACATTAACACAGCGGAAAGCAGTACAGCAGGATAAGGAGAGAGACCCCCCCACCAAAAAAAAATCGAAACATACGGAGACATTAAAAGAGGAAGGAATGGAATCGAGACAAGTTACAGCAGAAACATACGGGCATCAGAAGCAAAAAAAAAGACGCTGCGAGGCAAAGAGAGAAAGGGACGCGGGCTCATGTTTGTTTGAGGAAATCAGAGTTTAAAAACGAAAGGCACTAATCTCTTGCTCTTTAAGTTCTAGACATGGTCGTTTTTTATGTTTAAATCAAAAGAACTTTTGGCATGCTTGAGATACTGTAAAGAAACATACGGGCATCAGAAGCAAAAAAAAGACGCTGCGAGGCAAAGAGAGAAAGGGACTCGGGACAGATAGAGAAAAGAAGAAACGGGTAAAACAAGACGGAGGGCATTGCTGTGGGGAGGGGGGAGGAGAAATGCGACACGGCGGGCAGGGGAGGGGGCGGAGCGGGGAGAGCGGCATGAGGGTGTGAAAGCAGCAGGGGCCTGGAGTGCGGCTAAGGGAACTGAAGAAACGCGACACGGCAGGCAGGGGAGGGGGCGGAGCGGGGGTGTGGGAGGAGTGCGGCTGAGGGAAAATACATGCAAGCAGGCGGCTGGGGGCATGTGCACGCGCTTTTAAGCTCAATGCACATGCGCATTAAGCTTGAATTTCACGGGCACTGCAAGGAATCGCCACGATTCCTTGCAAGTTGGTTAAAGACTGTTTAAGCCCCAATAGTCTCGCAAGCTCGATGCGCATGCGCATCGACAGGCGAGACCTAAAAACTGTGACAAGACGTTCAGTCGAATCAAATCAATGGGTCAGAAGAACACCAACCAGTCCTGCGGTGTGAAGCGCTCGAAGTCTGTGGCTAAAGAGCCTCCTTGGGAACCGAGGGGAGGCAAAGCCACAGCAAGTGGCTTCCTCCTTGTGGGCTTTCACTCACGCGCAGGGTGTCTGAGTGTCATCCCCCTGGCAGTGGCAGCCAAAGAGAAGGGGCAGGAGGCTGATGTAGCGTTGTGGGCTCTAGGCCCACATGCTGCTTAAAGAAAGACACAGACACCGTGTTTATGATTACTCAACTGGCCTCAAGCACGAGTCCTCGGGCCCTTTTATTAACAGGCTCACGTCACTCGTGACGCCTGTAATGGATGGGTGTGGGGTGCAGTGTGCCCACTCCCATAGGGGGAGTGGCTAATAAAGCAGTGCCTGTCGAGACACTAGAACGTGTCTCGCAGGACACTACAGCTGACTCAGAATGCAGATGCTTCGAGGAGTGAGAGAGTGTGGCGGAGAAAGACAGCCCTTTTACTCCGGAGGCAGAGACTCTACCACAGACGGGGCACTCCTCTGTGGCTGAGCCTTCTCGCAGAACAAACACAGCCTCTGGTCCGGCAGCTCAGTGAGATGATGATAGAGCCCTTTCACTCCGGAGGCAGAGACTCTACCACAGACGGGGCACACCTCTGTGGCTAAGCCTTCGCGTAGAGCAAACACAGCCTCTGGTCCGGCAGCTCAGTGAGATGATGATAGAGCCCTTTCACTCCGGAGGCAGAGACTCTACCACAGACGGGGCACTCCTCTGTGACACAGCCTTCTCTTAGAGCAAACACAGCCTCTGGTCCGGCAGCTCAGTGAGATGATGATAGAGCCCTTTCACTCCGGAGGCAGAGACTCTACCACAGACGGGGCACTCCTCTGTGACACAGCCTTCTCTTAGAGCAAACACAGCCTCTGGTCCGGCAGCTCAGTGAGATGATGATAGAGCCCTTTCACTCCGGAGGCAGAGACTCTACCACAGACGGGGCACTCCTCTGTGGCTGAGCCTTCTCGCAGAACAAACACAGCCTCTGGTCCGGCAGCTCAGTGAGATGATGATAGAGCCCTTTTACTCCGGAGGCAGAGACTCTACCACAGACGGGGCACTCCTCTGTGGCTAAGCCTTCTCTTAGAGCAAACACAGCCTCTGGTCCGGCAGCTCAGTGAGATGATGATAGAGCCCTTTCACTCCGGAGGCAGAGACTCTACCACAGACGGGGCACACCTCTGTGGCTAAGCCTTCGCGTAGAGCAAACACAGCCTCTGGTCCGGCAGCTCAGTGAGATGATGACAGAGCCCTTTCACTCCGGAGGCAGAGATTCTACCACAGACGGGGCACTCCTCTGTGGCTGAGCCTTCTCTTAGAGCAAACACAGCCTCTGGTCCGGCAGCTCAGTGAGATGATGATAGAGCCCTTTCACTCCGGAGGCAGAGACTCTACCACAGACGGGGCACTCCTCTGTGGCTGAGCCTTCTCGCAGAACAAACACAGCCTCTGGTCCGGCAGCTCAGTGAGATGATGATAGAGCCCTTTTACTCCGGAGGCAGAGACTCTACCACAGACGGGGCACTCCTCTGTGACACAGCCTTCTCTTAGAGCAAACACAGCCTCTGGTCCGGCAGCTCAGTGAGATGATGATAGAGCCCTTTCACTCCGGAGGCAGAGACTCTACCACAGACGGGGCACACCTCTGTGGCTAAGCCTTCGCGTAGAGCAAACACAGCCTCTGGTCCGGCAGCTCAGTGAGATGATGACAGAGCCCTTTCACTCCGGAGGCAGAGACTCTACCACAGACGGGGCACTCCTCTGTGACACAGCCTTCTCGCAGAACAAACACAGCCTCTGGTCCGGCAGCTCAGTGAGATGATGATAGAGCCCTTTTACTCCGGAGGCAGAGACTCTACCACAGACGGGGCACTCCTCTGTGACACAGCCTTCTCGCAGAACAAACACAGCCTCTGGTCCGGCAGCTCAGTGAGATGATGATAGAGCCCTTTCACTCCGGAGGCAGAGACTCTACCACAGACGGGGCACACCTCTGTGGCTAAGCCTTCGCGTAGAGCAAACACAGCCTCTGGTCCGGCAGCTCAGTGAGATGATGACAGAGCTCCGCTGGCTGCTACCCACTTAGTCCAATTAGGAGGCGGTGCGAAGGATGCACTAGCCGTGATCTGCAGACAGAATGTGCTCCGGGGCTGTTGCAGTCTGCAACTTTGATCCACACATGCATGCCACCAATTTAGGTACATGCAGTTTCTCCTCTCTTTAAATGTTTCCACTTATATCCAATACTTTACGATTTAACTTATTTTTTTAATAAAGATGAAACAACGGATTAAAAGGATTCAGGCAGTCCTCTGTAATGTATTTCCTTTTCTTTCCCGCATGTTGTAAAGTTCATGAACCGGTGTCGGTTGGTGTGAGGTGGCTACAGTCTCTGTGTGCTGGCTGGGTGGGCAAGGGGAGCGTGGGTCAGTGCAGCCAGCGGTGCGGGGGATGCCTCGGGGCAAACACTTGCGGCTCTGCAGCTCGGAGCCCCCCTCCACCACAGCCCTCCTGTGCCTCTCGGCGCACCTTCAAGCCTCTGCTTAAACATTGATCCTGAGCCCTGGCAGCCAATCTGCTCCTGGGGCCGGACCTGATGCGGGTGTAACCTGGGCGCCATCGGGAGAAGCTGGTGCTGCCCGCTCCTCGCTGCCAGATGCGGAGAGATGCGGTTCAGGCTGGCACTGCCCCCTGCCGGGAGAAGGCAGAGCCTGGCAGCGGGGCACTCCTGCATGGTACCCACATGCAAGCCTGCTAATGTCAGGTGCATGGAGAGTGCATTACCGGTGATGTGCCTCAGTGGATGAGTCACCTGTGGTCAACCACAGCACCGAGACCGCCCTCATCGCTGCCACCGATGACATCCGAGCCCTGATGGACAACGGAGAAACAGCGGCCCTCATCCTCCTAGACCTCTCCGCGGCATTCGACACGGTCTGCCACCGCACCCTAGTGCAGCGCCTCAGCAACGTCGGAATTCAGGAGAAGGCACTGGAATGGATCGTCTCCTTCCTCGACGGAAGAACACAGAGAGTTTGTCTACCACCGTACAAGTCAGAGGCCACCGAAGTCATCTGCGGCGTCCCTCAAGGATCCTCGCTGAGCCCCACCCTCTTCAACGTCTACATGAGCCCCCTCGCGCCCATCGCACGCCAACACAACCTGAACATCATCTCCTACGCCGATGACACCCAGCTGATCCTCTCACTGACCAACGACCCCGCCGCTTCCAGAGCCAACCTTCACGAAGGGATGAAAGATGTAGCCGAGTGGATGACG
Source organism: Lissotriton helveticus (assembly GCF_964261635.1). Classification (NCBI taxonomy): domain Eukaryota; kingdom Metazoa; phylum Chordata; class Amphibia; order Caudata; family Salamandridae; genus Lissotriton; species Lissotriton helveticus. The sequence goes on along the minus strand of NC_136069.1, from coordinate 1,517,437 downwards.
ACCAGCCGCCTGAAACTGAACTCAGACAAGACGGAAGTCCTCATCCTGGGCTCCTCGCCCTCCGCCTGGGACGACTCCTGGTGGCCCCCCGCCCTGGGCACCGCACCCACACCGACAGACCACACACGCAACCTGGGCTTCATCCTGGACTCCTCCCTCTCCATGACCAGACAAGTCAACGCCGTCTCCTCGTCATGCTTCAACATCCTGCGCATGCTACGGAAGATCTTCCGGTGGATCCCCACCGAGACCAGGAAGACGGTCACCCAGGCCCTCGTCACCAGCCGACTGGACTACGGCAACGCCCTCTACGCCGGAACCACCGCCAAGCTCCAGAAGAGACTCCAGCGGATCCAGAACGCCTCAGCCAGACTCATCCTCGACATCCCCCGACGCAGCCACATCTCCGGACATCTGAGAGACCTGCACTGGCTCCCCGTCAACAAGAGAATCACCTTCCGTCTCCTCACCCACGCACACAAAGCCCTACACGATCAAGGCCCGAGCTACCTCAACAACCGCATCAACTTCTACGCTCCCAAACGCCACCTCCGATCAGCCAGTCACGCCCTCGCCGCCGTCCCCCGCATCCGAAGAACGACAACAGGAGGAAGGTCCTTCTCCCACCTGGCCGCCAAGACCTGGAACTCCCTCCCTCCCGACCTGCGCCTGACCCAAGACCACCTCTCCTTCAGGAAGAAGCTCAAGACCTGGCTGTTCAAGCAGTAGCAGCACCCCCCCCCCCCCCCCAAGCGCCTTGAGACCCTCCGGGTAAGTAGTGCGCTCTATAAATGTCCTTGATTGATTGATTGATTGATTGTGCACTGGGGGCATTCCATATAGCAATGCACCCCCAACAGAACAACACTGGATAGGGTTCATCTTCCCATTGCACTATCGAACCTGCTACTTTACATTGTATTCATTACCTTTGCGTTCCTCTTGTCTGTGTACCTGTTCATTCCCTCTCTATTTGCCCATATGTGATACCTGCCCTCCTGCGTTTAGCCGCCCCTCCCATTCGTCTAAATCCTTTTGCCTCACTACCTAATTCCGCTTCTGTATGCTTACCTTTACTCCTGTCACTTATTCTGTCCTAGTCACCTGTTTCTATTTCTTCTCCTAAGAACTACTGTTTCTACGGTTTAAACCCATACCCTTTCCGACTTTTCCTCTGTTCACATTCATATACTCCAAACCCCCATATATTTTGCTATCTCCCTATTCCCTTTTAGGTCGAGCCTAGGCAGCGTGCGTGCGCTGTCTGGAAGACCTGGTGTAGTTGATAAAAGGACTTTGCTCCCTTCTGCTGCTTACCATTGGTACACTGCAGTTCCTGTCTTGGTTGCAGCATCCTAAGTGGTTCAAAAAACAGAAAGTAACTTCAGTTTTTGAGAGAGCAGCACCACCTACGTTCAGTTTCCTTTCGCTGCAATTCATGATGCGTATTTTTTTCTAATTCGTTTAGCATGCCAAGGCTTTTCTTCGAGTGTGCCAACGTGCCTTTCTTTTGCCGTGGACCGCGTGGCATGTCTTCAAACACACTTTCATTCTCAGCACGTTGCTCTTGAAATGGACGCTGCGCTTTGCTCTAGGCGATGGTTCTGTGTCCCTCCCCGCTGTGGTGTATGTCTCCCTTGGGGCACATGGCAAACTCTGAACACCGCCATAGCAACATTGTAACCCCCTGCTGGTGCCCTAGGTCAGTGTGGGGAGATTACGTGTTTCACCTAGAATCACATATTATGTTATATACTCGGGCTTGGTTACCCAGTTTCAAAGTCGCCAACTCTGGCACCAATTGACTGATTGATTGATGGGCATCCACCCCCTCCTCCCTCCACTGGTCTGTTATTCACATTACTCCCACACACCAATGCTATAGCATAGGGTAATTGGACAGACATCCCACCTATGCCATTGCCTCCCTTCACTTTAAGTGATGGTATTTTGCTTGAGCATATTATGCACCCCGCCTTACAAGTAGTTGGAATCACTGACATAATATCGACAGACACAATATCGACCTATATTTTTACACAAAAATATAGATTACACTAATAACCTATACTTAATTATATTAATACACCATTATAGACACCAATATATCGTCAAACATTAAGATCGATAACAATATTATCGAACAGATATATATTGTTATTCAAAATATCAGACATAGTTTAAAAATATACATGTCAAAAATATCAATCACAGTAATATAGACAGCAATATTGTTTTTTTTAAATATCGACAACTTAAAAACAGTTAAAACAAACTAAACGTAACTCCATAAAAAAATTTCAATCAATAAACATATACTGCATACAAAATAAATCAAATACAATCAATTTAAAAAATATTAAAACATATTATAAAACATCAAATCATAAATACACTATCAATAACTATTTAAATCTTATATTTAAATAATATAAACACATTATTTTACATCACATAGATTATAATACACATTTAAAGGGTTCAACCTGTTTAAAAAGAAAATAAAAACACTAACTAACTCTTAATTAGCTTTGTCCATATATGAAAACCAACTGCCAAAACAATTAAAACAATAAAGATCAACCATTCAAATACACACAATATTAAAATAAACCAATCACATTAAACAAACAATTAATTAAACACTATATAAGAAAGAAAAATGATTCTTAATTTACAACTCAAACCAAAAAGAATCAAGAAGACGAAACTCTGCCGGATGGCTGCCAGAAGCAAGGACTTCATTAAAGAAAAATCTATTTCCTATTTTAAAATGTAAGTAAAATGCCATTTATAATATAACACTAACGCTAATCTTTAAAAACGACTATTTATCATGCACAAATAATTAATATATATATTTTTTCAATCTATGTCTCCCCTACAGATAATTCTCAAAGCATCCAAACAATTACAAACCAGCTTCTAAAATCATCTAACAAATAAAGTATTCAGCAAAATACTTATTAAAATTATCTAAAACACCAAACCCCAACTTCATCCCAAATCCCCACCCCACACAATATAAAATTTAACAAAATAATTAAAATTATGTTTTACTCTACCAACTGAAACATCAGCAACAAAACAGAATTCAACCAACAAAAAATGGACATCTCCATTCAAAATTACCTAAAAATCAACATTGTAAGGATATTAATAACAATTTGTATGTATAAATCCCTTAAATGGCTGCCTTACGAAGCTTTAATTCAGCTAAAGATGGCTTGTCTGGCACACAAAGCCCTCCATTTCAAAAACCCCCGTTACCTAGTGCAAAAACTTGAACTATCCGGGGTGGTAGACCCTCAAGAAGTGCAAACTCTTTCCTCTTGAAACCACACATCTATAGCAAAAAGGAGAACCTGCCACCGAGCCTTCTCTGGTGCTGCCCCGAAGATATGGGACTCTCTCGCACCTGAAGTATGCAGAATCTCCTCCACGGCTGCTTTGAGACTGGAAGCCAAACGATTCCAAATGAACAAGTTCTTACTTTAAAACGGGTTATGATCATCTGCTGTAAGTCTCTGATCCTACAATTGTGAGACCACCATTTGATGCTACTCTTCTTTACCTCATTGTTTTCCCCCTTCTTAGCCCGCTATGTATTAGCTGTTGTATTATTCTCCTTTGACCTCTTTGTACTGTAATTATTCATGTTTCTTATTCTTTTTTGATAATGATATTGCATGTATTACCTTCCTTTCATCCTTTTGTAAAGCACTCTCATATCCTTCGGGATCTTGTTCGAACTATATAAAACTTTATAAATGAATAAATAAAAATTAATTAATTAAAAAACATGTACAATATTCATTTATTAATTTTTATATATTTTATATAAATTTTTCGTAGCATTTAAAACATCACAATGACAGAAGGCGCCCAATTTATCACTTCCCAGAAAGGAAAGTTTTTGTTATGCTACATGGGGTATGTCTATACCCAGGTAAAGCAAAGTGGGCTTAAAGTAAATTAGAAATGTAGCAAGTACTATTCATTTAAGTGTTATGGGTGGGCAACAACTAGAGAAACAACAGCTTTGTATGTAAGGGAGCATAACCGCCCCCCAAATGTTACTGAAATTGAGGTCAAGAATGCCCTAGACGCCATTAGAAAAGCCAGTCTAGCTCACAAAACTCTACCACTCAGATACTTAAGGAGATGCTGCTCAGAGTACCCCAACATGCCACTGGCCAAATGCCCTCTATTTATTTCTTCATTAAAACAAGCATTAGAAATGCAATCGGGCTCGGATTTATTTGAGTTTGAGCTAATGGCATTGTAAATGCCAATGTATTGTTGCTATGTGTTATGGAGTGTGTTCATGTGGTGTGTACTGCCAGTGATCTCCTTGTGAGTGTGCGAATATTGCACCGTTACTGCCTGTGATGTCCTTCTTGTGAGTGTGAGAAGCTTGCACCTCTGCTGCCTGTGGTCTCCTTGTGAGTGTAAGAAGCTTGCACAGCTGCTGCCTGTGATGTCCTACTCACTACTCTACTCTACTCACTACTCTACTCTACTCACTACTCTACTCTACTCACTACTCTACTCTACTCACTACTCACTACTCTACTCACTACTCTGCACTCACTACTCACTACTCTACTCACTACTCACTACTCTACTCTCTACTCACTACTCTACTCTCTACTCACTACTCACTACTCTACTCACTACTCTGCACTCACTACTCACTACTCTGCACTCACTACTCTACTCACTACTATACTCTGCACTCACTACTCACTACTCTACTCACTACTCTACTCACTACTCTACTCTACTCACTACTCTACTCACTACTCAACTCACTACTTTCTACTCACTACTCTACTCACTACTCAACTCACTACTCACTTCTCTACTCACTACTCTGCACTCACTACTCACTACTCTACTCACTACTCACTACTCTGCACTCACTACTCACTACTCTACTCACTACTCTACTCACTACTCAACTCACTACTCAACTCACTACTCAACTCACTACTCACTACTCACTACTCTGCACTCACTACTTTAGTCACCTCACTACTCTACTCACCTCACTACTCTACTCACTACTCTACTCACTACTCACTACTCTGCACTCACTACTCACTACTCTGCACTCACTACTCACTACTCTGCACTCACTACTCACTACTCTGCACTCACTACTCTACTCACTACTCTACTCACTACTCACTACTCTGCACTCACTACTCACTAATCTACTCTACTCACTACTCTACTCACTACTCTGCACTCACTACTCACTACTCTGCACTCACTACTCACTACTCTGCACTCACTACTCACTACTCTGCACTCACTACTCACTACTCTGCACTCACTACTCACTACTCACTACTCTACTCACTACTCTGCACTCACTACTCTGTGTGCCTGGTGAAAGCGTGCACTGACGGCTGGTGGTGTGTGTATGCCTGGTGAAAGTGTGCACTGATGGTTAATGGTGTGTGTGTGCGCCTGGTGAAAGCTTGCAGTGACGGCTGGTGGTGTGTGTGAGCTTGGTGAAAAGCTGATTACCCTGCATACTCACATAGTGATTACCCTGCATACTCAAACACTGCTCACCCTGCACAGTCACACACTGCTTAACCTACACACGCACACACTGCTCACCCTACACACTCACACACTGCTCACCCTACACACTCACACACTGTTAACCCTGCATACTGCTCACCCTGCACGCTCACACACTGCTCACCCTGCAAAGTCACACACTGCTCACCCTGCACACTCACACACTGCTGGCGCTGGACACCAACGTACTGCTCACCCTGCATACTCACACACTGCTGACCCTGCACACTGACACACTGCTGGCCCTGGACACCAACGTACTGCTCACCCTGCATGCTCACACACTGCTGACCCTGCACACACACACACTCCTGGCCCTGGACACCCACATACTGATCACCCTGCATACTTACATACTGATCACCCTGCATACTCACACTCTGCTCACCCTGCATACTCACACTCTGCTCACCCTGCATACTCACACTCTGCTCACCCTGCATACTCGCACTCTGCTCACCCTGCATACTCGCACTCTGCTCACCCTGCATACTCGCACTCTGCTCACCCTGCATACTCGCACTCTGCTCACCCTGCATACTCGCACTCTGCTCACCCTGCATACTCGCACTCTGCTCACCCTGCATACTCGCACTCTGCTCACCCTGCATACTCGCACTCTGCTCACCCTGCATACTCGCACTCTGCTCACCCTGCATACTCGCACTCTGCTCACCCTGCATACTCGCACTCTGCTCACCCTGCATACTCACACACTGCTGACCCTGCACACTGACACACTGCTGGCCCTGGACACCCGTATACTGATCACCCTGTATACTCGTATACTGATCACCCTGCATACTCAAACACTGCTCACCCTGCATACTCACACACTGCTGACCCTGCACACTGACACACTGCCGGCCCTGGACACCAACGTACTGCTCACCCTGCATGCTCACACACTGCTGACCCTGCACACTCACACACTCCTGGCCCTGGACACCCACATACTGATCACCCTGCATACTTACATACTGCTCACCCTGCATACTCACACTCTGCTCACCCTGCATACTCACACTCTGCTCACCCTGCATACTCACACTCTGCTCACCCTGCATACTCGCACTCTGCTCACCCTGCATACTTACATACTGATCACCCTGCATACTCACACTCTGCTCACCCTGCATACTCGCACTCTGCTCACCCTGCATACTCGCACTCTGCTCACCCTGCATACTCGCACTCTGCTCACCCTGCATACTCGCACTCTGCTCACCCTGCATACTCGCACTCTGCTCACCCTGCATACTCGCACTCTGCTCACCCTGCATACTCGCACTCTGCTCACCCTGCATACTCGCACTCTGCTCACCCTGCATACTCGCACTCTGCTCACCCTGCATACTCGCACTCTGCTCACCCTGCATACTCGCACTCTGCTCACCCTGCATACTCGCACTCTGCTCACCCTGCATACTCGCACTCTGCTCACCCTGCATACTCGCACTCTGCTCACCCTGCATACTCGCACTCTGCTCACCCTGCATACTCGCACTCTGCTCACCCTGCATACTCACACACTGCTGACCCTGCACACTGACACACTGCTGGCCCTGGACACCCGTATACTGATCACCCTGTATACTCGTATACTGATCACCCTGCATACTCAAACACTGCTCACCCTGCATACTCACACACTGCTGACCCTGCACACTGACACACTGCCGGCCCTGGACACCAACGTACTGCTCACCCTGCATGCTCACACACTGCTGACCCTGCACACTCACACACTCCTGGCCCTGGACACCCACATACTGATCACCCTGCATACTTACATACTGATCACCCTGCATACTCACACTCTGCTCACCCTGCAAACTCGCACTCTGCTCACCCTGCATACTCGCACTCTGCTCACCCTGCATACTCGCACTCTGCTCACCCTGCATACTCGCACTCTGCTCACCCTGCATACTCGCACTCTGCTCACCCTGCATACTCGCACTCTGCTCACCCTGCATACTCGCACTCTGCTCACCCTGCATACTCGCACTCTGCTCACCCTGCATACTCGCACTCTGCTCACCCTGCATACTCGCACTCTGCTCACCCTGCATACTCGCACTCTGCTCACCCTGCATACTCGCACTCTGCTCACCCTGCATACTCGCACTCTGCTCACCCTGCATACTCACACACTGCTGACCCTGCACACTGACACACTGCTGGCCCTGGACACCCGTATACTGATCACCCTGTATACTCGTATACTGATCACCCTGCATACTCAAACACTGCTCACCCTGCATACTCACACACTGCTGACCCTGCACACTGACACACTGCCGGCCCTGGACACCAACGTACTGCTCACCCTGCATGCTCACACACTGCTGACCCTGCACACTCACACACTCCTGGCCCTGGACACCCACATACTGATCACCCTGCATACTTACATACTGATCACCCTGCATACTCACACTCTGCTCACCCTGCAAACTCACACTCTGCTCACCCTGCATACTCGCACTCTGCTCACCCTGCATACTCGCACTCTGCTCACCCTGCATACTCGCACTCTGCTCACCCTGCATACTCGCACTCTGCTCACCCTGCATACTCGCACTCTGCTCACCCTGCATACTCGCACTCTGCTCACCCTGCATACTCACACACTGCTGACCCTGCACACTGACACACTGCCGGCCCTGGACACCAACGTACTGCTCACCCTGCATGCTCACACACTGCTGACCCTGCACACTCACACACTCCTGGCCCTGGACACCCACATACTGATCACCCTGCATACTTACATACTGCTCACCCTGCATACTCACACTCTGCTCACCCTGCAAACTCACACTCTGCTCACCCTGCATACTCACACTCTGCTCACCCTGCATACTCGCACTCTGCTCACCCTGCATACTCGCACTCTGCTCACCCTGCATACTCGCACTCTGCTCACCCTGCATACTCGCACTCTGCTCACCCTGCATACTCGCACTCTGCTCACCCTGCATACTCGCACTCTGCTCACCCTGCATACTCGCACTCTGCTCACCCTGCATACTCGCACTCTGCTCACCCTGCATACTCGCACTCTGCTCACCCTGCATACTCGCACTCTGCTCACCCTGCATACTCGCACTCTGCTCACCCTGCATACTCGCACTCTGCTCACCCTGCATACTCGCACTCTGCTCACCCTGCATACTCACACACTGCTGACCCTGCACACTGACACACTGCTGGCCCTGGACACCCGTATACTGATCACCCTGTATACTCGTATACTGATCACCCTGCATACTCAAACACTGCTCACCCTGCATACTCACACACTGCTGACCCTGCACACTGACACACTGCCGGCCCTGGACACCAACGTACTGCTCACCCTGCATGCTCACACACTGCTGACCCTGCACACTCACACACTCCTGGCCCTGGACACCCACATACTGATCACCCTGCATACTTACATACTGCTCACCCTGCATACTCACACTCTGCTCACCCTGCAAACTCACACTCTGCTCACCCTGCATACTCGCACTCTACTCACCTGCCCTCAGCGAACTAGCATCCACCTGGAAACCTTTCCAGAGAGGCCATGGACTGTATGGGCTTGGAACCATTTGGCGGTTATACAGCAGCGAGGGAAACTGTGCCTGTTCTGTTATGTATTAGTGAAGTGGCTGCATCAGACAGGGTTCAGAAAGTTCAAAATGCCTAAACTTCATTAGAAATTACGGAAGTCTGGGAATGTGCATCAGTCTTGCAGTCAACAGCCTGTTCTAGAAACTGTGGGGCAGTGAAGTTTTTAAAAATCTGATTACGTAGACAACGTCTATCTCCTCCGTGTTCTGGATCATTGAACTGAAACCTACACACATTCAAACAACGGACGGACACACTCCCCTTCCCAGACCCTAAAAATAAACAGTCAGCACACCATCGCTCATTATTCTTACAGACTGTCACGCAGAGGCAGAAAAAAGACACCCCGTAGCAACTTAAAACAAGAACTACAGTGTGGACGAGCATGTATGAGTCATCTTCTGTGAGCCTCGCCTGCTGCCTCTCGTCATTTAACATTGAACGCGCTCACCGCTGTGAACGCGTTCGCATCATCTGGCTTGCATTACACGGGCACTCTGACAGCTCGTAATTAAGATTAATCACTCTGCCATGCTCGCTCTCGCACACTAAATGCCACATCGGGCACGCGTACATTACTTACAGCCTATCACTTCAAGGCTACTACATACACAGCACAGGGAAGACGAATCACTGACCAGATGCCAGAAAACGCAAAGGAATGTGTGGAATTCCTCTCACCAAGGCCCTTCTTCTTCTTCTTCTTTTTTTTTCTTATAACATTAGGATCTCTTAACTCCTCCCCCAGGAGGGGGAGGAGTCCGAGCCCTAAAGAACTATAGCTCGAATGAAAAAAGCCACAACCACCAAAAACATTTGAAGAGGTAGCAATTCCCCCAGAACTATCTATAACACATAACGAAGAACCCTAAGTTCTTTATGAAAACAAATCCAAAGAGAAAAGAATAATTATGTTTGCATCAGCAAATAATTTAATAAAACCACAACAATCAGAAACATGGATGATGGATGGTACATTTAAAATTTGTCCCAAACCATTCACTCAATTATAAACTGTCCATGCCCTTTATCAAAACACTAACATCCCTTTTATTTACACCTTACTACCAAATAAACAAAACTCCACATACATGGAAGTACTAAGTAAATTAAACAAGAAACAAGAAATAATTATTCATTTTGAGCAGGCAATGATAAATGCAATTCTAAAATCCTACCCACACACAACAATTCAGGGTTGCTACTATCATTTCAATCAGTGTATCTGGAGAAACCTTCAGAAATCAACAATAAGGGGTCTATTACGATGGCGGACGCATGGGCCGCCGTAGTGCTGGCGATGGTGGAAATTGGAGATCTCCCCAGCCGTCACGCAGATTATGCGTCCGCCACATTACAATGGGCCAAAACAGGACATTTCCGTACCTCCACAGTGTTTCTGCGTCTGCACATATTGACCGCACTTAAGCATGGTGGACGGAGCCAACAGAGCAAGAACTGCATGGGAATCATGTCTCCACCACCAGCCAGATTACGATGTACCAAACAGCCAATCACACCACTGCGGAAACACCACTTCATCTTGGAAGGTGGAAGCACCACAACAGCGAGGGAAGATCCAAACTCAGTACATGCACACCACAAGAGCCGCTATGGATACACTTACCTAGGCCATTTAGCTGCTGCACCTGATGCATTACCAGCAGAACATACGCTGCAGTGCACAACATAAGAGGTACGTCCAACACCCATACACGCAGGCAATCCCGGTACTACTAAAAACACACAGCAAGTGTGCAGGCAGGCCCTGCCCAACCATGTTTCTGGAAACATGCATCAGTCGCATAGGGTATGCTGCGGGGCGGTGAGGCGGGCGGGGGAGGGGCAGGGTAGGGTAGGAGGTAGTAAACTCGGACATACGATGGAACGGAGGAAAGTTATCATTACTGTGGAAATGAGCCTTTCTAGGGTTCACCCTATCGGCCCACTAGTCCATAAACCAACAAAATGGAGATTGGCACGGAAGCTGGAATATCAAATAACAAGTTTATTAATCACGCATGAGTGGCACTACATCAATACAACACCCTTGGGTACTGTATGAGGTTGTACAAGGAATACAGAAAACAAGGGTCTTTTATACCCAGTTTGTTGCACAGTAAGCATGGAGGCTCAAATAGAAGGCAGAATCGCACACAGGAATAGCTATTGACTAACAGGGTCAGATTGAAACCACTTTGTAGGCAGAGTGGGAGGGGAGACAGAACTGCTTACATCAGTTGAAACATCCTGACAGTTACATTCTAAAACAGGTGTATTCTACCAACGACATGTTTTTCTGAGCTCGTACATTGGCTTAGAATAGAAAGAGTTAACTAAAGCTGATGACTCAATCAGAATAGAAAGGCAGGCAGCAGTGAAGACGGCAGAATCACATGGCTTAACAAAATGGATGCCACAACTAAAATGGCTTAAGCTTATGCTAACGGCAATTTCTGAGATTTCCACATTACGTTCCTCCGTTCTGTCGTATTTCCAAGTTTAAATCCCCCTACCCTGCCCCTCCCCCGCCCCACCGCCCCGCAGCCCGCCCTATGCGAGGCGACACTGCCTCACCGATCCACATCAGTGAGACTTACAGGGCCACCAAGATTGCCCTGTGCTGAGTCCTCCTGCCACTCAGATCCCCTCACACCCACCCACCAGCACCACACACACAGCTCCAACCATAAACCATTTGACAGGTTAGCATGGGTGATGGGAGTGTACACACTGGAGACAGAAAACTGACCAAGATGCCTACACAGGATGGACAGCATGTGCCAGAACATGGAGGGGAGTGGAGGGTCAAACATGTGCATGGCATCCAGTGACACATATCATAAATGAAGTGGTGCATACACCAGTGACCAGATCTGTACTGTGGAGGAGTGTACCCAGAAAAAATCTAGTTCAAGTCTCACACATTGTGCATGCATGAATGCAATAACTGTCACAGCTATAAATCTGAACCACTCCAAGTGTCAAGTGACAGGTATGCCTGTGAGATCTCACATATCATCTTTGCAAGCCACAGATATGCAACACAGGGCGAACTGTACTCACGTTGTGAAATGAAACATAAAACACGTTAACACCTTAGGAATAACACTTGCCACTTAACTGTCGTACACTTGTCCATGTCAAATTTCATGAAGTGACCGTGATATTGGCTGACATCCCTAGCTGGCCATTCACATTAAATTAGACATACATCTCAGGTCAACACTTTTTTACTAATGAACTGCTGTGGCATACTGTGTGCTTACCTGCTTGTGCATCCATATGTGTATATGTGTACACACGTAAGGGACCTGCACATGCGTCTCAACACACAATGCTGGATCTAGCATAAGTTGTGCTGTCAATCTTAGTGGGTATGTATACACCAAACATGTGCAACTGTGTAAACATGCTTTGAACGTGGCTATGTGTGTCACGCAGATTCATCACACAGTCCTGATGGACTCCCCCCATTAGGTTCATTGTCGCATGTCAACTGTGCTGCTAACTCATGTAGTGTTGGCCATGTGAGACTCACTGCCCTCATCCCTTTATGCTGCTGTGTATTGTCGGAGGTTGGATTGAGGACGAGCAATGGCAGAAGATACATACAAGTCAGCATTGGTGCTGGTAACCACATGTGCTGTGCCTAACACACAGGGGTGATCACACTCTGAGGTAGCAGGGAACAAGTCATACATATAGTCAGATTGTTGATGTACTAGTGCTCAGAGAAGTGTGGCTCAATGGTTAGAGCGGCAGACCCTGATGCAGAGGTCTAGCCCGGGACCAGGGTTCAATTCCCCGCCTCGGCGGGTCTCGGGCTCAAAAATTCCACGGACCTGATAATTCTCGCCTCGGTGCCTATTCCAATCATGGGTCCCACTCTGCAACTCTGGGCAATAGCTTGCTTAATCTCCACAACGGCCCCCACAACGCTAAGGATGCCTGGCCTCCACCTTGGGGGTGCCCAGGAGTGGACACCTCACAGGGAAGGCCAGGATGGGTTCCACAGCGGTATTCGTACAAGCGCCTTGAGACCCTTGTGGGTGAGTAGCGCGCTATACAAGTATCAATTTAGTATGAAGGGTGAGTGGAGTGACTGAGGTCTTAATGCAGGTCACTCGTGTCTTTTCACGTCCTACAGAAACATGTCAATGGTGTGGCCGTGTGAGTCTTTGTTGAAACTGTCACAAACATCTCATCTATTTTCAATTATAGTGCATGTGTCCCCTGCCAGACAACGCAGGAGTAGCACACATATCTATCACCCTGTCCCAGTCCTGGACAACATGCCGGACCTTACAATCATCATGAACGTCCGTCTGAATCGCATTACTATGCGAGAGACATGTGCTCATTCGGAGCCCCACCTGATTGCCAGAAGAAAAAAATCGATCGCATTGTCAGTCTAAGTCAAAGTGATGTCTGCACTGAAATACAGGCACCTGGATCTTTCCAGTAAACCGTGTCCAGCGCTGGAGGGATGTCACAGCCTATGTACTGCATGGTGTTGCATGATGTGCTGTCTGTATTAATGATATACAAGATTCACTACAAGATTTAACAAAAGCGCAAAGATACTGGAGCTGTAAACGGGTATTACTTTGCACTAGTATGCCTTCCACATGTTGTGGATGCCATTGACGAAACACACATTGGCCTAGTTTAGGAAGGTGAAAGGCACATATAGAAACTTGAAACATTACTAATCCATTAATGTGTATGCCAACCGGACAAGATCATCACACACGTGTGTGCCAAGTATCCATGGATGGCACATGACTCCTACATTCTGCGCAACAACTGCATGACACAATGGATGGCTATTCTACCCCCAGATCGTGCATTTCACAATTACATACATACAGATAATAGGTGCGCAACAGGCTATGACCGAAAAGAATGGATTGTGATCATGTGTGCATTTTGCGTCTTTAATTAATTCTGTGCAGGACGTCTTTGATGTGAGTGGGCACGAAATGACGGTATATGCAGATTGATATGGGGGTGTGGGGTCTCTGTCCTGTGTGCTCGTGAGGTGTACATGTGTGCCTAGGTGTGTACGAATTGTGTGCACAACGCGCTAGAGGACATGTGCTCAGTAATAACTGATTGTGTGCACAGACAGGGTTTGCTGTTGGGGTACAGGAGGGCTGTTTATCCGGTTGGGGTCCTGTACTTGGGGGTCCTTCATACTGGCGGATGTGGGGTAGGGGCGTTAGAGAGGCTGAATGTTTCATGTACATACTGAGAGTGGCAGTATCCTGCCCCAGTCATTGAATGAACAGAGAGCTTGCTCTGTGGCGTGTGGAACCGCGAGTTGAGGCAGCTTCTTGCTACCCCGCCTGGGCCCCTCGCTCACGAGCGCAAAAGAATGTGGGAGTGAACATTCAATAAGAAGGTGGGACATGCACCCGCATTCGTCCTTCTGCGTGCTTCCATCAATGAAAGACACACGCTAAAGCCAATCCCAGGTGTGGGAGGAGTCAGACCCACACAAAGTACTTGAGTGTACTTACAAGAAGCCTAGCAGAGCAGCGCATGCTCGCTGGCTCAGGCTCAAGCGATAAATATTTTTTAATATATGATTTGTGCTGGCAGTGGAAGAGTCACACAGAAAATGAATGGGTGAGCATTAGCACAGGCATCATTGTGTGTTTGTGTGTCCTGCCACAGTAGCGTTGTCACTCGCCGACAGTGTAACAAGCGCCAAGACACCACATGACAACACTTCCAGGTCACTCTGTGATCCAAGCTAACAGGACACGCACTTTCGTCCTCACTCTCATACTTCTCAACACTGATCAAAGTTGTCTTAAAAGAAATGTCCGTAACTTTTATTACTAATAACGTGTCCTAAAATGCTGGATACATGCATGATGGCAGCAAGACTGGTACTATGCGACAATGTCCACTAAGGGCATGAGACAGCCTCACCTTGCACAGGTGTGTCCTAGCAAGCGATGCAGGACGGAAAGCTAATCCTAGTCCAATGGAGACATGTCCATTGTTAGTACTAAATCTGTCATCAGTTACGATAGATGCTACTACATGTTGATACATTGCATCATTGTGGATGCAGATAAGTAGTTACCCATCCATTAGAGATATTGCTGCTTCATAGGCAATCAGTTCCAAGAGTAGATCACCATCACCTTCAGGACACAGGACCACCATCCCATCCAGTCGTATGAATGAACAGATGTGCTCCTCGAAGCCCGTGTCCATGAGGAACCTTCCAGGGAAATAAGGGGTTGGTTCAATGTGGTCATTGCACTCGATAAGTTGTGCAATCGCAGATGACCAGCTGCCAGCACGTATGCCAAGTTGTAAGGCATTCCATATACGTGTGTCCCGGGCACAGTCCTGGTCATGGATCAACAATGGTATCACCCACATGTCAAAATCCAGTTCAGCAATCAATGTGTTGGATAGGCAGACATCCATGGCCCATTGAAAGTTGCATCTGTGACAGTCAAAGACAGGCTGCACACAGGTGATAAAGGCATAGCAGAACCTAAGTTCGTAACTGATGTGCAGCACAGCCATTGGCAACGCTCCCAATAAATACAGCATTCTATAGCGGTACAGTTGTACATGACAGTGGATGTGCAGGTTTACAGGAGGTGTATCCATTGCGTTGTAGCTGTTGTTGAACCGGCACTCTTCAGAGCAGCGTTTGGAATGTTGCTGAAAAGCTAAATGTCCGACTATAAAGTTTTGGAGTGAACAACGATTGTATTCCTGAAATGGTCTTAGCGGAAGTGACAAGGCCATTTCCCACAAGTGAATTACTGATATGATCAAGGACTTCTGTGTGTATAGTGTTGGAACTTTGGTGTATCAGTTCAATGGAACCTAGTGGGAGACTCTAAGTCAGCTGTGTCTCGCAGGAGGTAGCAAACACCTGGAATTCGAAGGTCGTATGGCCCGATATGAGTCCGCTTTCTTGTACAGACAAAGGAGCTTTCAGCCAAGTTGATACTAAGGGGCCCATTAGGATGGCGGGCGGATTGCCCCGGCCAGGCTGGCAGTAGCCACTGCCAGCCTGGCGGGGGCAATCCACCTGCCATCCTAACCAGAATGACCCCCCGCCATATTAGCATGGCTGGGGGGTCCGCGGCGGACAGAAAGACCGTCCACCGCTTTTCCGCCCCGGTCGCCTTGCGATCGGGGCGGAAAAGGTTTAATATGATGGCGGTGTCTATCAGACACCGCCAGCCATATTAGTATGGGCTCTTCTAAATGCCTTTGCGTGGCGGCAATGCCGTCACGGAAAGGCAGGCGGTCTTTACTTCTGGGGCCCCCTGCGGGCCCCCGGAGTGAAGGCGAGGTGGGGGGTGCACACGGGGGTACCTGTGGTAACCCCCAGCATTTGCATACACAATGCGGCAGGCACCGCACTGTGCCTGCCGCTTTGTGTATGCAAATGCATACATGCATTTTTGGCATTGTGGCGGGCGGTGCAGAGAGCACCACCCACCACAATGTTAAAACTGCTGTATGCGCCCGCCACTGTGGTGGGCGCATCCTAATACCCCCCACGGGACCCCCGCCCTTATGGCGGGCGGTTCCATACTCCGATAGGATGGCGGGCGTACTAACTCCGCCCGTCATCCTAATGGACCCCTAAGTTTGCTTACATAGTGGGAATGTGAGGCCACATATAAGTGTTGACATTCACATATGTGGGAGTGATGAGTACATCCCTGCAGCCATAGACAAGTTGTGAAACACTTAAGGTGTTAGTGTACCATGCCCAGGCCAAAGCTCTGTTTGTGATGAACATGAGTCGATCACTTCCTTCTGGTTAATCTGAGGTCCATGTGGGACTGGTGGCTGGGGCAGGTGTGCAATACTGTATTTTTACTAGACTTTACAAGGCTAGCTTACAATACACGTGTGACTGTACTTGACTGACTGAACGAGATGTTATCCACAATCTATGTTTAACATGATTCGTTAGTGTAGTGGCTGCATTTGTGACACAGTAGAGTGATATAGTGTGATGCGCTGTGTGTCATTGACACAGCAAGCATTACCATGTGAATGCTTGTAGGGGGGTGGGAGGGCACAGCTTCACCTACCAGCACAGTTCATCCCTTAGCATCCATGAATGTGCATTTACGTGAAGGGAGCGGTGTTTATTCCGCCATGACCCGCTAACACCTTTGTGTATCACCATGCACAGAAATATTGTAAGTTTTCAGGCTGGAGTGCATTCCGCAGCTTGCTGAGGTGTGTACTGTGCTGGGAGGTGTTGTACTGTGCTCCCATCCCCCTTCTGCCCATGTTGATGGGCAGTGTAAGCTTGAATGCATCGTGCACAGTATTGCCTGGTGCTGTGCATTAGCTGTGATGCCATTAGTTGTCAACAACATGCTCTTTTCTTTCTCGACTCCTTTGCTCTCACAAAGGATTGTGTTATTCAGAAATCGTGTGACATTGCAGTGCGAGTTAACATGCCATTTACTCTTATGAAGATGGGACAAACTCAAACGCTCAGTGTTGTGAATGTTGTTTATTTCTCAATGTGTGACAGGTGAGGGACGAATTTGGAAGTGCTGGGAAATGTTTTCTCAGGGTTGGACACACAGTGCTGGAATTGCACAGTCCAACAGTACACTCCCACCATTGTGGACATGTGGGTTGGGATATGCAACATTAACAATGTTGTAAGCAATACTGGTAACATCAACTTTTTCACATGGCAAATGTGTTATGAATTGCTTTGCCAAAATAACCCACGTTTGTCTTCTTCAGACTTCCCCTCAACTGATTGGTGGGGTGGGGGGGGGGAATTGCTGCATGCTTTGAGGTGTCTGTTGAGTCTGTGCCTTCTGCCTCACCTCTCCCTGTGCCCGCTGTTATGGGGTCATTATTTGCATCCGGGTGGCCAGTGTGTGGGCGGTTTGCTACTTGAGCAGTGTGTATGTCCCTCAGAACACCTACCAGCTGGTCCATGTACTCAGCTATTTCAAACAAGCAAATGTCCATGGACCTTTGCAGCAGGCGGAGTTCACGCAGTTGCTTTGCGACATGGCACATCTGTCCCTGTAGGTATGCACCAAGGACCGTGTTAAACGTGGCCAGGGACTCAGTCTCTGTTAAATCCTGTGACAGTCCAAGGGGTGCCCTCCCACATGACCTGCGTACACAGGCCTGTGGCGGGACCAATCGATGCTCCCGCACTCGGTCCCCAGCATCCTGGGGGTGGCCAGTGGTATTGGATGCAACTGCCAAGGGGACTGTGTTGGAGGCAGTGGTAGTGGTGTTTGTGCTGACTGGCACACATGTCGTGTCTGCAGGTATCAGCGTGGTTGCTGATGTTGTGTGAGTCGAGGTGGTGGTGGTGTTGACAGTGTTGCCCTGAGACTGAGTTTTGCAGGCCACGCAAGTAGGGCAAGGTTGGTCCTCCTCATCCGCCAAACGTAGCAAAACTGCATCTGAGAGATAGTTTTCAAGGGGTTGGGGGGCCAGTTTGGGATGGATGCTCACAGTCCGGCCTGGTGTTGATATCGGATCACCGGTTGTACCCTGGAAAAATATGTCTGCATGTTCTGTAGACAGCTCAAATTCAATGTAAATGTGTATCGTGTTTATTTTGAGATGAGCTGACTTTCTGTCAGTGACATGGCTTTGCATAGTGAACAGTTTGACATCTTTCGAAACTGATGTGGAGGTACATATTTTGTTGATTGGTGCTATGACATTGCATGATCAACTATTTCACATGTGTGGCTCTTGTTCATTAAAGGACATTGGGTAGCAACTTTATGCACATCCACTGTAGTTGAAAATAGGAACTTTCCAATTTCTCTGTGACTGTCTGTCTACTATGCCGCTAGTTCAGGATTGCTGTTGGTCGGTTTGTGAATGACTCTCGCGTTGCGCGTGCTAGGCCACTGTGGAGGCAGGCATTGAGCGCTATGGATGATATTGTTTTGTACTTATGTTTGGCAATCAATTAAATTATGGCTTTAGTAGTATGCCTCTGCTACATTCTGTCTGTGGTGCATTTTGGTAGTGTCCTCCTTTGTTTATTGATGTGTGGATGAGTCTCCATGTATGTGTGGATTTGATGTGTCCCTTTATGCTTTGTGACAATGTGACTTGTAATTTAGATTGCATGTCTTTATGAATCGGGGTTTCACTTTGCAGTTACATGTGATTTCATCATGTGCACTATGATTCATGTGTCCTCTCCATGTCAATTAACAACATTCGGAAATTCTTTTTGTAGCTTCGCGCCGACGTGGACGACGTCACAGAGGCACGGCATCGCGCGCGACTCCGCTGACGTCACCGACACCATAATAGGCCCACGCCGGCGTGATGACATCAGTTCCCTTTTTTTCGCGTCGTCGACGCTAACGGTTTTCAAGGGATCGTCTGTAGCTGTATAGTAACTTTGTTACTTTGTGTTTCTACTGGTGTTTTCTTTGTCTTCTGTCATGATGTCCACAAAGAAGACTGGATTTAAAGCGTGCGGAGAATGTGGCAAGATGATGTCTATCACTGATCCACATGAGTGCTGCGTTTTGGTGCTGTTTGGTGGTGTTTTAGTGGAGAATCCACAGGCCGATATTGTATATACCAGAAAAAGCGTTATTGAAGGTAAGTAACTTGTTCTTCTGATAGATACATCTGCCAGTGGATTCCTCACCTCACAGCAACATTCGGAAATTCTTTTAGTAGCTTCGCGCCGACGTGGACGACGTCAGAGAGGCACGGCATCGAGCGCGACTCCGCTTACGTCACCGACACCATAATAGGCCCACGCCGGCGTGATTACATCAGTTCCGCCCTTTTTTCCGTCCCTTCGAGGCACCCGGATGGACCGATGACAGCAGATATATACACAGTATACACAGTACACAAATGTCAAGATAACACACACAGTGTGAAGTCAATGCAGGAAAACAAATTGCATTAAACATTTCCTTTGACAATAAAAATATATACATTACAGTAACTCAGGCATAGAAGAGAGGACAACGGGGAGGCGGGTGGGTCAGTGAGGAATCCACAGGCAGATATTGTATCTACCAGAAAAAGTGTTATCAAAGGTAAGTAACTTGTTCTTCTGATAGATACATCTGCCAGTGGATTCCTCACCTTGTGAATAGAGTCCCAGAGCAGTCCCCACTCCCGGAGGAGGGTGTCCACTCTCCTATACCAGAAAGTCCTGGAGGACAGAGCGCGCAAAGTGGCCGTCCCTCCTCACCTCGGAATCTAAACAGTAATGGTTCGCGAAAGTGTGGAGGGAGGCCCAAGTCACCGCTCTACAAATATCCTCAACAGGAACACCTCTAGACAAGGCAGATGTAGAAGACTTTGCTCTAGTAGAGTGAGCTCTTATACCCTCTGGAGGTTCCTTACCCGCCATGGCGTAGCAGATCTTAATGAAGAGGATAATCCATCTCGAGAGCGTGCGCTTGTGCACCGCCTTCCCCTTCTTGCGGCCAGCAACTCCAACAAACAGCTGGTCATCCAACCTGAACTCTCTTGTCCTGTCCAGGTAAAAGCTCACCGCCCTCTTAGGGTCCAAGCGGTGAAGTCTCTCCTCCTCCTTGGAAGAGTGAGGGGGAGGATAGAAGGTAGGGAGGGTAACGGACTGCCCCAGATGGAAGGGAGTTACCACCTTAGGCGGAAAAGCAGCCCTGGTCCTGAGAACCATTCTTTCAGCATGAATGGACAAAAATGGGGGCTTTGAACTAAGAGCTTGAAGCTCACTTACCCTCCTTGCCGAGGTAATTGCCACTAGAAAAAAAGTCTTAAAAGACAAAAGTCTCAAGGGACACTTGTGTAAAGGTTCAAAAGGCGAACCCATCAAGAATGTAAGAACAAAGTTCAAGTCCCATTGAGGCACAATAAAAGGTGTAGGAGTATATTTATTCGTAAGGCCCTTAATGAATCGTAATACAATAGGAGATTTAAACAAAGAGGGCTGGTCCGGCAAACAAAGGAAAGCTGATAAGGCCGACAAATAACCTTTGATAGTTGCCACCGCAAAACCCTGCTGAGCCAAGGAAAGTGCAAATTGAAGTATATTAAACAAACGAGCCCTTAAAGTGTCAATGGACTTCTCCCCACACCAAGCAACAAATTTAGACCACCTATAAGAATAAATGGACTTGGTGGAGTCACGCCTGGCCGATAAGATGACATCCACCACATCGTGTGGGAGAGTAAAGGAAATCAGGTTGCCCCGCTCAATCTCCAGGCATGAAGGTGTAAGGTCTGGAGGTGGGGGTGTAGAACCTGCCCCTCCATCTGGGAGAGGAGATCTGCCCTGTGAGGGAGACAGAGCGGAGGGCACGAGGAGAGGTGGAAAAGATCTGTGTACCACACCCTTCTTGGCCAATCCGGGGCGATCAAAATAACTTGGGCCCGGTCTTGGCGAATCTTCCTTAGAACCCGAGGAATCAAGGGTATGGGAGGAAACGCGTAAAGGAGTTGAGAGTCCCAACTCAACTGAAACGGGTCCCCCAGTGCTCCTTGCATCGGAAACTGGAGACTGCAGAACAACGGGCAGTGAGCATTCTCGTGAGTGGCTAACAGGTCTACCTGAGGAGATCCCCACGTCCGAAAGACATAACAAACTACCTCTGGATGGAGCCTCCACTCGTGGTCGGCGGAGAACTGCCGACTGAGACTGTCTGCACGAACGTTCAGAACTCCGGCCAGATGATTTGCCATCAGACAAATCTGATGGTCCTGAACCCAGGACCAGAGACGCAGATCCTCCCTGCTGAGACACTGCGACCCCACTCCTCCCTGCTTGTTGACATACCACATCGCGGTCGTGTTGTCCGTCAGGACTTGAACTGACTGACTGCGAAGGGAAGGGAGGAAGGCCTTGAGCGCTAAACGTATAGCCCACAACTCTAGAAGGTTGATGTGAAGCAATTTTTCCTCTGGAGACCAAAGACCTTTTACCTCCAGATCCCCCAGATGAGCACTCCGCCCTAGAGTGGATGCATCCGTTATCACTGTGGCCACCAATGGAGGTAGTTGAAAAGGCTTTCCTTGTGACAGATTGCCTTCCACGCTCCACCAAGACAGATCCGCTGCAGTTTCTCTCGAGATCCTCACTGACTCCCTGAGATCTCAGCTGTGCTGATACCACTGCCTGCAGAGGCACCACTGGAGCGCCCTCATGTGCCAGCATGCATGGCTGACCAACAGAATGCAAGAAACCATCAGACCGAGCAGACGAAGGACCTTCAGGACTGGAACGACCGCTCCATTGTAAAATAAAGGAATAATTTCCTGTATGTCGGGAATCCTTTGAGGAGGAGGGAATGCACGACACAGAGTAGTGTCCAGTACCGCACCTATGAACAGGTTGCGCTGGGAGGGCACCAGGTGAGATTTGGGTACATTTATCGAAAAACCCAACCTGTGCAACAACTGAGTTGTCTCTTGCAGATGATGGAGCACTATCTCTAGAGATTCTGCTTTGATCAGCCAATCGTCCAGATACGGGAATACCGTATCCCCGATCTTCTGAGATGTGCAGCCACCACAGCCATCACCTTGGTGAAGACTCGAGGTGCAGTAGTAAGACCAAACGGAAGGACCGCAAACTGGTAGAGTTGCGATCCAACCGTGAAACGGAGATACTTCCTGTGCGACTTCAGGATGGGAATATGAAAATACGCATCCTGTAAGTCGATTGACACCATCCAGTCTTCTTCCAGCAGCGCTTGAAGAACCTGTGCAAGGGTGAGCATCTTGAACTTCTCCTGCTTCAGGTAAAGATTCAAGATCCTGAGATCCAGGATTGGATGAAGTCTGCCATCCTTCTTGGGGATCAGAAAATACCGGGAGTAGCATCCCTGACCCCTCTCCTGCTCCGGAACCACCTCTATCGCACCTTTTCTGAACAGTGCCAGGACTTCTTCCTGCAGGAGCAGCAGGTCGTCCTCCGAACAATAACCCTGGCAAGGAGGGTATTTGGGGGAAATTCCCGAAAGGGAAGAGTATACCCATTCTCCACGAGATTGAGAACCCAATGATCTGATGTAATCAATTCCCAATCTCTCAGAAAATGGGTAAGCCGACCCCCCACTGGACCCACATGATCCGGAATGGCGGATCTAGGGCTGCTTTGCTGTGTTGGCAGGAGGTTGGAAAGGGGAAGAGGAGGAGGAGGAGGCTTGGCGACCTCTAAGATGAGCTCTTTGTCTGCCCCTGTACGACTTGTACAGCGTATTTTGCTGCTGCTGTGGCTGCTGCTGTGAATGTTTGTAGGCCCGAAAGGAAGATATGCCAAATCCTCTGAATCGCTTTCCAAAAGAGCCCCTGGTCTGAAGGCCCAAAGACTTTGCCGTTGCTCTGCTGTCTTTAAACCGCTCTAAAGCAGCGTCAGCTTTCTTTCAAAACAACCCTGACCCATCAAAGGGCAAATCCATCAAAGCAGACTGAACATCCGCAGAAAATTCTGAAGATTTCAACCACACAGCTCTCCTAGTGGCCACTGAAGAGCCCATCACTCTCGCCACTGAATCAGCCGTGTCCAGCCCACTCTGGAGTACCTGCCTTGCCGCAGCCTGAGTGTCAGAAATCACCTCCTGAAAATCCTTCCTATCGTTCTCAGGAGTTTTAGGCACCAATTGTTTGACGGACATATCAAAGCATGGATGTATCTACCCATCAGGCAAGTTGCATTTGTAGACTTTAGCGCCATGCTGGCTGAGGAAAAGATTTTCTTTGCCGCCTGGTCTTGCTTCCTTGTTTCCTTTTCCCCAGGAACCTGAGGAAAAGCACCCGCAGACTTCTTTGAGCAGGCAGCCTGCACAACCAAACTCTCTGGCAGGGGGTGCGTTGACAAAAAGTCCGGGTCACCAGGTGCCACTCTATACCTTCTCGCAACCGCCCTTGAAACAGCAGGAGCTGTCAGAGGTTTTTTCCACACCTCATAAATAGGCTCAGCCAAAGCGTCATTAAATGGGAGCATTGGTTCATTAACGGAGGAAGGCGAGTGAAGGACCTCAGTTAGAATGTTAGACTTGTATTCAGCAGTAGGCAGAGTAATATTCAACAAGTCTGCAGCCTTCTTAATAACAACGTGATAAGGTGTTACATCCTTAGAAGGTACGTCAGATACAGAGGCCAAATCCCACTCTGGAGACAGCTCAAGACCACTAGCCTCTCTCAGGTCATCAAAGGGATCCTCCAAATCCTGCAGTTCACCTTCCTCCAAATTTTCATCACGATACCTCTCCTCTTCCAGAAGCCTCTGTGCCTCACGCCTCGACCTCTCCTTCATAAACGAAGTCGACGGATCCGGGACCGACTCCACTGGAGCCGGGGCTGGCACCGAACTCGAAGTTGGAAGAGGCAGCTTAACCCGAGGACGAACTGGATTCGGCATCGGGAGTCGAGGGTATCGGCGACGATGGATTCGGCTTTGAAGGTTTCGGCGTCGAAGGCTTCGGCGGCGCCGGAAAATGCCAATGCGGAGTTGGAGCCGGCATGAAAGGCATAAAAGGCGCAGGAGCATAAGCCTGGGAGACACCCAGATTAAATGCTAATGGACCCGTGGGACCAACCGGTGCACCAGAGGGGTACATTGCCCTGGAGTAAACTCCAAACATGGCATTCAGGAACTGAGTAGGATCCTGACCTGGAGCCGGAAAGGCTGGATAAAAGCCCCCAGGTTGCTCTTGAGGGAGCGGAGTCTTCTCGACCACGGCCTCCACCTCAGGCTGGTGCACCGGGGTCGACGAACCCGCAGGCAACGAAGCCTCGCCCTCTCCTTCTTCTTCCTCATCACCTTCATCTTCATCTTCTTGACCAGAAGGATGGGATGGATTCGGAGGAGGATTCGGCATCTGCTTCGGTGACACAGGCCAATCCGCACGCGAAGCCTCACCCTCGGAGACCTGTACTTCCGAAGCCGAGGCCACCACCTCCTTTTGAAGTAACTTCCCCTGTGACTTCGGCCTTGAACTCGAGTCTTTCTCAGAGTGATGGCGAGATTCATTACTTCTCTTCTTATGCTTCTTCCTCGAAGACCCCGAAGCATGCGCCGAAGACGACTCCGAGTGCGATCGCGAATGAGACCTCGACCTCGAACGCCGAGTTCGTGACCTCAAACTCTTTTTATTCTTTTTGTTTTTCAACTTCGCTACGAGGAGTTTCGTCTCCCTCTCCCGGAGTGCCTTCGGAGTCATCTTTTTACAAGAAGAACAATCTTCGATGTCATGATCGGAGCTCAAGCACCAAACGCAGCACTCGTGTGGATCAGTGATGGACATCATCTTGCCACATTCTCCGCATGCTTTAAATCCAGTCTTCTTCATAGACATCACGACAGAAGACAAAGAAAACAGCAGTAGAAACACAAAGTAACAAAGTTACTATACAGATCCCTTGAAAACCGTTAGCGTCGACGATGCGGAAAAAAGGGAACTGATGTCATCACGCTAAGCTACAAAAAGAATTTGCGAATGTTGCTAACGCAAGGGGATATTCACATTAGTGAAATTGGATAGGGAAACGAAACAGAGGGACCGGTGTTAACTCAGACCAAAGCACAAAAAACTTTCTTCCAACCAAAAATCTACACCAGATTCTCCTTCATAAAAGACGCTGGGGCAGTGTTGAATTTCACCAGTGAAACACAAAAGGGCCTTCCCTCCCCCTTGTGCCCGGAAAAAATTCTCACAAAAAACCCAGAATCCAGCGACGGAGATCACACTGAAAAATGATAGAACAACAAAACATCCCTTGAAGTCAAAGACTGAATCTAAGATAGAAGAAAGCGGAGACCAAGAAAATGAAAAAGAAAGGAAGCAACCCAGTTGGCACTAGGATAGCATAGAAGACAGCAAAGAAGAGCCCCAACCAAGGGTAGGTGAGAAAGCTGAGAAAGAGGAAGAGAAGGGATACAATCAGACCATGCAAAATGATAGAAACAAGCACTTCTTATGTCCCCTGGAATCCCCAAGAGTGGCACTTGAACCAAACATCATAATTCAATCTCGCCATCACGGGCTAAACACAACACGAGACACAGCATCATCAGCCTCAAATGGCCCAGCCTCTCTCCAATCTCCTATCACCCCACAGGAATACAGGAGGGATATAATTACATTGACGAACAGGAAAAAAAAGGAGATGGTTTCAATGCACATCCACAGACAAATCCTCAACAACCAAAATTAATTGCACTCTGAACCAAACCAAAACCTCACTCTTATAAGAATATCAACAACCCGCAGGACCAGACCCCCGGTACAGCTGGAACCAATACATCCTTCCTGACAACGGAAGAGTGGGAAAAAATGGTGGGCACTTATTCCCAGGGAAAGTGTGACATACCACAGCAGGACATAGAAAATAAGATACAGGAAGTACCGGAGGCTCTAACCACAGAAGAGAGCAGTCTATGGGCATCCCTACTAAACACTATGAATCTCTCCACAAAAGCTATGGAATACCACTCTGATAAGATGGATATCCAACTAACCCTTTTAACTCGCCTAACCACACATGTCATAAACATCGATAACAAGTTATCAGATCTGAATGAGCTGATTAAAAGAGCCCAATCTGAAACTGTGATCAATCCTCCAAGTTGCACCTGCTATTCAATTATTGACAAACTAGCCACCCTTCCGGCTGTAATGAGCGATCTCTTAACAAATATAAAGAATGCAAACAGCACCCAGGGAAAAGGATTAGCAAAGGCAATCGGAAGCGAAGAAATAACAAGCGTGGGTCGCACCTCAAATCGAAAAAATGAGGCACCGAACCATTTTGAAACAACCAAGGAAACAAATAGCACAGAGGCCCAGTCCAAAGAAAGGTATGAATTGAACACAGGAGAGAGAGTTGTGGACGGACAAACACAACAAGGGAACAAAAGCATGAGACCAGATCAAGCGGGAACCTTAGACTCGCCCCAACAAGAAGAACAGCCGCAGAGCAACTCTACAGAGCAGCTACACAACTCAGGAGGAGACCAATGGTTTGGCAGAAAGCAAACATCGAAACATCGGAAAATGAAGAGAAAAGGGAGAAATAAAACACCCTCCATAAAGTCCTTCTTCCAACAGGCAAACAAACTGGCAACAGACACCGAGATGGAACAAGGCAACATCAGCGACGAACCAAATTCATACGACAAGCAGAGTCCGATCAACGATCACGGACCAAAGGGATCAGAAATAACGTCCCCACAGACCAAACTTTCACAAGTAGTCGAGAGTAAAGGAACAGAGGTGGGAGTGGACAGGCAAGAAGGTCCAGGGATAAAAAATAAGATTGTAACGAATTCCTTAGGAGCAAAAATAACAGAAACAAAATTGCTGGAAGCATGGAATCACAAAAAATAGGGGGCTGAGACTCCCGGGAACTCGCCATCGTCACGGCCCCAACAATAAGGATAAAAGAACCCGACGTAAAGCTCAACATGAAACACTGAACCAGAGAGGGAAAGCCCCTCAAGCCCCCAGAACACCCCAAATAACAGAATCTGAAATAAAATCCGAAAAATCTCAGGATAACACCAATTACATTAACCACAAATCAATATTATTCATCCCAGAGTACAGATCAAAGGGCCGAGAGGATATACTAAATAGAAGTAACATCCTCCGAGTACTAAATTCTATCACTAACCTGGGAAGATTAAACACCCAAGATCTGGAGGCCGTAGAATTTATCAGTTATAAGCACCGGTCGGAACAGGAAATAACAAAAACCACCTGGACTACAGGAAAATTAGCGGAAAAAATTCTAAAGGAGGAAAGGCAACTAGAAGCATGGGGGATTAGAATAAAACCTTATTACAAAACCGGCTACCCCGAACCACTACTTCGCAATTTTCAAGAACACTCCAACACAACACAAAAAAAGTTTGGTCTGGTGTACCCAAAAAATCTGTACTAAGAGGAGCCCGAGGAGGCTCAGCCGAACGAAAAGACAGAGACCTCCCGACGCCCAGACATAAAGGTGAGATGACTCAGGACAAGACTGGGACTGGGTAGCAAAAGCTATCAACATCAGACAGATAGGCCCATGACAGATTGAAGAACCAATCAGGAACATGCCAAAAATAAAGACACTATTAAAACTGTGGGGCATATTACCAATAACTAGCGATAATTTTTGTCTCTAACTTGTTTAGAGACAAAAATTATCGCCGCACATCGGCGATTTTTATCGCAGATAAACCTTGCTATTAGCAAGGTTTATCGCAAATGCGATAAAAAACGTCCGCAATGCATGAATATCGCTGAAAAGTCAGCGATATTCATGCATTATCGAGAAAATGCTCTTAGCCATGTTATCCACCTCCCATTGGATAACATGGTGAAGAACTGCTCAGGGCAGGTGTTAGCTTTTGGAGATATTCGCGCTTAGCGCGAATATCTCCAAAAGTTGGTAATAGGAGATAGCGATGTTTCCAGTCGCTAACATCTTGGCACGCCCACTTTGCATGTCATTAGTGATAAATATCACTGACATGCAAAGCGGGGCCCAAGATGGTCGCTATCTCCTATTAGCTGTCACTAACTGGTGTTAGCGACAGCTTGGTAATAGGGAGATAATTTTATCTCCGCTTTCTTGGCTTTTAAAGCCAAAAAAGCGGAGATAAACCCCCTTGATAATATGCCCCTGTGTTCCTGGAACATAAATGGCCTAGGTCCAAAAACTACAAACAAAGATCTACTGTAATACTTCCAGCAGTATGACTTAATTCTACTCCAAGAAACCTGGTTGGTAGAGCCGTTCCACCTCTACGGCTACAAAACATACCATCTCCCAGCCAGTGGAAACTCAAAGTTTGGACACCAGAAGGGAGGATTGACCACATACACCTCAATAAAAACAATAAACACAGTAAAAGAACAGCTGAATAAGAACATATCAGACAATGGAATTAATGCAATACAGCTGCAAATCTTAACTCCAGGAAAAAACAGACAATAGCTAATCCTGGTAAATACTTACCTGCACCCAAAAGGAAAAACAAAACGGCGCAAATTCCCAGGTGTTAGAACTGCCCAAACTAATAACGGAAGGAGAAACATCGAATTTTATTGTATCGGGTGAGTTTAATATGTTCCTCTCCAGGAGCTCAGGAAACAATCAGCCCACAGAAGACCAATTGATTGACAGGGGTATCCCTCCATTGGAAGAGTGCTTGTGGGGAAAACCAACTAGCCTATCCAAAAACCTATTAAAGGATCTAACAAACTTGGGCCTGATATCAATAAATGGACGATCACCCGGAGACCGACCTCAAGCAGCAACCTTCCACAACTTCAAGTCTAGCACAGCGATAGATTACACCTTTGTATCTTATCCTCTTTTCATATTAGTAAATGACTTCAAAATTGGCACGTCTGACTGTAGCGACCATCTCCCGCAAGAACTAACTTTGATGGCACAGGGGACAGCACAAACTCTTCCAATTGATGTGCAAAGTTTAACCATCACGTCAAAGTGTAAATGAATTAAATGTAAAACAAGCAACCCAGAAAAACCTGGGAAAGAAGCCAAGATCTGCTGGGAATGTGTCAAATCGCGGAACGATAATAATATAAGCGCCTGGGAAATCTTCCTGAAAACTTTTGGCCCAGCTAACTCCAAGTCCAAATCTTCACAAGAAACCTATGTACCAATGAACCAAAAGGAACTACTTGCCTGGCCGACAAAATACCCAAAAACTTAAATTAAGGCAAATGAAAAGCGCAATTAACAGAACACTCCGCGGTTTGCGGAAAAACGGGGCCAACAACAGCTTACAGACCGAGCTGAGGATATTAAAGAACAACAAGAACAAGATTCTGTGGTGAATAAAACAGGACACCACAGAAAAAACATGGGCGAAATTGCTTTACGACTCAAAAACTAACAACAGCGCGAGATTCTGGTATACAGTAAACAAAATAGAGAATCCTAAAGCCCCTGGAATAAATTCCCACATAACGGAAGAGGCCTGGGTAAAACATCTAACTCACCATTTCAACAACAAATCTGACGGAATAAATCAAGACTTAGAGGTCCGGCAGGAGAGACCGAAGGGCCCAAAGCCATTAGTCGAGGAGACTAACTTCCCAGTCTCAATAAAACAGATCAAGGGAAGAATTGCGAAAGGCAGGAAAGAAGGGACCTCAGGGCCAAACGGAATTCCCTCGTGCTTTACAAGCAGGAATCAAACTACTGGGATGAGCAACTTCTCCCACTCTTTATGAAAATCTGGGTGGCAGAACAAATCCTGACCTCGAGCTATACCAGGTTCCTACCACAGGCATACCTAGGCACAGGATTCTCACAGGCAGCAAAGGAATCCTTTTTGCAGTTGAGGATGGGGGTAATACCATCAAAAGAACATCTTCCCCCATGGACACATTCGGAATCCAACACAAACTGCAGACTCTGCGGAAACCCAAAAGAGGACGTTTTGCACTTACTATGTAGTTGTAAAGCCCTAGAGAACGAACGAAGGCGACAACTAACACAGCTTTGGAACAAAAGACGTCTGTGAACCCGCCGAAAGGCATTGTTGGCATGCTTTATGGGGGGGGGGACATTCAATTAGCCTGCAGACTGGTACGTTTTATGAAATCAGTAAATACTGCGCTAAACCCAGTTGCTAGCACCTGAACTGGAAAAAAATCAGACACCGGGCAAAAATCCTTACTCGTAAAGAACTTCCTCCTACCAAGTTTGTCAGTGAACTTTCACGGTACTGTAAGCACAAAAAGTACAAATTGACGTTCGTCTTACAGGAAACTCTGGGTTTTTAACTTTTTTAACTAAGGAGTGTTTTAAGATGTTCAATAATTGTATGTATATATTTATTTTGAATTTGAATTTAAAAACATTTATTCAGCGCACTTTTACCCAGCGGTTTCATGGCGCTATGTGTGATGCAGTGGGCGGCAGCAGCAGGGAGAGGTTTAGGCAGGGTAAGCTTGCGCAAATAGGAAGGTTTTAAGATCCTTCCGGAACTGTAGGTAGGAAGGCGATGTGCGGAGGGCAACAGGGAGAGAGTTCCAGAATACTGGAGCAAGGACAGCGAACTTCGCTCCACCCGCCCTCTGTTTTTTAAAACGGGGGGTAACTAGAAGGGCCATATGAGAGGAGCGAAGCTCTCTCCCTGGAAGGTAAGGCATGATAGCAGAGCATATGAATTCAGGGGCAGTACCTGACCTAGCCTGAAAAGTGAGGCAGCCAAGTTTGAAAAGGGCGCGCTCTCTCACCGGCAACCAGTGTAGTGCTTTGAGCAGTGGACTGGCCCGATGGTATTTAGGTAGGCCATGAATCAGGCGGGCAGCCTGGTTCTGTACCAACTGCAGGCGGTGGATCGCATAGGCAGGGGCCCCATTATAGATTACGTTGCCATAATCGATACGAGACAGTACCATGGCCAGCACAATAATTTTTAAGGCAGAAAGGGAAAAAAACGAGAAACTTTCCTAATTATTCTAAGGGAAAAAAACCAAGAGGAGACCACTGAACGAATTTGTGAGTGAGCAGAAAGTTGTGAATTTAGGAGAATCCCAAGGGTTTTAACTTTAGGCACAGGGAGTGGAGGGGCACCTAGTGACGGGGGCCAGAAGGAGGGGGACCACGGACTGCAACCACCTCCGGTCAGGACCAACTCGGTCTTGTCTGGGTTGAGTTTGAGGTGGTTGCAGTTCATCCAGTCCTGAATAAACGTCATGACTGACTGAACATTCTGGGCGGATGAAGGAGAATGGGAAAGGTTGAAAATTAGCTGGAGGTCATCGGCGTAATTAAACACCGTGACCTCCAGCTGCTGTAACATAAAAATAAGGGGGTAGATGTATAAATTAAATAGAAGAGGGGAAAGTGACGAGCCCTGGGGGACCCCGCACTCTACCTTACGGGAGGCCGCGGTGAAGCCAGCCAAATGGACCGCTTGAGTTCTCCCGGCTAGGAAGGACTCAAGCCACGAGAAGGCCAAGCCCTCTATGCCCGCCGCCCTGACACGGCTGAGGAGGATGGAATGGTCCACCGTGTCAAAAGCGGCGGACAGATCCAGAAGTATCAGGGCTTGCGGAAGGTTGATGTCAATACCTTCACGTAGCTTGTCCATTACTGAAATCACCACCTTCTCCGTAGAGTGCAGGGGTCGAAAGCCAGCTTGACAGGAAGAGAGGCAATGATTTGCCTCTACATGAGTACTCAAAATGGTTGTGACATGAGTCTCGAGGACTTTTGCTAGGTAGGGCAGAAGGGAAATGGGGCGATAGTTGGAAGGGGAAGATGAATCGGCGTCAAGTTTTTTTATAATCGGAGCGACAACCGCTGATTTATGTGAGCTGGGGACAGTGCCGTGTGTAAGCGAGTCATTGAGGAGGGTCAGGGGCGGGATAGGGCAAGCTAAATAAATTTCCCTAAGGATATGGGCTGGGGCAAAATCCAGGGGGGAGCCTGATTTAACCCGACAAAGCAGCGGAGGAAGTGTATCGTTGGTTAACAGCGGAAAAGTGGTCAGTTTAGGGACCGTGGGGGAGGGGAGGGGAATGTTGAGTTTAATTTTAGCAACTTTATCAATAAAAAACTCGTTGAGCGAGTTACAAAGGGACTGGGATGGGGGGATGGTGACCGTAGCTCTGCTGGATGATGCCAATTTATGGACATTTATATTCATATATAATAATACTGCAATTTTTGAAAGGCTTTCATATTAATGTTATTGTAATGGAATGATTTGTTTTTTAACGTGCTTTGCAAAAGTGCTCAATGTATTTTTAGCTCAATTGCAAAGATTTTTATTAATCATGCAATAAAGAATTTACTACTAACTACTTCTTCCCTACTGTTGTACTCATTGGAGTGGGACTAGTAAATTTTATTTCTCCGTTATCCAACACTTTCCCTACTTTTGCACCCTCTGGAGTGGGAATAGTAAATTTTATCCCTCCGCTATCCAACACTTTCCCTACTGTTGCACTTGCTGGAGAGGGAATATTAATTTGTTTCCCGCCGCAATCCAACTCTTTCCCTATTGATGCACTGACTGGAGTGGGAATAGTAAAGGTTATCCCTCCGCTAGCCAACACTTTCCCTACTGTTGCACTGACCGGAGTGGAAATAGTAATTTTTACCTCTCAGCTATCCAACACTTTCCCTACTATTGCACTAATTGGAGTGGTAATAGTAATCTGTACCCCGCTATCCAACACTTTCCCTACTGTTGCACTG
This sequence comes from Lissotriton helveticus, assembly GCF_964261635.1. Taxonomy (NCBI): domain Eukaryota; kingdom Metazoa; phylum Chordata; class Amphibia; order Caudata; family Salamandridae; genus Lissotriton; species Lissotriton helveticus. The sequence goes on along the minus strand of NC_136069.1, from coordinate 1,484,005 downwards.
ACTGGAGTTGGAATAGTAAATCTTACCCCTCCGCTATCCAACACTTTCCCTACTCTTGCACTGGAGAGTGTATAGTAATTTTTACCCCTCCGCTATCCAACACCTTCCCTACTGTTGCACTAATTGGAGTGGGAATAGTCATTTTTACCCCTCGGCTATCCAACACTTTCCCTACTGTTGCACTGACTGGGGTGGGAATAGTAAATGTTATCCCTCCGCTTTCCAACACTTTCCCTACTGTTGCACTCACTGGAGTGGGAATAATAATTTTTACCCCTCTGCTATCCATCCCTTTTCCTACTGTTGCACTGACTGGAGTGTTACATTTATGTTTAAAGATTTTTAAATAGATTCATTTTTTAATTTATAATCAAAAAATGTTTTAACAGGTTGTATGTTATTTGTATATATATATATATATATATATATTATTTTTAAATTATAAAATCAATTAAAATTATTAGTTTAGTAAATATATATAAATATATATAAATGATTATATATGGGCATAATTGTTTTAAAATGTATGTATTTGTTATATTTGTTAAAATGTATATTATATCTAATTAATTCTTTTAAACTAATCCTATTCTTTAATATATGTAATATTTATTACTTTATTTTATATATATATATATATATATATATATATATATATATATATATTACCTACTGGCGGTCGCCAGTAGGTATATATAGTTAGGATTTTTTCTCTATGGGTTTTTTGAAAATTCTATGTCTAATAACTTTGGCGTTTGTGGACGGAATTGGCTGAAATTTTCAGGAAAATGGCACATTTTGTTTCTGAGCAGCCCTTGAAAATTTGGGGGGGGTTCGTCAAGGGGGGGCTGAGAAAAAAGGGGGGTCCCAAAACGTGTTTTTAACATTGAGTTTTCCATAGGGCGGTTGGCCTCACTTTTAGCCCGAACGGCTGAATGGATTTGCACGAAACTTGGCAAAATTGTAGGGACTGGTAGCCCGATGTGCCTTTTGTAGGTCTCAATATATGTGCTCCAGTGGATTTTGAGAAATTAACGTTTAAAAAAAGATATATATCTGTAACAGCGGACCGGGCAGCGCTCCAGGACGCGTACTTTTCGCGCAACGGAGCTTTGTGAAGCGAAGCTGATTGGTTCTCCGGCGTCTGTCAACATTCCAAACAGTCCGTAGCGGCCGCCATCTTGTCTCTCGGTAGGATCGAGAGACAAGAGGAGGCCAAAGCGAAGGGGCAAATGACCATAAGGGGGAATAGTAGATCCTCGCTGACCCCCTACGTTTGATGTGGAGGTTTTAAAAGGGCCCCGCGGGGCAAAAAATAAAATAATAATAATAATCGAACGGCTGAATGGATTTGCACGAAACTTGGCAAAATATTAGGGACTGGTAGCCCGATGTGCCTTTGCTAGGTCTCAATATATGTGCTCCAGTGGATTTTGAGAAATTAACGTTCAAAAAAAGATATATATCTGTAACAGCGCTCCGCTTCGCGTACTTTTTGCGTTACGGAGCTTTGCGAAGCTGATTGGTTCTCCGGCGTCTGTCAACATTCCAAACAGTCCGTAGCGGCCGCCATCTTGTCTCTCGGTAGGATTGAGAGACAAGAGGAGGCCAAAGCGAAGGGGGAAATGACCATAAGGGGGCATAGTAGATCCTTCCTGACCTCTTAGGTTTGATGTACCATTTTGCCAAGTTTGGTGTAATTCCGTTCAGCCATTCAGGCTGTAGACGTATGTAAATGTCCTATGGAAAATTGCATGGGGAAAACACATTTGAAAGTGTTGAAATTTAGAACCAATTAAAATGTTACTTTGGTTTTGTATTTGTGTGTGATGAAAGTTAATTGGTTATGTATATATTTCAAATGAGAGGAAACCACAGCCATTTTGTGATACTACTGTCTGAGGTACATTTGTGAGGAATTTTTGGTGGTGAATTTCTGGTGTTTGATTTACACAGTACTAACACTTCTCCTACTTTTAAAAAGGTGAGTTGTTAATTTGTAAGGGGAACTATGTTGTACACTTGAAGATAATTTGAAAAATGTTTTCTGTTATTTATTTGCAGTCCTTCTGTTATACTAAATACTTGATAAAGTTAGTTTTATATTATGTATTACTAAAAACGATAAATGAAAGTGATTATTTTTTTCTGCAATTTACAGCAAGCAATTTCAAAATAAAATGGCTCACAATGAAGAGACCGTGGCAATTTCTTTTGAATTGTCCACTACATTGATTGAAATTGAGAGCACCAATAATGAAATATTGTCACAAGGAGGACATGACTTGTATGATTCCATTAGATTGATTGAAATGGACAGCACCAAGAATGAAATATTGTCACAAGGAGATGACTTGAATGATTCCACTACATTGATTGAAATTGAGAGCACCAATAATGAAATATTGTCACAAGGAGGAGATGACTTGTATGATTCCATTAGATTGATTGAAATGGACAGCACCAATAATGAAATATTGTCACAAGGAGGAGATGACTTGAATGATTCCAGTACATTGATTGAAATTGAGAGCACCAATAATGAAATATTGTCACGAGGAGATGACTTGAATGATTCCACTACATTGATTGAAATTGACAGCACCAATAATGAAATATTGTCACAAGGAGGAGATGACCTGAATGATTTTTTTGATCAATCTCTTGATGGCGAATTTATTGAGTGTTTGGAGACCATAGAGTTACAAGAATCATCATTGGAGACTTTTCATGAGGACATTGCTGATGAGGACATGTTACTAGTTCTTTCAAATTTAGAAAATTCTGAAGAATAAATTTATATTTAGAAATCAAAAATTGTTTGAGACATTATTCATTTTTATTTTTAATTTATGAGGTTGTAGCGAAGTGATTGTAGTATAAAATGAGACTTATAGTATAGAGTGCAACATTTTTATGTTACATGGTAAGTTTACTCATATTTACTTCCCTTCTGCCACTATATTATCTCCAATGTGTATTTGACATCTCTTCTTCATCTCCGGCCTCCTTTCTCTCACTGTGTGTCTCCGATGCATCTTATCGCTGCTATTTTGTGTAATTACAGAAGAGAGTAAAATAAAATAGTTCGGAACGTGAAAAGGGGGCAAAGTAGAGTACTCCTCACCCCCTAGGCCTTTTTAGGCGGTCCCAAAAGGATCAGTTTCTGCTTTCCTGAGAGATTATGGTATGAGTTCCATATACCACAATAACTTGCATTACAACATGCAAGATATCTATCTCCTATTACCAACTTTTGGAGATATTCGCGCTAAGCGCGAATATCTCCAAAAAGTAACACCTGCCCTGAGCAGTTCTTAGCCATGTTATCCAATGGGAGGTGGATAACATGGCTAAGAGCATTAGCTCGGTAATGCATGAATATCGCTGAGTTTTTAGCGATATTCATGCATTGCGGCCGTTTATTATCGCATTTGCGATAAACCTTGATAATAGCAAGGTTTATCTTCGATAATTTCTGACGATGCTTAGTGGTAAAAAATTCGTTGGTAAGCATCGTTAGCGATAAATATCGCTTAACTTTGGTAATATGCCCCAACGTCTGTTAACGTTCGATTCGAAGGAAATGAGGAAGTGTTGAAAAACATTGTCTGCGCCATCTTGCCTTTTTTGAAATGCCACACTTTTGTCGTGCACGGCAGCCATTTTAGATGTCTTGACCAGACCCACTCTCTGCACGCTGTCGATTCGTAGCATGGCTCCTCACCCACGCAAGCATCTTCCCCAAGCACTGGTCACCACCGCTCTCTGTCTTATGCATGGGCAATAAACCTCCCCCCATCTGCGCTGCTCTTCCCTGAGAATCACACTCTGTGCCCGCCCGACACCTCCCTTTCGCCCTATTCACTACCGCACCCTCTGACACTCCTCTTCCTCTGTGTCCGATTGTCCAGGCTATCAGCTAGCCCTGCAGATGTAGTTTATGGCCCCAGCTGTAAAGAATCACCCCTCTTCAAAGGAGTTATAGTAGATCAAGGCCCACACCCGATGAGATCCGTCACACCACACGTGTTCCTACTATCTGAAAACCATCCTGTATTGTGATTGGGGAGGGGACCGAGCCTGAAGCGGAAGATTCCAGGAATGACTCGTTGTACATCAAAGTTTTTACAATTATGTGTCACATTAAAAATATATAGCACTCCAACAAAGTAGTAGGAATATAAAACTTTAATAACATATAAATATATACAACAAAACAAAAACAGTAAAAACATTTAAACAACGAAGAGACCGTGGCAATTTCTTTTGAATTATCCAATAGATTTATTGAAATTGACAGCACCAATAATGAAATATTCTTGTCAGTAGCGGTCTGTTGTGCGAATAGTTCCAAGGCAGCAGAACGCGCTGAAATCTAGATGGCACGAAGGTGATGTCTAGTAAGTTGCCGCCCAGCAAATAACGGCGTGGGGCGCCGCGGGGGTGAGTGAGTCCAGTAGGCACCACAGCTATTCTTACCGGCATTGCAGAATTACTGCTGGGGACAATGCCTGTGCTGTAGCAGGGTCACAGCAGAAACAAAAAGGATTCTGTTGAAGATGTTGTTGGTTTTCAATTTGAAAACAGTTCTGGTGTCAACTGCTATGCTAATGTAGTGGTTAATGTTTTGTTTTCTCTAGAAAATGTAAAAGAGGGGGAGGCAGTCCAAAGTTCCGTTAAAAGGGCAAAGGAAAGGATCGGTGGTTTGAACTATCAGTCAAAAAGGGGAGGGGGTGCAATAATTTTTCCTACCGGGTCACACTGTGCTTTCACCGGAAGTGAGGTCTGCAGGATTCTAGTAATTCAAAGTGAGGCTGGCGCCAGCATGGGAGCGCCGACGTCCCGCGGATACAGTTTCGTCACTCCACGGGCGATCATGGCAGTCATTCCCCATCGGGGGTCGGAGACTCCCGCGGCTCCTCTAGAATCTTCAAGGTCGTGGAGGACTACGGTGGTGGAGTCAACCAGTGACCGGGCCATTTCTTTATGCTGGGCCCGCTCTTGCCAGGTCGACCGCCATTTTGAGAGTTCGGCAGCTACCGGCGATCGCGGGGTCACATGAGCGGACGGGCTCCACCCTGCCGGGCGAGACGTTGCAGCATGGCCACAGTGGAAGAACCCTTTTCCGGGCGCCTGGAGCGCTGAGGGTGCAGCTGGGAAGCCTCCACCTGGGGAGGCGGGAGAGGCCTGTTCGCACCGTCTCTCCCTCCCAGTGCACCCCACGGCGTCTCGCTTGAGATTTGTTATGGCCGGACCAGGCGATGAGGACGAGGGGGGGCGGGGGGTCGGAGATATGTGCAAGACATCCCCCCCCAGTGTTGTCGCAGCCATTATTCAAGAAAGAAGAAGTGTCCCGTCCGTCTTCGGGCCGGGCTTCCGGTAGATGTCGGCCGGACGCCCCTGGCCCCATGAACGGGTTTCTTGGTTTATCGGCTGCAGCCGGATCCCGTCGGCCTCGGCCCCCCGACCGTTGGTGGCCGGACCGGAAGAGCATGTGGTGGGACTACCTGCAACTCTCAAGGGCCACCGCGGCCGGACTGGGAGAGAGAGGGGAGGGTCGAGGAGACATTCCCCCCCCCCTGCAACTGTTCAGCGTTGTAAAGGCAATCCCCTGGCCGGGTCCCGCTGGCCTCGGCCTCTCCTCCGGCTACACCCTACGTTAGGATCTCCTGGCCGAGGCGTGGCAGCAGGACCTGCCTTATATGGGCTGCTCCCGGCTGGGCGTAGTCGGAACCCTGCCCCACCTTGGAAGTTTCCAGAGTGGGGGCGGATGTTCTACTGACTTGCATTTTCCCTAGTCTATCGATTTTTTTGGCGTGGCAGGCGGTGGGACAGCGAGGGGTGATTTGGTTTCTCTTACTGTTTTTCTGGTCTCTCACCACTGGCATATTTTAACGTTTTCTTGTTTCTAGGACATTAATAGGTTTTATCATTACGTTATGTTATCGTTTCTTTGTTCGTTGTTTAATAAAAGTTCATGTTCATCAGTGGCCTACTGATTTTCGTTTTCCTATTCTTTTCTTTCCAGGTTGTTTCATGCTAAAGTTTCTGTTAACAGGATACAGTGATCACTTCGTTATTATTGCATATGTCCTTTTCACTAGGGGTGCTCTCTGGTCGGGCCAGATGACGTATCTCTAGTAAATGGTCCGGGTGAAACAGGTGCATCAATCAGTGGGGAGTAGATAGGCATGACAGATTACAACGGGGGAGAAAGGTCCGCATTACGTACCCTTTCACTACTTGCAAAGATTTTCCTACGTTTATTTGCAAACAGGGAATACCTCCAAAAAGAACTAATTCCCAAACAGTCAATGTTAGGACAATCAATCAATCAATGAGGAATGAAATAGGTACGACGTGTTAAAGGCTTGCGTTACCTACCCTTCACTATCTGCAAAGGGAGAGAGAATATTCCTATTCTTCCTCGTTTGCAGGCAGAGAAGATCCTTAAGAGAATTAACTTCGAACAATTCAATGCTCGATTCAAACAATCAACAAGGGGTACTGTGAACACAAATGAACGCCGCTTATGTACATACGCATTGCTATTTTCAACAGGTTGTTCCTAATGTTTCTATTTTAGCGAGGTCAAAAAGAGATCCCATTAGTGGCCTACTGATTTTGCTCGATTCCTTTTGTTTTTTTAAACGATTTTTCGCTATCTGCAAAGACTAAACAGAGTATTGCGACTCTGTGCTTGTTTGTAAATAGAGAATGAACCAAAGAGAACAATCAATCAAATGGAGAGAGAAGCAGGCACAACGGATTACAAAGGGGGCAAAGGGCTGCGTTAACTACCCTTCACTATCTGCAAAGAGAGAGTACTCCTAATAGAAATGAGGGGTGGGGGGCAGCATTCAAAGCAGATCAGTGTGCATAAACACGAAAATGTTTTTACTTACCACGTACTTGACATTCGACAGCTTATGATATTTGCTATTAAAAAACCATTGAAATTCACTGAAAAAACCATAGGTTATAGACCATATATAGTTAGGAATTAGCATTTACAAAACCTTGAAAATTCACTGAAAAAACCATAGGTTATACACCATATATAGTTAGGAATTAGCATTTAAAAAACCTTATTTTACTCACACAAAACCATTGAAATTCCATATATAGTTAGTTGCACTAACTATATATCGCGCACCCGCAATCCACTGCTGATCATGTCACATATTACATCATTCATGACATGGTCAGTGACATCACTGATGACATCTCAAATGATATCACTGATGAGATCACTGATGACATCTCATTTGACATCAATGACCACATCACTGATGATATCATTCATGTGACAATACAATGCATCTCCTCACGTTTTAATATAACCTCTGTTTCACCCAGTGTTAAATACAGAGTATAATTTTTGAAACCATTGACACACCAATACTAGTTACTACATACGTACTCACTGATTCCTACGTCTACACACACATTCACTCATTCACCCATACAATCATTCATACATACAATCACTCATCTTTACAACACTATCATATGCACTCATACACCTATACAGACACTTACACTCTGCCACTCATCCATGGAGTTACTCACACACCTAGTCAGTCCTGTAAAGAATCAATCACACTTCCATTTTCTTGTCTATACAGTTAAACATAGAGCACCTTACATTTTCAAACATATACTAACACATACTTACTTTCTTATACAATCATTGATACAAGTACACATTGATCTGCACAGAGTCACACACCTCCCAGCCAGCCACACACACACTCAGTCTCCTATACAAATACTTGGACAATCAATCAATAACCCATATAGTTAATCATATAGCTACTGATCAACACATGCAGCAGTTTACAGAACAACAGACATAATGATGCACAAATTAAGACAGTTTAGTCACTAACCCATGCACTCAGTGAGACACATTTAATCACTCACTCATACATTCAGTCATGCACCTACTAAATCCTTCGTCCAGACACTTATACATCTACTCATTCTTCAATATGTAAAACATATTTAAACTTTACAGAAACACACAGTCACTGGATGATGTCATCAGTGATCTCATCAGTGATGTCATTTGAGATGTCATCAGTGATGTCACTGACCATGTCATGAATGATGTAATATGTGACATGATCAGCAGTGGATTGCGGGTGCGCGATATATAGTTAGTGCAACTAACTATATATGGAATTTCAATGGTTTTGTGTGAGTAAAATAAGGTTTTTTAAATGCTAATTCCTAACTATATATGGTGTATAACCTATGGTTTTTTCAGTGAATATATATATATATATATATATATATATATATATATATATATATATATATAAATATATATTTTATACAGCTATATTTATGACATCAATAGTTTTGTTTCAATATTTTTGAACATGTACATTTATAACTTGAAATTATGTTATGGGGATATTTTTTTGTCGATATTCTGTCAGTGAACCGCTCCCAGCTCTGTCATGATGACTCTGGCTCAACCACCCTCCAGGGAACCATCACAACCCTGACAATCCTGGACATCATTAGGGGCCAGATGTAGGTAATTCTAATTTACCGATTCTTAAATACCGAATTTTACCGATTCGGTATTTATGAATCGGTAAATTAGAAGGAGGGAGATGTAGGTGAATTTATTTTTTGAAATACCGATTCTGTAAAAATCGGTATTTACCGAATCGGTAAGTACCGATTCGGCATTGCCCATTGATTCCTATGGGCCTTGAAGCCCATAGGAATCAATGGGCAATACCGATTCGGTATTTACCGATTCGGTAAATACCGAATCCTGCAAGGGTGCAGGGGGTGTCACTTTGACACCCTCTAGCACCCCGAATACAGGCACGTGTAACATGTGGCACACATACATGCCCTAAGGGCATGTCTGTGTGTCACATTGCACAGGTGTGCATGCACAGATGTGCATGCACACCTGTATTCGGTATTTTACCACCCAATAGGATTGGGTGGTAAACTACCGACTCTTAAGGGCCTGTGGCACTCTTTGAAGTGCCACCTACATCTCATTTACAGAATCGGTAAATTTACCGAATCGGTATTTTACCGATTCTGTATATTTACCGAATCGGTAAATTTACCGATTCTGTAAATGACATGCCCCCTACATGCCGAATCCAATATACCGGTCGGTAACGTCCGAATTCGGCCGTTACCGACCGGTATTTGCTCTCCTACATCTGGCCCTAGGTGACCTTACAAGCAGGACACCACAGCGGCGTCTGAGGTGGTTGAGTCCATCCATTCCCTCTTCCCTGTTATTCCAGCGGGTAGCGTCTTGATTAGTTTCAGCCCATCTGTGGCAGGTCACACTCAACATGACGCACCCATCTATCGGGCAACTGCTTCAATGCCAAGAAACCCAAACCACACCACTCTCACTCCCTTATGATGGGTTTAGAACAACTCACCTCCCAAATGCACAAAATGTCTGTTGCCTCAACACTGCCCCATCAAACAAATGTACATCAATGTTAAAGAACTATGAACCAGTGAAGTTTCACTCACAGATTGAAGTCTGTACCTGGGAAAAGCCCTCAGAGGGCGCACAAAACTCTAGTCTATGTGAACTCCCCCATAAGTACAAACATTAGGTACCCTATTGGAAGGAGTCTGGATATCCTAGAACATACATCTGGTGATAGGAAAATGGACGCCCATCTCTCTTCGAGGGGGCACCCCTTCAGAGCATAGGGTATTCACAACCAGACAGGCGCAGAACCTCATCAGATGCCAGGTAGCACCGAACCACCAGAGCTCATGGCACCTCCATAACAGAGGGGGGGCTCAAAGAAAGCACCAGTCACTAAGAAGAGCAATAAAAGGGGCAGAAGCTTTGAGCCATCAGAGGAGGGGTGATGTGAGCAGGTGTGTGAGAGACTGTCTCTATTCTTACAGTAGTAAAACGGGCAGTCCTATTTCCTTTGCCAATGCTTGTTGTTTCATGTAACTGCAGCTGCACACCACCTTCCTCCCAGCTGTGCAGGACTATTATGAAACACAGGAAGATGACAGTCCTGACTCTGCCCCCACCTCTGATCATCACTGCTCCACCTCTCATCATCACTGACTTCAGTTTCCACGGTTCACAAATCCACAGCCACTGACTGTCGGATGCTGCTCACACTAACCCGACCCCTGAGTCATCCATCGCTTCATCCTTTCCCATCCCTGCATCCATCCACCAATTCAAGTCTTCGGTGGCAGCCATTCATTCTTTCCTTCATCCTTTCACACCCATGCTTTGTTTACACCTTCACTTCCTCAATCCGATTCATTCCACCTTCCTGTGTCCACCCATCCATGCTTGACCATCATCCATCTGTCTCTCCACCCCACCCCTGCATTCATTCCTGCATCCACCCACATTCACTCACTCATTGAGCAGTGGGGATGAATTTCAAAAGGCGCTAAAGCACGGAAAGCGTAACAGAGTGTGAGATAACTGAAGGGGACATTATGTGGAGGGAGACATCCACATTATGCGGCAGCAAACGGCATATTTACACATGATAGGCTGCCTGTTTTGACCCCATCAGCAACAGTTTAACAACCAAACATCCTGTCCATATTATTATGGCGGGGGGACCGCGGCGGACGGAAACAACGTCTGCCGCTTTTCCGCCCCGCTAGCCTTGTGGCCGGGGCCGAAAAGGTTTAATATGGTGGCGCTGTCTATTAGACACCTCCAGCCATATTAGCATGGGCTTTGGGGAATGAATTTCCGTGGCGGAAAGGCATGCGGTCTTCACTTTGGGGGCCCCCTGCGGGCCCCCATGGTGAAGGCGAGGTGGGGGGTGCACATGGGGGTACCTGTGGTACCCCCCTGCATTTGCATACACAATGCGGCAGGCACAGCGCAGTGCCTGCCGCTTAGTGCATGCAAATTCATACCATGAATTTTTAGCATTGTGGAAGGCGGTGCTGAGAGAACCGCCCGCCACAATGTTAACAATGCAGTATGCGCCCGCCACTGTGGTGGACGCATCCTAATACCCCCCACGGGACCCCCGCCCTTATGGCGGGCGGTCCCGTAATCCGATAGGATGGCGGGCGGACTAAGTCCGCCCGTCATCCTAATGACCCCCATAGTAATGCACAACAGAGGGGGGACTGTCCACAGAGCCTTCCACTGTCGGCTGCACGTGCAGCCACTTTTTAATTAATTTTTGCTCCGTTTGATACAGAAACAATTTTCTTTTTCTATTCTACAGATCAAGGAACAGATGATGCAATATCTGGCAAATGTGGCAAATCCATAATTATACGGCCTGCAAAGCAGCTTCAAAATCTGACAATACCAGTGGCCCTGTCAGTCAGCAGCCATGTCTGAACCCACGGGGCTGCTTTTCAGGGTCTGTTCCTTCTTTTGGACTCGTGATCAGGAAAGAGACTCATATTTATTCAATGTGTTTCATTTTCATCTCAGATATGCAGAATACAGTGTTCAAAAACAGAGTAAGAGGCACCAGACCCGGGTCCGCTCACTTGAATCAGGAGAGTCCATCCGTCCCTCTCGCCTCCTTCTGACCTCCCTCGGCACTGAGGGTTCATCATCGCAGCTCAGTCTCCTTTTTTTCATTTCCTCCATCGACGATGTGGGCGGGGCTCTCGTGTAGCTTGTTGATTCCAATTGGGACTTTGTCGGGTTTAGAAACGAACCCAGTCCTCCCTGTGACGTTGTGTCCATCCATGGTGTCGTTGTGTCCACCTCAGGTTTGATCCGCCCTTTTCCATCACCTGAAGATTCATCCTTACCTGAGGCAGACCCGGCCGTCTCCGTCTCCGCCATCCTGAGCTGGGACAGGTGACAGGTGAGCTGCAATAAAACATAAAAGAGTAATGTTGGGTAAAGGGTGGGGGGATAGGTTCTTCTTACTGTTCTGTTCGATTGACATTCTTACATGGCACCTTCACCAAAGCATCTGCAATGCGCCTCTGTGTAGGCATGGTTTATCTGCTTCCTTGAAGATTCATAGAGAAGACGTGTCTGTCTGTCTCGCTCGCTATATAAGCCTACTGCATACCTACTGTTTTGCATTGCCTGTCTTTCTTGCTCTTAAAATCAATAAAACAAATTTGAAATTAAAACATAAAAGAGTGTGAGACCTTGAGGTGTCTTTAGATGAAGCACAAGAGGACAAGACAAGGAGACGCGGGAACCAGGAGGAGCGACCCCTCAGCTGGTCACTGGGGTAACACGGGACTATCTCTGCCGGTCACTGGGGTAACATGAGACTGTCTCTGCCGGTCACTGGGGTAACATGGGACTATCTCTGCTGGTCACTGGGGTAACATGGGACTATCTCTGCCGGTCACTGGGGTAACATGGGACTATCTCTGCTGGTCACTGGGGTAACATGGGACTATCTCTGCCGGTCACTGGGGTAACATGGGACTATCTCTGCTGGTCACTGGGGTAACATGGGACTATCTCTGCTAGTCACTGGGGTAACATGGGACTATCTCTGCTGGTCACTGGGGTAACATGGGACTATCTCTGCCGGTCACTGGGGTAACATGGGACTATCTCTGCTGGTCACTGGGGTAACATGGGACTATCTCTGCTGGTCAATGGGGTATCATGAGACTATCTCTGCTGGTCACTGGGGTAACATGGGACTATCTCTGCTGGTCACTGGGGTAACATGGGACTACCTCTGCCGGTTACTGAGGTAACATGGGACTATCTCTGCTGGTCACTGGGGTAACATGGGACTATCTCTGCCGGTCACTGGGGTAACATGGGACTATCTCTGCCGCTCACTGGGGTAACATGGGACTATCTCTGCCGGTCACTGGGGTAACATGGGACTATCTCTGCCGGTCACTGGGGTAACATGGGACTATCTCTGCCGGTCACTGGGGTAACATGGGACTATCTCTGCTGGTCACTGAGGTAACATGGGCCTATCTCTGCTGGTCACAGGGGTAACATGGGACTATCTCTGCCGGTCACTGGGGTAACATGGGACTATCGCTGCCGGTCACTGGGGTAACATGGGACTATCTCTGCTGGTCACTGAGGTAACATGGGACTATCTCTGCCGGTCACTGGGGTAACATGGGACTATCTCTGCCGGTCACTGGGGTAACATGGGACTATCTCTGCCGGTCACTGGGGTAACATGGGACTATCTCTGCCGGTCACTGGGGTAACATGGGACTATCTCTGCTGGTCACTGAGGTAACATGGGACTATCCCTGCTGGTCACTGGGGTAACATGGACTATCTCAGCTGGTCACTGGGGTCACATGGGATTATCTCTGCTGGTCACCTGACCCTCAGCAGAATAGTAGAGACCTTTGTAAGATGTGTCTGCGGACTGGCAAGAAGCCAAGAAACCTCAATATTCATTCAGACACAGGCGGATCAGGTACTGCTGGCCGAGAGCACATGCCCAAAACATCACCCATTCAAAAAATAGTTGTCTCTATATGTGGTTCTAACTCGATGAAGGTGGGGGAATTTTTCCTTTAGAAATTAGTGCCCTCACACACTCTTGCGAGTGCCATACTTCATCATCGAGCGTTGCTCCTCGCGGGGGTGTGCTGCTGTCCTCCACGGGCCCCGTGAGAGGGCTCTTTGTCAGAGATCTTTAAAGGAGACGCCGAGTTGTGCATGTGGGTGTGTGGGCCTAAATGGATAAGTGCAATTGTATTAAAATTATCCCCCCGGTACCCTGAAGTAAATTTTTATTCGTAGTTCCGTGAGGTAAAAATAAAAGAATTATACGGGGGAGATGGAGCACCTCTACTTACAAATATAGTAGAGGTCAAGGTATTACTCTGCTGCTCTCAGTGCCTGTGTGTGTTTGTGAATGTGAAATCAGGTCAACATGTTTCTCACTGGGAAAAAGGTCCCTAATGGATCCTACTGTGCTTCTCAGCACCGTGCAAGGCTCGTATGTGAGGACGCAGCACCTTGAAACCATCTCCAGTGATGTCTCCAGTGACGCCCTTCCAGCAGAAGAGAGGCTTCTGTCAGGACAGAGGGTGGGCGCTGAGTGGATTCAAGTGATGCGCCCACTGGGAACACGCAGTGCAGGACAGCAGCGAGTGAACTATATTTCCCAGCAGCCACAGATTCTCGCGCATCAACTGAGACAGCAGACAGCTGAGCGCTTCAGGTGTAACTTCCCTTCTAGTACCCGGTGTCCTTCACGGGCACTGTGCGCTCCAGCGTTGCTGCAGCCCAACCTTTCTACATGGAAGTTGTTTTTTACCCGTTGTGTGGAAATGGGGTGTATTATGTGGTGTGGTTGTGCAGCCTCACCGTGTAATTCACTTACCAACCCCTTTAGGTCCAATAGGTTTCGTCTGTAAACCCCTCAGCTCCACCCTTGGTAGCTATGGCACTTGAGCAGCAAGGCTTGCACCGAGGAAGACGTTGCACTCTGCAACAAGTTACATTAAGTTCATCCTGAGATACAAGTTGGGCTTATTGTAATGAGTTGTTTGATACCTTGGAGTGCCCACTTTGGCTGCACCATTCTGAAGATAGCCCAGCTGAGGGGTCAACGTGTAAATCGGTACTCACCAATTGGGTGACCCAGTCTTTCCAGAGTCAAATTTTTTGTTTTACATGTTTTATTGTCAGGACATGTAAAGAACATGTCCTTCATGTGTCATATGTTGCACCCTGCCTTTAGGGCTCGGAAGATCAGACAGAGGGGAGAATTACACACATGTCCAGAGGAAGTGGTGTCTCTGCCATCGCTTTCAATGCATCGTCGGGCTAGCAGCGCAGTCTGTAGTTTTAAATGAGGGTCCTTTAGGGTGGCACAATCAGTGCTGCAAGCCCTGGGGTACGCCTCTAACTTACATGGCCTGGGTATCAGTGTACAATTTTGTAGGGACTTACAGGTAAGTTAGCCATTTCCAATTGGATACAGCCAACTCGACATGCACTTCTGGGTCAGGCCCTGGGACTGAGGTGTGGTTAGCAGAACTCAGTGCACTCTGAGAGCCGGAAAACCAGCAGCATACACCCATCAAGGCCTCTAGTACCAGCAGTAAATACTCTGAATCCCCTTGGATGGTGGATTTATCCAAAGCAGCCCCTCCAGACAGAAACAGGAAGCACTTCAGTAGAAGCCACGATCACCATGCTGGACTAAGATAGCTTCCTGTATCCTGAGACGCATACACTGCTATACTACAGGGGCTGCCGGGCAATGCAGGCACAGAAACAGATCTGAAGTCCGCTCCCACCTGGATGGATTAAAAATTTGCAGGACCCCAGGGGATGGGGTCCCAGCAGCCTAAACCAGCCTGTGGAGGTGGGCTGCATGCCCCCCTCTTGGGCTGGCTGCCTTTGGGGCCCCCAGGCGGACGGCGGCAGTCGGATTAAAGAATGGTAATTATCTTATGTATTTGAAAACCTAATAAAAACTTCTTAAACAAAAAAAAGAATGGTAATTAAGTAATACTTTACCTTAAAAAAACTAGATACTCACTAAAAAAACAAGGGTTACATGGAGCTTATAGTTAGGACATAGCATTAAAACTCACTGAAATTAATTGCAAAAAACAAAGGTTACAGGGACGTTATAGTTAGGAAATATAATTTAAAAAAGCTTAAATATTCACTAAAAAAACAAAGGTAACGGGGACTTTAGAGTTCGGTTCAGATTTTAAACACACAAAACCATAGAACTTCTGCAGTTACAGTTTAGAGTTATCTCAAGTAACTATAACTCATGCCACCACCATGCAGTTCAATGATATAACCATGCAAATAATCTGTGTGCTTCCTGTTTTAATCATGTGCAGCCTTTCTAATAACTTGATTGGGTGCCAACAGGGTATCACTCACTGATCCCGAGTGTCCTCAATATTTGCCAATAATGCCCTGACCAGGGCTAGTACAGTGTCCCCTAGCACTCCTTTGGGTCCCCAGCGGAGATCAACAATTTCAACAATTAATCAAATATTCTTCAGTTCTAGTGTCACAGTAGGCACTTTATTTTCATATTAAATCATAATCTTATTTAATAATTTCCCAAAACTGCAATCCTCAATTAATCCTCAATGCATTCCGGACTAAAGTGTCCTTCAGGAGGTACATTTGTACTGTGGAACGAATGAAAACAATTATTCTAACATGGTCCAGTAATCATGTCATGACATAAATATTTACAAATCGACCACCATTTTACATTAAACATGGTGTATCATAATCTCATCTGTGTCAACTCGAGATTGCTTCAGCATGGGAATCTGAGCTATATTTCTTCCACTGATGTCACTCATTCAAGATTCTTTCAAACATTATCCTAAATTTCATTCATGTATATTAATAGTTCACTGTTAATTTGCAAACCTGTTCTACCATTGCAAGGGGGCATTTTCAAGTGTGCTGTAAGCTGTGTAAGCGAAAAGCACAGTAAAGAGTGATGTCCAAATTTCTGCACTCCAAACTCTAGCTAAAACTGTAAAGATGTCCTTTATAATGAAGACAGATATCTTTGTAGGGGGTGAATACGTTATTTATTAATTAAATCAATAAGGCACACAGAGTAAAATGCACAGGGCGGAAAACCCGTACTGTCTTAGAGGGTGTGGAGAGGAGGGGACACTGTTGCACACACTTTGGGAGTGTCCGGCTATCTCGGGTTATTGGAGACAAGTAATGCGCACCATCTCCCAAACTCTTGAGATCTCACTGGCGCCGGACCCGTGTGTATGTCTATTGAATGTGTGGGAGCAGACTGATCTGACGCATCGGAAGCGGCAATGGGTTACGATCGGGACCATGGTGGCAAAGCGGGACATTGCACAGAGGTGGGGAGTGGCGGAAACACCTACATTAGCGTTATGGGGCAGGACGATGGACAGACTCATGTTGATTGAGCGTGCAGTCTATAAAATGAGAGCTAATCCTCGCAAATGGAACATGGTCTGGCAATCATGGAACAGATACAGAGGGGACCTATGCGAACCACTTCCTGAAGAGGAGGTAGATAGCTCAGGGGATGAGGAAGAGATGGATGATTGAGATACTAAGAGGCAGGGAGGAGATGGGAGGCAGATTGGGAACCGAGCACTAGAGGTACTGCATGGCCTGGGATTGGTAGGGGATGGGACAACAGCCCGGGCACCTTGAACCGGCTAGTGACATTGAAGATACGTTGTAATGGTTATAAGTGACTATCTGATCTTAATGAGTCTACAGTTTTGTTAGAATAATTAAAAAAGTAAGACGATGCGTATTAACCAATTATTCTTTGAATGCCTTATGTACTACGCTGATTCAGAAAAGGGGGTGGTGATGAACAGAGTGCCTGAATTAAGCAGACCACTCTTACCCAGTCCAAAGATCAGGGCTTGATCCATCACCGTTTTTTAGCTCACTGCACCATCCCAGCTCAGAACTTGGCTATATGCAAATTAGTCTGTTCCTGTCCCAGTGCATGATGGGAACAGGGCAAACCAAACTACCAAGCCAATTCTTATACTGGGAAGGAAACAAGCTTCCCGGGACCCGTTTCTGCCATTTCAGGCGTCGTCGGCCCGGCTTGCTTGAATCCTGATGGTGCAATGAGCAAGGGACTCACATCTGAGTATACCCTTCCACGCTTATGGTGGACAAAATGATGTGGCAGGGTATACTCAGACATGAGTCCCTTGCTCACTGCTCCATCTGGATTCAAGCAAGCCGGGCCGACGACGCCTGAAATGGCAGAAACCGGTCCCCGGAAGCTTGTCTCCTTTCTGGTGAAGAATTGGCTTGGTAGTTTGGTCTGCCCTGTTCCCATGATGCACTGGGCCAGGGACAGACTAATTTGCATATAGCCAGGTTCTGAGCTGGGATGGGGCAGTGAGCTAAATAACGGTGATGGATCAAGCCCTGATCTTTGGACTGGGTAAGAGTGGTCTGCTTAATTCAGACACTCTGTTCATCACCACCCCCTTTTCTTTATCGGTTTTGGCCACTATAGGTGTGGCAGGGTATACTCAGACATGAGTCCCTTGCTCACTGCTCCATCTGGATTCAAGCAAGCCGGGCCGACGACGCCTGAAATGGCAGAAACCGGTCCCCGGAAGCTTGTCTCCTTTCTGGTGAAGAATTGGCTTGGTAGTTTGGTCTGCCCTGTTCCCATGATGCACTGGGCCAGGGACAGACTAATTTGCATATAGCCAGGTTCTGAGCTGGGATGGGGCAGTGAGCTAAATAACGGTGATGGATCAAGCCCTGATCTTTGGACTGGGTAAGAGTGGTCTGCTTAATTCAGACACTCTGTTCATCACCACCCCCTTTTCTGTATCGGTTATGTACTACGCTAGCATTTGCTGCAGGACCGGAAGGTTGTCGGCTGAATAGCTGTGTAACACTGTCGATATGATGATGACAAATAGACGACAAACCTTTGATGTAATGAATAATGTACTGCATTATTGGCAACTATAAATAAAGTCTTACACCAAAAAAAAAAAAAAATAAGGCACACAGAGCGCCGAGCGTGCTGTCTGTGCACAGCTCCGGCGCCCAACTGATCGCGCTCTGGGTCGCGCGAATACAAAATGGCCGCTGCTCACGCTACGTCGTTACGTAGCGTGAACACTAGAGCGGCGACTCTACATATCTCCCCTTTTTTGTCCAACCAAGTAACATAGTCTGTGGCAGCTTCAGCGTCCATCACTCATATCATAGTCCCGAAACCTGGAGGGTCTCACCACCAATCGCCCACCTCTGGTGCACCTTACCGGAGTGGATGTTGCCTCCTTCTCCTCCTTGGCCGGGGACTCCGCCTCTTTACCTTTGTGGGCATACGATCTCTCACTGTCCACTGGCTCTCTCCCTTCTCGCCTTGTCATCCTTGCACATGGGGTTTCTCCACCTTCTTGTTCCAACCCTGGTTCTGTGCTTTCCAACTCTCCTTCTTGATTACCTGTTTCATTCTCTGATGTGCTCTGATCCGTCACTTCATGTTCTCGCCCCTCCGGGGCCTATTGCATCGAGCCATGCGATCCTGAGACCACACGTTTCCGTCACTCAACCTTGCTGCTCTGCCAAATACCTCTTTCACTTGGAGCGGTCTGCTGTATTTACTGTCC
The DNA here is from genome assembly GCF_964261635.1 of Lissotriton helveticus. NCBI lineage: Eukaryota > Metazoa > Chordata > Amphibia > Caudata > Salamandridae > Lissotriton > Lissotriton helveticus. The sequence goes on along the minus strand of NC_136069.1, from coordinate 1,464,919 downwards.
CCTTGCGTTGGAGTGTAGCCAGTTTGACTCTCACCCATTCTCCTTCCTCCAACAGCGTGTCTTTTACATTCCTTCTCTTATTGTAGTGCTCCGAATATATTCTCTGAGCCCTTTCCAGATTTGCTTGCACAACAGCCGGAGACCACTTACTGGTCACCGTCTTGTCTTTCCACGCCAAATTGTCCTTAGTAAATGGGTCTCTTCCTCTAAGAATTTGGAAAGGACTCTACCCCGTTCCTGTGGGGGTGATGCGATACGCCCATATCATATGTAACACTTCCTTTTCCCAATCCTTCCCCATCATGATGGCTGCTTGGATGGAGCCCATTAGGACTCTGTTGAACCGTTCTACTTGTCCATTCCCTGCAGGATGATATATGGACGTGTGTTTGGAGCAGACTCCATTCCTTTCCATGTATTTTAGCCCCTTGTCTGAAGTGAATTGCGGGCTATTGTCACTTAATACACATTTGGGGATGCCGTCTCTGAGGAAGATGGTAGTGAGGAACTTTAGTATGGTGTCCGTGTCCATCTCTTCATTGACATGTACCTCGGGCCACTTCGAGTATTTGTCCAACAGGACACATAGATATTTCGGGGTCCCTTGATCGTCCAGGATAGGTCCAAAAATGTCAATGGAGAGTTCTTCCCATGGATTCCTCGGTGTGTCGAATTTTCCTATGGACGGTCTCAATGGTGTCATGGTCTTATCAGCTTGTTGGCATTGATTACATTCCCTTACGTGTCGTTCTGTATTGTGTGTCCATGCCTGGCCACCAGTAACCCTGTTTGGCTCTCAGTTTGGTCTTCCCAATTCCTAAATGGCCTTCGTGTAGTATGGCTAATAGTCTGGGGACGAGTCCTTCTGGGGGTACCACTTTGTCCCCTCGGTACATAAAGGGTCCCTTGCCACCAAGTGAGAGCTCCTCTCTCACTTCAAAGAACTTCCTCATCTCTCCGCTGAGATGTCTCTTTTCCGGCCATCCCCCGGTGATGTACCTTTTCACTTCTTGGATGCTCTTGTCTGCCTGATATGCCTCCTTCCATTCTTGGTTGCTTATTACCTTCTCCGGGTCCTCCATCAATGCCACCATTTCATCCCCTTCTTCCTTCTCTTCTTCCGCTAACTCCATAGCTGCTGCCCTGCTCAAATAGTCAACGACTTTGTTTCTACTGCCCGGGATGTACTCCACGTCATAGCGATACTCCAGCAGTTTTAGAGTCATTTTCGCTATTCTCAGGGTGGCACTCGCGTGCCCACTGGACGTGAGGACCCGCACCAATGGCTTGTCGTCTGTTCTTAGCTGGAACCTTGTGCCCCATAGGAACTGGCGAAATCTACCCAAGCCCAAACCACTGCCAACATCTCTTTTTCTATAACACTAAACTTCTTCTCAGTGTCTGTCAGGGCCCTGGACGCAAAACTGAGGGTCTCCATCACTCCTCCACCTCTGTCTTGCATAAGGACCGCGCCGAGTCCTTTGTCACTGGCGTCTGTTGTTACCACTGTCCGCCCCTGTGGATCGTACCCTCGGAGGGGTATGGCATGGATCACATCTTCCTTGACGCCTTCAAACTCCCTCTGAGTTTGTTCTGTCCATGCAAATGCCATTTTTTCTCTTTTCAACATCCGCATGTGATGGGTTTTGGAAGCGAAATGCTGTATGAATTTGCTATAATACTCTGCCATGCCTAGGAAGGACCTGACTTCCTCTTTGATAGCAGGTGGCGGAGCATCACATATTGCTCTTACGTTCTCCTTCTTCAGTGTGATCCCTCGTTCACCAATTGCGTGCCCCAGGTAGGTGACGGATGCCATGCCTAAGTGGCATTTCTCCCACTCAGCAGTCAGCCCCTTGTCTTCTAGCACCCTCAGTACCTTGGTCAACTTGGCGTCGTGGTCCCGTTAATCACCCCCCATGACCAGAATGTCGTCTTGGACGTATTGGACCCCTTCCATGAAGAGACGGTGCATCAGCTTTTGGAAGACCGCCGCTGCCGACGCTAGACCGAAGGGCATCCTGCAGAATTGGTAACATCCGAAAGGGGTGATGAACGATGTCAGCCTCCTGCTCTCAGGGTGTAACGCTATCTGGTGGTACGCCGATGTCAAGTCGATGGTGGAGTACCATTTCTTTCCTTTGGTCTTCGCCAGCATTTCCTCTATACGGGGCAGCGGGAACTTCTCCACAACGATGTTTTTGTTAAGTTCGCGCAGGTCCATGCACAGCCGGACCTTGCCGTTTGGTTTCATCACCACCACCAAGGGGGCAAGCCACTCCGCACATGTGATAGGTTCAATAATGCCATTTCTTTCCAAGTCGCGCAGCTCTTGCTGTACCGCCTCCCTCACTGCTATCGATACATTCCTCACTTTATGTGACACTGGTGTGCTATCCATCTTAAGGATGATCTTGTGCGAAAACTTCTCCAATTTCCCGACTCTTCCACCGAATACCTTGGGAAAGTCTCTTTTCCATTTCTTCATGTCTGGCCACGGTTCAGGTTCCGTCAATAGTACCTGTACTGCTCCGCCGGGGTCCAGCTTGATGCCCAGGTCTCCTTGGTCCATCCAGCCCAATACCGATGGGCCTTTCTCCGTCACATATAGTTTGCAATCTGCACTGCGTCCTCTGAATTTGAACGTCAGAGGTCGATAGCCTGCCATGGGAATGCGGTTTCCCAGGTACGTGACTGGCCTGATGTCCGGTGGTTCTAGATGTGGGCCTAAGTGGGGTAAGAATTTCTCTGTCCACACTGCTCTTTGTACTAACGTGTACGGTGAGCCTGAGTCCGCCACGATGCTTATCATCACGCCACCTATCAACATGTCCAGCACAAGTTTGTTCGATCTCCTGGCACCTACACTCAAGACTTGTTCCTCAATGCATAGTACTTCATCCTCTTCCACGTGGCTTCTACCTTCCCCCTCTTCCTGGTCTCCGTCGATGAATTTCACCGTGTTGCGGGTCATTTGCCTCCGACAGACCTTTTCGTAATGTCCCATCACTCCGCAGAACATGCACTTAGCCCGGAAGGCCGGGCATCTTTTGTCATTCACCTCGTGGGCCCAACTGCCGCACCGGTAGCATGAGGTCTTACTTCCTTTAGTCTGCCTCCCCGCCGGTCCTGGCTTTCTTTGCCATTTGTTGGGTCCTTTGTAGGTCGAACCCGTGTTCCTGCTCCCGCCTTTTTGCTCTTCGTCCTCTATTCTGTTGACCATGGGCTTTGCCGCCATTTCTCTTTTAGCCACGTCCGCACATTTCCGTGCTAATTCTGCCTTCTTCACCATCGCAATCGCCTCCTTCAACGTGGTGTCCCCGCTTGACCACAGCTTGTCCTGTACTGATTTCATTGTCGTATGCATCACTATTTGGTCTTTGATGAAATCATCATGGAGTCCGCCAAACTGACACGTGGACGCCAACTTTTTTAAGTCCGCTACATACTCATCGATAGATTCGCCCTGCTCTTGCTTCCGCTGTTGGAAATTGTATCGGGCTATCGATACGCAAACCGCTGGTCGGTAATGTTCATCGAGCTCTTCTAGGGCGTGCGCATACACATCGTCGTCACTTGATTGTCTCTGCTTGGGTACCAGGTTCTTGAACACCCTGATTCCCTCCGGGCCCAAGTTGTGTAGTAAGATTCTTCTTTTTCTGACGCTTGTGAAGGCTTCTTCGTTCTCATCCTCCAGGACTTCAATGTAATTTGTGAAGTATTCCTTCCAGTCTTCCCACTTCATTAGGGGCTCTCCCGGTTTTGGCAGGAAGGGAATCGGCGCCGTCGCCGAGGATGATTGAGCGCACATGGTTTCCCGCTTTTGTGGCGTAACACTCTGGGTTTTGGGGCTGCCTGGCGCGCTGTTCTCCTCTCCTTCGCCTGGTTGGAGCTGGGTGTCTCCCTCTTCACCACTCTCTACGTCCCCTGGATCCGCCAGAGCTACTATCCGGCCGGGTTCTCTTACAGGACTGGTTTCCTGTGCCACCCTGCTGCCCTTCTAGCGCTTGGCGAGCCTCAGTGGTGTCCCTCGTACCTCTTGCGATGACCAATGCTTATTGGAGCAGGGTGCAGCCGCTTCTGCCACGCTCTGTGTGTTTCCCCTCTCTCCGGTGGTGCTGTCCGACGAGTAGGTCTCTCTGTCCTCTAGTATCAGTGAGGAGAGATGGCCAGGGTTCGTGTTTCTTCCTTCGTTTCCACTATTTCATGTGGGTCCCCGTCTTAATCTCGTTTTTCACCTCGTCGCCATTGTAAAGATGTCCTTTATAATGAAGACAGATACCTTTGTAGGGGGTGAATACGTTATTTATTAATTAAATCAATAAGGCACACAGAGCACTGAGCGTGCTGTCTGTGCACAGCTCCGGCGTCCAACTGATCGCGCTCCGGGCCGCGTGAATACAAAATGGCCGCTGCTCACGCTACGTCGTTACGTAGCGTGAACACTGGAGCGACGACTCTACAAAAACCACCTGTGAACAAAAATAAACGTACGGATATTGTTGTAGTTACCCCAGTTCGATCTTTTGTGTATGTGAAGTTCTCGCCATTCATTCACGGTGCCGTAGTTGAGAGATTTTAACATGTTCATGTGATATTGAGAGTAAAAAAGTGAAACAGGACAAAACTATTACCCACACCTGCGGTCGCGATAAGAATGTTAGTAATGCAGAATCTCTGAAGGTGCCCCCAGGTAATGCAGTCCCGCTCAATACTAATGCACAGATAAAATCATTCACCCAAAAGTATTCAAGGGCGTGCATCATGTAAGTTCAAAAATGGGAATGCACTTCATAAGTAATATTGTGTTGGCCTTGATGCATTCATAATAACATGATCCTGAGTATGAGTAATGGCTAAAGTGGTATAATAACATGCCCCCCATAAATGCGGCCATATTGGAAGTGAATAACTAGTAAACCTATATAATGCAGTGCTTCCATGTTTCTCATGTAGATTTCAAAAATCACTGCCCTAGTGTGTGTACTACTCAAATGCAATGAAACAACAACTACATTAGGATGAACTTCGTGTGTCTATGGATACTACCATAATTTGGGTGCCCATTATGTGTATTCAAAAAATAGAACTAAGAGATTAGTGTCCAGGAGTGTGGACAGCTCAAAAACGATGAACCACAATCTGTTCATGAAAAACCCCACAAATATGTCCACAATTAATATCTTTAAACAACAAGAGAGAGAGGGATTTATTATAAGGAGCACTCTTGGTCACCCTGAAAAAGTAGTTAAAACAACAAAAGAGTGCTCCTTCATAGGAGAAGAGCGACCATACCACACCATAGCCCTGTGCTATATAGCTGCAGTGCACATTGAGAAGAGCATGAGTGCATGAGCAATTTTGGAACACTTTTAAACTCACTTCACATTCACTTGCACTTGTAAAACACACAATATCAACCAGCTCTGCAGTAACTCTGGCATTGAAGCACACCTGGGAGGTATTCGACCTTCCTGGTGGGGCCCGATGATGAAGCATGTCACCTACTAGGTTGGTGAGTGAGGGTTTTCTAAAGAATTAAATCTGACTCTTTATGCTCGCTCTTCCCCTAAGAAGGCACACTCTTTTGTTGTTTTGACCACAATTCAGATCTCCCAGTTCCTGTCATGTTCCAGAGATTTGAAATCATGAAATTGACCTCTGAATCATGACGGTGTACCTAATCTTCGTCAGTGCAGGGATGGTGTGTGTCATCTTAAGCTATTTCAATTGTGCCCTGTCCTGCTGGTCACATGAGCATCAGGGATGTATCATGTAGCTCAGAATCTAATTCTGCCTGTTTACAAACTTAGATGGTTAAACTATTACAAGTACATCAGAATGCACAAATAGTCATGAAAAAGAGAGGTTACCGTTACGTGATTATATGCCAAAACAAGGGAACAGATAGAACTTTGTCACAATGTAAAATATGTGTCAGTCACATGCTTAATAGTGTTTTATCATGGATACTCCTACACCAATACAATTCCAACAGTTTGCAGATCTAGGAAATTAAATTTAGTAATCATCCAGTATGTAGTTCATGACCTTTCTGGTTTACCTTGAGTAACTTGGAATCAATCACAGGATCCATCTTATCTGTCACTTAGAAGCATATTCTCGTTTCAACCTAATGTAGAAAGACTTGAAAGTACAAATCAACGGCTCATCGAAAACAGGAGTACTCTAATCAATCGTTCAATCCAGGCAGTGTGTTCAATTGCTTAATCCAATGTAATTCTCTTTGAAACAGCCTCTTCTTGCTATCCATATTCTCCCTGATTTGAACCTGTTCCAGCATAAGGTACCTCAATTGACTGGTGTTATGTGCAAAGTTATTAACCCCTTCAACGCTCATGACGAGCTCAGCTCGTCATGAGCGTAACCTGCGCTACGCTGATGACGAGCTGAGCTCGTCATGTAACGCGGGTTTTTGCGAATCGCAGCGCGCAGCGGGAAAACCGCTAGCGCGCATGCGGTTAAAGTGCATCGCAATTGATCATTCTTCATTCTTTAAACTGATTAGGCCTGGGCGGTGAACTCCGCTCTGTTCGCGGAGTTTGCAGTGTTTCATGCACTCCGCGCTGCGCGGAGCTCGCATAGTGCAGAAAATTCCGCTCTGCATAGTGCAGCAGAGTTTTTTCCCCGCTTGTGCTCACGAACGGTAAGTTGGCGTGCATGAGCTGCCGCTCGGGTAGAGTTACTACTCTAGCGGCAGGAAAATTAGCACAAACGGTAGTTCGCACAGCACTTTTTCAGTTTTCTATGTCACTTCACGGAGTTCCGCGAAGCGAAACTTTGCGAACTACGCCCAGGCCTGAATTTGATATTACTTTTGTGTTCAGTCATTCTCATCCTGATTTTTCAGTCTCTTTTCCATACATATGCAAGCCTGCAAGGGCATTTCAACATGTGTATCATATTTTTGGTGTCACAAGTGGCATTAACAGTGAGCTTAATCTTGTTTCCCCTGGTAGGATGATTTATTTCTGTGCCATTTATAATATTATTGCAGTTTACACAACTCAAGCAGAGGTGGTGTCCCTTAAATGTGATGTGCCTGCTATTGCACAGGTTTCTTAGAGTGTAATAACTCCTTTATATTTTTTGAACGTTCACAGGCAAACATGGGTACCAGATTAAACACACCTTTAAAGTCTGGTTCATTTTATAACATTGGCCAAAATCCTAATATACCTTTCCTAATGTTAGCGCTGCCGTGGAGCATTTAGATATGAATATCAATTTCCTGTTAGATTGGGGGGCGTGGCTACGGCTGAAATGGAGATGGACGTGTTCGGGTAGAGCTCTGCAGGAGGCTCCCCTACACACGCTGATATCTCCATATGTAGACGCTTCTGGGGATAATGCTTAAGTGGAGTAAATAAGTGATGCTGTCCAGATGCAGCGGTGACGATTTGGCCCTGCCTGAGTTTTGCTCCAATGCTCCTGACTGGTGAGGCTGCCGGCAGCGTAGCCCCGGAGCGGATGGCCACAGCCACACAGGCCCGAGGTCTGACCCCGCCCACAGGGCTGCGAGCAGTGGCGCAGTGGATAGAGGTGGATCACTAATGGCTGGAATCGCGCCTACTTCCTCAATGCTCACCGAGCAGTAGTGTGCCGACGCTGAGCCCCCCGCTGTGCGGCCCTCCCGCTATCCTGCGCCTGAGACGGAGCCGGCGGCCATCCGCTGAGCCATGAGGGGAGGAGCTAGCTACGGTGATGGCATCCGGCCCTCCAGCATGAATGCTGCCCTGAATGCTGAGGTAAAGTGAGTGACCCCCAACATGCCGCTGCAGGCACCCGCTCTCACACCCCTCTGATCCTTGCGGCTGGGGGAGGCGAAGGAGACCTTTAGGTTCCAGTGGTGTTACCTGCATGACCTCAGATCCTACAATCGCCTTTAAGCTTAATGGCTGCGATGCTCGAGGGGGTGCGGTGCGGGTAGACCCTATTTGGTCCGGTCGGACTGCCCCACTAACGTGAGGAAAGCGGACCGGATGCCCCCATCCTCTACTGATGGGCTGAGGCCGTGGATTGCAGGGGAAATTACAAATTACGCCAGCAGAGAAGGATCATGGTGACTGCACTCCCTGCAGCTGCACCTAGAGCTGCAACCGGCCCTCCTTGCTGTCTCTGCATGCCTCTGGACGCTGGGGAAGTAGTGCAACAGTGGCCCCTGTGCATAGAAGGCCTGATTGAGGGGGCTGTGGAACTTACAACCTACCAGCTACTCATGGCAGTGGGCGCTGGGAAGACAATGTGAAGTGACCCCACCCGGACTACTGCGGCCGCTTAACTCCTTGCGTGGTTTCCCAGAGGCGGAAGGGCTCGCTTTCTAAAGGGTTGCCCACAGCGTGCCACTGCCCTGCAGCAGCACCGGTGAGCGCCATTAGCCAGAGTTCAATTAGCGGCATTGATGGGGGGGATATCGTGCTGAGATCTGGACGCCCTCGCCCCGGATTGGACATCCTCCTTTTCGCTATTGGGAAGCAGTGCTTCGCTGTCTCGGTGGCCCCCCAACTCTGTTATGTCTGCTGCGGGGGAGGCAGCGGTGAATCCCAGGACACCACACTAGCGGCCGTCGCGCAGCTGACGCGAGTTTGCCGCTGTCCGGCTGAGTTGGGCCCGCCTGGCGTGTTCTGTGGGCTCTAACTGTGGCGGTGGATGCATGCGAGTGGATGCCCCGCCGATTCAGAACTGACCTGCTCATCTGCTGTGAAATGTGCTGATACATTCTCATCAGCTGAGGCCAATGTGGCCGAGTGCAGTGGTCGACGATTGGGCCACAGGGATGATACTAGATGGTAGTGGGCGAGGCCCCGCTGCTTCGGCCCCGCTGCTTCGGCCGAGAGCTGTTGGCTGCCTACTAGCTGTGGCCTATCGCTGCTAAGGAGAGTTTCAGAGAAGTGCTCGAGACCCGGTGGCACTGCGCTGTGATTCCCCCAAACGTAAAGAGGCATACGCAAATGGCCAGATGTTGGGCGGTACCCGAGCGCGGAACGGGTGGAGCGCAGGCTATACCGCCACCGTCAAAGCCCAAATCAGATAAGATGGCAAAGCAGGGGTCAGTGTATGAGACCGCGAGTAAGTTGGATGCAGTACTTGCTGCAATGGAGCGTTTGAACCAAACCAAACCCGCACCTCCCTGGAATCCAAAATAGAGAAGGTAACCATTGACCTTACTCACCTGCAAGAGGATCACCGGAAATTGGCAGACCGTACCACTGCGCTGGAAGCTACGCTGGATGAAGTCAAGCCACAGGTGCAGCAGACGGATAAGCATGTACAAGACCTGCTGAATCGCATGGAGTTCCTGGAGGACAGTGCAGAGGACGCTGAGGGAAGGTCTTGACGCAACAACATCTGCATAGTAGGTGTACCGGATAAATGGGAAGGGAAAGAGCCTGCCCTGCACATGGAGAATTGGCTCAGAGATCTACTACCGGAGGGATCCCTCTCGTCACACTTCGTCATTGAGCGTGCTCACAGGGTCCCGACAAGACCTCCCCCTACGGGATGGAATCAGCGACCTCTGCTCCTTCGGATCCTTAACTACCGGGACCGAGACTCCATATTGCAGGAAATCAGGAAGCTTCAAGATGTCCACATTGACAACCATAGAGTAATGTTCTTCTCGGACTATACCATTCAGGTACAGCGTCAAAGATTCTCATTCATGGCGGTAAAGAAACGCCTTTGTCAAAATGACCTGAAATACTCTCTGCTGTTTCCTGCGTGGCTGCATGTGGTTGCTGGCAACAAGACACACTTTTTTAACACTTCGGAGGAGGTGGAAGACTGGCTGGACACCTTCACCAGTATGGGGCCCCGAGACAGGGCTGCGACTGAAGTGCCTCCAAGACTGAGGGACCCGTTTGCTGCCGGCGGAGAGAGTGCTGGGCTGCGCGACTGGAGACGCCACCTTCGCCACCTATGGGTCCGCACTCGGAGCTGATCCTCAGCGGACAGTGGGACGCTTTACATGCAATAGCAGAAATCAGCGGCTCACTGAGGACAGAGGATGCATCTAACTCCAGCCAACGTGACCTGACTAGTGACGAAGAACAGCTATATGGCTTGCAGAACTCACAGGACTCGAATGGCCAGCCAGATGTCACTCCACAGACGGCGGACCTGATCTCCTGAACGTTGCAAACTACTGTATAGTTATGGAGTACAACTTAAGGTATTGAGATGCATGTACAGGTGTATGTTGTTGCTAGCTGCATAGATATCTGCGATATACGTTGTTAGGAACCCACATTGTGTACCCAGTGCCGGAATTGTCATTGCACTCTATGTAGGAGGTGGTGGGACTCAAAAGTGTATCTCATTATTGCTTTATGGACACCTGTACGCCTAACACACTGGTAATGTACCCCTAAGTTGACGCATGTAATTTCCCCTTTCAATAATATGTTCTGCCTGTGAATGGGGAGCCTCTGAGATGAACAACGCGTAGATTGTGAACTACAGTAGAGCAGTTTGTAGTGCACCCCCTGTATCGTTTTGACTGTTATCTCCAATTGGAGGTTTGGACAATTGCTAGTTGCATTTTCGCCCTTTTGGTATTATTTATGTTAATATTTACTTTGAGTTTTTTGATGGGACGTCATTTGTCAGGAATGGATTGCTGCAATGCTATGTGTTACGCGTCACTATGCTAGGTAAAATGTGCCACGCAAAGTCATATTCACTGTATGTGTTTGATGGGCTGCCGCTGACACCCGTTCACCGGACACATTGTAAGGTCCATGTCTTCATTTAAGGTTGGCACATGGAATGTGAGGGGTATGCACTCACCACCGCGTAGGTATCAGATCTATTCATACCTCAAACGCCACCATATACAAATCGCCCTATTGCAGGAGGCCCATGTGGCCAAGTCAGAGATACAACGCCTACACCGCCGTTGGCTCAGCCAATTATTTGACACAGGGTATTCTGCCTTTGCGTGAGGTGCATTAATATGGGTGAGGGCAGGTGTTCCACTCACAATAATGCAAACTCTGGTAGATGCAGAGGGAAGATAAGTAATAGTTAGGGGCGCACTAGATGGCCGACAAATAGTGATTGCATCGTTATATGCTCCTAACACAAACAGGCTGCGTTCCTCGACAAAGTATCACACATTCTTGCACCTTGGCATGACATCCCCATGATGCTCGGAGGTGATTACAATAGTGTCCTTGATATATCCCTAGACCGATCCTTTCCACCCCTCCCGGGCACATGCACACACCTTGCTATGAAGGCACTGACTGATTGGGCAACACAGTGGCATTTGAGAGATGCCTGGAGACATCGGCATCCCCATGACAGGATATATTCTTATTATTCAGGAGCTCATGATCTGCATGTACTGTTAGACCGTTACATGCTCTCGGATGTACTGATCCCGCATGTATCGCCAACCTATTATTTGGGCCGGACGCGTTCTGTCACAACCCGCATGTCTTAGAACTGCCATGGGAGCATCCCCGTCCGCCGATCCCCACGTGGCGGCTACAGCCAGACCTACTCTTAGATGCACCCTTCCGTAACTTACTAGCTCCTAATATCCACCAGTACTTCAAGGATAATACAGGCACGAACACCTTTGGTTGAGTGGGATGCTTTCAAGGTAGTGATCAGGGGGGAATGCCTTGGCGCACTAGCAGGCATACAACGAAGACTGGAGGCCGACCTCACGCGTCTTGAAACTGACTCACTTCTCAGCAATATGGGATACACAGGGAGTCACGGCACACACTCAAAATGATATCACCGTGCATTTGTGACACATTACTCCACAATGTACAAATCCTGTTTGAGAGCCACAGATGTAGACATACAGAGTTTCCTATCCACAATAACATTGCCGAAGCTTACAGACAGTCAACAGGAAGATGTAGGTGCTCCTCTATCACCGGAAGATAAAAGAGATAGCATTTTCTCTCTATCAAATGGTAAGATGACGGGTCCTGATGGACTGCAGGTTGAATTCTATAAGGTATACTTAGATGTGCTAGTTCCAGAGTTGACACAAGTATATACGGCAGCACTAGAACGCTCAACGCTTACCCACACGCAAAACGAGGCAACATTGGTCTCCATTTTGAAGCCGGGCAGGGAATCTGATCTCGTGGGCTCTTATCGCCCACTGGCCCTGCTAAATACAGACTATAAAATCCTAGCCAGGGCCTTAGCCAAACGGATTGCTCCGTTTGTGCCAAATCTGATACATGCAGACCAGACAGATTTGTGCCCACCAGAAACACCTCCCTAAACATTCAAAGGCTATTTAGAGTTCAAAAATATGCTACGGAAGTCTGGCCTAGATCTGGCAGTCTAGTATTAGACCTGGAGAAGGCCTTTGATTCGCTAGAGTGGCCTTACCTTGCAGCAGTCCTACGCACATACTAGCTGGGAGACGATTATTTGCAGCTGGTGCAATTGTTATATCAGCGTCCCACAGTCCAGGTTCGTATGGGCAAGCTTATGTCAGACAAAATCAGGGTGAGACGAGGGACCAGACAAGGATGCCCTCTGTCCCCTGGCAGTCTAGTATTAGACCTGGAGAAGGCCTTTGATTCGCTAGAGTGGCCTTACCTTGCAGCAGTCCTACGCACATACTAGCTGGGAGACGATTATTTGCAGCTCGTGCAATTGTTATATCAGCGTCCCACAGTCCAGGTTCGTATGGGCAAGCTTATGTCAGACGAAATCAGGGTGAGACGAGGGACCAGACAAGGATGCCCTCTGTCCCCACTACTCTTTTCCCTCACCATGGAGCCACTGGCAGTGCTCCTCAGAGAGGGAGGCACAGATTGGGGCATCCCATTGAGCGATGGGCTGCACACGTGTCCTTATATGCTGACGACTTGCTGTTGTACATGTGAGACCTTCATGCTGTGCCGTCGGGGATATAAGAATTGCTTTGTAGATTTGAGGCAGTATCAGGCCTCAGAGTAAACTGGGCGAAGTCGGGCGCTTACTCCTTTCGCGAGGACGTAGCTGCAGCTGAAATAATAATAGACGGAACCGCACTTGACTGGTATCCGACTACGTTCCGGTACCTAGGCATATATGTCTACAGGTCCCCAGCAGACATATTAGAGAGTAATCTGGTCCATGCCATCTCCTCAATAAGGTCACAAGTGCAATTTTGGAAAACCTTGCAGTTTAATGTGATGAGCCTTGTCACCTTGACCAAAATGATAGTACTACCCAGATTACTGTACTATTTTGCGAACCTTCCGGTATATGTGTCAGTGAGGCTCTTTAGAGAATTAGAGGGATTAGTCCGGGATCTGATTTGGAATGCGGGGCGGCCTAGGGTAGCATTTTAGAAATTATATGCACTCCCGGAAAGTGGGGGCTTAGCAGTTCCACACCTGGAACTATACTACCTAGTGCCGCAACGGCAGTGGGTTGAGCGATGGCTTAGTGGCAAGAACCTGGCAGATATGGCAACTGACGTGACAACGTGGACACAAGCCCGGATCTGCGGACTGTTTCACCCGCTAGCGAAACTCCCTCGCCCATCCCAGATTCATGTTGTACTCGCGCATAGGTGTTATAAGAGGAGCCTTTACCTCAAAAGGGACATGATCTAACAACACGGTCAGCTACCTGCACAAGCTTGCCATTCCTTTTTTAACCTTTAAAACTAATAGTAATCTGTATTTTGTTTATTGTCATTACATTTTCGCCGACTTTTAAAATTTGATTGGGGCAGACTTGGGGGGCTTATAAGATCGCTACCTCATATTGTGACTTACCTCCTTCTCTGCTGGGCATAAGGGGTGCTAGTTTGGGACTGTTAAAAACGGGGCTCCACAAAATACATTAGGGCCTCCAGCGTATGCTCCCCGGTCCACCACAGCGTTTGCTGATTGAGTGGAGGGAGCGCCACGCCACAGTTTACCCACTTCCGGTAGGACAGTTTAGGCCGCCATCTTTGCGGAAGAGACGGTCTAGTCGTTGGTATAAAGGCAGGAGTAGAGCGGACTCGCGTCTAACAACACGGTCAGCTGCCTGCACAAGCTTGCCATTCCTTTTTTAACCTTTAAAACTAATAGTAATCTGAATTTTGTTTATTGTCATTACATTTTCGCCGACTTTAAAAATTTGATTGGGGCAGACTTGGGGGGCTTATAAGATCGCTACCTCATATTGTGACTTACCTCCTTCTCTGCTGGGCATAAGGGGCGCTAGTTTGGGACTGTTAAAAACGGGGCTCCACAAAATACATTAGGGCCTCCAGCGTATGCTCCCCGGTCCACCACAGCGTTTGCTGATTGAGTGGAGGGAGCGCCACGCCACAGTTTACCCACTTCCGGTAGGACAGTTTAGGCCGCTATCTTTGCTGAAGAGATGGTCTAGTCTTTAGTTGCACTTGTAATAAATGGGTGGATGGACGCGGAAGCGCAGCGGACGCGCGCAGCGGGCGTGCCGAAGGAGCGCCAAAGGAAAGCCCGTCTGCGGCCGTCTGCGCCCGTCCACGCTCGTGCGCGATCAGCACCAGCCACCCTGTTTGTTCAGAACCAGGTATGAGATACTCAACTGGACAATTACTTGATTTAAACGCTGAAAATGGGTGCAATCACTCTCTGGAGGTGGTTAGGATCATGGGCCCATGGACATGCTTGAAATGTAGGACTCAGATTCCTTTCAGGGCTACAGAGAAAAGAGTCGTAACAGCTAAAGGAAAGGGTTCCCAAGATAATATTAAAGGTGGTCTGATAAACCCACGTTCAGCAGGCGGCCATGCCCTCGAGGTCAGGGAGTTGATTATGGAGCACGACTTGGGCTTCTTAGGTATAACGGAATCCTGGCAAACAGAAGACTCAAACCCGGATATTGCAGTCGCTCTGCCGCCAGATTTCACCATATGTAGGGTGGATAGGGAAAGTGGAAAAGGGGGGGGTCGCGGTGCTGCATAAGAAAACATTGCCTTGGAAAACTTTTTCGCTCCCAGGTATTAGTGGAGCTGAACATATGGGCTTTTGCTGTAGCATTACTCATACTTTCTCCTTCTCAGGAGTCTTGGTGTACCGACCTCCAGGTAACAGTAAGGCCTTCCTGGACTCCCTCAGCGATGCGCTTAGTGAGGTGATGCTTAGGTACGGCAATTTCACCCTCTTAGGTGACGTCAACTTTCACTTAGAATCTAGGGATAGTCCTGGGGTTCTTTCTTTTGTGGAAACAATCCAACTGTTAGGGATGGAACAAATGGTCCAGGGGCCAACCCATAGGGCAGGTCACACACTGGACGTAGTTTGTACCAATCTTAGTACCCTTCAGACTGGAAAGCCACTCCCACAGATTTGTACCGACCACAGTTTCATCCCACTATATATCCCAATTCCATGGAAGGGGCTTAGACAGGGGAAGCTAGTAGCAGGGCCTCCCAGGAAAGAGTGGCAGCGTTTGCTTACAAACAACCTGCTACATACAGTGGTTAAAGGCAAGGTTCCCATCCTTACCGGAGTCCCTATGGAGGATTCGAGTAGGTTCCAGGCCTGGATGACGGCGATTGGGGAGGAATTGGTCCCAGCTGGCCGTCCAGTGGGACAAAAACAAAGTAAAAGGAAACCACATAAAGATCCCTGGTTCTCTAAAGAACTAGAAGAACTCCACCTGCAATCCAAGAAGTTGGAACGCAGATGGAGAAGGGAGTATGAGGATTCCAACCGTCTGATGTTTAAAAAGTTTAGGAAAACTTACCACGTGGCCATTAAGTTAGCAAAAAAGTCTTATTTTTACGATAAAATTGCTACAGCAAAACACAATCAAAAAGACATTTTTGCGATTGTAAAATCATTCATTGATCCTAATGGACTGCACGTTGAAATTCCCTCTTCTCAAAAGTTATGTGATGATATTGCAATCCACTTCGATCAAAAAATTAAAATGATCCAAAAGAACTTTGTGAATCACGACCACTTGGAGTTTTTGGAGGCACAGGGGACCCTTAATAGCAATGAAAGAGCAGGCCTCCAAGTTTTTGAACCGGCCACCCTTGCCCAGACCAAGGAAGCTATTTTGGCCTGTAAATCAGGTTCTCCAATGGATGCCTGTCCTCCGCTGCTGCTACACCACATAATAGATATCGTCAGCCCGGTAATAAAAGAGATTGTGAACTCCTCTCCGGCCACAAGGTCAGTCCCGGACGATTGGAAATTTGCCATAGTAAAACCTTTAAAAAAGAAACCAAATATTGACTCCTTAGACATTACCAACTATAGACCAATATCCCTGTTACCCATCTTGGGGAAAATTACAGAGAAAATTGCACACAAGGAGCTTGCAGATTACCTAGAAACAACAAAGGCTCTCCATCCTCGCCAATCTGGTTTCCGACCGAAATATTCTACTGAGTCGGCGTTACTCGAGATATCAGATACCATCAAACTTATCATGGACGAGGGAAAGAAGGCAGTCCTGATACTGTCAGACCTATCAGCAGCGTTTGATTCAATTTCTCATAAAGTCCTGCTCATCAGATTAAGAACATGTGGCATATCAGATCAAGCCTTGTCATGGATAACATCTTTCTTGACTAATAGGACACAATCAATCGCGCTGGGATTATTCAGGTCACCAGTACAAGTCATTTCTACAGGGGTGCCGCAGGGGGCTTCTTTGAGTCCTCTGTTGTTTAATGTATATATGGTCCCCTCGTTTCACTGATATCGAACTATGGGATCGAGATAACTTCGTACGCCGATGATACCCAATTGATCCTCTCACTGGCACTGGACAAGATCACCACCAAGGCAGAGGGAAATTTTAAAAACTGTCTGGCGGCAGTGCTGCAATGGATGAGGGAAAACCACCTCTGCTGCAATACCAGCAAGACAGAAATCTTACCAATTGGGAAAGACAATCCTTTCCATCCAAAGGATTGGTGGCCAGATGACACCACAGCACCGCCATCAACTGTGGAAGTGGCCAGAAACCTAGGTGTCTGGTTTGACTCTGGCCTCTCTATTAAGCCCAATGTCCTGAAACTGACCGGGACCTGTTTTGGGTTTATAAAAACCCTGAGAAAGTTCTTCAACCGGATTCCCCTGGTGGCCAGAAAGACAGTGGCAGTGGCCCTGATATAATCAAGATTGGACTACTGTAATAGTCTCCTTGTGGGAATCAATAAAAACATCCTAAGGAGACTACAGGTAGTCCAGAACGCAGCAGCCAGATTGGTGTTGGGTCTGCCAGGCAGGGCCTCGGTCACAGCTGCGTTAAAGACTCTCCATTGGCTACCGGTCTGCAAGAGAATTCTGTTTAAACTGATCCTGATAACATTTAGAGCCTTCCATCAGCGAGGTCCCGGATATCTTTCAGCAAGATTTAAGCCATACACCACGATAAGAACACTAAGGTCAACTACGGCTAACCCGCTTAGCGTCCCAGCGTTTAAGCTAGTCACCAGAGGCGGAAGGACAGCAACCGTTCTGGGAGCCAAAGCTTGGAACAGCATGCCCAACGAACTGAGGGCCATTAAACAAGAGGGGCAGTTCAGAAAACAGTTAAAAACATGGATTTATGGGCTATCCGTAGAATGCTGCCAAAAGCTTATTTAGGTTTATGTCACCCATCCGATCTGTTGTTGTCAGCGCCAGGAGACTCCGTTAGGAGTGACAGTTGCGCTTTATAAATCTTCCTTTCATTTCATTTAATTTCATTTCATCCCGTATGCTCCGGTACTGCCACTTCTCGGGACGCCCAAAGGCAGGGACCTTATAACGGATGTAGCACTGGCATCCTGGGTGGAGGCGGGGTTGGAGACACTAGGAGATATGTATGCAGACGGTTTATTACTACCATTTGAGACCTTATCGGCTGATAGTGGATTGCCGGTGGGTCAGTTCATCCTGCATGCAGCCATTACCCGTACATACACACTAGCGGGGGGTGATTTGACTAACAAACTGCCGACACATCAGTTGCTGCAATATCTACATGTAATGGGGGAGGGGTCGCATGTAATACACTGGCTGGTGCAGGCTTTGCTTGCCCAGGTACTGAATCCACTGCGAAAACTCCGCACATACTGGACTGAGGATAGAGGCCGCCCCTGGACTGATAAAGAATGGGAACATGTTGTGGCTGGTGCCACACACATACCACGAAATGCGCAATTCAAACTTATACAGACTTACATATTGCATAGAGCGTATCTTTCACCGGACAAGATAAATGAATATTTTAACATCAATACTTCCGAATGCCCAAGGTGCCGCCTCCTAGGTGCGGATCTATTACACATGTTATGGTCTTGCCCCCTGCTTATACGCTACTGGAGTACAATATTGGAAACTCTTGCCAGCAGTACTAACGCTGAGGTACCTATTACGTGGGAGGTCTGCATACTGGGGTTGTACAAGAGAACTAAGGCTAACAGGGTGAGCTGTAGGTTCTGGGACCTGGGCTTCATAACAGTGAAGCGTCTCATAACTAAGAGGTGGAAACACAGGGACCCACCGGAGACACGGCATTGGGTCAAATCCTTTGAAGTCTGGGCACGAGCGGAGAGCGCCACCCTCCATAGGGAAGAAACGGCGGGGTTGCGCAAGTATCCCATTGAGCAGACCTGGGATGGTATGCTTAGAACACTCACACGTCCCATCGCAGCATTGCAGCCGCTCCCCGCGCAACAGACAGGACCAGACACTTAAAGAGACACTCGGAGGTAGATACTACGTTGTCTTTCTATGTCACTTTAACTGCCGTTGCTAAACTAGACGAGGCCCCCATATTCTTAAGTGACATTGTATGAACATAGCGCCTATCAAATGTCAATTTTCCCAAAAAGAAAAGAAACACAACAATAGCATGTTACTTCATAGGTGGCGGAAGTGGTAGCCTACACATTATACTAGCACGATAACCTAGCTATGATTACGATCTGCTAGCACACTGAACACGTGCTGCATACCCGTTTGGTCATTTGATGTCCCTCCTTTTTGTTTGAATTTAGTATGTGTTGTTGTTAGATGTTCTTGCCTTGTTATAAAAATTAATATCTAAATGAATAAACTCGACGTCTACATATCTACCGCTTTATTCGCTTATGAAACTCTGCTTGCCTCTATTAAAAGGCTGAGGCCAGTTATGTGTAGCTTTTATATGCATATATTGTTATATACGAGTATTCCTATGCACAACCATTAAAAGGTGCACTATGTATCACTACTCCGGCCCGCCTTTGGAGATGACCGACTGTGCGAGCTGTAGGAGCCCAAGGGGAACCATAAATACATGAGTAACATTATGCCACAACAGAAAATGACACGGACCTCATGAGTCGGCAATATCCTGATTTATATGCATAGTGTTGTCAAGTACACGTTATTGTAACTGAAGAGATATATATGTGGATGCCTGTATGCTATTGCATTGGAAAAACATAAATAATGTAATAAAGATATTTTTTTTTAAAAATCAATCTCCTGCTAGGTTGAGTTTGGTGAGATGATTTCTGTTTGAATAATAGCTGGCGGTTATTCCTCTTAACTCATGGTACTACATTCTTGTCACTCGGGTATCCTCTCTCAATGAACTTGTCGTAAATCATTCTTTTTGCCATTTTATATGTGGTGTTATCCGGTGTTACTCTTCTCACTCTAAATGAAATGAATAGGGTAAATGCTTTTTCAATGAAAACTGATGAAAAACGGAATAGTGTAGTAAATTGTTGCGATCTGTGGATTTCACAAAAAAAATCTGTGGTGAAATTTCCATTTTTCAGAGAGAGTCTAACATCTAAACACAGTCTAGTGGCGACTTAATGATTATAATAAGCAGAGGAAGGTTAGGTGGGGGCATTAGTTTCCATCCGTCAACACGGGTTCATTCCCGGCCGGGACACAACCGACCATATCAGGCGAGTTATAGCTCTATTAGATTGGGCAAAGATCACAAACTCCGCCCTCGGGGTGATCCTGTTAGACGCCGAAAAGGCGTTTGACAGGGTCTCTTGGGGGTATTTATGGGTTGTCCTATCCTGGAAGGGCTACACACCACATTTTATCAGAGCTTTACAAGCTCTGTATATATCCCCTCTCGCTAAAATTCGTATCTCCGGTAATGAATCACATTATTTCTCAATCACCAGGGGCACCCGGCAAGGATGCCCCTGTTCTCCTCTTTTGTTTGCTTTATTTATCGATCCTTTTTTATGTTTAATAGAAAAATCTCAGATTATTTCCCCAGTTACTGTGCACGGAATTAAATATAAGTCACTCGCATATGCTGACGACATTATAGTTTTAACAGATAACGTCGTACAATCTTTCTCTGCTCTGGAGATCCTGGCAGCCCAATTCGGTATAATTTCAGGTTATAAATTAAACATAGCAAAAACTCAAATTTTACAATCTGCTGCCATGCCCATTTCACAGGTTCCCACAACATCGGAAGCAACATATCTTGGCGTTCAAATTTCGACAGATGTAGACCAGATCCTAGAGCTGAACTATTCTTCTATCATTGACTCCCTTCACAATAAATTGGAGCGGCTGGATCACTTACACCTCTCGTTATTTGGCCGGTCTAATATACTCAAAATGTTTGTTCTCCCTAAATTCTTATATTTTTTTAGATCTATCCCGTTATTAATCCCCTCCTTAATTTTAAAGAAAGCAGAAAGAATATGTCAACGTTTTTTATGGTCTTATCGTAAACCAAGACGGGCAGCCAAGTGGACCTGTCTTCCACAAGATCGTGGAGGATGGACAGTTCCAAATCTAACTTTCTATTATTGGGCAGCCATGGTCCAACACTTCGCTCTTCCTTTATTAGAGACTGCTGTTGAGCTTCCGGCTCACCTTTCACCCTCAATATATTCAATATCACTGGGAGATTCCGTAAAAGGGGTACTTACTTGTATACTTGAACCGAGCTATTTAAAAAAAACTAGATTTAAGGTATTATGGGCATTATTTTCGGTATGGCAAAAAGTACGCAGACATTTTCATATTTCTAACCTCACTTATTATACCCCTTTAACTGCTTCTAGACTTCTCCCTAATATATTTCAAGAGGGGGTGGCGAACATTTGGATTGCTCTTGGGCTAAAGGAGATTGGTGATCTAGCTGATCTGGGGCAAATTGCTTCCTTTACCTTCTTAAAGCAAAAATGTAATTTGCAGTCTAATCACTTCTTTAAATATCTTCAATTAAGAAGTTTTCTCGATAAAAAGCTTTCTCAAAATCCAGCAATGTTTCAAAAACTTGTAATAGTCGAAGCTATCAGAAGGAAAGTGAAAATTGGTAATTTATACCAGATTCTTCTATCCCAGCTCCCTGATGATTTGGAAGATCAGAATAATAAGTGGATGATAAAATTTGGAGTACCCTGTATTGATTTAAAATTTCCATTGGTATTAGCCAGGTCTGTTTTAGTATCAGGTACTCTTCGTTCACAAAGCTATATGGCTATGTTTAATCTGTATTATACCCCTGCAAAACTTGTTAGATGGGGGGTTATCAGTGGGGGCAACATGCAACTTAGAAAAATGCTTTTAAAAGCATTTTTCTAAGTTTTTGCTATTTACCGAGAGGTCTGACCTCTCGGTAAATAGCGACCCAAAATGGCATTTTCGCAATTTTAAAATGCTTCATGAATTGCATTTAAGGAATCTCAAAGAGAGATTCCTTAAATTCAATTCTTCGCAAATGTGCGAATTCTTAAATAGCGAATTTTGCATTTGGGATGATGAATCCCAAATGCAAAAATTGCACTCGCAAAAGGCAAGATTCTGAGAATCTTGCCCTTTGCGAGTGCAATTTAGCTTGATGAATCAGGCGGATAGTTTATTGCCCCCCTACACGGCAGGACCTGTTGTATGAATAGAAGCGCGCGATCTTATCAACAGCCTAACCCTTAGATCTGACCGATCCCACACATTTACAACTCCTGTCGGAATGTCCAGCTGCCCAGTATCGATCATTGATTAGATCCGGGTGGGGGACGACAAACTGTTGGGACTCTGTGAGAACCTGCTGCGGGCGGGAATTCCTAGGATGTTTGACCACCAATAAACTGACTGTGTTTTGTATAAAAGCTTGAGCAGCGGAGCAGTTGTTAGAACACCTCCCGAAGACATTCCGTGTGTCCGAATTGATGTGTTCTCCTCTGGAGTAATAAACCTGTTCTTGCCTTCCAGTAATCCAGCGCCTGCCTCTTTATTTTGGTAACTATTCTCGAAGTGAATTAGAGGCGTCTTGCGCTGAGCAGCCTGGTTATTGGTTAGAGATTAGCTGCTTTTCCACAATTGCCGTCCCAACGCGGGGCTCATCAGCGACACGTGAGTCCAGTGAGAGAGGTCCTAACGACGGAGTGAACAACTGCAACGATCGGGAAAGTGCACCTGCCTGAAAGAGACCCTCGTCTGGCAGCCGATCATCCGAACTTCACCAGTTCCGAACGGGCCTCTCTCGAGTGACCTGCGGTCCTGACTGGGATCCCACAGGAGTGCCGCGGCAAAAACGGAGAAAAGAGGACGATCGGGCGCTGGAAGTGGAAGACGAAGAACTGTCCACACGGTCTGGGTAAGGTTGCGAAGAAGTGACTGATTGTTTGATTGTCTTGGAATTGTTTGGATTCAAATACTAGTATTGCGCTATTTGGTTATTTGGTCCTTTGGTCATTTGGTTATTTGGTTCATTGGTTATTTGGTTATTTGGGACATTCTCCGTTTGCAAACAACAAAGAATAGGAATATTCTCTCTCTTTGCGGACAGTGAAGGATAGGTAGTGCGGACCTTTGTCCACAACTATTTGAGATTTTTACTTGTCCGATATTACGTCATGCCTATCTTCTCCCCACTGATTGGTAATTGGTTCAACCCGGACCGTTTATTAGAGGTCAGTCATCCGGTTCCACCGGAGGGCACCCCTAATAAGGACATGTATGTAAAATAACGGATTAATCGCTGTAGCTTATAATAAACTATGGTTTAAACACACCAAGAAAGATCGAGAAAATCAGTGGCCACTGATAGGATCTTTCGACCCCGCTAAGATACAAGCGCTAGTAATAGCCCTTCGCGAAAAGAAAACTACGCCGACTATGCTTGACAGCTTTGGTCTATGGCGAAAGGAAACAGTTCAGCGAAAGAAGAAAGACGAAGCTAGAATAGATAAGGAGCTACGGAAATCAGCTCACCTAGCTTGCAAAAAGTTAGAGGAGGAGATTAAGGAGAGAGAAAAAGCTAGGAAGGAGCGAGAGGCAGAGATCTCGGGTCAGTACCCTGTTAGAACACCCTCAACTCTTTACCCTGAGCTACCATCGAAGCAAAGAATAGACGATGACTTACTCTTAGGTCCACCGACAATACACATGCCACCTCCTTATGCCCCTGCTCATCCCCTAGTGCAACACCAAGAGCCACAAAACGTGACTGAGGGTAGTGCCAGGGCCACGGTATCCACGGCCTCGCCGCCGACCGAGCCTCTCGTGCCTAATACCTCATCACACGACGCACCAGAAAGACCCAAAGCAAAAGAGAGAGGGCCGGTGAGAATCCCACGACTGAGTAAGAGCGAGAGAACAGGCATCGACAAAATAGCTAAGACAGTAATAGACAGAAAGGAAACTGAAGAATACATCACAGATATATGCAACTCCTACACTGACAATCACAAACGACACTTTGTCGTGCTTTTTTGTTACCACACCCTCGCGGCTTATGAAGAAAAATATCAGACTATAGGGTCTGACCAACTCATGGCTCTATATAGGGAGGTGGACACAGGGGACGAAGATGACTGTGATGTGATGGAACTTTTCTCCTATACTCTAAAAGTCTTCTGCCACCTCATAGAACAAGGACGGGTAGCCAAAAATACGACTTCGGAATCAATGGAACCCCTGACAGAGAGGCTAGATAGTATGATGCCCATAAAGGAAGCTGCCCCCTATTGGGTCCCCCCTAGAGGACAAGGAACTCACGATGACATAATTCACCAGGACGCTAAAGGGAGGGTGGTCTATAACTGGGTATATCAGCCCTGGGATAGACAGGACATTCTAACGTTCCGTAAATCCTTACCAGACTTACGAAAGAATTAGGTACCGCTCTAGGATCGACAATCATGACGCTTGCCGACATTGATTTGTTCTTTGGGCTATGTCTGCCAGTTGATGTGTGGAAACAGATCAGGAAATTAGACCACAGAGACCTGTTCGGTCATACCTGGGAACAACTCAATGTATTGAACAAACAACGAAACCGTGGACAGAAACCGGTAAAAGCCATACTAGACCTCCCTGATAAGATAGTACAAAGAGTAAAAGTCATGATTCCCGAGAAAAAGATAGACTGGTCCATAGTAACCGCTTGCCGCCAAAAGCCACAGGAAGACATTTCAGAATACTTCTCTCGGTTCGAAACAGTGTTCTCCGATTATAGTGGACAAGACATGTCCACTGCGACCGGACATCACTTGTTCGTACAAAACTATGTTAAGGGTCTGTTGCCGGAGGTATCACAGAAGCTACAGACCAGCGAAAACAGCTGGGCGGCCTCTAAACCAGCGGCCATCCTCCAGATGGCCCAGTATTACGAACACCAAAAGAATGAAAATGACAGGGCCACCGAAAAGAAAAAGAAATATTTAAAGGAAAGAGTTATAATAGCACAGCTACAATGGGGTGAATACATGAAGGGAACCATACAAGGGAGGATATCAGCAAAATGCCCCTAGAGCACCACCACCCAGAAATAACGTGCCCCCACCATACGCCGGACGCCGAGACTTAGGGGAATATCAGTGCGCATTTTGTAAGGGGTACGGACACTGGAAGTCCCAATGTCCGCTTCTGTTAGGAATGAATAAGGAAAAAGGGGCGAGAGAGTTAGCGAATGGGCCAAGGGGAAGAGGACGTGGAAGAGGGTACGCAAACAACGCTAGTCAAGAGAGACCAGGTAGGACGAATACTTTTGACCATCCCTAACAGAACCAGTACCAGCAATCTGACTTCGACAATACGTATGACTTCGCGTAGGACAGCCAAGGGCAAGGGAGGGATCCAGTCGAGCTCTATGTTGACCAGCAAGGTCCTTATGTTGCAGCAAAGGTCCTGGGTACAGAGTCACCATTTCTGGTAGATACAGGAGCAAAATGTAGCGCACTATCCAAACGACTGATTCCAAGGGCACCCTTGTCTGGCTAACATGTGACTTCAATAGGATTTGATGGTACGCCCTCCACCAACCCTTTGTCTAAACCAATCCCCTTTAATCTAGAAAATAACGTCATTGACACGACATTCCTTCTCTCTTGCAACACCCCAGACGCTATCATGGACCTCGACTTGCTGAAGCACTTCCGTGCAAGTATTCGATGTTCCCCAGATGGAGTGCGAGTCATCTTATATGACAATAACCAACATCAGAGAGATAGCCCACCCCAACACATGTATCCCATTTCCACAGCAGACACATCCCTACTAGACACTTTACCCTCACACTTATGGGCTAGGGCTGACTCAGACGTAGGACAGATGATGATTGACCCAGTGCATGTGACAATACGCGATTTTGCCAAAGATACCGCAGTAATAAATATCACCAGAGGGAGAGAGAGCGCTCACAGATATCATTCACTCACTTGTAGAGGCAGGGGTGGTGGAAGAAGTGGTGAGCAACATTTGTAACAGTCCTATTCTGCCGATCATAAAGAAGCATGGAGAGGGAGACGGGAAAGCCTACCGCTTTATCATAGACCTAAGGGAGATAAACAAGATCGTAGTGCCTCAGTATCCAGTCGTTTCCGACATCACCACCATCCTGGCCCTCATTCCATCCTCTGCCACCCTTTTTACCGTTATTGACCTAAAGAACGCATTCTTTTCTATACTCATTCAAGAGGACAGCCGCTTTCTTTTCGGATTTACCCTAAGATCCCACTCATATAGATTCTGTAGAGCACCCCAGGGGTACACAGAAAGTCCGAGCATCTATAGTCAGGCACTCAAAAGACAGTTGGATGCCATACAATTGCTGGACGGAGTAGCACTGATACAATACGTAGACGACATCTTGCTAGCAGCAGACACCACTCCAATAGCTGTCGCTGCCACAATCCAGTTACTACATTTCCTCGCCGAGAATGGTCACAAAGTCTCCCGTAAGAAACTACAGTTCTGCCAGCCACAAGTGACATATCTAGGGCACCTCTTGTCAAAAGGAAGGAAGAACCCTCACACCCGACAGGATCCAGACCATTCTAGACACTCCCGTTCCCAAGAACCAGAAGCAAGTCCGCTCATTGATAGGCCTCACCTCATTCTGCCGACAATGGTTACCAAACTTTAGCCTTATTGTCAAACCCCTTCTCTCCCTCCTAGCCAAAGACACTCCCTTCCCACTCCCTTGGACACCCAAATGCCAGTCAGCGTTCGAAGAATTGCGAGATTCCCTTTGTTCTCCACCAGTTCTAGGTACACCCGACTACTCCAAACCATTTTCCCTCTATACACACAAAAGGGAGGGATGTGCTTTGTCCGTTTTAACGCAATCAATTGGCCACAAGCAACGCCCCTGTGCGTATTTCTCTGCCACTCTCGACCGAGTAGCTAGAGCGCTGCCTGCGTGCTTGCGTGCTGTAGCAGCTGCAGCCGTATCCATACAACAGAGCGAGGGAACAGTGCTCTCCAACCCCATCACAGTGTTGGTGCCACATGCAGTCGACACATTGCTGAACCAGACAAAAACGCAACACTTAACGAGTGCCCGACTGACTGGTTACAAGCTGACCCTGTTAGCACCACACATCACGCTAAAAAGATGCACCACCCTTAATCCAGCCCCATTGCTGTCCCTTCCAGAAAGCGACCCTAGTGTGATTCCACTGCACGATTGCATAACCCTCACTGACGAACAGACTAAGAGCAGAGTGGATCTCCGAGACACGGCCTTTTCAGAACCAGACGGGGAACTGTGGGTAGACAGCTCGTGCCTCAAACTTCCCGATGGCATCACCTCAGCAGCATATGCCGTAACCACAGCCCAAACCATCCTAGAGACTGCCCGCATTGCCCAACGATCTGCCCAGGCAGCTGAGCTCATTGCCCTTACACGAGCTTGCATTTTAGCGGCTGGCACTACTGTCAATATATATACCAGCCAGTACGCCTTCGGGTGGTTCATCATTTTGGGTTCCTTTGGAGGGAAAGAGTGTTCCTGAAGTCACACGGCACACCCATCCTGCACGGAGATCTAGTCTCCGCATTAACAGAAGCGGTCCTCCTTCCCAAGCAGCTAGCAGTAATCAAGTGTCAGGCCCATAAGAAAGTGACTGACCTCATTGGACAGGGAAACGCACTAGCAGACATCACTGTCCAAACCACAGCACAGGACAGAACCACGACACAGATGTATGTGACTAGGTCACAAGCAGAGCAATGGGTAGACGCTAGAACGACTGTAAAGGATAAACAAACGACAAGCACACAGGACGAACTGACTGAGTGGGCTCGGGTGGGACTAAAAAACGAGGAAGACTGCTGGAGGACAAAAGACGGAAACAAATGGCTGTTACTAGATGCCTATCTGATCCCTATACTGACCATGGCACACTTATCCGCACACATAGGACCCGTTCCCATGACCGAACTGATTACTAGGGTATGGCACAATGGCAAGATAGCAGACTCAGCAAGACACCTAGTACAACAAAGCATAGTGTGCCTACAGGGCAACCCAGGGAAGGGAACAGTAGTACCACGGGGAGGGTTAGGAGTCTCCGGCCACCCCTTCGAAATCCTCCAAATGGATTACATTCAGTTAGAAAGGTGCCATGGTCTAAAATATGTCCTAGTTATCGTGTGAGTCTTCAGCAAATGGGTTGAGGCCTACCCCACTCGCGACAACACTGCCTTAGCTACTGCGAAGGTGTTGCTAAACGAGTTTTTCCCCTGCTATGGCCTTTGTAGGATTTTATGGAGTGACAATGGCCTCCACTTCGTAGCAGAGGTCATACAGAATGTAGTGAAAGGGTTGGGGGTAAGGTAAAAGTTCCATGCCGTCTTTCACCCCCAATCAGCGGGCCTAGTAGAAAGACACAACGCTACACTTAAATTGAAACTGGCAAAGATAGTCGCCACAACAGGGTTGACATGGCCTGATGCTCTTCCACTGGCATTGCTGTCAATGCGCTCCACCCCAACCAAACACCAACTGACCCCCTTTGTCTTCGGCAGGCAAATGAACATTTGGGCGGCTCCAAACCCAACCTCTATCAATCATTTCCCGGATATGCTAATGTCCGACTATTTGCATAAACTTATGGGTGAACTAACTCTTATCCACCAACAAGTGCTGCATGCCATTCCAGACGTATCCGGGGGCCCAGGACATGATATCAAGCCTGGTGATTTCATCCTTGTGTGGAACTTCCTAAGGTCGAAGAGCTTGGAACCCAGGTGGACGGGCCCCTGGCAAGTCTTGATTGTCACCCGAACTGCCCTTCGAGTGGAAGGAAAGAAGAACTGGGTGCATGCGCACCACTGCAAAAAGATCTCCTCGACACTGGCAACGCATGAAGAGGTGGACACCCATGAAGAAGTACTGACCAAAGATCGACCAGCCCTGAGTTGTTACCCAGAATCAGAGACACTTGAACTGGCAAAGTATCCTGACCCCACAGTGCCATCCAAAGAAGGGTACGACTTGTGACGAAAGGGGAGTGCTCCGACGAAGCAGGCCACTAACTGAGTCAAAAGTCTCAGAGCGGTAGCTAACACTACAAAGGCTACCAGGAGAAACGCTAGACAAAGTATGTGGTCCTGTGAGTCATCGAGCCTCTTGAAGGTGATGGAAGATCCCGGACATCCGAAGAACCGACGTAAAGACCCGAAACTCGACAAGTTGCACAGCTCAAAGACTATCGCCCTTTTCACTGTCTCTCTTGCCAGTCTCTTGCTAATGGTCACAGTCTGGATCATTGAAGAGAGTGCTCCTGCTCACCAAACACTGATACCCACCGTGCAACCCACCACTGAAAGAGAACACTATCTGGTATCACTGTCACCACGCCTCCGAGAACGTCGCAAAGAATTCTGGAACAACTCTTTCGTCCAACTGTTGCACCAACACAATATTGTTGCAAATACCACGAACTGTTGGGTCTGTGGGCTGCTACCACATGCCACTGAACACTCCATTCCTTTCATCCCTTCACCCTTCTCCGTTCATGGGTCTTGCCTCGCCTGGCTAATGCTCCTGCAACAGAGCTACATAGACAATACCACATCCGATGGAACAATAAAACAATTCTATGACGAGTTCTGGCTGAACAAAACTGGAAAAACGACAGCTCCTTTTTGTCCTCTCACTTCAAATGCAACCTCCACAATGAACATTCCTGCAAAAGAACGGGTAGAAATGCAAGTGTTCAACAATCCAGCCAGACCAACCTTCTCATTTCTAAAGAAAAGAACAGCTGCAACCACAACTGTGGCCCTATCTGTGGTGAACATCTCAGGTCTTGTCTGCATCAAAGGCCATGGGACAAAAATCCTGGGCCACAGCATATGCCAAATCACAAGGACTCTGAACACTGCCGATCACCCTTCACTTGTTGCATCACCCAATATGTACTTCATCTGTGGTACAAAGGCCTACACCTGGCTCCCAAAGGGGTGGGGGCACCTGCTACATCGCTTTTGTTCTGCCTCCAATCTACACTGCACCTGCTGGGCACCACCGAGAAAGGCAGTCCGGAGACACAGACCAAGCGGACTCTGCTGCATCCCAGTTCCTCGATGCAGCCAAAGGCCTTGTCCCGCTTTGGGGTCTGATGGCAAACAGCCGGGCCATTCGACATCTGTCTCAAGCATTAGAAATAGCTTTAAACATCACAGCTGGCATCCTCACCAACAACACTGCCGAGCTTCAAGCAGTCGGCCTGTTGGCTTTGCAGAACCGTCTTGCTCTAGACGTGGTACTAGCAGACCGCGGAGGAGCATGCCGCATCATCGGTGCCAGCTGTTGCACTTTCGTCCCTGACGGCTCGCCTTTTGTCTATAAGGCGATCGAACATCTCCACAGGTTGGCATCAGAGATCCATCAAGAACAAGAGACTTGGACACTTGGAAGAAGGTTTTGGGGCATATTAAAAGAATGGGGTTGGAAAGTGTTGATGGTTCTCTTGGTTCAAATGTTCATAATATGTGGTTGCTGTTTGGGGGTACACTGCATACCGCCCTTGTGTTCTCCATGTCTGAACTCTTTGTGCCCTAAGACTATAAATACCAACATGGAACGAATTAACGCAATGTATGAATCAGAGATACAAAACATTATGGGGATTGAAATAGACTAGCAAGATGTCTTGGGAATGTTCAAAGGGGCGACTGTTGAAAATCAATCGACAGACGTGAACATCGCCAGCGCCATCTTGCCTAATAAGAGCCGCTGTATGCGCGTAAGCGGCACCCATTTTAGATACCACGGCCATTTCGTACACTGCTAGTCACCTACGATTCACCCTGACCTCGCAACCATCCCCAGCGCCCTGACTCAGCATGACCAAACGCACCGAAATCATAAAACCCTGTCCCCGTGACAAGGCCCCGGAGCCACTTCCCGCCCTAAACCCATTCGTCCTTTCATCCTCACACAAACAGGCCCTTCTGATAACCCCCCTTGACCTGGCCACTCGATCCGGTCCCAGGCACTAAACCAAACCTTGCAGACATAGTTTATTGCCCCCCTACACGGCAGGACCTGTTGTATGAATCGAAGCGCGCGATCTTATCAACGGCCTAACCCTTTGATCTGACTGATCCCACACATTTACAACTCCTGTCGGAATATCCAGCTGCGCAGTATCGATCATTGATTAGATCCGGGTGGGGGACGACAAACTGTTGGGACTCTGTGAGAACCTGCTGGGGACGGGAATTCCTAGGATGTTTGACCACCGATAAACTGACTGTGTTTTGTATAATAGCTTGAGCAGCGGAGAAGTTGTTAGAACACCTCCCGAAGACATTCCGTGTGTCCGAATTGATGTATTCTCCTCTGGAGTAATAAACCTGTTCTTGCCTTCCAGTATCACAGCGCCTGCCTCTTTACTTTGGTAACTATTCTCGAAGTGAATTAGAGGCATCTTGCGCCGAGCAGCCTGGTTATTCGTTAGAGATTAGCTGCTTTTCCACAACCTGGTTTAACACAGAGAGTAGGGAGGCAAAGAGTCTTTTAGTTAATTCTCTTAAAGCAGGCTCTCTGTAAGCTATCCAATCAGCAAGAACCTCCTATAAACAACTCTAAAACAAGCACAATTCATGTAGGGTACATCCATTTGAGCCGATATCTTGATCGCTTTAAGAACAGGGGAGCAAGGTGCTTTTTGGTGCATAATATCTCATGGGGCTAAGACGTCCAGATCTAGGCCCGAAGCCAATATTCTCCCGCAATATTGGGTTAACCACTTCCATTTTCTGTATAGTGACCGTGAGACTCCCCACTTCTGTTTCTATGGATAGGATCACCTCAGCAATTTCTATATCTGAAAAGTCTGACTCGACCTCCTTAGGCCAAGCATTAGGAGATGTTCTGTGCTTCTTCACTCTAGGAGAAACCTAGGGGCATATTACCAAGCAATAGCGATAATTATCGCTATTGCTTGGTTAGAGACAAAACTTTACCGCTAAGCTGCGGCGATTTTTATCGCAAATAAACCTTGGTATTACCAAGGTTTATCGCAAATGTGATAAAAATCGGCCGCAATGCATGAATATCGCTGAAAAGTCAGCGATATTCATGCATTACCGAGCTAATGCTCTTAGCCATGTTATCCACCTCCCATTGGATAACATGGCTAAGAACTGCTCAGGGCAGGTGTTAGCTTTTGGAGATATTCGCGCTTAGCGCGAATATCTCCATAAGTTGGTAATAAGTTGGTAATAGGAGATAGCGATGCTAGCGACTGTTTCCAGTCGCTAACATCTTGGCACGCCCACTTTGCATGTCATTAGTGATAAATATCACTGACATGCAAAGTGGGGCCCAAGATGGTCGCTATCTCCTACTAGCTGTCGCTAACTGGTGTTAGCGACAGCTAGGTAATAGGGAGATAATTTTATCTCCGCTTTCTTGGCTTTTAAAGCCAAAAAAGCAGAGATAAACCCCCTTGATAATATGCCCCTCGTCTGCTATTTGCTCCCAGAAGTCTGCCAAGGCCCCAGGATTGGATGGAACATCAGCTGATTTATCATTTCTGAACCAGCTGTTTGTCCACCCTATCTTAATTGTGTAGCTAACACTCTAATGGTGGATGCTGCCAGCACTGCTACCTGGAAAGGTGCAGAGATCATCCCCATGTATAAGAAGGGTCATAAGTCTGATCCTGCATCTATCAACCTATTAGCCTCATTGACACAAGTCAGAAAATAAATCTTCTGCAAGCACTTTCTGGATCACCTGCAAGCCTGGATTGATGATAAGATTCTTTTTTCAATTTCAGGTTGGGTTCCGCTCCAGAACGAGCACTATCGATCAGGTTTTCAGAGAGGAGCTTATAAAATGGAATGAGGCTGATATAAACTAGCAGCTTATAAATTCCCACCGTTGACCTGAAGGCAGCATTTGACATGGTTCCCAGGACTAAACTCTGGTCCACCATTAAGGCTCTAGGATTACCAGGTCCCCTGTATGACATCATAACTAGACTCCATTGCGATAATGTCACAAAAATCCACTGGGTAGTAAACGGGGAAACTAATGACCATTTTGACGAGGAT
The DNA here is from genome assembly GCF_964261635.1 of Lissotriton helveticus. Taxonomy (NCBI): domain Eukaryota; kingdom Metazoa; phylum Chordata; class Amphibia; order Caudata; family Salamandridae; genus Lissotriton; species Lissotriton helveticus. Next base: position 1,432,169 of record NC_136069.1, on the reverse strand, counting down.
CGATCCTTGTTCCAATCTTCAAAGGAGGGGACACAAAATCCCCTAGCAACTATCGGTTAGTTGCTCTCATTGTTAATGAAGCCAAGTACTTTGCCAGGATTTTGCTAAATTCATTACGGGACTGGGCCGAGGAATACTCAATAATCCCACTAAACCAAACTGGTTTCACAAGCGGAACAGGCACTATGGTTAACCTCATGGCTCTCTCGTGTCTGATAGATCAGGCGGAGCTTAGTACCAGATCGCTTTACATAGGATTCATAGATTTTAGTTCAACGTTCGACAAAGTCAATAGGGGTAAGCTGTGGCAGAAGCTTCTCGCTCTGAACATCCCAGGAGGCCTTACAACTACTGCATCACGACACTTGGGTCAGGATTAAGATTGGTGACGGCTCCAGACTGTCAAGACCAATTTTCACAACAAAAGGATTGAAACAGGATGCGTCCTGGCCCCCACACTTTTCAATTTATTTTTAGCAGATCTTCCGGAAGCCCTTAACAAAGTAAATTCCCATGCTCCTAAACTAGGTAGTCTACAGCTGTCTAATATTTTATATGCAGATGACGTGGCCCTCCTAAGCAGCACAAAGGTGGGCTTACAAAGACTCATGGATGCAACTGCCACATACTCAGACAAGAACGAGCTTGCGATAAATAACAAGAAAACAAAAATGTTGGCAATCCGCCCAGGAAGACCAAAAAAGTTGGCATGGGTCTTAAATTCTGAAAGAATTACAGAATCCAAATGCCACAAGTATCTAGGAGTGATCTTCAACAACAACGGAAGATACAAAATCCATTTGGGAGAACAAAAGGAATTATTTGGTCCAACTTTCGCAGTCAGTTTCCAAAGACAGCACGTACTTTAGCACACGCTGTGTTTGGAAACTGTCTCTACGCTTTTGTTAGTAAAGCGCGGGGCAGACTGTGGCCTTTTGTTTAAGTATTGCTGTTAATCAGAGCCCGTGAAGGCGCTCTGATTAACAGCAATACTTAAACAAAAGGCCACAGTGGGCAGTCAGGTGGGCGGGGCCGCAGGGGGCACAGCGGCTGGGGAAATGAGCGGAACAGAAGGCAAAAGGGGCACAAAAACAAGGAAAAAAACGGGTGGAACAGAGGGCAGAAAGGAACAAAAAAGCGAGTGGAACACAGGACAGAAAGGCACAAAAAACGAGTGGAACAGAGGCAGAAAGGAACAACAAGCATTTGCAATGCAATAGCTCTCGCATTATTAAAGTTTGAGCTATTGGCATTGCTAATAATAATGCAACACCAATAGCTCAAACATTCAGTTTACAAAAAGGAGCCACAAAGCCTAGGAAAAGTAGAGAAAAGCAGAGGAAAGGGGAAGGGACAAGGAGTAACCACTCGGAAAGAGAGGAGCATAGTCATGGGGAAAGCGCAGAGAGAAGAAAGGCGCAAAAGGGACTTGGGGATAAAGGAGGAAAGAAAATGTTGTGGAAGGAGATCACGAGAGAGAGAGAGAGAGCAAGGGAGACGGAAATAAGAAGATACATGAGTGAGGGGGAGAGAGAAAGAGGGAGGCAATGGGCGGGAAGGCGAGGGACATGTGGAAGGGAGTGGAGGCTATAGAAAGCTTGTTCTTAAAAGAAAGGTGATTGGCCCTTCTCTCCCTATATGGACCACGCTGCCCTCCTCCTTTGAGTACCCTAGAGCTCCCTACCTGTCCAGCATCTGCGGACACCTTTCATCTCCCAGCCCTTGGAATGCAACATTAACTGCCTGGCAGAGGGGGTGAACTTCAGTTAATAGCTGCTTCACGAAGAGCAGCACCTCGTCGTGTTTCAGGGCGCTGTACAGCCAAGATGAATGTGAGCTGGAGCGACAGCCCGCCAGGATGCAGGAAGTGCGCGTCGACGGTCGGGCCTCGTAAAAATGTGTATCTGTGAGAGATGTATACCTGGCGCTTGAAAACGCCAGCTATCTCATCGGCCTAATTAGTAGAAAATTTGTCAGATCCTGAACGGATGGATATCACCCCCCCCCCACACACACACACACACACACACCACCCCCAAGCACTATCAGAGCAACCTTTAACCTAGAATACCACCCACACATTTCATCGCTTGTTGCTCAACTACCGACAACCATATGCCAGATTTCCGTGCAGGGGACATAACCCAGGCTCCATGCCCACACAATCTATGGCCTCTCTGCTGCAGCAGGCTAAAGCAGGTCTGCTGCATATTGTTACTTTTCTATTTTTAACGCACCCTTCTCTGCAGAGAAATGGACTGAACGTGCCCTTGATATAGTCTAATAAGAGGAAAGAAAGCAGCTGAAAATGAAAGTAAAACAGAGACGGGCACGGAAGGAAGGGGAAAATGATAACGTTAGGAACAGAGAGTGTAAAATACAACAAGCACTGGTTAGAGGAAACTCTCCCATCTGCCGATGGTAGACGTGAAATGTCCCTTCTTCCACACTGGTGAACAAGTGATGTGTAGAAAGAAGGATTGTTCATCATGCCATGAAATTAGTTACTAGAGCCCGATACAATATGGTGCCATAAAGAAAGATACAAAGTGACTCCACAGTGCCTGCTCCGGTGTCACGCTGGATACAGTTTCTTATTGCAATGTCGCCGACGGCGTATGCCCAAGCAAGAGTGGTTTCTGCCTTCACTGCAGAAAATTATTTCATTGCACATGAGACTGCAGAAGGAAGAGACTCTCGGTAGGAGACCGATGTACTTTCTCATATCAACAGGTCAAGGAGCAATCCTACCAGGCCAGCCCCAGGATCCGTTCAGAGGCCTGTGTACAGCCATGATCCCCGACAGGCACGTGGCAAGCTATAACTAGAATTCTGAAAAGCTGCAGCGATAGAAATGGATATCGGGCAATTCTGCACATCGGCTCTCGTGGACAAGTAAAACTACTTCCCCCAACATGCTGCATACTAGCGCTCAAACCCGCACTGCTGATTCAATGACATTCTTTTCTATTTTGTAACTGGATTTCCCCCACGAAATTTTAGAAATATTTACCACTTTTTAGGGTGCGTTTTTTACGGTGTCGGGAGGGGCCGGGCAGCAGCTGCAGCGCAAGTCAGAGGTGGCTGTACATGTTTTCCCTGCCTTTTCTTCTTTCTGGCTGACCTGACACACTTTGCACGTCGGATCCGCGAACCTTCATTGTCATCCTGCAGCCAAGGATCGCGGGGAGCTACAAGTCTGGATCACGCCTTACGGGATCAGAGCGGGATAGATCGGGAAGACAACACACACTGCTTCACAGAGCAGACTGCCATTGCGCTACCAGTACACCTGGCACTGACAGGAGTCTTCAGGGGACCCACCAATATTGCACTTCTGCCGGTTCCTGTTTCCAGTGTATTTTTAACAAGAGGACTTGGCACACGGGGGATGTATGCTTCCTACAGCGTTTCACAGCCTCCCCTGGGGCAGAACTTCCGCGTTCTGTGGGAAGCCTGCGCCCACAAAGTGATTGGACGAGAAGGGCAGAAGGCAGAAGTCCCGCCCCAGGGGAGGCTGTGAAACGCTGTAGGCACATAAGAGGAGCAGAGGCCGCCGATGGAAGTGAGGGAAGCCCCGCGTGACGGAGCCTTTAGCCCGGTGAGTGGGGCGGGTGCGGCTTAGTTGTAGGGTGTGTGTGTGTGTGTGTATGTATGTGTGTGTGTGTGTGTGTGTGTGCGTGTGTGTGCCAGCGTGTGTGTGTGCGCATGCGTGTGCAAAAGCAGGGGGGGTGGCTGTCTGTGTTGGAGGCTTTCAAGGGAGAAAGGAGATGGTGAACGCGCGCGCAACATGATCCGATTACGGCAGACTGCGCGTGCCCATCTTTTGTCTCCGTCTTAGCTCGTTGTAAGCAGAGCTGACGACTATAGGTCTCGCGGTGAGAACGCGCTTCGCGCGCTTTCGCCAGGGCGAGACCTAAAAAACGAGTGGAACAGAGGCCAGACAGGAACAAAAAAAGAGTGGAACAGAGGGCAGAAAGGCACAAAAAACGAGTGGAACAGAGGGCTGAAAGGCACAAAAAAGGAGTGGAACGAAGGGCAGAAGGGCACAAAACGACGGAAAAACGAAGTGGAACAGAGGACAGAAAGGCACAAAAAACGAGTGGAACAGAGGGCTGAAAGGCACAAAAAACAAGGGAAAAACGAGTGGCACAGAGGGCACAAAAGGCACAAAATACGAGTGGCACAGAGGGCAGAAAGGCACAAAAAACGAGTGGAACAGAGGGCAGAAGGGCACAAAAAACGAGGGGAAAACGAAGTGGAACAGAGGGCAGAAAGGCACAAAAAACGAGTGGAACAGAGGGCAGAAAGGCACAAAAAATGAGGGAAAAACGAGTGGAACAGAAGGCAAAAGGGGCACAAAATGAGTGGCACAGATGGCAGACGGGCACAAAAAACTAATGGCACAGAGGCAAAATACAGAAATATAGGGGCAGCTAAGAACAGAAGGCAGAGCGGGCAGAGAGGCACGGGGGCAGCGAGGTAACAGAAGGGAAACTGGGCAGAGACATGGGAAGTGAGGGGTACAGAAGGAAAGACCGGGCAGAGAGAGTACGGGGACAGCGAGGGGAACAGAGGGAAGAAAAAGAGGCACGGACCACGTACAGGCAGCAGGGAAGACAGACAACAGCAGTCACACACACAACAATGAAAATACAGGCAAAACAATAAATTTGCAAACTACCCTTAAGACACTTATTGTGGCGCTGTATGTGTGAAAATGCACCATCTTTTCACTTTTTAAAGTAAATGTTTTGAGTGCCATTTGTTGCCGCAGACATGCGCGGTTTGGTTCCTGGCGCACATAGCCATGGCTGCAGCGCACAGAGACCCTCCACTGCCTCACACAGAGGAAAAAAATTAGAGGGAACATTAATCAGGACACTACTCTTAAGGTTTCATTAATTCTCCATTTCCTCTGTCTTGACTATAAATGTATCCAAAACTAAGTTTATGGCAATAAATCCTCACAGGGGCTTCAGAGGGCCATTAACTCTAGACGGGATAGAATTGAAGTGAATTATCAAATTTGACTATCTCAGAATCTGACTTTCCACTTCCAACTCTGGTGCAGTCAAGTCTTTAAGAGTTCTCTTCAGTTAAATCATAGGGCTGTGCTATTCTAAGATTTGGCGGTAAGACCACTTTCCACTAACCCTGGGCGTCAAACTCCGCTCCACTTATGGAGTTTGCAGGGTTTTGGCAACTCCTCATTCCACATAGAATGCGGAGTTGCCGAAAAACTCCGCACTCCGCAACGGAGCGGAGGTTTTTTTGTGTTCGCTCATATTGGAGTGACTAACCGGGTGCCTGCGAACGCTGACGAGATTTCCCGACCCGAGTTTTCCAAACCGGTCGGGAGCACCACATGATTTGCTAGGCGGCCGCATGGTCCCGCAAGAGTTTGTGATCGCGAAAAAGTTACTTGAGTGCGCCATCGGACTTCTGGTGGCAGTTTTGTGAAGAATGTGATCCTGAACATGCAGAATCTACTGCGACTGCAATCTGGGGAAGGTTCTCTCCCCGTGCAGCATCAAAACCTTCTTGAAATGACTATTTGGATTTAAAAACTCCTCTAATTGACATTTGGCTGTACTTTTTTGTGCAAGTTGTATTTTTTGCTTTTGTTTTCAAGAGAAAGGAAGTGCTACAGAGTCTCCAGCTTCCTGTTCCTGTCCAGCAGGTTCCTCCCAGTGCTTTGTCCATCTCCTGGTCACTTCTCATTTGGATTTGGAGCTGGAAGGATCACTCTTTGTGTCTGCTGCATCATATATCACTGGATTTGAGGACTTTGAATTTGAGATTTACAAGTAAGTTAGAACATTGGTGTTGTTTGTTTGATTGAGGCCATGAACCTAGATTTATTTGTACTTTTCATCGTTTTTTAAAAATGTATTGTGGTGGGTGGCCTGTCGTTTCAGTAGGGGCCAAGTTGTTTCTTTGTAAGTCATTTTTCTTCTTTTATAAAGAAAACACGTTGGACAGTTCACTACATTTTTCTCCATGTTTAGAAAACAATTTGCAATATTTATTTAATTCACTATGTAGCCCAGTAGTCTGCCAAAAATAGGCTACTCATGGGTGCATGAAATGTAAATGTAAATGTTTTTGCACTTGTATAGCGCACAGCTACCCGCAGTGGGTTTCCCGGCGCTTGTATGAATACCGCAAGGGAACCCTTCCTGGCTTTCCCTGTGAAGTGTCCACTCCTGGGCACCCCCATGGTGCAGACCAGGCATCCCTCGCGTTGTGGGGGCCGTTGTGGAGACTAAGCAAGCTATTGCCCAGAGTTGCAGCGTGGGACCCATGATCAGAATAGGCACTGAGGCGAGAATATCCGGTATGGGGAATTAATGAGCCCGAGACCCGCCGAGGAGGGAATCGAACCCTGGTCCCTGGCCAGAGCTCTGCATCGAGGTCTGCCTGCTCTAACCATTGAGCCACACTTCTCCATGAAACAACTGTTCCTGTGGTGTCTGTTGAATTTAAACATAATTTTGGCCATGGATGGCATTGGATTAAAAATACAAAATGTGTTTTTGTGGTATTTCACCTTTGTTTTCATTTGTTTTAAATTAAATTATTATTATTATTTATTATTATTATTATTAAATTACATTTATAGGGCGCACAGCTACCTGGAGTTTTCCCGGCGCCAAGGACCAAATGCAATAAAAGGACAATATTTACTGATTAAATAGCGAGGTCTTAAGGCTGTTGCGGAAAGTTTTATGGTTTATTTCATGTCGAAGTGATGATGGGAGTGAATTCCACAACACAGGGGCCACATAGGAAAAGGACCGCTCCCCCCATGCGTGATAGTTTAAATCTAGGGACTAAGAATTTGGCTTGAGAAGAGGATCTGAGCAGACGTGTCGGGTGATATGTCTGGGCCAGAAACATAAATAACGGGGTGCTGTGCCTACTTTAATCTTTAAAAATTTAGTCCGGTTCTCAATTCTTTGCCAGTGGAGGTCCCGAAGAGTACCTGAGATAGAAGATGTTTTGGGTACATGACAGAGAAGCCTAGCCGCGGAATTCTGAACTACCTGCAATTTGCGTATTACACCCCTATTAGCGCCTAGATATAGGATGTTGCCGTAGTCCGGTCTCAACATAATTAATGCTTAAATTACAGTTCTTTGAGTAGGCCCAGGCAACATCCATAGTATCTTACAGAGCCACCTAAGATTGGTAAAGCAGATTGATGCAGTCTTAGTTACTTGATGTTTCATGGAAAGCTGATCATCAATCACTATACCCAATTATCGAGCAGTTTGGACCGGCTGGGGAAGTATGCCCATTTCCAGAGGCCAATGACGCAGGCCCCAAAGATCTTTATCTTTCCCCATGATCAGGACCTCCGGATGCACGGAGGTTTGGGGAGGGCAAGGTCGGCAGATTGGAGGTTCCTCTTGGGTACGTGGAAGGAGATTCTATCCGGTGTTGTGGAGGCATTTGTTAGGCGTGGGTGAATATCTTGAAAGTTACTCTCTTCTCAATGGGGAGCCAGTGGAGTTTTCGCAGGTGTTGGGTGATGCGTTCGTGTCAAGGAATGCCGAGGACGAGTCTGGCTGCTGTGTTCGGTATGGTCTGGAGTTTGCGGAGCAGAGACTTGTTGATCCCGGCGTAGAGGGGATTGCCATTGTCGAGTCTGCTAGTTATGAGTGCATGGCTGACCGTCTTCCTTGATTCAGGGGGAATCCATTTGACGGTCTTTACCTATCAGGTCATGGAGAGGAAAGAGTCAAGTATGATGCAGAGGTTTTGGGAGTGGTCTGTGGGGGGGCTGCCGATGGCGGTGGGCTACCAGGTGTTGTCCCATGCAGATGTGAAGGGTCCTAGGATGAGGACCTCGGTCTTCTTCGAGTCGAGCTTTAGGCAGCTGCTTCTCATCCAGGATGCAATGTTCTTCATTTCTTCCTGAAAGTTGAGTCTGGTTGCGAGGGGGTCCTTGGTGAGGGAGAGGATGAGCTGTGTGTCATCGGTGTAGGATACTATGCTGAGTCCATGCTGTCTGAGGATGGCAGCAAAGGGGGCCATGTAGATGTTGAAGAGCTTGGGGCTGAGAGATGATCCTTGGGGTACTCCGCAGTTGATCTCAGTGGGTTTGAAGAGGAAGGGTAGAAGTCTGACTTTTTGGGTTCTGCCGGTGAGGAAGGAGCGGATCCAGGCAAGGGCGCTTTCCTGTATGCCATCGTTGTGGAGTCTGGTGGTGATTGTGCAGTGGGAGATGGTGTTGAAGGCTGTAGAGAGGTCATTCTTACAGATCACCGCCAATGAGAAGGCAAATATGTGGAGGACAATCGCAAAGAAGGTGCGTGATGTGGGGGGTCACATATCGTCATGCCCGTCATTGCCGTAAGAGGTGGCAGGACCTTCATGGCTGGGCCAAGAAGATAGCTGAGGTCCAGCTGGGCCTGTCACTACCTTGCAAGAGAGGTGGGCGACGAACTCTGACACCCCACATGCTCCACATCCTAGCAGTGGTCTTCCCTGACCTAGATGAGCGGTTGAAGGACAAACAGCAGAAAGGAGGGGGTGAGTATGTGCCTTGTTGCACTTCCATCTGTAAGCATGCATGTTGAAATATCTTAACCTGATGGCAATTTTACAGGTGGTAAGTCTGCCAAACGTACAGTTATTTACACACGACGCATATGCAGAAAGATTATTAGATGGCAGGTAATACCCCTTACATCAGGGACATGTGAGTAAGTCATGTTCAGTGTAGTAACTGTGGTTCCATGCACATGTGTTCATCCAAACTCATTAACACATGTGGATGAGCTTCAGCATGAATCCCATAGCTTGACATGTGTCTGCACATTCACTGATGGGTGAGCCTGTTCTCAGAGTGGTTTGAATAAATCATTGATGTATGTTGTGATTGGAGCACTCAATTCTGGAAAGCCTGTGCTATGTATTTTGCCGGAATGTGTTGTCTATGTTGAAGCCTAGCTGAGTTTGTCTTGGTCCATGTGCCAATGTATGGTCCCAGCCGTGCTGCTAAGTGTAATCACATGTATCCCACGGGTCAATCAGAGATAGGATAACTCTGGTCATATGTCACACTGACCGCCCACATGATATATTTGAATATTATATGCTCACCAATCTAAAGAAAGAGTCCATGAGTCTGACTCTGTAAGGAAGAAAATACAAGCCATTCAGTGTCAAACACAGGTTGTCACTGGTCGAAACATGGCTGCACTTGTGAGGTCTGATGTGAGGTACACAGTCACAACAGTTGACATGTGTATAAATTTAATTGACTATTCTTACTTGATGGATAAGTGAACAATGCATTTGATGCATCACTTTCTGATTCAGACATGTCAACTATGCATCCAATCAGAGTTGGTTGCCGAAATGAGATGTTAGACAGGAGCAATATCAGCTGTAAAAAGTGTGCAATATGTCTAAAAGAAGTGAGGGACATTCAGACTTGACCCATCCAAATGGGGACTTGTGCAGTTTAGCCAAGACTGTTCCACAGTGTTGACTATACTCATTATGGATATTGGTTCAGTAACAATAGTCTCTACAGACAATGCACCCAGATGTGCCAGTGGAATGGTGTTCCACCTGAGGCATTGTGATGCTGCAGTGATCAGACTTGGAAGTTTGTAGACCATTTTTCACATCTATGAAATGTGAACTGCTTTCAATGTGCAAAACATTCTGATTCTGCTACATGACACTGTGCATAGATGACACAGGACAGTGTTCCACATTCCTGTCAGCCTAAGTATGCATAATGCCCTTGGTGTCTCCCCAATAACAGTCATGTGCGTGAAGTGACAGTAGAGAAGCAAAGCTACCGAACAAATGTGATCACTCACTGTGAACTGTGTGACATGACTCATGCAAGGACTATGCATTGTGAATGTTTGACAAGGTACACATTTGAGCTGTGACATATGAGCCAATGGTTCCACATTCGATGACTAAGGATAGCAGGATCTGTACCATGTCTCAATGAAATCTAGATTCATATTCGAATTGTGATGGCTAAACTCACTTGCAGGAGAGGAGGAGAAATGTCAGGACACAAGACCGCCATGAGCACAAAACAACACATCCCCTGCTAGCTGGTCCATTAGTGAACCTTGTGGTTATGTAGTAGTTTGATGTTGATACCCCCAATGTTGCTGATCACATCATGTGTGAGGGAGCAATGGTTAACTGGCAGACCAACAAATGCTGTGTGTGTTAATGTAGCAAGAGCTTATAACACAACTCAATGGTATGTCTAATATCTTTGATCTGTGAACATGTGTTATGTCACCTATGTGTCAAGTACATATGGATGACTCATTAAATTATTTTTTATTCTTGGTCTGAGCATCATCAGCGGCCACCAGAGGAGTCACTGCCACAGATGTGGTTGGAGCAGTACGTCAGTCTGGGTCCAGTGAAGAGTCATCAGAGGGGAGACCCAGTGACGGAGAGGGTGAGCAGCTCTGCAACTCCATCAGCAGGGTCCGAAGAAGGTCACAGCTCCAGTGACGACTCCCATGTTGTGATGGGGGACACAGTGACTGCATCAACAACCTCAGAGTCCACCACCCCTACCATCCCCACCCTCCCTGCTGCTCCCAGTAGCAGTGTCCGTGGCCGCTCCTGTGGCAGGGGAGAACTCTTCTTTGCACCAGGCACCTCACCCCCTGCACCTGTCTCCCCTGCTGCCCTCAGTGTGGAGGCCAACGACCTCCTGAGGAAGATCTCTGTGGAGCAGACATCGATGACAAGTGTCCTCCATGCAGATACCAATCTTTTAATAGAAATGTCATCATACATGGAGGGCATTCACTGTAACATGTTTGCCCTACAGAGATCGAATCAAGAAATGGCCTCTACACTGACGGCAGCACTGTCTCTCCTCCAGCAGTACCTCCTACCTCTTCCTCATCGACTGTCCCAACTACCCTCCGTGACCCAAGCACATGCAAACACACACATGCACACACCTCAACATATACACGCAGCACACAAACACAAGTTGGAAACCACACAAACGCACATTCAGGGGACAAACAGCACACTCTTCACCAGGGACGTCACAACACACGACAGGCATGCATCCCAAGACACTCTGCATACCTCACAACACTCTGCCTACACAACCCCTACCTTTTCTTCTACAGTTCCCCCTCACACCAGGCACACACCCTAGCTCCCATAGAATTCTTCCCTCCCCAAACATACACCTCCTAAGAAGAGAAAGTATCTCCCACCTGACCGGGCTTCAGCATCTGCCCCCCCCCCCCCCTTCTAAGAATAAATGTCAGAAAGCAAATATTCCCCTCAGAAAATCCCCCCGGTCCCAGAAGAAAACATCCACTCCTGCAACTACTTACTCCCCAGTACCTCTGTCTAAAACCCCCCACTAAAAAAACCTCTCCCAAACCCATTGCCGACTCACCCCACACAAATACAAAATTCCCAAATTAGGTACAGTTCACGCCATCCCCAGCTCCATCTGCCCATCCCACTATAGTTGCCCCCCCCCCCAATTAGAGACAACCACTGTAGTGGAGTCCCACACCCCACCATCAGAATCTACCACTGCAGTGGACCCTACCACCCCTCCCAATCCAATTCCACCCAAAACACATCCCAGTCCCTATCAGTCTGGTCCCTTTGGTGCCTGGCATTCCCCCTAGATGCCCCTCTCAGACGAGGTGGCCCCTAGCACGAATAGGGCAGGCAAGACTAGGTGTGCATGATATTTTATGCTCATTAGGACAATGAACGTTGATGGACTGGCAATTGGCCTTTTGCTATTCATTGATGAAGTGGATGAAGAACAGCCGCCTGAAACTGAACTCAGACAAGACGGAAGTCCTCATGCTGGGATCATCACCCTCCGCCTGGGACGACTCCTGGTGGCCCCCTGCCCTGGGCACCGCTCCCAAGCCAACGGACCACGCACGCAACCTGGGCTTCATCTTGGACTCCTCCCTCTCGATGACCAGACAAGTCAACGCCGTCTCGTCATCATGTTTCGACACCCTGCGCATGCTTCGAAAGATCTTCCGGTGGATCCCTACCGAAACCAGGAAGACGGTCACCCAGGCACTCGTCACCAGCCGCCTGGACTACGGGAACACCCTCTACGCCGGAACCACAGCCAAACTTAAGAAAAGGCTCCAACGAATCCAGAATGCCTCCGTATGACTCATCCTGGACATCCCCCGACACAGCCACATCTCCGGACACCTGAGAGACCTGCACTGGCTTCCCGTCAGTAAGAGGATCACGTTCAGACTCCTCACCCACGCGCACAAGGCTCTCCACGACCCGGGCCCCAGGTACCTCAACAACCGCCTGACCTTCTACACTCCCACCTGCCAGCTACCCTCCACCAGCCTCGCCCTCGCCGCCGTCCCACGCATCCGCAGAGCCACCACCAGAGGAAGATCCTTCTACTACCTGGCAGCCAAGACTTGGAACTCCCTCCCCACCCACCTCCGACTGACCCAGGACCACCTCTCCTTCAGGAAGAAACTCAAGACCTGGCTCTTCGAGCAGTAGCAGACACCACCCCCCCCCCCCCCCAGCGCCTTGAGACCCCTCCGGGTGAGTAGCGCGCTATACAAATGCTATGATTGATTGAAGTTTTATTTTGAGGCTGAATAAAGCATGTTTTCATTTTTGTTTGCTGATGTCTGTGTCCACACACATTCTTTAGTCAACTGTATAACGGTAGTTTACATATACAATGTTAGTATGGCATTGATTGCCTATGTTCAATGGAGTATGGGGACTTTGACAGTATGTATTGAAGAATGTTGTGTCTACATTTCCTGGGTGTCATTGTCAACTTCAGTTTTGGGTAAGAGTGTGGCATGAAGTTACAAACCTTTTAATTTTTAAAACACACTTACACATAGGTCATGCTTTCATTTGTCAACATAGTGCAAGTGTCTCAATGTGCAACAGTTTAGGTGAAGTATGCTACATATGTTTGGGATGTGCAGAAAGGCACCAATCTCATTAATTCACTTGGATACATATGGATGTTGACCGTATGGCAGTGACTTTGTACACACCCATGTACACAAAGTGCTGTTACAATAATTGTATGTGACTTGAAAGTGGTGGACCCATGTATGCGTCTTCCTCAAATCTTGTAGGATAGTGGCAATGTCAACCTTGCAACAGGTGGCATGCCACTGTGGGCAAAACTCTTCATGGCTGTGAACACATCTGGTGCATTTCCTGAGCCCATGGTGAGTGTAAGGTCTGCAGTATTCTCACAGTCCTCTGGCCCTCTGCCTCAACAGGACTCCAATTACTGCAGGGATTATTGTTAGGCAAAGTGTGTGTAGTCTTAATAGTCTATTGCTTATTCATTTACAAGTCATTCATGCCATCATGCTTTTGTTTGGTGACATTACAAGTATCATGTTTATGGATTGTCCCAGCTTGGATTTCAATTGATACCAGTCGGAGTGAAGCATATGAATTGTGTGTTATTTGTATTTTGTGGGTGACTGAAAAGGGTGTTGATTTGAGCTTAGATTGATGCTGTTCTATGTCACACCAAGCTGAACTATGAGTGATGTGATGTCTGTTGAATTGCCAGGCGGTACATGTGGTGAGGCAAGTGAGACAGTGAGTGCACATAAAGGATTTGTGTTTGTCTACTGTGCAGATGCTCCAAGATCTGGAGTCTCCACCATGCTCCTAGATGCCACACATGGGAGTGGGAGGATGTGTTGATGTGAATATGCGTCCTAGCTGCAGATGTATTTGCAAGGGTTTAAGTTGCATGTGCTGAGCTAGCTTAAACAAGTGTATAGGTGAGAGTGACTAGTAATTAAGATTTTGGTTTGGCATGGAGATACATACGTCATGGTGGCAGGACAAACTTGGGGGTTATTAGGATGGCGGGCGAACTTTAGTCCGCTGGCCACCCTTGCGGTAACGGGACCGCCCGCCTGCCATGCGGCAGTCCTGCCACCCCAATTATGATGTGACCGCCACCGCGGCGGTCGCATCTGGCATTTTAACATTGCGGTAGGTGCTGCTGGCTGCAGCACCCGCCGCAATGGTAAAATGTCATGTTGTGCATTGCCATGCACATCATGGCAGGCGCCGTGCGGTGCCTGACACCTTGTGCATAGCAATGTAGGGGGGTATCATAGGTACCCCCAAGTGCAGCCCCCCACCCCCCTATCCCTCCCGGGGGCGCGCAACGGGCCCCCAAAGTGAATCCCCACCAGCCTTTCCATGGCGGCATCACCACCATGGAAAGGCCTGGAAAACTACACATCATAATATGGATGGCGGTGCTTGCTAGGCGCCACCTCCATTTATGTGCACCAGCTCCGCCCGGCCGGCAATCGTAGCGATTGTCCGACCAGCGGAAAAGCGGTGGACGGATTTTCCGTCCACCATGTTACCCACTGCCACTGTAATCTGGAGGTGGGGAAATCAGGTTATGATGGCGTGACGGTCGCCACCCCCGGCACGGTAGTGGCGATTGTTACGTCCTCCTAATCACCCCCTTAGTGATTGTCAGAGAGTGTGAGATATGAGTTGAATGCATAGGTAGATCTTGTGTAGGAAACATGAGGTATCCACATTCACCCTATGTGAGTGTTTACAGATAGAATTAAGTGTTTCAGAGTATGCAACTGGTTAAAACCTGTGCAAGGTATGGGATGAATAGGTAGATGTGATAGGTGTTGAAGCAGTTAGACAAGGTTTCATTCTGGCAGTAGGTGAGCTGTAGTCTGTGCCTCTTCAGTGAGGGATGACTGTAACCAGGCATTTCTAATGAGTGAGGATAGTTGTTGATGTGCATGGGTCAATGGTGGTATGGAGCACGTAAGTCATAAATGAATGTGACAGAGCCACAGTGAGACACGGTGCAACTTGTCATTTGTGACAAAGTCGATAGGTGAATGTGAAGGGTATACGCCAGTTGTGCACTTTAGTGTGCAGAACGGTGAAATATGTGGTGTTGTTGTTTATGTATATTGTTTTGCATCTGTGTATGCATGTGTTTCAAAAAAGACAATCTGTAGAATTTAAGCAGAGTATGGTGTGTGTGTGGTGATCTGTGACTGACTGAGGACATATCCATTGATCAATGTAAGTGTCTTGTTGTGAGATGTGGTGATGTGTAAAGTGTGCATATCAGATTGGGCAGTGATGCTGCATGATGTGATAAGAGTGCAGTCCAAGACATTAATAATGGCACAACTTGTGATGAGTGTTGTCTTTTTTACATGTTACGTTTGACATTTGCTGAGGAGGAGATGAGTACAGTACATTGTGTGCATGTAATGTATGTGTGACTTGTGTCCATAGTGATGAAGAAGGGTGCTGTGCATGTAGGGGTGGATGTGAGAAGGACAGTGCCAGAGTGACATTGAGAGAATTGTGTTGGAACAGTTTGTTTACAAGCTGTATCTTACATGGTAGACATGTTCTCCATCTAGCTGCCACAGAGGTGGCTTATGACGTGCCTGAGTGTTTGATATTTTTGAAAGTTGAGCATGTACTTTTGAGTGGATGTGAGAGGGGTCCTACATGCACAAGTAGAGTTCATGCTTGGCCAAATGGTGATGTTTATATGTGGAATGTGCACGTTGCTGTTTGCCATTGGATTTTCATGACTGATTCTTGTATTGGCCACTTGAGTACACTGTCATATGCAGGACCTATTGGCATCACTGGAAAAGTTGGCTCCACCTAGCCTTGCCTGCTTTGTGTGTTGGCATATGTTGTGTTTCACCCTTTGTAGTTAGTTGTAGTCATTGATTGGGCATTCTTGGACTGGGAATGTCCCCTGGGATGGATGTGGTGATTGCTACATTTGCAATGTCATGATTCTGGACCATTGGATGGCAGTCCATTTCTTATAGGGGTACAGCCCCATCAATGTTCAAGGGATGGATGTGTGTTGTTGTGACACCTAGGGTGGGACAACTCCAAAATGCATTGCCACACTTTCCAGTACACTACACATGCATTGTTATTGCTGCCATTTTGACTTTGAATGTCTGAGGTATGGTGACAACAAGGGAGATGGAGTCATTTGACACTGGTACAAAACACCTAGTTCCATAAGTGTTTGCATTCTCAAACTTTTTGTACGTTTGCCCTGGCTTTTCAAGGGTCGTCCTTGTGTATATCTATGAGGGTTCCCATTGTTACCCATTAAATACTGCCCTAGGGCCTGATGGTAATATGTTTGTTGAAGGTCTCCTTGATGTTTCCATAGATTTTTGGTCATCGGTTCAGTGCCAAATGTGGACAAAGCAGACTTAATTCTGCACATGTCTTTCATCCTCACAAGATGTACCCATATCCCCTGGCTTGAGTAGGACTATGTCAATTGTGGTGGTGAGCCACAGAATGAGCCACCACCCCCTCCCCAAGAATCCTGACACGTGCTGGCAGCTTATCTTACACAATGAGCTGTGCACTAAACACACCAACGTTCTTTGTGGATCCTACATCCTGAGACTTATGCATACTCATACTAGTATGCAGGACACAATCTGCACATTCAAAATTTGATTCATAATTTCAGGCATACACTATAGATTGAGGTGCTAGATGCAGATTTTCTGTGAATTACATTGTCCAAAGATGACCGTAGTAGACACATGCAGATTGTGAATAGTGTGCAGCGGGACTATTCCAAACATGATGACTGTATCCTACATTGTTGTTGGCCCATGCTTCTTTCCAAACCAAGATGGATTTTGACAACAAATATTTCCATAACAACTGTGACACAACCAATTCTTTGTTGTTGTATTTGGAGACACTAACATCAGTACTGATTAGCTGTGTCTGCGGACATGTGTGTTGTCAGGGCCTATATCCTCTGTGCTTTCCTGTATACAAATGCATCACACCATACTATTGTTGTCCTGTGATGTTTCTGTGTGTGTTGTGGTGGACTCATGCATTCACCTTGTGATACACACATATATGTGGTTATTGCAATTACTGTTCCACTGTCAAATGTGTGATTTCCCTAGTATTAGTATGCTCACGGTGCCTACCTGATGATGATTTTCCCTCATTAAACATACACAACATGCTATTGACACATGCTCAGATTATGATCACAATGATGCTCGGGCACTCAGAAAGTAATTGGCACACAATCAGTGATCATCTCTTGAACCTTGTCCTCTGTGATTTTACCTGTCAAAGGGGTTTTGTTAAAGGCACACTGCTGCTGATCAAGGGGGTGGTATGTAGGTCCGACTGTCCAGATGTGACTTGACTCCCTGCAAGGCCCCTACATACAACGCAACCTCCCTCCGCCTGCCGTGACCTGAAAGTGATGCTCATGTGGTGGAGATTACACTACCTCTGTCAAGGCATGTAAGGCAGTGCACCGTGGTGGCTATGCTCTAAAGGCTGCCCCCCAGCCTCTATTACAGAACAGCTGGTGAGCTTGGCAAATCCTGGCACCATATTGCAGTGGCCTGGTGGTGACTGTGTAAGTGAGTAATACGATGGCCCCCAAAACCGTGGCATACAAGTGACCCTGGTGTACCATCCCATAGACCAATAATTACGAAATAACATTAAACAAGCATTGGCATAGCCAATAGGTCTCGCCTTTGGAACCTTACAAGTGGTTAGTGATGCAGCACATTATCCTGGGTGCTGTGCTGCCATGGATTAAAGCAATGTTATACTTATCTGCACCACTTTTGCATCTTGTGCAATAGCTCATTGGTGATTTTTTGCAGTCAGACTTTGCTGCAGGCCATTAGGGCAAAATGGAGAAAGTAATGCAATAAACATATGACACAGCTGCTTACAAAACATCTCTGGTGTGTAATATCACTTTAGCACAGACACATTCTGATCCATGCATAACTTGAGAAAAAGGGAATGAAACAGATTTGCCAACATGTATGCTGCTTGTTTAATAAGGAAAGTGGCAAAGCAGGAGAAGTGAACACTGCCGTTTAAACACGATAAAACAAAAGTAGCGCTTTACTTTCATCCTTGTGAAGTCAATATAATTATTACCACTGAATTTGGTAATAACATATCACTTGTGTGGGATACTATAAGCGGGTAATCACATATCAGTATAAATGGGCAACATCTGTAGGAGCATGCACATATAAAACAGGCTAATGGTGTTTATTATAAAGGCACCATATACTTTCGAAACAACTGAATTACAACTACCTTTCCTCCTGCCATGTCACACTTCCAATCTCTTTCTTAAAACACTGAGGAGTTGGAAAGGCAACAAAGAGCACATTTAAGTTTCACAGTAACGTTTATGATTTCCACCCAAACAAGTCTAAGCATTCTTCGCAGGAAATTAATTTTGGACATCCCATTAACATAATGGAGAGTAAAATAGAGACATCAGTACTCTACAAACCCACAGACTACTTCAGTTATGTACACTACACAAGCGATTGGATCAAAAAGGGAGGAAATAAAAGGAGTCTTTAAAAATCAATACTTTCACTGGGGTTACAGCACATGATCATGGTAACCAGGTCTTCAGGGGAGCCAAAATACTTAAGAATATAATAATTAAAAAAATAAAATACAGTTATCATGCCAAACGGATAGCAACAATGGGCTGCGTCTGCTCCATTAGGCTCGCCTTAGGAACTTTCAACGCTTCTCCACAAAAATTTAGCAAGAGAAAGTCTTTTAGAAACTAACTGCAAATGTTAGACAGCCCAAGAGGCATCTCTAACAAGTAGTAGCAGAAACCAGCAAAAGAAAATGAGAGTCCACCCTGCCAACACAGGTGATACAGACATCACATACATACAGCTCAATGAAAAACACTTTACCACCAAAGAATGCAACCAGAACATGAAACCCATCCAATATCTTCAGCAGAATGAGGCTACGGTCTGCTATGGTATTAAAGGGCCCTATGTAAAGTCACCGGGCTGCCGAAAAATGCACAAGACCAAAGAAATAGCAAAATAAGCACCACACAAACACCCATAATTTAACAGTCAGTTAACAACTACAGATACAAACAAAGAGAAAGACTAACCATGCCCTGCTTGTTAGTTTTCTTCGGTGATATGCTGTTAATGAATGAGCACTGGATGGAAGTTTGTACTTCACTCTGAAAGCTGAATCTCTGAGTGGTGTTGAGACTTGAAACTGCTACACAGGAAGCATGGGCAAGGCACTCAAGACACGAGCTTCCTGCTCAAGAGGAACTCGCTCTGGTACAATTCACGCAAAAATCAAGTTGATGTGCCAAAAACCGCCACAAACACTAGGAGCTGCAGCTCTGGGTGAACGGTATGGCATGCGCGTGACTGGAAAATAGAACACATTTCATCAAACTGCGATGGTTGCACGTGGTTATAGTCCTAGCCTGTATTAGAAGTAAAAACATCTCTAAATGCTTTAATATTCAAACTTTTCACTGCCTTTCAACAAATAAAGTATGAACTGAAATCAAGCAATAATCGAAAGTACTGGAGCAGGCTATGTTGTTAATAATAACAAGAAAGCATTTATGGATGTTCTGTTGTCTCGCGTTAATCACAGTTCATTTAAAAATCATAACTGTAAAGTAACTGTCAACAGTGACTTTCAGGGGGCTTGCTTTTCCGCCATCATTACCAAGCATGCAGTTAACTACATGGCAGGAATCTGAATCTACATAAACTGCATGCACGCCACACCAACACTATAATTAAATCCACCACCTTGAAAAGATCAAGTAAACAAGCGCTGAAAGACAAACACGGCCCCGCGGCGCGAAAGTTAAAGTCCATCTACAGCATTTACCTTACGGGAGCGAGCAGTGGTCTGATCAATCAAAGCCAAATGAAAACAGCTGCCGCTACGCACGTCCAAAGCCAGAGTGGTTCCTCCCACACCCATGGCGGCTGAGTGTGTGATTTATGAGACCGGCTGAGAGGTCTGAAAGCGCCGGTAAAATTAAATAAATAAAGGCGCTTCACCATGCTGTGTTGGGAGTCGTCTAAAAGTGCCCGTGATGGTAAATAAATAAAGGCACTTTCCCTGGCAGTGTTGGGAGGTGGGAGGAATCTGAAAGCACCGGTGATGTAAAAAAGGCACTTCACCATCACAGATGGACAAAAGCAACATGGGATCCGTGGATGGGAGGAGCATCAAAAGCAAATGGGTGAGAGAGCACAATGTGGAACACTCGTGCTTGTGCTAGCTTGCCCCTAGCAGGAGCGGAAGCAGTGGCACGCGGACATGCTAATAAAAAAAAACAGATGGTCAGCGTGCACTGCTCGCTCCCGCAAGGTGGATGCCACCTCAAGCACGAATGTGCTTGAAAAGGAGATGACCGATTTCTAAAGGTCATCTCCTAGAGCAGCGTATGTGCGCTGCCTAGGCGAGACCTAAAAAAACTGTTGAAATTGACTTAAAAACCCACAGGTTACAGGGCCATTACAGTTCGCAAATAACATTGAAAAAACTTAACAAATTAACAGAAAAAAACAAGGTTACAGGGACTCTATAGGTAGGAAATAGAATTGAAAGAATCCTTAGTTATTCACTGAAAAATGTAAAGGTTACTGGGATATTGTTAGGCTCAGATTTTACTCATACAAAACTATCGAAATTCAGCAGTTATAGTTACCTGAGCAATGCATTGCTTATGACCTTACATATTACATCACTCATGAAACGGTCAGTGACATCACTGATGACATTTCAAATGACATCACTGATGACATCATCCACAGACTCCCTCACACACCCACTCACACCCCTAAACAACCTCTTATACACCCACTTACACAACCACTCACATACCCATTCACAGACCGATACAAGTACTCACTCAACCACTCACTCACTCATACAGCCACTCACACAACCACTCACTAACCCATACAGCTACTCATACAACTAGTCAATCACCCATACAGCCACTCACTCACCCATACAGCTACGCACATGCCCACTTATACATATAAACAGCCACTCACACACCCACTCACTCACCAATACAGCCTCTCAACACAGCCACTCACTCACCCAAAAAAGCAGTCACACACTCACTCACAAACTTACATTCCCATTCACACATTAATAGAAGCACTCACATATCCACTCCCTCACCCATTCAGCCACTCACAGAGCGACTCACTCACCCATACAGCCACTGACACACCCACTCAGACACTCACATATCCACTGACAGGCCCATTCACACACCCACTGACAGACCTACTCGGACACTCTCACATGCTCTCATAAACCCGCTCAAAAACTCATGCACCCACTTACACATACACTCAGATACTCTCACACCCACTCACAAACCCACTTAGACATCTCCTCACAGAACCACTCAGACACTCTCCTTCACTCAGACATGTACACCGCTCACAGGCCCATTCAGACATTCATGCACCCACTTACAGAACCACTCATACTCTCTCACACCCACTCAAAGACCTACTCAGAGACTCGCACAGACTCACAGACCCACTCAGACACTTACTCACAGACTGACTCACATACTCATAAACCCCCTCAGACACTCTCATACCCACTCAGTCCCACTCGGACACTCATGCACCCACTCAGACACCTACTCAGACACTTGTGCACCCACTCACAGACCCACTCACACACCCAGTGAGACACTTATGCAGCAACTCCCAGACCCACACACCCATGGAGACAATCACACTATCACTCACACACCCACTGAGACACTCATGCACTCACTAACACACTCTCAAAGGTTACAGGCTACAGTTAGGAAATACACAATTTAAAAGACCTTAGAAATTGACTAAAAATCAAATGTAACATGGTCATTATAATTAGGAAATAATATTAAAAAACGGTTAAATTGACTAAAAAATCACAGGTTACAGGGCCATTATAGTTCGCAAATAACATAAAAAATCCTTACAAATTACCTGAAAAAAACAAGGTTACAGGGACTCTATAGGTAGGAAATAGAATTGAAAGACCCTAGTTATTCACTGAAAAATGTAAAGGTTACTGGGATGTTGTTAGGCTCAGATTTTACTCATACAAAACTATCGAAATTCAGCAGTTATAGTTACCTGAGCAATGCATTGCTTATGACCTTACATATTACATCACTCATGAAACGGTCAGTGACATCACTGATGACATTTCAAATGACATCACTGATGACATCATCCACAAACTCCCTCACACGCCCACTCACACCCCTAAACAACCTCTTATACACCCACTTACACAACCACTCACATACCCATTCACAGACCGATACAAGTACTCACTCAACCACTCACTCACTCATACAGCCACTCACACAACCACTCACTAACCCATACAGCTACTCATACAACTAGTCAATCACCCATACAGCCACTCACTCACCCATACAGCTACGCACATGCCCACTTATACATATAAACAGCCACTCACACACCCACTCACTCACCAATACAGCCTCTCAACACAGCCACTCACTCACCCAAAAAAGCAGTCACACACTCACTCACAAACTTACATTCCCATTCACACATTAATAGAAGCACTCACATATCCACTCCCTCACCCATTCAGCCACTCACAGAGCGACTCACTCACCCATACAGCCACTGACACACCCACTCAGACACTCACATATCCACTGACAGGCCCATCCACACACCCACTGACAGACCTACTCGGACACTCTCACATGCTCTCATAGACCCGCTCAAAAACTCATGCACCCACTTACACATACACTCAGATACTCTCACACCCACTCACAAACCCACTTAGGCATCTCCTCACAGAACCACTCAGACACTCTCACAGCCGCTCAGACATGTACAGCGCTCACAGGCCCATTCAGACATTCATGCACCCACTTACAGAACCACTCATACTCTCTCACATCCACTCAAAGACCTACTCAGAGACTCGCACAGACTCACAGACCCACTCAGACACTTACTCACAGACTGACTCACATACTCATAAACCCCCTCAGACACTCTCATACCCACTCAGTCCCACTCGGACACTCATGCACCCACTCAGACACCTACTCAGACACTTGTGCACCCACTCACAGACCCACTCACACACCCAGTGAGACACTTATGCAGCAACTCCCGGACCCACACACCCATGGAGACAATCACACTATCACTCACACACCCACTGAGACATTCATGCACTCACTAACACACTCTCAAAGGTTACAGGCTACAGTTAGGAAATACACAATTTAAAAGACCTTAGAAATTGACTAAAAATCAAATGTAACATGGTCATTATAATTAGGAAATAATATTAAAAAACGGTTAAATTGACTAAAAAATCACAGGTTACAGGGCCATTATAGTTCGCAAATAACATAAAAAATCCTTACAAATTACCTGAAAAAAACAAGGTTACAGGGACTCTATAGGTAGGAAATAGAATTGAAAGACCCTAGTTATTCACTGAAAAATGTAAAGGTTACTGGGATGTTGTTAGGCTCAGATTTTACTCATACAAAACTATCGAAATTCAGCAGTTATAGTTACCTGAGCAATGCATTGCTTATGACCTTACATATTACATCACTCATGAAACGGTCAGTGACATCACTGATGACATTTCAAATGACATCACTGATGACATTATCCACAAACTCCCTCACACGCCCACTCACACCCCTAAACAACCTCTTATACACCCACTTACACAACCACTCACATACCCATTCACAGACCGATACAAGTACTCACTCAACCACTCACTCACTCATACAGCCACTCACACAACCACTCACTAACCCATACAGCTACTCATACAACTAGTCAATCACCCATACAGCCACTCACTCACCCATACAGCTACGCACATGCCCACTTATACATATAAACAGCCACTCACACACCCACTCACTCACCAATACAGCCTCTCAACACAGCCACTCACTCACCCAAAAAAGCAGTCACACACTCACTCACAAACTTACATTCCCATTCACACATTAATAGAAGCACTCACATATCCACTCCCTCACCCATTCAGCCACTCACAGAGCGACTCACTCACCCATACAGCCACTGACACACCCACTCAGACACTCACATATCCACTGACAGGCCCATCCACACACCCACTGACAGACCTACTCGGACACTCTCACATGCTCTCATAGACCCGCTCAAAAACTCATGCACCCACTTACACATACACTCAGATACTCTCACACCCACTCACAAACCCACTTAGGCATCTCCTCACAGAACCACTCAGACACTCTCACAGCCGCTCAGACATGTACAGCGCTCACAGGCCCATTCAGACATTCATGCACCCACTTACAGAACCACTCATACTCTCTCACATCCACTCAAAGACCTACTCAGAGACTCGCACAGACTCACAGACCCACTCAGACACTTACTCACAGACTGACTCACATACTCATAAACCCCCTCAGACACTCTCATACCCACTCAGTCCCACTCGGACACTCATGCACCCACTCAGACACCTACTCAGACACTTGTGCACCCACTCACAGACCCACTCACACACCCAGTGAGACACTTATGCAGCAACTCCCAGACCCACACACCCATGGAGACAATCACACTATCACTCACACACCCACTGAGACACTCATGCACTCACTAACACACTCTCAAAGGTTACAGGCTACAGTTAGGAAATACACAATTTAAAAGAGCTTAGAAATTGACTAAAAATCAAATGTAACAGGGTCATTATAATTAGGAAATAACATTAAAAAAAAGTAGAAATTGACTAAAAAAATACAGGTTACAGGGCCATTATAGTTCGCAAATAACATAAAAAATCTTTATAAATTAACTGAAAAAAACAAAGGTTACAGGGACTCTATTGGTAGGAAACAGAATTGAACGAATCCTTAGTTATTCACTGAAAAATGTAAAGGTTACTGGGATGTTGTTAGGCTCAGATTTTACTCATACAAAACTATCGAAATTCAGCAGTTATAGTTACCTGAACAATGCATTGCTTATGACCTTACATATTACATCACTCATGAAACGGTCAGTGACATCACTGATGACATTTCAAATGACATCACTAATGACATCATCCACAGACTCCCTCACACACCCACTCACACCCCTAAACAACCTCTTATACACCCACTTACACAACCACTCACATACCCATTCACAGACCGGTACAAGTACTCACTCAACCACTCACTCACTCACTCATACAGCCACTCACACAACCACTCACTAACCCATACAGTTACTCATACAACCAGTCAATTACCCATATAGCTACACACATACCCACTTATACATATATACAGCCACTCACACACCCACTCACTCACCCATACAGCCCCTCAACACAGCCCCTCACTCACCCATTAAAGCACTCACTCACAATCTTACTTACCCATTCACACATTGATACAAGCACTCATATATCCACTCCCTCACACATTCAGCCACTCACAGAGCAACTCACTCACCAATACAGCCACTCACAGTCATTCATTCACCCACACAGCTACTCAAACACCCACGTATACACCCATACAGCTACTCACACACCCATACAGCCACTCAGACACTCAATCACACATGGATACACATAGTCACACACTCACACAGGCTGATGCATGAAATTAACACATGCCAAATATTCTCATGGCTCTGTTTGTGCACAGGCTGATGCATGATGTACATCATACATGACAAATATTCCCATGGCTCGGTTTTCGCAGAAGATGCGCTTAGAGCTCATTAAAAAACATTCAATTATTATCAATGGTTGTTAGCAAAATCTACCTAGAAACGCTGCCTTTGTCACATCTTTTGCCAAGGGTTTTGTTAGCATGAAATCGTTTTTTAGAAAGGTCCCGCTCCTACGAGTCCCGCACACCGTGCTCCTAGAAGTCTAGCACACCACAGACCAACTGTTACCTGTGCTTCCGCGTTACGGTTTCAGGATGACCCTTTATCAGATCAGCATAACACAGCTGCCTTCTGTTCACCCCTGGTGCTTCCTGTGATGGATACACCAGATGTGGATCAAGTCTCAAACACACCTGGAAGACTGCAGCAGTAAATCACCCAGGGCCCCAGGATGTAATACCTAAAGAAATGAGTCAGATGCACACACTCATAAACACAAATAAACGCAGAACAGAGGGCCTGCATTTGTCTCAAGGACACGATGCCAGAGCAGCCGGACAGTTGCATTAATCAGAAAAAGCCCTAACAATGCCTTGTATTAAGAGTTACCCCAGATAACCCACACAGGATATACCCGGCCACTTGGACCCCTTCCAAATGTGACCTCCAGTTGGTATTTACGGCCCCTTCCATCAGGGTAGGTTCAAGCATCTAAACATGCAATGTAAGGCCTACTGGACCAGTATTTCCTGCCCAAAGGGGGACAAGCTTCACTTTGTTGCACCCGCTGTGCAGTATAAAGCGTGCCATGTACCGAATGCAAAGTGAATTGTGGCAGCAACAGCAAGAGATGTGGCTGCTATTCACGCGTGTTATTGTTTAATTAAACTTCAACTGCTCCTTATTTCCAAGCCTTGCTGCTCTCCTTTTTAGGTCGAGGCTACCGTCGCACTGCGTAAGCAGTGGGCGGAGCCGAAGATTTTATATTGTGTAGTATGGGGGCTTGAACCCGCCCCTCTTCTCCATTGGCTGGCCTCGTAAATGCTGGCCAGCCATTGGAGAAGAGGGGCGTCACTCGTTTCTGGCCCCGGCTTGAGCGGATTCGGGGCGTGTCTTTTTGGATTTTTTAATCAGTGACGTCATCCGTCACTCAGCAAAAAAACACGCCCCCGATTCCGAAATTTTCGGAGCTTAGCGGCCGCCATTTTGCTGCTCGGTAAAACCAGGAGAGCAGCGTCTAGCGAGGAAATGAGGTACCTATCCCTTGTTTTTAGTAGGAGCACATCTCGATAGTTAAAAGAAGAAAAGATTTACGATCAGCCTGAGTGCCCTGCTGTTAGAGGAGAGTTACCGGCTTAAAGTGTTGGCCCGGTTTCATGCATCTTCACGCGCATTACTCGGTGGCATGGGGCCTCTCACAATAGGAATGCACTGGAAGCACGCAACCTTTGTTTGTATGTGAGGCCTGGAAAACGACGTGCTTGTGTCTTTGCAGGAATATGGATTGCTGCCTTTACCTTAGCGAAGGGTGAGTCGGAGGTCCATGGTTTCGCCTGGCAGCGCTTCTCAGTGTTATGACCGTGTCTCGGGGTAATTCATGTAGTTCGATGTAGTTCATAATTGGGCTCATCACTGCTGGGAAGCGGCAGCCGTGTATCGCAATGTAACACGGGCAAAGATCTCTGTATGATCGGATTGAGCGTATTAGGCTGGAGTGCACGTAGCGCCTTGAAGTGCAGTGCGGGATGACTTTTTAGCTAAGGGTAATTTTTTTTTTTTTGACGGGGTACTCAGGTTTGAAAAAAATACCGGTACAATGGGAGTGATGTGCAAAAGTGAACTGCGTTATCATAATATTCACAAATTGCGCCTTAGTGATACATGCCTGGCCCTGTTCGGGGTATACGAACGCCCAGCAGTCAATGTCCGTACGTTTCCTGCCTCGCCCTCTCTCCTCCCTCCCCCCTTCCTCCCCCCTTCTCCTGCACTCGCCTCCCCAGCCATCAAGTCCCTGGAATCATTATCGTCGTCTCTCCAGCCTCTCGGCTGAGAGGCTGAGGCTGCCTTGCAACAGCCACACAGCTCGGGAGCCTAGAGGAACTGAAAGTTACTGGGGATTTTTTGTGTAGCATCCTGCGTGTCATAGTTCCCCTGCTGCCGCCACGAGACGCCTCTGTGCGCACTTCTACACAGAATTAAGTCGGCGTAGATGCTCGGGCGACAGAAAGTGCCACCGGTGAAGCAGCCATTATCCGCGAGACTGGAGTGCACGTAGCGCCTTTAAGTGCAGTGCGGGATGACTTTTTAGCTAAGGGTAATTTTTTTTTTTTTTTGACGGGTACCCAGGTTTGAAAAAAATACCGGTACAATGGGAGTGATGTGCAAAAGTGAACTGCATTATCATAATATTCACAAATTGCGCCTTAGTGATACATGCCTGGCCCTGTTCGGGATATACGAATGCCCAGCAGTCAATGTCCGTACGTTTCCTGCCTCGCCCTCCCTCCTCCCTCCCCCCTTCCTCCTCCCTTCTCCTGCACTCACCTCCCCAGCCATCAAGTCCCTGGAATCATTATCGTCGTCTCTCCAGCCTCTCGGCTGAGAGGCTGAGGCTGCCTTGCAACAGCCACACAGCTCGGGAGCCTAGAGGAACTGAAAGTTACTGGGGATTTTTTGTGTAGCATCCTGCGTGTCATAGTTCCCCTGCTGCCGCCACGAGACGCCTCTGTGCGCACTTCTACACAGAATTAAGTCGGCGTAGATGCTCGGGCGACAGAAAGTGCCACCGGTAAAGCAGCCATTATCCGCGAGACTGGAGTGCACGTAGCGCCTTTAAGTGCAGTGCGGGATGACTTTTTAGCTAAGGGTAATTTTTTTTTTTTTTACGGGTACCCAGGTTTGAAAAAAATACCGGTAAAATGGGAGTGATATTCACAAATTGCGCCTTAGTGATACATACCTGGCCCTGTTCGGGGTATACGAACGGCTAAAGAATGAATGACTGAATGCAAGTGTTCAATGAACCGTTTTAGGAAGCACATGCTCTTCTGAGTGGTTTATATTACTTTTTGAAACAGGGACAAGCGAGGGCGGAGCCCCGCGTTGCAACGGAGGAGTCGTGCAAGCAGATAGGGGGGGGGCCTCCTTGCAACAAAAAAAAAAACGCGCCTTAATGTATGGTTAATTAAATCATCCGTCAAGCTTCCAAGGTGACGCTTCTGTCATAAACCAATCCAGTTAGGTAGCATTTTATAGGAGAAAAAAAGACATTCTCAACATCTGGAACCCAGCAATTTAGCGAGGACTGCACACGATTAACCACTCCTGACCCTGCCTCCCAGGGGAGGCGGTGTGAAGTTTAAGTGTTCTTAACCGATGGTCGCCTCTTTGGGCGACAACGAGCCGGCGTTGGGCATACATTAACGCCTGTATTGTGTGTGCTTATTCACATGTAAGTATACCTAACATTGTCTATGCGCCTGCATAAATGTTGCAAGTGTATTCTGAAAAGTGCGCCTAACTTCCAAATATGTATATAAAATATATGTTTCAATCCCGCTGTCTTTGCATTTATTTACCTCAGGTAACCTACTTTGTGTAACGGTTCACCTGCTGAACCTTCAGTTTAAAAATAAAAATGCTAGAGTCAAGAATACAGTGTTTCTGCTTCCAAAGTTTTGCACCGACCGCATCACCCTTTTCTACACATTTCATCCGAAGGTGTTCTTGTGATTTGCCCCCCTTAAGGTGAGTGCTTAGAGTTCAACTTTCCTCCTGTTTGAAAATGAAAAGCTGATGATATGCATTAGGACTTTCCACGTGCAAAACGTTTGTGTGCGACATCCAAAAACAAAAAAGTCAGTGCGTGCACTTTGTATATGTTAATAACTTAATAATATTGTGATTTAGTAACCGGGGGCAGACGAGAAGCGACTACATAGCACCCAAATTGAGTTTGGGTGGGCACCGGCGCTACGCCCTGACATGAAAAGAAGGCGTCTCTCTGCAGACTAAACACGCGTTTTTTACGTCTTATACCTAATTGGCTGTCTCTTCTTAGAGGACATCAGAGAAATTCTGAGTTAAACTGTCAGGATCTAAAGAACCATTCAATCAAACATGCCAGGATACTTCTTGCTTTCACTGACATTCATATTCACAGCGCTGCGCAGCCATACTTTTGTAGAAGCGCTTATACACATTTTATATATAACATAACGTATTCCACTCTTAAGTGCCTGACCACCCTGAGCCTATATCACCTGTATATTCCCATGGGTGAAAGGTACAACTGAAAGAACCCCCAACTTATTAATGTCACCAAAGGAAGGGAGAGTTGAACTCCCGTCTCTTAGGGTATTCACATAAGCGCAACACAGGCATTGCACATTTTTTGTCAGATCAGAAATGCGCTTGGAATCTGGTAAAAAGCCATTAAACTATCAATTCTTAATAAATTCATTTCTCAAAGAAAAGGCCTGAATTGGAGGATTGCATCTTTGCTGATATGCAACCATCTATTCCAGTACAGTGTGCTGGAGAGAGAGTCCTTTCACGTCGCACCCCAAACTTTATGCCAGTGCACCTCAGAACCCCTGCCCCCTCGCTGTGCTTGCTCTCCTGTGTGTGTATGTGGCTCTGTGTGTGTAGGTGGCTCTGGGTGTGTATGTGGCTCTGGGTGTGTATGTGGCTCTGGGTGTGTGTGGGGCTCTGGGTGTGTAGCGCTGTGTGTGTGTGTAGGGCTGTGTGTGTGTGTTGGCTGTGTGTGTGTGTGTGTGGGCTCTATGTGTGTGTGGGCTCGGTGTGTGTGTGTGGGCTCTGTGTGTGTGTGTGTGGCTCTGTGTGTGTGTGTGGCTCTGTGTGGGTGGCTCTGTATGTGTGTGTGGGTGGCTTTGTGTGTGTGGCTCTGTGTGGGTGTAAATGCAATCGATCATGCATTTGCGAGCGATTAAGCTATTGGCACTGTAAATGATAATGCCATTTATTTATGATTTAAAAAAAAAATGTCATGAGCAATGCCAATAGCTCTACCTTTAATAATGCCAAGACAATTGCATTGTAAATGCTTGTTAATAATTAGAACCAGCTCCAACAGTTTGTTGAGGGAGAGCACACAATTCCATTCCTAATTACATTCATGTGTGTTTGGTTATCAGCAGCTTTATTGGGCAGACGTGCTTTGAAAACAACATTTAACACACATTTACTCCAAAAACAATGTCCCTTGCTCGCCATGCTTTAAAATGTACCATTTACTATATATTATTCCAAATAGTTGTAAATACAGAATAATACAAACACTTTTAAAAATACTGCAAACTATGCAACATTCTTTAAAATCTCACCATATTATGTCTTTTGTTAAAAGATATTGTAAGGGATCGAAGCCCATGTTCAGCACCGAGACTAGAGTGTAGTTATTCTTGTTGGGGATCGTGCCCCCATAATACCAACTCTAGCAAAGGGCTGTTCCTGCAGCATCTCAACCTCTGCCTGCACCATCTCCCGTCTGTCTGCACCATCTCCCCTCTGCCGGCCTCATCTCCCCTCTGCCTGCACCATCTCACCCTCTGCCGGCCTCATCTCCCCCTCTGCCTGCACCATCTCCCCTCTGCCTGCACCATCTCCCCCTCTGCCTGCACCATCTCACCCTCTGCCTGCACCATCTCCCCCTCTGCCTGCACCATCTCACCCTCTGCCTGCACCATCTCACCCTCTGCCTGCACCATCTCACCCTCTGCCTGCACCATCTCACCCTCTGCCTGCACCATCTCCCCCTCTGCCTGCAACATCTCACCCTCTGCCTGCACCATCTCACCCTCTGCCTGCACCATCTCACCCTCTGCCTGCACCATCTCACCCTCTGCCTGCACCATCTCACCCTCTGCCTGCACCATCTCACCTCTGCCTGCACCATCTTCCTCTGCCTGCACCATCTCACCTCTGCCTGCACCATCTCCCCCTCTGCCTGCACCATCTCCCTCTCTGCCTGTGCCACATCCTTGTCTGCTTGTTGCACCTTCCACCCTGCTGCACCACCTCACCCTCTTGTCTCCACATCTCACTCTCTACCTGCATCATCTCACTCTTTGCCTACATCATCTCACTTTCTGCTTGCTCCATCTTAATCTCTGCCTGCACCATCTCCCCCCTGGCTGCACCATCTCCCCCTCTGCCTGCACCAGTGCTTTAAATGGGAAAAAATAACTGCAGGTACTCATTAACATGAGCTAGCGGTGTAGTAAGTGTGCGGGGCCAGGGGCGGGGCTAAGGGCAAGACATGATGATACTTAACGACTTCTATAACAGTTGCACCACACAACAAAACACATGGTAAATGTCTGTATATAAACAAAGCAGGTTAATATTACACAAAATGAAAGAGAAATGCAATAATATGTTAACATTTCCTTTTTTTGCAATAGTTGCACCTTCTTAATGCCATACGGTTAAATGCTGTTGTTTGGCACAATACTATATATTTTTGAGCATATGAGTAGGAAGAAACTGAAAATACCTCCACTACGAACCAAAGCTCTTATGGCACCAAGCAAATGAAGCAATTCATCATGACCCTCCCCGGAAGATATTTCTTGTCTCTTCCATCGATCTATCCATTCATCCTACCATTTACCTGCTGACGTCCACCATTTACCCTTTACATTCTGTCGTCTATTCAGTTTTTCATTCATCATTCAGTTTTTCACCATTCTGTCTGTCCACCCTTCATATCCAAACCTATCCATCCTTCCTTAAACCTATCCATTCATCCTTTCACTTATCCATCTCTTTATCCACCCTTTCACTCATCCATCAATCCTTTCTCTCTTCTATCCATCCACCCTTTCAATCCATCCACCCTTTCATTCCATCCACCCTTTCATTCCATCCACCCTTTCATTCCATCCACCCTTTCACTCAATCCCTCCTTTCATTCATCCATCATTCACCTTTTCATCCATCCCCCCTCACTTTCATTCACCCATCCAATCTTTGACTTATCCACCTATATCCACCCTTTTATCCAATCATCCACCCTCTTTCACCCATCCATTCACTCATCCACCCTTGCTTACTCATCTATCCACTCACTCACTCACTCACCCACCAACCCTCCCTACTACAATATTTATGAACCTTTGTCACCGAGCAGACAGGTACACACAAAGTGCCACCCATTTTTCTTACAAAAAACAAGCATACAAATGCAGGCAAATACACACTAAAGACTCCGGTATGTTAAAAGCCATGTCATACTCTTCATCATGGCTTTTTTAATTGCCACTACCAGGGGACTGCCATGATTCCTGTGTTTGCGCAAATGCAGAGGATAGTGTGAATGTGGTTGACAGCACAGGGCCTGCCAAGGTTTCAGATTGCTATGTGTGACATTTTCATATTTTCATTGTAATTGTGAGTGCCATTTCAACGACTATATGTGACACTTTCTTTCTCGCTAGCAAAATTAAGCATTGAAGACGAGGGAATCATATAAATATCAGAAAAAAACATCCAATTGAGTATAGCTGCTAATGTTTCACATTGCTTTTGTGTGACAATTTCATAGATTCAGTGGATTTACGAGAGTCAGGCAACAACTAGATGTGCAACATTTAGAGTGGCACTTTCTTGCGAGCATAATCATGGTATGAAGTCAACGGAAATAGACAAATATCAGAAACCACACTCATTTAAGCAACAAGGAAGTCAAACTCTGCAGTAGGTGCTTTTGAAGCTATTCAAATTCTAAAAAAAATCAGCCCCCTCCACCCCAACCTCAGCTTCAGGTGCGGCCAAACCCCATGTAACAAAGGGATCTCTGTGACAAAAGCAGCAACCCACTGAGCTATCCACATACAATCAAGTAAAATACAATGGGGCAGATTTATGAGTTCTGGCGCATCTCTGCAAATCAGCAGGGATGCGCCAGAACTGATGCGTCACGCAATTCCCTCCTTGCGGCACCGCAGATGCGCCGCATTTACAATGCGGCGCACCATGGTGCAAGGAAGGGCAGATGCGTGACGCATCTTGTGGTGTACGGGCGGCGCATTGCTGGAGTAGCGTCGCAAGTGCGACGCAACTCCTGCAATGTACAGAGGCCACCCATACATAACGTGGTGCGTCACTCCTTACGCCTGCTTCAAGCAGGTGTAAGGATTTGACGCAGCAGCGTCGTAAAACTGACTCAGTGAAATCTTGTAGATTTCACTGCGTCAGTTTTACGGGACTTTCCTTCGAGGGAACGCCCACCCTGCGACAGAACGCCCACATGACACCTGACGCAGGTTCCATGTGGCGCAGGACTTTACAAAGTGACGCATCTGCCTAGATGCGTCACGTTGTAAATAGGTCGCAGGGATGCGCCACGTTTCCGCGCCGTTGCGTGACGCAACGGCGGCGTAAACGTGGCGCAAGTCCGACATAAATCTGCCCAATATGCTTTTTTTGAAGGAGGCATATTAACCCTCTACGCTACTTAATGGTCAGAGTGAAAAGTGCCAGCAGAGAACACTCCGACCTCTCTCCAGCAGGAACAATAATCACCTGACTTATCAAGTCTAACTATGCTGAGAAAATAAAGTAAAGAGTGCTGCTTCGTAGTGTCACAGTCAAGCAGGGATGTTAAAAACACTTGGCACTACTAATAAATCAGCAAAGCTGCTAGTTTAGAGAAAAGGTAGCACTGGGCTGGCGGTGAGTGTGGGGCAGAAGTTAGGCTCGGGGCTGGGCACAGCAATAGCCCATCATGTGGAGGGCAGGAGGAGGTGGGCAGGGGATCGGGGCTGGGCACAGCAATAGCCCATCATGTGGAGGGCAGGAGGAGGTGGGCAGGGGATCGGGGCTGGGCACAGCAATAGCCCATCATGTGGAGGGCAGGAGGAGGTGGGCAGGGGATCGAGTCTCGAACACCGGCTTCCTCCTTCAAGTCCATGTAGCAGGAGAGTTCCTGGGTGCTCTGGGGCCCGGCGGGCAGGCAGAAAACGAAACACCCTGCCACAGCATGGGTGGCGACCACTGTGTGACCGAGCAAGATGGGAGCCCGGCGCATCTAAAGGAGAGTGTTGGGAATGTGGGGCAACAATGGGCTGGCGGCGCTAGTGTTGAGCATATAAGAAAGCCTTCCATGCACAGACCGGTAACTGAGGCATGTGGCGTTAGGAAGGTAGGTGCCTCGGTGCAGAAAGCAGTTAGATTAGCGCTCCAGGGCCACTTCGATCGCATCGTCTGGGCATTAACCCTCTGATCCAGAGACAGTACGGGAAGTGTGAGAATCCGCTCCTGATAAGATGTCTATCTATCTATAAAGTGTTACCCTGCACGGAATTGTCCCTACCTGAAGTGCAGCGCTTTGAAAATGACAGCGCACACTGTAAAACGAAACTCGACGCTGCTCTGTCCAGCACAGCGTGACGGCGAGCACCGGACATTATTCAGATGAGCCCTGCTGAGCAGCTCAGCAGGAGACAGAAGCGGCGCCTTTGCTCCCAGAGACACGTCCCCCTCCTGCTCGCCACTGCGCGGCACTCACAGCCACTAAGCCGACCTTTTCATGAGTACCGGTACTCTCCTCGGGCAGTAGAGACGTGCCGGTACTCAGAGCGATACATTTAAGGAGTGCCGGTACTCAGTACCGGTGAGTACCGGCCCATTTAAAGCACTGGCCTGCACCATACCAGCCCTTGCCTGTGCCATCTCCCCCTCTGCCTGCCTCATCTCACCCTTTGCCTGCCTCATCTCACTCACTTCCACCACCATTTCCCCTTTGCTCATTGCCCCCTTCCCCTGCCTGCAGCATCTCCCCCTCTGCCTGCACTAAATCACCCTTTACTGCGCTGTCTCACACATTGCCTTCCACTCTGCCCGCTCCATCTTGCTCTCTGCCATCGCCCCCTCTGCCTGAACCATCTCACCCCCTGCCCCTCGCCCCCCACCCCTCCCACACCGACAGTTTTCGGCTCTGCTCAAAGTGACAGAAAATAAACCCCTGAAATGCGATTCGAATTCTTGCAACGACACTGAGTGAAAAGTTGAAATAGACACAGAAGACAGACTCACCCTCTCTGCCTCCGAGCGCAGCAGGGACGGGGGGGGGGGTGCTCAGGATGGGGGCAGGAAGCGCCTAGAATGAGGAAGTGTAAAGAGCCTCGCAGCGGAGATAAACACATGAAACTGAACGTTTCTTACCCGAGTGACAAAGGCGCAGCCTCGGCCCGGCGCGTCCTGTCGTGGTTCGAGTGGGCGTGGGGGGGGAGGGGTACACTTACGCCCCCCCCCTCCTCCAGGGGTCCCTGCGCCGAGGCTCCTCCCGCCTTCAGTGGGTCCCCCCGCCCCCCTCAGGGCTGCCACGCTGGCACCACCCTGCCCCGGCGCTGGCATTGCCCCCCTCGCCTGTGGCCCCCGAGGCCGGGAGGGGCGGTGCGTGGGGGGCCTCGACGGGGCCCTGGGTGCAGCTGGCGCAGCCCCCTCACTCCAGACGGGAGCAGCGTCCAGAGTCTCCCCAGTCACTCCTGATCTTACGCCATCCACAGCCCCGGCTGGGGGTCCGATGCCAGGGGGGGGAGGGAGGGGGGGGTCATGGATCTCACGCCATCCATTGCCCCGGCCGGGGGTCTCATGCCAGGGGGGGAGGGAGGGGGTTCATGGATCTTACGCCACCCATAGCCCCGGCTGGGGGTCCGATGCCAGGGGGGGAGGGAGGGCGCAGGACGATGCGCCATACCAAGCTCAGGCGTCAGTTTATATGTGTTAATCCAAAGCCAAGAGAGCGCGTAGCTTCGGCCAGAACAAAGGCGCACAGCGGGGGGGATTAATGAGTCATTTTAAGCTGCAGACATTGGATAACAGGTCAAGATAATGACCCCTAAGGTGCACCTTGGGCCAGTCAGGACTTCTACAATTGATGAGCATGCCTCACCTCTGACGTGCCTCACCTCTGACGTGCCTCACCTCTGACGCGCCTTACCTCTGACGTGCCTCACCTCTGACGCGCCTCACCTCTGACGCGCCTCACCTCTGACGCACCTGACCTCTGACGTGCCTCACCTCTGACGCGCCTCACCTCTGACATGCCTTACCTCTGATGCGCCTTACCTCTGACGCGCCTCACCTCTGACGCGCCTCACCTCTGACGCGCCTCACCTCTGACGCGCCTGACCTCTGACGCGCCTCACCTCTGACGTGCCTTACCTCTGACGTGCCTCACCTCTGACACGCCTCACCTCTGACGCGCCTGACCTCTGACGTGCCTGACCTCTGACTCGCCTTACCTCTGACTCGCCTGACCTCTGACGTGCCTCACCTCTGACGCGCCTCACCTCTGACGCGCCTGACCTCTGACGCACCTGACCTCTGACGTGCCTGACCTCTGACGCGCCTCACCTCTGACGTGCCTCACCTCTGACGCGCCTCACCTCTGACGCGCCTTACCTCTGACGCGCCTCACCTCTGACGCGCCTTACCTCTGACGCGCCTCACCTCTGACGCGCCTCACCTCTGACGCGCCTTACCTCTGACGTGCCTCACCTCTGACACGCCTCACCTCTGACGCGCCTGACCTCTGACGTGCCTGACCTCTGACGTGCCTTACCTCTGACTCGCCTTACCTCTGACTCGCCTGACCTCTGACGTGCCTGACCTCTGACGCGCCTTACCTCTGACGCGCCTTACCTCTGACGTGCCTCACCTCTGACACGCCTCACCTCTGACGCGCCTGACCTCTGACGTGCCTGACCTCTGACGTGCCTGACCTCTGACTCGCCTTACCTCTGACTCGCCTGACCTCTGATGTGCCTCACCTCTGACGTGCCTCACCTCTGACGCGCCTCACCTCTGACGCGCCTCACCTCTGACGCGCCTGACCTCTGACGTGCCTCACCTCTGACGCGCCTCACCTCTGACGCGCCTTACCTCTGACGTGCCTCACCTCTGACGCGCCTCACCTCTGACGCGCCTTACCTCTGACGCGCCTCACCTCTGACGCGCCTTACCTCTGACGTGCCTCACCTCTGACGCGCCTCACCTCTGACGCGCCTCACCTCTGACGCGCCTGACCTCTGACGTGGCTCACCTCTGACGTGCCTCACCTCTGACGCGCCTCACCTCTGATGCGCCTTACCTCTGACGCGCCTCACCTCTGACGCGCCTCACCTCTGACGCGCCTTACCTCTGACGTGCCTCACCTCTGACACGCCTCACCTCTGACGCGCCTGACCTCTGACGCGCCTGACCTCTGACGTGCCTGACCTCTGACGTGCCTGACCTCTGACTCGCCTTACCTCTGACTCGCCTGACCTCTGACGTGCCTCACCTCTGACGTGCCTCACCTCTGACGCGCCTCACCTCTGACGCGCCTGACCTCTGACGCGCCTGACCTCTGACGTGCCTCACCTCTGACGCGCCTGACCTCTGACGCGCCTGACCTCTGACGTGCCTCACCTCTGACGTGCCTCACCTCTGACGCGCCTGACCTCTGACGTGCCTGACCTCTGACGCGCCTCACCTCTGACGTGCCTGACCTCTGACGCGC
Organism: Lissotriton helveticus; assembly: GCF_964261635.1. Taxonomy (NCBI): domain Eukaryota; kingdom Metazoa; phylum Chordata; class Amphibia; order Caudata; family Salamandridae; genus Lissotriton; species Lissotriton helveticus. Next base: position 1,394,021 of record NC_136069.1, on the reverse strand, counting down.
CTTACCTCTGACTCGCCTTACCTCTGACGCGCCTTACCTCTGACGTGCCTCACCTCTGACGTGCCTCACCTCTGACGTGCCTCACCTCTGACGTGCCTCACCTCTGACGTGCCTCACCTCTGACGCGCCTCACCTCTGGCGCGCCTCACCTCTGACGCGCCTCACCTCTGACGCGCCTCACCTCTGGCGCGCCTCACCTCTGACGCGCCTTACCTCTGACGTGCCTCACCTCTGACACGCCTCACCTCTGACGCGCCTGACCTCTGACGCGCCTGACCTCTGACGTGCCTGACCTCTGACGCGCCTTACCTCTGACTCGCCTTACCTCTGACGCGCCTTACCTCTGACGTGCCTCACCTCTGACATGCCTCACCTCTGACGCGCCTCACCTCTGACGCGCCTCACCTCTGACGTGCCTCACCTCTGACGCGCCTCACCTCTGACGCGCCTCACCTCTGGCGCGCCTCACCTCTGACGCGCCTCACCTCTGACGCGCCTCACCTCTGGCGCGCCTCACCTCTGACGCGCCTTACCTCTGACGTGCCTCACCTCTGACGTGCCTCACCTCTGACGTGCTCACCTCTGACGTGCCTCACCTCTGACGTGCCTTACCTCTGAGGTGCCTTACCTCTGACGTGCCTTACCTCTGACGTGCCTTACCTCCGACGTGCCTCACCTCCGACGCGCCTCACCTCTGACGCGCCTCACCTCTGACGCGCCTCACCTCTGACGCGCCTCACCTCTGACGCGCCTCACCTCTGACGCGCCTCACCTCTGACGCGCCTCACCTCTGACGTGCCTGACCTCTGACGCGCCTGACCTCTGACGCGCCTGACCTCTGACGCGCCTTACCTCTGACTCGCCTTACCTCTGACGCGCCTTACCTCTGACGCGCCTCACCTCTGACGCGCCTCACCTCTGACGCGCCTCACCTCTGACGTGCCTCACCTCTGGCGCGCCTCACCTCTGACGCGCCTTACCTCTGACATGCCTCACCTCTGACACGCCTCACCTCTGACGCGCCTGACCTCTGACGTGCCTGACCTCTGACGTGCCTGACCTCTGACGCGCCTTACCTCTGACTCGCCTTACCTCTGACTCGCCTTACCTCTGACTCGCCTTACCTCTGACGCGCCTTACCTCTGACTCGCCTTACCTCTGACGCGCCTTACCTCTGACGTGCCTCACCTCTGACGTGCCTCACCTCTGACGTGCCTCACCTCTGACGCGCCTCACCTCTGGCGCGCCTCACCTCTGACGCGCCTCACCTCTGACGCGCCTCACCTCTGGCGCGCCTCACCTCTGACGCGCCTTACCTCTGACGTGCCTCACCTCTGACACGCCTCACCTCTGACGCGCCTGACCTCTGACGTGCCTGACCTCTGACGTGCCTGACCTCTGACGCGCCTTACCTCTGACTCGCCTTACCTCTGACGCGCCTTACCTCTGACGTGCCTCACCTCTGACATGCCTCACCTCTGACGCGCCTCACCTCTGACGCGCCTCACCTCTGACGTGCCTCACCTCTGACGCGCCTCACCTCTGACGCGCCTCACCTCTGGCGCGCCTCACCTCTGACGCGCCTCACCTCTGACGCGCCTCACCTCTGGCGCGCCTCACCTCTGACGCGCCTTACCTCTGACGTGCCTCACCTCTGACGTGCCTCACCTCTGACGTGCTCACCTCTGACGTGCTCACCTCTGACGTGCCTCACCTCTGAGGTGCCTTACCTCTGACGTGCCTTACCTCTGACGTGCCTTACCTCCGACGTGCCTCACCTCTGACGCGCCTCACCTCTGACGCGCCTCACCTCTGACGCGCCTCACCTCTGACGCGCCTCACCTCTGACGCGCCTCACCTCTGACGCGCCTCACCTCTGACGCGCCTGACCTCTGACGTGCCTGACCTCTGACGCGCCTGACCTCTGACGTGCCTGACCTCTGACGCGCCTTACCTCTGACTCGCCTTACCTCTGACGCGCCTTACCTCTGACGCGCCTCACCTCTGACGCGCCTCACCTCTGACGCGCCTCACCTCTGACGTGCCTCACCTCTGGCGCGCCTCACCTCTGACGCGCCTTACCTCTGACATGCCTCACCTCTGACACGCCTCACCTCTGACGCGCCTGACCTCTGACGCGCCTGACCTCTGACGTGCCTGACCTCTGACGCGCCTTACCTCTGACTCGCCTTACCTCTGACGCGCCTTACCTCTGACGTGCCTCACCTCTGACATGCCTCACCTCTGACGCGCCTCACCTCTGACGCGCCTCACCTCTGACGTGCCTCACCTCTGACGCGCCTCACCTCTGACGCGCCTCACCTCTGGCGCGCCTCACCTCTGACGCGCCTCACCTCTGACGCGCCTCACCTCTGGCGCGCCTCACCTCTGACGCGCCTTACCTCTGACGTGCCTCACCTCTGACGTGCCTCACCTCTGACGTGCTCACCTCTGACGTGCCTCACCTCTGACGTGCCTTACCTCTGAGGTGCCTTACCTCTGACGTGCCTTACCTCTGACGTGCCTTACCTCCGACGTGCCTGACCTCTGACATGCCTAACCTCTGACGTGCCTGACCTCTGACGTGCCTAACCTCTGACGTGCCTGACCTCTGACGGGCCTTACCTCTGACTCGCCTTACCTCTGACGCGCCTTACCTCTGACGTGCCTTACCTCTGACATACCTTACCTCTGACATACCTTACCTCTGACGTGCCTTACCTCTGACGTACCTTACCTCTGACGCGCCTGACCTCTGACGTGCCTTACCTCTCACGTGCCTTACCTCTGACGTGCCTCACCTCTGATGTGCCTTACCTCTGACGTACCTTACCTCTGACGTGCCTTACCTCTGACTTGCCTCACCTCTGACGTGCCCCAACTCTGAAGTGCCTCACCTCTGACGTGCCTTACCTCTGATGTGCCTTACCTCTGACGTGCCTTACCTCTGACGTACCTTACCTCAGACACGCCTGACCTCTGACAAGCCTCACCTCTGACATGCCTTACCTCTGACGTGCCTCACCTCTGACGTACCTTACCTCAGACGCGCCTGACCTCTGACAAGCCTCACCTCTGACGTGCCTTACCTCTGACGTGCCTCACCTCTGACGTGCCTCACCTCTGACCTGCCTTACCCCTGACGTGCCTTACCTCTGACGTGCCTTACCTCTGATATGCCTTACCTCTGACGTGCCTTACCCGACGTGCCTTACCTCTGACGTGCCTTACCTCTGACGTACCTTACCTCTGACATGCCTTACCTCTGACATGCCTTACCTCTGACATGCCTTACCTCTGACATACCTTACCTCTGACGTGCCTTACCTCTGACGTACCTTACCTCTGACGTGCCTTACCTCTGACGTGCCTCACCTCTGACGTGCCTTACCTCTGACGTACCTTACCTCAGACGCGCCTGACCTCTGACATGCCTCACCTCTGACGTGCCTCACCTCTGACGTGCCTCACCTCTGACCTGCCTCACCTCTGACCTGCCTTACCCCTGACGTGCCTTACCTCTGACGTGCCTTACCTCTGATATGCCTTACCTCTGACGTGCCTTACCTCTGACGTGCCTTACCTCTGACGTGCCTTACCTCTGACATGCCTTACCTCTGATATGCCTTACCTCTGACGTGCCTTACCTCTGACGTGCCTCACCTCTGACGTGCCTCACCTCTGATGCGCTTCACCTCTGACTTGCCTTACCTATGACATGCCTTACCTCTGACGTGCCTTACCTCTGACATGCCTTACCTCTGATATGCCTTACCTATGACATGCCTTACCTCTGACGTGCCTTACCTCCGATGTGCCCTTGACTGTTATCCTTACCTTGAATCTGGGTCAAGTCCAGCTGTTTTAAGCTGTGTGGGGCAAAGGGGCACAACAGCCGAGGGTTATCATCGACACTTCGGATGGCGTCGGGAGCGAAGAATGCTTGGTCCGCTCCTACAGGCAGGTTATTTCTGCAAGGGCTGAGGTTTGCATGCTCCCTGCATGGGTTTTACTGACTAGGGTGGTGCAGTAGTAAGTGTTGCAAGCATGCGACAAGAGATGGGTCCTTTGATACCATACATAATCTTAACCTGGTTAGTATTCAGACCAAGGAGTGGCTGCATGGCCCCCGGGTGCACAGGGATTGTTTGTTGGTTGGCATGCTTTTCCAGATGTTTGTTGCAAGCTGGCACATGTTGTTTCTACAGAGTTTGGGCAGGTTAGCATGCCTCATCTTGTCTCTGCGGGTTTGATGTGTCTTTCGGGTCATTATGACAGAGTAGAGCCATTATCGCTTTGAATATCTGGGTGTGAGAAGTTGGCCTGATAGGTGATGTTTCCAATTCTGGAACCACCTGTTATCAGACCAAACAATCCCTTATGGTGTCTGGTTGTAAGTCAACCTTGTTAGACAAGCTATCCTAGGGGTAGCATGGACTAAGCAGCCTAAAGGCTTAACTTAAGAGGTCGTGTTAAGCGAGCTGTTTTACCACATACAATCCTGTAATATCAAATGAAAGGACACCACACAAGTATATATTTTAAAAATATATGTATTTATTACTAAAAACAATCCCCAGTATTCTTTATGAATAAAGGGGCACAAGCGTTAAATCAAAAGCACAGTTTAAACATACAAAGTTGCACAAATATGGATGAGGGCGAGGGGCCACTCAGACCATATACTAAACATGTGGTATAAGAGATACCAATCGAACAGTGGTTAGGCCTAGGGCCTAGGGAATCGCTGGGAGCAGTCGGGACAAGCAATGCTGAAGTCGGGAAAAGCCCGCGGGATTCGGGTGCAGTGCAGAAAGTGCACGCATGCATCAATGTTAACCAATGGTGCGTAAAAGTTACAAAGTTAAAGTTTAAGGACACTTCCGCTGAACCTAGAGGAACAAAACTTAAGACACAGACCCTAGAGGTGTGTACCAGTGTGGGAACACCGGCGTTGCAATGTTACCTCACCCACAGGAAGCGGGTGCACAGGGTCGAAGTTGAGTCGGGTTTCGTCACGCAGGCTCTTGGTGCTTGGAGCTGAAAGGGCTGCAGGCGGGGTGAAAGAGAAGTGTCCGGTGGAGTCCAAGGGTGGACTCGAGTCGAAAAGTACCTGAAAGCAGAGGGGACAGAGTCTGGGTCACTCAGCAGTGACCAGGGTGGAACCAGGACGGAACCAGGCAATGTCGGGCGCAATCAGGTGGTTGTCGAAGAGCTTCTCTCCGCTGTCACGTGGGCTCTGGGGCATCTACGAAGTCCAGGAGCAGGTCACGATCTGTCCCACGCAGGCTCTCGCCGTTGGCGCTGTCGGCTTCAAGATTGGAGCAAACAACACTTGGCAAAAGCAATCCACGCGGAACCGGGAGATTGCTTCTCACTCGAACCAGGGGGGTCAGAGTGGGGGCTCCTTTTCAGGGGAGCTGGTGCAAATCTGGAGCAACCAGAATCGCAAGTCGAATTTCAAGTTTCGTCGGCACAGGGGCCACAAGCCAGCTGGCAAGTGACCGGGCCAACGCGTTGAGCCAAAAGAAGCAGAAGGGCCCCACGCAGCACTCGTCGAGTGTGGAGGGCTGAACTTCGGTGCAAGAGTGGCTCAGGGTTGGGGCTTCTCAAACCCCGGTGTACAGCTTCGAGGGTCACTCGTGGGCTGCACGGTCAGCGTCTCGTGGTCTTTCCAAGATGGCGTGCCCCACGCTTCCGGTCGCCTCCTTGGGTCTCAGCTCTGCAGGGACTGTGGATCGGGCTGTTAGAAGGCAGGCAAGCTTGATCTCGTCGATCTTTGTCGCTCGAGTTCCGGCGGGAACTGCAACAAAGCAGACGTCGAGGGCTGGATGGTGCCTGTTTGCACAGGGTGGTCACTCCTTGACCACAAGGGAGATTCTTCAGTCTTCTACGTCGAGTAGGATGTCGAAGGGTCCAGAGTTTCGTTTCTTATGTTTCATCAGGATAATCTGAAGTGCATTGGCACTGCTCCCAGTCTTATACTAATTTTGGGGGCTGGATTACCTGCTCGGTCCCCTCCTATGGGTGGGACCCAGGAAGTGGGTGGATACACCCCCTTCCTTTGATCCAGGCCGCCCTGGCACGAGGGCTGGAGTGCCCCAGAACCGGTTTGGCCGGATTATGCAAGGGGCAGCCTTGTGCTCCCCATGCAGTGTCTGGTTTCTTTCAAACCTCCCTGCTACAATACACTATCTCCTGTCTGGGGGGGGGGGGGGTGTAACACCTCCCTGCGACAGGAAACCCTTTCTCCAGGCCCCTTTGGCTGAGTTTCGGTCAGCTTCAGGGGGTCAGACTCGTGTCTGTGGCAGAGGCATCCATTTTGTGGATCCAAGGTCCTTTTAGAAATTAACCGCATTTAAGTAAAGTAACATGTCTTACCCCTCTAGAGGGGTGGAATGCTATCCCCGTCGCCAGAACTGGCGAGGGGATAGTATTCCAAATCGTATGACACCTTACACGACATGTTTTGATAAAGCCAAACCAAAGTTGCTATATAACCGCGAGGATTATAATGCACTTAAGAGTATATGGTATGGCATTATCCTGAAACAGCTTAGGGAGTTGTTCCCGACAGCTGCAGACAGGCTCAGCTCATGCTAGAGCTCCATCTCACATTAAACCACGCACTCAGCCTCCAGGATTGATAAGGCCTTCCATAGGAGTGGCTCACAGGTTTATATGTGTCCAGATATAGGTTTAGATATAGGTATACTATATCTAAGCAAGGGGTGATTACACCACCTTACCCCAGCTGAGTGATCAGCCAGTTGTGTCAATTTAAGAACCAGCCAGGGGTGGCAAAAGATATGCTGCAGCCCCTGGTAGGCCTTGGTGGCACCTATGCCCTGGGCACCTATAGTGCATGGTACAGGGGCTGACAAGGAGTCCATTTCCAATTGTGGTATGTACCTAGGGTACATGGAATCCATTTTACAGAGAGAGCAGATGGCCTGGGGCCCTGATTAGCAGGGAACCAGGTCAACTAAGTCAAAAACCAGCTAAACACAAGGCAAAAAAATCCGGGGTAACCATAGTCAAGTAGCCACCTTCCTACACTGGGCATAAAGGAATGCCAGGCAAGAATCTAGGGGATTATAGAGCAAGTGTTCCCTTTCTCAGCCTAGTATATGCAGGCGTGAGTAACATTAGTAGCCGCCTGTTCAATTGTGAAGTGTGAAGAAGGCACCGTACAGGACTTCAAGGGAACAATCACCCAGGCTAACCTTGACTAATCACTCCCGCCTCCCAGTTGCTCCTCCCTCCCACCTACCCTTCTTACGGCGGCCGCTGCACGGTGAAGAGAGCGACCCTTGACCCTGCTCCAGACAGGTCGCTCCCCACGCTGCACAGCTCCACCTATCTGTGCCTCTGTCAACGCTCCTGGCTCTCGCTGCTGCTGCGAGTTCAAGGCCCTCCTCTACCCGCAGGCCCCCGCCTGCGCCTCATCCCTGGTGGCCCAGTGGCACTGTATGTATCTGTTTGCTCGCTCTGTTCCTTTTGTTGTATCTCTTATCTCCATATTGTTAGTCTTAGCTGTAATTTTACTGTATCTCTTGTATCCTTACTTCTATATTGTAATTCTTAACTGTAATTGTACTGCATCTCTTGTATTTCTTATTTCTGTATTTTATTTTTTTCAGCTGTAACTGTATTGTTGTGGTAACTGTATTGGTTTTTAATTTGTAAATTAACTAGGAAACCTACCTTGGGGCCTCAGTTCCTGTTTTCGAGGGGCTCCAGGGCTTACTCTGTGCTTGGGCTCGTTCTTTCATCCTTCCTGCCCTGGTCCGATGCGGCGATTAGCGCCGTTGCGCGGAGGGCGAGGAAGGGAGAGCCAAGACACTTCCGGTGGACCAGGTAGCGGTCTAGTTGTTGCAGGAGAGAGGGGATAAAGGTCACATGCAAAAGTGGCCACGCAGCGGACGCGCGCAGCGGGGGCACCGCCGGCGCGCCGAAAGCACGCCAAAGGCAAGCTCGTCTGCGCCCGTCCGCGGCCGTACGAAGACCGGGGCCAGAAACCCTGCTCCGACAGCGGTAAGAATTCAATATAACTCAACAGAGTTGCAGGCATTGTGCCCTATTATGGCTAGCAGTTGCAGGCACAATATGACGGCCACCCTGGATGAGGCCTGCTGTCACTGCTCGTTCAGGTGGAACACTGATCGCCTAAGACAGTCAGGGAGCGCTGCCCTCTGTTGCAGGTTATTGAATTGTAAATTTTTATGTAAACACAAAATTGAAATTTATGAACTGCTCGTCGAGAATAAGTTGGATATTTTGTTTCTTATGGAGACCTGGCTGGATAATAATTCTGAGCCAGATATCCTAGAGGCACTTCCTCCTGGCTATACTATAGCCAGAATAGACAGGGCGACAGGTAGAGTAGGAGGGATAGCAGTCATCTTTAAAGCCCCCCTTGAGTGCCTTCTCAAACCATCTATGATTTGTGAAAGTGAGGCGGGTTCTTTTACGCTTAAAATTAATGCTAATATTACGGTGAAAGGGCTCTTGGTTTATAGACCTCCCGGCCCTCCTACACGTTTCCTCCCGAGTCTGGTTGAGGGGATCGCCCACTTGGCCTTAAGATATGATAAGCTTCTGATATTAGGTGATTTGAAGCTACACTTGGAGGATCCTTTGGATAAGGAGGCCTCTAACCTACGTCAGGACCTTCTATCGCTCAATATGAGCCTGAAATCCTGTGCCCCTACACATCAGCACAGACACCTTCTAGATCCTGTGTTTGCTAGCTGGGAGGGTGTAGGAGTTACCCCCTCCCGGCTCCCTGATCGGATCATTGTTTGATCCCCTTTGAGGTGAGCGTGCCAGAGACTGGAGGTTTGGAAAAAGTGTCATGCAATCACCCACGCAGGAATTGGACATTTTTTGCGCAGGATGATTTTAACAGAGCACTGACCATGGGCGGACCCCCAGGGGGCACAGATATTGAAACTGCCTGTTTGAACCTGGAGAGGCGCATAGATAATGCTCTCAATACGGTGGCCCCGCTGCTCTCTAATAAATCTACGGGTAGGGCTCAGAAATCTGCACCTTGGTTCACATCAGCTCTGCATTTTGCTAAAGCTGAATGTAAACGCCTGGAGAGGCAGTGGAGAAAGAGATTTTTGTGCCATGATGAAGTGAAATATACTGAGGAACGAAAGAAATACTATGGTCTAATTAGGTGGGCAAAAGCTACCTATTATCAGGCTAGAATAGGGTCTGCGGAAAATTCCATAAAAGAACTCTTTAAAATCTATAAGGAGATCTCTTCCCTTGCAGCTACCGCCGCACCAGTAGCTGGCTCGGTCGAGTCATGCAACCAGACTGCAAACTTTTTCGCCGAGAAAGTGGAGAAAATGTACTCCTCCTTTCCATCGATTGGAATGAGGGGTGTGGACTTTGAGGAAAAGACTGAGGAAGCTGAGGTGCGTCAGAGACTGAATAATGTTACTATTGCTTCCCCTGAGTTTCTCAGGAAAATCTGTCTCAGCATTAAGTCGGGTTCACCCAGAGACCCCGCCTCACCCAAGCTGTTGGGCGGAAGTATGGATATTCTTGAGCCCTATATCAGGCATGTTTTGGAGGTCTCATTTAGTTCTCATACGGTGCCAGGCAGGTGGAAAAGAGCCATTGTTCTCCCACTCCAGAAGAAGCCGAACATCAGTCCAGACATATTGGGAAATCTGCCACCTATCTCGCTTCTGCCATACATGGCCAAGATAGCAGAGAATGTGGTCAATCAACAACTGATGACCTATGCCGAGGAATCTAGCCCTCTGCACCCGTCCCAATCGGGCTTCCGGGCTTTTCACTCTACGGAGTCCGTATTACTCCTGGCCACAGAATCCATTAGACAGGGGGCAGACGCTGGGCACACGATGGCCCTGGTTATGCTGGACCTACTCGCTGCCTTTGACACTGTGGCACATTACACCTTGCTGCAGTGTCTGAACAAAGGCGGTGTCTCTGGCCCGGCTTTGAAATGGCTGAAATCATTCCTGGTAGAGCGACAGACAGGGGCGCACTATTCCAAGGATATCAAGCTGGAACAGGGTGTGCCTCAGGGCTCTGCCCTGAGCCCTACCCTGTTTAACATATATGTCTCTCCTTTGGCGGAGATAGCACAGAGTTTTGGAGTGGGGGTTGTCTCATATGCCGACGACACCCAGCTGGTGATCTCCCTATCTTGGGCTCCGGTTGTTGCTGCCTCTAATTTCAGCGGTACAAAAGGGGGTGGTGATGGACGGAGCATCTGAATCAATCAAACACTCACACCCAGTCAAAAGATCTGGGTTTAATCCATCACCGTTCTTTAGCCCACTCTGCCACCCCAGTTCAGACATGGCTATATGCAAATCAGTCTGACCCTGTGCCTCATGGGAACAGTCCAGTCCGAACTGCCAAGCCATGTCTTCCCTGGACCGGAAACAAGCTTCCGAGGACCGTTCTTGAATCCAGTGGCAAAGCCTCTAATTTCAGGGCATGCATGCAGGAGCTTGCCTCCTGGATGGCTAAGAATTGCTTGAAGCTAAATGGCTTCAAAAAGGGGGTGGTGATGGACAGAGTATCTGAGTTAATCAGAACACTCCTACCCAGTCAACAGATCAGGGCTTGATCCATCACCGTTTTTTAGCTCACTGCACCATCCCAGTTCAGAACCTGGCTACATGCAAATTAGTCTGTCCCTGGCCCAGTGCATCATGGGAACAGGGCAGACCAAACTACCAAGCCAATTCTTCACTGGAAAGGAAACAAGCTTCCAGGGACCGGTTTCTGGCATTACAGCCGTCTTCGGCCCGGCTTGCTTGAATCCTGATGGTGCAGTGAGCAAGGGACTCATGTCTGAGCATACCCTTCCACGCTTATGGTGGCCAAAATAATTTCAAAAAGGGGGTGGTGATGGACAGAGTATCTGAGTTAATCAGAACACTCCTACCCAGTCAACAGATCAGGGCTTGATCCATCACCGTTTTTTAGCTCACTGCACCATCCCAGTTCAGAACCTGGCTACATGCAAATTAGTCTGTCCCTGGCCCAGTGCATCATGGGAACAGGGCAGACCAAACTACCAAGCCAATTCTTCACTGGAAAGGAAACAAGCTTCCGGGGACCGGTTTCTGGCATTACAGCCGTCTTCGGCCCGGCTTGCTTGAATCCTGATGGTGCAGTGAGCAAGGGACTCATGTCTGAGCATACCCTTCCACGCTTATGGTGGCCAAAATAATTGAAGCTAAATGGCAGCTTGTGGTGGGGGAAATGCATCAGGTTGGACGTCGGCATGGTGGCCTCCGAGTTTGGGCCCCACTCCGGTACCGTGTACCCTGGCAAAAAATCTTGGAGTCTGGCTAGACCCCACTCTCTCCTATGAAACACACACTAGACGTGTAGTGGGGAAATGTTTCGGAGTCCTCAAAAATGTACGGAAAACAATGGATCTCCTTCCTATAGAGGCTAAGAAGACGTTGGTGCACGCCCTCATTACATCTCGCCTAGATTATGGCAATATTCTTTATCTGGGCGCTACTGCTAAATGCCTTGGGTTGTGCAGAACGCCGCTGCGCGACAGGTACTGGCGCAGCCTAGGAGGGCAGCCTCTAAAAGAGCCCTGGATACCGTGCACTGACTTCCAGTTAGGAAGCGAGTGATGTTTAAAGCTTTATGTACATGCCATCGCATCTTCCAGGACACAGGCCCCTCGTATCTGAAGGACCTTGTCACCAGCTATGTGCCTGGAAGGTCCCTGAGATCTAGTGGGACTGGCCTGTTGATGGTACCTAAGTGAAGAAGGCCAGAATGGGAGGTAGATCCTTCCGGGTTTTAGCAGCTCAGAAATGGAACAAACTCCCTATAAATCTCCGGATGGAGACGTTTGAAGTTACGTTTAGGAAGGTGCTTAAAACCCACTTGTTCTTTGACTAAGTTGGGTTGAGTGCCTTGGAGCCGGGCCGTTACCACTTTCTCTCACCTTAGCGCGGGGACACGTCGAGATGGCGTAACCATGCGCTTTATAAATTCCTTTATTATTATTATTATTAGTCTGTTTTCTACTGCCCCTGTACTTCGTTCTCTGTCCGTTCTCCCCTTCAGCCCCTCTCCTCTCCCGCCGCTGCATCCCCTGCGTCCCCGCCCCCTCACTTGCCAAATCACTCCTGCCTCCCAGCTGCTCCTTCCTCCCACCTCCTCTTCTGGCAGCCGCTGTTCAGCCGGGCGCAGTGGGTGCGCCTAAGGCAAGCCCGTCTGCGCCCATCCGTACCTGGACCGCGCCCAGCACCAGACCCCCTGGCCCCCGTGAACGCGACGATGCCCGCCGCCACTACAACGCCCGCACCCTCCAAGCACTCAACACCGGCTGATCATACACCTGCTTCCAGGCCACCCCGAAGCGCACCCATCGATCCTTCTCCTGCCGAAACTGCAGCTACACCAGCCTCCTAACCCCGACCACGACCACAGGGGCAGGCCGCAGCAACCTCCGGTGCATACTACTCAACACTCGCTCCACACGCAAGCACACCATCGAACTCTGGGACCTACTCGATTCTTCCTCCCTGGACATCGCCTTCCTGACGGAGACCTGGATGAACCCCTCCTCGGCACTCGACATCACCATAGTCATTCCTGACGGGTACAAGATCTCCCGCAGGGACCGCACTAACGGAGTAGGAGGAGGAATCGCCATTGTCCACCGAAACACCCTCAGAATCTCGATCAGCACCGACGACACCCTCAGCACTGCCGAACACCTGCACTTCCAGATCCACATCAACCCCAACACCACCCTCAGAGGAACCCTCATCAACAGATCCCTCGGCCACAGTCGTCGCCGACTTCCTCAGCACGCACTCCCTTCCATCCACGGACTATATCCTCCTCAGTGACCTGAATTTCCACCTCTAGAATACCAATGACAGCAACTCCACCACCTTGCTCGACAACCTGCCAACCTTGGATTCAAACAGCTCATCACGATTCCCACTCACTCTGCAGGACACGCGCTTGACCCAATCTTCTCGTCAGCAACCACGTCACCTTTAGCCACACCACTGAACGCCACTGGACCAACCGCCGCTGCATCCACTTCATCTTTGACAAGCCCACCAAGCACCACCACACACAACGGACTGCGAGTCGCTAATGGAGCAAGGTCACTGAAGAGCCGCTGAACACCACCCTTGCCCGAAACCCACCTACTGACACCACCGACACCAACACGGCCGCCTGCAACCTCAGGCAATGGATCGACGACTGCACCAACACTTTCGCCCCAATCAAGAAACCCTCCAACAGACGCACCAACAGAAAAGTCACCTGGTTCACTGCCAACCTCCAGGCTTCCAAGCAGGCCTGCCGTAGGCTCGAGAAGAAGAGGCACCACGCACAGACTCCGGACAGAAACGCAGCCTACAAGAGCGCCATCCGCTGACACCACCAACTTATCCGAACCACCAAAAAGACCACCTTCAAAGAACGCATCGACAACGCACACAACAGCAAAGAGCTCTTCAACATCGTGAAGGAACTCTCCAACCCCAGCGCCAACTCTTAACGACATCCTGCCATCGCAAGACCTCTGCGACTCCCTAGCGACCTACTTCCAGCGCTAGATCACAGACATACATGACAGCTTCAACAACCAGGCCCCACTGACAGATACTGACCACTCAGACTCACTGCCCCCCAACCACACACACCCCCTGCTCTCCTGGACCCTTGTCAACGATGGAGAAACCATCAAAATCATGAACACCATCAACTCTGGCTCACCATCAGACCCCTGCCCGCACCACATCTTCAACAAAGCAAGCTCCACCATCGCACCCCATCTCCACAAGTTCATCAACAACTCCTTCGAGACAGCGACCTTCCCAGAGAGCTGGAAGCACACCGAGATCAACGCCCTACTCAAAAAACCCAAGGCGGACCCCAAAGACCTCAGAATTTCCAGCCCATCTCCTTACTCCCATTCTTGGCAAAAGTAATCAATAAGATTGTCAACAGGCAACTGACCGCCTTCCTCAAAGAGAACAACATCCTAGAGTCATCCCAATCTGGATTCCGCAGCAACCACAGCACCGAAACCGCCCTCATCACCGCCACTGACAACATCAGAGCCCTCATGGACAACAGAGAAACAGCGGCTCAAATCCTCTTAGACCTTTCAGCCGCCTTTGACACTGTCTTCCAGCACACCCTACGCACACGCCTCCACAACACAGGGATCCGGGACAAAACCCTGGAATGGACCTCCTCCTTCCTCACTGGCAGGACCCAGAATGTCCGCCTCCCTCCATTCCGATCTAAAGACACCGAGATCATCTGCTGAGTACCCCAAGGATCGTCCCTCAGCCCGACACTCTTCAACGTCTACATGGCACCGCTCGCCAAGATAGTCCTATCGCACGTCCTCAACATCATCTCATACGCCGATGACACACAGCTCATCCTCTCCCTCACCAAGGCCCCCACCACCATCAAAACCAACCTTTAAACCTTTAGCGCCTTTTTTTTTAAGGGGGCGTGGCCAAGCAACATGGCCGGCAGGACGTGAGCTCCACCAGCTCCGTCCCGAAGACCCGCGAATCCTGCAAAATATCCTGCCTGGGCTGTCAAATTGCTTGGGAAACGTCCTGGAAGCCTTCCTAACTCGACTGGGACCCCTGAGTCGCGGGAGCGATCCGGGGTTCATCTGTGAACGGAGGCGGCGGCACTGTTGGCGTTCAAGGCACCGCGCTGATCTACGCGACGCCGCGGTCTGGGCCTGAGGCGCGGGGCCGAGCTGCGAGCGACCCGCCCTGTAGTGACGAACTGAGGGTTCTGGGCCGGGCGAGTCCTTGGCGGACCCCGGCGCCCTGCACTCTACACCTTGTGTGCACTTGGAGGCGGTGATCGGCCGCCGAGGGACTCCGGTAATTTACCCCGACCGGGGTTGGAGGTTCGTAGAGCCGTCCCTCCCTGGCTGTGCTCCTGCGGCGAAGCTCCCGACCGAGCGCAGATACTGCCGGAGTTCGGCTGACCGGCCCCCGGGGCCTCGGGGGACCTATAGGGCACGGAGGAGGACGTGAGTACTATTGCCCTGGCCCCGGTTAGGAGCGCACAGCCAGCGGAGCGGATCCTGCACTGTTGGGTGGCCGGCCTGGCCCAATTCCTTTACTGCGACCTGCAAGGGCTGCGGACTTCTTCCCCCCTCCTTCCCCCCCAAACTGAGGCCTGAATTACATTCTCCCACTGGGAATTGCCGGTGCTCCGATATCCGGGGGGAGACACGGGACGCAACGGCTTCGGAGACGCATCCACGCGGGCACCCCTCCCCCACTCGCCCGCCATCTTGGCTGTGTGTTCAGGCACTTCCTTGGTGGTGCTGCGAGTACACGCGGCGGAGGGGACCTCTACAACAGCTTGAGCTGCGACTGTGTGCTCTTCCGGGGAGGTGCTCCTGGAGCCCCGGGGGCCGAACTATTGCGGACTGGAGGTGTGGGGAGCACCGTGGAGCGATTTGGTGGGCATGCCGGCCGTCCCCCTCCTCGTTACCTCTGCAGGTACCGGACTCTGACCACCACTAGATTCCCAACTTTGACGGGGGGACGTGAGCTCGCTACCTCCATTCTATCCTTGCTGTTGGGTTGACTAGCCTGCTTTGAGCACTGCCCACACTGCGATTGCCGCAAGCCCTGGCGCGACCTCATCGTTCCTGCTATCCCTGACCTAGGACTGCTCGCACATTCCTTCTCGGACCGGCGGGGCCTAGGGAGAGCCCTTTGGAGCGCGCTGGATAGGCGCAGCATCTACCTCACACAATGGCGACTCGCAAAGATCGATCCTCAAAAGCCTCCCAACATAACACTATTGTACAATATACTACTCCACGTCTGCCACCACAGAGGATCACACGCCAGACGGGGCCTGAGGTCGGGGGAGAAGGTTCTGAAGAACCGTCTAGAGCCGAAATCTTGAAGGCTATTCAGGGATCCCACGCTGCCCTGGAGCGACAGATAGAGACTGTCTCTTTAGATGTAAACCTACTCTGGACTGATCTCCGCAAAGTGGCAGACAAGGTTTCAGACGCGGAGGGCAATATTACCCAATTGCAGGGTGAGGTGGCCTCTCTGCAAAAGGCAGTTACGCAACTTACATCTACCACCCGCGCACTGGAGAGACGTGCTGAGGACGCGGAAGGTAGGGCCCGTCGAAGCAACATTAGGGTCCTGGGAGTACCGGAACGATTGGAGGCGGGAAACGCTGAACGCTTCCTAGAAACCTGGATCCGCACTCACCTGTGCCCGACTGGTTTGTCCAATGTCTTTATCGTGGAGCGGGCACATAGAGCCCTTGTGCCCCCCCCCCCCCACGCCCAGGCGATCCTCCTAGGGCCCTCATCGCAGAGATCCTGAACTATAAGGACCGTGACTGTATTTTGAGAGCTGCGAGGGAAACAGAGTCCCTAACAATTGAGAACAGCCGTGTGTCGATTTACCCTGACTATACCCAGCAGGTACAGGAACAAAGAAAATCCTACCTGGGAGTTAAACAAAAATTCAGTGAAATGAAACTCCAGTACATGCTTTTATATCCAGCCAAACTTAAGGTGCTCTCCCAGGGCCGTGCACACTTCTTCGAGACACCTGCGGAGGTATGGGAGTGGCTGGAGATTAGAGGAGATGACCTGCCCCCAGGTGAGCCTGGTGGCCCTCGTGAAACTTGGGGAACCAGACCACCGAGGAGGCATCGAGGTAGAGGAAGGTGCCGATCTGGATCCCGTGGTTCTCCTGAGACTCGAGTTACAGTGGGAGCGGATGGCGCTATTCATATGGAAACGTCGCCGATGAGGACGGGACCGCGGTCACCTGGGGCCCTTGACCCTGGTGAGATATTGGTCCCGGACACCTTGCAGGAAACACCGCTTGATACAGACTCTGCAGCCCCGGTGGTCCCGTAAACTGCCCTCTCTGAACCAAGGTTGGAGTAAATTATTGACTTGAGTTGCATATTGCTGTGCGTGCTGTTGTGCTTCGATTTGGGGGACATCATATTGACACTTTGGTAGTCCGCCACTGCTTCTCATTGACACTGAGGGTCTAGGATAACTAGCCACAGCGGAGGGCTTGCGCCCAGTATGGCCTAGGATACGTGGTGGGAGTGGGGGGCCAACTTTCTTCCTGAGTAATGTGTTGCCCGTGCTAATTGCTGATATAAGAAGACATGCCCGGGAACTGTACTCAGACCACTGGGTCTTTCAGGGAGCTGGGGGGGAGGGTGGGTGGGTTTGGTTTCCTGTGTGTGAGTGTGTGTTGAGTGAGTTGTATGGGGTGGCTGTGTACGTCCTGGCACTGGCAGGGGAAGGGCGGGGTGGCGTTTTCCTTTGTTGCTATCCTTTTGCTCGTGGGTGGGGGTGGGGAAACTGTTTTTTGCAAAAGTTCAGTATTCCGGGGTATTTGGGAGGTGGGCGGGGGTTCATGAAGAGGTTGTTACTGGCATCATATACATGTTGAATCCGAATTATGTGTGGCCCACTGACAGGGCTACCCCTTCCGGCCTAACTGGGGTGGGGGCCGAGTGGCGACAGGTCATGTTGTACATATATTGTGGCCTGAACGGGCGTAATCATCGACCATGGGTTTTAAATTCTTAACTTGGAATGTGGGTGGTTTGGGTACTTGCACCAAGAGACACAGAGTCCTCTCCTTCCTTAAACGACATGGGGTCTCGGTAGCCTGTTTACAGGAGACCCATGTAGACGAAGACGGCGCGCAGCGGTTGTCCAAGAAATGGAGAGGTCAGATCTTCCATTCTTCCTTTTCCACATATGCCAGGGGGGTCCTCATCTGGGTGGCCCCAGGGGTTCCTTGCGCTGTTCAGTATATTGAGGCGGACGTTGACGGCAGGTATCTATTAGTGCGGCTTAGATTAGATGACAAGGAATTCCTACTCCTTAATACCTATGCACCAAACACCGATGATCCGGCCTTCTTCTCTCAAGTCCAAGATCTTGTAGCTTCGGATCTGGATGCACCCCTCCTCTGGTTTGGGGACTTTAACTGCGTGTTACATCCTGAACTAGACCGTCAGCCACCCCGATCGGGCACTAAGCCCCGTATGACGGCGCGTCTTAGGGAAGTGATGCACAATCTTGGGGCGCTAGACGTGTGGCGAACTTGTCATCCTGTCCAGAAGCTCTACACGTGTTACACTCCGACGCATGGTACCCACAGCAGGTTGGACCGCATCCTGGCAGCTAATCTCACCCCATCTCTTACCTTGACAGTTACACATCAGGCCCGATACTTATCGGACCACGCCCCAGTGACGTGCATGGCGCAGTGGGCTGATCGAGCTGCCCGTCCCCGTGCCTGGCGAATGCCCACTGATATTCTTCAGGACCAGGTGGGTAAAGACCATGTGGCGACATCACTGTCGGACTACATAGAGCTAAACTGGGGTGGCGAGGATCTGCCCTACTCTACCAAATGGGAAGCCTTGAAGGCGGTGGTACGTGGAGCATGTATGGGCCTCACTTACGGGGTCCGAAAACAATTGTGTCTGAACTGCACGATGCGGAGGTTGTGCTTCAACGCGCCCAGTCCCGCTCCGATCCGGACACATTAGATCAACAAACAGAGAAGGAAGCTCAGGTATCGATACATGACATCCTTACCCGCCTTGACAAATTTACGTTGGGCCAGTACAGGCAACGTCTCCACCGCGAAGGTGATAAATCTGTCCGCTTACTGGCTTGGATCCTTCGCCGTGAGTTCGCACCTGAAAGGATAGTTGCTCTGCAGGACTCGAGTGGTGTTATGGTCCACTCCGAGTCCGATATCCTTGAGGCCCTCCGATCCCACCTGCAGATCGTGTATGAGGCTGACCCATTGAATACGGAGGACTCTTATAGCTCGTACCTGGAAGATCTGGACCTCCAAACCCTGCCAGAGGCAGCGGTGAAGGAACTTGATACTAAGCTGACACTGGGTGAGATCAGCCCGGCGATAGCCGCCCTCCCTCGCGCTAAGACCCCCGGCGGGGACGGATTCCCGGCCGAATTTTATCACTCGTTCGGGAACATTCTGGCTCCCCTCCTGTTGCAAGTTTATGATGAAGCTCTAAATACTGGCACCCTTCCGCCCACCATGAATCAAGGGGAAGTCTGCATGATTTTGAAACCGGGCGGTGATAGTAGTGATCCCGCGGCGTTCCGCCCTATCACCTTGATTAATACGGATGCAAAAATCCTTACTAAGTTGTTGGCCACTCGCCTCGCCCTGCACATGACTCGGTTGATCCACTCGGACCAGTGCGGATTTATTCCCGGACGTAATACGGCGATGAATCTGCGCCGCCTAAATCATGTCCTACATGTAGTACGAGGAAGAGAAGGTCCCCATGTGTTGGTGTCAATTGATTTGGCTAAAGCCTTTGATACCGTCCATTGGAGGTATCTAATGCAGGTGCTCCAAAAAACAGGGTTCGGACCGGGATTTCGCAATTGGATTCGGGTGCTCTATGGAACGCCCCGAGCCAGGGTCCGGCTAGGTTCGGCCCGCTCGGAGGAATGGCCATTGGAGAGAGGCACCCGACAGGGGTGCCCTCTCTCCCCTCTCCTGTTCGCTCTCGCGATCGAGCCCATCGCCGTCTCCGCACGCGCTCAGCTACAGCAATGGGGGATAGCAGTGGGTGACACTATAAATGTGGTCTCACTCTACGCTGACGACGCACTGTTCTATCTGACCTCCCCCACTGAGGCCCTCCCCGTCTTGATGCGTACCCTTGACCGCTTTGGTGCAGCCTCTGGATTGCGTATTAATCTCAATAAATCCCTGGTCTTCCCGCTGACGGGTTGTATTCCGGACCCAGGCGTTGATCTGTCGTATTTGGGTCTGCGTTGTGAGCGGAAGGTGTTTCGATACCTTGGCATTCAGGTGGCCACATCTGATGAGGCTTCGCTGACTTACAATGTCGACAGAGTACTCCAAGCTCTCCATAAATCTGTTACCTTCTGGAACACGCTTCCTCTCTCCCTTATGGGGCGATTGCCAAAATGGTGATGCTCCCCAGGATTTTGTACGTTTTACAGAATGTCCTATGTCCATTGCCCCCCCGAGTGTTTCGTACACTTGACTCGCTCCTTACCTCCCTGCTTTGGGCGGGCGGGCGCAGTAGAGTAGCGCTACGCACAGTAACACGGTGTTGGGAGGAGGGAGGCCTAGAGGCCCCGAGATTTGACTTGTATTATTATGCGGCGCAGCTTCACCCAGCTGCAAAGTGGTTCGCTGACGAGGAAAATTGGGAACTGGCACTACTGGCAGGTATGGCGAATGAAAAGGCTCTGAGGGAGGCCTTGATGCAGGGTCGTGGCGCCGATAAAACTCTGCCATATGTGGTGCGTCACACAGCAGGAATTTGGCAGCGGTTTGTTGAAAGGGTACTGAGGAGGGCTCCGTTTCATAGGGAGCTCCCAGTTTGGATCTTGGCCCCGGTACTCCGGTTGGAAGAGAACATGTCCTACCGAGAGTGGCGCTGTGGCGGATGCGAGATCCTGGCGGACCTCTACCCGGACGACTCCTTCGTGTCCTTTGAACGTGCCATGGAGTCTTTTGAGCTAAGTGGGGGACAATACCTCTACTACAGAAGCCTCCGGGACATAGCCGGAACAACGTGGCCCCAATACCCGGAAGCGCCTCCACTCACCTATACTCTCGACATTATTTTATCCTGTGGGAGAGGAAAACGGCTGATTTCCCTGCTCTACTCGGCCATGCGTCGGGACTCCACCCCCCCAATCGCACCGGGTTGGGCGGCCTGGGAGGCAGACTTGGGGGTGGGGCTGGAACCTGAACAACGAAAAAGAATCAGACTCTTGACCCGTAAGGTCTCTTGCAATGCTCGTTTTAAACTTATACATTTCAATTTTGTCCACCGCACCTATATGACCCCTGTATCTCTGAATCGTATATCAGCAGATAAACGTCACAATTGTCCTAGGTGTGGGGCGCAAAGAGCGGGCTTTCTCGATCTTGCGTGGGAATGTCCCCTGGTTCATAACTTCTGGAGGGAAGTGGTGGCCCACATTGCTCGAGCCGCAAAAATCAGAATTCTCCTAGACCCGCTCCATTGTCTCCTGGCACTAGTGCCCAAGCCCAGAAAGAAGAAGCTGTCTTAAAAATTCTTACAGCTGTTGCTGGTTTTGGCGAGGAGGCGCGTGGCTATCACCTGGATGCCTCCCTTTCCTGTGTTCCAAGGGCTTCAGTACCTTGTAGGCCAGCGGCATGGGATGGACATTGAACACACAAGGCTAACATCTTCTCCAATTCCTGTGTTCCAAGGGCTTCAGTACCTTGTAGGCCAGCTGCATGGGATGGACATTGAGCGTACGAGGTGAACATCTCCTCCCATTCCTGTGTTCCAAGGACTTCGGTACCTTGTAGGTCAGCTACATGGGATGGACATTGAGCATACAGGGCTAACATCTCCTCCCATTCCTGTGTTCCAAGGGCTTGGGTACCTTGTAGGCCAGCTGCATGGGATGGACATTGAGCATAAGAGGATAACATCTCCACCCTTTCCTGTGTTCCAAGGGCTTCGGAACCTTGTAGGTCAGCTGCATGGGATGGACATTGAGCATACAATGCTAACATCTCCACCCTTTCCTGTGTTCCAAGGGCTTCAGTACATTGTAGGCCAGCTGCATGGGAGGGACATTGAGAATACGAGGCTAACATCTCCTCCCTTTCCTGTGTTCCAAGGGCTTCAGTACCTTGTAGGCCAGCGGCATGGCATGGACATTGAGCACACAAGGCTAACATCTTCTCCAAATCCTGTGTTCCAAGGGCTTCGGTATCTTGTAGGCCAGCTGCATGGGATGGACATTGAGCGTACGAGGTGAACATCTCCTCCCATTCCTGTGTTCCAAGTGCTTCGGTACCTTGTAGGCCAGCTGCATGGCATGGACCTTGAGCATACAAGGCTAACATATCCTCCCATTCCTGAGTTCCAAGGGCTTCGGTACCTTGTAGGCCAGCTGCATGGAATGTACATTGAGCATACAAGGCTAACATCTCCTCCCTTTCCTGTGTTCTAAGGGCTTCGGTACCTCGTAGGCCAGCTGCGTGGGATGGACCTTGAGCATGCAAGGCTTACATCTCCTCCCATTCCTGTGTTCCAAGGGCTTCGGTACATGGGATGGACCTTGGGCATACGAGGTTAACATCTTCTCCCTTTCCTGTGTTCCAAGGGCTTCGGTACCTTGTAGGGCAGCTGCGTGGGATGGACTTTGAGCATTCGAGGCTAACATCTCCTCCCATTCGTGTGTTCCAAGGGCTTCGGTACCTTGTAGGCCAGCTGCGTGGGATGGACATTGAGCATACGAGGCTTACATCTCCTCCAATTCCCGTGTTCCAAGGGCTTTGGCACCTTGTAGGCCAGCTGCGTGGGATGGACAATGAGCATACGAGGATAACATCTCCTCCCTTTCCTGTGTTCCAAGGGCCTTGGTACCTTGTAGGCCAGCTGCATGGGAGGGACATTGAGCATATGAGGCTAACATCTCCTCCCATTCCTGTATTCCAAGTGCTTCGGTACCTGGTAGGCCAGCTGCATGGGATGGACATTAATCATACGAGGATAACAACTCCTCCCATTCCTGTGTTCCAAGGGCTTCGGTAGCTTTGTAGGCCAGCTGCATGGGATGGACCTTGGGCATACGTGGCTAACATCTCTTCCCATTTCTGAGTTCCAAGTTACGAGATATCATTGTCCACCCATTGGGCCCCTTCCCGAGACTCTCAATCCCGACGCAGATGGTTTGACCATGTTTGTGCTTGGTTGCTCATCGAGGTGACAGGGCCTGGTTACTTGCAGCCTGCTCTGGTTTTGCAATTTTCTAATATACCCCCTGGGTCTCTAGACAAAGCTTTGCACTCCTCTACGAAATACTTGTGGTCCATCAGACTACCCCTTTTGACATCCCCAGGTGCATCAAAATTACTGTTAGGTGTGATTCCTAACACTGCTTGCGGGAGGGACTCGTGGTCTGGACAGATTGAGTTTACTGACCTCTCATAACCTGGGCCAGTGAGACCTTCCGTCGTTTCTTTAGTGTTTCCTTCCACCTTGATGAACAGAGACGACTGGTCCCTCGTATCCCTATGGCTGGGAAGGACCATGCCTACACCAGCTGTCCCATTGCACAGATCTTATGATAGAGCTTGAGGGGCTCACAAGTGGCAAGGGGACCCCCCCCCCCAGAGGGTGGTGGGGCTTGACTGCAGCCTCTGGTTGCAGTGGTGTCCCCAGGCCTGTGAGCTCCTCATTGCTGGAAAAAAGGGCAGATCTGACTTTCTTCAGGAAGCTAAAGCTTGTGGCTGGTAGGTGCAGGACAAGGCCTTTACAGGGATTCCACCATGCACTCTGACACACATAAACGGGGGCATATTGACAAGCCCCTTGTGCCAGTGGAGCGTATTTTTTTTAATGCTTCGGTGGTACACAATGCAGGCCCAGATCTCCAAGGCTCTGCAAAGCCAC
Organism: Lissotriton helveticus; assembly: GCF_964261635.1. Classification (NCBI taxonomy): domain Eukaryota; kingdom Metazoa; phylum Chordata; class Amphibia; order Caudata; family Salamandridae; genus Lissotriton; species Lissotriton helveticus. Next base: position 1,370,501 of record NC_136069.1, on the reverse strand, counting down.
ACTGCGTGGCTTTTCATGGCTTAACGATAAGGTGTAAGGCCACGCATTGCAAGTCACTGAGTTGCCTTACATTGCATCAGGAAGGCATGCCACGGCGGATGCTGTGTTCTCATGCAACACCCATGGAATTTGACGCTGCTCCAGAATTTACAACATAGCATGAATATGGGGCAGTGCCAAAAACGTACGCCTCTCCAGAGCAGGTGTAACGAGGAGAAATGTTTACATTTCTCCTTGTTCTTCCTCTTTCCACTTGTGCTGCACTCTGCAGCACACATAGAATGAGGAAAACGCCTCTTGTGATTGTTTTTGAGCAGGAAGTTGCCCCTTCCTGCATAAAACAACCTTTCACCAACACAAACACCCTTGCACCATCGTGCAAGGCTGCCTGCGTTGGTGCACGGCTGTAATTTTTGTGCCAACGTTGGCTGAAAGGACACGAATGCACGGTATCTTGTAAATACAGTTCATTTCTGTCCTTTAGAATTGGCATAGAGCAGCTCAGCAAAATTACTTGCAGCGCTGACCTATGCATTCATTGTAAATATGGCCCTTAGTCCATACACTGAAACCACAATACATACAGGGACATATTTACTAAGGACTTTTGTTGCCATTGCATGACTCTCGAACAACATGGAAAGGGGAGTTCCCAATATTGAAAGGGGACAATTAAGTTCCCATATTTAGACAGAAAATGCCCACAGAACAGCTAATAATATTTCAAAAAAATGTTTTTATATAAGAAAATGTATTTTGTTTTATTTATATTCTCATGAAGAAATATATATCAAGTATAAATAGTACATGTCAAAACATAATTCATTTGATTATCTCATTAGTATATAAAATTTCATATTTTTTGAGAAAACACACATAAAAACTCACATCATCAGCCCAAGAACACAACTGTAAATGGAAAAGGCACACAAATCATTCACTCATTCTAACAACCATTGATCCAATACCCAACCACTACACACATACATATTCAGACAGTAACAACATTCACTCAAGTATATAGAGAAAGCGCCAACGCGTGTTTCGGAACAGTGCCAATGAGAACTTCCTTCATCAGGGCGCATATCATCAATACAGTAATTAGAACGGTCTCTCAAGATCCCAAGATCCAATTTTTAGACATGTGTCCTAGTCAAGTTCAGGGCTGACACAGCTTATCATAGATTATGGGTAAACACAGCTTCTTCAGATACTTCCAGAGAAAAATCTAAGACGAAAGATCCCTATAGGTACCATAGTCAAGACCCAGGGCTACAACTGGAATAGTGGGTGTACATATACAGTCTGGATCTTAATGGAATTCGCATGCCCCACTTAATATGACGCAGGGCACAGGCTCAAAAGTTCAGTCTGAGAGCAGGATATCTGCTAATATGCAGAGAAGCGGAAAGCTCATTCCAATAAGGTACTGTGTGGGAAGTATAGCTGGGAGGAGTACATTTCAGGTTAGTGTATTCCTCAGAGGTGATAGAAACGTGTCTCTGCAGATCTAAAAATCAAGACGCCTCACGCAGATTTCGTGGAGCCGGAGCCGGAGTCATTGCATGACTCAACACGCCACAAGGCAACGCATGTCCTTAAAAGGGATTTACAAAGCTAAGCAAGGGGCTATTTGAGTCGCCTTGTGTGACTTTGTAAAGAAATGTAAGGCAACGCAGAGATCAGTGCTGTGTTGCATTATGTTTTGTGCTAGGCATTCAATGGGTGGAGCATGGGCGTTCCAGTGACCCCCTCATAGAATTTGATGCAATCCCAGATTTACTAAACATAGTAGACCTGGGATTATGCCAAAATGGCGCGCCTCAAACAGAGCCTATGCTCAAGGGTGTGAGAGATCCAGATAAGGGAGGCGACAGAACCTTATACCAGGGGGAGAACAGTGGGATTCTCTCCCCAGAGGACACAGGGAGAGAATCCTGTCCCTCAGTGAGAACTCCCGCTGAAACCCCTGCCAGTCCCACACAACCCGCCCAGAGACAGCAACAGCCAGTCTCCTTAAGAGGGGGGTCTTTGGGTGCCCCTGAACCTTAGAGGCTTGTTTTGGGGTCGGAGTCCCTTCAACAAGGAGGTCCCACAGTGGACTTGCAGGATTGTTGGGCTCAATGAGGGGAAAGCTAAAGGCACAGGACCAGTATGTGAAAAATAACACTGACCAGAAGTCAGTCTGGCCCAACGTTCCTATGACGAGACCCCCTGTCACAACCTGTTACTGAAATCTGGGCCCAGCCTCTGTTTGTGGGCTCTACGCATGTGATCACTACACAGCTTCTGCAATCACAACAAGCACTAAAATACTAGAATTAGTAACTTTCAGTGTAATTAACAACAACACACTAAAGGTATCTCATACATTTTAATGACGATCTGTAATGATTTTATATAAACATGAATTAAAAATAATCAAAGACACCATGATGTCATCTCAGTGTAGCTGAATAAAAAAGACCGATCTTTCCTAATTTCCTCTCAATGAGACTGCCCCTGTTCTCTGCATAACAAAGGGTCTACCTGTGACTGTGCCAGGCCATGGGATAAGAGAGAGTCCATCTTTTCTTATATCCCCTGAGTGTGATTGCTGCAGGTCATTGGATTAGAGGGAGGCCATCTTTTCTTATATCACCGAGTGTAATTGCTGCAGGTCATTGGATACGAGAGAGTCCATCTTTTCTTATGTCACCCGAGTGTGATTGCTGCAGGTCATTGGATACGAGAGTCCATCTTTTCTTATATCACCTGAGTGTGATTGCTACAGGTCATTGTTAATGTTAATGGGCATTTATTAAGCGCACTTACACCGGGTGGCTTCATGGCGCTAGATTGAGTGTGATTGTTGCTGGTCATTGGATACGAGAGAGTCCATCTTTTCTTATATCACCTGAGTGTGATTGCTACAGGTCATTGTTAATGTTAATGGGCATTTATTAAGCGCACTTACACCGGGTGGCTTCATGGCGCTAGATTGAGTGTGATTGCTGCTGGTCATTGGATACGAGAGAGTCCATCTTTTCTTATATCACCTGAGTGTGATTGCTACAGGTCATTGGATAAGAGAGAGTCCATCTTTTGGTTTATCCCCTGAGTGTCATTGCTACAGGTTTTGGATAGGATCAATCTTTCCTGCTTTGCTGTCAGTGTCATTGCTCCTGTTAATTTAATGACAAAGCGTTTATCTGTGACTGCTCCAGAATATTTATTGATAACAAATTATCAATCTTTCCTGATTTCTTCTCCGTGAGGTTCTTCTAGGTTACTGTGTAACAAAGGGTGTCGAACTCTGATGCTCCAGGTCATGGGATAAGAAAGTATCAAACTTATCGGAGTTCCTCCCAGTGAGTATAACAAAGAGCCTATCTGTAATTACCTCAGGTCACTTGATAACAAAGGGTCTATCTTTGATTACTCCAGGTCATTGGATACGTATGGGTCGATCTTTCCTGATTTCCTCTCAGTGAGACAGCTTTTGGTCATTGTATAACAAAGGGTCTATCTGTGATTACTCTAGGTCATTGGATTATCTGATTTCCTCTCAGTGAGATTGCAGCAATTCACTGTATAACGAAGGGCCTGTCTATGATTGCATCAGGTCACTGGATAACAAAGGGTGTCTCTTTGTATGCTCCAGGTCATTGGATAAGAATGGCTCAAACTTTCCCCATTTCTTATTAGTGGGATTGTGTCAGATGATTGTTTAACAAAGGTTCTATCTGTGATTACTGAAGGTTGCTGTATAACAAAGAGTCTATCTGTGATCGCTCCAGGTTGCTGTATTACAAAGGGCTATCTGTGATCACCCCATGTTGTTGCATAACAAAGGTTCTATCTGTGATCGCCCCAGGTTGCTGCATGACAAAGGCTCTATCTGTGATTGCCCCAGGTAGCTGCATTACTAAAGTTCTATCTGTGATTGCCCCAGGTTGCTGTATAACAAAAGGTCTATCTGTGATTGCCCCAGGTTGCTGTATAACAAAAGGTCTATCTGTGATTGCCCCAGGTTGCTGTATAACAAAGGTTCTTTCTGTGATTGCCCCAGGTTTCTGTATAACAAAAGGTATATCTGTGATCTCATGTTGGGTAGTAGGTGCACACCCTGTTGCTGCTAAATAAAACAACTAATGATTCAAGTTAAGTATAAGATTGCGTGCTCCCTGGGAGATGGGCAGCCAGCCCCAATGAATGTGCATCAGCTAGTGGAAAACCACTGGTATACCAGTTGCACTGCTCGAGTTAAAGTATCGTACTAGATTCTGAACAGTATTATCAACAATTTTGCATGGTGCTCAGTCAATAAACAAGGAACCACGAAATGTTTTTCAAATTCATTTCATATTCAGATTATGAAACAATATTCAATAATTAATAAACATAACATTTTCAAATGTCAAAAATCACTGGTCATTTTGTGATTTCATTTTGTTCAATTATTTACAAGGAATGATAGATCAATTGAAAATGAACACTGCTGCATGTAATAACACAAATATAATTTACAACAGCTTCTTTTTTGAGGCCCAATGCATTTCGGGAGGGACTCCCTTCTTCAGGGGCACTGATGAAAAAGAAAACAATATGTTGAACAAAACGTTACTCTGTATTCTAATACAAACCATGATTCTTAATTCTAAATATCGATGACTATCTGTGCCCAATCATTACAATGGTCAAAGCGACAACCACCTCATGTGCCTGCTCGTGGTCAAAACCAACATTACACACCGGTGCTAAACACCTTTTTGACTTGAACCAAAAGTATGTGGTGACATTGCCCATGTGCAAATCAAGCAGTCAATAGAGAGATGTGAAGTTATACATTCAGAAGTGAAGACATGCCAAGACGTACCTAGTGATGAAATGAATAGGAATGAAGAAAAAACAAAGAGAGAAAAAAAGAAAACGAGGAACCACTTGAAACCAAATCTCCCCCACCATTTGGACTGACTGATGAACAAACTCACGCCGTGGTAGAGGCTATAGAAAGCGCTGTTAGATGCAAAAGCTTCTGCAGTGTAAAAACGAAAAAATGCTGCCGGGCATGGGTTGTCAATGTATGGATAGAATCTGTAAAATGAACAGTGCATATAATAACTAAAACGAACTGATGTTCATTGTGCTACACAACTATCTAGTTAGATGCCGATTAATGTACCTCAAGTGTAGGGATCCAAACGTGAGCCTTCTGGAAAGTGCTTGCTTTAGACTCACTCGAAAGTGCCTGGCAAAAATATCTGTCAGAGATTCAATCTTGCGAAGATTTAACTCTACGAAAGGTAAAAACAACAGCGCTCACTTAGATCTCATGTGAAACGCGTAGACTCTTTAACTACCTCAGATGAAGGCTGGAAGAATTATTACCTTAGCAAATGCACTCTCTGCTGAAGTCGATAGGGCGCCAAAAAGCCGGTGCAGGATGTCTCATCGCGTGATTCGCGTAGCCTTAACTATATACATGCGCTTAGGGAGTGTTTGTTTGGAAATCAAAAGAGGACTGCAGACAGCGGCATCTTGTAGTGGAGAATGCCGGTAGAAACGAAAATCTACAGTAAAAAGGCATGAACCTATAGTGGACACTCACCTACTGTATATTGTATAGTTAATTGTTCGTGCGTAACGTAAAAAATGTGTATTTGAGTAATTAGTTGTGTCGATGAACTGAAATCCTACACCATAAGTGCACACAAACTTTGAATGAAGAAGAGATAGACAGGAGAACTGTCAGCGCCAACAGAAAGCGCAATAGGTTACAAGATCGATTGTGTAAACTCAACATGTACTCCAAAGAAAAAAAGAGAGAAAGAGAGAGAGAGAAAAAAAGAGGAGAAGAGGAAAAGAGAAACCCTTTGTTTTGGCACACTGGTAGGCACATTTACAAATCTAGTTCTAGAGAAACACACATGAATGGAAATGTCTAAAGAACATGTTTAAAAGACAATAGAGCGCAGAGATTCAAATAATATTTTTTTGAGACACATAAAGCGTTAGAGGTGACATAAGATATACAAAATATAATTTTGAGGTCTAAACCATATAACCACACTAGTGATCAGTGCTGCTATATAGAATGAACAACCAATTAGATAAAGCATTGTAATTCCATTCTGTAATTTAAACCTCTTGGAATCAGAGTCCCAAGATACTTTATCCACCACGCTTCCCTTTGGGCTAACAAATTGTGAGGATTTTGATCTGAAGTTGCGGCTATGGTTTCCAAAATAGTAAACTGCAATTGAGCATTAGTGTGCTGTTGTTCCAACCAATGAGAAGCAAAGTGTGACTTGATGGATTTAGTGCGAATGGTACTCTTGTGTTCTGTAATTCTTACTTTTAATTTGCGTGATGTTTTGCCTACATATAACAACCCGCATGTGCATTTTATAGTGTAGATAACTTTAAGAGAATTGCAATCTTTGCTTCTCATTGGTTGGAACAACAGCACACTAATGCTCAATTGCAGTTTACTATTTTGGAAACCATAGCCGCAACTTCAGATCAAAATCCTCACAATTTGTTAGCCCAAAGGGAAGCGTGGTGGATAAAGTATCTTGGGACTCTGATTCCAAGAGGTTTAAATTACAGAATGGAATTACAATGCTTTATCTAATTGGTTGTTCATTCTATATAGCAGCACTGATCACTAGTGTGGTTATATGGTTTAGACCTCAAAATTATATTTTGTATATCTTATGTCACCTCTAACGCTTTATGTGTCTCAAAAAAATATTATTTGAATCTCTGCGCTCTATTGTCTTTTAAACATGTTCTTTAGACATTTCCATTCATGTGTGTTTCTCTAGAACTAGATTTGTAAATGTGCCTACCAGTGTGCCAAAACAAAGGGTTTCTCTTTTCCTCTTCTTTCTCTCTCTCTTTTTTTCTTTGGAGTACATGTTGAGTTTACATAATCGATCTTGTAACCTATTGCGCTTTCTGTTGGGGGTGACAGTACTCCTGTCTATCTCTTCTTCATTCAAAGTTTGTGTGCACTTATGGTGTAGGATTTCAGTTCTTCGACACAACTAATTACTCAAATACAAATTTTTTACGTTACGCACGAACAATTAACTATACAATATACAGTAGGTGAGTGTCCACTATAGGTTCATGTCTTTTTACTGTAGATTTTCGTTTCTACCGGCATTCTCCACTACAAGATGGCCGCTGTCTGCAGTCCTCTTTTGATTTCCAAACAAACACTCCGTAAGCGCATGTATATAGTTAAGGCTACGCGAATCACGCGAGGAGACATCCTGCACCGGCTTTTTGGCGCACGATCGACTTCAGCAGAGAGTACATTTGCTAAGGTAATAATTCTTCCAGCCTTCATCTGAGGTAGTTAAAGAGTCTGCGCGTTTCCCATGAGATCTAAGTGAGCGCTGTTGTTTTTACCTTTCGTAGAGTTAAATCTTCGCAAGATTGAATCTCTGATGGATATTTTTGCCAGGCACTTTCGAGTGAGTCTAAAGCAAGCGCTTTCCAGACGGCTCACGTTCGGATCCCTACACTTGAGGTACATTAATCGGCATCTAACTAGATAGTTCTGTAGCACAATGAACATCAGTTCATTTTAGTTATTATATGCACTGTTCATTTTACAGATTCTATCCATACATTGACAACCCATGCCCGGCAGCATTTTTTCGTTTTTACACTGCAGAAGCTTTTGCATCTAACAGCGCTTTCTATAGCCTCTACCACGGCGTGAGTTTGTTCATCAGTATATTGTCAGTCCAAATGGTGGGGGAGCTTTGGTTTCAAGTGGTTCCTCGTTTTCTTTTTATCTCTCTTTGTTTTTTCTTCCTTCCTATTCATTTCATCACAAGGTACGTCTTGGCATGTCTTCACTTCTGAATGTATAACTTCACATCTCTCTATTGACTGCTTGATTTGCACATGGGCAATGTCACCACATACTTTTGGTTCAAGTCAAAAAGGTGTTTAGCACCGGTGTGTAATGTTGGTTTTGACCACGAGCAGGCACATGAGGTGGTTGTCGCTTTGACCATTGTAATGATTGGGCACAGATAGTCATCGATATTTAGAATTAAGAATCATGGTTTGTATTAGAATACAGAGTAACGTTTTGTTCAACATATTGTTTTATTTTTCATCAGTGCCCCTGAAGAAGGGAGTCCCTCCCGAAATGCATTGGGCCTCAAAAAAGAAGTTGTTGTTAATGATATTTGTGTTATTACATGCAGCAGTGTTCATTTTCAATTGATCTATCATTCCTTGTAAATAATTGAACAAAATGAAATCACAAAATGACCAGTGATTTTTGACATTTGAAAATCTTATATGTTTATTAATTATTGAATATTGTTTCATAATCTGAATATGAAATGAATTTGAAAAACATTTCGTGGTTCCTTGTTTATTGACTGAGCACCATGCAAAAATTGTTGATAATACTGTTCAGAATCTAGTACGATACTTTAACTCGAGCAGTGCAACTGGTATACCAGTGGTTTTCCACTAGATGATGCACA